>NC_077229.1:349145415-350450415 GCF_027887165.1 Monodelphis domestica | reverse complement strand
TGCTTCAAAGCAAATACTGGAGCAGCAGAACCAACAGAAGAAGGGATGAAGCAGTGCTCCAGCCAAGAATAAAGTGGAGAGACAGCAAAGATGACTCATCTTCCTGGGCTATGTGGAGAGAGCACTGAACAAACATAACAGAACTTGGATACAAGGCAAACTGCAGGGGGAAAAGCATAGCAGGCCAGGTCAGGCCTAAAGTGAACCTGAAGGTCATAAACATAAGCAGCAGAAGAAGGAGCACAGCTGCCTCCATTCAGAGGCTGGGCCCAACCCAGTAGAGGCAGCAGTGGGAAGAACTAAGCCCAGCAAGGTCCAGCCTCAGAGGAATTGGCAGAACCCACCTTGATCCAATTGAACTGAGCAACTTCAAACCTCCACACAGCAGGCCAACAAAGCTGTCTCTACAGAGTGCTCAGTCTGAGATCAAGAAAGCTGAACTGACTCCAGGCTCACTCAGTACAAGCAAGAAATAGTACTCCCTAACTCCAGAAATTTGCTAAGCTTTAGCATATAGATAAAATCACAAGAAAAAAAATAATCTCAAAATGTAAAAAAGACAAAGAGAAAGCCCAATGCTAGAAAATTTTTTCAACAAGATGTGACCAAAATAAATAGAAGCTCAGAAGAGAATAGCAATTCAAAAATGAAAACTTGTGAAGCCTCAAAGGAAAATGTAGAACAATGATGAACTCTTGGAAGAGACCAGAAAAAGAACAGAAAAACAAATCATAAGAAATTTAAAAGAAAAACAAGAAAAAAATTGATAGAAAAAATCAACAGCAAAGAACAAAAACTTACTGAAGAAAAGTTTCCTAAATAAGGAAAACCTCAAATAAGAAAATCCCTCCCTAAGAAAGGAAGTACAAGGCTTCCAGGAAGAAAATGGCTCCCTAAAAATTAGAATTGGACAAATGGTAGATAATAACATCATTAGATAACAGGAGATGATAAAACAAATTTTTAAAAATGAAAAAATAGAAGGAAATTTGAAATCTCCCTCTAGGGAAAAAAATTGATTTTGAAAATAGATCCAGGAGAGAAAAATCTTAAGAATTAGCAGATTGCCTCAAAGCCATGTTCAAAAAAAAAAAAAGACCCAGTCACCATATTAGAAGAAATTATCAGGGAAAACTGTCCTGCTGTTCTTAAATAAGGGGGAAGAATAGAAATTAAAGAATTCACTGAATACTTCAATGAAATCCCAAATTTAGTCATTCCAGAACTTCTATAGCCAAATAGAACTCCTAAGCCAAGAAGAATGTTACAAGCAGCCAGATAAAAACAATTAAAATATTGTGGAACCAGAATCAGGATTACATAGGGCCTAGTAGCTTATACATTAGAAGACTTGAAGGAATGGAATATGATATTCTGGAAGTTCAACAATCTAGAGTTACGACCAAAAATCAATTACCCAGCTAAAATGAACATAATAGTGCAGGACAAGAAATGGATATTTAATGAAACAGAGGAATTTCAGGCATTCCTGAGAAAATGAACAGAGTGAAAAAGAAAATTTAATGATCAAATTTCATACTCAAAAGAAACAGAAAAAGCTAAACAGAAAAAAAAAATTGTGGGAATCAGTAGAGTTAAAATAATCAGACCCCAGCTTAGGAAAGAGGTAATTAAGATACTTAAGATTTCTATAGCAGAAGAAATGTCTAAAATACACTTAAATACACTTAAAGTAATCAAGGAAAAAATAGGGTTAAGCTGTTATATTCCTCCTATGAAAAAATATAAAAATACTTAAGAAATTTAATGGTACAGAGAATATTTAAGATACTTGATACTTTAAAGTAATCAAGGAATACAATGGGGTTAAACTGCTTACATTATTTTTAAGAAAGTAATAACTAAGATGCTTAAGATCATCTAATCACCTAAGACATCTAAAGTACTTGGGATTCTGAAAGTACTGATAATACTTAAGAGCTTTATCACTATTAGGGCAATGAATAGAAGTATATTTAAACAGATAGCAGGGCATAAGTTGAATATAATGGGATGGCATTAAAAATATCAAGGTATAAGAAAGAAATAATACACTGGGAAAAGAGAAAAGGAGAGAATGTTGGAGAGGGTGGAATTGTTACATGAGGAGGCATGTAAGAATCAACAGAGTGGAAGGGAAGATATGGAGAGTGGCAGGCAATACTTGAACCTTTTTTTTTCCTTGGAATTGGCACAAAGTGGGAAACCCACGTACACTTACATTTAGATATCAAAACCTATCATCAAATAAGAAGAAGATTTTGATAAGTGCATGTTTTTCTCTTTCCTAACTGATGAAATCATAGATCTATTAAATAAAAGTATATAATTGATGCTAAAAATGATATCCCTTAAGTCATGTATTTTATTGAATATTGATGGACAAAATGATATCCGCAAGTAGACCACTGAATTGCTAACAAATAATAATCTATTTCAATTTACTTCAAAGATATTTAACTTATCTATGAATAAGTACATAGACATGCATATGCATGCCCACAAACAAACACGTGCACTGTTATGCATGAGATGGGCTGTTTTATGTCCTGGTTCTCTAATTGTGCTAGACTGATTACTGGCATAGTGATAGGATGCATACATAAGGTAAAACAAGATTATGTTACATTAAGGGGGGAAAAACAGTAGGAAGTTGTAGTAAATGTTTTCTGACGCTCCCCAGATTTTCAAGGAAAAGCACTCTGTGTGACTAGCCATGGGCCTGGCAATAAAAATGGTTAATTTCAGCAGACATCAGAGGAGAAGTGCAAATTAGAGCAAAACCCCAGTCCACCCCTTTTAACAACTCCGGGAAGAATTGGGGAGTATCATCAAGAAAACAAAGAAAGTGAAATTATAGAAGAAACAAAATCAAGAAAAATATGATATTAAAAATAACCAGAGAAAAGAAGTAGATAAAATATTTTTCTCTTTTTCTTTCTTTGTTTTTCTTTTTGTTGTTCTTCCTCTTTTTTCTGACCTCATCTAGAGGACCTAAAGTACTTTGTTGTTGTTACTCTCTTCTCCAAGGCAGGCCTTTGGTGGGTTGGAAAAGTTCCTGAGAGGACTGAAAGCTATATAATACTTACTCCAAGTAAAAGTAGGATATCTCTTTCCCAGAAGAGTTTGGGTTTTTTTTTTTTTCTGACTCTTCTCCTTCCCCATCTTTCTTTCAACCTCTTTACTTTCATTTCACTTTCTTGAGGTACCAGGAATTTCAACAAACTCCAGACTTCAAAAAAGGGTTCATTGAGACCCTTGAGAAGATAGAACATTCTTATTTCCCCTCTGGACACTCAATCCTCTTTGAGTGATTTTTGTGCTAGGATTTTCTTAGAGACAAAATTCATTGTACCAAAAAAGGAAGATAAAGAAAGAAAGAAAAAATATATGGAAGTTTAGCATCTTTCTTATGGCTATTATAAGTTTATTTCAATGACATCCAGAAATATTTCTATCTATATAGCCTTAAGAGAGTTGCCTAAGGCTGAAAAGGTTATTCGACTTGTCTCTAGTCACATAAGGAGTGTCAGAAGAGGGATGTAATGTCTATACACTATGCCATGATACCTTATTTGATTCAATTAAATTCAAGAAGGACTTATTCCATGCAAGACAAAGGAAATGCAAAGACAAACGTGAATAAGTAGCAGTCCTAAAAGAGTTTACTTTTTTGTTTTGGAGGAAATGTCATGAAAATACATGAGCAATGCAAATCAATTTCAGGACAGAAGAGAACATTAACAGCTGCTGAAAGTGGAAAGAGTATTTATGTAAGAGACTGCTCTTAAAATGTGCCTTGAAAAAAGTTAGAAGTTCCGGAGAAGATAAAGGCTTGAAGGGAGGAGATGGTGGAGGTACTTAAAGCATGTAGGCAAAATAATATTGTGCATGAATATTAGAAAGTAGACCAATTTGTCTAAAACATTTAGTACATCAACAGACAAAAAGTAAATAAGCCTCAAACATAGATGTACCCACATTGTGAAGAACTTTAAAAGTCAAACAGGAATTTCTATTCTAATCATAGAGGCTATAGTGAGTTCCTGACAATTTTTGAGCAGTGGGATAACTTCATGAGTTCAGTGCTATAGGCATATCAATATTGAGGCTAGTGAGAGGATGGATCGAAGAGCAAAGATCAGGGAGAGAGACTATCAGGTTATTACAAATGAATAGATGAGTTCATGTGCCTGGAGAAAAAGGAGTTAAGGTAAGTGATATTGAAAAAATGTCATGAGTGTATCTGTATATATGTGTCTATATTCCTATAGATATATAGATATAGATATACATATACATATACATATATAAACACATACCTATATTAAGAATTTATTAAAGTACCTTTTGAGTTCCTGGTACTGCATTAAGCACTGGGAACAAAAAAAAAAGGGAGTCAAAAGATAGTCCCTGCCCTCAAGGAACTCACAATTTAATAGGGGAGACAATATGCAAACACAAACAAGCTAAATATAGGATATACTTCTGTTGTGGTGGTGTTAGTCATCATGTTTGACTCTTTGTGACCCCATTTGCAATTTTCTTGGTGAGGATACTGGAATGGTTTGACATTTCCTTCTGCAGTCCATTTTACAGATGAGGAATGATGACTAACAGTTATTTGACTTGCCCAGGGTCACATAGCAAATGTCTGAGGCTGGATTTAAATTCGGGTCTTCATGCCTCTAGACCTGGCACACTCTATCTACTGCACCACCTCTTGAATCTGCTACAGGATATAGGTTATTTGTCCTTAATCTTCAAAGAGGACCAGTAACACAATGAGGGTGATTTTTTTTTAACTTGCACATGAATTGAATTACGGTAAGACAGAGTTGCACAAAGTGGTCAGCCTTACTCTTTCTCCCAGAATTCCCCAAATCCAGTGGCAGGACAAAAGTTAAAACAACTGGTGATGGACTGAGAAATAGTGGATGACCTTTGTGTCTAACAAAGCTCTTAATGCTCCACAGAGCCCCTTTCAACCACCTTCATGGCTATTGGAACATTTTCTCATCTTCCCATCCTGCCTGGGGACATCTTCACATGCTTAGACTAGACCATCCCTCTTAACTCGTGAAATTGTTTGAGGCCTTGCAGACACACTCTTGGCACATTTCAGCAGATGGTTAAATCAAGTTGAGAGTAACCAACATACCTCAAATGCATCAGTGAATTAGAGGGGAATACAGGAAATATAGAAATAATTAATAGAGCGAAGGCATTAGAATTAATAGCTGCTGGTAAAGGATTCTTAGAGACAGGATTTTTAGGTGGGAATTATCAAAGCTCCCCTGGCTTAAGTCACAACTAAAATCTCTTTTTACAGGAAGTCTTTTCTATCTCCTCCTAATAGACTGTAAGTTTAACAAATGTTTATTAATTAATGGGTTGGGTTAAAGGAAGTCAGGAGGCAGGAGTGAGGAGAAATAGAGAATTCCAGGCATGGGAGACAGTTAGATAAAATGTCCAGGGCTGAGAGATGAAGTGTCTTGTTTCTCGAATAGCCAAGAAGCCAATGTTCCTGGATTGATCTGTCAGAGAATAAGGTAAAAGATAACTGGAAAGTAGATCAGGATGGATATCTCCCCTGAATTCCAGTATTATATTTTGCCTCTAATAGGCCCTTAATGGCTGATTGCTGAATAAATTGAATCAATAGATGAATTCTCATTAAAATTTTCTCAGAGTAATTAATCTATATTTTGATCCTTTGCATTTGGTATACATATATATATATATATATATATATATATATATTTGTGTGTGTGTGTGTGTGTCTCCCAGTTAGCTAGCAGAAAAGCATATATGTTGGCATCTGTCTGTGTGTGATTAAGTACAGCCTGCAAAAACAAATTATGACATTGTTCAAAAGATTCCAAGTTCATGAAATTATTGAAGAGCAACCACATTCTAAAGGAATACTGAGGAATCTAAAGGAGAGGAAAAATTCTCAACAAATTGAAGAAAAGGAACAGTATTAGCTGAACATAATTTTCCTAGTGTTCTCCTTGATTTTATCAATTTAAAAATACTTATCAATCCATATTTAATGCATTATTATATTTCCTTTAATATACTATGAAATATGAACATAAATAAGTGCTTCTTACACCTAAAGAATTCTTTGCCCCAAGGAAACCTTGAATTGATAAATGGCAGATGAGGTCTTCATAAAGGTGATAAAGCAGAACACTTTTCCATGTTACTGGATTTATGTTACACTATGCTCATAGAGGATATCTAGCTTATCTTTATACAGAGGGTAAAACATTTGTAACCCTTCTCTGTGGTTCAATTTCATTTTACGAACTAATATCTATATAAAGATAATATTTAGACAGTCAGCCATTACTTGTTTTCCTAAATAATCTTTTTGAGTTTTTATCCATTACTATATCCTAGGTATCTTCTAATCTGTCTGATCCCTTCTTTTCAGTCTTCTTCATCCTTCAATTTTGTCTTATTTTAATGTATGGTTCTGCATAAGTGTTCTGCCCCACTCTTCTTTCCTTCTGTTCTATATTGCCTCATGGTGATCTCATCAACAGCTATGGATTCGATTATCATCTCTCTATAGATGACTCTTCAACCCAACTATCATCTCTCTCCTAGCTTCAGACCCATGTCTACTTAATAGACATTTACCCTTGGATGGACCATAAGTAACTCAAATTCAACATGTTCAAATGGAAACCATTATGTTTACCCCCAAACTACTCCTGTTAACTTCTCTCGGTATCCTTATAAATATCTCTATTTGCCACCCTGAGGTCCTCCTCTCCTCTTTAAACTTCTTCACTTTCAAATCCAATCATTTCCAAAATGTAGTAAATTCTACCTTCTTAAAATATTACATCAACTTCCTTTGTCTTTTTTTTTCACATAAATGACTACTCTTGTTCAGGTTCTCTTCACTTTTCTCCTGTAAGCACACCAGGAACAGTATCTAGCACATAGTAAGAATTTAATAAAAACTTGTTAATTGATCAATGAATGGACTGACTTTCAAATATTCCAAAAGAACAAAATAATTAAAATGAGAACAATTATAACACATTTATAAAGATTGTTGAAAAAAGTCAATGCAGCTTTGTTTTAATACCCTGTAAGAGTATTAAAGTGTACAAAACATATATATATATGTACATATATATATATATTTTCAATCTATATATATATTATAGGGGCACATGTGGTCATTAGCTTAAGTCTTAAATAACTATGTGGAGAGGTGCTGTTACTATCCTCATATAAATGAGGAAACATTCTCAAAGAAACTAAATAACCTGCTCAAAGAAACAGCTAGAAAATGTCTGAAATTGGATGTGAATCCAAGTCTCTTTGACTCTAGCACTCTGACTATTCTGCCACACATACTTTTAGATTAAACTAAAGGTAAGTCAGAAATTTCTCTATTATTAATAAAGGATATGTAGCTTGACCATGGTCAATAGTGTCCCAGGGTTCTTGTCAGGAAGTTTGAAGTTCAGTTCTAACTTCCAGCCACATCCCAACACAAGCAGGGCTTTTAATCTCCTTTAACAAGTATGTCTCTAAGTGGATAGTTTACATGAAGATTTCTTATTTCTATCAATTTTAGCAGAAGAAAGTCTTTACAGTGATGGATTTCTTTGAAGGAAAAAAAATTCATAGGCTGCTGAAAGTGTTTATTAAAATATACCAAATTTCTTACAATTCTAGTAAGTGCCTAAAAATGCCAGGTTCTACAGAGGTAGAAAATTGAAATACAAATACAAAAAGAAAATAATCTTCCCCAACCCCCAGGAACTTTCATTCTATTAAGCAGAACTCCATGTAAAATGATTAGAAAATAGAAATTAGAAAACAGTAAAAACATAATACTTTCTGAATAAGAGGTTACTAGTAACTCAGGGTAAAAAGGATAGACATTTTCTGAATGTGGCAATTGTGGTGGGCCTTAAAGGATGCTTGGAATTTGAAAAGATGAAGATGAGAAGAGAATGCATTTTAAGTGTAGAAGACAGTCTATGAAGAGGCCTAGAAGTAGAAGATGTCACATAGAGGTAATAGAGTACCATATACAGGGAAAAGCATACAGCCAGTTTTGCGAGAATATGCCCATTCAAGATGTTTTTTGAAAGGTAGGATATATTCTGGTTTTAAAAAAAACTGCCTAATACAATTATTTAATAGTCTCTAGATAAAGAAGCATATCACCTTCACAGAGCTTCCCTGATGCATAAAGTTTATTGAATTTGTTGAAAGAAATGTTCCCTGATTTCCACAGCTGAAAATGATTTCTCCTTCCTATGAGTTCTCTTTAGAATACTATGCTCAATTTTCTTAATGCCTCCCTTAAAATGTGAAACACAGAAGGAGACACAATTTTCCAGATATAGAAAATTACCTGTGAAAGATGCAGTGTAACCATGTTTCCTTTTGTCCTGGATGTCATGCTTCTACTAATAAAAGCTCAGGTCAGATTAACTTTTCTTGGAACCACATCACACTGTTGACTCATATTGAGCTTGCAATCACTTTAAACCCCTAAATCTTTTAGTTTTTCATAAGAACTGCTGTGAAGTCATATTTTCTCAATCCTATGATTGTACAACTGGTATTTCAAGCTTACATACTTTCCATTTATCTCTGATGAGTTTTATCATGTAAAATTCAGCCTGTCATTCCAACTTGTCAAGGTCTTTTTGGATCCAATCCTGTTAGAAAACCTAATAGCTAGATCTGTCAGATTTGTGTCACCTACAAATTTGATAAATGTGCCATTAATGCCATCACCCAAGTCATTGATAAAATTGTTGAGCAGAACAGAAGCCATATGAAGTTATAGAACACAATATTAGAAACTTTTCCTTGTTGACATTGATTCATTCATCACTATTATTTAGGCACAATCCTCTAACCACCTAGGAAGTCCTCTAACTAGTCTATTATCTATTATAATTTTCATCTATGTCTACATTTCATATTTTCATATAATATATCTCTTTAGGAGATTTTTGCTCCTGAACAGTTGAGGTTAGAGAACCAACTTTATGGTCTTTATGGTTCCATCTCTTTTCCTCATTTGAAAGAAAAGATTCAGAGTGGATATTGCACATACACAAAACACACACACAACTCTTTGAATGCTGTGGATACTTTTAGCTAAACTCTTTTAATTAAATTAATTCTGCAAGACATTAATGAACTTCTTCCCTTTCTACTTCCATCAACCCTTGGATGAAAATTCTCCAAGTTAGTCTAACCTTTTTTTATAATTAAAAAAATTAATTGATTAATTAATTAGGAATATTATTCCATGGGTCCATGATTTATGTTTTTTCCTTCCTCTCCACCCACACCTGTAGCTGACATGCAATTCCAATGGATTTTACATGTATCATTGATCAAGACCTATTACTCTTTTATTGATAATTGTAACAGGGTGATCATTTAGAGTCTATATCCCTAATCATATCCCCATCGACCCATGTATCAAGCAGTTGTTTTTCTTCTGTGTTTCTACTCCCACCATTCTTTCTCTGAATGTAGATAGCATTCTTTCTCATAAGTCCCTCAGAATTGTCCTGGATCATTGCATTGCTGCTAGTAGAGAAATCTTACATTGGATTGTACCACAGTGTTTCAGTCTCTGTGTATAACATTCTCCTGGTTCTGCTCCTTACACTCTGCATCAGTTCCTGGAGGTCATTCTAGTTCACATGGAATTCCTCCAGTTCATTATTTCTTTGAGCACAATAGTATTCCATCACCAACAGATACAACAATTTGTTCAGCCATTCCCCAATTGAAGGGCATCCCCTTATTTTCCAATTTTTTTGCCACCACAAAGAACACAGCTATAAATATTTTTGTACAAGCCTTTTTCCTTATGATCTCTTTAGGGTATAAACCCAGCAGTGGTGTGGCTGGATCAAAGGGAAGGCAGTCTTTTAAAGTCCTTTGGGCATAGTTCCAAATTGGCATCCAGAATGGTTGGATCAATTCACAACTCCACCAGCAATGTATTAATGTCCCAATTTCACCACATCCCCTCCAACATTTATTACTTTCCTTTGCTGTCATGCTAGCTAATGTGCTAAATATGAAGTGGCACTTTAGAGTTGTTTTGATTTGCATTTCTCTAATTATAAGAGATTTAGAACACTTTTCATGTGCTTATTGATAGTTTTGATTTCTTTATCTGAAAATTGCCTATTTGTGTCCCTTGCCCATTTGTCAATTGGGGAATGGCTTGATATTTTTGTACAATTGATTTAGATCCTTATATATTTGAGTAATTAGACCATTGTCAGAGTTTTTTGTTATGAAGATTTTTTTCCCAATTTGTTGCTTACCTTCTAATTTTGGTTGCATTGGTTTTGTTTGTACAAAAAAATTTTTTAAATTTAATGTAATCAAAATTATTTATTTTACATTTTGTAATTTTTTCTAACTCTTATTTGGTCTTAAAATCTTTCCTTTCCCAAAAATCTGACAAGTATACTATTCTGTGTTCACCTGATTTACTTATAGTTTCCTTCTTTATATTCAAGTCATTCACACATTCTGAATTTATCTTGGTGCAGGGTGTATGATTGACCTACCCTTTTAATAGTCACATACTTCTCTAAAAGGGAAAAGTTGCTTTTGAATAACTTACACCCTGAGTGTTCAGAGGTATCCCTTTTCAACATGTCTCCTGGAACTTATTCATTGTGCAACTCAGATCAGAATGGTTCTGGCTAATTGCAATGAGACTGAGATTGATAGAGAAGTTAGGGATCTATGGGTGGTGCATTTAGAGTGGATGAGTCAGTGCATCACAGACCAAATGTGGAGATTGAGCTTTCACAATGCATAAAAACAATGTGAGAGTGTATATGAACATAAGGATATGTTCCTTCCTAGTTCGCCCCACTGGATTAATGCCAGCAGATCAGCAAGCTGAGAAAATAGATAATATCATGAAGGATCTATTTGGTTCATGGATTTCTTAGCTCCTCCTTTCTCTTGGGGAAGAGATTGCCCAGGGTATCAACAGGATGATCCAAGACATGGACCATACAATCATATATTATAGTAACTAATGACTGCTTGTGTTTCTGAGACTCAGAAACAAGCATGCCAGAAATAACAGTGACATCATTACCTAGGCCTTCAGTTAATCTGATACCTAAGACCTAAGGTAGATCATTAGAAGAACAACTAAAGAAAGCAAAAAAAAAATTTTTTGTGTGATATTCTCTTCCAACAGTAAGATCCCTTGGTTCTGTTTTCTTTCTGACTTGGAATGATTTTCCATTCCAAACTTTAAAGAACCACACAATATATGTTTCTTCTCTTTTGATTTCTGTTTAAGAATGAAGGTCAGTTCAACCATAACACCTAGTTATTTGATGAGTCCTTAAAGCAGAAAGACAAATATATAAATCCTGCAGGTCACTGGAACACTTCCCTTTCGTATTTGTGCACCTCTATAAGGAGGTGTCAGAATCAAGATTATAAGAATTCTCAAGTTTAACTATAGTTCTTTGGGACTCCCACTGAAAATTTCCCTACTACCAGCCACAGCAAATTTCTGGCTGAATGTGCTAATTAATTCAAGGTCTGTATAATTGTAAGTTTTCATCTTTAGGTCAAAGAGTAAAATGAATTTTATGCTATAATATCTTGCACCATCCACAGTGTGTGTGTGTGTGTGTGTGTGAGAGAGAGAGAGAGAGAGAGAGAAAACCAGAGAAAGAGTGATCCCTTTGCCAATCTATAAAATATCATTTCCTAATAATAATGTTTTTTTAACAATTGGGGGAAATGCTCAGTTTCAGTTAGATACTAGTGAAAATAAAGATGAAATTTTTTTTCTAACCCAGCCCATAGATTCCTGAAATATGTCTACATATCACTTGAGAGTCTGTAGTTCCCAGGTTAAGAACCCTTGCTCTAGTTTACTTAGGTATAAATAGTGAAGATGGTCCAGATGGATTGCAGTCACAATCTTTCTTTTGTTGGATGACTTAAATGAAAACCAATTCTTTTTAGCATTTATGTGAAGCTATGAATTCTTCCCAGAAGAAAATTCAAGTTAGTGAGAGGTGGTAGGTTTGAGTCTAAAAAGGAATGAATACTAAAAACATGAATCAAGTACCTTGGATATAAGGAGATTTAAGAGGTAATTGTAACAACAACCTGAAAGGCAGATCTAATAAAGGTGAATCTAAAGAACAGGAAACTAAGAAAAAATTCAAAACATCAAACTTACCATCAGGTTCAGGACATGGGCTCTAATGTTTCCAGTGATGGCCATTTTCCATGTGTCACTAATTTTACACACTTATGCTTTCCTCTTAGAATCAATAAGATCTTTATAAATTTGCCATTAACCCTATGTCAGTAACTGCTCAGCTAGACATCTACCCAGGCACCTTAAGCAATCATTAGACACAATAATCAAAAAAACCTGGGAAACTCTTTCTCAGACATTTCTCACTCATCCACATTTCATCTTTCCAAAGAAGTTTATTTACCATGATACTGGGCCCTACTATTTTGAGAACTCCTACAGTTCTTTCCCCAGCAGTGCAAATTATCTGAAAACTGTTGATGTGATAGAACCTGTAGAAATATGGACAGCTCTAAAATAAATAAGATCGTGAGGATACAACATTTTAAAATATATTTGTTTTGTGCAGTTTTGTAGTTAAGTTAAAAAAAAGAGGTGTCAATAGAACTGTCATGTTACTTTAACCTGGGAAAGCAGCAGTATATCCCCTGACATCCCTGAGGACTGGAAATATTAAGTCTAGATGAAGCATCTTTTGATGTCACTATTAGATAACAAATGCGCTTATATTAAATATATATGTATATATATGTATATATGAGTTGTACAAAGTTGTCATGTCATAGAATAACTGAAATGAATGTTTTTCCTGAAATAAAATGTTTTTGGCCCAACAGTATTCTTGGAATAATACATATAATTAAATTGATCTCCTTAATTTTCTCCTTTTCCTGTTCAGATACAGTTTGTGACATGTACATGTCATTAAGATAATGCAGTTCAGTTTGTGTCAAACTGGTAAAATGGTACCCAGTTGAAAAATTCTCAGTTTCATCAGGTAGCCAAGTATTTTGGTCTTGGTGATGCCAAACAACTGAGGTGATTGTTTTATGGCTCAACTCACCATTGATTTGACTGAATTATCCAAAATAAACAGATGTGCTAAAATGACTGACACATACTTACTGTTCTTAATATACACATTTCTAACATTTTATTCAATCTCCTTCCACTTTTTTTGACAATTTTCTTTAGCTGATTGACACCTTTACCTGCTGTTTTTCATCATTGTTCAAGGTCGCTGACAGCAAATGGTGTTAATTATATCTAATACATTCTGTCTAAAAATCATTCTAATTCATTGACAAGCCAACCAGAATGTATAGATTTTCTTTTTAAAAGGGTTTTCCCAGTATTCCTCTATTTTCTCTCCTGAAG
Organism: Monodelphis domestica; assembly: GCF_027887165.1. NCBI lineage: Eukaryota > Metazoa > Chordata > Mammalia > Didelphimorphia > Didelphidae > Monodelphis > Monodelphis domestica. Next base: position 350,436,926 of record NC_077229.1, on the reverse strand, counting down.
AGACATCAATATAACAAATAACATTTTGAAAAATAAAAAAGGACAAATTATAATTAATAAGTATATTCAAAAAATCTGAAAATATGAGCAATATAAAACAATCATCTATCTCCCACCTCTGCAAAGACCCACTCTGGGTGGGGTGGGGGGCTTCTCGTATCTCTTCTTTCTAGCTGTTATTTCTTTCTTGATAATTTTCTAACATTTCCTTTTTTTGTGTTTGTTCTTTCCATTTACATTGTTGTGGTCATTGTAGATAGTATTTTCATTGATTTGCTTGCTTCACTCTGCATTAGTGCATTTAGAAATTTCCATGCATCTGCATATTTGTCACATTTATAATTTCTTCCAGAACAGTAATGTTTTTTACATTCACATATCATAATTTGTTTAGTCATTCCTCAATTGATGTGCATGTTCTATTTCCAATTTTTACTATCATAAAAATCATTATTGCAAATATATCTTGTAAATTAAGACTGTCTTCTTATTAATGACTTCTTAGAATATATGCCCAATAACAACATCTGTGTCAAACTATATGGGCCTTTTAGACATTTTATTTGAAAGTTTTCAAATTCTTGAAAGGTTGTATACTGACTCACAGCTACACCAATGAAACATTAATGACTTATTTTCTCAAATCCTTTCCAAATTTTTAAAATCTTTTTTATCCTATCCTTTTTCATCTTTGGCAACTTCAGGTAAAGTTTGTCAATCTGCAAATTGTGAGATGAAATCCCATGTTCCTTTGAACTTGCATTTACATTATTAATAGTAATTTAGAGCATTCTTTCATGTGGGTCATTAACAGTTTTCAATTTTTTTGAGAAATGTTTGTTCATATATTTCACTTACCTATTTGTTATAGTTTTATATATCTTGGATATAAAAGTCTTATTAATAAAATAAATGGCTAATAGTATTTTACTTCTTTAATTTTAAATCTTTAGATTACTATAATTGTTCTTAGTATCAAATACTGTTCTTGTAACAATGATGAAATGCATTAACATTGCATTTTACAATTTGCTAGTGTGTACTTAATATAATTAGAAATATATAGCATTTCCATTTTGTTTGTGCTTTTGACTTATATGGCCATATCCACTAGATTACTGATGGACTTCTGGGCAAATGGACAAAATATAAAAAGCAAAATTATAATAAATCAAACTAAATCTCATGGTCATAAAAGAGAAAAATAATAAAGGAATGTGCCAAATAGAGAATGTCAGACTAAAGAGTAATGGTCGTTTTACAGCTTATGAGCTCTGACCTGTATGACTTCAGTTCCATTGTATATTAGAACTTTAAATTAGATGCAATGCTTCCTAAGGACTAAGAAAACTTGCCTTTCACTCTTTGGGACATAATTTTAATGTGAGTCATTACAACAAATATTAATATAATAAAATATTTGTATCCTGATAAAATTATAGGCTTCCATCTGAGGTCAGCTTTTTAAGCCAATGATTGACTGGTGCAAAAGTCTAGAAGTTATGGTGTCCAATACACACACACACACACACACACACACACACACACACACACACACACACACAAATGAGTTGCCACGATCATCTGAGTTTGGTTGTAATGGGATGCAACCTATATTATAAAGTACCCAAATCTGTCTCCCTGTTCAAACATCTCTATAATATCAACTAGAAATCATCAGGGATCACACACAAAAAGAAAAAGAAAACAGTAAAAGAGTAAAATGGACCATTTTGATCAAGTTGACAGAGTCCTGAAATTCTTCCCTTTCCTTCATTAGATTATCAGATAGATCTAAAGAAAACACATCAAAAAGAATTAATAACACATCTTCACCTCGGTCGCCATGTACTATTGATATGAAATATGATGGAATAGAGTGCTGAACTTGGGGGAGAAAAAAATCTAGCTTCAATTTCCAGTTCTGGAATTTAAGAATTAGATGACCATGAGAACATTGCTTCAATTTTCTGAGACTTAAGTTTCTTCATGTATAAAATGTGAAACCATATCTATTTACCTTCTTCACAACAGTATCTTAAAGGCCAAAGGGAATAATTTAGTTAAAGTGTTGTGCTAACTTTAATGCTTTTTTTCATGTTAATTACAAGTAAGTGTAATTACTCTGATGTAACTTCTTTCTCACCACATGATCATTTGAATTTGAAATTTGTAAGCTGTACCTCTAATGTGTTGCTGCCTACTATGGGTTTTGAGTCTTTATTGTGTCTTTATTGAGTCTTTATTTATTTATTGAGTCTTTATTGTGTCTTTATTGAGTCTTTATTGTGATACCTGTGACTTGATATCACAAAGTAAGTACCTACATATCAAGTACTATCATATCACACATTATTCTGACCTTAAAAATATGTTTATCTATGAAAAGTACTTTTTAAAGTTTCACTTGTAAACTCTCTACCATGTGTCTTATGCCAATTGTGTTCTCTCCCTGTTCCTCTTCTTAGCTCAGAGAATTGGCATTATTAATCATGCCATCTTTCAGACCAGTGTTATCAAATTATATTACAAATGGGAGACTATACCATCTATAAGAAAAGGATCTCTGCGGGCTATACATTGACTTTGTTTTAAAATAAATTCTATCTCTTTTATTGATTTTTTATTTATTCTGTCAAATATTTCCCAGTTACATTTTAATCTAGTGTTGCTCTTGTGTTTGACAATTCCACTTACAGAGACTGTTGCTGAAAAGCTGGACAAAAATGTTACAATAAGCCTTTTTCTGGAATTGTTTGATTACTGTTTGCTCTTTCTATAGCAAATAATAGCCGCTGAGTTGACTTTGGTTGTAGTTTCTTGGGTAACATTTATAAGGGGTAGCTCCATAGATTGTTTTTTCTCTCATTTGCATTCCAAAACTGGGATATTATTTTGACCTCAGCTTCTAGTTTCCAGGACTTTGGATGCTTGAAAAAAAGAGAGCTATATGAGTTCTCCACATTTCCAGTTCCCTCCTTTCCCACTCCTCAAGCATCTCAAAAGGGTTCAGTTATATATGCCACAGAAAAGGCATATCAGAGGAAATTAGTTTTCATCAATGAAGGTTTTCCTAAAGAAGGCTATCATAGATTTAGAGCTGGAAAAGACATTCAACAAAATTTATTAAGCTCTTACTTCATTTCAGATACCATGGTAACTGCTGGGGATACAGATATAAAAGGAAATAAATATATCCCCAGTCCTCAAGGAACTTACAATCTAATGGGGGGAAGATGACATACAAAAAAAGTTGGAAAAACACAAGGGATGTCCTCGTGGGTGAAGAACATCTTTGGAGTTCAAAACAAGCAGAGATGCAGATGGAAAATAAAAAGTGAATTAGACAGTCTAAGTAGTGTCCTCTATAAAGGAAGCTTTTAGGAGGAGTTTAGTGCTCCACTGGCTGGTCCTCCAACCAGAGGAGAGAGGAAGACAAAGAGGTAGGAAAGTGGTGATAATCCCAAACTGAGTTAACAGCATAATGATGAGATTAGAAGTAATCATCTAATCCTCAGAAGGGTATTTTGATCTGTAGAGTTCAAAGCAAAAAGAGCTATCAATGGAAAGTTCTAACATAGGACTTGTTATTTTATAGATGAAAAGCCTAGCCTCATAAAGATGATTTGTCTAAGTCACATAAAATAGTACATATCAGAGCAGAGATTCTATTCCAGGTTCTCTATAAATTTATTCATCTTTTTTTCCTGAGGATAGATAAGAGTTCAACAGATAACAAAAGGTAGGCAGAGCATCCCAAGCACAATAAACAGGCCAAAGACTTAGGGAGAGGGTGGGAATGGGTTGAGAGTGGAAAAGGTGTTGCAAAACTTAGAGGATTGTGCAGGTTGGTTACCTCCTTGAATGCTAAACAGAAACATTTTAAAGTAGTGAAAATCTAGGGTCAGTATAATTATCTGTCAAGATTTATGTCTAAAAACGGGAATGGATTCAAGAAACATAACTGAAATGGAACTGACAAAGTTTAGAATCTGGTAGCATATGAAAAGGGAAGAAAATTATTTGAGGATGGGGGCTATGTCTATATTTTTTTAAGTACCAACCTTTAAGTCTGGCCTTCTAACTCAATTAACCTTTTGGTTTTATTGTTGTTATTATTATTGTTGAATTGCATTAAAATAACCCAAATCAAAGGAAATTAATTAAGAACTTCAAAATAATGCTAAGGTTACAAATATGGGACACTGGGTAAATTAGGGTGTTTCATCCTTCATTTATGAGAGGACCAATGACATCACAAGGAGATATCTTGACTTGCTCATGAATTGGATTTAAGTGAAGCAGAGTCATCATCCACAGGGCAACTAAGTGGCTCAGTGGATAGAGAACCAGGTCTGGAAATTGGAGGTCCTGGGTTCAAATCTGACCTCAGGCCCTTCCTAACTGAGTGACAAGTCAGAATCCCAATTGCCTAGCTCTTACCGCTCTTCTTCCTTGAAACCAATTCTTAGTATTAATTCTAAGACAGAAGATAAAGGCTTAAATAAAGTCATCAACCTCACTCTTCCAGAGTTCAGTGGCAAGAAAAAAACCAGGATGACTGCTGATGGTCATGGATGAAGTAAATGATCTTGGTATTTTTGATGACTTACCAAGCTCCAGATGCTCCACAATGCCTGCTTCAGCTGCCTTCATGGCCATGGAAACAAATCATTCACATCTGCCCCTTACACCAGGGAAAGTCTTCACATGCTTAGAGTAGACATTCTCTTGAGATGCCCATGTGTTTGAGACTTGATAGCTATTGCCAACCTGGTTTAGTTCACCTTCCAAGACAATTTTACTGGATATGAATTCTTCACACACTACATTTCTTGGAGCCACAGATGAGAGTTGTAAAATTCGTAGTGAAATTTGTAAGAGGAGTAGGTTGAACCATAACATTCCAAATGGTCAAAGAAGGTTATAGCAGAAGAGGAAGTTATGGAAAGGAAAGCTCCATTCTAAAGGTCAATTTGGGACATATTAGAGTTTAAGAATGAATAAAGAACATCCAGTAATGGGTGAGCTCCCTTAGGCAGTTGAAGATATGTATCTAGAATTTAAAAAAGAAATAGTCAGCTCTAGAGATGGATTTGGAAGTGGAGCCCCAGAGAAGTGATGTGATATTATTAATAAAGCACTAGGTTTAGAGGCAGCAAGGGTTGGGTCCAAATCTTCAGGTAGTTCTATGAACTTTTCATCTTAAACTGTCCACATGGAAATGGGATTTCCAGAAAAAAATGTGTAATGAAATTGGCTCATGGCAGGAACTGGTTTGGTTTGCTTTTGGTTTACTCTTTTCATTGCCAGAAGATCTATACCTAACTTCAACTACAATTAAGTCACCTTCAGCCAGAGGATACTAGGTCAGGGCCCAAACATAACAGAAGATAGACTATGGGTGCAGTTATAATAGAAAAAGGGCTAGGCTGGCCCATAAGGGTGAGAGGAAGAATATTGTCTTTACAACAAGGCACTTATAGGTAGGTACAACATAGGCTGATGGTAGCAGGCAATTCCAGAAGGTTATGAAGCAAAATTCTGGGCTAGTGATCACCTCAGGGAGAAAAGTATGTCTCCTTGGATGTGAATATACAGTGAGATAGCATGGCAAAAGAAAAGAATGGTTTTACAGAAGCAAGGGTCCAGCTAAAGTTTATGTTCAACCAATCAACCAGAAGCACTGACTTTTAATTATGAATGCATGCAGTTACAGCTACATAGTACATGAAAACCCCACTGCCATCTGCCCAAACTTTCCCCACCTTCATCTATAATAAGTGAGGCACATTACGATTCTCCCATAAGGCCACCCAGCAATATGAAATGAATTATTGGGTCATAAATAAAATCTATCTGCACATTAATTTCATATGTGATTCCAAAGACTTCTCAGGAGTCTAAGAGAAATATAGAATAGAAAAATGTGTGGAAGAAAGGTAAGCTCCAAAAACAACACCATAGCAATGATCCCTAGGCAGCCGTCTTGCTTCCCAAAAGGAAAGTTTGCCATTACTCAAAACCACCTGTATAAATCATCATAACCCATGAGTCTGGCTTAGATATAGCAAGAAGAATTCATACGTCAGAATGAATACTTTTGTTTCTTTTGTATATTTACTCAGCAGAATTCCATTTGGATTACAGAAATCCTAGTACAGTCCTGTTGATGGGAGTCAGGCTAACATATATTGCAGTAACTTGCTTTGATTACAGTTAAATTAATGGAAAGAATTGCTACTGGGAAAATAACCTGCCTTCACTAGACTCACCCTATCTATTCAATTAGACTCCCCAAATATTTCTAATTAATCCTGTGTTAGAACATTCTCCTTTTCTGATTGTACTTTTTTATTAGGTGATTACAATGAGCTATAGCCAATATTGTAATATCATGCCTTCTCTGATAGTAACTAAGAGAAGAGTAGCCTAGAGCCTAATTGGGTAGGCATCCAATAACATTGGATACAATGGAATACTATGGGAAGTGATAAGGACCAGGAAACATTTTCAAACATCAGGACACAGGAATATGGCTCTGAGTTCATCATCTGCAGTGATATGGGTAAAGATTGATTTTAATTACAGTTTCTCCAAAGAAATCTGAACAGAGCCCTTTGGAAATGCTGAAAGATTTGGATGAGTGATTTAAAGAATATTAAAAGCAAGGCTTTTCTTACAATATTTTGAGCCTATTATATCCAAAAAATATTGTAGTGGAAATGTCATGATTGTCAACCCAAATTCTTCAGCTCAGAGGTTTGAGGAAGCAAGTAAATTGGGGGACTTTTGGAAATCCAAACCACATTTTGAATATTTGAGACTCACATGCATAAGACCAAATGGTACTCTCATATAAAGGAAAAAAAGAAGCTCTTTATGAATTCACAATAAATTGAACAGTGAAGAAATAAATTCTACCATCCTTCAGTAGTGTAGACATATTAGATATGTTTGTTAGATATTCTGCAATTTTTCTTCAAGTAAAATTTAGGTAAAGTACTAACCTTTAGTGTATTTCTTTTCCTCCAGGGAGTTTATATGGGGAATTTTTATCCCCTTGGGATTCTCACTTTCAAATAAAGCAATAGAAAAGGGGCAAAAAGTCAAGAGTTTTTTGAAGATCAGATGCAATGAAAGGTAAACTCTGGGGTAGGTGTCAGGCTAAATGCTGAAGTACATAAATCTTCACCACTTCAACACATTGTCCCATTTTTATTACATATTAAGCTTCCCAAATCAGTAAGTACCCAGTCTCCTTGTTTACTCAGACCCACATATGAATGAAAGAGTAGATCTGAACAATTAAATTTCACTAAGGTATTTGGGACATATATTTATAATCTGTGTTTGCCTGCCTTTTCAACTGTGAGGCACTACACACATTTCTGAATGAAAATGTTCTTGAAGATTTTTCATTGAATAAAATCTAACTTGTAGCAACAGTATAATAGAAATATAATAAAGAACTAGAGGACCCAAATTGGAATCCAGGTTCCACTAATAACCAGTCATTTCAATCCCTGGCAATCAACCTTGATGGACTTCTTTTTTCTCATCTATAAAATGGGAATAATAATGCTTACTCTATTTAATAAAGCTGCTAGGAATCTATATTAGCATCATGAAATAAACAGGTTTCAAAATTTTAAAAAGATAAATAAATAGATATGACATACTATTTTTATTTATTAATATTATTGTCACCAACAGTCCCCATATTTATCTTTACTAGTCGTTTGATCTATTTTTAAGAGAGTTTTGAATGTATGATAGCCTAGATTTAGTCATTGTTTGGCAGATTGCCTCCTTTGTCTACTGAGCCTAGATGCTTGCTTATGCCTGGGGCAAGGTGACTTTTCAGTCCTGGACAGATGTACCAATTTGTGAAAGGCACTTCCTGGTGAATGTCCAACCCTATAGCCCTGGATTAAGGACACTCTGGAAGCTAAATGGAGGAACATTTCACTGTTTCCAGCAACCAACCTAAGTGCTCTCTCTCTCTCTCTCTCTCCTCTCTCTCTCTCTCTCTCTCTCTCTCTCTCTCTCTCTCTCTCTCTCTCTCTCTCTCTCTCTCTCTCTCTCTCTCTCTCTCTCTCTCTCTCTTCTCTTTCCCTTTCCCTCTCTCTCTCCCTTCCTCCCTCTCCTTCCCTGCCCCTCTCTCTGTTTCCTCCTCCAACACTGCCTTTCTTCTGCCTTTCTTTATCTCTTTAATCCTCTTTTTGCCCTCTCTCTAACTCCTCTCTATAGGTCTTTCTGTTTCTTATTCCTTTCCTGTTTCTCTCTATTTCCTACCCTTTGTCTTTTCCTCTTCTTCCCTCCCTGAATCCCTCCCTGATCCCCTTTTCCCTTTTGTTTCTCCTTCCCTTCCTCTCTTCTTTCCTTCCCTCCCCTAAGGGAGAAAAAAAGACTGGAATGATGGTTTTAGAGCATATCACTAATTCATAGGCATGAATTTTCCAGTAGAATCACAGTCCATAAGTAGCTGCCTCTTTGATGCTTAAGGCCAAGTTCCATAGTCTTGGACCTATAGTTTTCTCTCAAACCCTTTTCAGCACCTTTGAATTCTATTTGCTAAGCACTAAGGAAGTGTAGGGCAAAATAAAACTCCTTGGTGGTGTCCCACTTTTCTAACGGATAGTAAAAATTAAGAAATTAATTACTAGTATTCTTATTTCTAAAGCATTCATTTCTGAGGCCCCTTCCTGCTCTGGGTCTATGATTTTATGATCTTAGAAGACTACACATAATAAATACCTTCAATCCACATACCAAAATATTGTTGGTGTTATGTGAATCCAAGGAGGAATGTTTACCTCATTATTAAAAAAAATAGTTTTATTGGTTCCAGAGGATTATTTTAAAATTTTTAATTCCATTGAAGAAAATAGATAAGAGTTTTGAATACTACCCATCAGACTAGTTTTAAATTCTGATGGTGCCATGACTCTCTTGGCATTCCCAAAGGACTTTATATTCTTTGAAACATGCAGCATGTGCCCCTTGTTGGATATAAGGTGGTAAGAGTATGTTGGTCAGAATACAAAAAATAAGAAAAGAAACTCCTCATTCTGCTTCATCCTGTTGCATTGCAATTATGTAGTTGGGAATTGTATTTCTTCTCCAAATGTCACAGAGACATTCTATTAAAGGATTTTATTATAAGAATTGCATCCACTCCCCGAAAAATGTTGAAATGAACCAATTATATAATGCTGGGCCTCTGAAGAACCTTTACTTCATATTAAAGTATAACCTGCATCTCTAATATTCTCTACTTATGGGTTTTTTTCTGAGTTTACTTTTTTTCTTTTTCCTCCCAAATCTATTTTATTCTATTCCTACTGAACATATTTGATCAGAATGATTGGAGCTAAGAATCACACATATTTCTACTTTAATGTCTCTGAAAATCCTTAAAAAATAAAGACATGGTCAAAAAAAGGTCAGGCAAATCTATATTTTCCAAGGTAGGCAGACATAGGATACAGATGACAGAGTGATTTATAGAAAATGATCAAACAAAAATGAACATTGACTATATACGCCATGTTAAACAAATGAAATACAGTAAATTAAATGAAATTACTTTCCTTTAACAGTTTTTGCCTATATCTGTTAATTTTGAAGAAGGCACCATAGTGAGGCTTGTTTTAGCACATAGTCACATTAAGCAGATGTACTACGTTTATTTATTTTTCTTTATGAAAAAAAGAATATTTAAAGCCTCATAGATTGTCCCAGTTCCACATGCTGGCAAACATATGAACAGCTTTTATGTACCCAGCTGCCCCCTTGTATATGGACCTCTTCGTTAGAGACTCCTCTATTTTCCCATTGCTGTAGCCCTTCCATCTTAAAAAGAGAAATAAATTCTACAAGGATTCTCCAACTGGGTGTTACCCACTGAAAATCCCTTCTCTCGATATGATAGAGCTCAGATGGAAGCTGCTGTTGAATTTCTCTATTTTCTGCCTCTTCTCCAGATAGAATACCAGGAGCAGGTGTACTCACCTGTCTTGTGACACCTAAATATGAGATAGCATTTGCATTCTGTGATAAGAACAGTATTTAATAGGGTTCTCCCCTTCTCTGAACATGAATTAGAAGAAGGCAACCAAGTCAGGTCTTAATTCATGTTGGGATTGGGCAAAGCACAAACATGACTTCATGCCAGCTTCCTAATGTGTTGATGTGGCTTCTTGATCACCCAGGAGTGAAAAAAAATGTTCCACCTATGAAGGGTCTCCTCCAACTTGGTGAGTCTTTGAAGACCACTGAAGTTAACACATCCTGACCCAGTGAGCCAAGAAGTGGGACACATTCTCAGGAGATAAACGAAACGTATCCTCTTCTCCTATCCTTGCTAGGTTATTAAGCTAAGTAAACCTTGTTTTGTTAACAATTCAATTATTTACAAGTGATTCATTTCATCCCAACATCATCCCTGAATTAATAGGGTGCTTGCATCAGACATATCCCTTACAAGTGACATACAATTAGTGTCAATATGTGTGCCCTCATTGGACACCTGAAGAGATAAATCACCTGAGTACCATCTCCAGCACAAAATTACCACCTAATAAATGGGTGTCGCCTTGACTTCAGGGGAATACTCTGTACTTTTCTAAATATTTAAGGTTTACTTATGTTATCATGAATCAATATTACAGCAAAGGCAGCTTCAAGATGAAGATGGAATATGTGATGCTAACCACTGTCTCCAGGAACATTTCATCACAATTTCTTTTAGAAATAGTTCCAAAGTACAGCCATTCTTGGAGTTTTATGTTCTTAAGGATAGAAGAAATATTAAAAGATCAAAAGTTACTTAGTTCAAGCTCTTAACCTTTATTTTGTGGCTGGGAAAAATGGGAGCCCAGGTTCTTTTCAAATCTACAATCCTCCTTTGATTACTATGTCAAGGATTTATGAATTCATAGGTATAGAAACTCTCCCTATCATATCACAAATAAACTTATTTAATGCAGACACAGACTATGTCTTAGAGCATAGTTGGTGAAGATGTGGCACATGTGCAGAGCTGGCACTCCAGGAACTGCTTGGTTCTCCCTCTTCCCAGTGCCTGAGGACATTTTTTTGCATGCCCTACCCCTCTGTCCAGTGGTCCAAGCACTTTCTCCCTCAGCTCTATCCCATAATGCCAACAGCTTGAATTTTCCCTTTGGGCACCCAAATTAAAAAAACAAGCTTGGCTTAGGCAGTCTTAGAGTATCAGAGAAGGTAAGTAAGCTCACAAACATTGCACAGCAAGAGGCAGAAACTGACTCAAAGTCCAGAACTCTACTTTACCAAAAGGTCTTCCTATCCAACTATTTTTTTGGGGGGTGGGGGGTTAGAGGAGTTTGTATCTATGATTTCATTCATGTATGGAATCTCCCAGGGCAGAAATTCTCTCACCTGATAAGATATCATCTATAGCATACAGAGAATTTAATGGACACTAAGAATCTAAATTACTTGCCCAAAGTAATTTAGATAGTGTTAGAGGCAGGATTTGAATCCTTGTTCCAAGTCTAGCCTTCTATTCACTATGCCATGCTGCATTACTATCATTTATCCTTCCATCAGTATTCTTGTATGTGATGTTACAGGAATCAAGGTGCTAAATTAATTTCAAACCCTCCACAGAATTTTAGTGGGAATTTTTAAACATATACATATGATTTTTTATTGTACTGGGCCCATAGTGCTACCTACTTCAACAACGTAAGAAACAGGATGAAACAATTGAAGAAGTAAATTCATTTTCAATCCAAATTAATTCAAGGCCAAATTCTACTACATGCTTTAGATTCATTCATATTCATGCTTTGTTATTCGTGACATCACTGACCTAAGTATTTTCTTTGAATTTATTTTGTTGAAATATTTGACTATCTTCTTTCTCATGCTAACACTGTTTCTAGTTGGCTTTTTAGTCTTTTTTGGAGTATTGTATTTCTAGTTTAAAATGCATAATTGTTTGCTATTTTATAGAAGGCTATACATATATATATATACATATATATACACCATTTTCCCATAGACTAGAAAAAATCTCAGTTTGAAAAGTAACTATAGTTACAGTATTATCCATACTCTACCAGTTTAATTTCAGAATGGTGACATTACAGCCAATAGCAGCATATTTTCTTGGGTAACAATGACCACCTAATGTGTGATGGTGTGCTTTCTTTTCACAAAGATGGGAAAAGGAACCAACAGTGAAACACATGGTCTGACTCATTTTTCTAATATGGAGAATTAATTTGTACTGAATCAGCTCCATTTCCCTACTTGGTTCTTCTTTTGTTCAATGATACATTGTTTGAAAGAATACCCATGAAGAAAGGGAAAACAGTACATGCTGACTATCTTTTGTGATGTTGTCACTCTGTCTTATGAAAATACTAAACATATGGAATGCCTAAAAATGTTTCGCTCAAAATAACTTCTTATTTTGAGTTTTGATCAAATGATTAAATGGAAAGAACAAAGAACTGAGAACTAGGGAGAAATGTCTTCTAGAACTATCACTAACTCACAATGATTCTATGGAATTGTGAAAGTCAGTGAAGTTTCCTGGTTCTCATTTTCTTCTTTTGTGAAATGATGGGTTTTGGACTAGATGATATTTAGGATCCCTAAGATATTTTTGTTCAATGTATTTGATTTTTATTTTATAATGATCCTCAATTTACTATGTACCACAATATTTACCTATCTACTTGCTTGTTTATATATCTATTTATCTATCATCTATCCCAGTGTTTGTTTATCTCTCTATTTATTTGTTTGTTTCTTTGCTTGTTTGTTTGCCAGGATGTGTCTTAAAGCAACCTACTTGATGACTTTTCTATTTCAGTTATCCAATAGAATTTGATTGGGGGGGAGGTAATATTCTATGAGAAGCATATAAATATGGGCAGGCATAGATGAATTGTGCCCAGCATCACTAGAAGTAACCACACTGATGAGATTATAGATTTATTCCAGAATCAAAACGTCAGTTACAAAAGGAGCTGCCAAGGGAAGATCCTAAGTAAAGGGTAACCAGAGTCTTTACACTAGAAGGCCTTTTATAGTCTATACAGGATGACATAATTACACATGAAAAATACTATCAGAAAAATCATAAAATAACATATAAAAACACAAAAATTAAAATAATACAAGTCATTTACATATGTAGTTGTTGCTCAGAGATCACCATAAAGTAACTTTAGTGCTCCCATTGCTATCTATGCTTTATGCAAGTACAAAACTCATATAGATGGTGTTAAAGTGTAATGAATAAATTGGCTATTGGTGAACTGGCAGTCTCACTTACTATTAAGACTGGTGTGTACTTATTACTGATAAAATTGGGTACAAAGTAAGGTATGACATTTATAGGTCTCAAAATCGAACATTACTCACTCCCCATAAAACTATAACTCGTATACATATTCAATTAAACAGGGAACTTGATGCCAGGTTATGTCTCTGAATAACTTTTTTGCTTCCAAACAGGCCTCCTGGATTTCTTTTTATAGTTCCTTGTCAATCAGTGAATGCTTGATTTTATGCTGCGGAGGTAGCAAATTTCAGCAAGCAATTTTCACATTGTTGTTATGAAAGAAAACTTTTGAGTCTATATTCAGAGATGGCTTAGATGTCTTTCCACACCATTCTAATGCCCTTCTCTAGTAAGCCCAAGAGCTTATTACAAGGGAAGCCAGTGTCCTCATGCTGTCTCTTGATTTCTAGAGTTGATATTTTTCCTCAGCCTCTCCCCTGGAACTTTCTCTTCTGTCCACCTTTCTTTCTAATCATCTCTAGGTTTGTTGTGTTCTTGGGAGGAATCACTAATCTCATTCACACAAAGATCTTAGTGATTGAAAGCAACTTTCTTGCCTTGATTTAGAAAAGAAGGAAAGGAATAAACTACCATCTCCAATTCCCTGTGTCTCTCCAAAATTTGCATGTTCTTTCATATAATGGAATGCATATAAAGTGCTTTTCAAACTCTAACATGGTACGTTAATTGTGGGTCACTTAATATAACCCCATATTCCTATATTGAAAGAATCTCCCTTTACATATCAGAGATATTTCTTTTTATAAGTTGAATTCCTTCAAGCCACCCCTTCCATGAAATGTTTTCTGTACAAATATCACAGTCTTTGACTTATAAGTAATCACTGAGGTATTCTAGTCCCACCACTACCTGAACAAGAATCCTATCCCTACAACAACAAGCATGATAAATGGGCATCTAACTTTGGAGAACTCCAGGGAGGGAAAAACTTCTTCCTCCTGAAGCTTCCCTTTCCATTTGGGGAAAACTCTAATTGCTATGGAGACTTTGCTTATATCAAACCTAAAGTATGCCTCTTGGCAGTGTTTACCTACTGCTACTAGTTCTGTCCTCTTTCATCAAGCTGGACTCGACAGCTCTTCAAAGGTTTGAACCGAGCTATTAAGCAGATCATAAATCTTTCTTTTTCCAAGCTAACCATCCCCACTTATTTTAATTCTTTCTATTTTGACATGACCTCCAGGCCCTTCACTCTCTTGGTTGCATTTCTCTGGATGAGTTCCAGCTTTCATATGTCCTTTTTGAAAGAGTGGCACCCAGAATACAGCACAAGAATCCTCATGTGGCAGAGAAAAACTGAATCAGGACCACTAGCTCCCTAGTCCTGGATACTTAGCCTCTCTTAATGCAAACTAATATCACATCAGCTTTTTTTTGGCTGCTATACAACACTCAGCTTATATTGTACTTGCAAGTCCCTTGATCTTGTTCAGAAGAACTATTGTCTAGCCATGCCTCCCTTATCCTGAATTTGCTACAAATAGGATTATGCAAAGCAACCTCCCTAAATAATGATTATCATTACATCATCCCTTTGCAACTAGACAACTACATGATTACCAAAAAGTCATAATTTTCACCATGGGTTTACATTAGTCCTTCTGGTATCTTTTGGGTGTAGGTCTATATATCATTAATATCAAACATTCAATATCAAATATTCAACAACATTTTAGGAGGTAGTAGATTCCCTCTCACTAAAAATTATGGAAGGAAATTATAGAACACCTACTGTGTGACAGGAGGTGTGCTGTGCCCTTTGCAAATATCTCAATTGATCATTCAATAAACTGTAAAGTGGATACTATAATTATCCCCATTTTATCATTGAGAAAACTGACAGACCAAGATTAAGTTACTTTTCCAGGGTCACACAATTAGTAAGTATCTAAGGCTAGATTAGACCTCAGGTATTTCTGACTGAGCAGAGATCGCTATTCATTGATGCTTCTAACCATTACTGCCACCTACAAGGTGGTCTTATAAAAGACTTTCTTTTTCAGGTATATGTGGACTTGGTGAACTCTGAGATCCCAATTCTGAGATTCTATACTTTGGAATTCCAAATAACATCATTAAGTCTTTTTTCTGTTGTAAAAGACAAAATGGAAAGGTAAGTGATGGGAAAAGGAGGACAGGTTGAAGACTTATTAATTGAGAAAGGGATGGATTTGAAAGCTGTCCCCTACTAGCTTTCAATCCTACCCACTCCTCACTATTAATACTCCCTCAAAAATAAATTCAGTCCCTCACCACAATTAGTCTGGACTAGCATAATAGGCAGTAGATGATATATGCAAAAGAACACATATGAAAGCAATTTGCTGATTGAGTAGATGTGTGAGGTGAAAGGGAAAATAAAGAAGCTAAACATGACTCCAACCTTGTAGGTTAGGTAACAAGAAGAATGAAAATGATGGCGACTTCAGATTAGAATGTCAGGAGGGAATTGGTTTTAGAAGAAAAAAAGTGCAAGGTTTTCTTTGATGATGATGATGTTGATGATGATGATGATGATGATGATGATGATGATGATGATGATGATAGAAAAGATAAAATCCTTATAGTAAAGAGGAAATACATAAAGTTGAAGACTGTCCTTGAATAGAATTCCAGAAGTGTCTTACCTCTATTTCATCATGGTAATCAAGTGAGCTTATAATTACAATCAGAGGATGGTAGAGCTAAAAGAGGGCTCGAGAGATCATTAATCCCAAACCCTCATTTTACAGATGAGTGAATTGAAGTTCAGTGATATAAAATGATTTTCCCAAGGCTGCACAGCTAGTTAGTGTCAGTTGTTGTTAACTGAATCTAGATTAGTTGTCTCCTGGTCCAGTAAAATGGATGTGTTTTATTGAATTTTTTTTTTATTTATCAAAACTATATTTTCTCTCTCCAACTTTTTCCTGTTGAAAATAAAACAAAACAAAACAAACCTTGAAACAAATATGCAAAATAAAATCTCACCTTGACCATGTCTTATATCCTGTGTTGTGTATAAATATTTATGTATGTATATATGTATATATATCTTTGTACCTCGCATCAATCAGCTCTAAATCAAGTAGTAAGATGCTATAGCATCATTACTATGGAATGGTTGTTGATGATAGAATTAATAGGTCTTTTAAAGTTCCATCTTTGTATCATTGTTCTTATTGTATAAATTGTTCTCCCAACTTATGAATGTATACCTTATGTTGTTTCTTAAAGCATTTTCATTACATTCACATGCCATAATTTGTTCAACCAGTTGCCAAGTGCTTCACCCTACCGGCCTGTTTCTAGTTCTTTGTCGCCCCAACTGAAGTGCTATAAATTCTGCCTCTCTCTTTCTCCAGATATATGTGTGTATAGAGAGACATATATGTGTGTGCGTGTATATATGTATATATTTGGAGAGAAAGAGAGAGAGGGAGAGGGAGAGACAGAGACAGAGAGAGAGATAGAGAAAGAGTCAGAGAGAGAGGAGAGGAGAGGAGAGGAGAGAGAGAGAGAGAGAGAGAGAGAGAGAGAGAGAGAGAGAGAGAGAGAGAGAGAGAGAGAGAGAGAGAGAGAGAGAGAGAGAGACCTAGCAGTGGTATCAGGTCAAAGGATATGCACAGTTTAAAAGCTTAAGGGGCATGGTTCAAAATTATTTTCCAGAACTTTGGATCAGTATCTTCTCCATCCCAATGGAAATTCTTCACTGGTGATCTAGGGGTGCTCTAGACCAGAAATATCAAACTTCCAACCATCAACACTCCCAAGAGACACTCTAACTAGTTTAATATGAAATTGGGAAACACTTAACAAAATAAATGAAAAATAAGATAGAATGTAGAGAATGTTAATATGTGGTTTTCTAAGCCAATATGCTACCCACAAGGAATCTATGTTTGTTTCCTATATGACTTTGGCACTATTGTTCTAGACTAGACCATTACATGACAAAGAAAGAAGCTAATACCAAAGTTATCAACAGGGTTGTTGCTTTTGTTTTTCCTTTATTACTTTTTTTGCCAGCAGAATGGCAAAAATATTCAAAAATAATGAAAGTATATTGCGGGTGGAATATGCCATTAGTGCTCCTTCCCTCCTCCATTTTCCTTGAACTATACTTATACATTTTTGTGCCTATTATATCACCCCAGGATAATAAAAGTTCCTAAAGGGAGAAACTATTTCATTTTTTTTGGCTTTGTACCTCCAGATACTTAGCACAGTGCTTTGCACACAACAGAGGTGCTTAATACATGTTTGCTGAATTGAGTTAATTTGCAAGAAAATATACTTTCTAATACATTCAGTGGGACTGTAACCTGGAAAAAAGATTTTGAAGGGTAATGTGGTATTATATAATTAGTATCACAAAACTGAGTATGCATTTAACCCAGCAACTTTCTCCAGAAAAAATCATAAATGTAAAAGAGGGACATTCTTGTATAAAAATATCTATAGCTGCTTTCTTAGAAATAGTTGAAAAGAATTAGAGAGAACTTATATATTTAATATTTTAAAATATACTGATAACAAATGTATTTTTATACTGCTATATACTGGTAACAAAGGAGATGGCATGGTTAAAGCATTTTATGAACCTTGAAGCTTTATATAACTATTAACCATTATATTATTATCACTACCATTAAAACTATACATGTAAAACATAAAAGGAAGTATGAAAGGACCTATGTGAACTGATAAAAATGGAATCTATGGAATAAAGAGAGAGAAGGTAGGGAGAGGGGAAAAGAGGAAAGAAGGTGAAGTGAATGAGGAAGGGGTGGAAATGGGAAAGGGAGAGATAAAGGCAACCAGGAAGAGGAATCAGAATAATACAAACAAACAAATAAACATTGCTTTTCTTATTTGTTCATTATTTGGTTTTTTCCTTATTAAAGCCTAGGGGTTTGTGGTTTAGTTTTGTCCCTTTAGTGTGCTTATTAGATTACTTGCTTTTGTTGATGGGTATTAAGTTTATAACTTAATTTTTAAAGGAAAGTTTTTGGAGAAAATTCTCATAGAGTTGTAATGTGAGTTAGAAACACTAAATTCCTATTGACAATTTTAACTGAATAGCAAAGTATGTTCATTTTTTCCATAAATCTGAACTTGGATTTCATGAAATAGAAGAAAATATGATTCATTTAAACCTTTCAACCAATTTTTGAAAATTATGGAATATTTCATCAACATAATATTTACATTTCTGCTTCAGAATGATGCTATTGTTGGGTCTGGAAATAATATCACTTTAAAGTTGTTAAATACTTTTCGATTTTTTGGAGGACTTTCATTGCCAGTGTATGAAGGAGATCTCAGCTGATCTTCACAGTAATACTAAAAGGTAGGCAAAGAAATTGTTATCTGCCTTTTACTCAGAGGGGATTGAAGTTATTTGAATAGTTAAATTACAGGTCCTATGTATAACATTTGTGCACAGGCTATATACCCTCAGGAGAACATGACTCCAGTGGTAAGGATTGTATTTGTCTTTATAAATTCTGAGTCCAACATAATGGTGGTACATATTGATGACTTAACAAAATCTTTGGGATTGAATTGAGTCAGGAATAGAACCCAAGTATTTTTGTCACCAAAAAGGAATTAGAAGACAGAAATCTCTTACCTTTTTATAGGCTAGAGCAATTTTGATGGATAATTCATTCTTATTTTTGTGTGCTTATCCACAATTCTTGTGAGGGAGGTTAGTATAGATGTTATGACTACTCATAGATGGAAAAAGAGATTGAGAGAAGTAAATTGACTTCCTTAAAGTTACATAGATGGAAGAGACAAGACAAAAAGATCTTTCTGCCCAGTCATCTCACAAGGGTGGTCTACTTCCTATAACAACAAGTTTTATATGCAAACTGGTTTTCAACTAAAAAGCTAAGAACATGTTTGGAGGTAGGATTTCTCTGCTTAGTACAATGTTCTAATTACATAATTAATTACACTGATGTTGTTGTTATGATGACCTACAGGACAGGATAGTTTCAGCATTCATCTAAGGGCTTTGTGAACCAGAAGTCTTTGAAGGATATCGTTGTAAATATCATAACACTGACCTGATCCCAAAAATATTTTTTTTAAAAATGAAGCTATATTGGACTAATTCCTCCTTATCCTATCTGCACATGTGACAAAAACAACTACAGTTTTCTTTCTCATGACATAAGAGAAGAAAATTGCCCCCAGCAGAACAAACTAGTCATTTGAAAAACAAACAAAAACAGGAATTTGTTTGACATTCTAACTGGATCATAGAGATGTTGCTTTGGGTCAGCATTTTGATTTATCCCTTATTTTTACTGACAATTGTGATCTCTCTTTTGATTTTTCTATTTCTTTTATTCTGTACTTTTAATATTTGTCTGAGACTTTAATTTCTCTTCTTAATCTTATTGCTTAAAAGTTATGAAGAGAAGGCCTGCCTTCTATTACATCATTTTCAAATGATTTAATTTTGTTAGAAGGAAAAGATTCATAGTTTTACTGTTTTAGAGTTGGACTGGAGGGAGCACTAAGAGGAAGACTTAAAAGGAAGATTTTTTCCCATTAAAACAATAAAAATAACACTATCAACAAGTGTCACTGTCTCATACCAGAGTCCAAAATGCAAAATAACTTCATTTCTGATGGTTTTTAATCCAAGCAAAAAGTGACCAAAAAAAAAAAGTGGGAAATTTCCTAGAATGTCCCTGAGGATTTGAAGAAGTGGAAATATTGAATGTGTATAAATAGGACAAGAAGATTGCTGCATTCCATTTTCCTAAATTAGAAATTGACAGGACAAACCCAAAAAGTAGCCTTTGGCACTAGTTGATATTCAAGGTGTATAGTGAATGAGGTAAAGAGATATGACTCAATGCTGAAAAATTACTAGTTTCATTGAATAGTCACAGAGGAAATTTAGAGCTAAGGACTATTGCTACTTTATTTTTTAAATCACTAATAATCTACAGTTAAATCTTTAGACAAACTAATATACAATGGACTGCAAAATGGCTAAAGCATATTATAATATTTTTACCAATAAATGTGTATATATGTACATATACATCTGTGTGGTTTGTATTCTATAATATTGGCAAACACAATCTTCCACTTGATGAACAGGGAAAATCCTGGAATAGATGTCGCATAGCTACCAAGGCCAAATCTCTAGGACTAAGGCAAGGTGAAACTTCTTCAGACTACAGATTTGATCCATTTCAAGCTCATTTCTTTTATTCATTTACAAATCTGGAAAGCAGAATTGAATCTGAATTTGCTGCAAAATTACTGCTCTGAATCATTTTCTAAGTGTCCAGGTCATATTCTGCCTGGGATTCTTCCTATTTTTTTTTTTTACTATTTGGCACTCAGTATGTGCAAAAGAAATGAAGAAAATGCTGCTTAAGTAAAATATACATGGCAGGGAAGATGGGGTGGGGAGACAGGGCACAAAGACAGAGACAGAGAGAGACCTAGAGACAGAGACAGAAACAGAACAGAGACACAGAGAGTGTTCCTTTAAAAAGTAAATATAGTTCATAAAACAGTATAAAAGGGGGCCTATCCCCCCCCTTTACTCTAAGGTGGATCATTTAGCATAAGGTGCAAGAATATCATATTGAAACTAAATCAACAATGTTCATCTTATGATTGAAGAGAAGACAAAATCTTCTAGTCACAAACTCCTGCCTCCTGGAGTCTGTGTATTATTAAATAAGGCCGGTGCTAATAAGATTTACGTCTATTGCTCTCAGTACTGATGACATTGTTCTGATGTTTCACAATCCTCCAATATTATTTAAATGAATACTTCAAGTTATAGAAAAGCTTCTGCTTGGTAATCTGAATAATTAGCAATTACAAGTTTAGAAAATGCTATGCTTTCTTGTGATCTTTCTTCACATAAGTTGTCTGGATGAGAAATGTTGCTTAGTTCTGTTCGCACCATACTCTGGTCAGAGTATTCCCTTGGGCTAACAGTTATCTGCTTGTAGAAATAATTGTCCTATATTTTTCCACTCTTTTCTCAATTCATAATTCAAATGTCAAAAAAGATTTTTTTTTGTTTTATGGGAATTTTTAAAGAAATGAATAATATACCAAAAACATTGGAAGCCGTATTTGATATAGTAATTTGACTTACAGAATCTCTTGCAGTTGGAAGGAGTCTTAGAGTTCATGTAGACCACTGGTCTTCAAAGTAGAGATCCATACCCTATAGGACCTGTGGCATAATCTCCATTGGTGTTCCAATCATCTAACCAATTAGAAGGTGGGAAAACAGTCAAATCCCATCCTCCTCCCAATATTGGGGATATAAGCCATTGGTGATAATGAGATATCTACTATTTACAATTTAGAAGGCAGCTAACTCAAAAGGCTTTTGTTAGTTCGTTGGTAACAGTTCCATGAAAAGTTTTAGTTAGCTTATAGAGAAAGGTGTCTGGGAAAGGAGGATTTTTAAAAAGGAGACATTCCCTAAATGTATTTAAAGTTTATGGAACACATGCACTTATGCTAGGTTGACAACTAGACAGCCACTGACGAAGAGGCAGTTGCATTTTAAAGAAGGGAAAAGAGATAAATGAATTAATATGATAATCTACCATTTGGAGTTTCAAGGATCTGATACAATAAGTATTTAAAAGATCATTTTAACACTTCTTGACCAAGATCTGGGTTAAATGGAGGCAAAACAAAGGTTAAATATAATTTTTACACTGATATGGGGGGCAGTTCTAAAATATCATTGTTTATGTCAAGAAAGGGGAAAAAAAGTCATTCACCATTGTAGGTAAATAAATTGTTGCTTAAAATCTAACTATGCCAATGCCTTCAACCATTATAAAACAACACTCAGAGCTTTCTACTAGTGGCCTTTTGTGTCTTGAAGGGGCACTGGATCATCAGGGCAGTTCTAATATAATCTCCACCCAGGCACCCATAACATCTGCATAGCCAGAAATTGCATTGGCAATTTCTTTTTACCTCCATCTTTAACACAATTCCAAAGCCTACCTGAGAGACCTCTCAGAGATGAGTCTCTCAGAAAATTTACTCTAGTTCAAAAGATAAGTTTAGATTTATAATCTCTCCCTTTCTTGTTTTCTCCTTCCCCTTTCAATACAATAAACTACAGTGGCCCCCTTTACCTTCAGAATTAAATAAAAAATCCTCTGTTGACTCCTTTCCAGTAGTCTTAAATCTTATTTCTTTCTGAGTACTCTGTATTACAGTAACATTGACCTTACACATGACACTATCTACCAAATCCAAACAATTTTACTGATTGTTCCTCATTTCTGGAATTTTCTCCCTCCTCATTTCTTTCTAATATCTCTAGTTTCTTTAAAGTTACAAGTTAAGTCCAACCTTTGGTTTTTTTCACTTTAAACATTATTTTATTTTGGTTATTTCCAAACATTATTCATTGGAAACAAAGATTATTTTCTTTTCCTGCCCCCCCCCTTCCCACCACCTCTCCCATAGCCGGCACACAATTCCACTGGGTATCACATGTGTTCTTGGTTCGAACCGATTTCCATGTTGTTGGTATTTGCATTAGAGTGTTCATTTAGAGTCTCTCCTCAGTTGTATCCCCTTCCCCCCGGTAGTCAAGCAGTTGCTTTTCCTCGGTGTTTCTACTCCCATAGTTTATCCTCTGCTTGTGGATAATGTTTTTTAGATCCCTGCAGATTGTTCAGGGACATTGCATTGACACTAATGGAGAAGTCCATTACCTCTGATTGTACCACAGTGTATCAGTCTCTGTGTATAATATTTTCCTGGTTCTGCTCCTTTCGCTCTGCATCATTTCTTGGAGGTCGTTCCAGTCTCCATAGAATTCCTCTACTTTATTATTCCTTTTAGCACAATAGTATTCCATCACCAACATATACCACAATTTCTTCAGCCATTCCCCAATTGAAAGGCATCCCCTCATTTTCCAATTTTTGGCCACCACAAAGAGTGTAGCTATGCATATCCTTGTACAAGTCTTTTTACTTATTGTCTCATTGGGGGTATAAACCCAGCAGTGCTATGGCTGGATCAAAGGGCAGACAGTCTTTTATCACCCTTTGGGCATACTTCCAAATTGCCCTCCAGAATGATTGGATCAATTCACAGCTCCACCAGCAATGAATTAATATCCCTACTTTGCCACATCCCCTCCAGCATTCATTACTTTCCTTTGCTGTCATGTTAGCCAATCTGCTAGGTGTGAGGTGATACCTCAGAGTTGTTTTGATTTGCATTTCTCTGATTATAAGAGATTTAGAACACTTTTTCATGTGCTTGTTAATAGTTTTGATTTCTTTGGCTGAGAACTACCTGTTCATGTCCCATGCCCATTTATCAATTGGAGAATGGCTTGATTTTTTTGTACAATTGATTTAGCTCTTTGTAAATTTGAGTAATTAAACCTTTGTCAGCGGTTTTTATGAAGATTTTTTCCCAACTTGTTGCTTCCCTTCTGACTTTAGTTACATTGCTTTTGTTTTTACAAAAACTTTTTAATTTGATGTATTCCAGATTATTTATTTTGCATTATGTGACTCTAAGTCTTGCTTGGTTTTAAAGTCTTTCCATTCCCAAAGGTCTGACATGTATACTATTCTGTGTTCGCCTAATTTTCTTATAGTTTCCTTCTTTATGTTCAAGTCACTCACCCATTTTGAATTTATCTTGGTGTAGGTTGTGAGGTGTTGATCAATTCTTAATCTCTCCCACACTGTCTTCCAATTTTCCCAGCAGTTTTTATGAAATTGTGCATTTTTGTCCCAAAAGCTGGGATCTTTGGGTTTGTCATATACTGTCTTGCTGAGGTCACTTACTCCGAGTCTATTCCACTGATCCTCCTTTCTGTCTCTTAGCCAGTACCAAATTGTTTTGATGACCACTGCTTTATAATATAGTCTGAGATCTGAGACTGCAAGGCCCCCTTCCTTTGTATTTTTTTTTTCATTATTTCCCTGGATATCCTTGATCCTTTGTTCTTCCAAATGAACTTTGTTATGGATTTTTCTAAATCAGTAAAAAAAATTTTTGGAAGTTCCATGGGCATGGCACTAAATAGATAGATGAGTTTTGGTAGGATGGTCATTTTTATTATATTGGCTTGTCCTACCCATGAGCAGTTAATGTTTTTCCAATTGCTCAAGTCTAGTTTTAGTTGTGTAGAGTGTTTTGTAGTTGTGTTCATAAAGTTCCTGTGTTTGTCTTGGGAGATAGATTCCCAAGTATTTTATTTTGTCTAAGGTAATTTTGAATGGGACTTCTCTTTCTAGTTCTTGCTGCTGAGCCGTGTTGGAAATATATAGAAATGCTGATAACTTATGTGGGTTTATTTTGTATCCTGCAACTTTGCTAAAGTTGTTGATTATATCAATTAGCTTTTTGGTTGAATCTCTAGGATTCTTTAAGTAGACCATCATGTCATCTGCAAAGAGTGATAACTTGGTCTCCTCCTTGCCTATTTTAATGCCTTAAATTTCTTTTTCTTCTCTAATTGCTACTGCTAGTGTTTCTAGTACAATGTCAAATAGTAGAGGTGATAATGAGCATCCTTGTTTCACTCCTGATCTTAATGAGAATGCATCTAGTTTATCCCCATTGCAGATGATATTAGCTGATGGTTTTAGATATATATTGTTTATTGTTTTTAGGAAAGACCGTTCTATTCCTATGCTTTCTAATGTTTTTAATAGGAATGGGTGTTGTATTTTATCAAAGGCCTTTTCTGTATCTATTGAAATAATCATGTGATTTTTGTTGGTTTGCTTGTTGATGTGGTCAATTATGTGGATGGTTTTCCTAATATTGAACCAGCCCTGCATCCCTGGTATAAATCCAACTTGATCATGGTGAATGACTCTTCTGATCACTTGCTGGAGTCTTTTTGCTAGTATCCTATTTAAGATTTTTGCATCTATATTCATTAGGGAGATTGGTCTATAATTTTCTTTCTCTGTTTTTGGCCTGCCTGGCTTTGAAATTAGTACCATGTTTGTGTCATAAAAGGAATTTGGTAGAACTCCCTCTTTGCTTATTATGTCAAATAGTTTGTATAGTATTAGGGTTAGTTGTTCTTTGAATGTTTGATAGAATTCACTGGTGAATCCATTAGGCCCTGGGGATTTTTTCTTAGGAAGTTCTTTGATGGCCTGTTGGATTTCTTTTTCTGATATGGGATAATTGGCTGCATCCCATAATGTTTGAAAGGATGTCTCACCATTGTCATTTTCCTCAATGAAATTATTAATTGTTTCTATGATTTCTTCTCTAACTAACCAATTTTGGAGTATCATATTATTTAATTTCCAATTAATTTTTGATTTGGCTCTCCATGTACATTTTCCGATCAATATTTTTATTGCTCTATGATCGAAAAAGGTTGCATTTATTATTTCTGCTTTTCTGCATTTGAGTGCCATATTTCTGTGACCTAGTGTGTAATCTATTTTTGTGAATGTGCCATGTGGTACTGAGAAGAAGGTGTATTCCTTTTTGTCCCTATTTATTTTTCTCCATATGTCTATTAACTTTAACTTTTCTAAGATTTCATTCACCTCTTTTACCTCTTTCTTATTTATTTTTTGGTTTGATTTATCTAAATTTGATAGTAATTGGTTCAAGTCTCCCACTAATATGGTTTTACTGTCTATTTCCTCCTTCAATTCTCCTAGTTTCTCCATTAAAAATTTGGATGCTATACCATTTGGTGCATACATATTGATTAGTGATATTTCCTCATTGTCTATACTCCCTTTTAACAGAATATATTTACCTTCCCTATCCCTTTCGATCAGGTCTATTTTTGCTCTGGCTTTGTCAGATATCATGATTGCAACTCCTGCCTTCTTTCTATCAGTTGAGGCCCAAAAGGTCTTACTCCATCCTTTAATTCTGACCTTGTGAGTATCAACCCGCCTCATATGTGTTTCTTGAAGACAACAAATGGTAGGGTTTGGGGTTCTAATCCAATCTTCTATTTGTCTACATTTTATGGGTGAGTTCATCCCATTCACGTTCGAAGTTATGATTGTCACTTGTGGATTCCCTGGCATTTTGATATCTTCCCCTAGTTCTGACCTTTCTTCTTTAGCTATATCCTTTTGAACCAGTGATTTACTTTAGGTCTGTCCCCCTAGTCCCCTCCCTTGGTATGCTTCCCTTTCTAGCCCCTCCCTTTTTATGCTCCCTTCCCCTCCCCCTTCTTGATTTTCCTTTCTTTCTTACCTGTTGGATTTAAGATAGAATTCAGGATCCCACTGGATCTAGATGTTCTTCCCTCTAAGATTTGATTTCACTGAGAGTAAGGTTTAAGTAGTACCAATTCATGCTCTTTTCCTCTCCTTCTCATATGAGATTTCTTCCCCTCCCCTTCCCATGTGTATCTTTGTATGGGAAAGATTATTCTATTTAGTCCCCCCCACCATTTCTTGAAATAAATGTTAGTATTATCAACAATTCCCCCCTCCCTTTTTCTTTCTTTGCCCCCACTTTTACCAAATCTTCTTGATGCCCCAATCTTTCCCTATGCATGATTCTTCTAACTACTCTTATGATGCATACAATTTTTCAGTTACACAAAACATTTCCCCACATGTTAATATATATAATTTGATATAAATGTAGTCCTTATAGAAGAGAGTTTGACTTAAAGAAAAAGATAAGATTTATCTCCTTTTCCCTTTCTTTCATATTTACCTTTTCATGTTTCTCTTGCTTTCTGTGATTGGATGTCAAATTTTCCACTAAGTTCTGGTCTTTTCTTAGCAAATGCTTGGAAATCTTCTATTTTGTTGATTGCCCATACTTTCCCCTGGAAGTATATATTCAGTTTTGCTGGGTAGTTGATTCTTGGTTGGAGACCCAGCTCTCTTGCCTTTCTAAATATCGTGTTCCATGCTTTGCAGTCTCTTAGTGTGTTAGCCGCTAAGTCCTGTGTGATCCTTATTGGAGCCCCCCTATATCTGAAGCTCCTCTTCTTGGCTTCTTGTAGGATTTTCTCCTTTTCTTGGAAGCTCTTGAATTTGGCGATTACATTCCTGAGGGTTGTCTTTTGGGGATTTAGTATAGAGGGTGTTCTATGAATCCTTTCTATTTCTATTTTGCCCCCTTGCTCCAGAACATGTGGGCAATTTTCTTCTATAATCTCCTGTAGAATAGCATCGAGGATTTTGTTTATCTCTGGTTTTTCGGGGAGACCAATAATTCTGAGGTTGTCTCTTCTTCCTCTGTTTTCCAAGTCTGTGACCTTTTCAGTGAGATACTTCATGTTTTCTTCTAATTCATTAATTTTTTGGCTTTGCTTTATTGATTCTTGCTGTTTTGTAATCTCGCTGTCTTCCATTTGCTTAATTCTGGTCATTAGGGACTGGTTTTGCTTTTCAGCTTTGTCTGCCCTTCTATTAGATGCTTCCAGCTCCTTCTCCAATTGTGAAGTCTTGTCTATCAGACTGCTGATCTCTTTCTCCCATTTTTTTTCCAAAAATTTTCCATCTTTTGGGTAAGCTCCAGTTTGAGATCTTCCAGATCTTGTGGATAGTTTCCATTTTGGGAGGCATGTTTGGATTTTTTTGGATTTCATCCTCATTCTCTTCTTTTCCTTGGGTACTCCCTCCATAAAAGTTTTCAATAGTCACTTCCCCCCCTTTCTTCTTGGAGGCTTGACTTTCGGACATGTGTGCCATCCCTTTGGTGGTTTTATTCCACTTTCTTTTTTTGGTCTGGGGTCTGGGTGATATGGGCAGGTTTTCTGTGAGTTTAGGTTGCTTCAGACTAGTTCTTCCCAGCCTCTGACGTTTCTTAGAGCTCGGGCCCCTGTGTTCAGCCCAACCGCCCATTCGATCAGTGCAGCCTGCCCAGGAGATCAGCCCAGCTCACCCAGGTGTTCTGCTCTGCCCAGGTGCTCAGCGCAACCGCCCCAGAGTTCCGTTCCGCAACCCCCTGTGCTCAGAGCAGGATTCTCCCGTGAAACTGCCCTGAGAAGTCATTTCCTTGCAGGCTTTAGATCCCAAGGACCCTGGTGTGCCCCCCAGACAGAGATGCTCCTCACTCATTCGCTGTCCCAGTGAGAGCTCTGATAGCTTACTCTGGTTTGGTGGGGGGGTTTGGAGGGGAGGCTCAGTTCATGTTTTTGTGCGAGCTTTTCCTCCTTCTTATAGTGTGGAACTGTTCAAACCCCACATACCTCCATTTCTGTGGTGTACTGGAGAGTCCCTCTGTTCTTCCAAAGGTGATTTTTATACTCTTTTAAGGTAGTCTATTTTGTTCGGTGCCGGGGAGGGGAAGCGAGTCGCGTCTAGATTGCAGCCATGTTTACCTGGAAGTCAGGACCTTTATGTCCAACCTTCTGTGAGAAGCTTTCCCAGTCTTCCTTAATCTATATGCTTTTCCTCTGAAACAACTTTCAATTTATCTTGTGTATATTGTTTGTATGGACACTAAGATGGCACCATGGATACTGCCCTGGGCTTGGAATCAGGAAGACTCATTTTCAAATCTGGCTTCAGACACTAGCTGTGTGACTGTGGGTACATCACTTAACCCTGTTTGCCTTTGGTCCTCATCTGTAAAATGACCTGGAAAATTAAATGGCAAACCATTCTAATAACTTTGCCAAGAAAAATCCAAATGTGATCATGAAGAATTGGATACAACTAAAACAATTCAACCATTACAACAAAGATTTTTATATAGTTGCTTTCCTATTGTTCTTCCCTTTATACTGTGAACTTCTTGCTTAGCCCAGTGCCTACCATACAGAAGGAGCTTAATAAATACTAGTTGACTGACTGATTAGCAAAAGATACTTTCCCTTGCGCCGCCATCACCATCTCACACACACATACACACACACACACACACACACACACACACACTCACACACTCACACACACATGCACACACTTAAAAATACATATTCTGCAGGACAGAAAAGGTCACATTGGAGGAACAAACATGGGCTAGTTGGTCTTTGTATCAAAAGGCTTATCACAATAACTTTTACCCCCAAACCACCCTTCTTCCAAATCCCCCTATACTATCAAAGGCAATATTATCCTTCCAGTCATATGTAGTTCATCATCTCAGTGCCATCTTCTACTCATTAGGCTTTCTTATTGCATAAGTAACAGTAGTTACTGACTCTCATTGCCTAAAGACCAAATATGTTATATTTCGCCACTCCAAGGATTCTTGGATTTGCAATTGCCTCTAATCCCCAACAGATTGTGTTCCCTCAATTTAAGGGTCCCCAAGCACCCCAGTTCCATTTTATGGTCAGTTTAGCTTTTAAAAAGAAATATTTGCTTCAAAGGTGTAATCAGGAAAAAATATAGATGTAGATGTGAGTACATTTAATATATGTGTGTATGTATGTGTATTTAGCTGAAATTGGTCCCAGCTGCAACTTTCATCTATTGCTTCTAGTCCTGCTCTCTGGGGCCAAGGAGTATAGTTTTAATTGCTCATCCACAAGCCATCCTTTCAAATACTTGAAAACAGCTAACATTCTCCCCACCCCCCAAGCAAATCTTTATTCCTATTTCTTTCCTATTCTTTATTTCTTTATTTTCCTATTTCTTTAAAGCATTTAATTAAATAATTATAATATTATGTAACATAGACATAGTATTAGGAAGGCTTTGGGGTATCACATAGAACCATGGAACTCTGACACAGGCTTTTTACATGGAAAGGGAACTAGAAACCACATCATTTCTTTGTATCTTTTCAGGCTAACAATTTCATTCTTCATAAAAGTCGAGCAGCTGGGCAAAAGAAATCAGCTTTCAAACTTATGATCACATGACTTCTTGAGGTAACAATAGGGGGGTTGAATTAAAGTCTAGATGTATACGTTTATTTTGCCTAGAGCTTTTCTGTTATCACAATCAGATGCTCCATATGTTCTGTTCTCCAAATTTCTATGATATGATACTACGTAAAGAATGTTAAAGGCTAGAAATGGAAAGAATTAGAAGTAACAGCATCTCCTTCTGCCTCCTTTCCAATTAAGAAAAAAAGGATTAATTGAAATGAGAGAGTCACAGAAGAGTATGCTGGGGATTTGTAATTGGTTTATGTAATCTGTCACCACAGGGTCACTGGCTTCAGTGCCTGGGTTGGAAGTGAGGGAAATCATCACCCAGAAGCAACTCCAGGCTTATGAAAAAGAATTGCTTATGGCTAAGTAAGGAGAGCTACTTCTAAATTCATTTTCCTTTATACCTTTGTTGGAAAGTGTATTTGAAGTAATAAGCTGTGACTAAATGGATCACCTCTGAGATTCTCTTTCTCTTTAATCTCCCCCAATTCAATACTGAGTAGAAAACTTAAAATTATGGCATGGGATATCCACTATTTACAATTTAAAAGACAAATCAGTCAAAAGGCTCTACTGGATCCATGGTAATAAACCTAAGTAGGAAGGATCTTCTGTTAACTCTTAAAGAAAGGTATTCTCTGAAGCAAGGGGGTTTCTGAAAGTCACACATTTCCCATAGATAGTTATAGTATGCAGAAATATGTAAAACCAAAAACTGTTACCTGTTAAGTGGTCAAAGAACATGAGCAAGCAGTTCCCAAAAAGAATTGCAAATTTTAAAATAACTTGAAACTTTCCTCCAATTTATTAATAATAAGAGAAAGGAAAACTGAAACAACTTTGAGATTTCAGTTAATATTCAGGACACAGGAAGTGATTACAAAAGAGGAATATTCAATTTCAATACACTGGATGAATTTGGGGAGAAATAGACATAGTAATATACATTAGTGGAAATATGAATTGCTCAAACCATTTTTGGAAAAAAATCAGAATTATTCCTGAAAAGTAGTAACATTTGCATATCCTTTGACTCATGTCCCATGTTCAGTACATGTCCCAAAGAATTAAAGAAATAATATATTTTCTCATTGGGAGTGACAATTGGAGAAAAATGAATAGGAAGGTAACTCCTCACCTTTGCAAAAATGTGACTAGGAAGATAAGAGTGGGTAGGGTTTTGATAAACTTTGAATACCATATAAAGAATTTTGTATTTACTACTGGAGTTAATAGGAAGTCAATAGATTTTACAGGGTGGGGGGTAGATGGGGTTAGTTGAAGACACACATCAAAGTAAGGGAGTGGAATTGATGGAGGTTTGCCAGGTGATGAGGAACCTGCATAATGTCAGTAGATGACCTAAAGTCGAGAAAGGAAATATACTCCTTTTGACGTAGGTTATTAGAACAAAGTCCTAGTCACTCCACAATAGTTACAACTTTGACCTAAAGTGACACTCATTTTAAATTATCTTTTCATAGTAATCTCAGTAATATCTTATTCTTCCTTTGGGGGAGAGTAATTTTTGCCTTTATAAAATGGTAGATTTATAAGAACCATTGGATTATACAAAATCTAATACTTTATAAATTTGTATTTGAATGCCCTTTATGCAAAGACCAAAAGAATCAATTCCTGTTTGAATTTAGATCCAGGAATAGCATTTGTTTCTATAGATTCATTTTTATGCTTATTATCAGAAAATTATAAGTGTAACATTTCTTTTCTTATTTAGCTATTAAGAAAGGAAGATTAATAATTATTCCTCAAAAAAAATTGCAATCAATTCATTTGTCTCATTTCCCATGGCTCCCATTTGCTTTACAGGAGAAATATTATACTAGATGTTCGTGAATCATGTCTCCAATATTATTTTATTCATGGTTGTATTGTATATATATACATATATGTATGTGTCGATATTATACACATATGTGGAGATATAAATACAAAAGCATAGTATAAAGATTTATTTGTGTTTATATAGATGTACAGGTCTACAATATACATAACACATATATGTATTATATATGCTTATATATATATATTTATGTACATGCCAAAAAAAATTATCTGGGGATCTGGGGTTAGAGTGGGATCTTTAGAGACTTTGAAAATTAAATTAAATAATTGAACAAAACAAGGATAACATAGTTAAATAGAAGAAAAAATATGGAAAAGGAACAAGAAGTAATAGTAACCAGTAATTAGGCAATAAAGGTACATTCACACATATACACAGAGAAATTAAAAAAAAAAAAAACCTGGACTGGTTTCAAGTGGAAGAATTTGAACACAGGTAGAATATGTGGAGATAGAAGTGGAAGCTGCAACTTTCTCCTCACTATAGTCCATCCTCTACACTGGTACCAAATATTCCCTAAGATAGGTCTTAAGTGATCTTCAGTAAATGATGCACATGTAACAGGGTCACTCCCCTACTCAAGAAACTCCAGTGGCTTCCTTTTGCCTCTAGTATCATGTATAAACTCCTAGGTTGAGTTTTTCAAACTATTCATAATCTGAAGCCAATATATATTTCCAAACTCATTGGATATTACTCCTTCGTCTCATAACTTGAAACCAAGTCAAACTGACCTTCTCTTTTCCCCTCACTAACGTTACCACATCTTCCGTCTCTGGTGATACTAAGGAGAAATTGTCTTCCTACTCCCTTTTCATAGAATCGCGCCTTTCTTTCAAGATACAGTTGGAGCACCAATTTATATATAAAGCTTCTCCTGATTATGGCGAATGCAAGTGAACTGTCAAACTCTATAAACCTTGTGTTTCTTTATATTTATTTGTATTTATACTCATTATATTTATTCTGTATAGAATTACATATGTTTGTGTGGTTTCCACATCAGAAATACCTTGTGATATAAACTGTCTCATTTATTATATTTGTATTTACAGTGACTGGAACATAGTAGGCACTTAAAAATGTTTATTGTTGAATTCAAAGCAAAAATACCATCAAGAGCAGCAGTATAAATATCCTGCCTAGGGTCTTGTTTTTCACAAAGACAGAAAAAAAGAAATGGACAGAGATAGGAAGAAAGAGACAGAGATATAAACAGAGGGATGGATAGAAAAACAGGAAGGGACAGACAGATGGGCAGAGAAACAGAAGAAAGGAAAGACTGATTGGAGAGACTTTGAAAGGAGAGATATTGATTGAGATAGAGAGATATAAAGAGAGAGACAGAGAGAGAAGGAGACAGAAAGAGATAAAAACAGAGATATGCACATAGAGATAGAGGAAGAGAGACTGAGAAATAAAGACAGAGACAGAAAAAGACAAAGACAGAAACAGAAAGAATCTGAGACAGAGAAACATGGGCATAAAGGAAGAGAGAAGGAGGACAGAGTCACAGAAAGAGATTAGGACAGACATGAATAGAGAGACTGAGACAGGTAGAGGAAGCGAGGATGGAGAAAGAGAAACAATAACAACAAAAATATGACTAGCTCTCAGGGACAGCATGTCACCTTTAAACCATTCTGAAATTATATTACAAAAGCCAGCTCATGTAAATGCCCTCCAAGTCTACCATCTCTGTCTCCAGTTTCGGTTTTTAATTAACCTCTAAAATGCAAAACACATAAAAATAGATGTGATTGACATCCCTGCCCTTCCATGTCAGGAATTCCTTCACTGGTCTTTGTTTCAATATTTTTCTGCTCATATCCAAATGTATGACATTGTGAGCATTTCACTATCTCTGTCAATTACAAAGTTCCTTATTTATAGTTCTCGCCTAAAAGGCTATTGGATAAATTATATAGGCTCTCCCTTATTTTCACATATCTAGAAAAAGAATTTATCAGTTATTGAAAGAGACATTATGGTACCATAGAAAGAACCCTAGCTCTGGGATTGGAGGAACTAAGTTCGAATTCAATCTATGATACTTACTGTTTGTCTGACTCTAGACAAAATCACTTACCCTTTCTGGCCCTCGTGTTTCTCATCTTTAAAATGAGAGGATGGTCCCCAAGTCTTAGGATGAAAAAGACTATCCACCACCATAGAAGAAACTGATGGACTCTAAATGCAGATTAAAGCATACCATTTCTCACTTTATTTCCTCCATGAGTTTTTCTTGTATAAGCAATGTATGTTTTCTTTCACAACATGATGAGCATGGACATATGTATAACATGATAACAAACACAATCTATATCATATTACCTGCCTTCTTGGGAAGGAAGGAAGGGAAATGGGGAGGAAGAAAGCATGGATTTCTTAATGTAAGAAAACTATTAAGATTATATCTTTGTATCATCTGTAAAAGAAAAATATTATTTAAAAAATTTAATGAGAAAATTGGACTACACAGCCCCTGAGGTTTTCATTTCCTGCTCTGAATCTAAATATCACAGTGAATTGGGAAGTAGACCTGGAGTCAAGAAGCGAGTTCTGATCCAGATTCAAGTGTCTGTTAGCTGTGTGACAGTGGGAAAGTCACTTAACAGCTATCTGATTCAGTTGTCTCAACTGTAAAATGGGGATAAGAATATCACCTGATTCACAAAGCTGTTGTGAGGATCAAATGACTTTATATTGTAAAACATTTAGCCCAGGATCTGGCACATAGTAGGACTTTAATGAATGCTTATTTCTTATATTTCCTTCCTTTCATGACTAACCTGTAGTATTAAAGGAATATATGAAATAAATCCTTGTTGTGCTCTCTTCTAGATGATGACAGAATTATATGACCTGCTCTTGCATCTATTTTCTATGTCTGTGCTCTTTCATTCCTTTTCAATCCTGCATAGATTTTTATCCATGAACCCACACGTCTACAGAATATCTCAAATAACGAAACTCCTTTTTTTTATTTGCAAACTAAGGTGTTTGACAATCAGACTTAAGCTCAGTCAGGCAATAGTCTTCCCCTCTAGAGGAGAGGGAAAGCAGCATAGTCTTTAGAGAAATTCTGCCACCAATTTTGGGAGCCCACTTTAGAGAACTTCTATTCCCAGATATCCAATTTACTAGTCAAATGATCTCCTCAGTGCCACAATTATGTCTTCCAAATCCCCTATTGAGCCCCTCAGACAACAGTATGTAGACAAAAGATGTGGCGACAAGGAAGGGGGAAAGAGACAAAGTGGTAGAGGGAAGTCAGCAATTTTGCCAAATTCTCCCAACCAACACCTCTAACCAACTTTAAAAAGCATGTCAAACTGATTTCTGAGAGAAATAACCAACAAAAAGTCACAGAGAGTCATTGTTCAAGCCCTGGAAAGCTTCAAAGAATAGAAAGAGAGGTCTGTAGATCCGGGATAGGAGTTGGCCAAGGGCACTGCATGGCAGAAGCACCACCATTTGTGTGGGAGCTTTACAAGTGACAACAGTGGCACTAGCCCTGGGAGTACCCAGTGGCCAGGAGGGAAACTTAACCCCTCATCAGAAAGATATCCCAAGTGGATCCTGTGCAAGAAATAAGGAGAGTCAAAAATACAGTCCAAATTCAAGAAATAGACTAGAAAAATAAGCAAACAAACAAACAAACAAAACGTCCTGACCATTAAAAGGTACAATATGTCAGGGATGCTCAAGACTCAAACTCAAAAGAAGACAAAATCTTAAAAATTTCTATCAGCAAAGCCTCAAGAAAAATGCAAAATTGCAATGAGAAAACTGGAGAAAGAAAAATACAATGAAAATTTCTCAAAAAAATTAAAGTGTGATTTTTTTAATAGAGCAACATAATTATTTTTAAGACAAATGTGGATAGCAGAGAAAAAAGGATGGAAAGAAATGAGAGCAATGAAAGAAAAATATGAAAAGAGAATTAAGTTTTGGAAACTGGGCACCAAAATACTGATGAAAATAATTCCTTAAAAATTATTGTTGAAATGGGAGTCAAGATAGGGGCATAGAAGCAGCAAAAGTTCAGACCTCTGAAAACTCTTCCTTACCAATCACAAACAAATGCTCCTAGGGGACTGAAAATCAAACATAACAATAAGATAGAGCAAAGGAACCCTCCTGCTGGACTTAATTAAAAAGGTACACACCCCCAAAAGCCAGAATCGGAGAACACTCGGCTTTAAGGGGAAGGCAGAAGGAAGGTCCCAGGACCCCTCCCCACACACACACCTAGAGCGCTAAGCCTCCAGGGGCAGCGGGAACCTCTGGGTGGGCAAAAGCGCTGGTCTGGAGGGTGTACCTTATGGGCAGGGCTGTGCCAGGCTCAGAGCATCAAACACAGGTGATGAGGAAGGAGCTAGAGAGGGAACACAGAGCGGGCAGCCTGGTCACAGTGGCAGAGACCCTCCATATTGCTCCAGCCTTCCAGGAAGTTTTGGCCTCAGAGCACATCCAGCCAACCCAGCTGAACTTAATAACATCAAAAGTCTTTAGAGGTCAGGGAAGCCCAAGCTCCAACACCCCTCCCTCACAGACTACTGGACATTAAACCAATCAAAAGTCTCCAGAGGACAGGGAAGCTCAAACTCCAAAATCCCTACCCCACAGACTACACTGAGAGATCTGACAAAGCTCCAAGAGGGGAGACTGACAGAAAGCCTGAAAACCAAAAAAATGAGAGGAGCTATAGCATAGACAAATACAGAGAGTAAAGAAGGGGTAAATATGAGCAAACAAGAGAAAAGAAAAAATGAAATTACAATTGACAGAATGAAAAAATTGAGGAAAATATGAAGCATCTCATTCAAAAACAGAGGATTTAGAAAATCCTTTGAGGAGAAACAATTTAAGAATCATTGGTCTACCAGAAGACCATGACAAAAGAAAAAGCCTGGACACAATACTACAGGAAATTTTTATTCAAGAAAACTGCCCCGATATTCTAGAAAAGGGAAAAGTGGAGACTGAAAGAATCCACAGTTCACCTCTTATACTTAATCCCCAACTGACAATACCCAGGAATGTTATAGCAAAATTCAAGAACTATCAGACCAAAGAAAAGATATTAGAAGCTTCCAAAAAAAAGTCATTCAGATACCATGGAAGCACAGTGAGGATAACACAGGATCTACACTGAAGGGCCAAAAGGCATGGAATATGATATTCTGAAAATCAAGGGAACTAGGTCTACAACCAAGACTCAACTACCCAGCAAAACTGACTATATTCTTGCAGGGGAAAGTGTGGTCATTCAACAAAATAGAAGAATCCAAAGAATTTGTAAAGAAAACACCAGACCTGAACAGAAAATTTGATGTCCAAGCATAGAACTCAAGAGAATCATCAAAAGGTAATTAAAAAAAGAGGGAAAAAAGAAAAAAAAACCTTTTTTTAAGAGACTCAATAAGTTAAAATGATATGTATCCCTATAAGAAAAGTGGTCATTGGTAACTCTTGAAAATTGTTATCATCACCTGGGCAGCTAAAAGAAGTACACTTAGAGGGAACAGTGACAATCGGTATAGGATGAAATGACAAGACATAAATAGGTATATAGATATATGTATGCATAAATACATACATAAATATATATATATATATATATAACTAGAGCTAAAAAAGGAGGTTAATACTAAAAGAAATGGGAAAAGAAACAAAAGGGGGTAAATTTATATGTCACAAAGAAGCTCATGGGGGGGAGGGAAAAGAACATTAATATACTGGAAGGTTAAAGAGGTTGGAGATAGGAAATACTCAATTCCTACGTGCATTGAAATTGACCCAAAGAAGGAAGAACAATCCAATCCATTGGGCAGAGAATAGATTTGCGCCCTATAGGGGAGTAGAAGGGAAACAAATGGACTGGTAGGGAGGGAAGCAGTACAAGGGAGGGAGAGGGTGATTGGGTAGTTTTAAAAAGACTGCAAAGAAAATAAGGGGGGATAAGAAGGGAAGAGGGTAGAAAGGGAAGTAAAATAAGGGTGGAAAGTAGGGGGACTGATTAAAAACAAACATTGGTGTAGAAGGAAATAGTGCAAGAAGAAAAGGCAGGACCAGGAGTAGAAATCAAAATGCTGGGAAATACACAGCTGGTAATCATAACTCTGAATGTGAATGGAATGAACTCACCCATAAAACACAAGTGAATAGCAGAGTGGATTAGAATTCAAAACCCTACCATATGCTGTCTACAAGAAATACACATGGGGAAGGTAGCTACATATAGGTTCAAAGTAAGAGGATGGAGCCAAATCTATTGGACATCAACTGATAAAAAGAAGGTCAAAAACAGAGAAAGAAAACTATAGACCAATCTCCTTAATGAATATAGATACAAAAATCTTAAATAGGATACTAGCAAAAAGACTCCAGCAAGTCATCACAAGGGTTATTCACTATGACCACGTAGGATTCGTACCAGGAATGCAAGGATGGTTCAATATTAGAAAAACCATCCACATAATTGACCATATTAACAAGCAAACTGACAAAAATCACATGATTATCTCAAAGATGCAGAAAAAGCCTTTGATAAAATATAACACCCATTCCTATTGAAAACACTATAAAGTATAGGAATAGAAGGGCCTTTCCTAAAAATAATAAACAGTATATATCTAATACCATCAGCAAACATCATCTGCAATGGGGATGAACTAGAAGCCTTCCCAATAAGATCAGGAGTGAAACAAGGATGCCCATTGTCACCTCTATTATTTAACATTGTACTAGAAACACTAGCAGTAGCAATTAGAGAAGAAAAAGAAATTTAAGGTATTAAAATTGGCAGTGAGGATACCAAGTTATCACTCTTTGCGGATGATATGATGGTCTACTTAAAGAATCCTAGAGAATCAACCAAAAAGTTATTCAAAATAATCAATTACTTTAGCAAAGTTACAAGATACAAAATAAACCTTCAGATGTCATCAGCATTTCTATATATCTCCAACCCATTTCAGCAGCAAGAATTAGAATTTTATTTAAAATCACCCTAGACAATATAAAATACTTAGGAATCTATCTCCCGAGACAAACAAAGGAACTATATGAACACAACTATAAAACACTCTCCACACAAATAAAACTAGATCTGAGCAATTGGAAAAACATTGATTGCTCATGGGTCGGACAAGCTAACATAATAAAAATGACAATCCTACCCAAATTAATTTACTTATTTAGTGCCATACCCATTGAACTACCAAAATTTTTTTTCACTGAATTAGAAAAAAAACATAACAAAGTTCATTTGGAAGAACAAAAGATCAAGGATATCCAGGGAAATCATGAAAAAAAAATGCAAAGGAAGGTGGTCTTGCAGTCCCAGATCTCAAACTATACTATAAAGCAGCAGTCATCAAAACAATTTGGTTCTGTCTAAGAGACAGAAAGGAGGATCAGCAGAATAGATTTGTGGTAAATGACCTCAGCAAGCCAGTCTATGATAAGCCCAAAGATCCCAGTTTTGGGAACCAAAACCCACTATTTGATAAAAAAAAAAAACTGCTGGGAAAATTGGAACACAGTATGGGAGAGATTAGTTTTGGATCAACATCTCACACCCTACACCAAGACAAACTCAGAATGGGTGAATGACCTGAATATATAGAAGGAAACTATAAGCAAATTAGGCAAACACAGAATAGTATACTTGTCAGATCTTTGGGAAAGGAAAGACTTTAAAACCAAGCAAGGGCTAGAAAAAATGTAAAATCAATAATTTTGATTACAACAAATTAAAAAGTTTTTGTACATACAAAACTAATGCATCCAAAATTAAAAGGGAAGCAACAAATTGGGAAACAATCTTTATTATCTCTGACAATCTCTGACAAAGGCCTAATTGCTCAAATTTATAAAGAGCTAAACCAATTGTACAAAAACTCAAGCCATTCTCCAATTGATAAATGGGCAAGGTCATGAATAGGCAATTTTCAATTAAAGAAATCAAAACTATTAACAAGCACATGAAAAAGTGTTCTAAATCTCTTATAATCAGAGAAATGCAAATCAAAACAACTCTGAGGTATCACCTCACACCTAAGCAGATTGGCTAACATGACAGCAAAGGAAAGTAATGCATGCTGGAGGGGATGTGGTAAAGTAGGGACATTAATTCATTGCTGGTGGAGTTGTGAATTGATCCAACCATTCTGGATGGCAATCTGGAACTATGCCCAAAGGATGCTAAAAGACTGTCTGTCCTTTGATCCAGCCACAGCACTGCTGGGTTTATACCCTAAAGAGATCATAAGGAAAAAGGCTTGTACAAAAAATATTCATAGCTGTGCTTTTTGTGGTGGCAAAAAATTGGAAAATGAGGGGATGCCCTTCAATTGGAGAATGGCTGAACAAATTCTTGTATCTGTTGGTGATGGAATACTATTGTGCTCAAAGGAATAATGAACCGGAGGAATTCCATGGAGACTGGAACAACCTCCAGGAAGTGATACAGAGCAAAAGGAGCAGAACCAGGAGAACATTGTACACAGAGACTGATACACTGTTGTACAATTGAACA
The DNA here is from genome assembly GCF_027887165.1 of Monodelphis domestica. Taxonomy (NCBI): domain Eukaryota; kingdom Metazoa; phylum Chordata; class Mammalia; order Didelphimorphia; family Didelphidae; genus Monodelphis; species Monodelphis domestica. Next base: position 350,396,326 of record NC_077229.1, on the reverse strand, counting down.
TAATGGACTTTTCCATTAGTGGCAATGCAGCAATCCTGAACACACACACACACACACACACACACACACACACACAAAAACAAGTGCTTGAATACATGGCTAGAAGGGATGTCGTTGAGGATATAGACTCTAAATGAACATTCTAGTGCAAAGAACAACATGGAAATAAGTTCTGATCAAGGACACAAGTAATACCCAATGAAATTGTGTGCTGGCTGCAGGAAGGGTGGGTGGAGGGGAGGAAGGGTAATAATGTGATTATTGTAACCAAGGAATAATGTTTTAAATTGACTAAATAATCTAATTCAAGTGGGAAAAAATTATTGTTGTTGGGGGTAGCTGGGTAACTCAGTGTATTGAGAGCCAGGCCCAGAGATGAGAGGTCCTAGGTTCAAATCTGGCCTCAGACACTTCCCAGCTGTGTGACCCTGGGTAAGTCACTTGACCCCCATTGCCTAACCGTTACCACTCTTCTGCCTTGGAGACAATACACAGTATTGACTCCAGGATGGAAGGTAAGTGTATAAAAAAATTATTATTGGTTAAGTGAAAGCTAATGGCTCCATGAGATATCAAAGAAATAATAAAACAAAACCAAAGACTAGGAAAAAAGAGACAAAAAGGATAAAGTAGATACCAAACAAAGATTATTGTGATTTTTATGGAAAACACGAAAGAAAGAATGTAGAAGTGGCCTCTAAGGGAAAGAGGAGTGAGACTGAGGTTCTGGAATATAAAACAAATGGTAAAAAAAAAAAAGCCTAACTCTTGAATAGGAAGGAACAAGATCAAGAAATAAATTTAAGAGTGGAACTATAAAATAAAATCACTGTATATGTTTTGGGGAGCCTAGAAACAGTTTCCCAAGCTGAGCCTTAATGTCTCTTGTTCAGAGTAATCCCTTCCCTTCTATGTAAAGTATGACAATTTATAGAATGTAGAACTTGAAATTAGAAATATGTGGGTTCAAATCCTTCTTCAGACTCTTACTAGCTATATGGGATTTGCCAAGTTACTTTATCTGTCTCAATCTGTTTCCTCATCCATAATATTATAGATACTATGGCATCTACTTCACAGGTTAGTTGTAAGGATTAAATTGGCTAGCATATGTAAAATTCTTCCAAAAATCTGAAAGCACTATATAAATGCTGGAGGTTTACTCCTCCTCCTACCACTATTACTTCAGCCACCCATCAATCAATCAATCAATCAATCAGCATTTATAAATTGCTTACTTCAAGTAAGGGACTGAATTTGGTCCCAGGAATACAAAAACAAACATAAAATAATCCCTACAATCAAAGAGCTTATTAACAACTTAGAAGGAAGAAACCTTTTGAAGAATGAAATTTGGGATTCAACTCTGAAGTTATTCACAGCTCCCCTTGTCTGTTTACCTATCAAATAGCATTCAAAAATTATTTGTTTATACAAAATTAAGTACTTACCTGACTTGGAAAATCTGCTTTGGTTTTAGTCAATAGAGTAAGAACAGAATAATAATATGGGGACAGGAGACAGAAGAACGAATACATGGCTGAGGATGATGCCTTTCAGAAGTGTTCTTTCCCACCATATAAAAAAAGTGAAACCTTCCAGGATAATTTGCATGAGGCTGATATTGGGAAAGCAGTTGGTAGAGTCTTGGATTCAAACATCCTATACTTGATAGTGAGATATTATGCAGTGCTTAATTGACTGACTGCTAAACAAAAGTTGCTGATTAACAGCAGGTACAGGACAGTCTACTTCTAATGCATGGGTTAGGACAGGGTCAGAATTTGAGCTATCCCAGAGCCCATACATAGGTTGCCTCAGTATTGGGGAAGTAAATGTGGGGTCCTATAAACTGTGTTACATGACAAAATTAGCCCCTGCTAAAAAAATAAAGGTAAAAAATTGCAGAATTACAAGTCTCATGTAAAGAAGCATTCTGTAAAACCAATATTGAAGTAATAAAATTGTAAGGCAGGGCAACACTCAAATTGCTCTTTTCTACTGACTAACTATATAACTTAGTAAATTAGTGATTAAGTCAATCACAAGCCCTTCAACATCCACCTTCCTGACTCCAATATGCCAAAAGTTTTTGGAACTACATGCACATTAGTCTGTTTTTTACTAAATTTGCCTTTAAGATCAATCAAACTAAAGGCATCTTTGAGGTGGGGAAAGGAAATTCATAATTATTTGCTGGACTGAAATGACTGCCACCATTACTTAGTAGATCTGTATAGATACAGTTCAAGTTTTCTTTCAGGAAGATGAGGAAAGAAATTAAATTCCACAAATGTTCACTGAACACTTTGTACAGAGCATCATGTAATAGAACTCAAAAAAAAAAAAATAAAAACAGTTTTGATAAGTTAAAGTTCCTGCCCTGAGGGGTTTTTAATATTATTTCTTAAAACAATTTAATGCCTGTTATATTTTAATAGAGTATAGTATGATACTAAGGCTCGGTAGAGTTACCTACCCACATTCTTTAATCACAAATTTATGGAATGTCAGAGTTGGAAGGGGACTTATTGGAGACTGCCTTGTCCAACACATACCTGCACAACGATCCCATTTACTATAGAGCTTCCCTATAATCAAAAAGGATGAATCCACTATCTTCCAAGGCATTTCATTCTATGTAGAAATACACTTAATTTTAGAAAGTTTGTTTTTTTCATCAAGTTTAAAGTTGTCTCTTTAAAACATTCACTCTTTGTTTTTACTTCCTCCCTCTAGAACTTTCTTGACTGAAATAGCACACAGTTGGCTGCAATCAGGGTACTAATTCAATTACAAATTTCATGAGATTTTCATATGGACTAACTGCACATCCCCAATCCAATACATGTGAAGTTGATTTTGAGAACCAAAGTTTAAGACTTTACAGTTATCCCTATTGCTTTCATCTCATTGATTTGTCCCTATGTCTTCTCCTATCAGATCATTTTGGATCCTGTATCAATCAGCCAATATTGTCAATGATATTTCTTAGCTTTGCGTCTCCCAGAAATCTGATAAGTAGGCCATCTTTAACTTTACTCAAGACAATAAAACCATAAGCAGTACAGAACTCAGCCCAGATCTCTGGAGAACTTCATTAGAGACCTCCTTCTTCACTGATATCTCACCATGATCAAGTTCCCTTTGGTCTAGCTATTATCCAGTTCAAAATTTTAATACTGTCTAGCTTACATTTATTCAACACATCCATAAAAAAATAAAAAAAAACAAGAATGACTGTCACTTTTTTATTTTTTACTAAAATTTCAGTACACTGTAGCTAAGGAATTCCCTTAACCTAATGGTATATAGTAACTGTCATTGAAGGTAATAAAATTAATATAGAAAAACCTATTTTTGATCAATACACTTAAAACTATTTGTGATCACCTTGTTTTCTAAATGTTCATTAATCATCTCTTTCATAATAGATTTCAGTCATGATTCAAAGGCAATCTCAGTGACATCTAGTCTGAAGATTATATTCTCTTCTCCCAACTCCTTCTGCTTTTTTGAAAGACAGATTTTTCCTTCTCCAATCTTGAGGAACCCTCTATCTATTCTTAAGTCAATTAAAGATCATAAATCGTGTCTCAGTAATCATATCTGTCATTTTTAAGGATCCTAGGATATTTATTCATTTATCTGGGCTTGTTGACTTCAATGCATAGAGAACAGTTTGGTAGTCTCTTACTATCACCCTTTTAATCTTGAGATTCAAGCCCCTGCCAGCTATTTTTGTAGAGTCACTTGATTTCCCTTTAGGAGAAGCAGTTGATATCTTAAGATTCATAATTACACCTATTTTATAAAACTATACTCTTTATATCTGCATGTTTGGGCAAAATCTTTCATCCTGCACTTGTTTAAAAAATAATTGATGACCAATATTTTGAACTGTAGCAAGAAATGTCTTTACTGCTAAACTAAATGGGCAATTTTGGTCATACATATTCATAAGCCATTGGAACAGTTTCAATAAATGCAGCATTGCATAACCAGAATAATGGACCTACATTAAGCATATTTTATTAATTGGTAATACAACCTCTCAGTTCCCCTGGGCTTGCAACTCAAGGGATCATCTCCAAAACCATGATTATTTCACAAACTCTAATGCACTGAGTTTGCATAATTAATTCTCAAAATAATCTTAATGAAATGTTCAAGTTTTCAAAAGACAAGTATTAGTGCTATAAAAACAAAGAATAGCTACTGAAGAATGAGCTTGCATGTCCATTTTCTATTATTTTTTCATATAACCTTGTTAGTAAGAACATTTATTACCAGTTCAGGAAAAAAGAAGCACTTTTTTCAGAATTCAAATAGAAAATAATCTAAGGCATTACAAAATACAGGATTAAAACAAAATACATTAGGCTCCTCACATGCAAATGAAGTTTCAGTTTGCTTTTGAGACATTTAAACATAAATGAATGCACCCTTTATTTCTTAATTTATTTTTAGAAGAAGAAATAATTGGACTATAGTCTACATAGCTATTTGGGCTATCACCAAGTACAATAAATAAATGAAATAATGTGTTAATAAATAAAGCAACTAATCTGATTTAATTTTTCACTAAACTGACTAGTTTACTGAATTGGCTAGCTTGAACAATGTCTTCTATATCATATAAACACTAAGAAGCACTGATTTGAAATTGCAGAGATCAGTTTTCCAATTGCCATTCTTTGCCTATTGTCTATCTGAAAAAAATTTAAATATTTAGAATTTTATGTGAAGAGTACTATTTAAGAATTTCATTTTATTTTTTATCAAACTATGAATTAAAATGTACATTATCATGAAATATTATTTTAGGGGATCAGCAAATAGTCATTTTTTCTCTTTTATTCATCCCTGTTCTTGGACTTCACACTTGGATAGATTTAAAATATGCCTCCACCTTCATTAGAGTTTTGTAGACTCCTGCCATAGCTTGAGCTCTCAATCATTGTCTAAGTGACCCCATACAATAATCACCTACCAAGCAAATGAATGCATTCTATCAATTCATTAAATACTGAAAGGAAGCCCCTGCTCTCCTGGCCCCTTGTAAATAACGGATTTTGAAAAGTAATTTGCAAAATGTAGATTAAAATATAAGCTATAAAAGATCATTCTTGTTCTCCTGAATTGGAACTTGCATTATTATTAAGCAATATTATAAAGCTCTGTCCTAATGAACATAAAAATAGGTACTAGACATGATTTTATTGATAGAAGGAACAACCCTTTCCAGTGCAGATTGCTACTTATCAGCAACTTAAAGTCTTAGAAAGTCATCTAGCAAAAGACTAGAGAGGCTAAGTATCTTACTCTTAATATTACACAGTCAGTGTAGAGTTAGGTTTATACCTAGGTCTCCCTAGTTCCAAGGCCAGTCATCTCTCCACTACTCCATGCTATGTATATTTTTTATGTAAGGGTGAAAATTTAATATTTTCTTCCAACAAGAAAATTCAAGTAACATATTTTAAACTATAATGAAATATTAGAAAAATCAGCATCATTAATATTTTACTAATAATAATGATCAATGTTATTGTAATAATGAAAATATTATTTTTAACAAGATTCAAATAGTAAGAAATTAACAATCATATAAACAAATCCAAATTATAGTTATGAATCCTAGTCTTCCTCAATACTATCTTTTACTCTTACTTGTTCACAATAAGTCAAATAGAACCCTTCCTTGTCTTTCTCCTTACCTTCAATTCCTACTGCATTTATATTTTCATATACTAAGAACAAAATCCCCTTAATATAAGCCTACAATCTATATCCCCTTTAAAATGTGGCCTCAGGAATACATTAGCTTTCCAATGATGCATAAACATTGCTTTTTAATTTAAATTCTAGTATTAAAATATTCTGGGAAGTCTTACAAGTTTGCATGATCTTTTTTGCTTCCAAGTATATTAACTATCCAATAGTTCATATAATATTTAATTTCTTTAATTCGAACTTATCTTCAAATTGCCTTTTTAGAATCACACGATGATAGGCTTTATAGCATGGTGAAAAGCATGTTAAATTTGTGGCTTAAAAGACTAGTTCAAACCCCAGCTCTGGAACAAAACCATGTGAATATGATATCATTTAAACTCCTAAAACTTCAGTTTCCCCATCTGCAAAAAGAAAGTGACAATACCTCTTAGTATCCCATCGGCATATTATGAGATTCAAATTAGATGTATATAAAGTGCTTCATGAACCTTGAAGCACTAAAATATATCCGTTATTATTGTTTAGATTGTTAATTCCATTCACTTTTTACATGAGCCCCTCTTCATCTCCAAAAAAAAAAAAGAGAGAGAGAAAAGGAGGAAGAGAAAAGTGGGGTGAGAGAGAGAGAGAGAGAGAGAGAGAGAGAGAGAGATGGAGGGATAGATGAAGGGAAGGGAGGGAGGGAGGGAAGAAGGGAGAGAGACAGAGGAGAGAGGGAGATTGTTTTTAAAGAATCTAAAGTATCTTAGATTTTAGGGCCTTCTTGGAATTACATATTCTTAGTCTGAAAGGGGATATAAACTATGCTTAATTTGCAAGTGAATGAATCTTCAAATGAATGAATGCAACAAACACAATGCCAACATTGTGTCCAAGATTCTACCATATTGCTCACTGCAGCAACTTCAACAGAATTCATTTCTCCACCATCTGCAAGAAATCTATTCTCCTATGGTACTTGAGGCTCTCAAAAGTACAAGCCACTTAACAATATCTTGTGAAAGGAAGCTATGTGAAGTTGTTAGGCTGAAGGTATTCCCTTAATGAAGCCCTTGAAAAATCCCAGATCCAAAGTAGCACTTAAAATTCAGTTTAGAGAGCTTTCTGGCCTCTACTAAACAGCTTTGCCTCTTTATTTCTCTTTTCCCCCTCCCCCATCACTATCTGGTGAACTGTTCCTGTAACTCAACCTGGGTGTGGGGGGGGGGGGGGGGATGGGGGGAAATATATGTGTGTGTGTGTGTGTGTGTGTGTGTGTGTGTGTGTGTGTGTGTGTGTGTAGAAGCATAGATTCATAGATGGAAGGGATCTTAGGGATAATGTAGTTTTCCTATTTCATTTTATGAATGAGAAACTGAGACTTAGAAAGGATGAGTATAATGGTCCAAAGTCATGTAACCAGAATGGTGCAGAATCAAGATTTCAACCCAATTCTGCTACCTCTTAATCTTGTAGTTCAACTGTGACATGTTCAAGGAATCTGGGGGAGGAGGGAAGCAGGGGAGGAAAAATGGGTGGGGAGATGACCATAAGATTTTAAAATATTCTAGACTTTTGCAATATGTACTTTTCATTTAATAGAGACTTTAGTCTCTTTTGTAGCCCAGCAATCTAATTGCCACCATGAGTCTTTTTACTCTTGGTAAAATACCCTAGTGCTTGTGTTACTTGTTTTTGTTGTGTTAATCCTATCAAGTTGGAATTGGATAAAAATGTCTTACTTAAAACTCTCTTTCAAGACAATCTTGATGGACCAGCTAGGAAAGATTTACTTTTAACCTAAGCTTTGCAAGTCAGAAGCAGCTGGACTATATTTGTTTGTGCATTGAGGATGATGCATTATAGATGACATCATACCTCTGCTCTCCATGTTCATCTGCTCCAGTGCCCTGGGTTGTACTAAAATGTACTCCTTGGCTTCCAACTCTGACTTATATCCTGGTTCCCTCAGGTAAGCTTTTGATGACATCTGTGCATTTCTGTAATTAGATCCATAGCATCTGCAATACCTATTTCCCACCCTTTGAAATATGTGCTCAAAGAAATAAATAATACATGGAAAATTAAAGATAGCACACCAGCATGTGATGCCATTACCTTCCTAAACTTTTTAAGGAATTTTGGAGTATACTTTCATGAATATGTCCCATCCTTTTAATTATTTCTTGGAAATTCTGAGCTTTCCAGCTTCTCCCAAAGTCATTTGAGAGACCTAGAGCTTTCTACTTAAAGAATTCAAGTATTCTTATCAATTTACTTCATTTTTTTAGAGCACTACCTTCTGTTTTAGGCTAAATACTAAGTATCAGTTCCAAAGCAGAAGAACAGTAAGATAGACAACTGGAGTTAAGTGACTTGCTCAAGGTCACACAACTAGGAAGTGTCTAAAGCCACATTTGAGCCTAGGACCTGCCTTCTCCAGCTCTGACTTTCTAACCCCTGAGCAACCTAATTGCTGTTCCTATTTACTTCTAAAACCCTTCTTCATATTTCTAAATATCTTTTAGTGAGCCTACCTCTGCTTGGGCAGAGAATACCCACTGAAGCAGATTTTGACATTTCTGACATTTTTATGTTAGCTATGACTGAACATCCTTGTTGGTAATGTCAAGAGAAAAACAAAAAAGCCCTAAATCTGTCCATAATAACTAAATGATCCAATTTCTAGACTCCAAATGTCTCTCCTTATAGCTAGCAAGAATAATATCAATTCTCAAGGAAATCAGATGAAATCTAATTGGCTAAAGCTGGTATTAATCTAACTTGGCTCTCTGGGAATTCTCTCAAGTTCATACAAAGCATAAGAATGAATCAATGCAGGCAGAGATATGGCTCACTGGGTAAAAAGCCAGGCCTAGAGACTGGAGGTCTTTGGTTAAAATCTTTCCTCAGATACCTCCTAACTGGGCAAGTACCTTAACCTCCATTGCCTAGCCCTTAGGCCTCTTCTGCCTTGGAACTAATATCTACTATTGATTTTGAAACAGAAGGTAAGCATTAAAATAAAAATAATGAATCAATTAATAAAACATTTTATAAACATTACATTGTACTCAGAACTGTGCTAAGTACTAGGGTTACAAATAAAAATGTGAGGTATTTCCTGCTCCAAAGAGCTCTCTTTTTGATACAAGAGAGAAGGAATGTTTAAGGTTTCAGTTGCAAGTGAAATGGAAAAGTCCTCTGGTCCTCCAGAAGTAGCAGAATAACAGATGTCAGTGTCTCCTTTTTAATGTCATCACATTCAGGGATAAAATCTTTTCATTTTCTGTTGAACTATTTGACAGTGCCAAGGACTTTAGTGGCAAGAACTTTCTTTTCTTGCTCAATAGTACCAATAGCTGCAATATTTGAAGGAACAGTTGCCAGGCTGTACCTCCAAAATGGTAGTTAGGTGTTGGAGTAGATGGAGTGCTGGTGCTGAAGTCAGGAAGACCTGAGTTGAAATAGGACCTCAGATACTTAGTAGCTGTGTGATCCTGGACAAGTCACTTAACCTCTGTTTGCTTTAATCCATTAGAGAAAGAAATAGCAAACCATTTCAGTAACTTTGCCAAGAAAACCCCATGCATTGTTTAGTCCATGTGGTTACAAGGAATAAGACACCATGAATGACTAAACAACAACTTCCACAGGGCTTTCTTCCTGGGATGATGACTGGGAATGTTGGATTAGAAGAATTGCTATTGCAAAGGCTCTGAGGTTCATGCTCTAGGCTGTCTTCATCAGGATATCAGGGAAGATGGTGATTGAGTTCTTAATGGTAGTTTGCTATGCCTGAGATATAGATGCCTCTTGTCTCTACCCCAGTGCCCTACTGCTTCAGCTAGGCTGACTTGCCTACCCTATAGTTAGAAGTTGACTGATTCTTTTGTCACAGCAATTCCTTCTTCAGAAAATTACTATGGACACTATGCTGGAAATGTTGTGTCCCTCCACATACACACACACCACCACCACCACCAAGCAATCCAAAGGAAACTAGAAAACTGTCTAAAGTTAGATCTAACCTATATTTTGTTGTAATTTTTTTCAGTTGTTTCAGTCATGTCTGAGTCATGAAGACCCCTTTTGGGATTTCCTTGGCAAACAAATTGGAGTGGTTTGCCATTTACTTCTTCAGTTCATTTTACAGATGAGGGAAATGTGGCGAATAGGATTAAATGAGTTCCCCAGGTTCACATGTCTAATAAGTGTCTGAGGCCAGATTTGAACTCAAGTCTTCCTCACTCCAGGTCTTTAAGTCCACCTTTTCGAGATATACACTAATAGGGACCATCAAGGGAGGATGGAAGGTTGAACTGTCAGGCACTCAGAAAGAGGATACAGATTCCTACTTAAGTGAAAGTCAGAGACTACTTGGCCTCTTTTTTTGTGGAGAGAAGCTAGTGAAAAGGGTTCATTCTTTGTTCATGGTAATTGCATGCCTCCATTAATAAACAATATTATTCTCAGAAAAATGGCCTTATATTCTTTATTGGTTAAAATCCAAATGCTACACTAAAATAAAGGTTGGCTCAATATGAAGAATAAAATGTACAATTTTGGACACAGCTAATGTAGATTTTTTTATTTCTTTTCCTCTATGTTTATTGAAAAGGTATTTTTTTCTTTTTTCTTTCTGTGATAAGAACAGTAAAAAAAAGAGAAAATGTTTGTTAATTTTGAAAAAAAGAAAATGAATTTAAAAAAACAATTAGCCTTTGGAAAGAGACATTTCAGACTAGCTACACACAAAACTAATAAAAAATGTTGCCTTCAGTGAACAGTAATATATTCTCAAGTGAGATAACACAAGCAGATATCTATAAAGATATATGTGCATATAGATATGTAGATTTGTGACTAGAGAATTCTATAGTAAATCAGTCATCTATCCTTAATATTAAAAAATAGTAATACTTATAGATCAGCCAATAAGAAATGTTTCAAAATCTAAGACAAAACATTGAAATATTATCATTTAATTAATTCCATTTTTTTAGAATTTGAAATTCAGCTTGAGATCTTCATCTATCAAAGCATTCATTTCTCTTTATCTGTTTAATCTTGAGAAACACAGAAGAGATCTGAATTCAAGTCTGCCTGAAACTAAGACGAGTTCATCTTCTATACCATAGTTTCTTTCACCAAAAAAGTATGTGTGTATATATGTATCTTTTTGTGTGCATATATATATATAAATGTTTGTCCAATTATTAGTTTAGGATTACTTAAAAAGAGTAATAAAGTATTTAATAAGGAAAATTATGATAAATAATAAACCTCATATGCTTTGGGGTTTGGGTTTTAAAAGATGACTATATTACTAAAACAAATAATATGGAAATAGGTATTGAGTTTATACGTGTATACACCCAGTGGAATTGCTTGTCAGCTCTGGGAGGGGGAATTAAAGAGGGGTGAGAAACAACACGAACCATGTAATCTTGGGAAAACATTTTTAATTAATTAATTAATTAACATTTAAAGTAAAATAAATATAAAAAATAAAACCTTATAAAAATAGTTACTTTCTGAGTGTTCAAGCCCTAAACAAAGGTTGAATTAATACTTTAAAGCAATTGTACTTAAAATCTAGTTGTTAAAGAAAAATTAGGTATTAATAATAATATTCTCATTTTCAATGTTTTGATATATATGAAGCAATGTAGAGGAAATTGAATGTGAAAAAGAAGATATGCATTTGAATCCTCTATTTTTTTACTTTCAGCCTTAGGCAAGTAATATTTTTTTTTCTTTAGCTGAGTTTTTGCAACTTAAAATCAAAAGATTATATTAGATGGTCTCTAAGGTCAGTCTCTAAATTTTAAAATACTGTGATCCTAAATTGGGGAAATGAAGATGGAGAAGTCTGAATGTGCCAAATCCAGTCCTTAATCCAAGTTAAAATGACATAAAAAATTAAATTAGGCTATGTTTTTCAAACCAAAGAGAATAGTTTTTGAATGAATCATATTTTGGCACATTTGAGCTAAAATTTCATTATTTGTTGGGTAATTTTTTTGAGAGACACTAAGCATCATGTGTTTCTACCAGAAACAAACCTTTGTTACCATGCAAATATCTGAAAGCAAAATCTGCTCTAGATTTGGAAAATTGAAATAGTAGAGATATTCTACTTATAGAGTTGCCAGATGACACAGTAGATTGAGGATTGGGCATAAAGTCAGAAAGACCAGAGTTCAAATCTGGTCTCAGATACTTACTGGCTATGTGATCCTGGGCAAATGATCTATCACTTTTTGCCTTGGTTTCCTCATCTGTAAGATGAGCTGGAGAAAAAAATGGCAAACCATTCCAGTATCTTTACCAAGAAAACCCCAAATGAGATCAGGAAGAGCTGAACACAACTAAAAAGACTGAAGATAAGTTCTTCTTCCACCAATGTTCTATTTATTCAGAAGGAAACGTGATTGCTATAATTTCTTTTTTTAATAACTTTTTTCAGTGGGATATCAGATAATCCAACTATAAAAAACAGTAAGGCCTTCTGAATGCTCTGTCAATTATGAAGTGAATGAATAAAGCACAAAAAACATTGATTCAATTCAATCAGAAATCAAAAATGAGGTTTATGAAGGTACAAAATACTTTTAACAAATATACTTAATGTTTTCAGGACTTAGGGGAGGAAAAATTATTTTGGCATCAAGTTTTCTGAAATGGACAAAATATTATTAACCTTTTAAAGCATAACCCTAGTCCCAAAGTCCATTGTTATGACACTCTAACCTTATTGGTGGAGATGAATGCCCTGTACCTGCATGAGGGATGGGATGTAGTTGGTGAGAGCAGGAAAAAGGAGAATGCTTCAGTTCTCCTTAGTTCATCTTTGAGTTTCTGGTTGCTTTGGAGTCTTCTGGATTCCAATTTCAAGAAGAAAGATGGAAGGGATCAATCTCAAATCAGATTGCTTAAGGAAAAGACTCTGGGAATACCTGAAGAGTAGGCAGTTTCCATCATGTCTCTATCCCAGTCTGTGACACTAGCACCTAGTGAGTTTAATATTGGGTGAGGTCTAGGAGATTCTCTTTTCATTGATCTGAATTATCTACATCCCAATAAGAAGGCTTCCTGACTGTTTTATCTGGTCTATATCCTCTGTATGTACCTTCTCTGTTACATGTTTTGGATGATTTGGTTAAATGGGTTTCTTTGCTATTTGCTACGTATGCCCATGGTAGAAATGCAAGAAAGGCATACAATTACATGTACTAAGGAAAGTGCAATTTTAAAAAATGAATTACTTCATCTCTTGAGAGCAACAAGGGGGCAACTGGATGGCTCAGTGGCTTGAGAGCCAGACCTAGAGATGAAAGATCCTAGGTTCAAATCTGGCCTCAGACTCTTCCTGGCTATGTGACCCTGGGCAAGTCAATTAACCAACAATGCCTAGCCTTTATCACTATTCTGCCTTGGAACCAATAGTATTGATTCTAAGGTGGAAGGTAAGAATTAAAAAAAAATTTTAAAGAACAACAAAACAGAAAATTGAAAGAAAATAATACCTATAGAGTTAAAGAGAAAGAAATAATATCTAAGATGCAATTAATATATTTCTTTCTAAAAGTACACAAGAGAATATATATGAAAAATGAAATTTTAAATAAATAGTAGAATTGTCAGTGAAAAAACCAACTGGGAACATCATGGATTAAACCTTGCAAGCATATACATGCACCCATACACACACATTCACTAATGTAAATTGGTTTATTTTGTTGCTCTAAGCAATAAAAACCAGAGTCCATAAAAGTGAGAGGAAAGGAAGGAAATAGAGGGGAATGTGTGATTTACCTTAATCAAGTAAGCCAACATTTCAGGGAAAACAACTCCTTAAGCTTGTTAGCCAGTGGAAAGACTACAGGAAAACGCTTCAGAAGGCAAATGAGGAAATTGAAATGAGAGAGGGAAGAAAGGAATTACCTCAATTCAATAATAGTAGAAGGTCACACTAAAGAACATTCCTAGAGAGGGAGAAATATACTTTGAAGTAAGAAATGAGGAATTTATAGTTATAATCAGCAGAGATTTGGGTGCTTAGAGAGAGTATTTTCTTTGCTAGAATGTTCTGCTTCTTAAGAAAACATCCTCCCTCTGGAGAAGAGAAGTCAGAATTTTTGGAGATAATCAGAATCAATTAAGGTGCAAAGTCATAGAATAGAGAAGCAAAGGAAAGAAAAGCAGGGCAATTCCAAGGCAAAATAGCAAGGGTGATAAACATGTGATAGGTAAGAGGTAGAACCATAATGTATAATTATAGACACAGGGAAATGTCTGTCTTGGGGCAAGACTTCTTAGTTTCTCTTGAAGAAATTGCTGCTTGAAAAGTGAAATATAACAAAAACAACAAAAAAGTCAGGTATGGGGCAACAGATAAGATTGACAAGGCAGCAACATAGTAATTGTTGAGAAGTGAGAATTCAAAATCAGTCATTTAAAAACTTTAATCTTTCAAATTCTAAATTTAAATAAATTTATTTTTAAAAATTATTAAAATTTAGTATTTTAAAATGTTTAATCATGAACTCTAAATTCCTAGTGGAAGGATGCTGAGATGCTTTTGTGATTCAGCTCCCAGAAACCTCATTCAAAAGGAAGGGAGTCAGGAAATGAGTAATAAGGAAAATAAGTGGGTAGGAGAAGCCTGAAAGTATCAAAGATTTCAGGAAGAAGAAATCTCAAAGACTTTGAAGAAAAACATAAATCAACAGGAAAAGGATGAACAGAATAATTACAGCTTCCAGATCTAGTAAAAAAATGGTAAAAAAAATTTTCAGACAAACATGAATGAATACTGCAAAATGAAAGAAAATGATCCCACACTTGATGAGTCAAAGGACTCTGGAATTTGAAGGAAACATGGAGCCAAAATATATTGTCCCTGAGTTATTTCAAAAAGAAATGAGAACTATGAGAGTAGAATTTATGTCCTGCTGAACAAAAATTAACTCACTACTAGTGCACAATGCCCCCCTGGTTGGAAGCAAATTAAATAGTTAATTTGAATTTGTGTTAAAATCATGTAAGATAGATAGATAGATAGATAGATAGATAGATAGATAGATAGATAGATATGCATTTTCAAACTATATAAGGATAAATAAATGAAAGAAAAATGAGGGAGGGCACAGAGGAAATTTTTCTAAACTGTCTTCAGTCATAGCATTTGTCCCTACCTAAAAGACTAAGTTACATTCAGGGACTCCCCTCCCTAACAAGTGGTATATAATTTCTAGTTAAACAAAGTTTAAAGCATCATATCAAAGTACTTTCCTTTTTGATATATTTGATAGTTTATTATTTATTCATTTTTAATATTCTTTTTATTTCAATTCTGACTTCTAAATTCTCCACCTCTCTCCCACTGAGAAATAAAGCAACATAATATCAAATTTATAAGCAAAACCCGAGAAAACATATTTCCAAATATACCATATAAAAAAAGAAAAAATTATGCTTCAATTTGTTTTCAGACTTTATCACTTCTGACTCTGAAATCGCATAACATTTCTTCATTATGAGTCTTTTGGAAATGAATTGGTTCATTGTATTGACCAGAGAAGTTATGTTTTTTCACAGTTTGTCATCATTATGATACTGATATAATTGTGTACAATGATCTCCTGGTCTGCTTACTTCATTTTGCATCAATTCAAATAGGTCATCCTATGTTTTTTTTAAACAATCCTCCTATTGATTTCTTATGCCACATCTCAATTAGTCATTCTCCAATTGATAATTGTCTCCTCATTTTCTAATTCTTTGCCACCACAAATGTTCTACTATAAATGTTTTTGTAGGAAAGGAAGATCCTCTTCCTTTTTCTTAAATCTTTCTATCTAAAAGCAGCATTTCTTTGAGAAAGGATATTATAGTTTTCTATCACATAGTTGCAAATTGCTCTTCAGAATGGTTGGACCAGTTAAGAAATACACTTACATTTCATTTGTGAACCTTTTTATCCCTCAAACCTCTATCATCTCTTATTTCTCACAAGTGTGATATGGTACCTTGGAGTTGTTTTCATTTGCATTTCTCTAAACCAGAACAAGTTAGAGAATTTTTATATAACTATTGGTAACCTGGTGATTCAGTGGATACAGAGCTGAGACTGTCAATCATGAAGACCTGAATTTAAATCTAGCTTCAGACACTTGTTAGCTGTATGAGTCTGGGCAAATCACTTAAACATATTTGCTTCAGTTTCCTCATCTATAAAATGATCTGGGGAAGGAAATGACCAAACACTCCAGGCTCACACAGCCAAAAACAGCTGAACAATGACAAAATAGTTTGATTTCTTCTTCTCAAACCTGACTATTCATATAATTTGATCATTTATCAATTGAAAAATGGCTTATTTTTATGAATTTTACTTAAATGCCTATATATTTGAGAGATGATGTCTTTATCAGAGAAACTCACTGTGAAATTTTTGGTTATTACTTCATTATTTTTTATACATTCTGGCAAAATATGGTTTCCATGACTATCTCTTTTCATTAGATTTCTTTTTTGCTTTATCTGCAGTGATGATTGCTACTCTTGCCTTTTTTTCTTCAGTAGAAGTGTAATAAATTCTGTTACAATCCTTTAACTCTGTGTCTGTCTGTGTTTCAAGTTTGTTTCTTTTAAGATTAGATTGTGGGAAGATGGTGGAGTAGGATGTGAAGCTGTTTTACCCTTGTAAAACCCCTCACGTACAACCAAAAATAACTCCATAAAATCAACATAAAAACTGGCAAAGACAGATAGTAATAGCCAAGGACATCTAGGGAGAAAGGCTTCTAACTTCCCTGGCCTCAGTCCTATCACCATAGACCTGAGAGGCAGGAACAGAACAAACAGAAGGAATCCACAAAGCACTTCTGGAGGGCAAGATTAGTAACCCCACCTTGTTTGCTGAGCCAGGGGAGTCTGAATCCCCAAGTATAGCACTGGAATCTGAAGCTGTAGCTTGGGGATTCAGCTGCATTTGCAGTGACCTAGGATCAGGAGCCCCTGGCTGGCCCATGGCTGGGAACTGAAGGAGCAGCAGACACCTTCTCAGAGTTGACCCTAAGGGCAGGAATTCAAGCCTCACTGTTAATAAGCTAGAGAATTTGGAGGCCCCCAAAACTTGGACTAGATACTTGCTCTGCCTAGAGTAGGAGAGGAGGAATAAGGTAGAAGTCTGCACCAGTAAATGTGTTTGCTAAGGGACTGGTCAGTTATGTTCATTAAAAGCAGTTACTTCACTTCTCCTTGGGAGCCTCTCAAGGGTGGTTGGTCCCTAGAAGTAGAGTCCCTAGTTCCATGATGGCGAACCTATGACACGCAGTCAGCACTGACACACAGAGACATGTTTGATGATACGTGGCCTCATGCAGCTGCATACAGAGAAGTATGGGGCAGCGTGTCAAGAAGGACTTTTTTTTTTTTTGAACTGACACACCAAGCTCAAAAGGTTGCCCATCATTGCCCTAGTTGTTGCCACAGGGGTAGGCAGACTAACTGCTTGCAGTTGCAGTAGAACGGCTCATGGGTTCTGGTTGGAGCACCTGAGGTCAATCACTACTAACTGGGGCTGAACATCGGACCAGAAGTATATCTGACTCTGGAATATAAAAACTGAAATACATAAATGGGACTCAAGCAAAAACAAGCACACTGTAATGGATGTGGAAAATGGAGCCACCCTCTACATTTACTTGAAGGGAGATGGAGTGGAGCAAGAAGGTGGAGAGGGGGCATAGATTGTTCCTCCCCTCTCTTTCCTCAGTAAAATCAGCACTAGTTGTCAGTATATTCTTCAGAGACTGGGTTGAATGTAACACCAGGGACTGAAACTGATTCTTCTTCCTTGAAGAGAAAGTATAGGTCTTCTCCCCAAGCTTTCGGTCTCTCTCCCTGGATATTATGAGGCTGGCACTTGATCTAAGGAATAACTGTTTATTCTAAAGGGACACACACAAGATAGGGTAAATAGTATTATTGGATAAGGAAGAGGAAAGTGGGAAATGGGAGATTCCTAAGGCTAACAACTGACCCCCTGCCCAAATCCTGAAGGGTCAGGCTGCCAACCTGACCTCCTAGGTCAATTGTGAGAGCTGTCTTAACTTTTATCTACCCAGGCTGTAGTACAAAGTCCAAGGACAGCCTTTAGGGGATAAAGAGGAAGATCTTCTTTGGATGGATTGCTTTATAGTAAAAGTCCTTTCCACCCCTGTTCTCATCAGCTGGATCCAAGGGGGTTTAGTTCACAGAAAGAGATGGTCAAATGCTCAGAAGGTCTTTCTGCTTCAGAGATTTCTCTGGGACCAACCACCCTTGAGAGGCTCCCAAGGAGAAGTGAAGTAACTGCTTTTAATCTTCTCTGCTCTTCTGTTCTTTCCCAGGATTCTCTGTCTTCCCTTTCTCCTCCCCCGCTGGAATTGCTTTTCTTGCATGTTGAATCTGACTTTCCTTTCTTACAACACACACACATACACATACACACACAATCCTGAAACCTGAGATAACATACATTAACACAGTAGGAATCCTGGAACTTGAGAGAAAAGCCAATAATTTAGTCTATTGGTATGGCTGCCATAAGAAATAACAAACCAGATGATCACAAAATAACAACTGGGAAAGATATGTGAAATGATGAAAAGTGAAGTGAGCAGAACCAGGAGAATGATGATCAAGTATAAATGACTTAATTATTATCAAAAGACAGAAAAAGGCTATCCACTGCTATAAAAGGAATGTATGGAATCTAAAGGCAGATTGAAATATATCATTCTTCACTTTATTTTATCCATGAATTTCATTCTAGCCTAAGTGATGTGTCTTCTTTTATAATAAAATGAACATGAAAATGTTCATAAGTATTATATGATAACAAAATCTGCATCATATTATTTGACATCTTGGGGAAGTGGGTGTAGGAGGGAGGGAGAGGACATGGTTCACAAATTATCAGAAAAATAGTTATTTAAAATTGTATTGACATGTAATCTGAAAAATTAAAAATTTATTATAATAAAAAGGCAGTAATATTTCTTTTTCCACATCCAACATTTATCGTTTTCTTTTCTTCTGATATTAGCCAATCTGATAGGTGTGAGTTGGTGCCTCAGATTGTTTTAATTGGCATTTCTCTGGTGAAGAGTGATTTGGAGAATTTTTTCATAAGACTAAGGATAGTTTTCATTTCTTAATCTGAGAATTGTTTATTCCTATCTTTCGACCACTTGCCATCTGGAGGGAATTCTTTGGGTTCTTATAAATTTGAGTCAGTTTTGTATATATTTGCTATATGAGACTTTTGTCAAAGATGTTAATTATAAAAAGTTTTCCTCCCAATTTGTTGTTTATCTTCTAATGTTGGTCGCATTGATTTTACTTGTGCAAAACCTTTTAAATTTAATGTAGTCATAGTTATCTCTTTTATATATCATAATGTTCTCTATATCTCCCTTTTTTATATCTTTCCAACATAATTGCTTCATATCCATGGCCGCTGTCTTTGTACACTCCTTTTAACTACTCTAATAAAGATGAAGGTTTTTGGAGTCAAATGTATAATATTCACAGATAGAAATGTAAATATAACCTTATTGAGTACCTTGAGATTTCTCTTTCATATTTCTCTTTCTATTCTTCTCTTGAGTCTTGTGTTTGTCAAAATTTCTATTCATCTCTGCTCTTTTCTTGAGGAATACTTAAAAGTCCTCTATTTTATAAAATATACTATATTTTCCTAGAAGCATTACTCTCTGTTTTTGGGGGGTAGGTAATTTTGGATTGTAATCCTGACTCCTTCTATTTCTGGGAAATTATACTCTAATTCCTCTGATCCATAATATTAAAGCTTCTAAATCTTTCATTGTTTTTTTTTTGGGGGGGGCTGCTTCCAATATTTTCTACTTGATCTGGGAACTCTGGAATTTGGCTATAATATTCCTGGGAGTTTTCATTTTAGAATATTTTTCAGTATGTAACCAGTAGGTTCTTTCCATTTCTATTTTATCCTCTGCACCTATGATATTGGTGAATTTTTCCTTTATAATTTCTGTGATATTTAGGCCCTTTTTTGATCATGGTTTCAAATACTGTAAGTAATTTTTAAATGATCTCTTCTCGATCTATTCAGGTCAGTTGTTTTTCCAATGAGATATTTCATGTTTTCTTCTGTTTTTTTTTCATTCTTTTGACTTCATTTTATTATTTCTTGATATCTCATGGAGTCATTAACTACCTCTTGCCAATTCTCGTTTTTCAGAAAATTATTTTCTTTAGTGAGGTTTTCTGCCTTTTTCCCATTTGGCCAATTCTGTTTTTAAAGAAAATTCTATTGTCAATGATTTTTTGTACCTCTTTTGCCTTTTGATAAATTGTGTTTTCCCAAATGTTGTTTTCTTCAGTATTTTTGTGCCTCTTTTAACAACCCATTATCTTTATAATTTTATCATGGAACTTTCATTCTTTACTCATTTTTTTCCCTATATCACTCATATATTTCATTAAATCTACAGAAATTCTTGTTGAATTTATGTCCAATTAGCATTCTTTTCCTTAGATGCTTGTAGGTGTTTTCAGATTAGTGTCCTTTGAGTTTGCATCTGCCATCTTCCCTACCACCTTAGTAGTTTCTTGTTTTTGTTTTTGCTTTTTTTTTTATAATCAAAGTCTCTATTTGTCCTTTGCTTATTTCCTCAACCCATTTCTTGACTTTGAACTTTATGTTAAAATTGGATTCAGAGCACGAGGAAGGGGGGAGATATTGAACCAAGTGTCAGACTTTGTGGTCTTACTGTTCAGAGTTACTTCTGGGGATCTATAGATTCTTCAAGTGCATTCAAGTTGGTATGATTCAGGGAGAGGTGTGGCCAGTGCTCTCCTGGTCTGTGATTTGGTTTAAATAAAGCTGCTAATTGTCACCATTTATACCACAGTACCCTGTAATCTCTCTCTGACTAGTCTAGTTGTCAGAACACTTTACCATCTCTAGTATGAGAGCTTCTGAAGCTGCTGCTGTTATTGCTTCTGCCACTTTTGATAGGTACAAGGTCCACAACATGGCCCTTCCTCAGTGTAATAGACCTTTCCTGATGATCTCCTAAGTTTTCTTAGCCTGGAAAAAAAATCTCACCTTGACTTTTTTTTTTGTCTCCAATGCTCAAGAATTTGATTTAACATATCATTTTAAAGTTGTTTGTTGAGGAATGTTTGGATAGTTCATCTGGGTTGCTGCCTCTCTTCTGCCATCTTGGCTCTGCTACCTCCCCCCTTTTTGAATTTTTAAGCCAACTTTTATCAAGAAGCATCTTCAATGCCTTTTCCCTGAGGGCCAAGTGAAGATTGTAATACTTTTTTTTTTTAAATAGAGAGACATTATCAGTCCTGGAATAAAGTCAGCATCAGTGTTTGCCAATAGGGAATTAAGAAAAAGCCTCAACACATATACTTCACACTACATTATGACCAGATCTCATATATGATGATTCAAATAATTATCCTTATTATTACAAAAACAGCATGTGGTTGTAGGAATAACACTAAACTAGAGGCTAGATAATGTGAGTTTAAGTCTTGGCTACTCTACTTGCTATTATTAGTATTGGAGTACTACAAAGAGTGCCAGAATTGGATCTAAAAGAGGCCTGGGGTTTAACTGTGCTTCTGACACTTATGTGATAATGTGCAAGTTATAATCTCTTTGAACCTCAGTTTCTTTACCTTTATATGAGGATAAAAAAAAAGTTCATGTACTACCTTACTGTGGTCCTCTTCCCCCTTAGTGTTTAGACCACATTTCAGGGATTTGGAAGATTAGAAGGCTGCAGCAACCTTGCTTACAAGCATGTATGACAGAGAATCTCTGCACCATCACTCCTCCCCCTTCAAAATATACAAGTTATTCTTTGATTGTTTCCTGTCATCCACCATGATTTAAGGGGATTGATACTCTATGATAATTAAAAGTCTTTTATTTGGTTGTACAACTCAATCTATCTGTTGTGCTTAAAGTATAAGGATGACTCTCTGAGATTTCATAAGGATAAAGTGGAAGGGTGTACTCTAGTCCCATCTTTCCACCATCCCAAAAGTAATTAACTCGTGAACTTCTAAAAAAGTTTGTGTTTGGGACAGGACTATCTCATTTATGCCATCTTTACTTTTATACATGAACTTATGAGATCTCAAAAAACTACTGACATCTTTTCCTGGCCAAGCCAGGATGTGACCATCAAAGCAACTGTAGCAGCAACAGCAGCCAAAATAAATAAATAAATAAATAAATAAAGTCAAGAGAGAGAGAGAGAGAGAGAGAGAGAGAGAGAGAGAGAGAGAGAGAGAGAGAGATACAAATGGAGAGGGAGAAGGAAGGAAAGAGGGAGAGTAAGAGAAAGAGAGAAGTATTCATAGACTGAGACTGTTAGAGAGATCACATTAGAAATTGTGAAATTTCAAATAAGTAGCCTTTGAAAAGAATTTTTTTTCAAAATTCTTACACACATATTATTAGCCTCTAAATGATGTTACTAGTATATTGAATTATGGTATTTAAAAAGTTTGTCTTGCTATCTTTTATTTCCTAATATCAATGCAATTTATCCCAGCATCTCTCTATCACCTTTCCCAGAGAGCTAGCCCATGTTTATAAATAATATATTTTTCCAATTTACATATAAAAACAATTTTTGACATTTTTTCTTTTACTTCTTGAGTTCCAAATTCAACTCCTTCCTTCCCATTTTATCTTCCTCACTCTCTCCCACACTTCTTTCCTCCCTGAGATGGTATAAATAGTATTTTTAAAAGATAAAAATAGAGGGAAAACCATCAGCATAACTAATCAGTAAATGAAAAAAAATTGAAAATATGTTGGGAACTCAGGTCTTCCTGAATATATAAAATCCAGAGTTCTAGCTGCTGTACCACATAGTTTTTTCTAAAATTCTATGATCTCTTAATGCCTAACCTTCCCTTTTCTGCATGATAATAAAACTACTATTTTATACTTGCTGCTATTTATATTCTAGATACCATTTCCTTTAAATTGTAACCCATTGCTAGGAAAAACCTTTAGATTAGAACCAAAATTAGATAAATCCCAATAGATTTTCCAACTAGATTTTTCCAATTTCCCAACTAGAAAGCCATCTTTCCTTATTAAGAGGTCAAGCTCCTCAAGTTAAACATGGACAAACCATGAGGCCAGGTCAAGGACAGGGTGCCTGGCTAGTCACTATGCTAAATTTGCCCTAACCTGCTTTCTTTTGTTTTGTTTTGATTTGAGGATATGCCTTTGTTAAAAGTAAAATGTTCCATAAAAGCAATCAATTATTATGTTCTGAGAGAATTGTCACAAAAGTGGGACCATAGAAAGGGGGCAAGGATTCATACATGAGGTTATTTGATATCTCTAGAGAGCATCTATTTCAACTGATCAATAATTTTAAATGGAAGGAATTTGAAGAAAATCCATCATGTTGTTAGTTGTTTTTTTAAGTGATGCTTAATTGATTATCTTGTTTTCTGTGGCATCAAGAATTTGGGACATTAACTCATTATTTAAAGGACAAAGTGTTACTTTGACTAACCTAGTTTATAGAAACAAACAAAGCACACTTGATGATGTTCATCTATTGAAGAAATAAAGGAGCTTTGCTGAATAGCATCCTTTTTTAATGCCAGGGAAGATGTTTTCATCTCTTCTCTAGTTTGAGAACATGCTAGCCTTTTTCAAATGTTGAACATTGATTTTCTCTATTTAAGACAACAGTTAAAATGAAAATTTTGATGCTTTAAAATAAGCAGAAAAATAAATCATCCTTGTCTTATTCTTTTTATTCTTGGCTTTCAATACTTAATAGCATCTTTTCTTTTTGAAAAAAAGTATTTATTTATTTAGAATATTTTTTCATGGTTACATGATTCATGATCTTTCCCACCCCTCTTCCCTCCCCACTCCCGGAGCTGACAAGCAATTCCACTAGGTTATACATGAATTATTGTTCAAAACCTAGTTTCGTATTATTCATATTTGCAATAAAGTAATCTTGTAAAGCCAGAATCCCAATCATATGCCTATTGAACCACATGATCAATCATATGTTTGCTTGTTGTTTTTTTTCTGCGTTTCTTCTCACACAGTTTTTCTCTGGATGTGGATACTGTTCTTTTTCCTAAGTCCCTCAGGATTTTCCTGAATCATTGCTTTGCTACTAGTAGAAAAATCTGTTACATTCAATTGTGTCACAATTTTTTAGTTTTTTTTTGTGTAGAATGTTCTCCTGGCTCTGTTCATTTTGTTATGCATCAATTCTTGGAGGTCTTTCCAGTTCATATAGAAATCCTCCCATTCATCATTACTTTTAGCACAGTAGTATCCCATCACCATAAGATACCATAATTTGTTTAGCCATTCCCCAATCAATGGACTCATCCCCCTCGTTTTCTAATATTTTTGCCACTACAAACTATGCGGCTATAAATATTTTTGTACAAATATTTTCCCTTATTATTCTTTGGAGTTCAAACCCAGAAGTGATATGACTGGATAGGCATTCTGTTAAAGCTCTTTGGGCATAACCCCAAATTACCTTCTAGAATGGTTTGATCAATTCACAACTCCACCAGCAATGTATTAGTGTCCCAATTTTGCAATATCCTATCCAACATTTACTGCCATATGGTCAATCTGTTAAGTCTGAGGTAGTATCTCAGAGTTGTTTTGATTTGCATTTCTCTAATCAGGAGGGTTTTGAAAATTTTTCATGTGATTATCAATAGTTTTGATTTCATCTGAAAACTTCTTATTCATATATCTTGATAATTTGTCAATTGGGAAATGTCTTGATTTTTTATAAATTTGACTTTGTTCCTTATATATTTGGGAAATTAAACCTTTATCAGAGAATTGTGTTATAAAAATTTTCCCAGTTTGATGCTTTCCTTCTAATTTTGTTTGCATTGGTTGTGTTTATATAAAACCTTTTTAACTTAATATAATCGAATTCATTCATTTTACATTTTGTAATTAAATTCCTTCCTTTCCCTTATATCAAACAGGTATACTATTCTATGTCCACCTAATATATTTATGATTTCGCCTTTTATAGTTATCTTTTTGAATTTATCTAGTATAGGGTGTAAGATATTGATCTAACACTGTTTTCCCCCCATACTGTTTCCTAATTTTCTCGGAAGTTTTTGTCAAATAGAGAGATCTTGACCCAGAAGCTGGAATCTTTGGGTTTATCAAACACTTAGTGAGTCCATTTCTACTATTTCCTTACCCACCAGTCTTTAGAGTTACATAACTTTTAAGAAGATGAGATTGCACTTTGACATTATCCATCAGCTCTAATGACATGTTGAAAGAATGATAAATAAAGATTTTTAAGGACTTTAATACTCTTTCTTCACAATAACCATAAGCCTACTTATGGACTCCTTTACATTTGAGGATACTGGTTCTCTTATCATTGAAATGTCTTGCTTATCAGCATTTGAGGTGGATTGAACTCTGGTCTCCTGACTCCAAGTCCAATAGTCTCCCCCAAAATTTCTTTTGTATTTGTGCAAAACCAAATTTACTCATTAATCCATTTAATATATTTAATATATATTCAACATTTTTGTTAAATCGTGCATTTGAAATATATGAGATGCCATACACTAATCTCTACTTAAGTATCCAAAATATTGTGGGGATTCTAAAAATTAAATCAAACCTAATGTAGAGAGGATTTAAGAGGCTAGAGTTTGGGTTGGGAGAGATCTGAAAGATGGTGTCTTTATTCCCTGTTAATTCAGACAGAAGAACAAGGGAAGAGAAGGTAAATGTTATGGGAAGTCAAACTGCAGATCAAAATACTAAATAGCTTATTAATAGTTTTATAGTCCTTGAAAAATGGAATAAGATTTTCTATGTGGTAGTGAGTTCCAAGGATAGAAAGTCCTCCAATAGAATTCTTTTAAGATGATGGCTCAAATGCATTTCCTTAAATGCTCCAAATTTCTTAAAATGCTCGAATGTGTTTTCTTCTCATTTTAATGCTTAGATTATTTAATTTCATTCAAAATTTAGTTCAATTTCTACATTCTATTTGAGATCTTACCTCATTCCTGCCATACCAGCTCTTTACGTCTACCATCTCCTTCTACTCACTGAATTTATTATATATGCATTGTTTCTCCCAATAAAGTGTAAGTTCAATGACCAAAGAGCATATTCCTTTTTTTTAATCTCTAGTAACAGTACAATGTCAGAAGAGGTATTCATTAAATACTTACTGACTGATTGATTGATTGATTGATGCTCTTGAATGGATTCCTTTATGAGATCACAAAATCACAGAATTTCTGATGTGGAATCAATTCTAACCCACAAGTGAAAGAGAATTCTCAATGTCAGATAACAAGTGGTTGCCTAGACTTGAATTCTACTGAACGTGAACTCACTACCTCCTGAAATACTATTACTTGATGTGAAGTTGGACTAGGTAGTCTATAATATTTTCCAAAATTCTAAGATTATATAATTCTATAATTGGTTAAGCTTACATCATAGTCTAATGAGAAGGGTACTGACCTTGTAAGTCAAAAGTATGGTTCATGGTTCAAGTACTTGTGCTACTGTGTGATTTTATGCAAGTCACCCACTGATCTTCATTTTCCTGATTATAGAATAACATTTTTATTCATTTCCTCATCACAATATGATTCAAAGGAGAAAGTATATCAAATTCCATATAAGCTATAAAACATTATATAAGTGAACACATTAAATGAACCCATGATCTCATCCATTTGGATGTTCTTCACCAACATAAATCTCAACTCTTCTTTGCATTCTTATCATTTCCCCCCCAAAGAAAAAATGCTCCATAGAGAAAATACCCAATGTGCTAGAATTTTGCTTTATCGTTATCATCATCATCAAGTCTATCTTCTCAATAACAAGACATTTGTCAAAATAATCTTGCAAGTTTCCCCAAATTTAAAAAAAATGAATAAATAGACTTTTCAACAGGCACTTTCTGCCATATATAATCAATCATTTATTTCACAATACTCAGCAAATGGAATCATAATTTCTCTAGTCTAACTCTGGTAACTTCCTCCTATTCCTTTGTCCACCCTGATTCTCCTCCCCCCCCCAAAAAAAAATCTCCTTGCTCTCCCTTGATCCAAATTCCTGATTATGTTAATCAATGTCTTATGATCTATGAATCTTATAAGATCTAGAAGACAAAGATAATAAAAATACAAGTATGTTTATATTCATAAAATATATATATGTGTAATCCAGGCAAAAAGAATAATATGTAAATAAAAAGATATAAAGCAAGCCATAAATATTATAATTAGTAATACACTAATTTGTGGAATAATGAAACTACTCTGATTAAATTGAAAGAGAACAGGTAGATATAATTTAGGAAAGAAAAGGTAGCACCAAACTGTGGAGGGTTTGAAAGCCAAGTCAAGGAACGACTACATGCTTTCAGTACATAATGTGTAATCATTATAGGTTCTTGAGCAGAGAAGTAATAATAAAAATGATGGTGGAAGAAAATTAATCTCCTTGTAGCCTTTAGAATGGTCTGGAGAAGGGATAAATCTATAGTCCAGGAAGTCAGTTAATTAACTACTAGTGTAATAAATGATGGTCAAAGGCCTAAAGAAGAGAATTCTTCCATCTTCCTGTTTTGTGCTAACTTTTCTCCATGCCAGAAATGCACTTACAACACATTTTTGCCTTTTAGAAACCTTAGTTTTTCTCAGGACCCAGGCCAAATAGTATCTTTTCCAAGAAGTCTTTCTTGGTCCTCTGTTTTTAATATCTTTGCCCTCCACTATCTTGAATCTGTTGATATATAACTATATAAGTATAGATTTGCCTTTTGCAACAGAATATAAGCTTCTTAAGGGAAGGGATTACTACACTTTTACCTCTATGCCCTAAGTCTGGCACAGAGTAGCTATTTAATAAATACTTATTGATCAATGAAATGAAAAAGAACTGATAGATAAAAGATATTTTTATAGGTAGGAAATATGGCTAAATACAGAAATAAAAAGGAAAATTTTTAAAAGACTTCAAATTTTTAATCTGTGTAATGAAGAGAATAATGAGACCTATGAAAAAGAGGGGAAGGGAAAGGAATAAGCATTTATATGGCACCTACTATGTGCCACACACTTTGCTGAGCACTTTACAAATATTATCTAATTTTGATATTCACCATACCCCTGGGATGTGTGGGTGATTATTACCTTCATTTTAAAATTAAGAAAACTGAAGCTAATGGAAGTTAAATGATTTGCACAGAGACACATAGCTAGTAAATTCCTGAGGCTATATTTTAACTCAGCTCTTTTGGTCCACCACTATGCACTGCCTCTAAATATTATTTATTTAATATTATGTTATAGGGGGGATATTTTGATGATAGAATAAATAATATAATAAGCCTGGTTTTGAAGACTTGATGTTTGAGGTATTAGAACACCTGAATACAAAGATCTATAAATTTTATCTCCCCTTAACGTTGTCAAAGCCTTGAAAACAGTGATGGCACCATCTCTACTTCCCATAGTACCTCGTGGCACTTTGACAAATAGCAGGCTCTCAATACATACTTGTTAAATGGAACTGATATTAAATTGTGTCATGCATTGGTTTCTCTCTATGAATATTGAGCCAGAGTCTTAGGGTATAAATTGCACCCTTTGAATGAGAAAAGCTTTCAGAAACTGCATTAAATTTATGAGCCACTAGGGTGGTCCCATTTAGAAAATGAGTGTTTCAAAGGCCTGGATGAGTTAATGTCCTGCCCCACAAGGCCACAAGCTCTCTGCTCACTGTCAGAATCAGACCTTCTAAAAAGGATGAGACTGAGAACACCAAGTCCATTTAATCAGTAAAGCATTAGATCCAACTAGTGAGCGCATGCATTAGAGAATTCAAAAAGGAACACTATGCAATAGCAAAACCTGCATTCATTTTGGCTAAAATGGTAATTTACATAGAAATGAAACTTAAAACACAAGGAAGGGTTTGGGGGAAGGGAGAATTGTTTGAGTTGAGAAAGTAATTCTGAAATTCCCAAGAGTAGTAATGAAATAGTCACTTTTTGGAGGGTTTCCAACAATAAGTAGCTGAAATAACTACCATCTATTCGATCCAATCTGAAATCCCTACTCAAAAATATGTAATTAAAACACATAAAAGGCACAGGCTTCCAACTCGAAATTAACTGAATTTCCAAAGGACAAATGACTTCTCATTCCTGCCACTCATTTGGCAGCCACTTCTGCTGAATCTCATACAATCTTGAGGTGAAAACTCTCACCTCATCTGAAGCCACCATTTGATTTCTTCCCTGTGATATTCCAGGCTTTTGGAGCCTGTCGGATATTTCTAACTAATTAGAAAATTGGGCACTACTCATAGCCAACATGCACAGTTGATAAAAATCCTTTTTGCAAGCATAGTGTTTCTTTGGTAATGAAATGTATCTTGAGATTTATCATTATACATTTTTCTATATGATGAAAAATCCTACTGATAAGTAATGTGTGTGTATATTTTCCTTTCCCTTTCTTATTCCTTATTTTTTGTTCAGTTGCTAATCCCTGTGAGAGGAAGAGACAGAGAAAATATCAGATAATTCTAGCCAGTTTTCTCCAGAGATAGTTGAACCAAAGGAGGCTCAATTCATAAATATACTGGTTGTAGCTTCATTTTGGTTTTGTGGTTAATACTTGACTAGAATAGAACAAATGGGAAAATCAATGTGCCAGAGAAACTGATCCCAACTGGCTTATATCACCAAGAACCAAAGTATGAAAGGGGTGACACAATGGGAATGTGTCCTCAGTCATCCTGATTATCTAGACACAAAGGAAAAGCTGAGGAGGGTTATTTGCCTTGTGTTGATTCTGGGTGACAAGAACATTTTTTGCCATCAAAGAATCTCTCCTTTTTTTTGTCTTTCAGTGTTTTATAGAAAGATTAACAAAAATGTAGACCACTGGCTTTTTTTTGTGCTCCAATTGCTGTCGTAACTTTATTTATATACATGTACAAATACACATATGAGAGAGAGAGAGAGAGAGAGAACAGTCAGAGAGAGAAAGAAATGGGAAGATACAGACAGAGAAACAGATGAAGAGGGAAAGAAAGTATATCTGTAACATGTAAGACACCATAGGAAAAAAAGTTGACAAATATGAGATGACCCGTGACCTTGAAGAGATTATTATCTAACCAGGGAAGCAAATTGCATAGATTTACAAAGACAGCTAACATCTAATCTAGGCAATATAATTGATTAAGTTCTGACCCAGGATCAGGGAGACTTGAGTTCTAATATGACCTGAAACACTTAGCAGTTCTGTGACTCTGGGCAAGTCATTTAACCATTGTTTGCCTCAGTCTCTTCATTTGTAAAATAGGGATAACAATGCATAATTCTAAGGACTGTTGTGAGGATGAAAAGAGATAATAATTGTAAAGTGCTTAGCATAGGATCAGGTAAATACACCCCCTATATAAATGTTACCTATTATTATTATTAATATTCACAAGTGAATAGATCAGATACAAATTGCCATAGGAGTTGAAAGAAAGTACTAATTATTGTGACTTTCTGGAGGAGGTAAAACTTTATTTAGTCCTAAAAGGACTATAGAAGGGACAATTTTTGTCCAATTTGGCTGAAACAGAACCATTAAGGTTGGATGGAATCCTAGAGATTATTTTAATCTAATCTCTTCATTTGGCATATGAGGAAACTGAGACCCAAGGAAGTTATATTATTTTTTTCATCATGGATTGTAAGTAGTAGAATCAGGATTAAGGCTTGAGGATTGTTATCTTGAAATTCAATATTCTTCCCTCTACACCATGTTGCCTAGAATGGAACATAGGAACAGCAAGGTGGTCCAGTGGATAAGAGCAATGGACCTAAAATCAAGAAGACCTGAATTAAAATTTCATCTTACATACTACATGACCCTGGACAAGTCATTTACCTCATCTTCAGTTTCTTCATTTATAATACAAGGATTCAAATGAGATAACATATGTAAAAAGCTTTGCAAACCTTAAAGTAACAAATAAATTAGGAATGTTAGAAAATTACTATAGTGAAAATAACTTTGATAAGGAGCTGTTCCTTTATTCCAGACATTTCCACTAGTAGTTTCTGAATTCAAGAGAACCTTTTCTCCATTATTTGCCAAGTGTCACTTTTTCTTCCTTTTCTATGATATTTTGAAAGTATGAACTTCATTCTGTATATAAGCAATGGCTCAATAGAACACCATGATGAAAATAAATGTGAGCACATCTTTATTTCCATTGTTGATATCAAAGCCTAGAAATACAAATTATGTATACTTTGAGAGCTTTTATGTACCATTCAAAATATATCAATAGGAGATCAGGATATCAAATGATTGTAATTATTCACAAGGCAGCACAGCCTTAGAATTGTATTATATTCAGAGTGGAGAGCAAAATGCCTCAGGAGAATGTAAGATAGATGTCATCTGTAGGTATAGTCTATCAATGGAAGTAGCATTATTGAGTGGAAAGACCATTGAATTTGGAGTTAGAAAACTGTAAATCTCAGTATAGAATAACCTTGGGCAAGTCCCTCTAATCTCTTTGTCCTTCGGGTTGCTCTTTTGTAAAATGAAGCGTTTATACTGAATGATTTCACAGGCTCTTTTTTGTTCTAAATATTATGAAATCATAATTAGAAAAGATACCTTCCATATTTTCAAAAAATCAGTCTTCACAAGTTTTGAGTTTATAAGGCTTCAATATTCAAATGGAGAAGTGATCTTATTAATATAAATATTTCCCCCAATGATAGAGATGTCAACCCATCTTTATATTGCCCCAGAGATCTTTCTTCTTTTCTTTTATTTCAAGGATATGTTTTAATATATATATATATATATATATATATATATATATCCTTTAACTATTTCTCCTGAGTTATTCCTTGATTGTTACAACCACCAAGTCCCCAACCTCTTCTCACCCCATGCTGCTTGTGGATGATCCTAAATTAAATGTTTTAAAGATTGAAGTGTTTTATGACACAACCAAACAATATTATTGGAAGACCATGTTTGGTGTTTAAGTCAGAGGGGGTCCTTTGTTTCAGGAAGAAATTTGGGGTCATTAAAAGAACATTGGAATTCTCAAAGACAATTGATCCAGTTTATGTGCATTCTTCAAATTTATGATGATCATTTAGTTTGGTCTTGCTGGAAGCTATGTTCTTAGTGTGGAGTATGTCTCCTCAGAGAAATTTCTAGTCATTATTTGAAGAGGATTACCAAAAACAAAACAAAAGCAAAAACAAAAACCTCTCTTAACCTTTTTTAATATAAACCATTTCCAACAACTAGTATTCAAAATCCAAGACACTCACATTTAGACTTTATATGAAAATTTGTCAACAGGAAACACAGTATTTTCTGAGGAAGTAGGAGCTTTTAGCGAGGAGCAAGTCTCATTCAGTTTTTATTCAATCATTGCACCAAGGACCTTGGAAGTGAGACATACAAACACTAAGAGAAACACTGAAGAGTTTAATCATCTAATCAAGCTGATCTCAAAACTGTTATATAAAACCTGTAGAAAATAACAATAGTATTAAGTGCTAAAATGAGATTTAAAGGAGAGTATGCATGCACATTCATGTCTCTGACAAATAAATAGGAGGAAAAAGAGGAGAGGGAGAGGGAAAACAGGTAAGGAAAGAAAGAAAGAAAGAAAGAAAGAAAGAAAGAGAGAAAGAAAGAAAGAAAGAAAGAAAGAAAGAAAGAAAGAAAGAAAGAAAGAAAGAAAGAAAGAAAGAAAGAAAGAAAGAAAGAAAGAAAGAAAGAAAGAAAGAAAGAAAGAAAGAAAGAAAGAAAGAAAGAAAGAAAGAAAGAAAGAAAGAAAGAGAGAAGAAAGAAAGAAAGAGAGAAAGAAAGAAAGAAAGAGAGAAAGAAAGAAAGAGAGAAAGAAAGAGAGAAAGAAAGAAAGAGAGAAAGAAAGAAAGAGGAGAAAGAAAGAAAGAGAGAAAGAAAGAAAGAAAGAAAGAGAGAAAGAAAGAAAGAGAGAAAGAAAGAAAGAGAGAAAGAGAGAAAGAGAGAAAGAGAGAAAGAGAGAAAGAAGAAAGAAAGAAAGAAAGAAAGAAAGAAAGAAAGAAAGAGAGAAAGAAAGAGAGAAAGAAAGAGAGAGAGAAAGAGAGAGAGAAAGAGAGAAGAAGAAAGAAAGAAAGAAAGAAAGAAAGAAAGAAAGAAAGAAAGAAAGAAAGAAAGAAAGAAAGAAAGAAAGAAAGAAAGAAAGAATAGAAAGAAAAAGAAAGAATAGAAAGAACGCAAATTTTATCTGGTCTTCTTGACTCTAGGTTCAGCAGTCTATATACTGTTCCACTGAGTGAATCACTGACTCAAAGTATTTGTATGGCCATGCCCTCCAGCCTTGACCAAACTTCTATCAGTCAGAAAGCTTCTGATTCTGTCTGCATTAATATCCATGGAATCTGACAGGTAGCTGACAAGAAGGCTTTCTCCCTAATGACTTTGGCCATGGCACTTCTGTGATGACACCAGGGAGACGAATTGTGAAAACATTCTTTATGAGTTGAAAAGAAAAGAATCATGAATATACATGCCTATCCTCTAGAGCTATAATGGCGAACTTTTGGCATGGGTGCTAAAGATGGCACGCGAAGACCTCTTTGTGGGCACATACACCTGTCACCCACCAGAGATAGTTACTAGAAAGGCAGAGGGACTTGGGCAGAGCTGCTCCTCTCATCACCTGCCCCTCTGCCCAGCAGCCCAAAGGGAGTGCTCAGGCCACTCCCCTCCTTTTATCCCTCCCCTTTCTTGGGATAGGGGGGGTGATATCACTTGGTCTCTGGTTGGGGGGGCATGCACTCTCTAAAAGGATAGCCATAGTGCTCTAGGGTCATGTGACCCTTATCTTTTAGCCATACCTCTTAAAGTTTTTCCCAAACCCACAAATGGAAGAAACCAATAAGTCTCTGGTGACTATACTAAAGAAGAGTCTCCAGGAACTCCTCTACCCACTAACACAGCAGAGAAACAGTCCTTGGAAAGGGCATCTCTACTGTAATAGTTCAAAGATGCTGCTAGCTGACAGGTGAGGAATGTTATCTGTAATATGGATACTGTGCTCTATGAGTTTTTTAGCTTTTTCTGCCTTTTGAGTTTCCATAGTTGACACTGTTTTCCAAAGTAGTGCTAAAATAATAGGGCTCAGTCATGTTGAAGGCCTGTTTGACCCTTACCAACATGACAAAAGACATCACGAAGATCCATACAATAGCATCTTTGGCAATCTACCTGTTTGTGTCAAGCAGTGCTCTTCCCAGACCTCTGACACCACCAAGAATATGGAGAGAAGAAGTAAAAGCAATGGATCCTGCACTACCATTTTATTTCCAAGCTGGAACTCTGTATCTCAGAAGGATTTCTCCTTGTACGGCTCCCAGCGATGAAGCTAACACCAGATCTGATGCTCTCTTACCCTTGTCCTTGGGTGCCATCAGCAATGATTACTCACAAAGGTTAAGTACAAAATGATAGACTGAAAGAGACACAGCTCTCTAGGCTTTCTGTTAATCAGTCCCTACCAATCAATTCTTTTCTTGCAAACTACCTGTCCCAAAAATGCAAGAGCCCTGACAGACCATGGTGACAAGTGTGTTCAGATGTGTGTAAGGCCAGAGGGGGATTGATTAAGCACTTAGTCATTGAAGCCACCAATTTAGAAGACCATTTCAGTAGTGTGGAATCTCTGCAAGTAAACACACTATATCATCAATGGCTTCAGAAACGCTGAGCATATTCCAAGGCTACTGTCTTAGTGATTGATTTTTTTTAAAGGTATCGGGTCTCACTGAGTGACCTCAAAAGGCTCAGTCACAATGAGCTATAGCATAATTCCAGTGGTGGCCTGAATCCTGAAAATGCCTGAGAACCAGGATAATCCACAGCGAGAGCGTTCCCTTCCGAAGGCATTGCTTGATATACCTTAACTTCAGACTCTGGGTCCTTGTTTGCAGAACTGAGTAATGGATATCTGATAGTTTCTGCTGTCCCTGTGCAAGTAAAATGAAAAAAGAAAGGAGGCATATTCAAAATATGTTGAAGTCAAAGGCTGTGCTTCTGAGCATTAAAATTTGAATCCCAATAGCCCAACTGGCTCACTAGGAGTCATTGCTTACTCTAACTTTAATTCTTCCCAATCCAGTATACATCTATGAAATGACCCCTGTAGATTAATGGCTTTGGAAGACATTTCAAAAACATTTCCTAATGAGAAATACACTTGAAACTGAATGCCCAGTATTATCATTCAATGGAGAAAGTTACGGTGACCATGATATTGCCAGATGCAATCTGTTATGATCAACTAATGCATGGGGCATTTTCATCATTTGCTAAAATTTTACTCAAATTTTATCTTCACTCAAAACTAGAAAGCAGCTACTTATTTTAAAGCAACCTATAAATCTTCAAAACAAGCTCAACCATCCATTTTTTTGGAATGGTTTAAAAATTTATATAATTTTTAAGTTTCTTTCTTGGTTCTTAGTGTCCAGATAATGAAATTTTGTATACTTCTTAGTAGTTAAGTCCTTTTTTATACTGTTACTATATCATCCTAACAGGCTACTCTCCTCTAGAAATGAAGGATTTTATAGTAGTTTATCCAACATACTCTCTACAACACTAGGGATTAACACAGATTGCTTCCGACAACAGGCAGAGTTAAGAGGTGCAAAAAATGATTGTATTTATGTTTTTATTTCTTCATGTACCGCCTCCTGAGAGCTTGGGCAAAGAGAAGGTGTCCTATAAATATAATTTGTTATTAATAATTTATACCAGGATTGTTTACTGTTTAAAAAGAAAGAAAGAGGAGACAGTATAGAATGGGGTGTAAAATTCCCTGAGAACACCAACAACTGGAGATCCCTAATTCCATCAGAGAAATAAAATCTAAATAAAAAGATTCCTTTTTTGTAATTCTTTTTATGATCAAGGAAAGACATTTGGTATATCATAGCCAGCACTGGACAATTCCCACAAAGCATACCAAGCAAATTCTCATGATGCTTTCTCACTAGGTGGGGTTTGCAGGAAACTATAACATTTCTCTCTCTCTCTCTCTCTCTCTCTCTCTCTCTCTCTCTCTCTCTCTCTCTCTCTCTCTCTCTCTCTCTCTCTCTCTCTCTCTTCTTTCTCTCTCTTCCCCCCAACCCCTTCAAAAATACAGTTTACCATAGGCTGCTAGGCAAATGCTGAACATAATCAGTGTGGTCACACTCTCCCTTCTCAGTTGTCACTATTATGGCCTAAGACCAATTTTAATAATCACAATATTCTCCTCATGGGGCTTTTGCACAATAGGTGCTAAATAAAAACGAGCAGAATTGAATTAAATCTACTTTCCCTACAGCTATGTACTTGCCCTTGCCCTATTTCTTAAAATGCACTGAACTTTGACCTGTGAGTAGAGACAGCATATATTATAGCTAAAATGCAGAGCATTCCCATTAAGAGTACCAGAAACACTTAGAGTTCATTCTAAACCCTGGAGAATGTTCTTTCTGACTACATAGAAAGAGAATAATGACTGCAGCTGCTTTTCCTCTATGAGATCATCAGGATAAAGTGCTGTTTTAACTAAGTTTTATACAAATATCCGCCAATACTGCAGTAGTATGCTATGTTTTGTTTTTGTTTTTGTTCTTAATTTTATTTTTGATGGTGTCCTTCAGTCATTTCAATTTCATCTAATTCTTCATGACCCCAATTGGGCTTTTCCTGGCAAAAATACTTGAACAGTTTCCCATTTCTTTCTCCAGCCCATTTTACAGATGAAGAACTGAGGCAAACAGGCTCAGTTTGAGCCTGACTTGCCTAGGCTCAAACAGCTAAGTGTCCAAGCCCATACTTGGACCCCACTTGGATGAGTCTTCCTGATTGTAAGCCCAGTGTTCTATTCATTGCACTACCTAGATGTCCCAGCTATCCTGATAGATTGTAGTCATTTAGTTCACTCCAAAAATGAAGAGAAAAACAGGGGAACTTGCTAAAAGATCATGTGATATAGTAGAAAGGGTTGCTGGACTTGAAGTCAGTTGATAGGATTTAAATCTGACCATAGACACTGTTTAGGTATGTGAACACGGATATCATTTAACCTTTCAACCTCAATTTCCTCATCTGTGAAATGGGTATAACATTCTCTGTAGTAATTTACTCATGGAGTCATTTGAGGATCAATTTTTTTAAAATGAATAAAATGCTTTGCAAACCTGTAATCACTATTATTTCTGTCACTAATTATTTTTATATATGGAAAATGTTGGATAGATATTCTAAATAGAAAATGAACTAGGCACAGAATTGAATAGGAGATTAGGCTGGAAATACTTGGATAACTATACTTTCAGTGATCTTCCTGAACTTTTCCCTACATGAATATCCTCCTTGTGAAGTTACAAATTGGGATCAGGATCTCTTGGGGCATCTAAATAACAAAGTAGATAGAATACAAGGAAGGAAGTCAATTTTTATTTTTTTTCTGAGTTCAAATGTGACCCGAGATACTTATTAGCTATAAAATTCAGGGCAAATTACTTAACCTCTGTCTGTCTCCTTTTTCTAATCAGATAAATCTGATTCTTTGTATTATCACTAAATAAATGTTCTGTGAAGGTGACGTGACTTGACGTGGCCACGTCTCCTTAGTCATGATCAATAATCTTCATTTCCCCATGCCAGGAGACCTCCTACCCAGAAAGAAATGGTGCCAGCATCAGTGCCAAGCTCAAGTCCTTTTGACATGGTTTCCAGGGCCTTGGGGTCACTGCTAAACAATATAAAATAAGAAAACCTGACATAGATAATGTTCATTTGTATTATTCTAAATCTCTGTCTGGGCCAGGGATCCATTTCTATTTGAGTTTGATACCACTGGTGTAAAATTCCCCACTTACAAAATGAGAGCTGGTGTCAATACAGCCACAAAACTAGCTGTGTTACTATGTATCACGCATCCTATTTTAGTTCCTACAAACTAGAAAAATTATAAATATATTATTATTTATATTTAACTTCACAGACCTTATAAGTCATTAATTATAGAGCTCTGTCAACATGAATAGTGTTTGTCTATTAGGAAGAAACGTTACTGGTTCATCAAAATGAGTGGGGATGACAAAAGCAAACTAGACTTTTATTTTCAGCACATTTTTAAAGTTTTTTTTTTTAATCACTAGACTGAGTGACTCAGTAGATTGAGAGTCAGGCCTAAAGATGGGAGGTCCAGACACTTCCTGGCTATGTGACCCTGGGCAAGTCACTTAACCCCCCTTGCCTAGCCCTTGTTGCTCTTCTACCTTAGAACCAATACACAGTATTGTAAGAGTTTTTGTTTGTTTGTTTGTTTGTTTTAAAGAAGACATATTAGATGTACAAAATTGTTTGGGAAGAGTTCTGAAAAGTTGTCAAGGTCCTAACATAAAAATAATTTTAAAGCATTTAAACATTCACTTATTATCTAAATAATTCTTTAGGAGCAGTAGTAAACAGACTTTTGATTAATTTGACAGCTTCTTTATTCTCTTATCTACCTTCGTTTATTTGATGACATCTCAATAATGTTTTGAGATTTATAATTGTTGTATGGAGAGTTGTTATGTATTAGTTTCTGACAGACAGCAAGCTTGTGACATATAATTCCAGCCACTGCATCATGTCTTAATACATATTTGTTAGGAGCTAAATTCTCATATTCATCGGTGATGTGCTGTCCAATCTTTATCAATTTCTCCCTCAAATTCTATCTCTAGGAAATCTTCTTTGATCCCCGCTCATCCTCGCAGTAAAAAAGTCTTTCTGTCCTTATAAATCTTAGAGCACTTTGAGTCTCTTTTACTATACTTTTATATCCTATTTTCTGTTCAAGTGGGAGGAGGTTGGTCTGTGTATAGAGTGTGTGGGTGGGGCGTATGCATGTGTGTATGAGTGTGTATATACTGATTTTAGTTCTCCTACCAGAAATAGTGGAGTGCTACCAGATTTGGAGCTACAAAGAACTAAATTTGAATCCTTAATCACTAACTAACTAGCTTTGTGATCTCCAGTAAGTCATTTGGTCTTTCTCAGCCTCAGTTTCCTCATCTGTAAAATAGGAATAATAATAATAGCACCTATTTTCCTTGTTTGCTGTGGGCATCAATTAAGATAATATTTTAAAACTTTGCAAACGTTCAAACACTATAAAAATGCTAACTTCATCCACATTATCACTACCATAATCATCATCCTTA
This sequence comes from Monodelphis domestica, assembly GCF_027887165.1. Taxonomy (NCBI): domain Eukaryota; kingdom Metazoa; phylum Chordata; class Mammalia; order Didelphimorphia; family Didelphidae; genus Monodelphis; species Monodelphis domestica. The sequence goes on along the minus strand of NC_077229.1, from coordinate 350,357,210 downwards.
TCCCTAGACCGAAAGCTCCATGCAGTTAGACGTACATCAAATGTAACTGAAAGTGGTTTGCCTCTGGATTGAGTTGATAGAATGACTAATATTCAAGAGGAGAAGGAAACTTCCACTGATGACTTCTACATCAAATCACCCCCAAACATGGTGACAAAGAAGGACAGAATAAATGATGAGTCATACAGTTTTATTTGTGGAAAATAAGGATTGTATAATGGCAATGCATGGGCAGAGTATCATTACCAGATATTATTGATGGGTTATCCTTAAGGAGCTCGCACTCACTGATCAGTGCTGACCATAGAAAGAAATGCTAGAGACTGCGCAGCACATCACTGATGGATACAAGAATTTAGCTAGCACCTAACAAATACATATTAAGAAATGATGCAGTGGCTGAAATTACACATCATAAGCTTTCTGTCTCTTAGAAACTAATATAAATAACTCCCCATACAACAATTATAGATCTCAAAACATTAATGAGATGTCATCAAATAAACAAAGGTGGAAACAGACCCTCACTGCAAACAGAATTATTGCCCAATAACCTGGACATAACATTAATACATAAAAATTTAAGGCTTTTAAAAAAGATCTTTTTTTTTTCCTTAAAAATTTTTTAAACCCGTACCTTCTGTAAGGGCGAGGCAATTGGGGTTAAGGACTTGCCCAAGGCCACACAGCTAGGAAGCCTCTGAAACCAGATTTGAACCTAAGACCTCTAGACCTTGCTTTCAACCTACTGTGCTACCCAGCTGCCCCCCCTTTTTTTAATAGATCTGATCATAACAAATAAGGAAAAGTTATAAGAAGCAAACTTTTTAAAAGTTCAAAATATAGAAAACAAAGACAAGAAAGCAAAATCATTTGAGAAAAGGAAAAGATATATATCATTGTCATTATCCTTTCTGCTGCTGAAATTGTCTCTAAAAATGCTTTCAATGAATCTAGAAGATGAATTTATATCCCAATCTTTTCATTCAAATCTTTTAATTCAAATGTAATTCAATTACCAAATTCAGTTTGCTTATCCACCTATGAAGTAGTCAGCATAAAACTAAATGTAAAATAATAATAACAATATAGGAATTTGATCCAGGAGCACTTCTATCTGAATGCCATAAAAATGTAAAGAATTAGATTAATAATACTAATAATAATGCATATTTATATGGAACATTAGTGTGTGTGCAGTACTTTCTTCATAGCACTCCTGTAAAAATAAACAGCACTCAACTGGAATTTATAAAGTATCTTCTATATGCTTGTATCTGTCAAGCAATGGCACAAATATAGAGACAAATGTTAAGAATCCAACAATTTGTATTCATAAGTAATTTCTATTCTGACTGTATTATTACTGTTCCCAGTTTCCAAATAAAGTAATTAATATATTAAGAGACTTCCCCAGGGTTACAGTTCTAGTTTACATTGGTGACCAGAGTATGATTTAGGAGACCTGAGTTCTAGGACCAACTTTGCATTTTAGTTGAGAATACTGATAAAGAGTCTATAGCTACATCCTTGATAATGCTGAGACATACAGCTGTCTGTTAGTCCCCATAAGTTCTTAGGAAGCATCAAGATTTATACTCATTGATTCTAAGCAATGATCTAGTCCAAGGTGTTGTGGAAAGCACGAAATGTGAGTTTGTATATAGGAGAGGGAAGTACTTAAGACAAGCAGAGATGGACATAAATAAGGAAATATCTCAAATTTTGAACCCTTAAAATTTGAGGAAAGCCAGGGATTGTGCCATATTCAGAATCCTAGTAGCATCCTGTTCCCACACTTCCCATACTTCACTTCTTCAGGATTTAGGAGCTATAATGACAAAGTTGGGTCATATTCTAGGTCTGAGGGGTGAGTTTCTTACCTGTTTAGAGCATCTGCATCAAAAGGCACCTATGTGCCCCCAGGGCAAAGGGACTTGGGCTTCAGAGCATGAGTGATAAGAAGTTGTTTGAAAATGAGAGGTCCCCAAAACTGTTCCATTAACTAGTCATATGTCCTCAGATAAGGGATTTCATCTCTCTCCCTTCTTTTTCTTCATCTTTGGACTAAATGGTTTCTAATTTTCTCCCAAGCTCAGCCTTGATTAGTTCTCTCAGTACAGAAATATATTGACTAAACCTAGTCCCCAAATGGGAAATACAAGAATAAAACACAAATATATTTGTAGAAATTCAATCATACTCTCATTTGCTCATGAACACTAACAGCTTTAATAAAGGAAGGCAAAAGATCGTATTTAAAAGAAACAGATAATTAACCTTGACAGTTAAAAGAATAGACAGGACCTTAGTTAGTAGGTTTGCTACTTCTGCAACCCTGCTGGGTACATTAATCAGTTTAGCTAAATCATAAATTCCAGATATTTAATCACATCATTTAATTATGTTTAATATAAATATTTTACAATGATAAAAATAAAGTGGTTAAATATTATCTAGAAAATAATAGAAACCATGACCTGCCTTGGTGGTTTCTGCATTTGCCTACCTAAAGACAGAACTAGCATAGATAATTTTAAAACACCTCTTGGTAGCTTTGTCTGTCTTTGTCTAAAGCAAGGCAGCAAAATGTCAAAGGGGAGAGAATCCTGGAACTGGAGTTAGCTTGAGTTGAATTCTTCCTCATACACCTAGCTGTGAGGCCCTGGGCAAATCACTTTACCTCTCCCAACTTCAGTTTCCTCATTTGTAATACCGGGAAAAACAATAGCTCCTATTTTACATTGCTCTTTGTGAGGAAGTTGGAATGAAAAACTATCTGTACAACATTTTGCAAATCTTAAAGTGCTATATAAATGTTAACTATTATTAATGTTAAGGAAGATGGACTTTCATTCTTAATTTGTATATGACAAAATAGAGGAAGTGATAGCAAAAGGACTTCCTGGTGTATTAGAAAGGCTGTCTATCTGAGATGAAAGGATTATTTAAGGCTTCTTAAATATCTGCATAATAACATACGCTAATGTACAAAGTTGTGCTTTATGTGAATATAAAGCATGATGTATATTTCCTTTCATGTCAAGGAAATTATATCAAGTAGGCAGTTTGCTCTACTTTTTGATGGCTATTTAGACTTGGGATTTGCATCAATTACATATTTGGGTGTCTGTTCTTTCCTAAAGGTAGAAAAGACTGTCAAGAACTAATGGATTTAGTGATAAATTAATTGACCCTTGAATTTTCTAAGCTTTTTAAGACCTTTTTCACAAAAAATCTATTTGAATGTAGAAAGAGTACATAGCACTACTACAAAGCTATCAAACCTAACTTTGAAAATTGTGGGGCCATGTGTCTCTCCAAATGAGGCAAAAATGTGAAATATTTGTAATGGATAAACCTTGGCATTGAATTCTTTTCATTGGACTGATCATGGAAACAACCACGAATTAAAACTAGAAGATATTGATAATATTTGCTCTCAACACCATCATGAACTCTAATAAGTGGACATCTCCATTCAGGGACCTGCCGGCAAATGTTTAACAAAATTAAATGTAAAACTGACTTTTAAGTTTCGTATACATCATTAACATTTTCTCAGCTCTAGAAATCAATAAAATAATAAATCAAGCCTTAATTTATAGAATTTGCCAATTTATGAGTTATGTGTTCCCACTGAAAATTTAACAATAAGCTCTCCAGAGCTGATGCAAATTAGTTCCACTCCTATCTCTCTCCATCTTAATATCTGTCATCATGCTCAGTGACCTCTTTAATCATAAGAAGGAGCTTTGTAACTTGGTGACTTCCTACTTTCTTGTCTTGCTCCATGTCCGTGACTTTAATTTCTACTTTGCTTGTCCCTTACTGGTACAACTACATCTTGTAGCTCATTCTCACTCAGAACTCCCCCATTTTCATTTTTTCAGAATCGGAGGTTCTTCTCTGGTCTCTCACTCTTTCCTATTGAGTATTCTCTTCCCCTAAGTGTGTGCTACAGTTCCTCATCTTATCCTAATTCTTTGACCCAAAAGCAGAGTGAGGTGCTTGAATATAATGCCTCAGGTTTGGTATGACTGACCACTGACTGAAAACCAGCCAAGACATGGGAAGGAAAGCGAGTGGACATGCATTAATATGTGATCTGGATGTGAATATGGCTTGAGAGAAATCAGGTGAAGAGATGTTGATTGTAGAAATAGCAAGTTGACACTAAGTGAATTGAGGACAGTTTCAGAGAATGTGGATAGGAAGTAGGTAAAGGGGTAAGGGAATGGGATAATATTTATTAAGTGTCTACCATGTGTCAAACACTGGGTGGGCTAAAAGCTTTTTATATGTTGTCTTCATTGAGAATAGGGGGACAGAGAGGCCCAGCACAAGTGTGGAGATGGCAAACTGGTTATGAATAGAATCCTAACTTGAAAGAGATCATAGAGATGTTGGGTGGTGACTTGGATCCTAATTCCATCCTCTTATTCAGCTATCAGACTCCCCTGAACTCAGCCTTCCTTAGTCACATTCTAAGTATCAATTGAGACTGAATTGTTCTCTTCTGATTGTAATTGGATGTGAAGAAAAGCATCATAATTCTTCTCTTTTCTACATTGTTCCAGCTAAAATAGGTGGAGAGGTGGAACCCTATGAATCATGTTAATTGGACTGAGGAGGAGGCTGTTACTAGCAAGAAAGGATGGTCATGGTTCAGAACTATCTTTTCCCTTGAAAAAGGGAATATTTGACCTTCCTGTCTGCCACAGGACAAGGAATACACAAGGTATTATACATATACACAAATGTTTCCTCCAGCTATGAGCAGACCTGGATTCTGGCCTAGAGAAGTGCCCAGTATTCTGTGTTTTGAATAGAATGGAAATACCAGGCAGTGTTAAAGATGATCTTATGGGAGATCTGGCTTTTAAAGAATAAGTAGTATCTATATAAACATGGTGAATTAGATTCTTCTGATAAGATATGAATTGATTGAATTCAGGTGTTTTTAACTCTGTTTTTAACTTTGTGATGAGACTGAGAGAGAAGAGGTAAGGAAAGTTGACCTAGGACATAGGATCTATAGGTCTTTAAATGACAGGTCTATGGTGTAATACTCATGGAGCTATAATAACAGCTCGCATTTGTATAGAGCGCTTTAGAAGCATCATTTCATTTGGTCCTCTTAGCTCTTCCTATGAAGTAATTGGTGCAACTTTTATTCGTTCCTATTGTGCAGATGAGAAAACTGATGTTGACATATTTAATGTCACATATAAAGTGACATATTTAACCAAATTTAGCCAAAATTACAGAGCTAAGAATAGAAAAGGATAGAAATAGCTCAGACATGAACACAGAACAAATTCTGACTTCAAAACATGTGCCCATTACACTCTACCACAGCTTATTTTTCAAATGCCAAAGGACTGTTTTGGTCTATTCAATGTATAATTGTATCCAAGAAGAACAAAAAGAAAAAGATCTCAGTGGACTAGGTAGATAATCTATGGAGGAATCGTGGAAATATTAGGATGAGAATTTTACAAGGTAAGAAAATATGGAGGAATTGTGATCTATGTTGATGATGATGTAAGTGATGACATTAATAACTAGCATTTGTATATCCTTTTTAAATTTTATTAAGTGGTTTATGTTTTATTTCATTTGGCCTTTAATTAGACCTGTGAAAAAGGTTGCCATCATTGTCCCATTTTAAGTATAAATTAAGGTACAGAGAGACTGAGAAGTCAAGTGATTTGTCCAGGGTCATAGGGTTTGTAAGTTTTTGAGACAGAATTCAAACACAAGTCCTCACTACAAATCCTTTAGTCTATCCATTGGGTTATGTAGGTGCCTGGAACATCATAGATCCACTGAAAAATCAAATAAATGGATCAAAGCATTTGTATACTCATTCAAAGTATAAGAATGAACTAAGACTCAACTGGTATGGAATTTACTAAGAGGTTTCTTCCAGAAACAGACAACTCAAATCCTCCTTTTGCTTCGGCAAAGAAATAGTTTTTTAAAAGCACTTGGGAAATTCCTAACCCAACCCTGTACTGGGCAGACTCAGAGAAACAAGTCATTAGTGTCGCTGCCTTCAAGGACATGACAGAATTCCTGAAGGTTGGAGATGCCATAAAAGCAGACAAAAGTCTGCCACCACCACTGAGACTTAGAAGATTTGATGTACCTGGAACAACCACATTATACTTATAAGCATTTTGTCTTCTACCCTGCAAAATGAAGCGACATGAGCCTTTTATTTCTTTCTTAGCTATCTACAAAAGAGATTTTTCTATTCATTTTGTTCATTGGGCTCATGTAAATTTTTATACTTTGCCACTTTCAAATGTTATGTGTGCTAAGATGAACATTTGAATTTGACTTTATTCCAAATATAACATTTTAATGATTTTTTTACAAATCAAAGAATCACAAAATCTTAGCCTTTGAAGTCATCTAGTCTAGCTTCTCTGAGAAGTATCAGTGGTATTCTCCACTCTTATCAGATTCTAAAACAAATTAAAAGATATATAAGGGGGTGGTGAAAAGAAAATTTAATGTATGGGAAGGGGGAGAATTCGAGCTCCGTTTCTTTCCTCAGTAAAGTAAAAGACAAGGTCTTCTCCTAAGAACAAAGGGGGAGAAATTCATATAGATATAGAGAAAGGAGAGGCTTACATCATGTTGGAGAGTGTAATAGTCAATGTGAGAGTGGGGGAGTAGGAAATGACTATCACAGAGTACTGAAGGACTAATCGAGATTGTAGTTGGTTTTCAGTCATTCAGTAATGTGTGCAACTCTCTGTGACCCCGTGGACCATACTATCAATGGGTTTTTTCTTGGCAAAGATACTGGAGTGGTTTGCCATTTCCTTCTCCAGTATATTAAGACAGACTTGTCTACAGTTTCATAGTGTTTGAGACAAGATTTGAACTCAGGTGTTCCTCACTCTAGGTCTAGAGCTCTACACAGTGATCCACCTTGCTAAGATTATATAACATAAATTTTTCATGAACCCAGTTGGCATTATGGCATGATTTTATCCAGGAGCATTAAGCAGTAGGTGATAGAAATAGATAAGGGAGATGGTGGGTATCCTAGGATTATGTTACAGTTAAAAGAGTGGGAATGCTATAAACTGTAATAGTTAATGTTATAAACTGTAGTGATTAAAATGGTGGAAGATATAAATTATGATAGATATAAGAGTGGGTGAGTAAATTTGACCTCAGAAAATATGTTTCACTACAGTGTCTTGATTTTAAATCAAAATATAACGTGGTCTCCAGGGAAATATTCCCAATTATTCAAATACACAAGTCAACTGGGTTTTATAGAGATTTTAATTAATACAAATGTGGAATTAAAGAAAAGAGAGAATGAGAGAAAAAAGAAATAAGTATGAAGGGCCTTAAGCCAACATGGCCTAGACCTGAGTCTTAAGAGAGAGAGATCAGTCAGTCAGTCTTTTATCACTCACCACAAGGTCTATCTAAGCAAGGATTCTAGTGACACCAGGCCAGCTCCATCTCAGCTGACTTCATCAGAGAGAGTTCCAGCCAGAGTCCTCCTCAAAGAGCCTTCCAGCCAGAGACTGTTTCAAAGGGCCTCTCTCCAGAGCCTCCAGAGGGACAGAGTCCCCTCAGAGGAGCTCCAGTGAGACCTCCTTAGAGATTGTCCTCCAAGAGCTTCCCTTCTCCAGAGCCTCTCTCAAGAGATTCTTTCCAAGCGATCCTCATAAGAGCTCTCTCCAAAAGGATTCTCATAAGAGATTCTCATCAGTGCTCTCTTCTCAAGCAAATCTCTTTCTTATATAGCAGGTTTTCTCCTATGTCACCTCCCCTAAGTTCTTCCATCTACCAATCACAGTAGACGTTTTCCAAGGGACAGCCCATTCTGAATTCACTGCTGGATCTACTAATCCCTTTAGTAAGTTTGTACCAAAAAAAATTTCTGAATAAATTTTCACCTCTTTGCTCCTGGCAAGTTTACCAGTTGCCTGACCTTTAATAGGTACTTAGCACCCCATTGTATTAATTCTAAAAATAGGCATGGCTTAAAGAACTTTTTGCCTCACTATAAGCATGGGTCCAAGTACTTTCATTGTTTAACAAGGAGTTTTCTCCCCTAAAGCAGTCTTAAGTACTGGTGGAGTAGAGGTCCTCCCATTTCTGATCTTGACGAGTTCTTACAGTCAAAATGGGGAATGTTCCTAGTAGGGAATTGTTCCAATTGAGAATTCCCCGATGGGGAAATTTTTAACATTCACAAGTCTGAGAAATTTCAAGATTTATAATTAGGATTTGGTAAGTCACTATTTTTGATAAAACAAAGAAGCAAGGAATTCAAGAATAGCTAACAGTATATGATAAAACTATGCAACCATAGGATCAAGACAGTTAAAAGAGGCCAGAGAACAGGTAATGAACTGGAAAACAAGGAAGTATAGGTGAAATGTAGCACATAATAAAGAGAAAGAATGAATGGTGAAGGATGGAACTCAAAGAAGAGAAAGGAAGTAATATTCTTACAGAGTTTAAATAATGGGATTTTAATAATTAGGATGGTGTTAGTTAAGGTAAAATAAAGATGGAAATCATTTTTAGAAGGCAGTTGAACACCGACTTCCGGTTAAGATGGCGGCTTAGAGAAAGCTAAAGCTCAGATCTCCGGAAAACCCTTCCCGACCAATCTCAAACGATAAGCTCCTAAGGCGCCGAAATTCAAAACGATCAACAGCACAGACCCTGGGAACCCTCCTCCTGGACCTGGACCCGGTTCAAAAGGTACGGCTCCCCTCAAAAGCCAGAACCCGAGATCCCTCGGACCTCAGGGGTAGGAGCGCAGAGTCCAAGGCTCCCAGAAGCGGCAGCCGCGCCGGGCTCAGAGAGCAGGGTCTGAGGAACAACAACCCTCAGGGTCTTCTACCCGAGTCCCGGTGAAAGTTACTGCCTGGGGCTTCCGCTGCAGAGAGCTGGTCGAAACAACAGCAACCCTCAGGGCGGGCAAGACAGCCTCACGGGCTGGATCCTGCTATCCAAGTCTCAGTGAAAGTCTGTGCTCTCGGAGCTTGGGGAAGCGGCAGCCCATCCCCCCGCAGGCCGACGAAACAGCCTCACGGCCAGCGATTCTGAAGGCAACTTCCGGAAAGCGAGCCGGGGGGAGAGTGTGGCCTCGTGGTCCGACCCTTCCATTCCAGTTCCAGTGAGGCATATTCAGTTTAACCCAGGGAAAGCCCATAGAACTATCTGCCCAGGACTGCCTCTGAACACCAGAAAGAGACAAGAAAAACTAATCCTCCACATTCAGAGATGACAAACTCCACAGAACCACAGAAGCCCCAAAATACCAAGAAAAATAAGAAGAAAGGAGCGACTTTGGACACATTCTATGGAGCCAAAATACAAAATACAGAGCAGACAGAAGATAATATAAAAGAAAATGCTCCAAAACCTTCCAAAGGAAATGGAAACTCTCCACAAACCTATGAAGAATTTGAATCAGAAATGACCAAAAAGATGGAAGCCTTCTGGGAGGAAAAGTTGGAAATAATGCAAAAGAAATTCACGCATCTACAAAACCAGTTTGACCAAACTGTAAAAGAAAACCAGGCTTTAAAGGCCAGAATCAGGCAGCTGGAAGACAACGATCGTGTAAAAGAGCAAGAATCAATAAAGCAAAGCCAAAATACCAAGAAATTAGAAGAGAACATAAAATATCTCACCGACAAGGTGATAGATCTGGAAAATAGGGGGAGAAGGGATAATTTAAGAATAATTGGACTCCCAGATAAGCCAGAAATAAACACCAAACTGGACATGGTGATACAAGATATAATCAAAGAAAATTGCCCAGAGATTCTAGAACAAGGGGGCAATACAGCCACTGACAGAGCTCACAGAACACCTTCTACACTAAACCCCCAAAAGACAACTCCCAGGAATGTAATTGCCAAATTCCAAAGCTATCAAACAAAAGAAAAAATCCTACAGGAAGCCAGAAAAAGACAATTTAGATATAAAGGAATGCCAATCAGGGTCACCCAAGACCTTGCAAGTTCTACTCTGAATGATCGTAAGGCATGGAACATGATCTTCAGAAAGGCAAGAGAGCTGGGTCTCCAACCAAGAATCAGCTACCCAGCAAAACTGACTATATACTTCCAAGGGAAAGTATGGGCATTCAACAAAATAGAAGACTTCCAACTTTTTGCAAAGAAAAGACCAGAGCTCTGTGGAAAGTTTGATACCGAAAATCAAAGAGCAAGGAATACCTGAAAAGGTAAATATTAAGGAAAGGGGAAAATATTATCTTCTTCTTTTACTCAAACTCTCTTCTATAAGGACTACATTTATATCAACCTATGTATACTAACATGTGGGGAAAATGTAATGTATAAATAGGGGGTAAAGAAAGACCAAATAGAATAATCATTCTCACACAAAGATTCACATGGGAAGGGGAGGGGAAGAAAACTCCTATAAGAAGGAGAGGAAGAGGGGGGGGGGGGTTACTTAAACCTCAATCTCAGGGAAATCAGCTCTGAGAGGGAAAAACCTCCAGATCCATTGGGATCTTGAATTCTATCTTACCCAACAAGGGTAAGGAGAAGGGAAAACCAAGGGGGGGAGGGGGAGAGGGAGAACAAAAAGGGAGGGTAAGAGAGGGGGGAGGGGGAGGGAACATAAAGGGAGGGACTAAAAAGGGAAACATCAAGGGAGGGGACAAGGGGGACTGTTTCAAAGTAAATCACTGGACTAAAAGGTAGAGCCGAAGAAGAAAAGGTTAGAATTAGGGAAGGCAATCAAAATGCCAGGGAGTCCACAAATGACAATCATAACTTTGAACGTGAATGGGATGAACTCACCCATAAAACGTAGACGAATAGCAGAATGGATTAGAATCCAAAACCCTACCATATGTTGTCTTCAAGAAACACACATGAGGCGGGTTGACACCCACAAGGTCAGAATTAAAGGATGGAGTAAGACCTTCTGGGCTTCAACTGATAGAAAGAAGGCAGGAGTGGTAATCATGATATCTGATAAAGCCAATGCAAAAATAGACCTGATCAAAAGGGATAGGGAAGGTAATTATATTTTGTTAAAAGGGACTATAGACAATGAGGAAATATCATTAATCAATATGTATGCACCAAATAATATAGCACCCAAATTTCTAATGGAGAAACTAGGAGAATTGAAGGAAGAAATAGACAATAAAACCATACTAGTGGGAGACTTAAACCAACCATTATCAAATTTAGATAAATCAAATCAAAAAATAAATAAGAAAGAGGTAAAAGAAGTGAATGAAATCTTAGAAAAATTAGAATTAATAGACATATGGAGAAAAATAAATAGGGATAAAAAGGAATACACCTTCTTCTCAGCACCACATGGCACATTCACAAAAATTGACCATACATTAGGTCACAGAAACATAGCACACAAATGCAGAAAAGCAGAAATAATGAATGCAGCCTTCTCAGATCACAAGGCAATAAAAATAATGATTAGTAATGGTACATGGAAAACCAAATCTAAAACCAATTGGAAATTAAACAATATGATACTCCAAAACCGTTTAGTTAAAGAAGAAATCATAGAAACAATTAATAATTTCATCGAGGAAAATGACAATGGCGAAACATCCTTCCAAACCTTTTGGGATGCAGCCAAAGCGGTAATCAGAGGTAAATTCATATCCCTGAATGCTTATATTAACAAACAAGGGAGAGCAGAGATCAATCAATTGGAAATGCAAATGAAAAAACTGGAAAGCGATCAAATTAAAAACCCCCAGCAGAAAACCAAATTAGAAATCCTAAAAATTAAGGGAGAAATTAATAAAATCGAAAGTGATAGAACTATTGATTTAATAAATGAGACAAGAAGCTGGTACTTTGAAAAAACAAACAAAATAGACAAGGTACTGGTCAATCTAGTTAAAAAAAGGAAGGAAGAAAAGCAAATTCACAGCATTAAAGATGAAAAGGGGGACAGCACCTCCAATGAGGAGGAAATTAAGGCAATCATTAGAAATTACTTTGCCCAATTATATGGCAATAAATACACCAATTTAGGAGAAATGGATGAATATATACAAAAATACAAACTGCCTAGACTAACAGAAGAGGAAATAGAATTCCTAAATAATCCCATATCAGAAATTGAAATCCAACAAGCCATCAAAGAACTTCCTAAGAAAAAGTCCCCAGGGCCTGATGGATTCACCTGTGAATTCTATCAAACATTCAGAGAACAGTTAATCCCAATACTATACAAACTATTTGACATAATAAGCAAAGAGGGAGTTCTACCAAACTCCTTTTACGACACAAACATGGTACTGATTCCAAAACCAGGCAGGTCAAAAACAGAGAAAGAAAACTATAGGCCAATCTCCCTAATGAATATAGATGCAAAAATCTTAAATAGGATACTAGCAAAAAGACTCCAGCAAGTGATCAGAAGGATCATTCACCATGATCAAGTAGGATTCATACCAGGGATGCAGGGCTGGTTCAACATTAGGAAAACCATCCACATAATTGACCACATCAACAAGCAAACTAGCAAGAATCACATGATTATTTCAATAGATGCAGAAAAAGCCTTTGATAAAATACAACACCCATTCCTATTAAAAACACTAGAAAGCATAGGAATAGAAGGGTCATTCCTAAAAATAATAAACAGTATATATCTAAAACCAACAGCTAATATCATCTGCAATGGGGATAAACTAGATGCATTCCCAATAAGATCAGGAGTGAAACAAGGATGCCCATTATCACCTCTACTATTTGACATTGTACTAGAAACACTAGCAGTAGCAATTAGAGAAGATAAAGGAATTGAAGGCATCAAAATAGGCAAGGAGGAGACCAAGTTATCACTCTTTGCGGATGACATGATGGTCTACTTAAAGAATCCTAGAGATTCAACCAAAAAGCTAATTGAAATAATCAACAACTTTAGCAAAGTTGCAGGATACAAAATAAACCCACATAAATCATCAGCTTTTCTATATATCTCCAACACAGCTCAGCAGCAAGAACTAGAAAGAGAAATCCCATTCAAAATCACCTTAGACAAAATAAAATACCTAGGAATCTACCTCCCAAGACAAACACAGGAACTATATGAACACAACTACAAAACACTCGCCACACAACTAAAACTAGACTTGAACAAATGGAAAAACATTAACTGCTCATGGATAGGACGAGCCAATATAATAAAAATGACCATCCTACCCAAACTTATTTATCTATTTAGTGCCATACCCATTGAACTACCAAAATACTTCTTCACTGATTTAGAAAAAACCATAACAAAGTTCATTTGGAAGAACAAAAGATCAAGGATATCCAGGGAAATAATGAAAAAAAACACATATGATGGGGGCCTTGCAGTCCCTGACCTAAAACTATATTACAAAGCAGCAGTCATCAAAACAATTTGGTACTGGCTAAGAAATAGAAAGGAAGATCAGTGGAATAGACTGGGGGAAAGCGACCTCAGCAAGACAGTATACGATAAACCCAAAGATCCCAGCTTTTGGGACAAAAATCCACTATTTCATAAAAACTGCTGGGAAAATTGGAAGACAGTGTGGGAGAGACTAGGAATAGATCAACACCTCACACCCTACACCAAGATAAATTCAAAATGGGTGAGTGACTTAAACATAAAGAAGGAAACCATAAGTAAATTGGGTAAACACAGAATAGTATACATGTCAGACCTTTGGGAGGGGAAAGGCTTTAAAACCAAGCAAGATATAGAAAGAATCACAAAATGTAAAATAAATAATTTTGACTACATCAAACTAAAAAGCTTTTGTACAAACAAAACCAATATAACTAAAATCAGAAGGGAAACAACAAATTGGGAAAAAATCTTCATAGAAACCTCTGACAAAGGTTTAATTACTCATATTTATAAAGAGCTAAATCAATTGTACACAAAATCAAGCCATTCTCCAATTGATAAATGGGCAAGGGAAATGGATAGGCAGTTCTCAGATAAAGAAATCAAAACTATTAACAAGCACATGAAGAAGTGTTCTACATCTCTTATAATCAGAGAGATGCAAATCAAAACAACTCTGAGGTATCACCTCACACCTAGCAGATTGGCTAACATAACAGCAAAGGAAAGTAATGAATGCTGGAGGGGATGTGGCAAAATAGGGACATTAATTCATTGCTGGTGGAGTTGTGAACTGATCCAACCATTCTGGAGGGCAATTTGGAACTATGCCCAAAGGGCGACAAAAGAATATCTACCCTTTGACCCAGCCATAGCACTGCTGGGTCTGTACCCCAAAGAGATAATGGACACAAAGACTTGTACAAAAATATTCATAGCTGCGCTCTTTGTGGTGGCCCAAAACTGGAAAATGAGGGGATGCCCATCAATTGGGGAATGGCTGAACAAACTGTGGTATATGTTGGTGATGGAGTACTATTGCGCTAAAAGGAATAATAAAGTGGAGAAGTTCCATGGAGACTGGAACAACCTCCAGGAAGTGATGCAGAGCGAGAGGAGCAGAACCAGGAGAACATTGTACACAGAGACAAACACACTGTGGTATCATCGAACGTAATGGACTTCTCCATTAGTGGTGGTGTAATGTCCCTGAACAACTTGCAGGGACCCAGGAGAAAAAAACACCATTCATAAGCAAAGGATAAACTATGGGAGTGGAAACACCGAGAAAAAGCAACTGCCTGAATACAAAGATTGAGGGGACATGACAGAGGATAGACTCTAAATGAACACTCTAATGCAAATACTATCAACAAAGCAATGGGTTCAAATCAAGAAAACATCTAATGCCCAGTGGACTTACGCGTCGGCTATGGGGGGTTGGGGGGGGGAGGAAAAGAAAATGATCTATGTCTTTAACGAATAATGCTTGGAAATGACCAAATAAAATATATTTAAAAAAAAAAAAAAAAGAAGGCAGTTGAACTGAAAGACAAGAAAGTTATTCATGGGACCATAAAAATATGTAGAAATCCACAATTATGGGGGGAAGGCAGGAGCTGGGGTGTTCAACCAAGTACCCAACTCTTTTGTTACATGAAGGAAAATGTCCTCAAAATCTATAAATGATTATAACATGGACTTGGAATAAATGATAAAAGATAAAAGATGAATGAAGTGAAACTCAAAGGGAGAAAACTTGCTAAATGATGACAAAAATACAATCTGCAATGCAGAGTGAATATTGAAAAGCAGCCTTATTTTTCCTCTTGTTCTCCCAGTTTTTCAGGAGGAATGGAAGAAAGAAAATCCAGTGACTAGGTGAGTAGGGATTCAGTGTCTAGTGTGAGGTGACAGATAGAATATAAAGTGAAAGGGGGGCACATAACTCTGGACAAAATTTGAGTTAATATTTGTAAAACATTCTGTAAACTATAAATCACATCTATTATTATTATACTCTAGAGCCATGTGGTGACTGAACACAGAGTCACAGAATGAGAATTTCAGAGTTGAAAAGGCCATTCAGCCCAGCCCATATGACCCTCAAATCCCCTCCCCCTAAAATACTTGACTTTCAAGCTCTGCCTGATCACCTCCAATGAGAAGGAATCCACCACCAGACCATTCTACTTTTGGATAGTTCTCATAGTTAGAATGTTCTTAATAACACCTGTCCTAAATTTGCCTCCTTTAAATATTTACTCATTGTTCCTGGTTCTACCCACTGAGATGAAATGGAACAAGCTAAATTCTTCTTCCACCTTTCAAATACTTGAAAATGTCTTTCAAATCCCACTAAGTATTCTCTTCATTAGGTCCTTCATGTGATGTGTCCCAATGACCTTTCATTATGTTCTAGACATTCTTTAATTTAGCCCTTAAAAGGTGATATAGAGGGGACAACTACCTGGCCCAGTCCATAGGGCCAGCCCTGGAGACAGGAGATCCTGAATTCCAATTTGACCTCAGACACTTCCTAGCTGTGCGACCTTGGGCAGGGTACTTAACCCCAATTGCCTAGCCTTTATAACTCTCCTATCTTGGAAGTGATACTTAGTATTGATTTTTTTAAACTCTTACCTTCCATCATGGAATCAATACTGTGTATTAGTTCCAAGGCAGAAGAGTGGTATGGGCTAGGCAATGGGGGTTAAGTGACTTGCCCAGGGTCACACAGCTAGGAAGGATCTGAGGCCACATTTGAATCCAGGACCTCCCATCTCTAGCCCTGGCTCTCAACCCACTGAGTTACCCAGCTCAATACCCTTAGTATTGATTTTAAGGCAAAAAGTAAAAGTTTTTTTTGTTTGTTTTTTTTTTTGCAAAGGTGATAATAGGGAACTGAGACCAACACTCCATATATAATCTGAAAGGGACATTTTCTTGAATATTAATCACATTTGACTTTCTTAATCTAAGCTCAATTTTTGTTTACTTTTTTGCTGCCATGAAGTAAAGTAAGTATGGATCAAAGTGTGGGTGAATAAAAGCAATGTACGTTGGGGTGGGGATGAGGAAGGTGTGTATTTTACCACATTTCTGGGAAAGGCAGAGAACTTGAAAGTTATTTTTTTCTTTAAAAAATATGGAACTGTAGAATACAGTTTAAAGACTGAATAAGAATATAGACTGAAATACTGAGTTCTAAGAGAAGAGAAATGACACTTAGGGGAGAGGCCCCAACCAAGGTGGAAATCCCCTGTGGTAAGAAGGAAATGAAATGACTGGGGAACAGGCAATCCACACAGAATATTAGCATTCAATCACTATATGAAGAGATGAATGGCATCATTTGCAAATTTTTTCATCTCACATTTGATTTGAACACATTCTCTTCCCTTAGGTCTCTTCTGTCCTGATTTAAAGGGCTAGTGGGACACTTCAGGGCTACAGAATGTGTGGATAGATGGCACAGCATGTGGCCCACAGAGCTTTCTGTCCCCTTGACCCTAGCTCAGCATTCCTCCATGGTCTACTGGTCCATGATTTACAGAGTCTGGGTGAGGGCGTGGGATTTGAAAAGAGGAGCAGTGAAGGACAGAGGACTCTTAGCAGGGCACAGAGCCCAGAATATCTTTCTCCCCTATCATCACTGGCATTGCTATCAAATCACCTAGCTAGGGAGAGAAATCTCCACAAGATTGGTTAAATATTGGTAAATCAATCTGACTGGTTTTTTTTTTTTTAAAGAATGCTGGAATGTGACCACTGGGGATCTTCCCAGTAAGACATTAACTAACTCTATTCTTATAGCAGGAAGGCAATGAATAATGAGCAATGTCTCTACTTTTAATCTGAAACCATAAAACAGAATATATGACATGATAATTCAATAGGAAGAGGGTTACTGCTTCTTCACAGGCTAGCAGCTCTTTAAATGAAGATGAGTCCTAAGAGACAAGGCAAGGTTCTTACAGGTCATTCAACAGACTCTCCCTTTGTAAATATTCTTGGAGATCAGTCAACTAAGCTTATAAGGCAAAAAAAAAATAAGCAAGATGGTTAAAGTAGTCTAGCAGGTCATGTGTGAAGAGGTCATTTATTCTCTGCTTTTATATGGCTATCCTATCATCAACCATTATTTAATCTCACTGCTCCTTATAAATGGAACTCTGTCTCCTATCTTAACACCTTTGAACTTCCTGTCTTGATGACCACTATATACTCCAACCTTACCTCTACCTTTTAGAAGACATATTTCCTTCAAGATTCAGCTCAAGCAAAATCCCCTACATGACTCTTTTCTGATCCTCCTCCTCCTTGCTAGAACCTTCCTCCCCTTTTCTATCTCCAATTGCTTTTTTAATCTATTGTGTACATATTTCATGTAAACCTAGGTATAAATACATCAGGACATCTAATTAAATATAAGCTTCTTGAGGGCAGGAACTTTCACTTTTGTGTTTGTATTGAGTACTTAAAACTGGTTATGTAGGGATGTAGAGATAGCATCTCTAGAATGTAGGGATAATTACACAGATAGAGAGACTGGATCTATGATTTTATTAATACAGAAATTCTGTGATGAACCAATGCCCTCTACCAATTGAGATCAGCACTTTTCAGCATCTTGCAGTATTAGAAAGTTGTCTAAAGCAGTGACTCTTTAAAAGCCTTACCCCAATCACACAGCAAATCTATGTGAGAGGCAAGACTTTAATCCACATCTTGCTGGCTCCAAGGTCACTTCTCTTTCCACTATGTCACACATATTATATAATAAATGTTTCTTCATTTATTGTTCAACACTGTTAGTGAAGGACTCACCTTTAAATTCTCTTTGTTCCTCAGTGTCCAGCCTTTGCCTAGCAAAGATTATGAAAAACCAAGTCAATCCTCTTCCCTTGTCTTTGGGATTGACTTTCCTCTCTCACGAAACACTCTTTCTTACTTCCTAAAGTTGATTCTTAGAAGGAATTATTTTCTTCACTGTAGTTAGATCTCCAGCACAGTGCTATGTACACAGTAGTTAGTAAATACTTCCTTAAATGATTAAGTAATGCCAGACCCTAAAATAATGAATAAATAGGCACTCTCTCCCTCCATTATTTTTTAACTTTTGATCTTACATAAAATAACAATTTTTGTCAATTCTTCTAGGTATGCTAGTAAAAGAAATGAAATAAACCTCTCAATGGTAACAGATTTTGTAAATGTAAATAGGCAGGCATTACCATTCATGTCTCTTTTTTTTCTTTTAAAGCTCTCTTGATTAGATTTTTGGTATTCCAGGCAAATATACTTAAACTAACTTTCAATAAAAGCATAACATCCCAGACATATTATCTCTATATGTTAAATTTTAATTTAAAAATCCAAGTATTATTCTCAGTCAATGATTTCTTAACCAACTGATGACTTCTTAAATCTGCCCCCTTCTCTTTTGAAATATTTGCTTTCAATTGGCCTTAGATGAAAAAAGATTCTATGCCATATACTAAATCCATATCCAAAAAAGGCAGTATAACTTCATATTATCAGTGTAAAGTCAACAAATAGTTGTCACCATATTACTCAGCAGAGTTACTAAATATCACTATACATCCCAACATTTTCTCTTCTGAACCCTCTTCAATGACCTCTCACACCTTTCTGAAAATAGCAATGTCCTTAATTTCTTGGTGCTTCAGTTTCCCTAGCCATTAAATTATAAATATTATCCACATAATCATTTTAAATTAATTTGTTGTGATAAGAATAACTCACACTTGCATGATGTTGTGAGATTTGTAAAGCACTTTTCTCAAAGAAATTCTATTGACTAGATAGTGTAGGAATAATAATCCTCAACTGCAGATGAGAAAACCGATGCTCTGAAAGCTTAATTGACTTGTCTGAGGTTGTATGTTTACATAGGTAGTAAGTGTTTGGACATAGTATTCAAATTCAGATTTCTAGCACTCTATAACTGTGTAATTGTATAGAACCAGTTGGTCTTTTTGAAGAAATATAAATGCAAGTAGCATTGTATTTAAGAGATTTTAGCTATTGTTATTATGAAAAGGTCATAGCTAAAGTTTGAATGAAAAATTTCAGTAGATGTAAGAGGATCAGAAGTCAGAGAGCAAAGAGTTGCAGAGTGAATACATGACGAGCAAGTAAAGGCAGTGGGTACAGACTAATCTTATAAATTTAGCAGTTAAATGGAAGGCAGATACAGAATGATAGTTTGAGGCAGTTGGGTCAATTGAGGGCATTTTGAAAAGACCCAAGCATGTTTGTAGACAGCAGGGAAGAAAGAGATTAAAGATAAGAGAGGCAGGAGGTGATAGAAGGAATACACTTCCAATGGAAAGGGCAGGAAAATGGTTCAAGAACATAGCTGGAAAGAGTAATGGGAAGGGGAAAAGTCCTGAAACCACCCTCACACACTGACTTAGACTAGAAGATGAGCAAAGATGATGAGAACTTTTGAAGTTTGAAATAGGGGAGATAAGGAAACTCATGAAGAAGTGGTTTTTTTTTCCTCAATAAAGTAGGGTCATCTCTTTAGAAAGATGTTTCAGGCAATGCTGGGAACTGGAGGAGTTAGAACATTTAGGACAGCTGCTGGGGAGAGGACAATAGCAGAATAAAAGTAATGTTGATAATAGTTTAGTCAAAGTAAAAGTACCAAAGAGAAATAAAAACATTACTATACAGCAAGGATAGCTCAGTCAAGGCCAGATTACATGAATTTATAGTGTATGCATTCAGCAATTTTGTGATTTACTCCAACAATGTTCAGAATGCAGAATAGAAAGGGGAAAAGGTGAGTGGCAAGGAGGGCCTGGCATTCAGGACTAGCAGTGTGTGGAAAGCAGAAGGGCAAGGGATAACGGATTAAAGGATGAATGACAGTCTTTTTTAACTTGTTATTATTCATAGAGTCAATTTTAAAGTGAAATAAGAGCTGAATAAACTAGGAAGAAACTGAAAATCCCTGTAAAGAAGAAAAGTTTAATGAAGTGTGATGCAAGAAGTAGGTGCATACTGATCCATTCTTCTTGAACAATGAGGTAAGAGGCCAGCAACCATATAGACAGTTAAAGTGCCTTTAGGGAAAAATAACCTTTCCATGAGCAAAAGAAGGTGGTAGAATATGAAAGAAAGGAATCTAGGCTGAAGGGAAAAACAGTGGAGTTATGATTATAAGGGGTACATGGAAGAAGACAGAGGATGATAGGAAATAGGAGGTGGAAAGCTTGAATTGGATGGGAATGAAATTATAGGAGAAGTAGGAAAATAAAAGGATTTTTCAAATTGAAAGGTAGACTATTAAATCACAAGAATTACTGGATATAGGAATTTACTAGCCATAGGAGAGTAGATGTAATTAATCAATCAATAAACTTTTATTAAGCATTTACTATGTGCCAAATACAGTACTAAATACTAAGGAAATAAAAAAGAGGTAAAAAGATAATTGCTACCCTAAAGGAATTTACCATGCAAAAACTATGTACAAACAAATGCATGTAAAATAAGCTTTATACAGAATAAAAAGGAAATAGTTAATAGGGAGAAGGTATTGAAATTCAAAGGGTTTAGGAAATCCTCCAATAAAAGAAAGGACTTTAGCTCATACTTAAAAGAAGTTAAGGAGGCCAGCAGTTAGAAGAAAAGATGTAGAATATTCCAGACATGGAGAACAGAGGAGAAAATCCCTATACCTAAGAAATGAAGTGCCTTGTTCATGGAACAGCCAGGAGGCCAATGTCACTAGACTGGAGTACATGTTGGGGAATAAGAGATATAAAGATGTTTAGAAAGGTCATTGAGGGCTAGGTTAAGAATGCCAAACAGAGCATTTCTGCATTTGAATGCAGGCAATAGAGAGCCACTGGAGTTTAATAAATAGAGATTAGACTAGTCATACCTGAAAATTAGGAAAATCAATTTAGAGGTTGAATAGAGGAGGGTTTGGAGAGAGACTTAAGGCAGGCAGACTCGCTAGTGTGTTATTATAATAGCCCTAACATAAGGAGATGAGGGCTGAAGTAGAGTGGTGACAGTGTTGGAGAAGATAAGGAGGCATATTAGAAAGATGTTGCAAAAGGAAAATTGATAAGCCTTGGCAATATATTGGATATTGGTTATGAGAGGAGTGAAGAGGCTAGCATGACTCCTAGCATGTGAACCTGAGGGACCTGGCTGAAATAACAAATGTGGAAGGGGAGGGAAGTGTTTAGAGGGAGATAATAAGTTTAGTTTGGGGCATGATGAGTTTTAGATGCCTGTAGGACATCAAGTTCAAGATTCCTGAAAGGCGGTTGGAGATATGAGATAGATAGCTGGCCAGCAGAGAGTTTGGAGAAGAATGCATAGACATGAGAATCATAAGCAGAGATAGAGTAATTAAAACCATAGGAGCAGATGAGATCACCAGGTGGAGTAATATTGAGGGAGAAGAGGACCCAGGACAGAATCCTGAAGGACACCTGAAGTTAGTGGGCTTGATTTGAAAGAGAATCTGGTGAAGTAAACAGGACAGGAGCAGCTAGAAGGAGAGTTGGGACAGAATGTTGTCCCAAAAACCTAGAAAGAAGAAATTTCACAGGGTAATCAACAATGTCAAAAGCTACAGAGAGGACAAGGAGATTGAGGGCAAAGAAAAAAACGATTGAATTTGAAACCTATGAGGTCAATAGTGACTTTGGAAAGAACATTTTTAGTAGGATGATAATACTGGAAGCTAGATTGTAAGGGCTTAGGAAGAAAGTGGAGACTCCTACTATAGAGAGCCTTTTTGAGGAATCTGGCTACAGAGAAGAGATATAAGATAAATGGGATGGAAGTATCAAATAAGGATTTTTTCCTCTCAAGATGGGGGAGATAAAGGTATGATTAATGCAAGAGGGAATGAGCTTGTAGACAGGAAAAAACTGAAAATAAGTAAAAGAGTGAGGATGACAGATGTGCAAATGTGTTGGAGGACATGGGATAGGCATAGGATCTCATGAACAAGTAGAGTGGTTAGTCTTGAAAAGGAGTGAGGCTATTATGTCAGACAGATAAAGAAGGAGATAGTGGCAGAAAACAACTGAGTGATGGGAAATGAGGAAGAGGGAGTGCAAAGTATATACTCTTAATTTTTTCTTTACTGTATGAAGCAAATATTGTCTGGGTTAGAGGGAGCAGGATTTCAACTTCAGACTTGGCAATTAATTAAAAAAATAAAAATTAAAAAAAAAAAGTCAACCTGGTGATAATCTGCTGGACTTTTATAGATGGATGTGATGACTATCACCTCTAGCACACTTATAAGGGAGAAACAATGTGATGTTATAACTAGAAGACATCAGAGGAATGAGTTTGCCCCTTTTGGCTTATGTATTGTCTATATATGTGCCCTCTGTGTGCTCCTCTATTCATCTTCTCTCTATGTGACCTCCATCTAATAATCCCACTCATGATGGTCCTCTTGACATGACAAATCTTGTGAAGGACAGAGATGGCACATATTTTATTGATTCATTTGAATTGTGTAAGTTCTAAAAAAGATAAGGATTTTGTCTTTTTAACTTAAATATATCTTTATATACTGTTTTTAGGGGAGTTACTAGTGTGGAGTGAGTAGGGATTTGCCTCAGGGTACCAACATGAGGGAAAAAGAGTGAGACTTCCTATCTTTGGGGACCAGCCTTCCCTGTTCAAATAATTGTTTTGTTGGCCCTTGGCATAGCTGCCATCTCTAGGCATTGCATTAAAGTGTTTCTTCTCTACTATGTTTATCTTTCGGCTCCCATAGAGCTAAAGGCCAGACTTCTGGTATAACTGCAAACATTGACATGCTTTCTTCTATTCCATAATTACCCCCTCCTAAACCCCACCACACATATACACATAACTCTTTACCCAAATTGAAGAGAAAAATTCTAGATAAAACTCTAGTGCCTAGAATGTCATAGATGTTCAATAAGCCTTTTTGACTAACTGAAATGATAAAAACATTGATTCTGTAGGCAGCTAGATGGCACAGTGGATTGAGCAGGAGGCCTGGAGTCAAGGAGGACTTGGGTTCAAATTTGGTCTCAGTTACTTCCTAGCTGTGTGACCCTGATGAGGTCATTTAATCCCATTTACCCAGTCTTTGCCCTTCTGTCTTCAGGTTGGTACTAGAAAAGAAAGTAAGGTTAAAAAAAAAAAGAAAGAAAAGAGAACCTTAATGAGGGATTTTTTTTTTAGTAAACATAACAAAGGAAAGTGGATTCAAGAAGAGTTCTATAGGATGAAGCAACAAAGATTTCCTAGTTGAAGGAACATAGAAGGTCAAGGATGATAGGAGATTTCTTAATTTGGAGGAGAGATTAAATAGAAACATCTTTCCAATAAGAAAGTCTTATGGTCCAATGACTAAAGACAAGATAAATTCTCTCTCAGTCATATTTATTTTATACTGATAATGTCATTCAGGTAAAAATATCCAGCAGATGACAAGTGATCAACATGTGATCTGAAAAAGAAGTAGTTAGACAAAGAAGGTAAAGTTAGCATTGTTTACAGACAGGAGCTAAAGCTACATTTGGTAGTATTATTAATATTTAATAATCTAGAGCAAAATCAAATAAATTATGTGTGCACGTACATTAACATCTGACTAATATTCACAGTGTCTACAATAGCTACAATAGCTACTGTCTTATTAATTAGTAGTATATATTTTCAAGGTGCCTTATGGTTAACAATTACAACACTCATGAGAGATAAATCACTTTAATTTTCTCTTTAAAGATCAGGAAACACTCAAAAGAAAGGAAGTCACTTTTCCAAAGTCCTACAATCAACCATGACTAGGACCAGAGGCCTTGACCCCAGATCCTTTACTTAATCCCCCAGACCTCTCTAACTAGCCCTTTTTAATCAATTTGACCTTGCTCCAAACAGAAGCAGCCAGTATGTTCCCATTTCAGGCACAGATTTTGCATCAATTATTTGAACATTTTCCAAATGATTCAAGTCAGCACTGTGGGTTCCAGTAAACAGAATGATTCGCCAATGTATGCACAACCTAGGTTAAAAGCTTTTTAAAAGTCAGCAAAATATCTAAAGATAACCATCTATCAAGTACAAAATCAGTTCTTCAGATATTATAGATCAATAAAATGACAAATATAAAACTGTTAACTTTAGGAAGGTAATTTCTCCAATTATTACTTTCATGGTAAGTAAGCACAGGAAGATTCTAATTTTTTTTTCTCATCATGGAGTTGGGATATCTTGCTCAGAAACCACTCAGATTTTGTTTCCTTTTTCATTTCTCCAAATCACCCACCCAAAAAAAAAAAAAATCCTATCTTTTAAAACCTTTTTTGTTAGGCACATACTATGCTGATGAGTGTATTGGCTTATCAGAGTGGGATTTTCAACAACTGGGAGAGTTTCACTGCGGTGAGGGGATTAACTAAGTAACTCTTCAAAGTCCCTAATGCCTCAGAGAGTTTGATTCCATTATTTGATTGTTACTTAATACCATGCTTTCCCATTTCTTTGTTCAGGTTCCCAGAAATATTCTGATGCATGTAAAACAAATAAATGCTTTGTCTCTGTTGTTTCAGAGAACTAAGGAAATGACATAGCCAGTCAGCAAGAACAGTGTGGTAGGACATGAATAGAAGATAGCCTAAATGCTGTCAGAAAAGGAAGAAGAAAAGTCACCTCTATGAGGTGTCCTAGCACTTAATTTTGTTGTTGTTGTTCCATCATTTCAGTTGTGTCCAATTCTTCTTGACTCCGTTTGAGCTTTTCTCAGCAAAGATAATGGAATGATTTGTAATTTCTTTCTCTAGTCCATTTTACAGAGGAGGAAACTGAGGTAAACAGTGTTAAGTGAGCCCAGGGTCACACAGCTAATAAGTGTCTGAGACCAGATATGAACTCAGGAAGATGAGTCTTCTTGACTCCAGCATACTATCCACTGTACCATTTTTAAAAAGGGACAATAATAATAATCTAGTCAAATCTGCAACAGGTCATCGTCATGAGGAATAAATGAAACTTTCTCATTGATAAAAATTACTAGTGCTATCAGCTAGACTCCTTTTAAACTTCTTTTAAGAAAATCAATTCCAAAACAAACTGATCCAGTTTTTTGTACTGAAATAACACTTGGCTCACCCACTAAAATAAAATAAACAAATATGCTGATATATAAGAAAAACTAAATAGTAATCATGATGTGTGCCAATTAAATTTTAATTTAACAATTCTATGTCCCATTTCCTTACCTTTGCATAGGCTAGCCCTGATAGCTGGAATGCACTCTCTCCTCAAGTCTTCCTCCCTAGAATATCCCGCTTCTTTCAAAGTTCAGCTTAAGTGTAGCCTGCTAGAAGAGATCTATCTTGATTTCCCTAATTCCTGGCCCCCACCCCAAAATTGGTGTGTAAATATGGTAATCTTTGTACATTATTTTGTACATAATCTTTGTACATTTTCCCCCACCTACCCAAGAGGATGTAAATTCCTTAAGAACAGGAGTAAGTTTTGTTTTGTTTTGTTTCTTTTTTGGGTTTATATTTCCATGCCTTAGTATGCTGTCTGACACATAGAGGGTATCTTAATAAATGTTTATTTAATAAACGACTGAAAAGTTTTCTATGTTCTAGGCACCATGCAAGGTATGGAGACAAAAAATAAAACTAAAAGCAGTCACTGACCTTAAAACATTAAAGTTTTACCTGGACTGGGTTCTGAGGGCAGATAATATGTCAGCACATAAATAAATAGAATTTGAAGAATGACACAGGACTAATAAATGTAGAAACCCATGGTTAATGCATCCTAGATGATGACCAAGCAAAGGAGACTTGAGAAGGAATGATTAGAACAGAGCTCCACAGAGGACCGACTCATCCCTTTGCTATGGTCTTGGGGAATGTTATCCATTATCTATAACACATTCTCATCTCAGGCATTCCCTCACCACACTCACATACTTAGTCATGCACTGAAGTCACAGAAACATCCAGTTGCTCACAGTCATAGGCTCACCTCTTTCAAGTCACTGCAGCCTCAGGCTCAATGGCCTGGCCAACATAGGAAAAGGATGGAAGAGAACCTGGGACAGGAAGATAGCAAACTGGTCAGGATATCCCTAAATGAAGGCCAAGCTGTCTCCAGCAAGAAATCCTTTCCTACCACTGCCTGAGTTTGGAAGGCAGAATACCAAGAGAGGCTCTGAAGGGCTGGACAGCTGCTACTACCACTGCTGCCTTCTTCTCCCATTGTTCCAATGATAGACCCAAGAGGGACAGATTAATTCAGTTCTGGATCTCTGAGAAGTCTGGGTCTAGAGGTCTCTGGCAAGAAAACAGACAGACAGCTTTGCTCCCTGTCTAGGATCTGAGTCAGAGAAGAGAAGGAACTAGACCTTCCATTGAACCATTAAGTCATGATCTCTCCCTGGCTCACAAATAAATTTTCTCTCAACTTCTGTCCTGAGGGTAGGAAAATAATTACTTTTCTCTTGGAAAACAATTATATTAGAATAATACAATTAAATCTCCCTTGCCTGTTTTCTTTTCAGATGCACTCTGTTGTAAAGGAAGTATAGTAAAATGCATTGAATTCTGGGTTCAGATATAAGATGGCTCAAATTCAAATTCTGCCTATGATACTTTCTAGATATGCCACCCTGGGCAAATCACTTAATCTCTTCGGGACTCTGATCATTCCCTAGGACTTATCAGTTAAGTCAAAGTTGATTGTGATCTGCTTCAGTGTAAGGAGTTCCTGAAAATGGGAAAAAAAATCATAGGTCACTTAAGAATTCCTATATTTCTTCTCACCTTTGTATAGTTGAAATCATGACATTGCTATAAGAACTTAAAACATTTGTGAAGTGCTTTAAGGTTTACAGCCACTTTATCAATAGTTACTTCTTTCCTTTCATATAGATTAGCAAATAAAACAGGGTACTGTAGGCATAAGAATGCTGATTCTGGGGTCAGAAGGTATGGGTTCTATTAATTAATTAGGTGGGCTCTCTCACTAAATATGCAGTCTTGTTCAAGGCATTTACCTTCTCTGGATGTCACTCATTTCATCAATTCATCATGGAGTTATAAAATGAATTTGGGGTCTATATTGCCTTTCACAAAGTAGGTGATTTTAAAAAATGTCTATAATTGAAGTCAAAGGAAATCTGACAAAGGAGATTATAAAAGCAAGGTTTACTTTGCTTTTAAAGATACAAATGACCTATTTTAGAAAGCTAGCTGAAGCAGTATATAAAGCACCAGGCCTGGATTCAGGAAGACCTGGGTTCAAATTTAGCCTCAGATACACTTATTTAGCTATAAGTCCCTGGGTAAGTCACTCTTTGCCTCAGTTTCATCATCTGTGAAATAACCTAGAGAAGAGAAATAACAAACCACTCCAATATCTTTGCCAAAAACACAAACTAATGGGGTTATGAAGAATCAGACATGGACTGGGATAACTGAACAACCATATAGCTGTCGAAAACAGGGAAAAGATATGTACATTTATTTCTGGGTTGAAATTTAGTCCTAATTCTGCTTTGAGCACTGAGGTTTTCCATCATGTCCTATTTACTCCAAAGAGATGATGTTCCAGTGGTAGCTACTGAAGGCAAAATGGGGAACATCTAGTGAATGCAAAGGTGCAGAAGCAGAAATGAAATACCCTAAAAAAAGAATAGCAAACATATGAGCCAGTTTGGTTGGACTGTAGACTTCAGGGAAGGAAGCCATATATATTAAGATTACTAATCTGGGAAACCCTTTAAAAGTGAACCAGCGAAAAATACATTTGATCTTCAGGTAGTAGAATACTTTTGAAATTTATCAAGTGAAGAAATGATATAATGAGAGCTATATTTTCTAAAAAATAATTTTTGCAAATGTGTGGAAAAGGGTTATGTGGAGTAGGAAATGGCTGTTGTCTCCATAAGATTCCTACAAAAAAATATCATAATGATAAGAGAAACACAGTTGAGTCAAAGCTTGTTCGAGAAATAAGTAAATATACGGCTTACAAGAAATGGGATAGTTGAGCACAGAAAATGTATCCCTTCTATTAAAACTCACTGCTGCCCCTAGTTTCAAGATGCATCATCAATAAAAAATGATTATCCAAATTATTGATCCAACTATATACAGAATTTCTAAACTCATCAAATTAAGTTCCTTTGTTTTATTTACATTGGTAGAGTATAGTAGAAAAGATAATGAACTAATAGTTACAAGGTCTTCCTTTTCCACTTTTGACATTTATTGGTCAGATGAAAGGTCATTTAATGGCTTAAAACCACAGGATTCTTATTTGTTGTTTTGTTTTTAAACCCTTACCTTCTGTCTTAGAATCAATACTGTGTGTTGGTTCTAAGGCAGAAGAGTGGTAAGGGCTAGACAATTGGAGTAAAGTGACTTGCCCAGGGTCACTCAGCTAGGAAGGATCTGAGGCCACATTTGAATCCAGGACCTCCCATCTCTGGGTCTGGCTCTGAATGCACTGAGCCACCCAGCTGCCTCCCCAGGATTTTCATTTGTTAAATGGAGATGAGAATATTTTTTCTCCTTCGTTCATAGAGTTGTGAGGATTGAATCAATACAAAAATATTGCAAATTGCTTAATTAAGTATTGTTTTGTAGCAAATATAATCAAAGTGAAAGATTTGAAAAAATCTAAGGTCCCAACTGTCTTGGCACTTCTCTCCTGAAGGACCTGAAGTTAGAGCTTTTGAAAAATAGGTTTCTGGCTTTTGGTGATACCAGCTGAAGAGAGGAATCTTTTGAACTGGCTGCTGGCAGCTTGAACAGAAGATTGAGGACACACCTCTCCACCGGACCTGTTTGGACAGATATCATCTGAAGATCCTGGCCCATTTGATTGGACTCCACTTGTGAGATTTGGTTATTGGGGGAACTTATTGTTTAGCTTAGAATAAGATAGAATAAGATAGATTTATAGAAATTAGAGTTGAAGATTACTTCTAATCATTCTCCTAACCCTTTTCCCTTCCTCCCTTTTCCAACAATAAATCTAATTTTTATACTTTTCCTTCTTATTCATTCCCTTACCAATTCCCATTATAACAACTGACACATGGTGAGTGAAAAGAGATGACTCCTTTCCTGGATTTTCTAAAGAGAATAACCTCAGGAAAGACCTATCGTCTTGAGAGAGGATCCCTGCATCCCCAGGTCCTAGGCTCAAAAGCCAAGGGCTCTCTGGCTAAGGACTAAACCCCGCTGCCTGGGTTGAGTCAGTGGTCAGAACAAAATACTTAGACCTTAGGCTAGATATCTTACCCTATCCTCTCTCTGATTTCCTACTTCAATCTTTCTATATTTTGTAAATAAATTGTAAATAAAATCTCTTTGGAATTTCATAAAATTCCTGGCAACCCTATTCTTGAATAATCCAGTCTAACCTTTTTATAAAAACCCCGTTTTTCTCCTTACAATACTAATGTTAACTTCATGAAACACTAATTAAATATAATTGGAAAGTATGAAGATAATTCTTATGAAATTAATTACAGGATTGAAGAATATCATAGGATTTAGATATGGACAGTACTGTAGATAATCTAGTCCAAATTCTTAATTTTACAGAAATTTAAAATGAGGGCAAGAGATGGTAGGTAATCTCCCTTTTCACCCTTCCTCCCAGACCAGAGAGTAAATAGCACAGATAGTATTCACATTCAGGTCCTCTGACTTATCCAAAGTTCTTTACAGTATACTCCATTCTTTTAAACTATGCCCTTTAGGAAACTTAATGAATCTAAGAAATTTGAAAAATTAATGGATGTATGATCAGGCCTGCATGCATAGTAAAGGAGAGACTATATTCAATAAAATGATCATTCAAAGACAGAAGAGAAAGTGAATCTGAAAAAAGATAGCCTGGAAAGAACATGGAGTAAAAGTTAACCTTGGATATAGTATCCTCCAGATTATTACAGATTTTTTTAATGACAGCTATTATAGCAAAAAAAAAAAACAAGAAAAGAAAAAGAAAAGTGAAAGAACCCCCCATCAGGAAATTCTCACAGAAAATTTAAACCAAAATCCTTTAAGGAATTTGCCAAAGTGTTCCACTAACTTCTACAAGGCTTTCTAAGAAATTCCATAATTGTTCAGAAAAAAATAATACAATAATTAATTTAAAAGGTTGACCAAAGACAGAAATCAGAGGTTTAAAGAAAGATGGCAAGCCTAAAAGACTAAAGAATTTCAGGCATGTTACAAAACAGAATGTTATAAATTTAGAATGCATAATTTGAAGCTGTGATAAAAAGAGATAATCTAAGGATAATAAGTTTACAAAAGAAAAAATAACAGCAAATGATATGAAAATATTGAATTGGAAAGCAGAAATAGAAAAATAGAGTTCAAGAAACTCCATATAACCACAATAAGAAAGTTTAGATTTAACTCACCAGAAAATATCACAGCCAGACTTTAGAACTTCATCAAATAATAAATATGAGATAGCCACTTTAAAAATAAAAATTAATATCCCAAGAAAAGCCAATCAGAATAACATCATATTACTTCTTGTTTTTAAGAAATAAAAGATTTTAACTTAATATGATATTCCAAAAAGCAATGATGATTTAGCCATCTCTAAAACAATATATGTTTTGAAGTTGAGCTCAAACAACAATGTTAATACTTAAGACATTTGGTCAGATATTCCCTTCCTCAAAAAAAACCCAAAGATAATCTAGATAATCAACATACATATTGTTCAAAGAGAAGGTATTTATAAAAAGGGAAATGCAAATTTTTTAAGTTAAATATTTGTTTTAACATAGTAATGTAAGCTCGTTAATTTCTGTTTAGTTTTTTGGTTTGTTTTTTAATTGCTTTTAAAAAAAATACCTGCATATTGCCTAAGAAAAATTGAGGTGGCAAAGAAAAAAATCAATGTGTTTAAAGGAATTAAAGAGCTAAAATTATAAAAGGAAAAAGTCATAAGTATAATAAGAAGAGAAACTGAGGCAAAAATATTCTTCCCTTCTTAGTAAATCAATGTAATGTTGTTCAGATGATAGGAAAAAATTATTCTCAGAGGGGAAGTGGAAAGAGAAGGACTAACAATTCAAGGGTGTGAAACGTCATTCTTTATTCTCTTTTTCTATTCTGAGTTTACACTTATAAAAAGGGAATCCTTTATTCTCTTTGCCTAGTTGGAGTTAAAACTTTGGTTAACAATAACTTAAGTATCCCTACTTAGTACCTCACTAGATTGTGAAGACAGGATTAACTTTCCTTTGTCAATCTTTTGATTGAATCAACACAAGCTTGAACTAGTGGAGGAGCTCACAAACCACTTAGAGAATTCACACCCTCAGAAACTCAATCATTCAAGAAACTGAACCCTCTTGATAAGAATTCACCCATTCAGAAGGTGAGATGTGGATCCCACAGACACTGCCCCGCTGGGCAGTGCTAGACAATCTGGAAGCTGTGATTGGTCCCTGTGAAGAGTGTAAGGGACAAGAAGTCAATATAAAAGTCTCTGAATTTCTGGGCCTGGAAAGTTTGGCTTCAAGAAGAGGCTGGGCTTCAAGAAGGATGTCAACTTCAAGAAAAAAGCCAACTTAAGGAAGAAAGTTGCCCTCAAGAATCACCTTCAGCTTGAATCATTGTCTTGACCTGCCTCTTGGAGGGAACTTGGGTGAGTGGATAGCTGACTTTCACTTCCTGTCTTCTGGAGAGAGTTTAATTCCAGTTGAAGGTCAACAAATCCTGGCTGAGTTCAGCACTGGAGCAATATTTAGTTAGATAGACTAATGTCTTCTTTACCCTTTTGTCTTTCTCTACTTTTACTCTTTCTACCTCTTTTGTAAATAAAAGCTATTAAAAGGTCATTTCAACTTTGAGCAATAATACTTTGACTCAGTGACCACAATGATTATTTATAATTTTCTTATATTTTAGTCAAACCATTAATTTTTAATCCCTACAAAGGGAACAGAAAAAGATTAATCAGGACTTGAAAAGAAATGCAAATGAGAGACTCACTTTCTCCCCAGGCTCTAGGATGTTAAGAGTGTAGAAATATTTAAGGTGGGAGACGGAAGAGAAATGAGTTTGTATTGGTCCTCATCAACAGAAAAGGAACTTTCTGGCATCTTCATATAGGGATCTCACAAAAGCATGAAGAGTAAGAAAAATGATTTGTAATAAAATCAATTAAAATGCAAGGACACTAAAGAAAAATAGCTTTCCAAACTTGGCACCTATTCCTCAAAACTAATTTCCATGTCATAAAGGTACATGGTTGGGAATCTGGGGTATTTGGCTGAGGCATGATTTAATCACATGATTTCAATATGTAAAATTGTTTTTGAAAAGGTAAAGAACAGGACTGGAGATCTTGGTCTCTAGTTACAAAATATATAGTCCCAAATCCTACTTCTCCTTTGAGACTTCACAAATTGAGGAACATAGTGTAGAATTACCTAGAAGGAGAAAGGAACAAGAAAAAAAGTGAAATGAAAACAATATTCTTAGAAAGGTGTAATACAAAATAATAGCACTGAAATGAAGAGAATGAATAAATTGAGGGTGAGTGAGGCAGCAAAGCAAATAGAATTTGGAACTGTACTTTTACCTGAGCTAGAAAATGGAAATGAAAAACAAGTTAGAAAGGAAGGAGGAAGAGAAAGGAGAAAAGGGGGAAAGAATAGTAATAAAAGTAAATTCATGTGTGTTGGCTATGGGAGGGAAGGGAAAGAACATGAATCATGTAATCATGGAAAAATGTTCTTAACTAATCAACAAAATAAAATTACAAGAAAAAACTAAATTCAACAACTCAAAATTAGGTAAGAAATTAAAGACAAGGTTACATTGGTGGAAGGAGATCAAAAACAGATTAGCCCCCCAAAAAAACTAACTATGGATTCAAAGTGCTTAAAGGAGATGGTTTGTGTGTGTATGTGTGTGCATGTGTAGAGAGAGAGAAAGAAACAGAGACACAAAGAGAGGCCTATTAGGTGTATATGTGCATAATTATATGTATATACATATGCAAACATTTATAGGGATGTTTAATAGAAGAAAATGCAAACCTAAAAGAACTACTTAAGTTATGAAAGGATTAAATTTCCCAATAAAAAGAAAAAAATGGAACACAAGACTTTTTTAGTCCAACATTTTACTGCATATATTTTATTTTTTAACATAAGGACCCAAATTGGATAAAAATGGTGGAACAGAATCTATTATTCTTGCTGTAACCCTTGAAAATTTCCATTCAGAATTTGAGATGTCAAAAATTAAAACTAATACTATCAAAAGAGACACACAAGGAAACAACATGATGCTTCAGAATAAAATAGATAATAAGAAATAATGTATATTATATATGTATATATATATATATATATATGCAGAAGGTCAGTAATGTTGTAGATGGAGTGCTGGGTCAAAAGTCAAAAAGATGCATCTTCTTAAACTCAAATATGGCTTCAGATCTTACTGGATGTATAACCCTGGGCAAATCTCTTTACCTTGTTTGCCACAATTTCCACATCTTTAAAATGAGCAGGAGAAGGAAATATCAAACGATTCCCATACTTTTGCCAAGAAAACCTCAAATAGGGTGACAAAGATTTGGACATGACTGAAAATGACTTAATAATGTGATACCATGAGGATACTGGAAATGTATCTGGAAATGGGTATAGAGCTTCACAGTTTCTTTATCATATCTCCTTTTAAATTTTATTTTAAATCTCATGTTTCAGGTTTTCTGTGTAGACCATAAAAGAAAGTTGCAATAATAAATACTTCATTGGTTTCTATAGATACAGATCAAAGGGGGAATAAGAGGTACATTTCTAAAGAAATTAAAAGCACCAGATATACTATGTTCAACTAAGTTTAGCTATGGAGACTGAGATGAGATTTGATAAGATGAGGATGCATTTAAACTTTGGTGAAAGCACAAACCAGTAACGCTGAAATCATCTGCTCAATTTGTCCTTATTGAAAAACCACAAATGGCCATCCAACTTTTTCTTGAAGAGCTCTAGAGAACTCATTACTTCCTGAGGCAGCCTATTCCACATTGAATAGCACTAATTTTAGCAAGTTTTTCCAAACACTGAGTTGAAATCTGTGCCTATACATTTGGTCCATTTTCAGAAGTCTTTCCTCTGGATCTAAGAACAAGCTTAATCCAATTACCATATGACAGCCCTTAAAGTATTTGAAAACAGCTATCATATCTCCCCTAAGCCTTCTGTCTAGGTTCAACATCCCATGCTCCTTCAGTCATCTCACACCTTTAGTAGAATTGTAATTACTAATATATTTCAGGAAAGTAATAGCAGACCTGTTAATTGAATAGGGAGAGAAACACACCTTACAATTGTCTTAAAATACAAATTTCTGAAGCTTTTATAATATGATGTAATCAGTGTTATTCTTAATATCCTACCATTTAGGGTTTTTTTTTTTTAAGAATTCTTTTAGAAATAAGCACTCAGGAAAAACTAGAAAAATAAGCTTTTTTTTTTTTAAGGCTATACCTAAGTTAGACATAGAATATACCAACTTTAAACCTTCTTCCTATCTTTCTGATTTTAAAATGTTGTGAAATCAATAGTAGGAAAACAATCATTCCAATCAAAGTTGGTTTGATTTGTCTATGTCCAAACTCAATACATCCAAATCAGAACTCATTAACTCTACTCTCTGTGTTGAGGACATTACTTCCCCCCAGGCTCTCAGGTTTGTAATCTTGTTGTTTCCTATTGCAGATACCAAATCAGTTGCCAAATCTTGTCATTTTTGCCTCCACAATATCTCTCAAATATAAAATCTTCTCATATACACAGACCTTCATTACGTCTCACTGGTCTATTGCAATGCCTTCCTAATTGGTCTCCCTGTTTCAAATTTTTCCCACTATTGTCAATCTTCTATCATGTAGGTAAAGTGATTTTCTTAAAGCATAAGGCTGAATATCTCACTTCTTCTTAGTGGATCCCTTTTACCAATAGAATGATGTATATAAAGTCCTCTGTTTAACTTAAAGTCTTTCACTATCTTATTCCAAACTAACTTTCTAACTTAATTATTATATTTCCTATACTCAATAATTCAGTTAAATTGGTTTTATAATATTGGAGGAAGAACTCACTATTTGACAAAAATTGTAAAGAAAACTGGAAAACAATATGGCAGAAACTAGGCATAGAGTAACATCTCACACCATTTGGAAATTTGATTTAGAAATAAAGGAGGATACTATTAAAAAAAATACAGGAACCTGGAAAAAATTTACCTTTCAGACTTATGGATAAAGGAATGATTTATGACCAAACAAAACACTTCATGAGTTTTTTATTGTATATGTGATATGTCTTCAGTCATGACATGGGAAATATGGTAATAACATATTGCATGAAAGCACTCACTCATATAACCTATATCAGATCTTCAGGTAGGGGGAGGGAGAGAAATTGAATCACAAAAGGTCAGAAAACAATTATCAAAAATTGCTTTAACATGCAATTAAAAAGAATAAAATTTTTAATTAATAAAAAAGAAAAAAAAACAGATGACAAAACAATTTAGCTTTATATCTCTTCCTTACTCATCTCAATGCATTTACATAGCCTGGCTACCTCTTTTCCTCTGCCTCAAGGAATCCTTTACCTTCTTTAAAATGCTTCCAGATCATCACTTCCTTTCCTGATCTTCCTCAAATGCTAGTGCTCTCTTTATTTTAGATATTGCTGACTTGCATTTATTTTATACCTGTATTTTTACATGTTGTCTATTTTAGTAGATTTCTGATAGAATCTACTTGGAAGCATATTGTTTCATTCTTGTCTTTGTATCTCCATTACTTAGCACATAGTAGTAGATGTTTCATCAATATTTGTTAATTATTGAGTGGCAGAATAAAACATATCAAGTAGCTCTGATAGCCTGAGGTCCTAGAACACAATTTCTCAGTGTTTTCAGCAACTTTGTAAGACTTAGGTTAAAGATGAGATGCCACACTGACTTTCTAGAGAATATTTTCATACTAAGGATTACCTATATCCAGGATATCACAAGTCCACTGCCACTAAAAGAGAAATCCATACATAATTAATTTTTCTAAGCTAATTTGTAACCTAACTATCAAATAAGAATGATGGTAAAAACAAAATTTCTTCTTTTCTGCTAAGAAACCAACATGTTTCAGGTTATATGTCAGACTGTTTTGTTTAACTTTTACCAGATTGACTCTTTTAGTGAAGGTAGTAAGGGATAGAGGGTGAAGGCAGGTAAGCAATTATCATGAGAAAATAATAATTAAATTTCAAAATATTTTAAAATAAAAAATTAACCAGTCAATTCTACTAAGCTATTGAAAACAATTTTATTCCTACGTTTAAAATGGCACTTATTCCTGTTTTGACTTAATGGAAGAACTTGTCCATGTAGAAATATAATGCAGGAGAAGTGAATCTCATTCATTTAGTGACAAGAATGGGTTTTTACCACTGAAAGATTACCACTCCAGTCTACCTCATGCATCAAGAAAATAGTTGGCTTTGCTGATAAAATCTTCTTCTAAAACTAAAGTAAAAGAAGACATAACCCAACTATATTTTGACATTGCAGGATAAGATTGTGTCGGCATGATATCACAACATCCAATTTAAAGTAAAAAAAATAAAAATACCATTCAGAGTTGTTTTGCCTATTTGATGTCAAATAACAGGTTTTGCTGATTTGTTTTCTCCATTCAATTGATATTTTCAGACTGATTTATGTTATGCACTGAGTAGACAAAACCTAATGTTCACAGGTAGTTACCAAATCATTATTTTTACTTTATTCATCCACCTGCTCATCATAAACAATGGTTGGTACATTTTCCCCCTTCCCTGGCTTTTTTTCCCCACTGAATTGACTAACAGTTTTTGGGAATAATAATTACATTTGTTGTTTTGGCATGCAAAAATAAAAGGTCACTTTTATTTTGTTATTCTAGTGATATAACTTACTTAAATTCCCAATACAGACAAACGTTACTAGAAACTGGCACAGGAGTGATAAAATGTGCACAGACTCAGTCTAAGGATAGGAGGTGATACAAGTGCAAATAAAGCCTCCTAAAAATGAAATATGCTTGTGAGTTTCATGTACAAAAGCCCGAAGGCTTAACATGTAGAAATGTATTTGTGGCTTTGATGAATTAGAATCATAAACATCAGCCTACACTGAAAGGAGTATTGTTTGTTTGGGTGACCAGAGTAAGCTTTTTATAAATGTCATTATAAAACCTACGGAATGTTTAAGAGTTATAGAAAATGAAGATGCCAGAAGGGGAAATGGATGTTATACCCATCAAATGTTAAAAACAATAGAAAGATACCTTAATAAAGACTTGAAATAATACTATTCATCAATAATATTCTTTGTCCTGAATTTTCAAGAAGGTGTGAAGACCTCTATTTAGATCAAATAGTACTCCATTTCCTTTTGTGTGAAATGAAAGGATTGAACTATATGATTGTAGTAAAGGTCTTTCTTCTAGGCATAACATTCATAGAATCAAAGATCTATGACTAGAAATGACCTCCTGGGCCCCTGGGTCTATTTCTCTTATTTTACAGATGAGGCAATCAAGACTCAGTGACTGACTAAGATCATACAGGTAGCAAGTAGAAAGCCACAAAGCTAGGATTCAAATCTGGGTTCTCAGGATCAGAAAAGCCAGTGTTCAGTCTTTAGAAGAAAAAACCTGGAGGTCAGGGATTGCAAAATTGCATTTTTTAAGTATCTGAAGGACTATATGAAAGAGAGTCTAGACTTATTCTATTTGTCTTCAGAAGGCAGAGCCAGAAGCAAGGGGTGTAAATTGTAAAGAAACTAATTCTGGTTCAATGTCCAGAAAGGAAAAAAAAAACTATTATAGTTGTTCAAAAGTGAAATAGGGACTGAACAAACTGTGGTATCTATTAGTGATGGAATACTATTGTGCTCAAAGGATAATGAACTGGAGGAATTCCATAGGGATTGAAACAACCTCCAGGAAGTGATGCAGAGTGAAAGGAGCAGAACCAGGAGAAAATTGTACACAGAGACTGATACCCTGTGGTACAATAGCACGCAATAGACTTCTCTATTAGTAGCAATGCAATGATCAAAGACAATTCTGAGGGACTTATGAGAAAGAATCTTATCCACATTCAGTAGAAGAATGGTGGGAGTAGAAACAGAAGAAAAACTACTACTTGATCACATGGGTTGATGGGATATTATTGGGGATATAGACTCTGAACAATCACCCTAGTGCAAATATCAATGGTAAGGAAATGGGTCTTGATCAAATGACACATGTAAAAGCCCAGAGAAACTGTGAGTTGGCTACTAGAGGAAGGTTGGGAGAGGACAGGGAAAGTACATGAATCTTGTAACCATAGAAAAATATTCTAAATTAATTAATTAAATGATTTTTTTTTAAAATGTGAAATAGGTTATCTGAAGAGTTGGTAGCATTCTTCTCCTTTAAGGTCTGGAGATATGTGTGTTTCAAGGTGATGAAAGAAGTTGAGAGAAAGCAAAATTATTATAAAGGAAGTGAAAGATACACGGGAGAAATTGGGATTATGAATATTGGCACTGATTAATTTGGAGATTGAAGGCGAAGATTAAGGAATTATATCTGTGTATAAGAAAGTTTAAGTAGATGGTCAAAATAAGTAGTGATGAAAATAGTAAAAATATATTTTATTCATAACTCTCAGTGTCCTATGTCAGAATGCAAAGTTCTCTATTTTTCAAATATACCTAAACTTCTCTGTATATCAATTGGATATCTACTAAGTGGAATTGATGATGTATCTTAAAGTTATATATTATAAATAAATCTAAAATAATGGTTTTGTTTTAACTAATTCTGATTTTCAAAATGATTTGTTCTTTTGATTCTTTCATCATGCCTTCCATTTCATCCTTTATGTATATTCAAGTTTTCAAATTACAGAAAAGGACTACATCTAATTCACATAGTATTTTGTGGTTTTATTTGACTACCATCTTTTGCAAATTGCCTAGATCCTGGGAAGTTTATCTTATAACTTCAACACTTTGTTCTGTCCTTCTAGACTCAGTTATAAAGTTTACAAGTGGCAGTCTTGAGCCTAATGATACAGACATTTCTCAATCTTGGTGGTTTCCCGGAATAGCAAAGATTCTATGAGAAAATTAAATTAAAATATTAAAGGAGAGCCCAATGTACTAAGAAGGAGGGGGAGGAGAAGCATAAACATACCTGTATAAAGCAATGAGCCCTTAAAAGAAGTTCCTTAACCTTTCACACAGCTGACATTTCCTTCTCATGATCTAAGGAGTCTCTGCCTTTCAGAAGCTTTACAGTAGCCTATTCTACTCTTCTTCAAAGCTGTAGTATACTTTTAGTCTAATTTATTCCCTCTTAGACTTCTGTAGAAAAATTTCAAAGGCTGAAGCTGTCTAGAGAAAAAGGTAGCAATTCTAAATTCAATGATATTCTGAAGTTTGGGAAAGTTTGGGCTGTAGGAATCCAGAGGGAAAGTATAATTAGTTAGGTTTCTCTAAATAAAGGATCATAAAATAGGGTGTGAACAGGGAACCCTTTATCTCTTAACTCACACAAAATATTCCCATGTGAGATATTACACATAAAAAATGGGGGAATATTTCACTTTCATTTGTTATACCGTGGCTTTAAGTGATTTTTTGTAATGTAACACCTTCATTTTATCATCTCTATGTTTTCAAGGTGTATGTTATTTGGCACTAGTATTTTCATTAATTTTTGCATTACCTGGTTTTGCAATCCAACATCATAAATCAATGAAAATGCTAGCAAAATTGAGGCTAAAATTTTAAATCATGCAGGAAAATGCAAGATTCAATTTAATAATAATCCAAAATGCCTTGCTTACTGGGATATTTTATTTTATCTTCATAAGTAAAATGAAGTGCAAAACTGAGAAGTTTAAGGTAAACTTAGTTAATATAAACTACCAAGCATAATAACTCAGGTCCAATTACCTCCTTTCCATTTAAATGTATGATTCTTAACTAAATATTTTGCAAATTGAATCAACTCCTCACTTCAAAATACCCACCTCATTGTTGGCCTAGAATGCAAATTGACACCCCAAAGAAACATACATTAGTTACCATTTTTTAAAAGAAAACAAAAAATCTTAGCAGGCCTCAAGAATAAAGTCATCTTATTGCACACCATGAAACCTTTTTGGACTTTGTAGTAAATATGTTGTTTTCAGGCAAGTTGATGATTTAGTTACCTAAAGAAATTCTCAGAGTTCTGTCCATTCAATAGAAAAGCAAACATTAGTTTTCATGGAAAAAACACAGAGCTACTATAGAAGTATCAATGAGAACATGAGCTTATGAATAAGAGACAGGCTGGAGTCCTCGTGTCCAGGCCAAGAAGTTCTTTGAAGGGATTTTAATTATGCAGCAATGGGGGAGGGGGGAAGTGTGTCATTATTTGGAAGGTTTTGTAGTGATCACACTGAAAGGTGTTTTCTAAGCAGCAAATCCCAGTGTTCCAATCAATCAAATACCCAGCTTTTGCAAATCTAAAGGCTTCATTTGTGTTTGGAAAGCCCAGGTTTTTTGCAAAAGGCATAAGGGATGTAATGCTAGAAAGCTGTCCAAGTTCTCTGCAGACCAGGACCTATTTTTTTTTTTCATCTCCCCAGGAGTAAAGCAGTTAGACACCTGCCAGTTGCCTGTAGTGGCACCATCCCACTGTGATGTTAATGAGATGAAGGAGAGTACTATGGTGAACCACAATAATTATTGGGTGAAGAGACTATTTTTCTCCCCTAGGCCTCCTTTCTAAACAGCCCAGTTCTATAAGACAGAGTCTTTTGTAATACTAATTACAAATGTTAATTAAACATTTCCTTGGAATTTTGCCTTCTATTAACAGGTCAGAAAATCAGGGAATAGCCTTGACAACAGACACAAGACACCAGTCATGTAGGAAATTAAAACAAGCACACACCCTCAAATTGGTTGGCCCTTGGCACTTGAAACTTTTGTCCTTGCTTTGGCAAGGAAAGAATTCCAGTCTTTGCCAATTGAGCAGGTGAAATAATTTGTTATACTGTTTACCCAAAATAAGTAAGCAAAATGAAAAGGCTGTGAGAGGAGGGAGATCAATTGAATAAGTCTCTAAATTTAACTTTTTTCTTAAGTGGTCTGAATGCTTTCTAATTTATGCAAGAAAAGTAAATAGTGAACATGGATAGACTTATTAATAGATATTCTAGGCAATTTAATGACTCTTGCTTTT
This sequence comes from Monodelphis domestica, assembly GCF_027887165.1. NCBI lineage: Eukaryota > Metazoa > Chordata > Mammalia > Didelphimorphia > Didelphidae > Monodelphis > Monodelphis domestica. The sequence goes on along the minus strand of NC_077229.1, from coordinate 350,315,447 downwards.
CATGAGAACTGCACTTGACAGCAGCCTATACATGAGTTTTTGTAATAGGTATCTTCCTAGTAAGTCTTCCATGGATGATTCACAAAACAAGCTGGAGTTCATCCTGTTTGTCTATTAAGACATTTCATGGAAACCAGGGTAACAGTTGAACTCTTGATCTGTTATTCTTCACTCTCATGACCTGACTGGCCACTTTTTTTTTTCAATCATACACTCCCTTGGTGATGTTTGTCAGGCAACTTCCTCCAAACAAATTATCATTGCCAAGAACTTAGTCAAATTTATAAGAATACAAAGCATTCGTCAGTTGATAAATGGAGAATATGATATGAACGAGCAGTTCTCAGATGAGGAAATTAAAATGACCTATAGTCATATTTAAAAATTATCTAAATCACTATTTATAAGAGAACTACAAATTAAAACAACTCTGAGGTACCACCTCATACCCAACAGACTGGCTAACATGACCAAAAAGGAAAATAATCAATATTGGAGGGGATGTGGGAAAATTTGGATACTAATACCCTCTTGTTGGAGCTGTGAACTGATCCAGCCATTCTGGAGAGCAATTTGGAACCCAAATATGCCCAAAGTCATGAAATTATGCATACTCAATGACCCAGCAATTTCACTACTAACTTTGTATCCCAAAGCGATCAAATATAGGGGGAAAGGACCTACTTATCCAAAAAATATTTCTAATAGTTCTTTTTGTGGTGGCAAAGAATTATAAACTGAAGGAATGTCCATCAATTCATTGGTACATGCTTATAATGGAATACTATTGAGCCATAAGAAATGACAAATAGGAAGATCACCAAAAAAAACAAGGAAAGACATACAAACTGATGCAAAATGAAGTGAGCAGAACAAGGAGAATTACATACATAATAACAGCAGTAATGTACCATGATCAACTGTGAGTGACTTAACTATTAATAGTAATGCAAGGACGAAAGGACAAGTCCAATGGACTTATGAGGAAAAAAGGCTATCTACTGCTATTGAAGGAAATGATCAAGTCTGGATGATGAATGAAATGTGATATTCTTCACTTTATTTCCTCCATGAATTTTTCGATAGTGTGATATATATCTTCTTTTACATGACAAATATGTAAATATGCATTATATAATAGCACATGTATAATCTATATTATATTATTACCTGCCAATGTGGGGAGGAGAGGGGAAGAAGAGAGGGAAAAAGCATGGAGTGCAAAATGTCAAAAAAATATTGACATGAAATCTGAGGAAAAAAATTAAAGAATAAGAAAATAACCCATCAGTAGCAATATTCTGTAGCCTACCTACACTATACATCTTTCTATCCCCTTTTAGGTGAACTGAAATTTTTATTTTTGAGAGAGTATTGTGCTCCATGATGTACAGGAATTTAACATCACTGGGAAAGGGATTGTTTTAAAGCTAAGCTTTTATCCATTTAGTACCTTTAAAACCAGTATGCAACGTCCTAGATAAAATCTAGACTATTTGTCTCCTCCTTTTCAGTTCTAGATCCTAGGGCTGAACTGAGTGGTTCAAGATATCAGGCAATCAGTAAGCGTTTATTGAGTGCCCACAACATTCCAGGTTCTGTGCTAAACTCTGGGAATATAAATGCCAGCAGAAGAATAGATGCCTCAATGAATTTATATGCTAATGAGGGGAAACAATACATTAAGGGAAAATGAAAAGAGAGTGGTAGAGTAAAAGGGAGTAGATTAAGGTATCCAGAACAGGAGCAGGTCTAGATTAACTAATTGGACAACTATTTTAAATGCATCACAAAATCTGGGTCACTCCTTTTATTTCCTTTGGTAATTGAGAGGTAAATATCTCTTGAGGAGTTGTAGATTTCATTAAGTTGCCTGGTAGTATTGTAGGGGCCAAAGATCACAGCAGTATCATCCAGCAATGGAAATATCTGGAGAACCTGGAATCTATAGGGAAATCCTTCTAGAGGAATTTTTCAAGGTCCCAGATGATCATATTGGATAAGTAGACTTAGAGATAAGAGACTTTAAAGTAAGCTAGTTTCAAATCTTTATTTTACAGGTGAAGATACCATTGGTGAACACATCTCTACATATTATAACTCAATATTAATAGAGCATTTTTTAAAAAGTTGTTCCTATGATTTTATCTGTCAATAAATTTGCTATGATGCCAACATATAAATAAGAAGCACCCTATTTGAGATCATGTGATAATATTTTACTCTATTCAATAAAATGCTATTTTGCAATCAATAAGCAATGATCATGATGGGTTCTTATATTTTCTAAATGTCATAATCCATTGTCTGACATTTTACAAACTGGCTTACAACCTCATCATTCATCGAAAACTTCCCTCTCTGAAATGACCCTCTCTTAATTTCCAAATCTTATGTCCTTTTCTCATTTCTCATCCTTTTAATCTCTATGAAACATTTGACATTGCTGAACACCATCTCCTAGATCCACTGGAAAACAGGTTCTTTGAAAGTATAAATTATTTCCTCCATTATATCCCCAGTGCTTAGGCCAGTGTCTGCCATAAATCAAGTACTTAATAAATGCTTTTTGGTTGGATGATACTCTCTCATCTCTAGGCAGTGCTATGACACTGCTCTCACTTGGTTCTCCCACCTCTCTGACTACAATTCATGTGGATTCTAATTTTGCAATACTTTTAACATCTAGTCCTTTTCCTCTTCACGTAGAAACTCCCTAGTTTAGCATCTTGACACCTCATGTATAGACTTTTGCAGTAGCCTCCTGATAATCAGTGTTCTTGACTCGGACTCATCTTCCCCACATGAATTTGGATCTTCATATAACTCCCAAAGAAATATTATATCTGACTATGTCACTTCCCTACTCAATAAACTTGCAAAATAAATAAATGTGAGAGATAACACATATAAGGAAATAGTAGTAGGAAAGGGGCACCTTGATCTGGAAAGTTACAGGACTATTGAGTGAAGCCATGTAGGAGTAGCCTGAGACACTGGATCTGAAAATAATGGCAGAGTTTTTTGAATCTTAATTCTAGAACTGAAATTTGAGGTTAGAATCAGTTCAAAGTACCTTCCTTTGTAAACAAAACAATGGATAAAACTATGGAAAAAATGTCTTGAGAGTAGGGAATGAAGTGAAGCATGGCAGCTAGAATGTTCCTAAAGCAACACTACAATAGGAGTAAGCAACAATGAAGATATCAGGATTACAAGGTAAAAAAATTCATCAATGGCAGCAAGGCTATGAAAGAGAACTTGAGAGTATGAGGAGCATATAAAATATTAATTTCTCTATTTGTCATTTAAAGGTCTTTACAACCTGGTCCCAGTAAGAACTGAAAAGACGCCAGACAGAGGCTTTTGTCATAAGGATCATAGGTTTATGGAAAGGTCAAGGTAAATCAATAGAGATCAAGCAACCTGCTACAATGGGTCACAAAAGTAGCCTAAGTCACAGGTTCAGCCACACCTTTAGACTAAAAATATAATGCCCATTCCACTATCGCATGCTGCCTTTCTGGTCAGAGGTGACCTTGGAGGAGATATTTCAATTGATTGTTGAAGAACACAAACATGAGGTTGTACAGTGTATAGGTAGATAGAGAAGTGACAAGTGTGGAAAACAAGATTTTAGAAGTTTGGCTGAGAAGAGGATATATAGAAAGGATCTCAATGGAATAGCAAGTCAAAGGAAATTTACTAATAACAACATTAATGACAATAATAGCATTATATGGAACTTTAAGGTTTAGAAAGGGTTTTAAAATATTACTTTTTTATCACCACAACAACTCAGTGAATAATGTTCTATTATTATTCCCATTTTATATATAAGAAATCTAAGGCTGAGAAAAGTTAAATGAATTGCCCACAGGGTTTTTAAATCCTGAAATATAGATATTATGAGGTTATCCTGTGAATTGGGAGACTGATATCTCATCCTGAAGTGAAAGGGATTCTATTTTGTCACTGGAGTACAAGCTCTGGCAGGTCAAACCAAGCAGGAAAGGTTTGGAGTAAAGGCTCATACCCATCAATAAACTGCATGTCCATTACTTATATGGCTCATATAAGTTATCTTTTAAGTCATTTAACCTCCAGTTTCTCCAAGTATAAAATGAGTGAGTTGTAATAGATGACATCAAAAGTTTCTTCCTCTTCTAGAATTAGATTCCTATGTCTATCTCCCCATGTTCAGGCATATGCAGAGGTTTATCAACATAGAGACAAATCATGGAGTGATGTAAAAAAATTATTTAATTTCTTTGCCACCAAAGCTAATGAAGACCATCCACTAAATTATAATTTTTTGCAGTCTGTATTGGTAAAGTATCTTTTTAAAATCAAATCAAGGATATTTTTGACATGCCATGGAAGGAAAGTAGCAAATTTAGGAATCAGCAGAATAAAACATTTGAGAAAAGGGAACATCTAGATTGAGAAAGGAATAGTTACTTGTCCTTCATTTTTGAAGAAGACCAGTGATATTACAGGGTTATATTTTGACTTGCTCATGAATTGGATTTAAGCGAGGTAGATTTACAGAAAATTGTCAGCCACACTCTATTCCAGTCATCCAAGGTTCATGGTGAGACAAAAGTTGGAGGGATTGGTGATGGCCTAGGAGACCTTAGCATCTCTGATGTCTGACCAAGCTCTAAACAATCCTCAGAACCTGTTTCAGCTCCCTTCATGTCCATTGGAACAAACTGCTCTTATCCATCCATTACCCTGGAGCAAGGTTTACCTGCTTGAGGTAGACCTCACCACCACCACCCCCAATCCCCCACCTCCACCTAGGTAGCACAGTGGATAGTGTGCTGGGTAGGAAAGCCTGAGTTCAAATCCAGCCTCAGATACTTACTAGCTGTGTGACCATGGGCAAATAACTTAAACCAGTTTGTCTTGGTTTCCTCATCTGTAAAATGAGCTAGAAAAGGAATTGGCAAACCACTTTTAACATCTCTTCTAAGGAAACTCCAAAAGGTACATGACTGAAACTAATCAACAATACCTCACAAGTCAGCCCTGACCTGAAGCCAAGGTTGGGGTGTATTAAGGATAGGTAGTATGGTTTGTTTTAGGTCCTTCCTTTCTCCTCTTTTTGTAAGACTGACAAGAAACTGAAGAGGATAAATAAAAGATCAAAAAGATTTTTAGTTATAAAAGAGGGAAATAGATCCAATTAGTCAGTGAGTAGACAAGCATTTACTAAACACTTACTATGTACCATTCATTCATTATGCTAACTGATGAAGAGACCAAGAAAAACAAAAATGTTTCATGTCCCAAGGATCATACATCCTAACAGGGGAAAAAACATAATCTTTTCATTGAGACCCACACACAGATGACTCTGTATAATATAATTTTAAAGACACACACACACACACACACACACACACACACACATACAAACACATATAAAATGTCTCTGATCAGTCTGCCACAGTGCCAGAAATTAATCATTCCTTAGTCTTAAGGCTCCTGTTCTAAAACAAATGTTTGTATGCTGTGAGGATAAGCTAGTTATCCAGATAATTTCATTTTCCTAGGGAAGTGCCAAGAAAATGAGATATTGAACCTAAAAGGAAATTTCTGGAATGAAGATCAATATTGAAAAGAGAATAACACTAGAGAGTTGGACCAAGGAGGAACTGGCAAGGAGGGGAGGCTGAACATTGAAGGAATAGCACCTCAGCTCTGAGAGCCTGTGATGCTTCCAAAAAACATCAAAGATAATCTTTGACTTTTTTTTTTACTTGGATGAGCCCTGGATCGACCACATATATCCAGAACTTCATAATCCTTTTGTTGGTAATTATAGCATAGCTTTGAAAATAGAATGGAAGAAATGGGTAGATTGTTGAACCACTTCCCACCAAAGGTAATCTTTCTGCATCTGTAAAGTGGCTATCCCATTAGAAGAGATGTCTTGGTGCATCCATTAAAAACTTAACTTCAAATAGTTCGTGAGGGCGGTGATATTTTAATGGCATATATTTGAATACATTTTTCGCTATTTCAACATAATAAGCCCCACTTGCAGACAAGTATTTAAACAAGTGGTGAAGATACAGAGGCTGAGAAAGTGCTCACTGAGCATACAGAGCAAATGCCTTTTCATATGGGTATTTAGTGTGCATGCTTACTGAGCATGCATGGTTTATCTTGTCAACGGCCTGTGTCAATGGCCTGTGGTTAATGCTCCCCGTATCCCCAGAAGCATGATTAACCATGAAAGCCTTACACTAAAGCTAAAAGTACTGCAAACCTGCAAGATACTGGCATTTCAACATGGACCTTCACCTTTCTCTCAGCATAACCCTGGCATGGGTTTCTAGCAATTAAATAAGACAGCTGCCTGACTTCATGGGGTCTTTTAAATGATATATCTGCCTCATCAGAACCACCGTTACTAAATTTCACAAGAATTTCCAACATATTCCAAGCAAAAGTCCTAGGCCATTGAGATGAGATCATTGGAGAACGCAAGAGCAGCTTTGCTCTAAACAATGCTTCCTGTGTTTTCCTAATTCTCAGGTTTTGAGTCCACTAAATAAGTGTTTTCAGGCATAAGAACTGTGGAAGGTCACAAAGGTCTCCCCACGGATGAAGGTACCTCAAAACAAGCTGTGAAGGAAAGAACAAAGGTCTAGTGTAGACACAGAGAAAGAACCATTTCTTTCTCTTCCTTCCTTCACAATATACAGTGTAGAGAAGGGTTGCTCAGATAAGAAAAAAAGTTTTATAGGGGAGGAGATGGGTGAGGGGAGCAAATTCCCAGGGCATGATAAAAAGAATATGTCTCTGTGGAGTAGGAAGAGTAAGAGTAACCTTTGGGGGGAGGATGAGTCTTTCTCTTCCCTAGAAATAATTGTACATTGGGAAAAAAATGTGGTTACCCTTTTTAGCCTTGATTTCCCTTACTCTCTATAGAGTTGTTATAATCATGAAACTTGAAGGGATCTTAAAGAATCTAGTCCAAACCTCTCATTTTACAGGTTAGACAAATGTATGTCCAATACCAGTCAGGTAGCAAGTGATAGAGTTGGAATGTGAACCCAGATTAGTAAGAAAGTTAGAAATAAAAATATTTTCTTTAGGAATGATCCCTGGTTAGTAATAAGTGAAATAGCTGTATCAAGATATGATTAATTTATCCTCTTTCTAGAGGTCTTCATGTAAAGTCTGTTGGGGGGAACAGTTGCCATGGATGTTGTAAATGGGATTCTTGTTCAGCCATGAGTTGAATTAGATGACTTCTAAGAACCTTTCTTATTCTGAGATTCTGTGTTTTGCAGCTCATTGTCTGCCTTATGTATTAGTAGGATTAAAAGGCCCCCAACCTACATTTCTCTGTCTACTCTGTTCTTTTCCAACACTGATTATGCCTTCTAAAATGGGACATGAATCATTATGAATTGTCTTTCATATGAATTATATATACATATATTTGCATAGCATATAGGAAATGTGAATAATAAGATAGGAAAAGGACAAGTTAATATATAAGTATAAAATATGCTCATTAATTTAAAAAGTTCATCATATATGAACAGTAATATTGGATAGGACAGTGAAACTAATATATACCTACATATAATTAGGAAGACCATTTCTTTCATCTTTCTCCATTCCCTTTGGTGCTAAAACACACAAGAAATAGTCTTTGAAGTCAGTGAATGCTGCACACCAGATCTGTAGAACTTACAATCATAGAATTACAGTCTTAACATTAGAAGAGACCTTTGAGGTCTTCTAGTCCAACACCTATCTAAGAGACACGAGTCACTTCTGAAACATCTCTGACAAACCATCATTCTGATTTTATTTGAACACAGACAGTGACTGAGAATTTAGAGCTGACAACATGAAACAAATTAAGTATTGTGTATAATGCATAAAAATGTGTTAGACTTTTAGCAATTAAATGAATTAAATTTTCTCCAATTCAATAAATATTAAGCACATATATAGAATTCTGTGCTAGGGCCTGAATAAGATACATACATAAATAAGAGATGGCTCCTGCCCTCATGGGGCTAGTTCTAGTTGAAAGATATACGTGTACACAAATATTTCTTACATTAAAACACAAATAATTACTATAAAAATAAATGTGGGAAAGCTGAAAAAGGCAATAAAAATGAATGGGGGATTTCAGCTTATTTGGTCTAGGATTTCAGAATTTATTTTCCCCTAAACCTTTCTGGTGCACAAGTATAGCTAAAATAGTATTTATTGAAAAAAATTCTTCAGTTATAAATAGATTAAACATCCAGCAGCAGAAGCATCCATGGTAGGTAGAGTACAAAATGATATTCAAAAGTTCCAGGTTGAAACCTCAGTGGGAAAGACTATTTTTTAAAAAGTATAAATGTATTATACATATTTTCTCATGCATACACCAATTTCTTTCTAATGGGGAGTGATACATGTTCAGTGGCTATACATTACTTAAACTTTCAGTGAAAAAGTACACATTTGTCCACCTTTGTCTTCTCCTTGGCACTCCAAAAGTTCTACTCATAGTTAATAGGTCTGATTATTGCACTAACATCAGAGGACTTTCCCAAGACTATTTGGGGTTGTCTTAGTTTTATCATTTTCCCACCCTTTCTGATAGAGGGAGCTGTCTGGTTCCCTTCCTGCCTTCCTGCCTACGCTGTTGACTAAATTCTACAAAGGAATAGGAGAGTTGTGAATGATTGGGAGGCAAAGTGACAATGATGACCCATTTGTGATCTCAGTCTTAAATTATATACAGCCTATAACTCTAATACACCAAAATCTGAACTCATCTTTCCCTTCCCAAAAAGTCTGTCCTAATTTGCCCATCACTATTAATGTAACATACAGCCAAACAGTCCTCTGATTTTAAAAGATCAGGTGTTATTTTGATCTCTTCTTTCTTCTTCTTCCCTCATATTGAGGAAGCTACCTAGGTGAACAGACTGTTCTTCTCTATTTCCCCCTTCCTCTACAAGCCCCTATCATCCTACTGCAGGATTGTTATAATAATCTTCTAATTAGTGTCCCTGAAGAGAGCATATTCCTTCTTAAATCTATTTCTTTAAAGTTACAAAATTAGTTCATTTCAGTGACTTGCAATACTGCACAAGAATCTATAGAAATTTCTTTTGACTTAGTTTAACAAATCTAAATTCTTTCCATTGGAGGAATGACACTCATACTCAATCATCAACTAGTCTTCATGTGCTTTCCAAAATCAGCTCTTGATATCAGCTAACATGACCACTGCTTTCCATCTGTTAGCCCTCTCAGATTCACATCTGGAAAACTTTAATCTTTAAGCCTTTGACATCTTGTCCTACCTAGAAGAGAGTATTAATACCAGAAGCAAAATGGGAAGTTAGCAAGGGATAGTGGAAATAAACAGTATGAAGACTTAGAATCAGGCTACCTCTATTTCAGTTTTAGTTCTTATACTTACTAGCTGGATGATTGGAAATTTTTTTCCTTCCTCATTTTTAACATGGAAGTAATACATATGTATTGTCCACTTTATGGGGATATTGTAAGAAAACATTTTCCCTTAAGCTAATGCATAAATATGAGCTGTTGGTTTTACGAGGACAAAGTTTACATTTCTATCTTACCAACAATATACTTCTGTGTATATTGAATTTAATAGGTAGATACTATTAATATGAATCCATGATTCTTTATTATGCTATTTTTCTTTCATTTCTCATCTTGTCACCTCTAGAAATAAGTTCTTTTTCCACTGTCCACTTATATTTCTCCTAGAGCCCCTCTCAGGTTCCATTCAGGTTTTCCTTCAATGGGAATACTTCATGCTATAAAACATTATTTTTACCATCTCTTTGAACTTAAACTCCCATTCCTTCACTTGGAAGATTTTCACTCAGGTGTTAAAAAGAGAAGTTACTAATTAAAATAAGGTGTGAATGACTGTTTAAGCTATGAACATGCTGAGGACTCTACATTTCATTAAAGAGTGCTTATAATCTTAAAGGAAGGAAACACTAATGGTGAGATTTCAGGCATCATGACAGGTGAAAGGGAGAGGTATTTGGAAGGCAAGCTGCTCTTAATAATCATATTCCACAGCCAGTCACATATTCTTGTTTCTATAACAATAATTCTGAATTCCACCATGCCTCTCCCATCTGCGCCATATCTTAGGCAATTAATTCGCTTTTCTCCTTTTAAAACCTTGTTCAAAACTATCTCTTCTTTGATTCATTCCATACATTTCTGAACATTCCTGTTCTCTATGCCCTTCATTTCTATGTTCAATTTTTTCTAAACTCTACTCAACTATTCCTGGAAATTCTTTTTCATTTCTTTTTTGTCAGTTATTTCAGATGTATATTTTTTCTTTCTTCAACTAGATTTTGTGTCTCCTAGATCAGCACAGCAAGGTAATGTGTTGACTTGAAGTCAGGAGGACCTGAGATAAGAGGCAGCCATGAGGCATAGTTGATAGAATGATGGATTTTGAGGTAGGAAAATCCAAGTTCAAATCCTGCTAAGATACTAGCTGTGTGACCCTGGGCCAGTCATTTTATTTGTGTCTCAGTTTTCTCATCTGTCAAATGAGATAATTTGACTTGAAGGTCCCTTCATTCTCATCCTAGATCTCCTGACTGTCCAGACATCACCTCCATACCTCACCTTTGCCCTCGCTCAGTATTTTGCACCTTTTTGGCCTAGAGTCATGGTGGTGAACCTATAGCACATGTTCCAGAAGGAACACTCAGATCCCTCTCTATGGGCACCAGAAAGCTCCCCTCCCCTTTCCACATGCACCTGAGGACATTTCTCATATCATCCTCTTCTCTAAAAGATTTGCCATCACTGCCCTAGACTATTTCTCTGCTAGTTCATATCATCCTGCATTCCCTTTTGAGAGCCACTTCTTATTCCCCAGACTTTCTTCAGACATCATGGAGTACCTTCTTTCCCCCAGTCCTTGCTTTTTGCTTCCTTTGTATGTTGATTTCTCCATTTGAAATGTAAGCTTTTTGAAGACAGGTACTGTCTTTCTTTTTACTTGTATCACCGGAAGACTTGCAAATATCTTAAGATTCTTTTCATCTTCAGGAATGACATGAGCATTCTCTTTCTTGAAGACCTAGAGGAACAGAAAGAACTCTTCTTAGCTCACAGGACACATTTCCATAGAGGATTTAGCACAGTACCAGGCACAATATAAATTCTTTAAAAATGTTTATTGCTTTTATTCCCTTCATTTTCTTGAAATAATTAGTAGTGTGGAGCAGACTACAGATACTCAATGAATGATTATTGAATAAATGAATGAAGACCCTTACTTCAGGAGGGGAGGGGAAAGATCAAACAGAATTCTAAGACTGAAACAGAAAAAATGAAATTGTGGATAAAAAGTAGTCAGACTATTCACTTAATATTCAAGAGCCTCCCTACATGTATGCATACCACAATTCTTTCTGTTAAATAGCTTTGTGAGATCATAATGTTTCAAAATGTTCATTGTCAAATTCATATTAGATTAATGAGAATAATACTTCAATGGATTTGTGATCTTCCCAATGTCACTACCTTTTCACCATTATAGATTTCAACTCTTTTATATTATGACATTACATTTTACTCCTGTCCATGTCATTCCTCCAATCCTTCCATGGGGCTTTGACTAACACTATGTCAGCAGTTTCCTCTAGATTTCTTGACATTGACTGTCTACTAATGGAACATAAGTCCTACCTTCTTTTCTGGTCATGTATCTCTCTGATTACATCATTTACACCTCTTCTACACAATTCACAGTCAGCAGTGTATAAGAGTCTATATATTCTCACCACGAGTTTTTCTACTGCTTTGCTAGTGATACTCAAGTTTAGTTCTTCAAAGTCCATGATGTTTGATGATTTAAAACATAAAAGATTAGGGTAGGAATATGGTTGTTTAAAAGATGGACTTTTATACAAGCAAGAAGTTTGAGATCATTAAAAGTACTTTATAAATTCCCAAAGACAGCCCAACTCATTCCTCTTGTGGAAATCTAGACCCAGCTTTGAGTCTATTCAGCATGTCTATATATAATATATGTACCAATGGACTAGCCCTATGTTTATGAGCACATTATCAGTCATAGTCTGGACATTAGTCATTTCCCTAAGTGAAGAGATAGACGAAACATTTTTGTGGGATTATGCATTTCATTTTGAAGGTTCTGAAGTATTTAGAAGCTTGAGGCCATAAGCAAAATGCCATCAAGAAGGACACTATTTTTGCTTTTCTATAGGGAATTTGTCATCCATTTCAAGTATACACTAGATTTCCTCCATAATAATAGCAAATACTTTGGAAAATATACATATTCCTATTTGATGATCATAGAATTATGGCACAGAGTTAACTCTGTTGTTGTGTATCTTAATAAATTTTATGTAACTTTATATAAAATTGGAAATCATCTTATTGAATATGGCATTTTAAAGACAGCATATTGCTCTATGGATTTAAATGTGTTTTATATAAACAATCAGCAAAAAAATTACTTATATCTTTGAATCAAGTATGTTATTATAAAGATGTTGTCTCCTATAGAATACAATTCTATAATTCTACAAAAGTCTACTTGATATCTTCTTGCACTTTCATCAAAAATACCCCAAATACACATGTTGCTGCTATTTGTTTGTTTGGTCTATAAGTGATTTCACATGAACCATATGCAGATGAAACTCCCTCTAACAAGGCAACTCAGTACTTGTTCTCCAATTTAGAAAGCTGCCTACAGAAAAAGATTTTAATTGATTTGCCCACAGCGTCAAAAATAATATGTATTGGAGCCAGGACTTAAATAAAGACCATCCTGTCTCAAAGGGCAGTTTTCTCTCTACTATTCCAAGATGTCTCTCACTTATGTAGATTATTCTCATAAAAATTTTATGGATTAGGGAAGACAAAGATATGAATAGATAGCTAAAAACATCTTATTAGTCACTCTTTGGGGTAACAATAAGATACGTGTTTTTCATTGAAATTTGTTTGAAGTGTTTGGTGTCTTGCTCCTTTTTTAGATATGGGACTAGAACCTTGTCTAGCTTGTCCTCAAAATTATATAACCTCTAGCATAGATTTTCTTCATTCATATTTGGCCTTCCCATCTTTATTTCCTTTAGTGCTGTTTCAACTTGCTTAGAATTTTGATTTTTAAAAATAAATTTAATAAATTTAATTAATATTGAGGCACCATTTAAATGAAGAAAAGAGTGGGATATTAAAAATTTACACATCTTTTCCTTTTTTCAGCCCTGCTTTGTTTACTCCCTGTTATCATAAGGATGAAGTTGGATCTCTGACCAAGATTTTTATAAATGTATTTTTTCTCTATTCATGACCTCGTTATTTTTAACAAGGCAATATTGTTCATGATCCTCCACCATCCTCTTCAATTATATTTTACAGATGAAGTTATATTCTAAACTGGTTTTTGCTTTGGCAGTCATATATTTTTGCTGAAAGAATATTAGTGATTTTAAAATTGTATTTTGTAGAAATAAATAGTGCAGAATTATCAAAATTGAAGTCAGAGACAATCTCCTCTACCCATTCAAATTTGAATGTAGTATCCATCCAAATGCATGCCCAAATCTGGATAGCCCATGTACATATATGTAGAGAAAGAATATGTATATTTGAAAAGAATGTTGAATTAGAATTGGAATAGAATTAGAATAGAAAATTGAATAGAATGTCTTGAAAAGAATGTTACCTTTTTGAGGGCAGGCACTGGTTCATTTCTGTCTTAATGTAAAACTGAAAAATGACTTCATTTGGAAATGTTAAAATTATCTGCCCTTTAAGGATTTAAGAGGGTTTATTTTAGCTATGTCATTCATATCATTCTATTATAGAACAAGGAATGTCAACTAAAGCCCATCATTTATCATGGCAGGAATTCAAAGTTTTGCACGTGGGTTGAGCCAATTCCTCTAAACCCTCTAAATCTTGAATGGAGTAGAAATGACTTGAGTGGTGGCTCATTGTTTTTAGTAAGAAACATATGACAAGGCCTCAGAAATTTTAAGATGAGCTAGTTTAGTTTAAAATCAACCCAAAAGTATAACTTGACTGGTTTTTCCCATTCCAGTAATAAGTAATAAACACTGATAATTGCTTTCCAAATATTATACCAGTAGATCAAATCAATTTTAATCTGGAAATAAAGTGAAATATGAGGATATTATAGCCCTGCCTCAGCTACTTAAAGGTATCATTACTCTCTGTGGTTATTGAGCAGAATGTGGTCATTGAGTTTTTTAGCTCAATTGTTAAAGTACCTGGGATGAACTTGCTAAATGGCCTCATAAGAAGCACTTTGTACTCAGGAAAATTTGTACCTGTCTAAAGTTGCAAACATAAAATATGTGATATGGGAACAAATAAGAGCTCCAAGCTGCAGAAAACCAAGTGATAGTATCTTCATACTGTCAGTGGAAAAAGAAGGGAATGCAATACAGAAGAAAAGGTAAATGCTTTTCATGGTGAAGGGGAAAAATGGGCCAATCTTCCAATCTCAGGCTGTGAAATTAAAGCTCAAAAAAAATCCACTCTATCAAAACACAGAGCTGGGTTGTGATCACGGCTTGACTCCATTACGTGGAGAGTATTACAGCACCCAGCACATTATGGGTGCTCAATAAATATTAAAGAACAATATTAACCCGGCTGTACACATGGCACAGAATTGCAGGCTTTAAATCTCCAGGATAATGGAATGTGTCTGTATAAATGTGCAGCACAGCCAGGTGGATAGAGGGGAAGTGTCAGCCCAGGAGATAAAAAAAAAAAAAGCCAACCAGCTGAATCTGATGCAGAAGAGCCAGAGAGGCAGTGGCAGCACATAGATGCCTGCGACCATTACGTTCATTCCATACTCTTTGCCTAACTACAGATCAATTTCCTGACCTTCCCTGACTGAACTCAACTAAAAACAAGCTTGCGAAAGCCAAAGTAAAGGTCTGTGCTTCTCAAGGATGACGCGCCTGTCAATTTCCCAAGAAGTAAAGAATTCCTCTCTGGTAACTCTGTCCATTTCTATCCAGCCCATGTTGAGTCATGCACACACGCCTCCTGACTGGAGGAATTCTGTCAAAAGGTGTAAAAAGATTCATCCAAAGGCACCATTACAGAAATAATAAGCTTAGTACAGTTAGTCCAAGTTCATGGAAGCTGGAAAGATATTTGGTACAAGTCTGAGACCAGCCGGGAAAATTAAGGGAAAGGTTTTGACAAACTTTTCTTAGCCCAACTTCCCACTTATTGTGTGATTTCAGTTAAGTAATTTTAACCTCCATGGACCTCAGTTTCCTCACATGAAAAATGAAAGTGTTGAACAATATATTTATCCTTTCTGTATCTAAAATCCTTTGATTCAGTTTTTTTTTTTTTTATCTAAGTATAAAGCTCACATCTGGTGGGGAAAATTAAGGAAAAGGTTTTGGCAAACTTTTCTTAGCCTGACTTCCCACTTATTGTGTGATTTCAATTAAATTTTTTATCTAATCCAATCCAATTCATATCCAATAATTTATCTAAGCAAGTAATTTTAACCTCTTTGGTACTCAGTTTCCTCATGAGAAAAATGAGTGTTGAACAATATATCCTTTCCATATCTAAAAATTCTTTAATACAGCAATTTTATCTAAGTATTACAAAACTCATGTCTTCTGATTAAAAAAAAATAACTTCAATCATCTCATAAGCATTTCATTCTATTATTAAGCTATTAAGCACTCGCAGTGTGGCAGACCCTGTGTTTTGCCCACAAGGAGTTTAGCCTCTATTAGGACCATACATCTTGAACCTGAAGGCCCTTCAAATGTCACTTTGTCCAACCTCCTTATTTTACAAAAGAGGAAACAGAGGCCAGGAGATGTTATTGGCCTTGCCCAAGGTTCTGTAGATAGTATTAGAAGTTTTAAACTGGTCTCCAATTTTAGTGCAAGGTTTCTTTTCTGTATACCTCACTGCATCGCTCCAAACGAGTGTCCTGTGAGTTATTTTATTTCAATAATTCATCCAATCATTAATTAAATTTCTTTTTATGCCATTTTCCTGGGAATTTTATGAGACAATAAAATTCACTCTCAGAATAGAGCACAGTTTCAATATTTTGAATATTTATTGTGGTTTTTAAATCAGCCAGGAAAATAAACACCAACCCACGTGTGTAAAATGTGAATCAATATACAAGGGAACTTTAAAAGAAGTTGCAAAAGAAATTTAATATGGCATTTTTTTCTTTTTCTGGTTTTCATGGGAATAAAAGACTTTGTGTGAACCCTCTAAGTATCTGTTGGGGTAAATATCTATGAACTCAGTCTGAGAACTACTGGGAGAAAAGAAAGGGGATAATGTTAGTAAATGTAGGAAAAGTCAATACAAACTTCTCAGATTTTAATGCATTTTTAAAATTCTTAACAATTCTTATAATGGTCTACTCCAGAGAATTCAGGATAATTCATCAGAGATAATGAACTGTTGCTCACAAGTGCAGAAATAAGTCGCTGACTTCAAGTTAAAACTTATTCATATGCATGATCCCCCTATGAAATTTATCCACAGGAACATTTAAAATACCAACAAAAATATGTCCATAATCATCATCACAATGAGATTCCCTAAGACACTACAAGATGCTGAAGTGCCTTCTGAATCATCAAGAAAAGAGTATACCCCATTTAATACAGTCTTAAATGTCTCCACTGCCTTCAGAATCCTCAACATCAGTGGTTCACTTATGATATATATTAAAGGTTCCCTACCAGTAGATTAGAATGTACTAGTAGGTATTACAACTGATTGACCCTGTCCTGGTCCAATCTTTAGTTGAAAGGGATTGCCATTTGGTGTTTCAGTCAGAATCTTTCCTGCATCTACCATGAACTTTACTATTATCATTATCAGCCCCATCATTATCACTAAAATAATACAGGTTTCATATGGTATTTTGTGGTTTATGAAGCACTTTACATAAGTTAACTCCTTCAATCCTTACAACCTTATAAGGTAAATGCTATTATTAACCCCATTTAAAAATAGGAAAACTGAGACAGGGTTAAAAAAAAAAAAACTTACCCTGGATCACCCTGCAAATAAGTGTGGGATGTCACTTGTCTTTGACTCCAAGTTTCACATTCTGTCCATTGAGCTACTTAACTCAATAGCACTCACTCCTTTCTCTCTATGACAATCACCATCCTATTCCTCTTTTCTCCCCACACCAAATATCTCCCCATTTCATTTCTCATGGAAAGTTCAGCTTGAAATATATATTTCCTACATTCCTAGGGGGAAAGGAGCTTTTGCTGAGCTTGATCCTCCTTGATTCTCTGCATTTATGTTTTGTTTTTAATCTATTGTCTGCTATACTAAGCTTATATCCAAATAGCTCCAATCTTCTTGCTGGGAAATGTGCCATTTAAACAAAAATGAATCAATACACAATCTCCTAGCAAAGAAAAGAATATGATAACTTCCTGGCCTTCGCAATATTACCTACCAAGCTTCGTCGGTTGTGGCCCCACTAACACATGGCAAGGTCCACAGAGAAAGAGGAATGCCAAGCTTTCTTGCAATAGGAAGTAAGGTGCCTCTATCTTGACAGGAAGAAAAGAAGTAAAAGTGATTCCTGTCTAAGTCCATTTCATTGTAGTCTCTCTGTTGACCAATTTAACTCCGCTGGGGATAATGATTGTCTATTTGCAGTTGAGCTGATACATTTCATTGTCATGCTCCTTTTTCCTTAAGGAAGTTAGTTCCACTGCTTTAAAGAACTGTATTTAGACTCAACAGAGCAATCCAGCCTTATTTTTATCATTGTCAAATGTTTTCTCAACACTGAAGATTGCTGAGTCACAGCAAAAGACAAGCTTTCAGGGATTATATCCAAAACTGAAAAAAAAAACATGTCTTAAATGCATATTCCATACATAGCATTTTTCAAGACACTAGGTGATAATTAAAAAAAATGTAAGCCTGCCACTATCCCCATCCTCATATAGCATACAGTCTAGTGCAGGGTTTCTTAACCAGGCCATCAATGATTGTTGAACTATTTCAATACATGTATTTTAATATAATTGATTCCCTTTACAATGCTATATGTTTTGTGTATTCTAATTTCTCAGAGGTCCCAAGACTTCCAAAGGGGTCCATTCAGTTTTACTTTATCCTCTAATTCCCATCCCCACAAAAAATCAAAAATAACACATAGGTGCTGAACACATACTCCATGAGCAAGAATTAAAGGACAAGAAAATCTTCTTCAATCCTCACTAGAAATCCTCTCATTATATATATATATATATATATATATATATATATGTGTGTGTGTGTGTGTGTGTGTGTGTGTGTGTGTGTGTATGTTTAGCATAGTTAAATGACTTCCTAAAATTATGTAGAGAAAAAAAATCAGCTATGTAGCAGAGCAGAAGTGTGGATCTTGGTCCTCTGACTCCAAAACCCTCATTGCTTTTACTACATTGCTATACTCTTACATTTGCGTTTTTCTCCCTCCTCTTCCCAAAAGTACTTGCCCATGCTCTGAGCTTCTCAATGGCTTTCCAATAGACAACTATTGTTTCATGACTGTCAGATCTTCCTACTGTTTTTGTTGGTGATGAGTTTGATTAACTGAGGGAGAGCTTTGGCTGCCATGTCTCTCACCTCTCACAACAATCATTTAACAACCTTGTTGATGCTCTTGCATCTGTCATATTTTTGTGTTCATCTTTCTTCAGATTTCAGTCTTTTTTGGCTTCCTACATGGTATTCCTGTCTCCTGTCTCTCCATATTTCTATTCCTTTCTTCACACTGCTGCTCATAATATACCTATCAATCATTCACTGATTTGAGTTATTCATAAGTACTTATTAAGTACTTACTAGATGATTCCCCTCCCCAGCTTTTTGGGTATAAACAACCAGTGAGTTGCTGAGCTCGGCTGACTGATCACTCAGTCATCCACTGGGCCAGGAATCAACTGAACATGTTCCTACAATTTCTCTCTCTCCTTTTTTTTAATTGTCAGAGCCTACATAGTGGCCTCTTCCTTTCAGAGGTGGAGGAGGATCCACTTCAAACCCAGTTCTTTCTATAAGGGCACAGGGAAGACATGGTAGGCATCTTACTACATAATTTCCCTAATCCTCCCAGACATTCCTTCCTCCCTCACTCCCTTTTGGCTTATTTGTACTAGAAGTATCTGATTCCAAGAATGATTCACATTCTCCATCAAATAAAATATCATCTTCTTAATGCCTGGATCTTAGAACCCTCAGCCAGAAACTTTGCTCTGACAGCATTAACTTGAATTGTATCGGGATAAACATTAAAACTTTTTAAGTCTATTTCCCTTCCAGGGCTTTGTCTTCCCTCAGCTTCCCATCTCACTGCTAGTATTCAAGTCCATAAAGCAGAACTGGCATAATTATAAGGAGTCACTCCAGAAAGTGAACTGGATATGGTGTTAAAAAAAAAACAACTAGGTTTAATTTCTGGCTTTTCTGTTACTAAGTGACTTTGAGCTAGTCACAAGCTTCCAAGGCCTCAATTTCCTCATCAGTAAAATGAGGAGTGAATTAGAAAGCCTATAAATTTCCTTCCAACACTGATTCTTTGATCCTATGAATAGTCATCTGAATTTAAAAACATGAATTTTTAAAAAAAATTAAAAACATGTTGAACACAGTTTACAGAAATAGCAACTTCAGAAAAGCTGCCACAATGCCTCAGTCCTGCATTTTGGGTGGTGGGATATATGTTATGGGATTCTATCCTAAATTCTAAGGATTTTTTTCTGTCACTGGGAAATGGTGATGTCTGGCAGCCTTCCACTCAACCCCACAAAGTCTGAGTTCAGAGCCCAGCTTCCAGACATAATGTCATGGTGGCTCTAACCTCCATTTGTCTACCAGGTCACAGTCTTTGGTTTTTCTTGATTGTTTCCTCCTGTCTTTCTCTCATTTGCCTTTTTTTCCCCTCTTATATATATTGTCCTTCTTCAAGTTAGGCTCAAACAAAATAGTAGTCTGGATAGTTTGCCTTCAGGTGAAGTTTGAAACTCCTGAGAACCCAGAGAATTCTGGAAAGGGAGCTCATTTTTTCACAGGAAACTTGGCTCCTCCATTCTTCTTTTTGTTTAGTATACAATCCTTTTTTAAGGAATTATGAAAGGTAGGTAACATTTCTTTTGTATATGTCCTATATTTATTTGTCTATTAACATGTTTTAATAACCTCCTCTTCCCCCTCCATTCCTAAGTAGAATTTTAGCTCCTTGAATGTTAGTTTGCTGTTTAGTCGTTTCAGTAGTGTCTGACTCTTCATGACCCCATTTGGGATTTTCTTGGCAAAGATACTGGAGTAGTTTGCCATTACCTTCCTCAGCTGATTTCATAGATGAGGAACTAAGGCAAACAGGGAGACTTGCTCAGGATCATGCTCCTGGTGTCTGAGGGCAGATTCAAACTCAGGAAGATGAATCATTCTACCTCCAAGCCCAGTGCTCTTTCTACTGAGTCATCTAACTACTCCAGCCTAGGGGCCCTGTAACTGCCATATTTGTATTCAGTGTCCAATAGCCATGTGGCATTAGCTAGGTACTTAACAAGAGCATGTTTTCATTGAGAAGTCTATGGTTGACTAGTATGCTATCTATGAACTAAAGAATAAGAAAGAATTGCTAAAAGGGAGAATTGGGGGAGAAGAATGCCAGTGAGGAAGCCAAGAGGCAGGAGACAAAGAAATTTGGCTGTAGTCAGAGTTAAAGGTAGCAAAAGCAAGGTAATCAACAGGTCTGGTTATATTATTTTTGGTTTTGGGGGGAGGGGATAAGGAAGATGGAAAATCAAATTGCTCTCCAAGTTTTTCAAACTGGGATCATAATGGGAAGAAAGGATTACCTGAAATAGAAAGAAGAAAGATACAAGTATGGGAATAATTTTTGGGAGGTGAGGCAGTAAGTTTAGGGGGGTAAAGAGTGAAAGGAGATGTAGGAAAAAGCATAAGAGAGGTAAGAGAAATGGGTTTGGAGTCAGTCAGACACCTCAGAATCACATACCATCTCTGCTATGAAGCAGATGCTTTTTATTCCTGCAAGACTCTGAGAAGAGTTTTTGACGATAAAATGAGATAACAATTCTAAAGCACTTAGCACAGTGTCAAGTACATTGTGGGTGCTAGGAAATGCTCATTTCTTCTTCTATATCTCACCTCATTATTTGAGGTGTTACTGATGTATCAACTGATGGATACATTTAGCAGTATTATTTATCTTATCATCATCATCGTTGTTTTATTACCTCAGTCATCTTTTTCAATAGAACTCAGATAAAACTGGTTCTAGGACAAGTTACCCTCTTGCTATTCTTCTGAATATTTGAAATCTGGATACTGAATATTTTAAGGACAAATACAGAGGTGGACAAAATAATTGCATTTTAATTGAATATAAACATGGTGTAAGTTTCATTGTCTTACTGAAAGCCTTTGCTACAACTCTCAGAGTTGGGAAACAGGATTACAAGGACAATATATTGAGCTTCACACATGAATGTGATTCCTTATTTTAGGTTTCCATGTTTTAAAAGCTTTTTCAGAGATTATATTTGATACAGTAACATCTATTAAAATATTGTTCCTCTCTTTTTATGAATCAATAGCATGCCTGAGCAATTTTGCAGTCAAGAGTCTGATATGGGATAATGCTCTAGCTTCAGTTATCATTTATTTGTTGAATTCTCAAGGATATTTTGATGTTTACATTTGTAGGATAGAGATTTGTTCACTTATGAAACGGCAAATTTCATGAGTCTTCTCACCAGGTTCTATCTTTTTAGGCATTGGATAGATTTAAATATTTCAAGCCTAGAACAAAATATTGTAAGATTTATATGATTTCATGACATAATTTGCATTGATCAATAAGGTTGGGCTCTTTAAGGACGACCCTTCTGTAATTTTCATGGCAATGAATTGATCCTGAATATATCTCCTTTTCTATAAAAAAATCAACATAGCTTTGACATTTATTTAATACCCTTTTGTTGACATATGAGTCCATTCGAATGTTACTGATTGAAGTCCTTTTGATTCTACTCTTGAATCATAGCTGTTTCACAGGCTCCATCTGGAGGTAAATCCTTTTTGGTTATATTAAATAAATGGAATGATGTGTATCATTTATGAGCCTTTATTATTGTTCAAAAAAAGTAACATCTGTTCATTCCAAAAATGTTTGTGTTGAATAGTGTCTATCATCCTCGAACTCTATTTTATTGAAAAAGTGTTAATGTTTCTCTAGGTCCATTGAAACAATGAATATATGTTTGATTAATAATTATACAGGTTTTGTTAACACACTTTGTAAAGGAGTCATGAAGTTTTATACATATCTAATAGAATAAAGTTTGAACGTCTTTTGCTATGGTATAATTGGTCTTCTAGGTAGATTCACATTTTTCAAATCCAGAATT
The DNA here is from genome assembly GCF_027887165.1 of Monodelphis domestica. Classification (NCBI taxonomy): domain Eukaryota; kingdom Metazoa; phylum Chordata; class Mammalia; order Didelphimorphia; family Didelphidae; genus Monodelphis; species Monodelphis domestica. Next base: position 350,292,921 of record NC_077229.1, on the reverse strand, counting down.
AATTTCAAGATGCCAATATATCTCTAAATGTCCAAATATGTATGAATAATTATGTACCTCTATCTCTCACAGTTAGGTGGTACAATGGATAGAGATATGGCCCTGGAATCAGGAAGACCTGAGTTCAAATATGATCTCAGACACTTACCAGCTGTGTGACCTTAGGAAGGCATTTAACTTTTGTTTGCCTCAGTTTTATCAACTACCATATAGACAAAATAATAGAACACACCCCCTAGGGTTGTTGTGAGGATGCAATGATATAATATTTTTAAAGATTAGCATAATTCCTAACATATAGTAGGCTTATATAAATGCTAGATGTTATTGCTGTCGCTGCTCTTATCTAGCCATCACTTCTCTGTTCAAGAAATGAGAGATTTTCAGTCCCTTGAAGGGAGGATTGGCAGTGCTTTGTCCAGAGTTCTGAAGTCTTTCAAAGTTATTTTTCTTCATTTTTCTGTGGTTATCAGGTAAATTGTCCTCCAAGTCTTCTCACTTTTACTCTATATAAGTACATACAAGTCTTTCTACATTTTTTTGAGTTTGTTTGTCATTTTTTTATGACATAAGCCATTCCCAATTTCTGTGTATTTCAGTTGCAGTTTTTTGATACAATATAGTATGCTGCTATAAATATTCTTGTACATATTAATCTTTTCCCTCAAACCTTGACTTTCTGGGTGAATGTAACTACTACTACTATTACTGTGTCAAAGGTAGGTATAGTTTTGTGACCTTTGTGTATAATTGTAAATTGTTTTCCAGAATAGTTAAGCCAATTCATAGCTAGATGATTAATTCATTAACATGTCTGTCTTCTCACAAGCACTCAAAATTTATGATTTTCTTCTTTTCTTCTTTGTCAATCTGATAAATGTAATGTGGAATTTGATGTTTTTTAATTTGCATTTCTCACATTTTAGTGACCTAGAATATTTTATTGCATGATGATTGCTTCCATTATTTATTTGAGAATTTGTATTCTTTGGCACTTTTTGATTGGGGAATGTCTCATTCATATAGATGTATCAATTTAATTTATATTATATATTAGATCATTAACAAAGAAATTTCCTATGAAACATTTTTTCTGATTTTTTCCCTTATGATTTTAACTGAATTAATTTCACTTGGGTAGAAGCTTTTCTATTGTTCTTAATCAAAATTGTCTGTTTTAACTTTTATGATTATCTGTCATACATTTTGTCATGAATTCTCCTCCTCTTATTCTCTTTAATGTATTTTTATAGTAGTAAAGTATTTCTTGCATTTGATCTCTTTTCTCTCTTCACAGAACTACCACTTTTATCCATATCTTCATTGCTTCAACATCCTTCTTTTTGGTCTCTTTGCCTTAAGTTCCTCCCTACTCCAAGCATGGACAAAATGTGCAACAGAGATAATCATAAAAGTTAAAACAGACAATTTTGATTAAGAACAATAGAAAAGCTTGGAATATACTTTATATAACCATTCCTCAATAGAAAGTTGGAATATACTCTCTTCTCACCTCTACTTCAGAGAATCCTTCTTTCCTTAAAGATGCAGTTCAAACAGTGCCTTCTCTATGAAACCTTCCCTGTCCCTGTCAATTGCTAGTCACCGCCTTTCTTACTTATATTGTATTGGCAGCTAAATGGCCCAGATCCTGAAGTCAAGAAGACTCATAGTCCTCAGTTCAGACACTTACTACTGGTATGATGCTGGGCAGGTCACTTAACCCTGTTTGCCTCAGTTTTTTCATCTGTAAAATAACTTAGAGAAAGAAATGGCAAACCACTCCAGTATGTTTTTTCAAGAAAACCCTGAAAAAGGTCACAACTTAAGTAAATAATGCTTTGTAAGAAATCATCAGATACTGAGTACTTCTATGGAATTGGGGTGCTAATCGTCAGACCCTAAAATGAGGTGAGCACAATTGGTAGAAGCTTAGGCCAATGGATGAAAAGAGATTCACAAATGCCCTGAGTAAAATGGAGGCATGGAGAGTTCCAATGTAACAGACATGGCCCTAGATCGTGGAGCCAGTGTCACCTGGTTAAACTAAGATATATATTTAAAGTTTAAATTTTTTTATGGTTTCTATAAGCTTGTTCAAAAATTACCAAATGACTACTAAGTTATTCTCTGAACCTTTAAGGCATTTTTAAATGCTCTTTTTGCAATATATTGTTAGTTGTGTTTATTGGGGATTTTGTGGGGGATAGGGTGGGATACAACTTATGAATGTTTTGTAGGAGTTTATAAATAGGGTACTAGCCTAAACTTAGAGAGGTCAGTGGTGCTTTTAGAATTTAGTAATAATAAATAGATGATGCCTTCTGAAAAAAATGAGCTCAGGTTTTAACTCAGAGAAAACTGGTAAAGTTCTTTGCTATTAATTCATGTGCCACTTTGAAGCTTTTCAATAATTATGGGTCCTGTTTCATCTCTCTTTTCAAGTTTTGCAGAGAAACTAGAATTTTAGTCATTTTGTTTTATATAACCATTCCTCAATTTATTATATGAAAGCTCTCTGTTTATTATGTCTGCAAACTTGTGTTTATGGTCAGAAATAGGCCACTTTTTTTCAGCATTCTGTACTACACCTGATATCTTGCCTCTTTTTTCTCCTCCTCACCCCTGCCATCACAACTTCTTGTTGTTCAGTTGTTTTTAGTGGTGTCAAGACCCCACTTGGAGTTTTCTTGGCAAACATACTGGAGTGGTTTACCATTTCCTTCTCCAGCACATTTTGCAGATCAGGAAACTGAAGCAAACACAAATTAATGACTTGCTCAGGGTTAAACAGCTAGTAAGAGTCTGAGGCCAGATTTGAACTCAAGTGAATCTCCCTGACTCCAGATCTGGCACTCTATATACTTCACCACCCACCTGCCCTCCCACTACTACCCCTTGTCTACTAAAACTATAGTATTGTGTGTGGAGAGGGAGAAAGCAAACCTTTTGTAAAAGTTAGATGAAAAGGTAAACCTGTTGCATTGTTGATAAGTAAATGTATGAGGCCACAAGAAGCTATGTTTAAAAGAAAATTATTAATTCAATGTACAAGCAAAACTCATTACAAGGACCTATAGTTTATATGGAGGTTTGGGGGAATTTTTTCTACTTAGAAAAGGAGTCTCTGAAAATTAAAACTACTTCTACAAATTGTCTACTAAACTGCAATACTGTTTTCATTTTCAGAGACTCCTATTCTAAGGGGGGGGGGAGGGAGTTCTCTATAGACTATGGATTATTGAATTTTTTTTTTTGTACATCAAGTTAAACCATTTTCTTTCCAACTTAGCTTCTTGTAGCTTAATAAACTTTCCTATGGGCAAAGCAAGGTATTTACCTTTTCATCTTATTCTTATTAAACCAAATTAAAAAATGGTTTGATGGCTCACACACACTCACACTCATATTCTGAAATAATAGTAACTTCTATTAAGGCAATTCTCACGATATTCATTAGCATCCAAGCTAAGCAGACAGCCCATCCTGAGAGATCTTCTACTTTCCAATGTCATTTATGGGAATCAATCCATCATAAATTTCCTCCTAGACAATAGAACCTACATTTGAGGTAGTTGAATGAATTTACTTTATAATGGAGGCAGATAAGACTATTTTGGTTTTGGAAAGTCAGTAAGTTGGTGAGTGGAGCACTTTGGAAAGAGAACCTTTCAAGTAACATTGGTGGTATTGATTTTTATTATAATTCCAGATACTGAAAGTATAGTTTGAGAATGGGAAGATAGAAAGAGGTATATGCAAAATTGCAAGGTTGGTGATCAGGCCAGGGAGAAAAGAATAGAGGAGGAACTCTGCAGGCCAATCTGCAGGTCCCAGGATGGAATTTTCAAAGATAAAAGGACAGTCCTCAGAACATGGTGTCAGGTTGTGAGAGTAAGATAGATGCTAAGAAAATGGTCAGGGAATAAAGAAAACTATAGCTGAGGCTCACCTGAAACAATGGGTCACCAGAAGGGCTCATCAAACAACTAAGTACAGCCCCAAGGTAGGAGCTCTAGAGAAGAAAGGATTAAGTTTTCAAGACATGGATTCTGAGCATGAAAACAAAAGCAAATGGACAAGCTAAAGGAAGAATCATAAACCTGAAAAATAGTGGATAGAGTGGCAAACCTAGAGTCAGGAGGGACCTGAGTTCAGATTTGACCTCAGACTCTGCCTAGCTCTGTGACCCTGGGCAAATTACTTCACCCTAATTGCCTAGCCCTAACCTCTCTTCTGCCTTGGAATCTATACTTGTATAGATTCTAAGACAGAAGGTAAAGGACATAAAAAATAAATACAGCTGAGGTGGTAGTACATACGCCTTAGCCAATCAGATAGATACATGCACCCTAGACAATAAAATCTAATAATTATCAAGAACACTTGAAGAATGTGGGCTTCTAATATGGTCTGGCATCAGAAATCAAGTTTTTTTTTTTAATATATCATATAAGAAAAACTATTCCAAGGGGCAGCTGGGTGGCTCAGTGGATTGAGAGCCAGGCCTAGAGAGGGGAGGTCCTAGGTTCTAATGTGGCCTCAGCCACTTCCCAGCTGTGTGACCCTGGGCAAGTCACTTGACCCCCATTGCCTAGCCCTTACCACTATTCTGCTTGGAACCAATATACAGTATTGACTCCAAGATGGAAGGTAAGGGTTTAAAAAAAACAAAACAAAACAAAAAAAACTATTCCAGCCATAGATGGCATTCCTGCTACAGATGCATCCATCCTGGTACTGGGTGCTGGTTCACATGGATACTGGTACATACACTGACATGGAGAACACTGAGAGAGTATCAGAAGAACTCTGCTGGACTCAAGGAATGAGTCCTTCATCTAAACATATGAAAATAGTCTTTGATGACTTCCTCACTCCTTATATTCACAATCTATCTGAGGTCTATTGAACTGCAATTCATTTCTTCAATAAAATCCTTAAATAAATCACAACTGAATACATGTGGGTTAGGTGTTGGGTTCATTTTCACTCTTTAGGGAATACAGATAATATTTATCATGAAATTACACATTTAGATAGAATTAAAAGTTTAATTTTGGTAAATAGAGGAGATCCTGATAACTTCTCTAAACCTTGGAATTAAGCCAACAAACACACAAGCATAGGTCAATCTGATTAAATATAGTGTCTGGCGAGAATCAATAGGAAATCAACTCTAGAAACATAATCTAAAGTAAGAATGTTTATCCCAACATCTATCAACATAAATAGACAGTTATATAGATAGATGAGAGCTATAAATATATACACATATGTATGTGTATATGTACACATACACACACACACACACACACATATATATATATATATATATATATATATATATATATATATATATAACTTAATTGACTTCCTTTGAAATACCAGGTATTTTATTTTTGTATTTGAAAACATTATTCTGGGAAGGGGTCTATATTCACTAGACTGACAAGCACTACACGACACACACAAAAAAGTTGATTCCCCAGATTGGAACCAGATTACAAAGGATTTAATAGGCAGAGGGGTGTATATTTGATCTCAGAGAAAGCAAGAAGCCACTGAAGCTGCTCAAATAAAGGAGTAACATGGTCACATCTTTTCCTTGGGGATAAAAATGTAGAGGTGTGTTTGAATGTACTGGAAAGAGAAAGAGTGAATATAGGAGACCAGTTAGGAGGCTTTTGGAATAATCCAAGTGAGAAGTATAAAAGGATTGAACTAGATTGCTGATTGAGTGACTAGAGCAGTGATGTGAAAGATGTTGAGCATGTAGAATCAATAAGATCTAGCAACTGTTGTATTTAGAAAGGGATGAATAAATGAGAAGTCTAGGATGACTTCTAGGTTTTCAGCCAGGATGACTAAAAGACTTGTAATGCCTTCAACCAAAATAGGAAACTTGAAAGAAGTTAGATTAGGGAGAAAAATAAGTTCTATTTTGGACCTATGGGTTTGTTGCTTAAGGATCAACTAGTTAATGATTGTCCCTCAGGAAATTGGAGGTGATGGACTAGAACTTAGGAAAGAGACTAGGACAGGATATGTAGGTTTGGGGATCATTTGCATAAAGATTATAACTAGAACCTTGAATTGATAAGACAATGGAAGTAAAGTGGAAAAAGTAAAAGAGGAGAATCTAAGATAGAGGCCTAAGGTCTATCTACACAAAAGAAGAGGATCATGGATGATATTCTTAAAAAAGACGATCAGAAAGCTGGACCAATCAGATAGGAAGTTATCTACTACAGAAACAGAACATTGTCAAGGAAACCAAGGAAGAGGATAAATCTAGAAGGAAATATTAGTATAGAGTGCCAAACACTGAAAAAAGGTCAGAAATTATAAGGACTGAGAACAGATCATTGAATTTAGCAATAAGAAGAACACTGGTAACCTTGAAGAGAACAATGTCAGCTAAGTAATAGGAACAGGATTCTGACTTGAAGGACATGAAAAACAAGGAGGAAAGGTGACAAAGTAGAAACAATAAATGTAGGAAATTTTTATAAGAATTTGCTTTTGAAGGAAGAAGAGTTCTAAGAATATAGTTTGAGGGAATGGTAGGGTCAACTGGAGATGTTTCTTTTTTATTATTATTTTTCTTACTTTGCTATCATCTTTTTAATAATGAGGACCCTGGGAACAATTGTGGATATCTGGGAGGAGCCAATGAATGAGGAAAACTTTAATAAGAAGAGATCGTATCATTCCTCAACTCCAAAAACTTCAGTAGCTCTCCGTCACTCTGAGATTCATTCCACCCTAAAGTCTTTTCACAATCTAGCTCCTATTAACTTTTCAGTATTATTTTACACTACAACCATCTCAACTGAGCCTACTCTCTAGCTACTCAGTTTCTCTATATTATCAATTCTCTTCCTATCATTTCTTGTTTTCAAATCTTTATTCACATCTTTCATTCCAAGAGGTTCTTTTCCTTCAAAGCCAAGCACTTTTTTCCCCCCTCCATGAAACCTTTTCTCCATTTCTCCATGATTGCCCTTGGGATCACCATCAAGGAAAAGTAATGTCTTTCTCATTAAATCTCTCATTGCATTTCACCTGAACTTTGTTTTGCATTTTTCTCAATATCCTTTAGACTAGCATAGGAAAGAAACCTTTATTTCATTGCTTTAGGGATGCACAACAGATCTGTCCTTTTGTAATCTGAACAATTCTGATCCAAGTACCATTTGAACTTTGCTTTGCTTTATAGTCATTGGTATATATCTTTCTTCTCTATCAAATTCCAGGTTCCCTGAAAGACCATGTCCTATCAATTCTCTAGCACAACTGTAGTACTTTGCACAAAGTAGGTGGTTAATTGATGAATATTAAATTAAATTAAATGTATTTTCCTTGGAGATTCATGTAGTTAGTTGGTCAAATATAGTTCTTGCTCTTTCAGGGATTATTATTTTGAAATAATAGTATGTAGAATTTTGTGGATTTTTCAGATGGCTTACCCAGAAACTAAAGAAGAAACATATTTGAGAAAATAACTAAGTATAGAAAACATGCAAACTAAATTAAAATAAAGCAAGATTCTAATGGAGTAAAAGAAAAGTAGAATCAACACATATAATATGAAATTGTACTCTTGTTTTTATTTTGAATAGGCATTGTCATTTCAACTCCTCAAGGAAGATGAAGGGCTTCAAGATGGGACATTGTTGCCTTATCTATTAATGACTGTAACTGTAAAATATCTAGATTTTTTCCTTTTATTTATTTGCCATGTTGTTTTAATGCATCAAATTAAAAAGAGCTATTTCTTCTATACCTTGCACCTCAAAACCCCACTCTATTTTTGCATGGCTTTTCTACTACGTTTAATGCTACCCCAATGAATTCATGATTTCTTTTATAAGATCTCATACTTCTACCAGTATTGAGTACAGCCTATCTGTATTCTTCCTTCAAAGTAATTCCGATTATTCCCTGTATTGTTTCCTACTATTTTTAAAAACAACAAAACAACCCACCTTCCTTTCCATTTTGGAATCAAGACTGTATTGATTCCATGGCATAAAAGCTGTAAGGGTTAGGCAACAGGGGTTAAGTGTCTTGTCCAGGGGCATACAACTAGGAAGTGTCTAAGGACAAATTTTAACCCAGGATCTTCTGTTTCTATGCCTGGCTCTCAATCTACTGAGCCATCTAGCTATCTCCCTCCTGTTATTCCTTTAACAATTTGCAAATCCCAGTCCCACATTCAGCCTCTCCATCAATTATCCATCATTTTCAATACCTCACTGATTCACAGCATTTTTCAGTCATATAATGACTCCTGTGATGTCTTTTACATAATATCTGTCATCCAAGTAAAAATGATGACAGGCTGGAGCTTATTTACTCTTTTTATTGTATTTTTTCCTATTTTCATACAGAAACAATTTTTAACATTCGTTTTCTATCATATTGCAATCCAAAATATCTCCTTTCCTTCCCTCATCCCTCCTTGAATTGGAAAGTTATATGATATAAATTATACATGTGCTATCAAGCAATACATATTTCCATATTCCTCGTGTTGTGAAAGAAGACACATACTGTACATTCAAGAAGAAAAATTAAGGAAATAAAGTGCAAAATGATATGCTTCAGTCTGCATTCAGACTCAATCAGTTCCTTTTTTGGCATTGGATAGCCTTTTTTTATCATGAGTCTTGGCATTGTCTTGGATCCTTTCGATGTTGATAATAATTAAGTCATTTGCAGTTGATCATCACACTATATTTGAAGTTACTGCGTACAATGTTCTCCTAGTTCTGTTTATTTCACTTTAAATCACTTCATATAAGTTTTTCCAGGTTTTTCTGAAATTGTCCTATTTGTCATTTCTTATTGCACATTAGTATTCTCTTACAATTATATGCCACAACTTGTTCAGCCATTCTCCAATTTATGGACATCCCTTCAGTTTCCAATTCTTTGTCACTACCAAAAAAGCTGCTATAAGTATTCTTCTCTAGTGACAATATTATCTTGAGAACCTCATCATCTACATGGGATCTCACTCTAAGGAAAGACTTATGCAAATTCTTCAAATCGCTTTACACAAATTATATCATTTGATCCTCACAGCATCCTTATGAAACAGCTATTAAGTTTAATTATGCACATTGTACAGGTGAGCAAACTGAGATTAAAGAGATGACATGACTTGCCCAAGGCCTGAGACCTCCTTGGAAGAAGAATTCTTTGAGCTCAGGGCTGTGAGCTCATTGGTAATTTGCCTATACCTGATTCCAAATAACTTGGAAGATTTAAATCTCAGTCAAACTCTGCCAATGCTGTGTCATTTGACTTCTTGAGCCAGCACCTGGAGAGCTAAAAATTCTTATCCTAATGGAGCACTTAATACATAGCTACAAATTAATTGCATTAGAAATGGTACTAATTGTTCCATTAGCTCCAAACCAATCCCCAGTCTAAATCCTCACATTACTTAAAGCATAACTGCTAGAATATTTCTTAAATTATTTAAACTGTTGATAAAAATATATTCTGAATTATGTATGCATATAAATAATGATTCAGCTGCTGTCTAATTTTCAGAAATTGAATTGAATTATGAGGGATGTGCGTGTGTGAGAGCGTGCTTTAAACAAATTGCTCGGCAGCAAACACCACAGTAACTGTAATTCTTAGCAACATGAATAAAGGGAGGTCAGAACAAATTTTCATCCCACTGGTCCCATGGCAGGCTGACGAAAAGAAAAGCTATTCTGTCTCTCTTCCCCCCTTCCCCTGAACAGCTTGACTAGCAAGCTAGTAGATAATCCTGTTCAAAGTTAATGTGCAACAACATGATTGAGGAAAACGGACTTAAGGGGCTTCACGTGGGCTAGGACATATTGATGCCATATTTAAAGGAATTCTCTATGTTCACCTCTATGAAGATGAATGTCTGAACATCAAGCTTAAAAGACCTGGAGGAGAAAGGGAGATACACATACACACACACCCTGGGAGATAGGTGATTAATTATCAAACTGTGAGAAACAGCTTTCTCTAAAAAGCTATATTTTTGCTAAGAAGCCCTAGAAAAATGAAATTCAGAGAAAAGAATGAAACTATCCTCACTTCTCTATCTAGGATATATTATCTGCAAGCCCAACTCTTGAGCTATAAAAAGGAATTCAAGCTGAGAGAAACCCATGAGAGAAACCGTCTGAGGACTAGCGATAGAAGAAGGCAACCATTTCTCATTGCCTAACCCCTACCTTACCAACATGTTTTCAAATGAATAATAAAAGACATGTCACTGACAAGCAATCACAACTGCCTCCTTGACATCTCTTAGACCACTGTTTCAAGCTATTGTTTAATTATTGTTTAGTTATTTCACTTCCCCACTATATGTCTCCTGCTAACTAGAACCTTAAAGTATCTACTATAATAATCAGCATTCTTTTAAAACTGAATAGGGCCTTAGAGATCATCCAGTCTAATTACCCTTTCTCCAATCATCCCCTCCATTTTACTCTTAAGGAGACCAAGATCTAGTGAAGTGAAGTGACTTCCCCAAGCTTATAGAGCTAGTCACTGGTAGCGATTAAATTCAAAGTTAAGTCCTCTGACTCCACAATCCCATAGTACCAGACTGTCTCTGGTGACTTGGACATAACAGGAGATCAGTAAAAATCTGTTGATATAAGGGGTTGAAAGTCTAGACTGTTAACCTTCATGATACAATCTGGGGAAGAAGGAATTAGGAACACATCTCATCCTCCCCAAATCTACATCAAATTGCTTAAAATTCCACCTGCTAGAAAGACATTTGAGTTACTAGATTTGGATTTCACACATATTACTCTGACAAGGCAAGCAAGCCAATATCCATATGCTGCAGAACTATCTAGAGGAGAGCACCATGAAAAGTTAAAAGGTTTTAGTGAGGTGGGGGACAGAGCAAATATGAATTATGGTAAGTTTGTCTTGCTCCCCATTACTCTCATTCATTCATGCTACAGTACAGACAAGCTGCCTTTCTTGAGGTTCCCATACAAGGAAGTTGATCCCTCATTTCCCTACCTTTGGACTGACAGTCTCCCATTTCCAGAATGTCCTCCCTCTTTACCCTTACCTCTTAGATTAGAATCCCTAAATGTCTTTAAAGCTTAGCTCAAGTTACTCCTTTTGTCACATCCACCCACTGTTAGTGCTATCTTTCCAAATTATCTTGTACCTATTTGTCTAGCCCTAAATGCTTCTATGTCATCATTCCTGCTATATTATAAATTCCTCAAGGGCAGACATTTTCACTTTTGTCTTTGTATTCCCCATACTTAGTATATTGCCAGATGAATAGTAGGTACTTAATAAATGCTTAAGAATTGATTAGTTAATTGGTTGAATTGGTTGATTGAAAATTTCAAATAAAAGGGAAAATGATTAACCTTTCTGACTTTGTCAAGAGTTGTCTTGTTATACCTTGAAGAGCATGCTTGGGAATTAGAGGATTGCTTTTACTAAATCAACATATTCACCACACTCTCTCAAAATCTCAGGAAAAATAAACAAGTGCTTCAACATGTGTACTATAAAAAATTCAAGTATTTTCGCTTCTGTTTCTTCCCTTTGTAGTTCTGATATTGCTCTGGAACTATCCTCATTGATAGGAGCCTTCTCATTCTGAAGCATTCCTCTAACACGTTGGCCATCATCTCCCATTGATGACTTCCTTTTGGGGACAGGCTTACGTTGACCAAATCCTTCATCTCCTTCCTAGCTCTACTTGAACCTCACCATCATATGCCAACTCAAAGAAGTTTTCCCCCATGCCAACACCCTTTGTAGCTGTCTTTTATTTGTAAAGACAATGTAAACCCTTTGAAGGCAAGGACTGTCTTTCTTTTTGCTTGTATCTCTATCCTCAGCACTTATCAGAATATCTGGCACAATATCTAGACAGCTTTCTTTTCTTTGCCTAAAGAAATCAAAATGAATCACCTCTGCATTGTTCTTGTTCATCCATTTCAGTCGTAGCTGACTCTTCATGACCTGTTTGGGGTTTTCTTGGTAAAGATATTAAAGTGGTTTGCCATTTCCTTCTCCAGATCATTTTACAGATGAGGAAATTAAGGCAAATAGAGGTAAGCAATTTGTCTAGGGACACACAGCCAGCAAGTGGCTAAGATCAGATTTGAACTTGGAAAGATATGTTATCCTGACTCCACGCCTGGCACTATATCCACTGAGCCATTTAGCTGGCCCAGAATGCATTTCTACATACCATATATCTAAACTGAAGCTTTTATTATACCATTATTTTAAATAGACTGGGTATACTTTAGAATCAGCGATGCAAATTAATATCTTAGAAAGCATATTTTTACTAATAAAGTCAATGCACATGCAGAAATATGTGGCTTATTATATTTAAATAACACAAATGAACTTAGTATCTTAGTGGTATTCTTTTGCTCATAGGACAGTTGTCATCCTGTAAGATTGGAGTCTGCCAAATATGGCACTGAAACTGTCTACTTGACTCAGTAGTTGTGCTATGTGATGTAGTCTTGGGTGAGATTCTGTGTTAAGCATTTCTCTGCTGGAATCCCTCTAGGATACAAGCCCTTAGATACTGACTTCAAATATCTTTAATGATTCCTTTAAAGAGCAATAAAAACCAAGCTGCTAAAAATCAGCTAACTTTACCAGTCCAGCTCATGAATGGACGGTGTAAGCATTTAAGAAGCCTTAAACATCAATCTTTCACAGTTAAATTTATAATGCATCCATATTATGAATTGCTTTCACTTGGATCCTGGAGCCCCCAGGCACTGTTTTGCAAGGAGTTCCTATGACACACATACATTAAACTGAAGAGGAAGGAAATGTAATTCTCCCAGAGGCTGGTATTCACCCACTTTGATTATTTATTCTGCCTAGTGATCTAGGTTCAGCTGACAGGTCATTGTTTGATGGGTTGGTACAGAAAGAGTGGAATAGAGGGACAGAAATCTCAAATCACACCAATCCAGATGGGAAGAAATACCTGAAAACCTAATGTAAAAGTTAATTTTGGTTTTGGTCTTGTTCAGTATCCATTCTGGATCAGGCAATGAAAATTTGTTTACATTGGGTTTGTGACCTTTTTTTGTGGGAGAGGGATACTTGATGAATCAATGAAAGTAATGAGATTTCTAGGAAAAACATATGATAGCAATAAGTGCTAGTGACTTTTTATTTTGCTTCTGAGAATAAGAGCAATTTATTGAATTATATAAGCATTTATCAACATTTTTTAAAAGATGTAAAATTATCTGTTTGATGTTCCTACCTTTCTAGTCTCTTCATATCTTACTTCCAGCAAGATGCTCTAAGACCCAGTGATACCATTCTCCTAACTGTTCCTCTCATAAGACATACCATCTCCAGGTTTTGAGCATCTTCATTGACAAGTGAAGTCATTCTTAGAATTCTCTCTGTTCTCATTTTTGCCTCCTGGTTTCCCTAAATTCATTCAGGTTCCAGCTCAAAATTCCACTCATTACAAAAATACTTTCTTGAATCCCATTAATGCTAGTACCTTCCCTATGCTGATGTAATGATCTCCAAATTGTTTGTACACAGTTGTTTGTACACAGTTGTTTGCCTATGACCTCTTCTATTAGATTATAAGTTCTTTGAGAGCAAGGACCAAGATTTATGTGTTTTTTTTTTAATTTTCACCTCTCTTCATATACCCCCTGCTTAGCATTGTGTTTGGAATGTATATGGTGCTTAATAAATTCTTGTTAACTAACTAACTGAAGGGAAAAGATACAACATGGCATCGTAATAAAAAGTTGCCCTTGATGCCACTATGACCCTGGTTCAAGTCATACCTCTGACATATATTTGCCATGTAACTGTGGGTAAATTATTTAACCATCCTTATTCTAGGTCAGGAATGTCACACTCACACAGAAAGGAAAGAAAGTGCAGAGTATTAAACCATATATACACAGGAATCCCTGCAGGCTGCTTATTGACATAGAAAACCACATACAAATATTATATATGTTCTATTGTATTTTTCTTTGTTTTGCTAAATATTTCCTAATTATATTTTAATCTAGTTCAGGGTACATGAAGGAATGTAGGTGGCTATAGGAGAGCTGCACAGGCCATGTCTTTGACAACTCTGCTCTTGGCAACTCTTGGACTATAAGTCAAAGAGGTAGTCACACTTATGTTAGTAGAGGGAATTTCCTCACCCAGGAGATCCATATAACAAAGAAATCATGTTTTATCCTGAACAAAGTAATTTCTCTTTTAAAATATATTTTTGGAAATTATCTTAACTCTATCCATTCAAATTCTTCAGAACACTATTTCTTTAGATCACCTCTGATACTCCTTTACTTTTTCACTATCTACTATTAATCAGAAAATACTCTCTCTCCCCAAAAATGCATAACTAGAGATGTAACATGAAAGGAAAAGGAAGGAGATTAAATAATTTACAAATTAGATGAAATATTCAGCTAATTCTTTATTATTCATCACATTCTGTGTATGTATATAATATATGCCCAATTATTGATTATCATATTATTTTATATGTATAATTATATAATACATATAACCAATTCTTATTTATTCATAATCTTACAAGATATATATATATATAATTATTGATTAATCATAACCTTATATATGTATTATATAAAATTAGACAATTCTTGATTATCTTATCTAATCTGTGAATTATTTATATTCTTCCAAATTTGTGTGTGTGTGTGTATATATATATATATATATTCTTCTATATATATAATAAATACGCACTGCAAAAGAACTTAAGACCTATTTTTTTTGTTTTATATATCTTGTCTGATAAGCATATGGAACTCATTAAAGCTTATTTTCATATTACACTAAACACTCAAATGAAAAGAAAAACATTTCAGGTTAAAAAAAATCAGATGTTTTCAAATACTTAAAAGCCTGGGGTCATGTAGAACTAGAAGACATAACATCTTGATGTTCAACTTAAATGTCACTGAAATTTGTCTATGTGTCATCAAGAATCTAGTAATAGTATTATCCATTCCTTATCTCCCTCCTCTGCAAAGGGGGATTGGTAACTACTGAGCTTATGTGGATTTTGTGAGGATTGAAATAAAACATTTTAGTTTCTGAGTAAGAAACATGCAGATGGAAAATTCTATTTTATGAATTTGGGGAAATCTAAAATGAAATAGGAAGTCAATACAGTAAATGTAGTTATTTTGCAATGAATCTGCTTCTTTAAGAAGTAATATCTCCAAAGTGTGTCTGTGTCCTCAAAACAAACACTATTTGTTCTTCTTTATAAGGTACAGGAATCACTGCCCTTCAAAATGGCAATCAGAACTGACTCTGCATGAGTCTGAGAGCAGAGATCAAGAGAAATAACTACTAGTATCATAACCCATAATGAATTAAGGACAAAATGGCAGCCATAGCCAAAAGAAGCATGGATCCAGTCTATTCACTAAGATTCTTTAGCGACCAGCTAATAATATCTTAGAGCTTACGTTACCTTTTTGTAGGTATTTTCTAATTAGTCATAAAAACACAGTAGTTAATAAATGAGAAAACCAGAACTCTAACAAATAATTATATTTTTAGTCAAAACCTCAGAAAACATTAATTTTTTTTCTTGAGTTGCCTATGAAAAAGTCTTAATTAGTAAGAATAACTTATATTTATATAATTTTCTCTTTATAAACAGTTTCCTTAAAACAAACTTGTGAGGATTATTTTGTAAATGAGGAAACTAAGACCCAGTGGTGTAATGGGATTTGTCCAGTCATACAATTATTTAATGTCAAAGCCTAGATTCAAACCCAGGTCTTATAGTATCAAGATCAGTACTATATTTCTGTTAAACTGATTAAAAGAAAACCTACAGGGGGCCATAATTGTCAGTTAGTAAATATTTACAAAGTTCCTACTATGTGCCTAGTACCTTACTAAGAATTAGATAGAAAGGATGGCAAAAGATGGTCCCTTGCCAGGCACTCTCCATGTAATAAGAGAGAAAACATGTAAACCACTATGTATGAACAAAACATATATATGGGATAACTTGGAGGTAGAGGGAAATAGAGGGAAAGCATTAGCATTAAGGGACATGCAGAAAAGCATCGTAGCTGAACCTTAAAAAAAGCAAGAGGTAGAGATGAGGAAAGAGGGTATTCCAGACTTAAAAGACAGCCAATGGAAATGACTAGAGTCAGGAGATAACGTTTCTTGTGAAAGGATAGTAAGTAGGTCAAGGTCAATGTATCATGAAGAGTAGGATGGGGTTTGGGGAAAGGTTATAAATATAAAAATGCTAGGAAGGGTTTTAAAGAGCTTTAAAATAAAGAGATGATTTCATATTTGATCCAGAGTTAATAGGATGTGACTGAATTTTGCAAAATGGGGTCAAGTTTCCAATGACGACTATTCATTTGACAGATAAGTGGGAAGATGTTCAAGGCAGAACAAACAACCAATAGGCTATTCCAATAGTATAGGCATAAGATGATAAGGACCCTGTAAGATTTAAATTAATATCTAATACTCCAAGTATTGTATTTATTAAGTTTATTATCTTACAAAATAGAACCACATGCCTAAGTTTTTTCTACCTGCTCAAAATTCCCCACTCCACCAAAGCCAGGATAGGAAGGAAAGAGAGCAAGACAGGAAACTCCACAGAATTTATATCCTGTTTACATCAGCATGTAATGACAGGAAGAGAATGGGGTGCTGGGAATTTTAGTTTTGCTGATAATCATAGTTTTGCTGGGAATCGAAGTTTTTTGAGGGTAACAGATTTTAATTACACAACCCACACCAGGGTGATAGAAGCATCATTAGAGGAAAGAAGGATACATATATGAGAGATCTTGTGCCGGTTAAGATCAATAGGGCTTAGCAACAGATTGGATTTGAGGGATGAAAGAGTTTAAGGAGTCAAGGTCATCATCTTCTAGGATCTGAAGGATTGACCTAAGGAAGACAAATTGAATTTAATACATATTTGACTTCCTTAAGCAGAATTAGAAGCAAAGAGAAAAGTTGTAAAGAGCCTAATTTCATTTCACTGTTATCAAAATCATCCTAACAATGGAAATCATTCAAAAGGAACTTCTTCAGGAGCAAGGAGATTTCCTCGATGATCATATATAGGATAGAATGTAGAGGGAATTATGTTTTTAGGTATGGGTCTGACTTTATGGCCATTGAGAGTCCTTCTAACTCAAACTTTACAATGCTGTGGAACCATGCCAGAGTCACTAAGTATTTTGTTATGTTATGTTATGTTTTGTTTTGGGGGAGTCAATAGAGGTTAAGGGTAAAGCAGGAAATGGGGGTTTTACTTGTAACCTGTTATCAAGCAAGCCTGCAGCAGTGTCACTTGACCCCCATTGCCTAACCCTTACCACTCTTTTACCTTGGAACCAATACACAGTATTGATTCCAAGAAGGAAGGTAAGGGTTTAAAAAATAAATAAATAGCTAGAGAAAGAAAGAAAGAAAGAAAGAAAGAAAGAAAGAAAGAAAGAAAGAAAGAAAGAAAGAAAGAAAGAAAGAAAGAAAGAAAGAAAGAAAGAAAGAAAGAAAGAAAGAAAGAAAGAAAGAAAGAAAGAAAGAAAGAAAGAAAGAAAGAAAGAAAGAAAGAAAGAAAGAAAGAAAGAAAGAAAGAAAGAAAGAAAGAAAAGACAAGACATTTCCTTTTTCATACACAACACCACATACAATCAAGGCGCACTACTACCCAGTAGTAGGTAGTAGAAGGGTAAAGTAGCTGTCTTTCTGCCACCTAACCACAGAACAATGTAATTAGAGAAAGGAGAGAACTTAACCAAGCAAATTAATAGACTTTGAGCAGCAAAGAAGGATAGAAGATAAGCTGGTCCCAGAAGAAGTGAAGAAAATACTGACCTGGGTCTAAAGGGCTTGTAATCTAGAGAAAGTGAGGAAACAGATTCAGGGAGATTTTCACTGCAGCTAAGAAGGAAAAGAAGTTCAGAGATATTGTAGTGTGCAACATATAATTAATGAGATTTATAGCTGTAAGCAAGTGTACATACACACACACACTCAAAGTGGGCATAAGGGAGTTGCAATAATAAGCAAGGCTCTAGACAAGTAGCTGGAAGTACCTAATTATTTCTTCTTTTATAGAATCTGCTCAACTGCTATGATCGCCTATGATTGTGACACAGCATAAGAGGAGAAGACCCATCTTTATTCAGGGTGCACTATCCCACCATGGAGGGAAAGAGGGGACTCAACAATAAATCTGAACAATAAGCATAACTTGCTCTACAGATGATTTCCAAGGGAATGACTGCACTGCATCGGCATGAGTGACTTGACAGAGAGGCAGTTTTCCATTGCCTTCTGATCCTAAGAAAATCATGTGCCCTACCATGAGTGAGTTCCTTGGGGACTCTTTAGAGGGGAAACTAATGGTAATGGACATTGGCAGTCTGTAGCCTCCAGAGAATCACTAATTGCACAAAAAGGATAATTTTTGTTAGACTTTAACTCACCTAATGGATGAGAATGGTAGCAGGGAGAGATCCCTTTAAGATATCTATTGCTGTCTTTTAAAATGTGAAGAACAATTGGGGATCAAGTATCCTGGCAGTCAATCTTAAAGTCTAGAACATTCATTTCATTGTCTTGAAAGCTCTCATTCTTTTCTATCAGTAGCCTATATGTAGACATGCATATTTATGAATTTCTGTGATCCACTTGTAGAGACACTGGTCCCAAACTTACCGATTTTCCATCTGATGCAACAAAAGAGGTCACCTCTTCAATTAGAGCACAATGGCGGAAAATGAATGTGCTCTGCTTGTTTCCCTTCTTATAAGACTTCCTTATCTGGCAGCTCCAGTGATGTGATGGGAAGGTGATTTGCAAGTCTGATTTAGCAGTTTTTGATCATAAGAGACAATGTGAGTGGAAGTTTATGCTTATAATCTTGAGGACATTACAGAAATTTAGCTCCAGTAATGTGTGGGAATTATTCAAACAGAAATAGACTTTTAACTCTGTGGTCCATCCTACTTAGCTTGCACAGCCAGGGCCCTAATGTAAATGAAAACTCCTCCAGTCATTCTCTGGGAGCCACTGTTTGGGAACTGCAAACATTCCAACTCTGATGTCTGGTCAGCAAGCAAAAATAGAGACCCAGATTTCTTCATACTTTCAGATGTTCAAATTCATCCTTATGAACAAAAAGAACAAATTCCTAAAAAAAAAAAAAGGATTAATTATAACTTTCAAGATTGCTTAATGTAGAAAAAATCCCGTTTTTACTTCATCATTTTGTGCTTCTACATAATTTCATCCATCATGCAACTTTATCCATAGCATTGTTGTTTTTTTGGGGGGCGGTTCTTGGTGCAGAAAAAGAAAGAATAAAATAAACCCTCACATTAGTGTAAGAAGCAGAATTTCTAGTTCATATATCTTAGTAGATAAAGTCCTATACCAAGTCCTTAGTATGAAGACTGCAGCACTAAAGCATTTTTCATGAAACTAGAAATGATAAAAGCAAACTGCTGATGATATTATGAGTAGGTATATATGACAACAGAACCCGGAAAATATTTATTTCTGTACTAGGATATTACATGTGAACAGTAGTGTCTAGGTTTAGTTTCAAGATGTTTAGAGTCTGATTAGGGAAAGGCTCCTGACAGACCTGTCTTTTCCCTCCTTTCTTAAAAACCCAACTCTCCTTCAATCCCCATTCCTACAAAGATGAATTAAGAAGTCAATTTGTCCTCTTTTTGTAACCCTTCTTCATTGGATTTTCAGACCCAAGTACAGCAACTGGGATGAAGGAAAGGGATTTCCTACCTCTGTTTCTGTGGTGGAAATGGAAAATTCCTAGGCAATACCACAAACTACCTATGCTTGTCCAGGTGGTCTGAGAGGGTTGCTCAAGGAGTTTAAAATCCTAATTATCTTCTGCCTATCTGGTTCCTTTTTCTGAGCACAAGCTAGAGATTGAAATGACTCAGGACAATCCTTCTATTGATGTTTGATAGCCTAGAAGAGATTATGAGTGGCCAAATTTGATCATTTTTCCATTTTATTCTTCCTCATATACTTTGTGATATGGTCTCCTTGCTGTTCTTCACATGTGACACTATTTGCTCATCTCTGGGAACTATCACTGGTTGTCAACCATGCTGGAACTCTCACCTTCCACAACTAGACTTTCTGGCTTCCTTCAAGTATCAAATAAAATTATTCATTAGATTGTGAGCTCATTGAGGACAGAGAATGTGTTTTGTCTTTCTTTGCATCCCCAGTGCTTATTGTCTATAGTGAATGGCACATATTAGATATTAAATAAATGTTTATTGACTAAAGTGTCACTTTCTAGAAGAATCTTCTCCTGGATGTTCTTAATCATAGAGCATTTCCTTTCAGATTATGTCTAGCTCATCATATATATGATAAATATAAATTAAAATAACTGTGCAAATAAATTATATATGTATAGTTTATTTGTACATAATTATTTTCATTTTGTCTCTCCATTAGACTGTAAGCTCCTTGAGAAGAGGGGCTATTTTTGTTTGTTTGTTTGTTTTTGCTTTTCTTCGTATCCCCAGTGCTTATTATGGTGCTGCTGGGCACATGGCAGACATTTAATAAATTCTTGTTAACTTGACTAAAAGCAATGATCTCCTAACCAGAGCAAAGGAGACTCAATTGATTACCTCTGAGAAGCTAAATAACTAAGGCCATGCCATAGGGTATGGAGGCAAAGATAGATGGAGCGTGACAATCCTGCTATTTCCATGAGTAGCTCAGGCAGTGCAGATCAGAAGTAAGTGGTGCATATTTATATCTTAACCATCAAATAAGAATCTAATGAACTGTTTGAATGAGTTATGCTTTTGGTATTGGTTTGTGTGCTCTAATAGAGCTCTTTATATCTCATGGTTTTTCTGTAGAGAGGAAAACAAAGGCAGCCCAATACATGATACTTGTATATTAAGTGCCCATTTTGGAACTGAAGACTTTGTTATCAACTTTGGGAAACCTAGAATTGAGTTATCCACTAGCTTTATGTTAACTATTTCCTCAGAGCAAAATTGAGGGGAAGGAGCAGACAGTCAGGTGCCCAAGATCTGATTCCATCTCTGTGAGCCCAGAGTCCTTGAGGGGTCTCTAGGCTATAGCTGACATCTGCTTGATATTTACAATCTGGGAGAGTGTAGATAAGGGAAATTTCTAATCTATTGGTTCCTGAGAGACAGATATAGACAAAGTAGAAATATTCCACTGTATAGAGCATGCTGTTACACTAGTATCCAAATTAAACTTCAAGTTCTGGGATCCAATAACACTCTTAGTTTGTCTCAGTAGTTGGAAACACAAATAGGTACTCATCATATGATCTTCAAGAGAATAAGATGTGGACAGGCAAAAGGAAATTTGTTTTCTCCAGTGGAGTAACCTCAACATGTACCTTTTTCCTCCATACTGGTAACCTTTCAAGGAAATATTCTGAAGCTAAGTTCTGAATTATTAACAAGCTTAACGTTAGTGCACTTCTTAATGTGGATGTATTTGAAAGTGGGGTAAGATCAATTTTCTGTTTCTAATTTTTAATTGAGTCTAATGACCAGAATTGACCTAGAAGCCTTTCAGCCTCCAGAGAGAAAGCATTGAGTGGATCTGGAGAATGAGATTCTTCCCCTTGCATGAATATTTTTCATTTCAGATGCTGTCCCTGAATCTGCCAACATGACAATGCTCTTCAATAATAAAAAGACATGTTTGAAGGGTTTTGTAAAGATGACACCTGTCTGACTGACATACTCTTCCAGTGCACCTTCACCAAGCACCAGCTCCTTAATTCCTGCTACACCATGACTGTCAGTCACATGCTTGCTTGTGATTTCCATTCCCTCCTACCCAATAAAAACAGAGTAAGAATAAAGAAAATAAAACCAATCATATTAGTAAAATAAATACATTTCCCTGATTTGGGGGACTAAAAACTTTTCTCTGTGGAAGCACTCATCAAAAGTAAAACCATTTCAAGTTAATTATTGAATTAACATATCACCAGCCCAAGAAACCTGTCCTTGTGCACAGAAACAAAATTTTGAAATACTGATCACATTAAATCTACAAAAACAAATGTATCTCACATCATTTGTTAGAGGAACTAAAGACTGAGATATATTCTCAGTACAGAAATCAAAATATTCTCTAATTTATCTATTTAATTCATCCTTTCAAAAAAAGTCTACTTGAATTATTGATGCATAGAAAGCCTGATGATTGAAAGTGGATGAACCATTTTTCACTCCCCTCTAGGTGGCTAGAAGTAGGAATTATTTCTCATCATTAAGTTAAAATTTTTTTTTTACTTTTAGCTGGCATGACAGTGACACAAGATCTCTCTGAGACTATTTCAGAGGCAGCTGGAAATTGAAAACCTTTCAGCATAAGAAACAAGAGTCAATCTTTTATACTCCCATTAACATTAATGGGAGTTATGTAGGCAAAGCCTCACACATTGAGCTAGGACTATGCCTCATTCCACATCAAATTAATAGCCAGTGTTTTGCTGCTTTCCCATGGCAACAATAAAAACACAATATAATACTACAAACAACCATTGCATGTAGAGTACAAGGGTGTGGATATTAGGGGCAAGGAAATCCTTTTTTCATTTCATCTGTAGACCTCCCATAGAGATCAATGGCAACCCTGTACAGAGACTCTAGACCAGATGTCACTCTGTAATCAGAAGGCTTTTATAGGAAGTATGATTTTTTTTTTTACTTCCTCCAAGATTCCATACTTTCCTGAAGAGACAGACAGCAGTAAGAAAACCCCTGGCAAATTCCAGAGTATAATTAAATGCTGGTCTTAAGGGTCAAGGTACTTTAAGGGTCAATCCACTTTATAGATTCTATTTTATAGAGAAATGTTTTAGACCACAGCATAAGTAGTAAAGCTATGGCTTGACCTGCAGCTACACAAAACCATGGAAAAAGAAAGTCCTTTATGATATTTTTGAATGTGTTTCAGGAGGCATCAGCAGGATTGGGGCAGTCATGACAATGGCAGCTGCTCTGTTTATCTACAATGTCTGCAACCTTTTCCTCCCTGAATCCAAAGGAAAATCCTTTTCCTTCATTCACACGTGATTATTTTTTCTCCACTTAACAAAAGCAATGTGTGCTTTAAAATTACAAAATGTGAATGTCAGGATTCCAAACAATAAATATAAGAGATATCTATCAGTCAAAAGTAGGAAGACACAGTAATTCATGTAAACAAGAGACAACTTTGATCCCACATGAAGGACTGACACTCTATGAACTCAAGCTACAAAAGGCACTAATGTAGCTCTAAGGTAGCTCACGTGGAGTGTCTCTCTTTTGAAAGCTAGTATAAACCTGGAAAAATCCACCCATCCCCTTGACTAGTCCTAGGAAGTAGAATGAAAAAAATTCTTAGTGCTCTGAAAGATTTGTCTGTTTATCAAAGTATAAAATTGCCAGACAGAATTGTAGACTTTATCAATGACTCTATATTCATATTACTTGATGTCTTTGCTGGGGCCCTTAAGGACTATGAAGACTCTAGTCACATAGCTTTGTAAATCCAAATTCTTGTAGATGAATCTATACTAAGTATAGAGAAAGCTGTTAAAACTAATATTATTTTCATCTAATAAAACCAGTGTTTTGGCCCAAATGGCCTACTATATCAGCATTTTCAGTTAAGATATACCTGTGCTGGGATATCTGCATAAAGTTTTGATGAAGTAATGCCAAAATAATTTCCAAGATATCAAAATTACCTCAGTTCAAATCTTTCTTCCAACAATTACTAGTTATGTGATTCTCATCAAGTAAAAACCGCTAAGTCCTCAATTTCCCTTTCAGTAAAATGGGGCTAATAATAACTATTTTTTTCTCTCACAAGGTGGTTGTGAGTCTCAAGAGAGACAATATATGTAAAAATGATCTGTAACTTTTAAGTGCTATATAAGTGACACCTACTCTTATAAACTTTTCTCCATGAAGCACTATTTGGATGTCCCGCCATAACATAGAGTTGACAGCAGTCCAAGTGGCTATATTTTGTCAATGGAGCTCAAATTCTAGCAGGTCCTACTATAAAGTTTTCAAATATGATCTGAATAAAAGACTGTAATAGTTTTCCAAGGGCCAACACAGCTGGGAAAAAAAGAAGCTTATCATAAGTAAGATAGTCACTTGGAAATAGAAGGCCACAAAATAAAAATATAAAGTCTTCAGTAGTGATGGTAGAATGATGGTAAAGTATATAAAGGCAACTTGTAATTATGCCATTTGTGATCATTCGTAAACATTGGACTGGATAGCGATACTCTAAATCTGATATACTTGTCCAACGACCAGAAAATGAGTATATAACTGGAGGAACTGAATTACATAAATTTTGACATGTTCTCTATAATTTAAACCTGAAGAGAAAAGCCAGATGGAAGGAAATTGCATCTAAAGGAAAGGATAGCTTTCAGGTTCTCCCTTGAGAGATAAATAAAGAAGTTGGAATAGATATTACCAAGTGTTCAGCAAGAAACATCCTGTCATGGGAGACTTCACCATCTCATACTGAAGTCCAGACAAGACAATGCAAATCTGTTAAGTAATATACCAATTAAAGGAAACCTGTTGAGAAATCCAACTAAACTTAGTCATTAGAGAACATTTAGCAATAAAACTAAAGAAGACCACAAATATATGAAAGATGAGGGGGGTGGAATCTACACAGATTTTTATAACAATTGTTTATAGAGGAAATGGAAATATACTGAAGAAAATGAACCCAGGTAATTGTGCTGGCTTAGATGAAGTATGAGTGTCATTTTAGAAGGGACATAATTTTGCATGAGTTGATGAACAAATATTCAAAGTAGGTAGAGATGAAGGTAACAGAGATGTTTTTAAAAGTCAGTTGAGAGAACATTAAAGATCAACTCCATGCCTATCTTCAACTTGTATCAAATTTTAGGAGAAGAATTTAAAAACTGAATAAGGGCATCCATTCATTAGAAGAAAACAGGAAGTCTTAAAAAGCAATACTTCATAGTGTATGAGATATGAGTTTAAATCCCATTACTGATAATTATGTGACGTTGGGAAAATTACTTAAGCTCACAAAAACTCAGTTTCCTCACCTATGAAATTGGAATATTGATAATTTCTTCTTCATAGAGTTCTTGTGAGAAGCAAAAATAGTGAAGTATGCAAAGTACTTTGTAATCTCTAACTTCTGTATAAATACGATCTGTTATCATACAACTAAGTGAAAAATATAGAGAATATGACATCACATTGGACTTGGTTTTCTCACTCTTATTTTTCATTTCTGAAAAAACCCATCATGGATAAATATTCTAATAATGTCTCTTTCTTACATATATACAAATTATATAATCATTGAAATATTACTGGTTATTAATATCAACTAAAGCATAAAATAGGAAGGCATATGTTTGTTCCTTTCCTTACTGTTAAAAAGATCCAGAACACAGTCCATGTCAAGGCAGGAGCCTTTAGAGTTGGTGATACCTTCAAGATGTTTCTGTTTGCAGATGAAATTGTGCTTATTATATAAATCCTCTGAAATGAAAAGAGCTTTCAAAATGAGATTTATACTTCTCAAAAGAGTTTGACCTAATCAAACACATAGGAAAAGTTGAGGGTATGAAGAATGTCTATTATCCAGCATGATCAGTAGAGTCAAATTCAGGGCAAATGGATTACTGTGGGCTTCATATTGACTTAAAAATTAAAAATTAACATTATATATGTTGTAATTTTTGTTAATCATTTCCCAGTTACATTTTAAGATGATTCATATCATGTTTTGTGTATCTTGGAGTTTGACACCTTGGTCCAGATTATGATATGAATTTGAATGGTCAATCAGTCAATTAAAAGTTTCAATTGTCATAAAATTTATTGATTTTGTAGACAGTCACTGTAAATGGACAGTGAGTTGGGCATAGAACTGATCAGCAAATGAATGGCCTAGACTGAAAAAAAGGTAGCAGTTACCAATACTCATTTTCCATTACCTTTTGCATCTTCCCTAGATAGACTAAAATCATTTGAATAGTTAGTTTTCAATAATCCAAGTACCTGTGAATGGGAAAATGTAATTTCTTATATTCATGAAGTAGTTTATTATTTTCAAAAGCTTCTTTATATACATCTGGAACCCATATGCAAGAAGGTATCCTTGTATGCTTGTATGGATGCTTAAGGTTATCTTTCCTTAATCTAAAAAACAAGGATTATAAATCAAAATGGTAATATATTGATTTATCTTGGTATTCATTACATAAGCATCTGTTAAATAGACAAAGGCATACTTTAAATACTACAGGGAAACAAAATTACAAAGAATATGAACACTGCTTTCAAGAAATTCACAATGTAGGAAAAGGATTAGATATAATTATTATCAAAGAAATACAGAATCTCAGAGGTGGAAATAGAGAGAGCCTCAAAGATTAATCTAACTCATATCTTTTTAAAAAACACCTCTCCAGCTTTCTCAACAAGGATTCAATTAGCTTTTGCTTGAATATCTTTAATGACTATTCCACAATTGTATAGATTTCTTAGAACTTTTTTCCTAGAATCAAGCCTAAATTTGTCTTTTTGTAACTTCTATCCATTGCTTATAGTTCTGATTTTTAAAGTTTTCTTGATGTTTTGGGTTTACATTATATGTATTTACATATTACATTCACTTTGTGAAAGATCTTTAATAACAAAATAACAGTTATGTAAAACTAATGTCACTACAGTAACCTCATCTGCAGGTACATACAACATTTCACATCTTAAGCATCCTCCCATCTATTTTTGCAAAATTAACATGAATCAGTTTATATCTCTTTACCTCATTAGAATGAAAAAAGAAAAGCATTTCCTATACAAACATGCATAGACAAACAAAATGACAGTCCTTAATGATTAAATTCAATAATGATAATTTTTATCACTCATCTAGAATTACAAAAGGTGATTCCATTGATCATATTCTAATAATCTTCAATATGATTTGTTTTTACAGATATAGTTGTTTTCTGCAAGAAAGAGAATAAATCCATCACTTCTTCCAAATAGTAGGTCCTAGGCAACTTCATTACATTTTACTAAAGAGTAAAGAGGTCAGGCCCAAAAGGCAAAGTAAGAAATACTCAAAGTCTGCCAACCACTCTCCAAACAACCACAGATGAACAAAAATCACTCAAAATGAATACAAAAAAAGCCGAACCAACAGAAGAAGGGTTGAAGCAGTGCTCTGGCCCAGAACAACACAGTGATAGCATGGAGGACTCATCTCATTGAAGTAGAAGGAAGGAATGCCGAACAAGCCTCAGCAGAACTCAGAAACAAAACAGTGCAATTAGCAAGGGAAAGAGTACAGCTGTCTCAGCCCATCCTCAGCAGGTGAAGAGTGGAAACTAGCACAATACAGAATAAGCAGCAGTGGAAGGAAAGTAGCCCTGAATAGTCCAGCCAAGTATAGAGGCCAGGTGCAATAGCACACGAAGCAGTGTGAGGAACTCAGCCCAATAAAGTCCAGATTTGGTGGTATTGAGCAGAAACCAAATTGAAACAGCTGAACTGAAATAGCTGCAAACCTCCACACAGCAAGGCAACAAGGACACCTTTTCAAAGTGCTCAATCTGAGACAAAGACAACTGAGACAATCCCAGGTATAGTCTGAGCAGTTCTCCTTCTATCTGAGGAACAGAACTAAGGTTCAGCATGTAGACAAAATTTAGGGGGGAAAATAACCTTGAAATAAGCAAAAGACTGAGAAAAAGATTGATGCTAAAAAAATTTCAACAAGTGAAATGATCAAAATGCACATTCTGAAGATGATAGCAATACAAAAATGAAAATGTGTGAAGCTTCAAAGACATATTTGAAAGGATGTCAAGCCCAAAATGAACCCTTAGAAGAGTTCCAACATAGGATAGAAAAACAAATAATAAGAAATTTGGAAGAATTAGAAATGAAAATGACAGAAAAAATCAAGTTTGGAACAAAAACTTGCTGAAGAAAACAGTTTCCTAAAAAAGGAAATACAATACCTCAAATAGGAAAATAACTCCCTAATAAAGGAATTACAAAACTTCAAAGAAGAAAATGTCTTCCTTAAATTAGAATTAGACAAAAGAAAGCTCAATCAATGAGATAGCAAGATAAAAATCTAAAAGAATTCAAAAGGATAAAACATTTTTAGAAAAATTGAAATCTCTCACTGGCAAAAAAAATTCACCTGGAAAATAGATCCAGGAGAGACTAAGCAGGGTGGAGTAAATCAAAATTTCACAGATGATCTCTCCACCAATAACCTCCTAAAAGAAATCTCAAATTAAAAAATCCCAGGACCACACAGTACGCCCTGAAAATATTTGAAAATAGTGATCAGATTCTGGTTGCCCTTCTCTGAATACTCTGCATATACCTTTGAACCCATTCTTTCTCATATTCTCTAGAAGACTTCACCATAAATCATGTTCAATCTTATTTTCCCCCCTCTTAGCCTCTCTCTCTCCATCATAATCAATGTCTATTTATTGGTCCCTTCGTTACTCCCATCAAATATGCCCAAATATCTCTCATGTTTAAAAATTTTTCACTTTACCATGTTTTAAAACTATCATCATAAATCTCTCCTCCCTTTTTTAGTCAAGCTCCTGAAAACAAAAAAATCTTGTCTATATTTAATGCGTTCACTTACTCTTTTCTCATTCTTCAGATCATTGCAATATAGCTTCTGATCCCATCATTTAATTCCAATTGTTTTATCTAAGGTTACCAATGATTCTTTTATTATATAATTTGATAGTCTTTCCTCAGATTTAATCTTTCTCAATTTATCTGCTTCATTTGACATTACTATCTTCTTCTGAATATTTTATCTTTTATATGTTTTCATGGGCTTTCGTCCTACCCATTTAACTATCATCAGCCTCCTTTGCTGTTTCATCAGGCATTCCATTACCCCTAACCTGAGTGTTGCCCACATTTGTTCCTTGGCCTTCTTCTTTTCTTTCTATATACTATTTCTTGGATTGAATTATTATTTCTATTCAGGTGACTCACAGATCTATATAATTAAATAGGCCCACTCCCTTCTCTGGGTTTGCATTCCTCATCACCATTTTGCCCATTATACATTTCAAACCAGATGCTCTAGAGACCTCAATATCCACCATGCTGTAAACAGAATTAATTTCCCCCCAAACCCACCCATGGTTCATTAGTTGTATCAAGGCCTATCCCTTCCTTTTGTATAAATTCACAACTCCAGTGCCATCTTCATTGTCTTGTCAGTTCTTCCTCACTATCTCTCACATTTGACTCTTTCTCTTTTATCTGACAACTACAACCTTTGTTCAGGCCATCAGCATCACCTCTTACCTTGACTATTGCAATAACTTCCTAATTTGTCTTTCTGCCTCAATTCTCTTACCTTTCTCTTCCATCTAAAGTGCCTATCTGACCATACTATAGTTCTACTCAGTAATTTCCATTGATTCCCTATTTATTCTTGGGTTAAATAATATTTGCTCTTTATGTCATTTTTTAAAATTTCTATTTATGTATACTATAATTTAGCTGACTTTTTAAAATAGTGTGGTATATGTAAATTTACGAAATTTCACTAAATAAGTAAATAGGAGGGGGACAAATGCTTGAAAGTGTTCATTGACAGAAGCACACAATCCAAGAAAAAAAGGTTTAGAAACCACTTTCCCAAGTAAAAAGGAGCAATTTTAAAGAAGGGATTATTAACCTATTTTTGTGCCCTAAGTCCCTTTAGCAATCTAGAGAAGATTATGGATTCTGTTTTAGAATAATGCTTTTAAATAATGGAAGAAGTGCTAAATTTAAGTTAAATGCTAGTGTAAATAAAAATCTATTTTTTCCCATCAACGTCCATGGACACACTAAACTCTACCAATAAACCATTGCAGACCATGGATCCTAGGTTAAGGATCCTGCCCTAAAAATATCACTGGAAAGAGATATTGTCAAATCTATGCCTTTGGATGAATAGAGATGAGGAGATGGGACTTGAAACCAGGCAAATTAAGAGGTTATCACAATATTCCATGTGAGTGATAATGTAGACTTTAATGAGAGTTGAGAGGTTAGAAATTTCGCGTTGACTGGGAAATACAATGGTAAAATACTTGTAGACTAGAGGCATAGTGTGGGAAAAAAAATAAGGTCATCTTATTTCTATAGTAATATGAGTGATAGCTTTCAATTTTAGGCACATTTCCTATTCTCTTTTTATGTTCAGACAGTGGTCTGTCCATGCTAAAGGCAATATTTTAAATATCACTGAACATGTTTGCTATAATAATACAGTGGCTGTTAAATTCTTGGCATATCCTAGAATTCCAACTGACCAACTTGCATCCATTGTTCTCAAAGTTTGAGACAGATAAGGAGGCTGCAGAAATTTAAAGGCTTTCTCATCTTCCCTTAACTTTTTTTCTTAATAACCTCAATACGGTACTTATCTATTAAAAATCAATTCTTATAATTTCCCAGTAAGTGAAATGACTGGTTTTCTCTATACTACAAAATTGATTGAAATCAAGTAAGTCAACAGGTTGTTTGTTGAAACAAAACAAAATAAGATTATTTTTTAAATATTTCAATAAATTAAATATTTTAAGTAATAACTGAATTTTTTAGTTGTTTTAACTGATCTGAGGAAAGGAACTAGTTATTTCAAAGTCCTAACAGTTTGGTCCCTAATTATCTAAAGATGAAGTTTACTTTCCCTGGCCTGTCTGAGTCTTTGTTTCCAGGCTTATAGTCTGTTATTCACCTTTTAAAACCTTGCACTGTGACCAAATTTGACTTTTTCGTGTTCCCCTAGGTACACTTCCCAGCTAGTTATACTTCCCAGCTCTATCATTATACATACAAATCTCTCAACCAGAATGTCTTCTGAGTTCAAATCCACTCTCAGATACTCACTTCATAAATTCAGAAAAGTTACTTAATTTCAGTCTCTGTTTCCTTAATTATAAAATGGAAATGGTAATAGCAGCTACTTCATAGGGTTCTTGTGAGGATCAAATAAGACATTTAATATAATAGATGCTTAATAATTTTTTCATCTTTTCCTGCCTCCATCTTTTCAAACTGCATCTTTTATGGTCCATTTCAAAGTGTTACTTTTTTCCCTGATTCCTTTGCCAGAAATGCCTTTAAAATGCCTAAAGCTCTACAATTTTAAACCTTTGTTTAGATCCTAAACATTTGTGTATCTCTTACATTTCCAAATATCTTATCTTTCCTACTAGTTTTCATATTGAAGTCAGGGGGTAACATCTCACTCAGTTTCAGATATAGCACAGTGCCTTGCAGACAGCAATCAGCCAATAAGTGTTTGTTAGATAAATCAATGAATTTGTTGATTTTTCTATCTCCTAATTTGAAAATCAAATTTTCCTAGATGATAGATTTATAAGAAAATTGTTATTTCTGGCTTTTCCTGTGCCTTTTAAGTAAGACAAAATAAGTATGTTGGTGGTTAGCATGTATACACAATGTTTTTTCTTTTGTTCCTTTAAGCTTTTTGAATTTTATATTGAGACATTTAAATATAATTGGAATTTTGGAATTTTGCTTTAACCACTTTCTACCACTTTCTTAAAAAATCCCATCTCTTTTTGCCCATTATCTGATAAATACTCAATTCAAGCTGCTAATTTGCTTGTCTTTTTTACTAGTTTGCAGTACATGTGTCTGCCAGCATAGAAAAAGTCCATCTTCAATCTTTGAAAACTAAGAGATAGTGAGGAAGACTGGAGAGTCGATTTTCTTGAACAAATCCATTAGAGAGGAAGCACTTAATGTTCCTGCAGGAAACTTCATCAAAAATTCTTATGTAGATTTGCTATAATTTTTTTCATAAATACCAAATTGTTTGAATACTTTTGGAACTATTTGTTTCCCAAAAAGAACTCTGTTGAAAAGGTAGTTTTCCATGAAAAATGGAAGTCAGTTTGCTGCTTATTTGATCTACACAATCAATCCCTGCAGCCCATCTGTTAATTAGCAATTAGAGTATGTATTAAAAAAAATGAAATCTCATTTCTTTTAAGTCCAAATAATATCTTGAACATAGTGGCAGCCTGTTCAGTGGATAGAAAACTCACCTTGATGTCAGAGAGAACTGGGTTTCATGTCTCACTTTTGAGACCTACTGTCTATGTGACCCTGGGAAAGTTGCTTACCTTTTCAGTCCCTCAGGGTATACTCTAAGACTAAATTGCAGGGTAGATTCCTTCCCTGTGAAATTATAGGACTAATACCAAAAAAAAAAGTGTAGAGGAGACAACCCATTGGATAACAATGTTATAATCTTTGAATTTCAAATAACCAAAAATTCTTGGTATACTGGATAGACTTTTGTGCTTGTCATAAATCAGCTTTCCCTTCAAGACTCCGAGGGAATAGATTGTATTTTGTATCAGTTACCATTCTGATGGAATCATACAGCCTTTGTTGTATTGAGACCTTTGATATCTAATTTAACTTTTCTGTTTGAAAGATGAGGAAATTGAGGCCCAATTTGACTTTCCCACAGCACACAAGTAAGCCTGAACAAAGCGCAGATAGAACTGAGGTTCCTAATCAATGTTCTTTCCAGGATACCAAGATGTCTCTTTGTTTTAATGAATAAACAAGAATTATTTTTAATTATCCTATCAAATTACTTTACTAAGCAATGCTAACCTCTGCTGACATTGCGTGGTGTAAATAGTTTGTTTCAAGTACTTAAAAACCTGATTTCAAAGGGAATTGAACATTTTTCTTGCTATCTTGTTAGCTGAACTAATTTAATTAGCACACCCCTTTAGTCCTAGAGAGAACAAAAGTAAATCAGACTAATCCCACTCTGAATTCATACAAATTCTGAACTCACACAGGCCAATTTGGTAAGTCTATACTATACCTAAGATTTGTGGTACATTGAAACAAATGTTTGCAATTTATACTATGACTGATTTTGAATCAACGAGTCAAAGTCCCACAAGTATTTCTATGGGAAAATTCTAGGTCTTCTTTACATTTTCTTTCTTCTATCACTCTCATTTCTTCATTTAAGTCTCTGATTAGACTCCTTTCCTGCAAAACAAACTAACACATTGATCCTGTGATGACATGTCCCTTCTTCCCACCAAGGTTTCCTGAACCTTGAAGCCATGAACTTGGGTGAGAAGAAAGAAAAATTGATTAATTAATATATACATATGTAAATATATTTATATACATACCTATATGTGTTTGTTTTTACTAACCTCTAGCTGAGATTTAGCATTTCCTTCTATTATTAATGTAAACAACAAACCGTGATAGTATTAGAAGTATCTTTGTCTTTGTCATCAATGGAAATCTCAGATCTTTTCATACCTCATTATAGTCCATGATTCAAAAAAGCTTTAAAATCCATTTCCCACCTATAGTCAACTACATCTCTATAAAGAACAGAAAGGTGCATGTAAACACAAGTCTTCTAGACTCAGGAGTTACATTTTTTTCCTTGAACAAAACATATTTAGATTTACTGCATCTTTAAGTCTTAAAGTTTATAAATATCCCAAAAGATTTTTGTAGCATTGTAAAGAATGCATATTTATATAATTTCTTGGTAAGAGTTTACTATATTTTATTCATAGGTTCTAGCTTCAAAAATGTTTAAATAAACCAAATATGGTAGGCCATAACTATATTCCCTGCTGCTATTGGGGTGCCTGAGGCTTGAGCCCAAGAGTTCTGTGTTTCAGTATGACTCAGAGAAACATACTATATTTGACACCAATATGAAGGGGCTCAAAGCAATTACCCGACTCCCTAAATAGGGATGGCTTGGCCCAGGTCATACATGAAGTAGGTCAAAGTTTCTGGAATGACACCAGCAGTGGGATCTGGCCTGTGAGTATCCCTTAAACTTCTAGCCAGGGTAAAATAAGAGAAAGAGAGAGGGAGAAAGAATATGTCATTATTGTTTCTATATAGTTTTATATTTATTTTTATATTCTGTAAAACCATAAAGAGGCACATGCTGCTTTCCTCATATGAACCCTTTCTAGGTTGGTAATGCAAGTTATTACCTTCATTTAATAGATAAGAAAATTATAAGTCTCAGAGAGCTTTAGTGAGTTGCCCAAAATCACATAGTAAAGCAAACAACAAACTCAAGACTTAAAGCAGGTTGCTATGAATCCAACATTCTAATCTGAAAAGGCATTTGGATGTCTTGAAGATACAGAATAGAATTATGGGTGCTACTAAAAGGAAAAAAAAATTAAAAGAATGGCTTTGAATGTTCATTTCCCGAACAAAACCACTCCAATGTCACAAAACTATTTTTGAAAAGGAAGGTGAAACGGAGAAGTGAAGTATAGAAGAAAGAATAAGATTAACTAAAATATATTAAATTTATTTATTAAGCATTATTAAACACCTACTATGTGCCAAGCATTGTGCTAAGTTCTTTTCAAATATTATTTGAGATGATTATCAGAACAACTCTGGGAGATAGGTACTATCACTATCCCTTGTTCAATCGAAGAAACTGAGGCAAACAGATTAAATTATTTTCTCAGGATCATATGGCTAATAAGTATTTGATTCTGAAGTTGATATGAAGTCTTCCCAACTCCAGGTCCGCAATTCTATCCACTGTACACCTAACTGCCTCTAAGCTGGTCACCCATATATTTGCACTAAAATAAAACTGCTTCAGTATTGGACCAGGTGTGTACACAGATTATAGAAGGAGGAGAACTCATATCCTTTCTCCTCTCTCTGATGAAATAAAATTGAGGGGTAGAAATTGACTTTGGAAACACCACCAATAAGACAGTTCTCCCAAGCCTGAGATAGTAGGATAAGTACCAAATTCAAATTTTTATGCCTAGCGGGGCTTTGCTTGAGGTTAACACAGGACCTTCTGAGTTTTTATCTAAGACACTTTAAAACTTCTAAGGTCCAAATAGACTAAAGAGCTTGAGACCAGAGAAAGGAAGGGAAGGATAAGGCATCTAAAAGAAGAGGAAAACTAATCATTGAAAAGCCATCAAAGAGAAGAATCCATCAATTAACAAGCATCGATGAAGGGGCTGCTCTATGCTAAGGCAAATGTCTTAGGTGCTGGGAATTCTGTGACAAAAATGAAAATAACCTCTTGCCTTAAAAGACTTAACAGTCTAACAGAGAGATACAAGGGACATTCTGTATTTCAGGGATAGGAGGGCAGGCAGTACAGGGGCAAAGACTGCATACAGTGTCTGAGGACCAATGAGAAAGCTAATTTGGGGAGAGGTAGCTAGGTGGCACAGTGGATAGAACACCATACCTGGAGTCAGGAAGACTTCTCTTTCAAAGTTCAAATTTACACTCAGATGCTGTAGGAATATAGATAGGGATCATATAGTTTTCTAATGTTAGTTGCAAGAAGGGAATTTTGAGAGAAGTTCTGGGAAAGAATTCTGGGTAGGAAGGAATTGTGGGAGTCTAAAACTCAAAATAACTGAACTTCACTTCTTTCTTGGATTTCATCTGAACTGGGAGTGGGTTTTGTCTCTGCCTACAATTTCAAGCTGAAGGAGGAATTTTGCTCTAAGAGATTCTCCCTCAAAAGTCAGGATTTTCATGGAGAAAATCTTTGGAATACAGGTAGAGTATTTACTTGGAGAAAACTAATTTCCCTGAGTCCAGTCTTCATCTGACAGTGGTCCATCTACCAGAATTTCTATTGGCTAAGGTAATCCAAAGCTTTTCATCTATAACATTGGTTACTTAGTACAACAGCCAAATCCAGAGGTTTTTTCCTTTCTTTATTAATTACTGGTAGGAAGATTAGAGTCAGTCAGATAGCTTGGGAAAGGGTTTTAGATAACATAAGGAGGTAGAGGTAGAGGTAAGGCCTAAAGAAGAATCGAAGGCTCTCCTTTTGGAGGGGACTTAGGAGCTGGGTGGAGGTAGCTTGAAGAGTGTCAGGGTCATATCTACCAGTTCCCCCTTATCCCTTTTCTTAAAATCAACTTTGTTTCATAATCAAAGAGTTTGGTGCTTTGGACACTTTCCCATTACAATTCTTTCTATACTTGTGACTATGGACAAGTCATTTAATCATGTTTGACTCAGATCTTCATCTGTAAAAAGATCTGGACAATGAAAGGGCAAACCACTCCAATATCTTTGCCAAGAAAACCACACACAGGGTCATGAAGAGTCAGACACAACTGAAAAAAAACAAACAACCAACCATCTGTGTCAAAGGAAGCAATGTGCTGGAAAGGTAGATGGGGATCCAAGTTATGAAGGGCAAGTTGTGAACTGCCCAACAGAGGAGTTTATATGTTATCCAGGGGTTAACAGAAAGACACTGGAGTTTCATAAGTAGAGGAGTGATATGGTTAGATTAGAAATTACAGAGAAACTGAATTGGAGAGGGGAAAGATTTGAGGGAAGGAGACCAGTCAGGACATTATTACAATAGTGATAAGATGAAGAAGTGATAAGAGCATGAACCAGGGCGGTAACTGACTGAGCAGAAGGAAAGGGAGGAATACAAGGGATGTTATGAGAGTAGAAAGAACAAGATTTAACAAATAGGAGGATGTGTAATGGTAAATGGAAAGAGAAATTGAGAATAAATCTGAGGTTATAAACTTCACTAAGTTTTTAATTTCTTCAATGTAACCTTAAATCAATATTCCATTTTCTATAACTTTTCCAAAGTCTAATAATCATATTGATAACATACAAGATATAGTTTATTTTATTTTTTGAAAAAGCAAAAATTAACTTGGTAGTTGTGGTAATCAGTAATTAGATTTTGAAATGACCTTTTTAATGAGGTCTAAACTACCTAATTAGCAATAACAACAACTCCCCTAAACTGAAAATACTAGAATCTTAGCATCTTAGCAAGGTTTAAATGTATGCATTTAGAAGATCTAAATTATTTTAGTGATAGAAAATATTGTAATAAGACCTTTCTTTTCTCCATGAGTGAGAAGCAGCTAAGAAGACCAAAGGATATGATGTTGTGCCTAGAGTCAGGAAGACGAGTTCAAATGCCACTCAGGCACTTAAAAGTTGTTTGATCCCGGCACGTTTCTCTACCTCAGTTTCTTCAACTGTAAAATAGGAATGATACTAATAGCACCTACCTCAAAGGGTTGTTGTGAGGGTCAAATGAAATGTTCTTTAAAAAAGTACTTAGCACAATGCCTGGCCCATAGTAAGTGTTTATTCAATCCCATTCCTTAAAAAAAGTTCCTGATTTGAAACAGGCCGTAGCTGTTTCAATATCCTAATTCAGTCAATTTTAGGAGAAGAAAAAACAAAAGCACAAAGACCAATTGTTTGCATGTTATATGTGTACTATATAATAAGGCTGACATTTATAAAATTGCTTTTAAGGTTTATAAAAGCCTTTTCATATATTATTTCATTTGATCCTTTACAACTCTGTGAATTAGATATTAAGTATTATCATCCCTGTTTTATAGGTAAGAAAACTGAGGCCAGTGTGGTTTATTGCTCATGGACACATATCTAGTAAGTGCCAAAAGCAATATTCAAATGTAGGACTCTGTTGATTCTCTGTTCATCATATAGATCCCTTTCAAGAAAAGAGAATGCCTCAATATCAACAGCAACAATAAAAATAACAATAACAATAATCTATTTAGTCCTTATATGCCAGCCATCATGCTAAGCTCAGGGAATCTGAAGAAAGACAAAGGTGTCCCCTTCCCTTAAGGAGTTCAGAGTCTAATGGGGAGACAATATGCAAACAGCTATGTATAAAGATATGTACAGGACAAATTGGAAATAATCTCCAAAGGGAAGGCATTAAGGCCAAGTAATATGGGGGAAAGCTTCTTGCAGGAGATAGGATTTGAGATGAGACTTAAAGTAGGCAGGGAAGTCAGACTGCCATTAGAATTCTTTTTTTTTTTTAAGAGCACCAAGCTCCAAACAAGTTGTTTTTAAACAGCTGTTTCTTATATATCCAGAGAAACTGGGCAGAGACAGAAACTTCAGATATCTGTGCTTTCGTTGTCCTTATTAGCATAGATAACTAGGATATAACTGTGCAAAGATATTAAAATGATGTGAATACATTTCAATATTTATTATACACCTAGCTCGTCTACTGTGCTACTTTAGTAGTGGTAGTCTCTCAGTGACCGAGAATGACGATTGTCTTTGTGCAGTTTCATCTACAGTGCACCCTCATGTGGCTTTGGAGTCCAAAGGCTGAGGCGCAGAGTTTGTGGCACATGGGGCCTGGGACGCCAGTTGTTACGGGAGGTGCGGTTGTGGCCTGGTGTCGCCGTTCACGCGCAGCGGCAAGACGTTGACGTCGCTCATCTTCAAAGGTGGTGGCGGCATGGTGAATGTGGGCTCGCCAGCTGCTTCTGTCAGAGGCAGCGAGTTCTAGTTGTTTTGGTGTAATGCCAGCCCACTTCAAGTTGGACTTTAGCTGATCCTTGAATCTTTTCTTTGGTCGGCCTTGTTTCCCGAGTCCAGCTGACAGTTCCCCATAGAATACCTGTCTTGGTATTTGCTGTGGGTCCATGCGGATGACGTGTCCAGACCATCGTAGCTGGGTTTGGAGGACCAGGACTTCGATGCTGGTGGAGTTGGCTCTGTCGAGGACATCCTGGTTGGTGATTCGGTCCTGCCATTGGATCCTCATGATTGACCGGAGGGAGCGTTGGTGGAAATGCTCCAGCTGTTTCATGTGCTTCCGGTACAGTGTCCATGTTTCACAACCGTACAGGAGCGAGCTGAGGACCACTGCGTTGTACAGTTTGAGCTTCGTCGCAGTGCTTACACCGCTGTGTTGGAGGACTTTGGAGCACAGCCACCCGAGTGCCTGGCTGGCCTTTTGGATCCTGGCATTAATCTCGTGGTCTAGGGACCCGTCGTTGGCGATGGTGCTGCCCAGGTACTTGAAAGTGTTGACGTTAGAAAGCTGCGTGCCGTCGATTGTAATGCACGGCTGGTTCTTTGGCCTCCCTGGTGCAGGTTGGAACAGCACCTCTGTTTTGCTGAGGCTGATAGTCAGGCCAAACAGTTTTGTTGCGGTGGAGAACCTGTCCACAATGGTTTGGAGATGATTTTCTTGGTGGGCCATGAGAGCACAGTCATCTGCGAAGAGAGCTTCCAGGATGAGTCTCTCTGTTGTCTTTGTATGGGGTGCTCAGGGAGGGGTAGTATCTCTGGTATACAGGGCTTGTCATGCCCTCCTAGGGCAGCTCTCCAGCCTCTGACCCCCACCTGACACCCAGCTCTCACTTGTGGCTTCCAGTAGCTGCTAGCATGTGGCAGCGGCCACACCCCGGGCAACGGCTTCAACAGGCCGGCTAAACCTTGTGAAGGTAGCCATCGGGTTGTCGTCGACCCCTGGTGAACCAGGGCTTTGCTCACCCAGCATGTGAAGACTGCTTCGGCTGAACAGGCGGAAGAAACCAATAAGAAGGTTCGAAGGCTGAGATGGCGACGCAGCAAATCACTGTGGAGTGCTCAGGGCGTGTTGGAGCACAAAAGACAACACGGCCATCCAATGCAGCTGAGGAAGTCTCCAGACGTAACAATTTTTCATGCCACTGGACGCCGAGAGAGTGGGACTGTCTCTGTGCATCGACTTTTCCACTTAAATCTCCTTCACGCACAAGTATCTTTGTGCACACTCATCTATCCTAACCCCGTCCACCCTCTTCAAGACCTGCGGCAATGGGGGAGTGGCGACGCAACAGGTGGAGGTGACCACTCGCTGTTGTAGTCACGATCCTGCATGTAGGTGGCCCACGGACCAGTGGTCGCTGGGCCCTGTAGGGCAGCAGGGAAGTTCGGCAGC
Source organism: Monodelphis domestica (assembly GCF_027887165.1). NCBI lineage: Eukaryota > Metazoa > Chordata > Mammalia > Didelphimorphia > Didelphidae > Monodelphis > Monodelphis domestica. The sequence continues at coordinate 350,252,946 of NC_077229.1, read as the reverse complement.
ATCCTGGGCAACTGAGCAGCCCTCTCTAGAACAGCACTGCTCACCCTAATCAAGGGAGGGGACTAGAAAAGGTGTCCCAAACATTGCCTGCCCTACAAATACCCGGTCAGCACATCGCGGCTGGCGGGTCATCCACTTTAAGTGGTTGAAATCAAAGAAAAAGAAAAAAAATACTGTGCTACTTTAATAAGAAGCTATTCACAAAACTGATTTATGAACATATGGGGAAAAATTGGGCAATATGTTATTGGAACATTCTTTTTAAAAAATGACTACCTAGATATATGAAAGTTTTGTTAATGTAAGAGTTAAAATTAAGAGACTGACTGTACATTAATAATTTTATTAAATCAAAAGTAGTAGGAGAAAAAGATGGAAAAAATGAGAGGGAGATAGAAGACACCTTTCTTATTGCTACATTTAGCTTTCTGAATCTACAGTCACCATTAAGTGCTGCCTAGCCTACTCACAAGGCAGTCTAGTCAACAACAAAGCAGAACGAGACCGAAATTCACTCTTGCCTCAGTTTATCAAACTTCTCCATCCACTAACTCCCACACATCATGTCTCAGGAGCTAACCATGTCTCTCCATTTTGCCTGGATTGCAGAGAGGTGGTGGCACATTCCAGAGGATATTTGCAGGGAATATCACCCTGCCCTCCAGGACTCGCGATAGTCTTGTCTATGTTTTTCTGGAAGCTATTCTACCCTCGTGACTATATTTACCCAATGATTTCCCAGCAACCTCACTGCCGAGCTCCACGCCAGGTACGTGTAGTTGAAAGGGGAAAGGGGAAATTTCCTTTTGCACAGTTAATCAATAAAGATCTTCCCAAGTTAGAAAGATAATTATTTGTTTGTCAGCTCCGATATATTGCAAAGCAGAGGTTGTATCGTAAGGCACTATAGCATTAAGTATACACGGAAAAAATTATATATTTGCACATATGCATATATGGGAGTTTACATATCTATCTATCTATCTATCTATCTATATCTATATATATATATATCTACACATATATATTTGCATATAGACTTCCATAAGGCTCCAAAGTTTTTGTTGTTGTTGTTGTTTGTTGTTGTTGTTGTTGTTGTTGTTGTTTTAAAGAGGAGACTGGGGAAATTGGAAGGAGATAGTTTGCCAGAAATAGGATCATAAATACATACCTGGAATGGATCTCAGAGGCCATCTACTCCAAACTCTTCAAACTCCAGAAGAGGACATTAAAGCCCTTAGAAACTCACTTAAAGCTTAAAGTCATAGATGTAGTTAACAGAGACAAGATTGTATCCTTATTTCAAATCCAGGGTCGTTTCCATTTTACTCTGCTTTCTATTTCATTGTTTTTTTATTCTGTGGTCCACAGTTTGCACCTATGTAAATAGTTCTCTTAAATGTACTTGTTATTCAGGATCAGTTAAAGGTTAAAGAAAGGTTTTATTTGGATGCCAAGAGGAATCCCAACTGACTGTCATTGAACAGGAATAAGAAGAGGCAGCCTTTGGCCAAACAGCTTCTATGCCAAAATAAATATGGTAGCTCATTGATAGTCAACAAAGTGTTTATCATCTATTTGCTTTTATTAGAAAACCAATACAAGATAGAGCTCAGAACTCTGGTGTCTGGAACTAAGATATAACTTGAAAAAAAAAGGAAAGTCAAAACAAAAAAGAAAAGGGAGAAGAAAAAAAAAGAAAGAAAGATCTAAGACCCCTTCATTCTATATTTCTTTATGACACCAGAAGATTTTAATTTGGAATAATGGAAAACCTCATTCCTTTATTTGTATTCCCATTCTCCTTTATTTCAAGCTATGGTCATAACAGAAATGTCATGGTCTTTCTTCAGGAAACTATAGAATCTTTTTTCCTGTCCCATAATCATCTCTTTTCTTGCCTGGCAAACTTTCTTTTGTCATTCTTTTTCTCTTATCTAATTGATCTGCTTCCTACTTAAGCCTTCCTTCCTGGCTTTTCTTATGAAGCAATCAACCTTTTTAATATCTTTCAAGTACTTTGCTCCACATTCTATAAAGCCACAATAATTCCATGAGATTTTATATAATTAATGTCTTCAAAGCAGGGTGAAAAAATCAAGCAGTATGACAAAGTTCTATAAGTAGAGAGAAAACCATACTTTCTGTCAGGAAGACCAGTGTTCAAATCCTGTCTAGCTAGCTATGTGACAAGAGAAGTCACTTTGCCTATTAATGCTCCCAGACAATTTCCAATACTTTCAAAGGCAAATTGTAGATTTATATTAGTAGTGAAAGATCCTATATTGAGCTTTCTATAATAAGAATTTGTATAAAATGATGGAATTAAAGGTCAATGGGGAATATGTATGTATATGTATATTTTTGTATATGTATACATATATGTGTATATATATATATGTATGTATGTATATATTTGTGTAATATATAAAATCCAACTATATAAAAACTCCAAGTATTTAAAATTCTACACAACTAACAGGCCAATGAGAATCAAAAAGAGAGGGGGGAAAGAGCATTTTGTCCACCTTCAAAACTTCTGTCCAACAGGGCTAGATTTTTGTTTTTGATTATTTCTTCTTCAATTAGACTTTTTTTTTTTTGAATCTAGTTAAGTTACTTCACTACTTGAGTTCTAGGAAAAATCTTTAAGACTCTAGGTTATACCATGAGAAAATATTCTAAATAAATAATTTTTAAGAACACTTTAGGTTACAGAAAAAAATGAAGTGCTAGAAGGAGAGCCTTACCTGGTACTCTCTAGACAAATGAAATCATAAGTTTTCTCCCTATCCCTTGAGAAGGAATATCTTGGGGGAAGGGCTCAGAAGCAATCAGACCCTTTTACAGGCAAGTTCCTTCTTTTCCTACTCTCCATCCCCTTCTAGTCTCCTAATGGAAAATGTACCTTTGACAAAGGGAATTTTATAGTTTTGTGTTTCCTCCACCATTCCCTATCTTTTTGCCTTTCTTTGTACTTCCAAGTAGAATTCTACTTTGTCTCTAACTAAATGCAAATCCTTTGATAGGCTAGGTGAATCTAGTTAAGAATTTATTATTTCAACCTGTGTGATCACTAGGCCATATTAGTTCTTTAAGACCATAGATTTCTTAGTGTCATTTCTGCTAAATTAATTCATTGAATTTAAGAAAACTCTTGCATAAATTATAGACCCATAAATTTCCCGAACAGGTGTTGTACTAGTTTCAACCAACTAAGTATGTTTCTATTTTTAAATGATATTTTTTTAAATCAATTGTCCTAAAAATAGCATAAGGACATGAAAGATGTAACAACTCTGGGAAAACCTTTTAGATTCCATTTTTCAGATTAAGCTTCCATTCCATTCTAATTACAATGTCCAATTTCGTTTCAAATGTTTCTAACAAGTTCCAATTCACTTAGTTATGAAATGAGAGCAAATAATATAGGGAGAGGGAAATTTCAACAAAACTTAATTCTTGATCTTTACTTTAAACTAGATCCTCTATTCATCTCTTTAGAAATTAACATTTTCCTCCTTTATTTATCCACTATAAAGTTAAATTAAATATACATGCATAGATAATGCAGAAAGGAGCACTTCAAAGCAAGGGTTCATTACCTGGGATCCATGAACTTGGGGGAAATATAAAAATATAAATATAGATGTATATTATGTATAAAAATTTATATTGCACCATTATATATATATGTATATGTGTGTATATGCATGAGAATTATCATTATCTCCCACTTATAGAATACTTTCTCATTTCCATCTCCTCTAACTTCCTTCAAAGCCCAATTAAAATATAATTTTCTTTACTAAACCTTTCCAATTTTTTTTAAATTCTAGTGTGTTCCCTATTCTTTGTCCCACTTTATCCTAGCTATCATGTTACCTCCTCCACTGCCTAATTTTTTGCCTTTCTTTGTACTTCCAAGTTTAGTAGTGTGCCTAGAATATGGGAGATGCTTAATAAATTCTTTTTGACTAACTGGTCCTCAGAAAACAAATGCACAGTATATTTCTGAACTCATACTTGGAAACTTTGTAGCTTATCAAAATCTGCCAGGTTCTTATCAATTCTTAGGTGGCATGACCTTCAATAATCTAGTATATCTGCCAACTTTACAGAATATCTTTAACAGATGGAGAGGAAATAACATGTTAATAAACATTTCTTGAGACAACTATTGTCATATGCAAAAATGAGATTATTATTATTAATAGTTAAGGAGGAAGTTTTGGAAGATGGCAGCATAACGTTCAGACTTTTGAAAACCCTTCCTTACCAATTACAAACTAAATGCTCCTAAGAGACTGAAAATCAAACCTAACAACAAGACAGATCCAAGGAACCCTCTTGATGGACTCAACTTAAAAAATACACCCCCCAAAAGCCTGAATTTGAGAACACTTGGGTTTAAGGAGAAGGAAGAAGGAAGGTCTGAGGCCCCTCTCCCACCAAAAGCGCTAAGCCTACAGTGGTAACTAGAACCTCTGGGTGGGCAAGTGTGCTGGTCTGGAGGGAGTACCTTGAGGACAAAGCTGTGCCAGGCTCAGAACATCGAACACAGACAGTGGGGAAGCAACTGGAGAAGAAGAGCAGGCACAGGGCAGGCAACCTAGTTGCAGTAGCAGAGACACTCCATATTGCCCTACCCTTCCCAAGGTTTTGTCCTCAGGGCACATCCAGCTCAATCCAGCTGGACTTAATCCCATCAAAGCCTTCAGAGGGCAGGGAAGCCCAAGCTCCAACACCCTTTCCCCACAGACTACTCTGAGAGCTTTGCTGACTAAGCTCCAAGGGTAAAGGCTGACAGAAAAGCCCAAAACCAGAGATCCAACCAAAAAAAAAAAGGAGAGGAGCAAGAGTGTAGGGGTAAATATGAGCAAACAACAGAAAAAGAAAAAAGAAATTACAATCAACAGCTTCTATACAGGCAATGAGCAAAGAGCAAACAAAACAGAGAATGATGAGGGAACACCAAACCAAAAAAAAAAACAGAAACCCCAGTGAATTGGATACAGGCTTTGGAAGAACTCTAAATACAATTCAAAACACAATTAAGAGAGGCTGAAGACAACTGGGAAAAGAACTTAAAAAACAAGGTAACTCATCTGGAAACAGAAAGCAGTGTCTTGAAAACCAAAATTAATCAGCTTGAAAATGAGGCAAAGTAGATGAAAGATGAGGCAAAGAAGATGAAAGATGACCTCCAAAGAAAATCAGACCAGAAGGAAAAGGATGACCAAAAATCCAGGGATGAAATCCAGTCTTTAAAAACCAGAATACAACAATTAGAAGCAAGTGACTTCACAAGGCAGCAGACACTAGAAAACAAAATCAAAAGAATGAAAAAATTGAGGAAAATATAAAGCACTTCATTCACAAAACAGAAGATTTAGAAAATCGTTCCAAGAGAGATAACTTAAGAATCATTGGTTTACCTGCAGACCATAACAAAAGAAAAAGCCTGAACATCATACTACAGGATTTATCCAAGAAAACTGCCCCAATATTCTAGAAAAAGAGGGAAAAGTGGAGATTGAAAGAATCCATAGATCACCTCCTGTACTTAATCCCCAACTGGCAACACCCATTAACATTATAGATAAATTCAAGAACTATCAGACCAAGGAAAAAATATTACAAGCTGCTAAGAAGAAGTCATTCAGATACCATGGAACCACAGTGAGGATAACACAAGATCTGGCTGCATCTACAATAAAGGACCAAAAAGCATGGAATATGATATTCTGGAAAGCAAGGGAACTAGATCTATAAGCAAGAATCAACTACCCAGCAAAACTGACTATATTCTTAGAGGGGAAAGTATGGTCATTTAACAAAATAGAAGAATTCCAAGCATTTGTAAAGAAAAGACCAGACCTGAACAGAAAATTTGATGCCCAAGCATAGAACTCAAGAGGATCATCAAAAGGTAATTAAGAAAGAGGGAAAAAAGAAAAACAAAACCAAAAATAAAAAACCAAACTTTTTTTTAAAAGATCCAATAAGTTAAAATGATATGTATCCCTATAAGGAAAGAGGTCATTGGTAACTCTAAAAATTTGTTATTATCACCTGGGCAGTTAGAGGAATTACACTTAGAGGGAACAGTGACAAAGTGTATAGGATGAACTGTGAAGATACAAATATGTATATAGATATAGGTATACATAAATACATATATGTGTGTGTATGTATACATATATATGTATATATACAACTAGAGCTTAAAAAGAGGTTAATATTAAAAAATGGGAAAAGAAAAAGAAGGGGGTAAATTTATATGTCACAAAGAAGCACATGTCTGAAGGGGGGAGAACATCAATTCACTGGAAGCTGTAATAGATGAAATTGGAGGGGGTATATTTGATGGATACTATATAACTAATTGATCAGGTAATTATCTTCCTTTGCCTAAAGGGTAAAGAGATTGGAGTTACAAAATACTCAACCCTTACATGCATTGAAATTGACTCAGAGAGGGAAGAACAATCAAATACATTGCAGCAGAGAATTGATTTGCTCTCCATAGGGAAATAGAAGGGTAACAAATGGATTGGTGGAGAGGGAAGCAGTACAAGAGAGAGAGGGGGTGGGGGGGATAGTTTAAAAAGACTGTAAAGTAAAAAGAGGGGAATAAGAAGGGGGGATAGAAAGAGAAGTAAAATCTGGGTGGGAAAAAATAAAACATTGGTGTAGAAGGAAACAGTGAAAAAAGAAAAGGCAGGACTAGGAATGGAAATCAAAATGCTGGGAAATACACAGCTGGTAATCATAACTCTGAATGTGAATGGAATGAACTAAAACACAAGGGAACAGCAGAGTGGATTAGAAACCAGAACCCTACCATATTCTGTCTACAAGAAAAACATATAGGGTGGAAAGTAAGAGGATGGAGCCAAATCTATTGGGCATCAACTGAGAAAAAGAAGGCAGGAGTCACAAAAGAGATAGGAAAGGTAATTACATCCTGATAAAAGACAGTATATATAATGAAGAAATATCAGTATTCAACATGCATGCACCAAATGGCATAGCATCCAAATTTCTAAAGGAGAAACAAGTGGAGCTCAAGAATGAAATAGAAAAACTATACTACTGGGACACCTGAACCTTCCTCTTTCAGAACTAGATAAATCAAACCAAAAAAAGAAATAAGAAAGAGGTAACAGAAGTGAATGAAATCTTGGAAAAATTAGAGTTAGTAGATATGTGAAGAAAAATAAATAGGGACAAAAAAGGAATACACCTTCTTTTCAGCAGCACATGGTATATTCACAAAGATTGACCATGTACTAGGGCATGAAAGCATTGTAAACAAGTGAAAAAGGGCAGAAATAATTAATGCAACCTTCTCAGATCACAATGCAATAAAAACAATAATTAGTAAGGGTACATGGAGAGGCAAATAAAAAATTAATTGGAAATTAAACAATAAGATTCTCCAGAATTGGTCAAAGAACAAATCATAGAAACAATAATTTCTTTGAAGAAAATGACAATGATGAGACATCCTTTCAAAATCTACAGGATGTAGCCAAAGCAGTACTCAGGGGGAAATTTATATCCTTGACTTCATATATTAACAAATTAGAGAGGGCAGAGGTCAAAGAATTGGGCATACAAATTAAAAAACTAGAAAGTGAACAAGTTAAAAACCTTCAGATGAAGACTAAATTAGAGATCTTAAAAATCAAAGGAGATATTAATAAAATTGAAAGTCAAAGAATTATTGATTTAATAAATAAGACTAGAAGCTGGTACTTTGAAAAAGCAAAATAGATTAAGTACTGCTCAATCTAATTAAAAAAAAGGAAAGAAGAAAACCAAATTAACAGTATCCAAGATGAAAAGGGAGACCTCACTGCTAATGAAGAGGAAATTAAGGCAATCATTAAAAACTATTATCCCCAATTATAAGGCAATAAATACAGCAATCTAGGTAATATGGATGAACATTTACCAAAATATAAATTGACTAGACTAACAAAGGAAGAATTAGACTACCTAAACAACCCCATATCAGAAAAAAGAAATTGAACTAGCCATCAAAGAACTCCCTAAGAAAAAAATCCACATGTCCAGATGAATTCACAAATGAATTCTATCAAATATTCAAAGAACAACTAATCCCAATATTATACAAAATATTTGACATAATAAACAAAGAAGGAGTTCTACCAAATTCCTTTTACAACACAAATATGGTACTGATTCCAAAGCTAGGTAGGTCAAAAACAGATAAAGAAAACTACAGCCCAATCTCCTTAATGAATATAGATGTAAAAATCTTAAATAGGATACTAGGAAAAAGACTCCAGCAAGTGATCACAAAGATTATTCACTATGACCAGGTAGGATTCATACCAGGAATACAAGGATGGTTCAATATTCAGGAAACCATCCACATAATTGATTGTATTAACAAGCAAACTGACAAAAATCACATGATTATCTCAATAGTTGCAGAAAAAAAACCTTTGACAAAATACACCACCCATTCCTATTGAAAACACTAGAAAGCAGAGGAATAGAAGGGCCTTTCCTAAAAAATAATAAACCCTATATATCTAAAACCATCAGCAAACATCATCTTCAATGGAAATAAACTAGAAGCCTTCCCAATAAGATCAGGAGTGAAACAAGGATGCCCATTATCACCTTTATTATTTAATATTGTACTAGAAACACTAGCAATTGAAATTAGAGAAAAAGAATTTGAAGGTATAAAAATCAGCAATGAGGAGACCAAGCTATCACTCTTTGCAGATGATATGATGGCCTACTTAAAGAATCCTAGAGAATCAACTAAAAAGTTAGTCAAAATAATCAACAACTTCAACAAAGTTGCAGTATATAAAATAAACCCACATAAGTTATCAGCATTTGTACATATCTCCAACACATCTCAGCAGCTAGAACTAGAAAGAGAAATTTCATTTAAAATCACCCTAGACAATATAAAATACTTAGGAATCTATCTGCCGAGACAAACACAGGAACTATATGAACACAACTACAAAACACTCTCCACACAATTAAAACTAGAGCTAAACAATTGGAAAAACATCAGTTGTTCATGGGTAGGACAAGCTAATATAATAAAAATGACAATCTTACCCAAATCAATTTTCTTATTTAGTGCCATACTTATGGAACTACCAAAAGACTTTTTTTATTGAATTAGAAAATAAACCATAACAAAGTTCATTTGGAAGAACAAAAGATCAAGGATATCTTCTCCATTAGTGGCAATGCAGTGATCCTGAACAACCTGGAGGGATCTAGGAGAAAGAATATTATCCACATTCAGAGTAAAAACTGTGGGAGTAGAAACACAGAAGAAAAACAACTGCTTGAATACATGTGTGGAGGGGATATGGTTGGGGATGTAGACTCTAAAGGAACATGCTAATGTAAACACCAACAACATGGAAATGGGTTCTGATCAAGGACACCCAGTGATACCCAGTGAAATTGCTCATCTGCTGTGGGAGGGGTGGGGGAAAGGCAAGGAGGAAAATAATATGATTCTTGTAACCAGGGAATAGTGTTCTAAATTGACTAAATTAATTAATTTTAAAAGTTAATAATTATGGAATGACATTAGTTATATGTCATTTTCAAAAACTGTAGGGTATCTGAGTCACAAAGGGTAGTATACCCATTGCAATAAAGAACTTACATTTGAGGAAATATATTTTGTCTAATATTTTTGTCATCATTAGCACTTACTTTTTTTGCACTGATGATAACATTATTTTCTGTTTATTCTAGGAGAAATATTGGTTCTATATTTGATTCACCCGGGTTCATCAAGAACAGTTTTTGACAAATTTAAATAGTTATTTTGCCCATGAAATAGAAATATTTTAAGACAGTTTCAAAGTGGCTTAGTTGGAGGCAACTTAATTAGTTAGCATGGAGTAGCGGAATGGAGAGAAGAATGAACATTATTTTTAAATGTGTACATGATGTCTATGGCAGTGAATCTCTGATCTGCATATGGGATAGAAAGAACCAGTACCTTTTAGTGCTGATTTCAAATTTCACAAAAATATTCCATATTCACATACCAAAATGTCATTTATTCCTTCATTCTGGGTATGAATTATGTCCAAGACAATTCTTTTAATATTTTATTCTTGGTGGACATAGATGGCATTTGATTTTTCATTAAGAATGTATAGAGTGAGGGGAACTGGGTGGCTCAGATGATTGAGAGCCAGGCCTAGAGGCAGGAGGTCCTGGGTTCAAATTTGACCTCAGATACTTCCTAACTGTGTGATCTGGATAAGTCACTTAACCCCCTTTGCCTTGGCCTTACCATTCTTCTGCCCTGGAACCAATACACAATATTGATTCTAAAATAGAAGTTAAGGATTTTTAATAAAGGATAGATAATCACAGAAACACAAATTGAATAGATTCTCTTCAAATTCTTAAAATTGAAAAAAAGGTGCTCCAAGAGAATAAGAGAAAAAATGAATTAGAGAGGCAGTGTCCTTTCATGGAAAGTACTCTGGCATTAGTCCACTTTACTAAGTCTAGGACATGCAGAGATTAATTCCTTCACCTTCATCTTAACTAATCAAAATCCTACCTGTACCTCAAGGCTCAATTTAAGTCCTGCTCCTTCTCGAGCTCTACCCTCCAAATGTCAGCCCACATTGATTCCCTTCCTTGAATCCCTCAGTCACTTATAAATCCCTGCCACATAATTTAGCACTTAAGCATAAACTCTTTGATATCTTTCTCTAATTATGGCAGGTCTTATCTCCCCAAAGCTCTTTGAAAAGAGACATATCTTATTTTTCTCTTGGAACTGCAACATCATAAGAAATGTGCTTGACACAACTACTTGGCTTGACTCTTGTTAATCAGTTGATCAATCACCAACAGGCATATGTTGGGCAATGAAATATTAGTTTATTCAGAGCAAATTTGATTAGTAACCAGAAACTTCCAGGAAGGTAAGAAAAAAAAGAAAGAAAAGAAATCCTCAGAAATAAAGCACATCTTTTCCTTTGATTGTAATTAATGAGGCTAATTAGTAACCTGGAGATGAGTTAAGGAGATAAAGCAGGGTGAATTGTCCTAAAAATGTCCTTTCATTCTGACATTCTTCAATTTTAATCCTATCCTTTGGAGGAGACCAAAGGTGCATTTCCCTGTTTGCCTTCTTCACACAAGACCAGAAACAGGTTTGGAGCTTAATAGTTTCCTGGGTAGCTGTTCAAAAACTAAAAAATGGGACAGTAAAGATCCAAGAGGGAGTGGAGAAAAAAAGTGTGCTTATTATAGCCCACCAGGGATGTTATCTAGAAAGGCAGCACAAAGTCTTTTGGGTTGCAGGGAAATGTACATAGCTTATATTCTAAATCTCTCCCCAAGTTCCTGAAGGCTAATTCAATTCTCACCCAGAGTTCAAAGCCTGACCAACAGAGAGTAGAGTTTGAAGTAAAAAAGTGGGATGGTGCAGTTTCTACACTTTGAAGCCCCAAAAAAGAAGAATCATTTCACAGGCTTAAAAGCAATTACACAAAACAGCCTTTCTTTTCCTTCTCTGCTGCCATCAAAAGGAGAAGAACCTACTATATGTTATCTCTACACCAACCTCCTTATAACTCAATTTCTATTTATAGCACTTTCCATGTTTTACATTAATTTTTGCTCTGCCCATTTAGAATAATATTGCAAAAATTTATTTTTTTAGAATTCCTAAGTGATTTTTTTGTCCTTATTCAATTGAGTCTGGTTTTAATGTAGAGGAATCTGGAAAACTAAAAGTGATTTTTAAATGCATTATCATTCTGTATTATAATTTATCATAATTACCATAAAAAGTATTCAGACAGTCTTCATTATTTAAAAATAAATCAAATGTCTTATATGAACCATTCAATTATTATCTTCCTAACAGTAGAAGAATTAGCTGTAAACCCACAGAATACTTTTGGTCAGCAGACTAGAAGCCTTGAGGCAAGTTGTTTGAAGTAGAACAAACTGTCAGGCTGAGAATTGTATCTAGAGAGCCTCTCAATAAATATTTGCTTATTAGAGTACGGAAGTGATCAAATTTTATTGGACTGATCAGTAAGCATACACTAAGTTTCTACCATGTGCCAGGCACAGGGCTGGTTACCAGGGATGCCAATGCAAAAGATAGATGGTCACTGACCTCAAAGAGGTTACATTTCAATGGGGGAATACAACACAGTGTCATGCTCCTTCCAGGAAGAGAAGATTTAATTATTGGACACAGAGCAACAACAAAGAGGTGAAGAGGTTAGAGGTGAGGGAAGGGTGCACTATTTCATGTTGCCACCAAGAACATGGGCAGTGATTTTTAAATGAGGAATTCTTATCCTTGCCAAAAATTTTAATTGAAAGATGAAGCAGAAATAAGGAATGATAGCTTCCTGCTGATTCTTAAACGATCTGGTGTCTTGAAGGATGGATTCCAATGAACCTATGTGAATGGGATGCAATTTCTTATCTCCCTATGGGCTAAGGAGAGAGAAGAGTTTGAAAAGGTTGTGCCCTTAGGTGGGCATTCTATTACCACCTTTTCCAGCTAAAGAGCTGAACTTTTTTTTTTCAAAGAAGAATGAAACTTGTAGAATATTCTGGAATGCTCATCCATAGGAATTTGTAATTCCTGGCACCATGCTGGTCTCAGCAGGATTGGTATTTATGAGAAAGACCTAGAGGTGGCTTCTGGGGAAGGGATGTTTCCATGACTTTCAGGAAAACAGTTGGAGGTTAGAGCACTACTGATCTCTAGACCAGCATGCACTGAGCACTAATTGTAAATTCCCACCTGTCTTTGACAGCTCTGGAGGATCAGAAGTTGGCTGCCCTCACAATGCCGGTGCTTCAGGGTATTACTAACACATTTGCTGCCTCCTCGACCTTCTCTTGCAGCTCCACTGCTTTTCCCACCAGGACTAGCTCCAGAATGTATGCATCAGCTTTGCTTAATGTTGCCCTCCTGTAAATGGACCACAGTAAACATATTGAGCGGACTACAGGAAAAACTGAAGATGGACGGTTTAAACTTCTTATCTGTCAATGAGACTGGGGAACATCTGGACCAAGCAGTTACTGAACCGTATTAGAGCAGCAAGGATTGGTAGGCTTAAGTGTAATCTCTGAGCCTCAGTTTAACAAATGGAAGAAACCGAAGAGGGATTTCAGCAATACAGTAATGGAACTCTGTGATGACCTCAGTGAATAAGATGAGATTCACTCTTACCTGGCAGTAACTAAAATATCAGTACACACTAACTCTCCACATTCTCGAGCTAAGGTTTTTATAGCCAAAAGGAAATAAAAAAAGAAACTGCTCTGGGAATTCAGACCAAAGAGGAGAGACAGAAGAGTTTGGGGGAAGGGGTGATAGAGGGAAACAGAAAAAAAAAGAGGGAAATGGGTAAAGACACTAAACAACCAGCAAAGGCAGGGAGAGGGGGAGGGAGGCAGAGACAATTAGAATCACAGACAGACATCCTGCATTACTCTTCAATAAAGATCTGTATATAATTGATAAAACATCCATAAAACCTTGCAGCCCTTCTACTGAGGGACTTGGAGAATAGAGCTCCCATGCCTTTATTAGCCTCTGCCTTTAGATCAGTTCAGAGAAGCAGAGAATAGTGAGCGGGAAGGAATGGCCCAGAAAGCTATAAAGGATGCAGAATGCAGCCATTGTAATCCATTCACATTTGTGTTCTAGGTCAAACTGAAGTGACCCTAACTTGTGAAAATCCATTTGTAACCAAATGCATTTAATAATTCTAAGTACTAGCACCACTGCAGTGTTGAGCAATGCCATTTGTTATAGTATATTGCTGTCCAGGATTGTGAATCTACTCAAAAACACCATCAGGTCATAAGTATTATCCTCATTTACTGAGAGAGAAAGTGGGGAATAGAGAGGTTGAAAGCTGTGCATAGTCTCAAATAGATGTTCTCCCTGACTGGCATTTCTCTGAGCCAACATGATTTTTTTTTGTTTTCTTTCATTTTACTTGGATTACTGGTCCAAGCATAGGATTGCAACATTTTAGTCTCAAAATACAGGAAGGATTCCATGTTTTCAAAATCATACCAAAGATTTTTTTAGAGTGGTGAGGGAAAGAAGGGTTTAGAATTTGATATAAAAGTTTGGCAGACAATTCCTGAACTATGCCAACTATAACTTTTAGCCAAACTGATCAGCTATGTACCATCTTCACAGTGGTGCAGCTGGAGAGATTCTTTCAGTCATTTGGCAAGAATGCTACAGAGAAGATTACTCCTTTGGTAGGGAGATTGGATTAAATGACCTCTAAGGTCTCTGCCAACCCCAAGATTCTATGATTCATCTCCCCTTGCAATTTGGCTTCCATCCCACTGCTCATTGAAAATGCTCTCTTAAAGGTCACAAATTTTAAAGACCTCTTTATTGGGAAACTCAAGCTATTTCCCAGTCCTTATCCTTTAAAAAAAAAACAACTTCTCTGCAGCATGTGAATCAATTGACCATCTCTTCCATTTTGTAGACATAAAGAAATAAAAAGAGAACAGCTGGTTATCCTCAATGATTTCAAATCATCTGAAACATTTAAAGTACAATCCCGGATCCTGAAAAAAAAAATTCAATTAACAAGCTTCCATTATGAGTCAAGTCACCCAGTCCCTGCCTTCAAAGAACTTGACTTCTAATGAGGGAAACAATAAACCTGTATAGTGGCATCTAAACACAAAACAAATACAAAGAAATTTGAGAAAGGGGGAAAGGAGATGGAAGTGATCAGGAAAGGTCTAAAGTAGCAAGTCTTGAGCTAATCAGACTTGAATTTATGTTTTTTTAATAATTAATATAGTGATTTGAAAAATCTAGAAGTGAGGAGGGAATGCATTCCAGACTTGGAAGACAGTTAATGCAAAGATGTGGAGTCTGAAGATGAAATGCCATTTATGAGTAACAACCAGTTGGCTAGTTGTTTTCTGGAGTGAGTGAAGGAGGGTAATGTGGATAAGTCTGCAAAAGCTACTGAGTCAGATTTTTTTAAAATCCTGAAATGTGAAACAGCATAAGAATATCATTAGACATGTAATTTAGTCCTCTTAGTTTCTATACTTCTTTACATATATTATTTCATTTGGCATCACTTTGAGAATTGTGCATAAGATAGATTGCAAAAAGGAGAGACTTCAAGCAAGGAGGAAAGTAGGAGTCTATTGCAATTGTCTAGGCTAGAGATAATGAGGAAAGGAATTAAGGTGGTGGCTTTGAGTGAAGATAAAGAATAATGAAAGATGTTATGGAAATAGAATCAGAAGTCAGGCAACTGTTTGGATTTGGGGTTTGAGGGAAATGCAGATTTAAAGATAACTTGAAATTGTAACCAAGATGATTAGAAAGATGGCAATCCCTTCAACAGAAAAAAAAAGTGAATGAGGAAGGAGGAAAGAAGGAAGGGAAAAAAGGAAGTTCTGTTATAGCTATCGATTTATTACTGAAACACTAACAATCATCTTTGAAGCTACTTGAAGAGTAAAAGAAGTACCTTAGGACTGAAAGTGAACAATCATTGTCCAGATTTTCAGTAAGAGAAAATAAAGTGGATGTTTCTAACTACAGACTTGTTTAATAAATTCAATCACACATGGATCACTGCTTTCAATTATTCTGTACTCTGAGTCCAGTCACACATCACCTATCAATGGAAATACTTGGAGACTCAGGATTTGTCATTAAGATATTGAATCTGTTAAGAGTTTTCTTCTTACTGATTCTCAAATGCTGCATGGAAGGGCTTTGGAACAAAAAGTTTTATATACTCTTAAGACAGTGGTGTCAAAAAACATAGAAAAAAGGGGTCATTAAACTGTATATAAGGATGTTTATGGGCCAAAACCATATATGAATATTATTTATGTTCTGTTATACTTTTTAAAATATTTCTCAAATATATTTTAATCTAGTTCCTATGCTCAGGAGTGTTATAGACAACCTATTTGATATCTCTGTGTCTAGGGTTTAAAGCATCAGTAGAAGGTGCCACCCTTTACCCACCCAATGACAGTATATCTCCTTGATCCCTTAAACCACAGTTTAAGACCCTTGCTCTAAGAGCTCAGTACAAATCAGTAGTTTTCCCACACTAGATATATGAATCACTCTTATTCCAAATCATACTACCTCACAAAATATAAACTGAATCACATCATAATATAGCCCTTCTCATCTTCTAACCTGTAGAATGAGAGCTTGAGGAGGTAAGGACTACTATTGCTATAATCTTTGTATCCCCAGCACCTTTCATCTGTGTCTGTTACTTGGTATACACTTAATAAATGGTTGTCAATTAACTCCCACCATTAATCTCTGCATAAAATGTATCTTTCTGATGCAAATGTTAATACTTTTGCTTACAGTCCATTCTAATCATATTCTAAATAAAATACTCAGTGACTAACTCCTGAGGAAAATCCACTCTTTCACTGTAAAAGGAGTAGCTTTGAATTCCTCCTTTTAAAGTCAAGGGGGTAATTAATAACAAAGGGCAGATGCAAACCTCTGGGCACACACTTGCTGCCCCTTCATATTCTATCACTTTTTGAGGTTGGTATTTATTCCTTGTAAAGTTCCAGAACATATTATTAAGAGAACAGCTTGATAGCACTTATCAAAGGAAGAACTGGTCACTGTAAGACAGCATGGATGCATTAAGAACAAATCAGACCAGACAACACAGTTATTTCCTTTACAACTGTGTTACTAGATTAGTGGATCAAAAAGATGCCATTTACATAATACATTTGTATTTCAAAAGAGTGGATGACAAAGTGGCTCACAATTCTGTTATAAACAAGATGGGGAAATGTGGTACAAAAGATAAAGCTCTGACTCATCTTCATCTTAAGTCCCACTCTAACTGATGAGGTGGACCCCCAGAGCTTGCCTAACTAAATTTCCCTCTCAGGATTCTAGGGGTACCCGGGAGGGATCAGGGTAAGTCTCTAGTGCCATTATTTCAAGCCCTCACAGTGAACTTCTTCCTCAAGTTTATCACTAGAGAATCAATTCATCTCTCCTTAAGTTGCTGGGTGGGAGTGGGGTTGTTTCTTTTGTTTTGTTTTGTTTTGTTTTGTTTTGAAAGGGGTATCTGGTAAAGTGACACCATAGGAATCATTTCTCAAAGTATTTTTTTGAATAATAAAGACATTTTGGTTAGACATGCATTTTTAAAAGGTCAGTTTGATGGCTGAATGTAGGATTGATTGCAAGAGACTTGAAGCAGGACAACCAACCATTAGGCTATTGCAGTAAATGAGTATTGGGTAGTAAGAGCCTGAACTGGCATGGTGGTAGTGTCAGAGGAGAAAAAGGACCAAATACAAGAGATGTTCAAAAAAGATTAAAAAAAAAAGACTGGTCAACTTAATGCATATGGGGAAAGGATGAGGAGTTGAGAATAACACCTAGGTGACAGGCATGGAGGACTGGGAAGATGATGGAACCCTGGTACTCACAATAAGGAGTTAAGAAAAGAGAAAGGTTTGGGGGAAGACATAAATTCAGCTTTGTTCAACTCCTGTTAAGTTTAAGATGTTTATGGGACATTCAATTACGGATATCTAAATGGCAGCTAGAAATATATATGGCTAGAAGCTAGGAAAGAGAGTGGGGCTGGATGAGTAGATCTAAGAGTCTTCTACAGAGAAATCATTCAAACCATAGGAACTGATGAAATCACTAAGTAAAATAGTATAAAGAAAGAAAAGAAGAGGGCCTAGGAATTAGCCTTGGGAAATCTATGATGCATTCTCTTCCTAGTTCATTCAGAGGTCCAGAGAAAGGGGACTCAGACTGAGAGAGCACATATGACAAACTGGTAACTCACAGATTTTAATTTCTGGAATTTCTTTCTCCTATTTGTAGTTGGCTCCAAAAATTCTCCATAAGCATGGTATAGTTTCCTTCTTGAGCTTCTAGAGCCATAAGTCCAGTCTATCCTTGACTACCAATGATGCAGATACCTCCAAAAGCTCATTTTGGGATACACTTTAGGGCACCATTGGAAATAAAGAAAGCTCAACATATCCTGAACACTTCAAAGCTAGAAAATCCTACTCTAGGCAAAGGGAAGCAGGGGATTAGGGCAGGGGAAGGCCCAAGACAAGTAAGTGTTCTACTTAGTACCACTACAACCTATGTGGTATATCCTCAAGAATATACTGGAAACACATGCATTCCAATTTCTAAAAAATCTCTCCCTTCTCAATTCATTTGATAATTTATAAAAGAACACTACAAGTTTTCTTGGCCTACAGAACACTATTTTTGTGCAGTGTATCTAAGGCCTTTTCAAACTTAATCTAAGGCTTTTTTGGTTGTTGTTGGGTTTTTGGTTTTGGTTTTGTTTTTTTTTTGACACAAGGATTCAGATGTCTTCTCACCTATCAAAGGTACTAGAACTAAAATTAGACGAGTAGCCTGGTGGTCCACAGTAGCCCATGTCTATAATCCCTAGTATTGGGGAAACTGAGACTAATGGATCCCTTGAGCTCAGAATTCTAGGTCAGGACAATTTATACCTTTATAGATTATTTGCCTTTCTCCTGGGAGCTCCTCATATTGGTGGTACAGATCACATGATTAATGCCCTTCTTCAGTATGAATTAATAGTGAGATTAAGCCTATGAGTAGTCACTATTTTTTCCAGTCTGGCAAAACAAGAGAGGGGAGAGGAGGGAGAGAGAGACAGAGACAGAGACAGAGACAGAGAGAGATAGATCAAAGGTGAAATAGTTTCAGTGCCCCCTTATAGTAAAGTAGACTCATAACTGGTTTGCTAACCACCTCCAAAAGTGTTGATTCTTCTCTCATGTGAAGCTTTGATTGAAAGTTGGTTGATTAACTTTTCCTTAGGGATATCATAAACGGGATTCATGTTTTGAGTATGACTTAAACTAGTACTTTTTGACATCTCCTTAGTCCAGGGTCTATCTCATAGTAAGTGCTTAATAAATGCCTATTGACTTAACTTGGGATCCTTCCTGTGATTTATGCTTAGATCTAAGGAAGAAAGATCCAACTTAGGGTCAAAGGAAATTCCCCTAAGAGGTAGATAACTAATTAATGTTAAAAAAAAAAGAAAGAAATTGTGAGGATATGTCTTCCTAGGGAATGTCACAGTATATTTGAGAAATATACAAGACCTGGTTAAATTTTTGTGGACCTTGAACTGATATCTCCTAAAAGTTGAGACTTTCATTAATTTATAAGAAGGAAGCTGGATCAGGCCAGGTGAAGCAGGTCTGAGATATTTTTTTTTAATATTATCACCATGAGTTATTGGTTATCTCTCGAACCAAGGATGACAATTGTCTTTGTGCATTTTTGTGCACAAAGACACCTGTGCATGAAGATTTAAGTGGAAAAGTCGATGCACAGAGACAGTCCCACTCTCTCGGCTATGGAAGCCTGGGTCCAGTGGCACGAAAAGTCGTTCCACCTGGAGACTTCCTCAGCTGCATTGGATGGCCATGTTGTCTTTTGTGCTCCATCACGCCCTAAGCACTCCACAGTTCCTTGCTGTGTCGCCATCTTAGCCATTGAACCTTCTTGTTGGTTTCTTCTGCCTGTTCAGCCAAAGCAGTCTTCACATGCTGGGTGAGCAAAGCCCTAGTTAACCAGTGGTCGACATCGACCCAATGGCTACCCTCACAAGGTTTAGCCGGCCTGTCGAAGCCGTTGCCTGGGGTGTGGCCGCTGCCGCATGCTAGCAGCTACTGGGAGCCACAAGTGAGAGCTGGGTGTCAGGTGAGGGTCAGTGGCTGGAGAGCTGCCCTAGAAGGGCACGACAGGCCCTCCATACCAGAGATATTACCCCTCCCTGAGCACCCCATACACCCCATCACCATGAGTAAGCATATAGGATACACAGAGAAGTTGATGAGAATCCTTTGGTGCCCAAAAGTTGCACTTCTGTCATCATTCTAAATGACTATTTCTAAGACGTGTACAAAATATTTATAGCTGCACTCTTTGTGGTGGCCAAAAATTGGAAAACGAGGGGATGCCCTTCAATCGGGGAATGGCTGAACAAATTGTGGTATATGTTGGTGATGGAATACTATTGTGCTCAAAGGAATAATAAAGTGGAGGAATTCCATGTGAACTGGAACGACCTCCAGGAATTGATGCAGAGTGAGAGGAGCAGAACCAGGAGAACATCGTCCACAGAGACTGACACACTGTGGTACCATCTAAAGTAATGGACTTCTCCATTAGTGGCAATGCAGCGATCCTTTACAACCAGGAGGGATCTAGGAGAAAGAACACTATCTACATTCAGTGGAAAAACTGTAGAGGTAGAAATACAGAAGAAAAACAACTGCTTGATCACATGGGTTGAGGGGGATATGATTGGGGATGTAGACTCTAAATGATCACTCAGTTGCAAATATTAATGATATGGAAATAGGTCTTGATGAATGACACATGTAAATCCCAGTGGAATTGCTTGTTGGTTATGGGAGAGGGGGTGGGAGGAGGGAAGGGAAAGGACATGAATCATGTAACCATGGAAAAATATTCTAAATTAATAAATTAAATAAAAATTTTAAGTTAAAAAAAGGCTTTTTCTACATAACTTCCCCATTCTCTCTGAGAGAAAGGGTTCAGTTGGAATAAAATACTTCACTTTCTCATTCTTGACTCTATCTTATCTCATTCCTTAGCTTCTAAAAAACCATACATTTCTCTCCTTCTATATTTCTAACCCCACTCTTGTTAGCATTTTTTTCCTTCTTCCTGAACGTTTTCAATGTCAGTATCTCTCAAAGTGATTATCTTTATTTTCTATTTTCTCTTTATCATGATTCTTTGAAACTTTATTCTCTAATATAGTTTAAATTATAAGTATAAGGTACCTCTATCCATACAAGTCCCACATCTTTATTTCCAGTCTTCTTTCCCCCAATCCCTCCTTACTTTAATCTGTCTTTCAGACTGGCCTTCTTTCCTCCAGTCTATTTTCAATATAATTCATCCATCATATTACTACAAATTATTTTTCTTTATGCACAAGGTTGTAAAACTCTTTTGATTTTAAATACTGAACTCAACTACCAAATAAAGCTTAGCCTCTAGTGTCTATAATGACAGAGAAATAGGACACTGGAATAAAGAAGTGACACTAAACCACTGTACTTCATAGTGCATAGACTAATCTGAAGTATTGGGTTCCGTACTGGGTTCCATATTTTGATAAAGGCATTCAAGACTTGGAGAAGCAGTATCATGGAGTGCAAAAGGAACTGAACTAGTAGTGGAAAGCAGTGGTCTGGGTTCCAGTTCTAATTGTTCCATTTCCATTAAGTTAGTAAGGTAGAAAAATACATAGAGAACTGAGTCTAAAGTCTGGCCTCTGTCTCACTTCCCAGGCACTTACACATCATGTCACACTTCTTGTGTTCAAGCGTATCCTCCTTCCTTATAAATCTCCTTTAAATGCTGCCTTTGCTTGTATTTGTATCCCCAGCACTTAGTACAGTAATGATCATGATCATCACGATTATTTCAAATAATTACTCATGAGCATTTAAGAGAATTTAGAGGGAGATATCCTTCTTGCAGATTTTGAAGACTGACATTACTTAAACAGAGTTTAATGTTGAAATCAAAATATATTTTAAACATTAATGGAACACAAATTTCATGACATAAAAAGTGATAACTATGTATGCATCAATTAGGCAATAATTTGAAGTGGCTCAAATCAATGAGGTGTGGCTAGTTGGGGTCTGGTCAGCATTGATGACATTGTAAGAGAAGATCCAGTAATTTAGAATGCCTCTTACCTCCTGACAGAGAGGTGATTCACAAGAATGATAGTGAGTTCTGTTTTGGACACGTTGAGTTTGAAATGCTAACAGGATACCCAGAAAGATGTATCCAGTAAAAGACTTAGGATATATAGATGGAGTTTAGAGGAAAGGTGTGGTTTATAAATCTGTGAGTAGAAAAAACACTTCAATTCATGGAAGGTGACAAATCTCCAAGAGAGTAGAAACAGAGGATCCAGAAGAAAAGTATCCAGGATAGAGCTCTAGGAAACCTAAATGTTAAGGAGTAGAAGATATTTTATGATAAACCAACAAACATTTGTTAGGTGCTTATTTTGTGTCAGGCACTGGAAATACAAATATAAAAGTGAGACATTCTCTCACCTCAGAAATCATGTAATCTATTTAACACTGAAAAAGAGAATGAGAAGTGATCAAACATGGGATGAGGACCAGAAGAGCAGTGTTGCAGAAGCCAAAGGAAATCTAAGTATATAGCAGAATTTATTCAGGAATATCAAAATCAGCAAAGGCCAAATTTAAGGATTTTTTAAAAAGTCATTGGTTTTGCCAGATGTAACAGGAAGAGAACAGCTTTTAAAAAAAATTGTCTTTTTTAAAACAATTGTTAATTGAATGGTTGTATCTAAGCCAGTTACATTTCAGCATCTAAAAAGAGGGGGGGAAGTCACTAAAGGTTACAAGAACAACAAAAAAATGGGACAAGGAATGAACCCCTAAGGGAAAAAATAGTAAGAAAAAAAGCTAATTAAAAATGAGAAAATAATTGAGGATGGTATCCAACATAATGAATAAATTCCATGTGATTAAAAAGATTCAAAAATCTCAAATAAAAATTAATATAGTGATTCTCCTCAAAAGACAGTGGAGTAAGTAGAAGCACTATAGCCTAGCCTTCTCATAACTATTCCAGCAAGGATTTTTTTTTTAAAGAACACCCAACCAAGAAATGATAAGAAATCAAAGGAACAACTACAGGAAGCAGATTTTACTATTCTACAACTGTTCAAAAATGTACAAAATAATTTTGGGGCACTTTGGGGAAGGGTGAAGTAGAAAAGGGCTGGCTTTTTCCATATTAAAAAAAAGGTTGAGCCAAGGTGTGGAAATCTGAGCCAAGTTCTGATAACACCTAGAACCTGCAGCTATATTGCTCTGACTGAGCCAAGGCTCAAAAATCTAAAAGTTCATACCTAGATTAGACAAGCTGAGGAGATAATTTCCACTTAGATCTCCTTGGTAGAGTCCACAGTGCATACCACTGTAGCATAACTCACTGGCTGACTGTTTTAAGTTCCTTAAAGAAGACAGCACTCATTTCCCAGCACCCAAATAATAGAAGACATGCCATTTATTCCATAAGTGCACAGAGTATGACTCTGACACAAAGACAAAGTCTTGATTAAGAAAATAAGACTAGAAAATGAGTCACCAAGGATAATCTGATAATAAAGAAATATTATGGAGCCAGGGATGATCAAGACATAAACTCAGAAAAAAAAAATAGAATTACTCCACATAACCTATATGCCAGCATCAAAGAAAATCACCAATTTTCCATAAGATCTACCATGATTCCCAGAAGAAATTAAGTAAGAATTTTAAAATGTTCATGTAATTTAAATGAAAGCTCCAGAGGAAAGAATGGGGAAATTGAGACCTCTGGAAGAAAGAAATGGGAGAAGAAAAAAATAGCTTAGTATAGGAGGTAGAAAATATTATAGACTCCCTGAAGATTAGCTTGAACCAGAAAGAGAACAATGATAAATGAAACAACACTAGAACAAAATTGCAAGATTGAAATTACAGGTGAATATATAAGGTTATCTCCTTTTTTAAAGGGGAATAACCTAGAAAACAAAAAGTAATTCCTAAATGAAAACTCTCAGAAACATCACAGCAAAAATCCACAACTACACTAACTTCAACATCAAAAAAGTAGTCAAAAACAAAGAACTCAAGTACAAAATAACCATAATGAAGATAACACAAGATCTCACAGCTACAACTATAAAAGAAAAGAGGTCTTAGACTATTATATTCAGAAAAGCAAAAGATAAAAGCTCACAACTAAGAAAAATATATACAGCATAGCTGAATAAACATATTACAAAAGTTGGGGAAATGAAATTGTCATTAAATAGAAGACTTCCAAGAACTCCTGATGAAGAGAGGTTAGTAGACACTCAGATGTTAGATTTATCCAAAAACGTAGAATTGGCTTAACATTATGAAAATTATATATACATATATTGTCATATTAATAACATGCATAATAAAACAAGTTGATCATTTTAATAGATTAAAAATATTTGGACAAAATACAATACCAATACATCAGAAAGTAGAGGAATAAATTCACTTTTCCTCACTTCGTTAAGTAGTACATATCTAAAACTATGAGCTAGTATTCTGTTTGATAGAAAGTTTTCCAAAAAGATTGAGATAAAGCAAAGTTTCCTATGGTCACCAATATTATTTGATATAATTCTAGACATATTTCTTTTAATAATAACAGGAAAATAAAAATGAAGGAACAGGCAGAATCAAAGAAAAAACATTTCTGTAGAAGATATAAAGATTTATTTCCATAATTATATAAAACTAAAATTTATTAAAATGATAGCTTCTACAAAGTAACAAGATAGAAAATAAGCCCACATAAACCATTCATTTTTCATTGTTACCAACAAAACCCCACTGGGAAAGATAAATATAAAAATTTCATACAAAATAACTCTGTGATATTTAAAATATTTGGGAATCCCTAGACAAACATGCACAGCAAAAAGAAAAGTAAGGAAACCACTTTTATAGGAATAGACAGACCTAAATTTATTCATGAAAATTTATTCATAATATCTACCATTTATAAGACTTGAAGAGTGCTTTAAAAATATTTCCTCATTTTATCATTAGAACAGCACTCAGAGGAAAGTGATACTATTGTCTCTCTTTTTCAGGTAGAGATATTGAGACAAACAGCTTAAATGAGTTGCCCAAAGTTTCATAGCTAGTAGGTGCCTGAGACTAGATTTTAACTCAGTTCATCTTGACTGCAATATCAGTTCTCCATCCACTGGCATACTTAGTGACTTCATGGTTGAAATGTTCCAGTAGAGTGTCTATGAAAACACAAATTTACTTATTCAACATTAGGACAATCAACCTACCAAAGGATTTTTTTTTTATATCTAGAAAAATATAACAAAAATCTTGTCAAGGAACAGAAAGCAACATAAATTCAAATTGGATATATTACCTAGATATAAAAAGTTACATCAGAGATAAGCTTTTGCACAAACTGAATCAAAGCTGCACAACTTAATGGGGAAAGAGTTTAACTTTCCATGATCTTTGCAGCTTTTTTTAATAAAAATGATTTGATATGCAAGAATTATAAAGACTTGATTCAAGTCACTGACAGTAATGGAAATACAAATTTAAGACATTTTTGGATTCTACTTCCTATTCATTGAATTATCAAATATAACCAGGAGGATAGTATATAACAATCATAGCTGAATCTGTGAAGTTATCTATCCTTTATTTTTCTAGTTTTTTAGCTGTGTACCCAAATCAATTTATCTGCTCCTTCTTTGTTTTATTGATGTCAGTTTTTAGAAATAAAAAATTTCCCTTAAGTACTGCTTTGGCTTCATCCCAAAATTTTGGTATGTTGTCTCCTTATTATCCTCTTTAATGAAATTGTTGATTTATTCTTTCATTCATTATTTCTTTAAGTTTACTTATTTTCAATTAAATTTTAGTGTCTTATTCCTCCAGTCATTTGTTCAATATAATTTTTATAATATTATAATCTTAAAAGGATGAAATTCATACTTCTTCTTTTCTACATTTGATTGTGAGGCTTTTATATGACCAATTTTCATGAAAGTGCCATGTACTTCTGAGAAAATGTATATTCCTTTCTATTTCAATTCAGTTTTCTTCAGAGGTCTATCATGTCTAACATTCCAAAATTCTGTTCATCACTTTAATTTCTTTCTTGTTTATTGTTTGGTTTGATTTCTCTGACCTGTCCATTCTTGAGAGTGATTTGCAGTCATATTCTCAAAAGTAAATAGACTGTGCATACCCTTCAACCTAGCAATAGAACTACTAGGTATATTTTCCAAGGAGATAAAAGAAAAGGGAAAGAGTCTACAAAAGCAAAACTCTTCATAGCATATTTTTCATTGTAGTCAAGAAGTGGAAACAAGGTGGATGTCTTTGAGTAGGGGAATGTCTTAACAAATTATCATATATTGTTGTAAATATATATTACTCCACTAAAAAAGTCAAAACTATGGATTTAGAGAAATTTAAGAAGAGCTGATGAAGAGAAAATAATTTATACAATCACACTGTATTGAAAAAATAGCTTTGAGGGGTCAGCTGGGTGGCTCAGTGGATAGAGAGCCAGTTCTAGAGACCGGAGGTCCTAGGTTCAAATCTGGCCTCAGATACTTCCCACCTGTATGATTGTGTCACTTAACCTCCATTGCCTAGCCCTTACCACTCATCTGCCTTGGATACAATACACAGTATTGATTCCAAGACAGAAGGTAAGGGTTTAAAAAAATAGCTTTGAAAGACTTAAAAATATGATTAATGTAGGAACTAGCAGTGATTACTGATGGAGAGTGCTTTCGACCTCTTCATTGAGAGGTGATTTATTAGAGGAGCAAATAATAAGAATAACATACATTTTTGTACATGGCTAATATGTAGATTCATTTTGCTTGACTATGTTAATTTTTCACAGGGATGTTTAATTTATTCATTTTATTATGGCAAGATAGAATGTAGGTTAAGGAAGATAGTGATGGCAATGTCATAAAAAGGGTGGAAGGGAAAAGGCATTAAAGAAAACAGAGAAGGGAATATTTTGGGGTCAAATTATATGTTTGTATATATATATACATGTATATACATGTGAATACATAAACTGTTATATGATTTTGCTTTTTACAGAAAAGTTAAACATGCAATGAAGATTTATGATTCCACACATATGCCAATTTTTCTAGGTTCTGTATATGGAAATGTTCATGTTTGGTGGTATTAATCAAATTTAGAATGACAAAAGTATTTTAAGATTAATAAAAAAAATGTTATAAAATGGGATAGTTACTATGGAATTGTAGAAGAGAAAACTTTGTCCTGGTATTAAAAAAGGAATCAGAATACACTTGCAATATACAAATCAGAAAGTTGTACTTCATTTCCTGGCAAAATCCTAGAACATATTATTAAAGGGATTGTGAACTTCTAGAAAAGGAAGCATTTATAACAAAGCATAAGCATTTCTTCTACAATTCCATCCTAAACAGTTCCTTTATTGATAAGATGTTAGTGGTAGTTCTTGAAAAACCTGTCAATATAGTTTAGATAAGTTTTAGCTTATCATCTGACAAAATTTCATGTGCTATTCCTATGGAAAAGTCTAAGAGAGCTGTAGACCAGACAATACTACAATTAAGTGTATTCAGAACTAATTGAATACTCACGCCCAAAAATCATTATTAATGATTCAACATTACCTTGGAAGAATGTCTCTAATGGAATATATTAGGAATCTGTGCTTAGTTCTGTACTGTTTAATATATTGATCAATGACATGGTGCAAAAGGATAGGTGCAATCTTTGTCAAATGTGCAGATAACCCAAAGATGGAAGAGACAATTATAATACCGTATAACAAAATCACAAGCCCAAAAAATTGACAGACTTCTCACTTAAGAAAGAAGAAACTTAAGAAATAAGTCATTATAAAGTTTTACTTGGATTTTTAAAAAAATCAACTTCACAAATGTATTTTTGAGACAGATGTCAGAGATGGTCAGCAACTTTTTTTTTTAATCTTACACTTTAACTTACTGCAAAACCAGTAAGTCAACAATATGATGTGACACTCAAAAAGACTGGCACAATTTTAGGCAGCACTGAAAGAGGCAAGGTAAATAGGATAAAGGAAGTGATAGACTTTTTACAATCTGCCCTGGTCAGACAATATCTGCAGTATTAAATTCATTTCCAGCATAATATTTTAAAATTTATTTTGTGTTACCAACTTAATATACATAAACAAGATTTAATATTTTAGTTCCATTGCAGTCTTACTTGTCTATGTCATTTTTTGTACTTCATTCTGGTTCTTATGTTTATTTTGATGACAGATAACCATTCTTTTTGTTCTTAATATCACTATCACTGTCCTCCCATTATTTTTCCTAACTTCACTTATCTCCCCCCAAACAAGAAAAGCCCTCCCTTATAACATAAATATAGTCATACAAAACAAATCCTCTTAATGCCCATGCCTGAAAATGTATGTTATTCTTCACACAGATGAAGAGAAATTTATCACCTCTTTGCCAAGAAGTCAGAAACATGATGCATCATCATCTTCTGGAAGGATTGTGAACCTTAAAAATTCCCAGACCCTACTTCATAAGATTGGATTAAGACCATTCCCCATTTGGGCAGTGAACTCTACTTAGATCAGAAATGAAGACCTCTACTCCACCTGTACTTAAACCTGCTTTAGGGGGGAAAACTCCTTGCTGAACAATGAAAAGTACTTAAACCCATACTTAAGCCATGCCTATTTTTAGAACTAATATAAAGGGGTGCTAAGTACCTATAAAGGTCAGGCAACTTGTGAACTTACAAGGAGCAAAGAGGTGGAAACTTACTCAGAGCTTTCCTGGTGTAAATTACTCAAAAGATTAGTCTACTCAGGTGTGAATTCAGAATGGGCTGTCCTTTGGAAAACATCTACTGTGATTGGTAGATGGAAGAACTTTGAGGAGGTGACATAGGAGAAAATGCCCTTTAAAAGGAGAGGAAAAGCTCTCTCTAGAAACAGTCAGCTGGGAAAGGTTGCCTTGAAGGGTCTCTCTCGAGACTCTCTCAGGGACATTTTAGATTTAGAATTGAGCTGGTGAAGGCAGCTGAGATGGAGCTGGCCTGGTGTCACTAGAATCCTTGCTTGGATAGATCTTGTGGTGAGTGATTAAGGACTGACTGATCTTTTCTCTTAGGGCTTAGGCCTGGATTGGCCAGGACTGGCCAGGGCCAGCTTATCCCTTTCTCATTATTTCCTTTTTCTCTCTTTCTCTCTTTCTTTAATTCCTCATTGTATTATTAATTAAATTCTCTATAAAACCCAGTTGACTTGGGTATATTCATAATTGGGAATATTTCCCTGGCGACCACCTTATATTTGATTTGAAACAAGACACTGTAGTGAAAAACATATTTTCTGTGGTCAAAATTTACTCATCCACTCTTTTAGCGGCCACAATTTAAGTCTTCCACTATTTTAATTATTACAGTTTATGACAACCATTTTAATTATTACAGCATATTGATCACATTTCTTACATCTAACATAGTTGTTTTACTTTACATTGTATTCTTTGTATTAATTGTGCTTCTTATTCAGCTTATTTCATTCTACATCAGTTCATATGAGTCTTCCAAGGTTTCTTGGGAATAAGTTCTCTTTATCTTTTTTTCTTATGGAACAAATATTGTTCCATTACATTAATATAATTTATTTAACTATTTCCTAATTAACAGGCAAGACAAAATTTAAAAGTACTGATATGAATATTTGTATATATGTGAGTTCCTCCACATTATTATCTCCCCAAAGAAATAACATAATTAATATGATATGATAATATTGAATCTAAGTAATTCATACTTTAGTGATTTTAAGAATGTAGTACTAAATTATGTCTCAGATGGTTAAACCACTTCATAAACCCATTAGCAGGACAATTCTATAAACAGCCCCTACAACAAGCTGTCATGTTCTTTTTGTTATCTTTGCCAACCTAGAATATGAGTTGGATTCTTGGGATTGTTTTTAATCTGAATTTTTATTATTATTAATGAATGGTAGCATTTTCTCTGATAGAAGTATGGTAGAATGGTGAATAGAGTGCCAAATCTGGAGGCAGAAAGGTCTGAATTCAAATCCAGGCTCAGAGACTCACAAGATGTGTGACCCTTAGTAAGTCACTTAATCCTGCTTGCCTCACTTTTCTCATTTGAAAAACGAACTTAGAGGAGGAAATGGCAGCCCACTCCTGCATTTTTGTCAAGAAAATCCCAGGTGAGGTCACAAGGAATTGAACATAACTGAAATGGCTAAAGAATTACAAAAGTATTTTCCAATGACTTTTTTAGATTTTGCCTTTCTTTTGAAAGTACTGGATCAAATAATTTGATCATCTATTGGGTAATGACTTTTATTATTTAATATTTGTTTTAATTCTTCTTTCCAATCTATCTGTGTATATGTAGAGATAGATAGATATAGGCACAAGCAAACATTGGATTAAATCTTTTTCAGAGAAATTTGCGACAAATATTTCCCCAGATAAACATTTCCCTTTTAATTAGAATTACATTATTTTTGTTTCCACATAAACTTTTCAACTTTATGTCTTCAAAATTGTCCATTTGATATACTGTGATATTTTCTGTCCTTTGGTCAGAACGGCTTTGACAGGCCGGCTAAACCTTGTGAGGGTAGCCATAAGGTCATAGACCTCTGGTGAACTAAGGCTTTACTCACCCAGCATGTGAAGACCGCTTCGGCCGAACAGACGGAAGAAACCAATAAAAAGGTTCAACGGCTGAGAGGGCGATGCAGCAAAGCACTGTGGAGTGCTCAGGGCATGTTGGAGCACAAAAGACAACACGGCCATCCAATGCAGCTGAGAAAGTCTCCAGGCGTAACGACTTTTCATGCCACTGGACCCAGGCTTCCAATGCCGAGAGAGTGTGGGACTGTCTCTGTGCACCAACTTTTCCACTTAAATCTCCTTCACGCACAAGTGTCTTTGCGCACACTCATCTATACACCATAGATGAAAATGCACAAAGACAATCGTCATCCTCAGTTACCGAGAGACTACTACTACTACCTTTCTTTAATCATAGTTTTGGAGGTATCCCTTCTCCTCTTCTCCAATTTGTTTTTAATATTATTTTTGTATGTCTCTGTTGTAGTTTGTGGTGCAAGATAATGGTCTTAACCTGATTTCTAACCCCAGTCTGTCTTTCTGGAGGCTTTTAAAAAATAATTACATTTGTACAAACCAATAGAATTGCTTTTTGGCTCTGCAAAGGGGGAGGAAAGAAGAGAGGAAAAGAAAATGAATCATGGAAACATGGAAAAATATTTAAATACATTTTTTTAATTTTTAAAAAATAAACAAGTTATTTCTTACCCTAGGAGTTTAGAGTCTTTAGTTTTATTGTTTATTGTTTTGGACACCATATGTTAAGGTCATTAATAACTTGGAGAGCAATAAAGATGCTGAAAATTATAAAATTCATACTATATGAGAATATGTTGAGGAAAGAGTCAATGTCTTTTTTATAGAGAGAGGCAAGAAGAGTAGCCATTGAAATTTGCCCAGCTGTATAGTTTTAAAATTCTTTTTATTGAGTTTCAGATACTTAATAGGACATCCAAACTGTCCAGCAGATATTTGGAGATGCAGCAGTGAAACTAGAGTTGAATGTATAGATTTATCAATTGTCTGCATAGAGAAGATAATAGAACACAGTAGAAAAGATAAGATAACTAATAGAAATAATGTAGGAAGAAAAGAGGCAACAATTCAGAATCATAGAAAATTTCTCATATATCAGGGCTAAGAAATGGATGATGATCGGAAAAGGAGCTTCTCCAGTCCAATAAAATTGGGTACTCCTTGAAAGCAGATAATTAACCCACTAATTATTTTGTATTACCCAGGAGGCTTACTACAATGCTTAGCACACAAGAAGTACTCAATAAATGTTTAATCTGAGAAATGCAACCTACTTGTTCATTTAAAATTCCATTCATTTACAGATTATTTCATGTGACATATTAAAACTCAGTGCCAATGCAAAAATGCAACATTTCTTCCCTATGTAAATTAATCATATAACTTTTTCAGAATGAATCATTTCTTTCTGGTCTAGATCAAGCTAAAAGAAAAAAGAATCAATCCTCAGAGTGAGGTGAGAAAAGAAGGAGTCATGTTAAAAATTGAGGTTTGTTAGAATATACATTCTAAAACTTTGCTACTGTCACTGCAGTACTAAATGTATTCCTTCTGGACTTAATAAAACTTTAGGCCAGAAACCAATAGTGGATGCAATAAAACCTCAGCAAGTATAAGTTGATTCTCGAAAGAGCACTGACTATGTAACTCAAATACATGCTATGGTGGCTCTTGCTCCCTCCAATAAATGACTGATTATTTTCCCCAGTATTCTTATTGAAAGTCTT
This sequence comes from Monodelphis domestica, assembly GCF_027887165.1. Classification (NCBI taxonomy): domain Eukaryota; kingdom Metazoa; phylum Chordata; class Mammalia; order Didelphimorphia; family Didelphidae; genus Monodelphis; species Monodelphis domestica. The sequence goes on along the minus strand of NC_077229.1, from coordinate 350,220,770 downwards.
ACCAAATTTTCAGCATCTTTCAGAACTCCCAATCAAATAAGACCTACAAAACAGAGTGGAAAGAGCCATAACTTAGAAGTCAGCAGACTTGGGTTTACATTTTAACATCTACTACCGACCTTGAGAGAGACCCTTAACCTCTATGATCATCTCTTTCTTTATATTTAAAATGAGCAAATTAGGTCTTGATCTCTAAGGTTCCTTTAAGCTCTAAATCTATAATCATACAATCTGTTTCATGTCTGAGGATATCAGTGATATTAACAGGGGGGAAAGATTTTTAAGAAAATTCTTCTTTTTCTATTCTTTTTTCAATCTGTGCCCACAGGAAAGAAAATTTCTACTATGGAGTGGTCAGCTCAAGTGAGGATGTAAGGCCACTGATCTCCATATGGGTTTAAATGACCCCAAGGAGAATCCTACTCTCTACCATATCACCTTCTCTCAGCACAGAATGTTCAAGCAAATTTCCATTTAGCACACTACAGAGGACAGTCAACAATATGGTTATTAAATTTCAAATACTATTTTTTAAAAAGACCTAATGTCATTGGAATGACATCAGATAAAAGATAATTCTGAAATCAGTCAGTTATAGTCAGCCTTCAATTATCCAAGAAACTAGGAGTGCTGTAAATAACCCTAAATTAATTTGCATTTGACTTTAGAATATATAGTAGGGATGGGGGAAAGGGGGAGGACAGCAGAATATTTATCTTCCTAATAGCTTAGGCTGATAATTGAATTCATTTACACATCCTCTGAATATACTGACTAATGGTAGAGTGAAGTGGCCCAGAGCACTCTGCTTGGCAACAATAAGTCAAACTAGGATTAAATAGATACCATAGATTTCCATAAAGTCTACAGATTGTTGAGAGATGGTAATCTCAGTGTTTGAGAAAATAAATCAAATTACTTTCTAAAAACAAAATTACCATAGAATTTAGAGCTAAAGAAAGCTTCAGAAATAACCTCTCTCTTTTTTTCTTGTGAGGAAACTAAACCTGTGAGAGGTGAAGTGACTTATCCAGACACTCAGAGTAAACATTAGAATTTGGATGAGTCCTTGGACTCTAAATCCAATACCCTTTCCATTTCCCCTGATAACATCTTACCTATTACCTAAGAGACAAGAAGAGAAGCAGCTATTTCCCAACATGGTGGAATGTTTTCACTGTAAATATATACACACATGCATATATAGAGGCACATATTCTGCTCATATGTTATTTTTCTGCACAGACTTTGTAATAGATGATCTCTAACGTTCCTTCCCATTCCGAAGCTCTGTAATTCCTGTCTCTTTTCAAGTCGGTAGCGCAGCTGAGCTGATTAGAGATTGAGAGGATATTAAAGATAAGACAAACTGAGACCTCAAATCGATCACAGTCAACCGGAGGCTTCTGTATGGAAAATTACCTTCAGTAAAACAGGGGGAAAAAAACTGGAAAAATTTTTTTGCTGAAATACTTCATAACATGGAAGTGAAATCTGCTCTCCTGTTAAGACTTGAATCCCCACCCTTGCATGTACTGGATAATTCTTTCTCCAAACACATCATTTATTATAGTGCCAACAGAGGCTTGGGAAACTGTAAGTAAAACCCGAACAGGTTTGGTTAAGGTGATTTAGATGTGTGGCGTTGATTCAGATATTTTAGCTGCTCGGGGAGATTACCTCTGCTGATCACAGAGCGTAGGAAGACTGAGTATTAATCAGCTTCTGTTTGTTGCACTTTGAAATGAAAGATACGAGATAGGTCCTAAGAATTATGATGAGAACAAAAGAAGCATTAGTCAGTTAGGTAAAAAATAAATAACATCATAAATTAGCTTAAGAGCAGGATCCCCCATCTTCTTTTCCCTCTTGCGAGGAGGGAGCTTTTAACTAGAGCCTCATATTGTAGTGAAAGTGTTTATGTCTCTGCATGTATCCATATAATCTTTCAGCATTCACACTATGTACAGGAAAGCAAAACAACTGATGGAGTATTCATAGAGCTACCCCATCTTCCATATTCTTGGCCTGGTCCTAATTATATTTATAAAGTAAGTTGTTCATTTGAAAGAGCATATGCTACAGTGGAACATACAGCAACTTGAGAGTTAAGAAATTTGGGTTCTAGTCCCAGCTTTGTCACTAATTAGCTATGGTACCAAACGTATGTCTCCTTATCCTTGGTACTTCAGTGTTTTTTTTAACTGTTTAAAAAAACAAAAACAAGTTAGGTAACTATATTATGCACTCTCTAGTCCCTTATGACTCAAAAAAAAAATGATAAAATAAATCGTGAAGTTAGGAGATGCCTTGCTGAGTATACACTACAGGCTATTTCTCCAAGACTGGTGTCAGTGTTGTCATTTATGAAATAAAATGTATTTTTAAAAGAGCAAAGACATTAGAACTTATTTTAGTAAAATATATTTAATGGATCCCATTGACAAATGTATCTTTCCACACTGCCAAGTAGTACCCTGTCTCCTCTCCACTCTGCCCTTCACCCTAATTCATAAGATCCAGAATTAAAAGGAATTAAAAACTAGTTCAAACTCTTCTTTTTTATAAATTGGGAAACCAAGGTCTAAAGAAGACCCATTGCCTAAAAATGCATGGAGAGTAAGCAATAGTACTCATATTTGAACCAAGGTTCAAAATTCTAAATCCAGTCAAACTAGACTAGCCATCCATTAATCTCCTCCTTCATGTCCATCCACAGAAATCATCTCCCTTGTCCGGAATATATTCCTTTCTTATCACTACCTTTCTATCAAGGTCCAGTTCAAATGCTATTTCTACCTTGATGTCTCTTCTTGTTTGTTATTTGTTATTCTTATTTCTCAGCTGAAAAAAGCTCTTTTCCTTTCTCCCATATTCCTAAAACATTTCATCTAAATCTGTTCTTGGCTTTTGTTCTATTCTATCCTGTATCATTCTCATGTGCACGGATATCATAACATCCATTAGTAAACAGAAAACCCCTTGAGAGCAGGGACTGTATTGTTTTTCATCTTTGTATCCTAGCACCCATTAGAGGGTCTTGCAGAGAGTTGGTAGACAATAAATCCTTGTAGAATTCAATTCAATGCAAAAAATGCCCCAAATTTCATAATTATATAATCATTATGTCAATGATTTTTTTATTTAATCAGTATGAACATTCCTCCTACTGACACATAATACCATAACTATGGCTATAACTTATAGTCTTAGAGAGTCACCTGAGGCTCAGAAAGCCTAAATTGACCTATTAATGTTCACAGAGCTAATTAATGATGCAAGATTTCAATTGAGGACTTTCTGATTCTAAATCCAGCTTTACAGACCCTGGACTGATCGACCTCTCAAATATGTATTTAACCCAATTTTAATAAACACATATATACATATATGTAGGCATAATCGATAATAATGCATGCTGTTAGGCTCCTTACAACTTAATTTTGTGAGCTATGGCCTAAGGCATCACATTTTCCACCACACTTATTTCCTCTGATTTGACTATTGATGAAATAACTAGGTCTTTAGTAACTACTTCATAGAGCAGCTGGATGGCTCAGTGAATAGAGTGCTGGGGCTAGAATCAGGAAGATCTGAGACTAAATCTGGCCTCAGACATATACTTAGCTGTATGATCCTGGGCAAGTCATTTAGCATCTGTTTGCCTTATTCCACTGGAAAAGAAAATGGTAAACTACTCCAGTATTCTTGCTAAGAAAACCGCATGAACAGAAGAGATCATGAGATCACAAAGAACACATGATTGAAGGACTGAATATTAAAAATTATTTGTAGCAGAATTTTGATTAATTCTATGGATTTTCCTTTCTTTGAAAGATCTTGAATTGGTTCTATATACTCTTTTTGGTTGTTATTCTTCTTAAATAACACAACTAAAACAATTTGAAGAAAATTTAAATTCTGAAAAACAGGAGGTCTAATTTAATTATAAATGTTTGAAAATAGTCTATCCAAGGGCAGCTATTTGGCTTAGTGGATAGAAAGCTAGATCTGGAATTGAGAGGTCTTGAGTTTAAATCTGGCTTCAGAAACTTCCTATGTGTGACCCTGGGCAAGTCACCTATCCCCAGTTACCCAGCTTTTACCTCTCATCTGCCTTGGAGCCAATACACAGTATCAATTCTAATACAGAAAGTGAGTTGTTTGTTTGCTTGTTTGTTGTCTATCCACATAATATGAAAACTACCAGGTGCAGTGTGAGAATTTCTCTTAGCAACGACATTTATTAATCAGGTTTTTTTTAATATTTACTTTTTAAATCATTTTTATAGTCTATAATTTATTGGCAATAAATTTTTTTTCATGATTTCTCTAAGAATAAAATTTATCTGGATACCGTAAAGTTGCTGTCTTACTACAAAACTATTAACTTTGGTTTCAGAGATAGAACTTGTTTTTTCCTGTAATCTCCTTTATTGATATTCAAAATAATTCCTTTGGTCCTGAGTCTTTTGAAAAATGACGGTTGAACTGAAACAGTGAATCATCTTTGTGTTCCTGGGACTTACTCTCTAAATAAAACTTAACGGCTGCTGATATTTTTTCCATTAAAAACAACATTTAAATCACCATCTATTTTACTGCCTAAAATAACTTCAATACAGCTGATTGTTTCAAAATCCTTTGGAAGAAAGAAAACAAAATGTAATCTACAAATGAAATGCCAGTTTTAATAGAAAAAATAATAATAAATTTGACTGAAGCTGGTTTTATTTTCCACATTAGAAACATGGAATTCTCTCATTTTTGCATCTGGTCTCTAGACTTTAGAACATTTTACATCATATTTAACTTAATTTTTCCTAGTAAAATCATTAAATTTGAAACAAAGTTTATTTCATTAAACTATTTGTAAAAGAGACATAAGGTATTTTTACAAATTGTTTTCCCTCAAACCATCTAGATTTAGATCCTTACCATAGTTTATTTTCCCTTGTAGCCACTTCTATGAAATTCTTTTTGGAATGTATCTAACATTTAGCATGAATACATGAAGCAGATTCCATACTTTCTCCCTTCCCAACACTGTCAACATGCAGCATTTTTTTTTCTCTATGACTTTAGGGGGAAAAAATAGCTTATCTGTAAAACATATATTGCTTCTTGGCCAAATATAAATTGATTATATTTAGTGTTGGGTTATTTTCAGTCTGTATCTTTTCACCATTGGTAAAATAGAATACAGGTGGGCTCTATAGCTGCAGGGGCCATATGCATAAGAAAGTATTTGCACTAGAAATGACATATGTCTTACCATGTGCCAAATCCCATTCTAGATCTGGAAGTGACAATTTTCTCATGTACACTGGCAGTTGAAGCTCTGTAGATAAGGATTTATTTCTTCTCCCCCAAAGCTTAGATTATCTTCTTTGTGATTCTGTGAAATATAGAAGGAAATTTTATGGTAATTAGCTAATTCTACCCCATATGTCTTACCTACTGTATGTTTTCAATAATTATTTTTTGTGTGCAATTGTTTGTCTTACCTTCCAAATCTCAACCACAGGTTTTCGTGGTATACTGTCTGTTTTTCTTGGAACTATATATATGTGGAATCCAATTTTCCCTTAATTTTAAAAAAGCATGATCATTCTGCTCTTTCCCAGATGTGCAGAAAATTCAAACAGTGTTTCAATACCCATTGAAACCAGTCATGTCTTGCTTTTTGGGAAACTGACTAGTAAGATGATGACAATTTTTATATTTCTTATGTAGCTGCCTGTAAGATTGCTAAGTAGGAATAAAAGTTTCAGGAATGAGCCCCTTTTGCCTATAAAGCAAGGGTCGCTATATAGGGTCCCTACCTTCTCTCAGTATAAAAAGGTAGTGTGACTATTCCCTGTGAAATACTATCTATAAGTAAACTCCTGTGACATTTCTCTATGGCTTGGTTTCCTAATTTCAAAGATCAAGAATAAAATACACATTATAATCAATATTTTATTTGGTGGCTATTGTGTGAAGTATGTTGTTCCATACCCTGAGGATAATGGACAGTTTAGCTGGAAATCTGAAGGTTCTTCAAGTAGTTGCTGCCTAAAAAGAGATATCATCAACACATATGTTCAGTGCAAAATAGTACTTAATGAATGCATAAAATAATTCTAAAACAACAGTCTATGAGAAGATTTGGGGTGGGGATGAATGGTAAGAAAGGTCATTAGGAACTAGGACCACCAATAAACTCCAGTGGGCTATATTGCCCTTGAAATTAAAATTCTTTCTATCATGACCCCATGCTACCTTTATATTAATATTTTAATTAATTTTTGTTATTTAGTCATTTCGATTGTGTTGGATTCATGATCCCATTTGGAGTTTCCTTAGCCAAGATACTATTGTGGATTGCCCTTTCCTTTTCCAGTTCATTTTACAGATGAGGAACTGAGGCAAACAGGGTTAAATCACTTGCACAGGGTCACACAGGTAATAAGGGTCTAAGGTTAGATTTGAAATCATGAATATGAGCCTTCCTGATTCCAAGACCAGTGCTCTATCCACTGTATCACCCAGCTGCCCCCAATTTATTAACATATTACATTAATACATTAATCTTCTCTTTAAATTATAAGATCTAATCAAACTTACTGGCAATCAAAATTGCTGTCTCTCACACATGACATTCCCTTAACCATCTCCTTGCCTTTGTATTGCCTGTCCTTCATGCTTAGAAGATATTCATAAGTCATCTCTACCTCTTAAATCCCTGGCTATAGTCAAGACTTAGTTCAAGTACTTCATATCTAGTTTTGTACATATACATATATAATTTTTTTCTTCTTCATTTGAATGTAAACTCCTTGAGGGCAAGTATAATTTCATTTCAGTCTTTGTATTCAGAGCACACAGGTGTTTATAAATGCTAAATGATTCAAGAGAATCAATCAGGAATGATTTCATGAAAAGGGTGTCATTTCAAATGGACTTTCCAAGCTGGTTGAAGAATGACAGGAAGATCTCGGTCAAAAGTCAGGGGACAACTAGGACAAAATATTGTGCACAGTTTTAGACAGTCACTATATGATTTGTTTTTTGCTTAACCTATTTTCTCTATCATATAAAAATTTCAGTTTGAAATCTTATTGTGATACAAAAAAAAAGCACGTATATTTTTTTAATAAGTGTATTACATGGATAGGGAATTGTGTGAGCAACTGAACAGTGGGTTGAGATAGTTCCATTTCGGCAACAGAGATTAGCCTAAGTTTGAATGACTCATTAAGTACATAGTAGAGAGTAATAAGAGATAAGTCTGGAAAAGTTGAGTCTCAACAGATTGTGGGAAAACAATATCAGCCCTATCCCCTCAGGGAATGGTTAAGGAAATCAAGCTAGATAGACATGAAAGTGATTTGAAGAATTAAAAGCATTAAGTAGTTGTTATAATTAGGACATGGTAGAATTTTCATTATTAAAACAGAGAACATAGTTTCATGTTCTTAATAAAGTCTTCTTGTAAATGGTGCCAAAATGGGTGGGAGGGAAGAGAATATCTTATGTAATCTTGTATGTTTCCTAATTGTTTTATATGCATCACCTGGTCAATAGACTATATATTTCTTAATGGCAGCGAACATTTCCTTCAAAGCACTTAGGTATCTAAGTTCTCAAAAATATTGTTTGGTTGATTGATTGATTAAATGACATCTACAGGCTAATTCAAGCTAGTCCCTAGTCATAGTCCATCTCATCCTCCTTCCAGACAAAGAGCAGACTGGTTGTCAGCACCTAGAGAGGAAAATGAACTGGCATAGACCATTTTCTCATTCATGACTCTTTAGCGCAGTAAGTAGTGTGTCAGTCTAGGGTGTGATAACAGTAGGAGAGACTTCTGGAGACAAGAAGAGTCACTTGGCTTGGTCATGGTCCCACCTGACAGGGATTCTCTTTTACCATAGGGCCCATTATTCAGTCTGAAACTGCTAGCCTGAGATTCCCTTCAGGGTGAATTCTCATGGGAATAGGGAACAAGGACAAGATTAGGGGTCTCCAACTTACAAGTTAGTTCTAAAACATGGGGGTTCATCAGATCTTACTAGACTACAAGTTTGGGATTTCTTTTTTTAATTTTTTAAATTTTATTTAATTAGTTAATTTAGAATATTTTTCTATGGTACATGATTCATGTTCTTTCCTTCCCCTCACCCAACCCCTCCAGTAGCTGATGCACAATTCCACTGGGTTTTACATGTGTCCTTGATCAATACCTATTTCCATATTATTGATATTTGCATTAGAGTGATCATTTAGTCTACATCCCCAATCATATCCCCATCAACCCATGTGATTAAGCAGTTGTTTTTCTTCTGTGTTTCTACTCCCACAGTTCTTCCTCTGACTGTGAATAGCATTCTTTCTCATAAGTCCCTCAGAATTCTTCTGGATCATTGCATTGCTACTAATAGAGAAGTCCATTATATTAGATTATACCACAGTGTATCAGTCTCTGTGTACAATGTTTTCCTGATTCTGCTCCTCTCACTCTGCATCACTTCCTGGAGGTCGTTCCAGTTCACATGGAATTCCTCCAGTTCATTATTTCTTTGAGCACAATAGTATTCCATCACCAACATGTACCACAATTTGTCCAGCCATTTCCCAATCGAAGGGCATCCCCTCTTTTTCCAGGTTCTTTGCCACCACAAACAGTGCGGCTACCAATATTCTTGTACAAGTCTTTTCCCTTATTATCTCTTTGGGGTACAAACCCAGCAATGATATGGCTGGATCAAAGAGTAGGCAGTCTTTTATTGCCCTTTGGGCATAGTTCCAAATTACCTTCAAGTTTGGGGTTTCTGGATTCCACACTGACACCTCATAATTGATTCTCTTCCCCTTGCTTCCATCCTAACAAACCTTTTCTACTCTCTTAAAAGCCCAAATCATGGTCTATATCTTGCAAGAATATTTTCTTTTTTTTTTGTCTTTTTTTAAAATAATATTTTATTTCATAATTTCCAAGCATTATTCATTAAAGACAAAGATCATTTTCTTTTCCTCCCCCTCACCCCCCATAGCCGACGCGTGATTCCACTGGGTATCACATGTGTCCTTGATTCAAACCCATTGCCATGTTGTTAGTATTTGCATTAGAGTGTTCAATTAGAGTCTCTCCTCTGTCATGTCCCCTCAACTGCTGTAGTCAGGCAGTTGCTTTTCCTCGGTGTTTCTACTCCCACAGTTTGTCCTCTGCTTATGGATAGTGTTTTTTCTCCTAGATCCCTGCAGATTGTTCAGGGACATTACACCACCACTAATGTAGAAGTCCATTACATTCAATTATACCACAATGTATCAGTCTCTGTGTACAATGTTCTCCTGGTTCTGCTCCTCTCACTCTGCATCACTTCCTGGAGGTCCTTCCAGTCTCCATGGAATTCCTCCACTTTATTATTCCTTTGAGCACAATAGTATTCCATCACCAACATGTACCACAATTTGTTCAGCCAGTCCCCAATTGATGGGCATCCCCTCGTTTTCCAATTTTTGGCCACCACAAAGAGCTCAGCTATGAATATTCTTGTACAAGTCTTTTTCTCCATTATCTCTTTGGGGTACAAACCCAGCAGTGCTATGGCTGGATCAAAGGGCAGACATTCTTTTATCACCCTTTGGGCATAGTTCCAAATTGCCCTCCAGAATGGTTGGATCAGTTCATAACTCCACCAGCAATGAATTAATGTCCCTACTTTGCCACATCCCCTCCAACATGCATTACTTTCCTTTGCTGTCATATTAGCCAATCTGCTAGGTGTGAGGTGATACCTCAGAGTTGTTTTGATTTTCATCTCTCTGATTATAAGAGATTTAGAACACTTCTTCATGTGCTTATTAATAGTTTTGATTTCTTTATCTGAGAACTGCCTATCCATGTCCCTTGCCCATTTATCAATTGGAGAATGGCTTGATTTTTTGTACAATTGATTTAGCTCTTTATAAATTTGAGTAATTAAACCTTTGTCAGAGGTTTTTATGAAGATTTTTTCCTAATTTGTTGTTTCCCTTCTGATTTTAGTTACATTGGTTTTGTTTGTACAAAAGCTTTTTAATTTGATGTAGTCAAAATTATTTATTTTACATTTTGTGACTCTTTCTATGTCTTGCTTGGTTTTAAAGCCTTTCCCCTCCCAAAGGTCTGACATGTATACTATTCTGTGTTTACCCAAGTTACTTATGGTTTCCTTCTTTATGTTTAAGTCATTCACCCATTTTGAATTTATCTTGGTGTAGGGTGTGAGGTGTTGATCAATTCCTAATCTCTCCCATACTGTCTTCCAATTTTCCCAGCAGTTTTTATCGAATAGTGGATTTTTGTCCCAAAAGCTGAGATCTTTGGGTTTATGCGTGAATATTTTCTTGATCACTATTCTCAAAAACTAAACTAATGCCCTTGAATTCTGATCCCAGCTTAGTCATTCACTTTTTGTACAAGTGAAGTTACTTAAATAGCAATGTTTCAGATCTTTCATTTTTGAAATGAAATTGATAGTGATAGTAATTTCTTTAAGTTTTAGTTCTAATTTTATATAATTCTTGTAATACTTCTAGAAAATAGCACACAGCTAGAACATAGCATTTAAGCAATCTCTAATTGTTTCATGTATATTTGGTTTGTTCTACCCAAGCAAATTTTTATATTTGGAAAGGGGATGTGAAGATGGTAAGGTACTGGGTATTGATAGATATAGCAATGAGAGACAGAAAGAGAAATGAACAAAAACAGAGCAGGATGGGGCTTTTGTTGTTTTGTCAAAATAGATATAGACAGATGAGGGAGAGAGAGATTTCTTTAAAAATAAACTATATAACAAGTTCAGGTTCTTAAATAGTTCTCTTGTGTGTGCTTATATAATGAAATGTTAGTGTTTATTGATTCATTTTACAAAAGTAAATAAATAAAAATAGAATGTATATTTATTAAATATCAAAAGAATAAATGTTAGAAGTTCTAAATATAGTAAATTATACTCTACTTCATCCCCTCCAGCCACACATCAGCCATTCCAATGGGGAAAGAGATCACATTTATCTGTATTCATTTGTTGTTCATTATTTTGAAGTCAAAGGCCATAAAATGTAAATAAAGATGGTTTCAGGTTTCTGTTTAGATTCCTTTTCTCAAATTCAGGTATGGGAGTTGCTCCTTTACAATCTAACCAAGTTAAGTTAAATTAAACAACAGATTCCTGAGAATATGAAGCCAAGCATGACTAAAGTCTTGTCTCAGACACATACCAACCTTGGTTAAAAATTAGACTCCCCTTAGTCACTGAGGCGACAGAGTAAAGTCTCATTCAGGAGGACACAGCATGGGAGAACAGGTCTCCTATTAGTTTAAAGGGATCTGTTCTTGTATTTCTCTTTTGTATTTCACAGCAGTCCTTTCTCAGAGGAAAAAAAGGCCTCACTGCAATCTACATTTATTGTCTCACAAAAAGGTCAGCAGAAAAACTAACAAATATTCTCAATCAGAACTACATCTTTGTTCAGTAAATGTGTCAGACCCCAACAGAGCAAACCCTGTTTTGGGGGGTAGTGGTTCTTGTCTCTTAAGAGTAAAAATTGGATAGCAGCTCCATAGCTTTCAAACATTTCCAATTTGCCTGGAGCCATGTATTTCACTCCTTGGCAACCAGGAGATAATGCCAGAAATTCCAGAGATTAACCATATCAGATAGGATTCTTGGATTCCTGAGGAGAAAGAGTCATATTCCACTAAAATACATAAACACTTTCATGGTATCTTGGTGCCATTGATTTCCATTGCTTTAACCTTTGTATTTAGTATGACAAAAAGATGAACTCATTCCCTATTAATGAATCATCCAAAGCCTACATAATCTTGCCAAACACTTCCCAACACTTTAACCAATGATTGGAAATTTTCTCCCAGTTATATATAACTTTGAGTACAACAAATATCAGCACCTAGCCAATTATTGTCTTAACCCTATCTTGCTTCATTAAATTAATCCCACAGCACCTCACATATTATTGGCTTACAGTACACACTGAATTGAATTGAGCTGTGTCAATTATTTTGCACCTCAAGTCATGGTTGATTTGAGAGCTAAGGGACATGTTCAAAGAACACATTTATCTTTAGAAATGTTGCTAAATATTTATTCCTTTTGGTTGAGAAATTGAAAGTTGGTTAAAAAATTGAGAAATATTCAGTTAATGTTTTCCATTCTGTTATTTTCAAGAAAAACTATTGACCACGAAATGTTAGTTCCTAAGCATGTGTGTTCATGCACACACAGACATAAGCACATCCCTCAATGGATTATCTAGTCCTAAGGTTTGTCTTAAAGTATGTGTAAAGAAAAAAAATAATATTTTTTGTAAAAAAAAACTAATTTTAAAACTTTCCCAAAAATCATAAGCACAGAAGAGTTCCCAGAAGCAAAAGTATAGCCAAAGAAACTAAAAGCATCTTGATTCTATGAAACCTTTGACTCTACTTTTAAAACTTATATTTTGTTAGTTTGATGTGATTGCTACCTAAAGATTACAACCTAGCTATGTCTTCAAGTCCTTTGCAAATTTTATCCTCATCTTCCTGATACTCAGCAAAGGGCTCACCCTCATTGTCAATGAAGGTGACAATGCTTATTATCTTCCTCTATAATAGTAAAGGGAACACTCAGACTATCCACCATTTAGTCATTGCTTTATACTATGACCAACTAACCTCCTTTTTCTGTTCATAGTCAAATACAGTCCTTCACTGGTAATATATTACAATCTACTGTCACTAATTTATTTTAATCGGGTGTTATTTTAAAAATATTTTATGGCAGTAGTGATTAATCATAGGACTGAGAACTGGAAAAGACTTTAAAACTATTTAGTCATAGAATCATAAGATCACAGTTTGAAGGAATGAAAAAGATTTTAAGTGCTTCTTAAGTAACCAAGCTTTGTATGAAGTATTGGGGATACAAATAGGAGGAAAAGAGATAGTTCCTGCTTCTAATGGGGAGAGAACATTTAAAAGTTAGAGCAGGTGAAAAGACCCAGAAGTCCTATAGATGTATGTACAGGGCATATAAAAAGCCAAATGGTTCTTTTGCTATGTCATTAGTCCATGTGGTAGTGGGGAAGAGGGAGAGGTAGTATTTGGAAGGCAGAGAGATAGAGCAGAAAATGAGCCTTGGTGGATGCTAACATGCAGTGCCAGAATAGATGGTAAGGGCTAGCCATTCTCAGTCTCACTGTAAGGCACAGAGTCAGTAACTTTCATCTTTCTGTGAGCAGAGCTAGTGAGGAGAAAAGAAGAGAGAAAAGGACACCTCTCCACTGCTCAGTCTTCCTGGCTCTTGGCCATTCTGGATATTTAGAGATGGGAAAGATCAAGAGGTCATCTAGTCCAATCTCTCATTTCTTATTTACAAATAAGAAAATTGAACTTCCACAAATCCATCAAAATCCAAGTCCTCTGATTCCAAATTCCTGCTGCCTCCCTCTCATTTTACAAATTAGGAAAGAAGCAAAGTGACTTTACCACAGATGGCCATATAGTCAACAGAGCAGGAACTCACATCTACTGACTAGTTTCCCTTGTTCCATTAGAAAGTTCATTGTGAGTTGAAATGGCTTCATTCATCTTAAATATATCTCTAGAGGCTTGCTCAGTGCATAATAAGCATTTAATGAATATTTGTGGAGTGTAGCAAGAAGAGCTAGGTCTGGAGATGAGAGGTCCTGGGTTTAAACCTGGCCTCAGACACTTCCTAACTATGTGACCCTAGAAAAGTCACTTAACCCCAATTGTGTAGTCCTCACTGCTCCACTCTTTTGGAACCAATGCACAGTATCAAATCTAATACAGTGGGTAAGAGTTTTTAAAGAATGAATACATATTAATTGATTATAACTCCAATGTTCTTCCTCTGTGTCAGGCACTGTACTAAGTACTGGAAATCCTTAGAAAAGCAAAAAAAAAAAAAGTCCCTGCCCTCAAGAAGCTCACATTATGATAAGAGAGAGAATCTGAAAACAATGATGTATATAAAAGATGTAGGCAAAAGAAAATGGAGGTAATCTTAGAGAGGAGGGACTTGCTTTGGGAGAGACTGAGAAAAGCTCCTAGGAGAAGTTATTATTTGAATGGAGACTTAACACTTAAAAAACAAATTAGTACATCTACGCTTTATTCAAGTACTCATACATCTACACTATAACTTTTCCATACTAGAGTTCATTTCCAATGTCCTGAAATATGAGCCCAAGAATTCACTCTAACTTGAATCTAATAGCACTTTTTGATGGAATATAGAGTTTCAGCTAATTTTTTGTAAAGTTAAATATGCTATTAAACTTTAGAGATATAAAAAATGTTTATGTTAATAAAATTAAACAAGAACTTGATTTTAGAATACTACTAGCCTTATGTTAAAGTGGGAGCAGAGGATGAGATGTCATTTGATGATGTCCAAGAGATAGTTTATCATATGGTAAAGGTATTCTACAATCATACACACAAAGATTTGTGATAATTGCCCTAGAATAAGTGCACCAATTTAAGTAATAAGTGAAGTAGGGGTAAAGGATAAAGAGTAAGGTTCTCTCTTTTTATGCTTTTGCATAGTTTCAAGGCAGCAACCATTTGAATTCAGCAGTTGTCTTCACCTCAAAAGTCTTGGAGGCTGCCATTTGTCTCAAGAGCCTTATTAAAATGAGATACAGGACCTGATAGACCAAAAAGATGATAATAAGGTTATGGATCTTTTTATGTAAGAGGCTTAGTTCAGTAGAGTATTGCTCACAGGGATTGAACAGAAAACTAAAAGGCTTTGGGGAAACCGGTAGGGCCATAGTAGGAGAGAATTATAAAAAGATATTGATACAAGAAAGGCAAGATTACAAAAAAGACAGGATATAGAAACTTCCCCCAAGAGTTCTGATCAAGGAGCTCCATCCATTTATTTATTTATTTAACAAAATAGCAAGATAGCTTTGTGATTTATACCTTGATATCCATGTCTCATTATCTTCCTGATAGCAGCACCCTTGCTGGTTTCAATCCATGCACAAATGAAATTTTATTCAATAAAATAAGTTTATTTTGAAGGATCTTTGTCCAATAGTTCTGCCATCCATATATAGCAATGTACTATTGTACAGAATTAAAATTCATTTACAGCTAAATGTTCCCAGCTGGAGTGTTTTGCACTTTAGGTTACCCCCTTTAAAAGCAATAGTTAGATTGCTTTTAACTTCCATTACTGATTTGAAAAAATCATGCCATTTACCTCCTCTTCTGGACCTTTAAAATTTTATAGCCTGAAGATGTTTATGCTTCAGACTCCTACTATGTTTTGTCCTTCCTTTGTCTTCTTCCCTTTTTCCTACATTGATATGACTAAAATTAAATTTAATCCCATTTCTCTACCATATATAATTAATATCAACATTATATCATCAAAATTATTTTTGTGTTTTTCTTTTTAATTCTAAAACAGAATGCAATTATAATTCCTTAGACTATAGTGTACATAATTCCATTGAAATAAGCTTGATCTAAATCAAACAGGTTTATATTTCTTGTGCCAGTATTTACTTCAGCTTTCAGAAAAAACTTCAGGTCCAACACCAATGAGATAATGAGATCTTTTTCTTCAAATTCAGTCTAATTTATCACATTTAGTTTATTCCTAAGGCTAGTTCAGGAACAGTCTAAGACCATGTCAGAGTTTAACAAACTGTATAAGAATGAAATTCTAAGATTTATATCTAAGAGCATATTTCTCTTCTTAAGTTTATGGCTATTAGCTAAATAAATATCTCAGTATTTAAAGGACCCAGTTTCAGATGTTAAATCATGCCAGAGAACATTTTATAAGGATTATATATATATATATATATTTTTTTAACTTTGCTTTAAGATTGTGGCTATCTCTACATACAAATTCAAGTGGAAAAGGAATGGTCCATCACTAAATTTTTTTGGTCTGTATTATGATTTTAATTGTTCAATTTGTCTATTCAATTTGGTATATCTAGATTCAGGCTTAGTGAAAGGGGGAAAGGAACTGTCTTTATGAATAAGAAAGATCTAATAGAATACATTCTTCAGTAATCTCAAGATTTAGGGTTTGAGAGTCCCCTGGAGAGCATCTTCTGCTTTTTAGAGGAATAGACAGACATCCCTAGAGAGATTGAGGGATTTGTCCAAAGTCACATAAGCACTAAATGGCAAGATCAAAATCTGAATGTAGCTCAAGTGGTCTTTTGACCATATTCCCCAAAAGCATTTCCCAAAAGTAGTTCCAGCCACAGTAAAACCATTATGCTATGTTTTTTTTTTTTTAATTATCTTTGAACACCTGATAAAGGACTAAAAATAAAGGTCAAGGAAAACACTACTATCATTCACTATTGCAGCTAAGGGGCTACTTGTGCCTAGTGAATTGCTAGAATATAACCAGCAATTCTTCATTAATTGTGTGTCTTCTTCCTGCCATCTAGGAAACTCCTTCCCCTTCCTCACTTGCTCTATCTTGTTTCCCTAGTCTTCTAACTAAGTAATATCTTTGGTAGGAGCAATATCCTAACCCCTCCTCTCATGCAAATCAAGTTAATTTTTCCTTAAAAAGTATTGAGACCTTCCTCTGAGAATTTTTTGGCTCAAGGGCTAGGGAGGAAGATTGTACCTGTCACCTGAATACAAAGCAGTCACAGAAGCATCATGGAGCCTTGGGGCATGACAAGTGAAATAGAACCCATAATTCAGCAAGGTACCCTCATTCAATTGATTCAACTCAAGATGTCCTCAGTGGCCTATCTTTATTGAATATTCTGTTGCACTGGTTAAATAAATCCCCTTTAGTTACCTACTTGTTGAATGACTTACAATACTCACTGTGCTTCCATTATCAAGTTTGTATATAACGTACAAACTCCCAGGGAACTGGCTGAAGTTAGTCCAAAGCTGTGCTGCCAGGCTTTGTTTTTTTAGTGGATCCTACTTTACCATGAGGTCTGTTTAGGCAGAATTTATGTATACGTGCATTTTACAAAAATTGTTTTTACATGTGACAATTAATTCATTTCGTTTTTCTTCAACTGACTCAATAATATCTTTATTACCAAGATCCTCCTGTTTGATTTTTGCTTACTCTTCAGTAAACACTATGTTGTGATATTAAATCTTAAGTCATTTCCTTGGTTCAGTGAAGGGTCTTTTATTGCAATAATCTCACCTATCTTTGAAACAGCAAAATACATTCATTCTAAAACCTCATTATAAGACTAATATACTTTCTAAACATGTTTTAGATTGTTCATTTCTTTTAAAAATTAGAATATTTTGGGCTTGTTTTTAACTTTGAATGTTATGAGATGCAATTTTGCAATTAACTCAACACTTGGTGGGTATATTACAGTTCTGGACATGCTCCAATTTCCATGATCAGCTTTTCTCCAGTAGTTAATATTAGACATTGCCATGTACAATGTTGGTATTCAGCAGAGTTTTTATGTGAGTATTTTTTGTTATTATTTCCAAAGGTAGAAAAAAAATTAGGTAAAATATTTTCTCTTTTGATTCCTAAATCCTTTTGCTACAATACCCAACATATATTTTAAGAATAGTCTAACTAATATGGATTTTAATTTGCAATGATTTTTGTAGATATCCTCTAACATAGTTAACAGAGAAATTACACACAAATGCCATTGGCAGTAGAACCATTTTTTACCCTTCTATAAGTTGGACAAACTGTAAAATATAGCTCAAATGTCACTTCCTCCACAAAAGACTTCCCTAAACACCTCTTCCTCCAGGAGAAATTATTTTATCTCCCTTGAACCTCAGAAGACCACTTTCTGTGCTTCTCTTTTTAAAACATAACATTCTACTTTCTATATTTGCTATAACATTCTATTCAACTTTAAGTCACATGAGGGAAAGGCCAGAGTGGTATGCATTGGTATGCTAGTAAATGTTTAACTACTGGTACTCCAGAAGACAAAAAGAAGTATGCACGACACATTTTAAGTTTAATATGGATTATTAATATTTTACATTATTTTCTAAAGACTATGCAATCAAGAAAAAATAAATCAGTTCCTCATTTGTGATTTTTTTAATTTCTGAGATGTAAATGTTCATGCCGAAAATATAGTCATCAGATTTCTCAGTTTGAGGTCTAGCACACCTCTAGTCTTATCAAAACTTTGAAATGTCACCATTATATAACATAATATATTACCTATATTGTAGTATTCACTTAAAGAAATGTTTGCTAAAATCAATACTATGTGACTATAAGACAAAATTAAAATTTCCAATTAGAAAAAGGAGCAGGGACCTTTAGGGTTTTGATTTTTCTATATAATATTGCCAAAATAAAGCTTGAAATAT
Source organism: Monodelphis domestica (assembly GCF_027887165.1). Lineage (NCBI taxonomy): Eukaryota > Metazoa > Chordata > Mammalia > Didelphimorphia > Didelphidae > Monodelphis > Monodelphis domestica. Next base: position 350,202,379 of record NC_077229.1, on the reverse strand, counting down.
GCCTTAAATATGAAATCCTTATTTTCTCATATAAGCATCCATGTTAAACATGAAGGCTCACAATAATTCTAATACTGTTTTAACACTCTAAAATCAGAAAAGGATTTGTTAGCCTGGGATCTTTGGACTTTTAAAAAATGTATATATTATATATAACATATAAAATATTTTGATAATTATAGATAGTTTTCTTTGTAGTCCTTCATATTTGCTTTTTTACATTTAAAGACAGTATTCTCAGAAGGGGTCTATAAATTTCACCAGGTTTCCAAAGGGCTCTATGACACAAAAAAACAATATTTAGAATTCATGGAAGAAAGGAAAGAAATTAAGGGTCTTTCCCAGAATCATACAAGAAACTACCATACATGCTAGAAACAAAAGTAGTATATGTTATTCATATACCCTGAATTTGATGGAATTTTATAGCCTAGGAAGTCTAATCTCCTAATTTTACAAATAAGTTAATGAAGGCCTATAGAAGCTAAGTGACTTGCCCATGGTCACCATGGATAGTATGTATCAAAGACAGTATTTGAACCCAAGTTTTCTAACTCAAGAGCCAGTGTTCTTTACATTCATCTAGAAAGGTGGGAAGGAAGAAAGAAGATTGAAGGGAAAGAGGAGGAAAAAGTTCTTAAATGTATAATGCCATAATATTTCACTCTGATTATTAATCAGAACAAGGTCATAGGAAGATCTTTACACTGCAAGATTAAAAATATCCAACCTTAGGGAAAATAAGTGATTATACCCCCTTTTGCATATACAATTCTGGATCCCTGTTACTCTATTTTATGCTAACTTCAAGGAAATTATCTGACTAAAGGAAGAAAAAATGAAGGTCAAAAATCACTTCTTGAAATAAATACTAGTAATAATAGAAGTATTCTAAGTAGTTTTATGAACAATGTTGCAAGATGACTACAGGAATCATTACTGCTTTAGAAGTAAAATGAAAAAAACATTATTATTAAATTCACCATCATAATAAAAAATTCATCTATACTACAGGGCAAATTATTTCACTATGTTCATAACAGTATATGAATTTATTCCCCACAGTTATACAGAAACCTTATGATGTCAGTATTATCCTGATAACCAGCAGGAATATTATAATGGATATCTACACTACAGACTATCTTGAATTTAATCCCTGAAGTCTTAGGTGCTTTAAAAAAGACTGAAGTAATAGCTAAAAACTGCTGTTATTATTAAAAAAATCTTAGTGTAGTCACTCAATACAGGAGCAGCAGGATGATTCATTTATTGCTCTCCTCACTGATCTCAATAGATTCAGAAGATCTAGTGAATTTTAGATGCTTGAACAAAAGATCTTTCCAACAGGTAAGGGACAATGAGTAGTGAAATGCAAGTGTGGATAAACAAAATATTATATTCAGCCCATTCTTTGTCTCTGTTTCCTGGTGGTTATTAACAATAGCACCTGATACACTCTCATAAGAAGAATACAACACATAGCAACAGGGTGATGATCTCTGAAGCAGACTTTTACAGAAAGTATGCTTCCAAGGTTCAAAGGAAATAGAAGTGACATTGCATAAAGGCTTACATTTTTGAGAAAATGTTCTGCTTTATATAAAGGTGGTTTGCAAAGAATCATAGCCTTCCAAATCTTTCATGGAAATGGAAAATGTTTGGTCAACTGGGCTCACAATCTTTAAAGAGTCCCTTGATATGATTCCTCAAGTACTTATCACAAAGCATTTCAATCAGTTAAAAATGCATGAAGGGAGCCTTATTTTGTGTAAATTTCATTCATGAAATCATTGGGGTCTTTTCAAAGGGATGCCTTTTATTGAATAGATTTTTTTTTTCTATTTCACATACATTCTTGAATGACTAATGGATCCTTCATTAAGGAGATCACAGCTTTCAGGTGTCATGCTTGATAAAACACAATGAATTGGTCATTTAGGAAATTCAGCCACGCAGAAAGGACATAAGAACAACTGGTTGTATCTTCTAATGACTCAGGAACAGGGTTAGCAGAATCAGCTTTCACTTACAAGCTACTTAATAGTTGCAGCACTGGCATTAATTCTCCAGACATTGAATAAACAAGTAAAAGAAGCAACTACCTCTGATGAGTGTTTTTACCACCTATGATGAAACCTGCTGGTCACAAGGCAATTCTTTGAGAAAATAGACCTATTTCCATGTTGATGGCTTATTCTTCTTTTTAAATATCATGATTCTTCATTATATATTCATTATACTACCTCTGTGGCTAATTATTTTTCACATTATAACATATATATATCTATTTTAAACACTTCTTTAAGACTACTGTATTATTCAGAAATGAAAATTCATGACATTTTATCTTAAAATCCCCTCACATTAACTTTTTTTAAATCATATGGGGGTTCAGGCTCATTTGCCCATTGTTTTAAGAGACATTTTGCTGATCAAATCCAGACTTACCAAGACATTTTAAGACAGTGACTCAAGGTCTAAGATTTGCTTTTTAAAAAGTTTAACCCAGGAATGTCCACTTGTAATTAGAAAGTGGGAATAGATTAGAAGAAAAAAAATGCCTATATCCTTTGTAGAAATTACTCGTCTGCCCTTCCCCACCCGCCCCAGTATCCTTGGGTTTATAGTGGAATGGATAATGGTTTAAAATGAATTACATCGTCAAGGATCAGTTGTAAATTTGATCTTCCTCTTACATAGCCAGTCTGGGTAAATCTAAGGCCAAAACACCTCAAGTCCACAGAGCTCAAAGAGGTAGAGTTTAAATAAAATAAGTTAAGGTGTGACTGGGTCACTGCCATAGTCCATCCAATTGAGTTTCAGACAGGGGCACTGAAAGCACCAGTGGAACATGGTATGTCCATTTCCCCTATTTATTAGGGCTAAAGATGATGCTGTTCCAGGGTTATATGTGATTTCAATAGAACAATTCATTCTTCTGAAAATTATACATGCTTAGTTGTAGCTCGTGTCTTGCCTTTCCAAGAAACTCTATATACTTCATTATTAATCAACCAATCAAAAGCATCTATTAATGGCATATTATGCGCTAGGCACACAGAATTCACTGTATTATTGTGAAGACCACAGTACAAGAGAGAAGAAAGGGGGACTGAAAAGTGAAAATCTAGGTAATAGAGAGCTCACTGGAAAAGTTTTCCCAAAAGATCATTCTGAGGGTTGAGGCTACAAATTAGCCCCTGAAGGAATCATGTCAAGGAAAAACTAGTCCCTCTCCAAGTGGTTCCTGGACTTTTCTACTCATGTCAATCGACTTCCCTTTAGATTTTTGCTTCTTTTTGCCACTTGAAGATTCCCCAGGGCTACTGGAAGGCAGGGACTGTTTGGCTCTTGTATCTGTATGTCCAGTATTTAGGAAAAGGACCAGCACATAATGTTTACTAAATGTTTGGTGAATTCAATTGAATTATTGACTGGAGAGTGACCTCTCCATGATCAAATAGCTCATTAGTGGAATATCCAGGAAGTAGAATCCAAATCTCCTGACTATAATCAAGTAGCCACGAATGCCATATTCTCTTAGTGAAAATAATAACTATTCTTGCTTTAGAAAGACTTATAGAAGCCTCAGAATAAACTGTAACTCTCCAGAAGACTAGACCATATGAATGTGGGCATACATGCAAATGTACATATATATATATATATATATATATATATATGCATGAGTGTAATTAGCTAGATTGCTTGAAAAGCCAGAAAAATACAACAAGGGAAGGACCAAGGCCTTTCCCTGGGGCAGGATTAGAGAAAGGGCCACCCCTGGTGACTCCAAAACTTACCACAATGGCAGGATCCAAAGGTATTAAGAGCTGACTATTTGAGAAAGACAGACATTGATCCCAAAGTCAGAGAGAGAAGAGACAGGTACAGAGAGAGTTGAAGAGAGACAGAAGCAGGGAGAAAAAAATATATATCTATATAAAGATGGAGAGAAAAGACAGAGACAGAAGGAAAGGGAAGGAGAGAAAGGTGAGGAAGAGAGAGAGACAGACAAACAGACAGAGAATTTGGATGATAAAACTCAACAAACAACAATGATGACACATGCTATTGTCCTGAGTAGTGCTCAGACATATGTGCTTATATGTATACATATATTCAGCTATGCATATATATAAGTATATAGAAGTAAGAATGTAAATATATTTATAAGATGAAAATCCTTAAATACCAAGAAATTCAAAGAGGCCAAATAATGCAGAAAGGCAAAACCTATAAATAAAACCCAAAACATTGAGTTTAGTTTCTAGAATAATCAAACAGTCTGAAAATTCATTTGCTTTGGGATTGTTTGGGTTAAACACTATTCCCTATATGCTATATAAGCTGCCTTTGATTTTCCAGCTTGTTTTAAATAAATAGTTCCATCAAAATAGAATGGCCTTAACTTCAAACCCTGGGAATAAATAAATAGACTCAATCAATGGCACTGAGATACCCTTCTAACATTTTTCAAAGGCCTAAGAAAAGAAATATTTTTCTGCCTACAACATTAAGTCAGAAATAGCCTTTGGCACATATTTAACTAGGACTTTTCAAAGGTTGTGGGAAAATTCAGAGGTAAAAAAAAGCATAAGCAGAATAGTCCATGCTATTTTGAAGACCACACATACTTTTAGGTCATCAGTAGAAAGAGAGGAAAGGATGAACTAAACTCGCCAGAAGACCATACCTGAGGGCAGACTCTCAAAAAGATCTTTACCCAATAAAAGCAAAAGACTAAAATTAGTCACAAGTGTTGGGTTGTTTTCTCCCTTGCTGATGGGAGTCAATTTTGTACATATGTGTATATACAAGAATACTGTAATGGAATGATACTCCTTAAATCTTTTGGCTTGCAAATGAAATGAATTAAATATAAGGTACTCTGTCCAAGGGAATTTGTCACTGAAAATCTAGAAAGTCCATAGCATTGTCTACCTTTATGACAACCTTGAAACAGAAACCCTCAGGACTATGTCATAGTAAGGTAAGAATACATGCCTTCTCACTATAGATCTTTCAACTGACTTATTTACTTCAAATGGATTATCAAGTTAAACAGTGATATGCTATAATATGTTTAAAAGTAGTTTGGTCAATTCAGAAATTGCCCCATAGCCTTTCATTTTGGATAAAAAGAGTCTATAATAGATGGAGGACCGATAAATCATTTATTAAACTCTTATTTGTGTCATAAATACTGGGAATACAAATGCAATAAAAAAAAATAAGATTGCCCTTACTGTCAAATAGCTTAGATTCTAAAGAGGGACAGCAACATATAAAAAGGATCAAGAAATGGCTTAAGAGGTATAAGGAATTCAGTAGGACAAGATGGAAAATTACAGACAATCAAGGGTAGAGCCACAAAAGAAGTGAAGATTGATGTTCTAGGCACTTTCTGAAATGGTACTTGAATGAAGAACCAAACTGAGTAAAATAGACAGACAGGTAGACAGATAGATAGATAGATAGATAGATAGATAGATAGATAGATAGATAGCCTGATGGCTTATCATTATCTAAATTAAACATATCATTACATTTTATGAAAAATAAAAAAATAGTTATTAACATAGCTAGGTTTTACATAACACATCCAGGTTTAAAATTACTTATTGCATATTACAGTTACTATGAGAGTAGCTAAAGCTTAAGACATATAGTCCTATAACAATGGAATATTAGCTCTCATTTTGATATCTCTGAACAATTCCACCTTCTAAACGTTCCATGAATTGAGATCATTTTTTAGAACTTGGCTAAAACTTGTTGTGCGGCTAGTGGTCATGTCTGGAATGCTGTGTTGCTCAGGTACCACCCAATGAAAATATTGTATTATATCTTCATAACATCACAAGCACGCAAATGTCTGGTCACCTATTTGTTAAAATTGACTCACACATTTAAGACGGTAAATACAGACATACGTAAACATTATGTATTGTTTTTCAACTTGATGTATAAGGAAAAATATTCTAAAATCAAATCACTCATGGAAAATGTATGTGTGCATTGCAATTTAATGCTGGTACATTCATCCATTCAAAAGATTAGCTATGGTATGTGATAGAATGAAACTCAATATTGTGTTAAAGAATTTTTTTGTTGTTGTTTATGATATACAGAATGCATCCATTTTAACAAAACTCATTATTTCATGGATTTAGATTTGTAGAGAGTCATATCATAGTCCCTGAAACATAACAGGTAGTCCATGGTAAAATACAACTTTAATAATAACTCAGTGAGAAAACAATGATAGAGAGAAAATGAGCTGCCCAAGTTAAGAAAACACATGTTCAAGTTCTACTTCTGTCACATTAGAACTGTGCAACCCAGAGAAATTCATTTAACCTCTCCGTGCCTCCAAACCATTCTTTAAGAGTACAAATTACAGAACTTTAGAAGATTTACATGGATTGATAAATTTGAATCCATTTCAAATACTTACTGTAGGTGTGACCCTTTTGTTTGTTGCTGTTCAGTCATATCCAACTCTCTTACCCAAGGGACCATGTAGCATGGAATCCATGGGGTTTTCGTGACAAGAACACTGGAATGGTTTGCCCTTTCTTTCTCCTATGAATCTAGTGGAAACTTTTGTCAAGCAATCAGAGGTTAAGTGACTTGCTCAAAGTCACACTACTAGGAAATTTGAACTCAAATCTTTAGGTCTCCAAGGCCAGTGCTTTTAATCAGTGAGTTATAGGTATTTCTTGTTACCGTAGGCAACTTGCTTAATTTCTATCAGTCTTTGTTTCTTCTGTCATAAAATGAGAACACTAATAATAGCTACATCACAGGGTTGTTGTGATGACCAAATTAGATAACACATAAATTGCTTTTTAAACCTTGAAATGCTATATAAACCTCCTAGTTGTCATTATTATAAAATTATTAGAGGGATTTTCCTTATCTGGAATTTCATACCTTAATGTGATCATAGATTAGGACAAAAATAATTTTTGGACTTAATAGTCCTCCTGTCCCTCACCTTCAGAATCATAAAAAGATTCACAGTTTCTATAGAATTTGGAACCTTCTGGGTTCTCAGAAATCCTTTATTCCAAACCCTTGTTCTATAAATGAAGTTAAAGAACCAAGGTGTTAAGTGACTTGCTCAAGATCACACAGGGAAGAAGAAATAGAGTGGGAATTTGGAGTGGCAGTCTCTGATTGTCCTATAATAATGCCCATATGTAGTCTGTGTTGCATCTTTTTTTTTTCTGTAAAGATACATAACATATTTCCAAGACACTTACAATTACACCATGTTTGCCTTTTTTTTTAAACAACTTCCATTTAAAAGTAAAGTCCCAACAACTTTTATCTGTTTTAAAAAAGAAGAAAATGGGTTCCTGTGAAGATCTTTCCCAAGGTGATAGTCAGTGACCCAAGAAACTTACTCCCACAGAGGCAGTCTTAACCATCAGACTGTGCCTTCAGCCAGGTTGGCTTTACTTTTAACCTCTCTTTTTTATTAAAGTCTCTGAATCTTTAATAAAAGGAAAAGAGTTTGCTTTTGTTTTAGGGGACTTTCTCCTACCCAAGAGATTTCTATTAAAAAAGAAAAAAATCTAGTAAAATAACAGCATATATCTTCATCATATGTAACAGAGAAAGTGGTTTAGTCGGCCTAGATGCAAAATTTGAATGGAATTGGTGTGGTGGAGTTATTGTTATAATTCTTCACATAAGAAGGTTCCAAAGGACTCAGTGCACTATAGCAAAATGCAAAAAAAAAGTCACTGGTTGGTTGCTTATTTATTTCCAAGAGGATAGAATCAACCATATTCCAGCTCTCCTTTCAAAATCCTGAAAAAAATTTAATGATGTGATTTAAGAACATGAAGCTTGCAGCTCAATTGTCACAATTTATGCTCTCAAAAACCTTATGTAAGCCTGAGCTGCCCAATTTTATGCTGTATATCTTAAAGGATTATGCCTTAGAGGTCAAAGCATTTACCATAACTTTTCTCCCATATTTTTTTAAAGTGGGAAATATTTGTTTCATCCCAGGAGGCTTATTTTGTTCTTTATCAAGTACTACTTCTTTCACAGGTAAAAGAAGAAGACAGAGGATTTTGGCAATGCCAAAGGAAGGGACAGGAAGCATCCTCCCAGGGCCCACACACTTCTTCATCCAACAGAACTGAAAGGCAAATTTCAAGTTGTCAGAAGGGATGATAATATATCCATAATTATGTTTCTGTTCCCAAGTGGGAATGGTAAGCAACTTTTGCTCTAACCTCTTCTCCTTCTACTGTGAATTGAAGGTTTTCAGATTCTGCTTAGCAGTGTGTCTAATTCATTTTTCCAGCTTAGCAAGACTTGCCCCCAGTCATTGCTGATTTGCCCTCTCCCTGTAAGCAGAAATTGAGGGGTCTGGGAGAGACCACTTTGGTTCCGGTGATGAATGCTGCCAAATGCGCATGCCCAGACTGAATCCTGTTAGTCAATGGACTAAAAGGATGTCTGCTCCTGCTGGGGAGATGCTGCGACTTCACAGTATGCTAATAAACACTCAGGGAAAGTGTCACCATCACAAAGTCAAACAACCCCCAGGCTGAAAAAGCAAAGACTCAAAATCAACAAGTCAGGGAAAAATAAAGATTGGGGCAGTTCTGTTTAAAATGTTTCTGGAAATTAAGGAGAGATCTAGTCTGTTTCTTGCCTTTCTCAGGGTGAGAAAATCAGTAATATTGGAATGAGGAAGAGAAAGAAGCAGAGAATGAGAAGTCTGGCCTCTTTTCTGAATGAGTTTACTGTGTATCACAGGCAACATTCTCCCAAGTATACAATTCTTTACATTCCTTTAAAGTCACTACTTTTCACTTAGAGAATTGGTCATTTTAGTACTAAACTTTTGCCTTTAAAAAGTCTCTTTAACCTCACACTAAGCATCTATTTTATCTTGGCTTTGTATTGCCTTTAAATCAATTTTGGAAATAGACTTTTCTATTCTATATTCAGAGCAGTAAAACCTATCTCATTGGAAATTTTGACACAGTCCCAAAAAAGCACTCTCTTAATTAGTCATGACAATGTAACTGTTTCCGTTTTTCTTTTCTCTTTCTTTTTCTAATCTGTCAGCAGTGACTATTGCCATCTCATGAAAAAAGCATTCATGCTTTAAATTCTTATTAAAACATTTTAAGTGTCACTTTTAAAAAGATGAGCATGCTTAAAAGTTGAGTAAAGGACTGAAAAGGTTAGTAAGGTTATCAAAAATATCTAGTTTCTTGTCTTTGTACAGAAATTCTGGATTTCCTACCAATTTAGTAAACAATGTCATTCTAATTTATCAGGATAGTGCTGAGGCTGTTACCTCACACAAGGACCAGGTATAGCAAATGGACAGAGGAATACAAATAAATATTTACTGAACATAAAGTATTTTCTAAATGTGAGAAAGCAAAGTAATAATGGAATTTGTTCCAAGGCATACAATCATTTTTCATTGTCCTGCACTGAGATAATAGTAGCAGACATTTATGTAGCTGGATGTTTACAACATACTTTGCATATATTATCTCATGTGGTTTGCCTTGCAATCTTAAGACGATAATACATACAACATTTTCCAATCTCACAAAAACTGAGACTCAAGGAAGTAAACTATTTCTCAGTACACACAATTAAGTGTCAAAAACAGGATTAAAACTTAAGTTTCTCCTGGCTCTTGGAATCCTTTTCGACCAGCTAGTCCAATTACATCATCTAGCATAAAAGGAAGCCCAGTAATTTGCTGAGCAACTTGCCTTATAACATACAGGCAGTAAGTTCTAGAATAGAATTCAAAGCAAAATCCTTTAATTTCAAATCAAGGCATTTTCCCTCCATTACCATATAAAAAGGCCATTCATTTGGGGGGAAGGGAAGTGGAGGGAAGGGAAGAATCATCATCAAATAGTTGTCTCTGTTTTTGAAAAGTGATAAAATACACACAAGAAAGCAATATGATTTTGGTTTCTTTAAGCTAGCATAAAATATATTTTAAATGATCACATTTATAAGATATATTATCTGCTTTATCTTGTTTGATATTTGGAATGACCAATGAGGAAGGTAGATCATTATTACATGGCTAATAAAGGAGAAAACCTTCACTCATAACCTGGTGTCCTAACTCCAAGTTCAGCATTTTTCCTCCTGAACCACATTGCCTCCAAACAATATTGTTACATTACTTGGTGACTACATGCTCCATTATTTGTTAATTTTACATGTGAACTATATAGACCCACAAAAGTGGATATATAATGTACTCATATATAAAATTCTAACTAAATTTGTGTGTGTGCTTCAAAACAGAAGGTGTTATTCATAGACATTCACTTCTGGAGGTCAATAAAAATTCAGAAAAAGTTCAGAAAATAATGTGATGAGTAATATTCCCTCTGGGAAATGGGGGAAGGGGTGTGTGACAAGAAGAGATAAAAATTTAGCAAATGCTTTTCTTTAGTCACTTTTTGGGGGCAACAAATAGTACATTTTGGATATTTCTCATATATACATAATACTTTACATATAAATAGAGGCTATGGACTTATTCTAGCTACACAAACATCGTGGTGACAAAAGGAAGTAAGCAATTTAAAAAGAAAAAGTAAAATAAAAGCACTTCCTCACTGAATTGTTTGTTGGTACCCCCAAAATGTCCTAAAGAGCTCTCTTGGAAGATAAAGGGCATTAACTAAAGTTCTCAGTGTGTACTTGAAGGAGGTGACAGGACTGAAATCCCTGCTGACTGATATGGTTCCATACAGCTTCAAAGTAAAAAGAATTCACCAAGGAAATCACCCAGGCTATCATCTACAAAACACTAGGTATGACAGTGTCATAGAGTGACAGGCCAGTCTGAAAAGCAGGGCAATAGCCACCTCTCAGATGGTTTAAAAAATGTGAATAATGTAGAAATTCTAGGAAGACCAGCTACCCTTTGCCCACATAGTACCTTCTTAAAGCTCCACAAGAATAAGTCACAGGGACAGAGAAGGAAGTTATTTGCTTATATCAGGCCTCCTAAAACAATATCAAACCTTTCTAAAAGAATGCTATAGTAGACACAATAGAGGATGCACAATGTGTAAAAAAGGCTCCCTATAATTTTACAATCTATGTAAAGCCATCTGAATCCTTCAGTGCCTTGGAGGTAGTAGCAGATGTCTAAGGAATCCAATCATTTATTTCTTATAACAGGAAGCAATCACTTTTCACAGGCTTGCAATTTATAATGTAGAGTCTGTCTCTGAAGTAGACCATATGTATTCTTCATAGAGCATGAAAGAGTTTTGCTACTACTTATGAAATTTTTATATTGAAAATATTGTGGTATTTTAATATTAATTCATGTACTTAATAGGATCATAGATTTGGGGTTGAAAGTGATCAACCCACTTATTATACAGATGAGAAAACAGAGGCCAAGAGATGTAAAATGACTGAGGAGTTTTAGACCCAGTAAGTTGCAGAACCAAGAATCACATCCATGTCCTCTAACTCTAAATCTACCATTCTCTTTAATGTAATACACACACACATATACATCTGCAAATATGTATATATTCCTCCTTTTGATAATTTCATTAACTCTAAGTGTCTGTGGGTAGATGACTCCCTCATGTATCTAGTCCTCAATCTTCACTCCACTACCACATCACCAACTACTGGACATTTCCATTTGAATAGGAATCTTGAAATCAAAGTATCCAAAATTTAACTCATTTACTTTCCCCCTAAACTCATGATTTATCCTAAATCCCCTATATCAGTGGTGCACATGAAAATCCTTCCAGATACTCTGTATCTTCAGATTTATTCTTAACTTTTCAAATAATCAACGAACAAATTCTCTTTAATTTGCCTACTAATAGACATTGGACACCTTTTCCTGGAACTGTAGTTTCATCAGCATAGAGAAAACAAGGCAAAAAAAAAAACCCTCTCAAAAAACATAGGTCTGTATATGTAAAACCCAGTGGAATTGACTATGGGAGGGGGTGGGAAGAGGGGAGGGAAAGAATATAAAATCATGTAACCATGGAAAAAATATCTTATTTAATCAATTAAATAAAATTTTAAAGAAAACCACATAGGTCTCTAAGCACCCTTCAACTAATATGGTTAGAATGTGGCCTGGGGCACCAAAACTGTAAGTGACTTGCCCAGTATATACAACAGAAAAGATGTTAATCCAAGTGTTCATGACTCTAAGAACAGATCACTATCCAATTTCTGGTATTTTTTGTCAGGTACAGGAAGACTAAAATAAATCAGTCCTGCCTTAAAGAAACATCCTATTAGGATGACAGAATATGTTAACATATGTGTAAATTCAGAATATGTACAAAATAAATAGTGAATGAACTAGGCAGTAACAACTGGTGACATCAGTAAAGACTTTTAGAACTAAGACTTGAAAGAAGCCAGGGTTCCAAGAAGCAGAATTAGAAAGGGTAAGCATCCTAGGAGAATGGAATAGACATTGCAAAGGTCTAGAAGCTAACACTGGGAAATCTGGCACAGGAAACAGCAAATGCCTCCATTTTGGCTGGAGTAGAAACTGAACGGGGGGAGGGGGGGATGACATGGAAACATCCTGGAAAGATAACTGGAACCAGATAGTAAAAGTCTTTAAATGCCAAACAAGAATTTGTATTTTATCCTATAGGCAACAGGGAATCATAGAAGCCTCTTTAAGTGGAAAGAGAAAAGAATAAGTATTTATATAGCACTTATGTGCCAAAAACTGTGCCATTCCCTTTGACAAATATTTTCTCATTTGATCCTTACAACAACTTTTTAAGTTATGTGCTTTATTATCCTCATTGCATGGTCTAGGAAATTGCAGCAAACAAGTAAATTGACTTGACAAGGGTCACTCAATAAAGATCTAGGGCGAAATGTGCACTCAGGTCTTCCACACTCCAAGTCCAGTGTTTCCTCCACTTTGCTACCAGTTGCATCATTAATCAGGGGAATCAAATAGTGATATGTTCACATGAGCAATATCTATTTGACAGCTGGGGCTGAGATAGATTCAAATAGGGAGCAGCAGGTTGCCTAGGAATCAGTTAGGATATTATTAAAATTGGTTTGCATAAGAGATGATAAAAGCCTGAACTTGTGTTATTGTGATGAAAGTAGAGAGGTTGGGATGGATGAGAGAGATGTTGAGGAGGTCAAACTGACAGGACTTGTTAACTGACTGATTATAGACTGAGGAAGAGTCAAAAGTCACAGATGACTCCAAGGCTGGAAAGAAGGGTGGTATCATGTTGAGTTGGAGATGCCTATGGGTCATGCAGATAGGGATATTCATCAGGGAAGTAAAGATGCACAACTGGATCTTAGGAAGCAGGTGAGGGCTGAATATGTAGAGTTGGGAGTCATTGGATTAGAGATGAAATTTGAAGACGTGAAAAAACATATGATTATCAAAACAGAGTGTAGAGAATGAAAATAAGGAAATAGACTAGAACAGGTCTCTGTGGTACAATAAAAATTAGGGGTAAGATGTGGATCCTGTAAATGAAGACCCAATATGGGCAAGAATCACTTCAGCTTCCAAGAATAAAACACAAGAAGAGACCATTAGAGTCAGGAAAAGAGATACTGAGATGGTTCAAAATGTGTAACTAAATATGAAAGGATGCTAGCAACAGATCACCTCAAATTTAAAAGTATAGCATAAAATAAATGAAATACTTTGCTGAAAGGAAGGATGAGGTGGAAACCTGATGTAAGAAGTAAAGATCAAGGCAGTTAAGTGACTAGAGTAAGTTCTAGAGACAGGAGGTCGTGGATTCAAATTCAGCCTCAGACACTTCCAGCTGTGTGACCCTTGGCAAGTCACTTAACCCCCATTGCCTAGCTCAAAGAAAATCCCAAAAATTGTGGGAGTAATATGAGATTAGGGTTTAGGGAAATGATGGCTAGTGATAAAATAAGAAGGCAGGAAATTCAAGGATCAAAAATAGTATAGTTGAACTAATTAACTAAAGACTTAAATTTTTAAAGGAAGAAAAATGAGCCCAGAGCACAGTTGATATCCTGGGAAAGTAAAGATGGTTTGAGTCTGTAGGTTACAATGACAAAGGGTAGAGGAGGTCTGTTGGAAGCATCACAATTTAGAGGATTTTAAGTGAGCAACTCTCAAGATATCTAAAAGAGGTAGGATGTCCACAGCTTAAAAAAAATTTTTTAAGTGTTATTATCTTAAAAAATATAACTCAGAAAATAGCAATGATTATTGAACCATATGCTTGCTTTCCTATCTCTACAACTTTTATTAGAATAATATGTGCATGCATCTAGAAAATCCTTGATGAAAATAAGTGAAGGGAACTGGCAGTCTTTCACATATTATATTCTCAAAGTAACCACATCTAACTAAAAGGTGCAGAGAATACAAGATACCACTTTATTTAGTGTTTGCTGATTAAAAAATTGATTAGACAGGAAAAATGCTGTGTAAAAGTCCTTTCTCCAACATATGTGAAAATATACAAGATTCCTTGAAAGATGCAACATAAATCATTTTGTTCTACCGCCCTCTGATAATTAATATCAAGCTAGAGAAAACAACAATGCATGTTTGCCAATGTCTTTCTGCCATTATGGGGATGCCCCAAACAGTTTTCAATCAGAAGCAGGATTCCCTATAGATGATGAGTTCCACCAGATTCTGTTGTTTGTGGATAGCATTGTGCTGATTTTATCAAGCCCTGGAACAATGCAGAGCATCCTCAGGAAAAGCCATTGTCAATCAAAGGATTTTTTCTTAACTAGTTGCACAGGAAAGGAAAAAGAAAGGATTCATGAGTAACTGTATCTTAGACAAACACTGCACCTGGACAATGAGCCAAATAGAATTGAGCAGGAGGAGGAGAGACTGAGTTGTCTCTGGGAAATTGTGGGATGCTTTTAATAACCCAAAGCTTGTCACTGAAACAAAAGCCCATCTTTTCAACAGTATCTTTCTTGGGATGCTGCATGACTGAGAGCCAGGGAATACCACAGTGTGCAAAGAATTAAAGTTTGGGATCACCCAGATAGCAATGGAGAAGTGCATTTTGGGCATAAGAAATAAAAACATTCTACTAATAAGGGGTTAGGCAGAAATGACATAAAGGATGCATTGGAGAGAGATGACCAAGGAAAAAGTGGGTCAGTCACCCAAACTGATCAACTGACCAAGGACTCCATTTGTCTCCATATGATGGCAAAAAATCTAGAGGAAATGTCTTTAGCAGTTCTTATATTTGTAAGCCACAGAAATAAAACAAAACACAACTTTACCTGCACAAAATCTGTAATAGTATACAATATGATGGGAAACATTTGACTTGAAGGCTATCTTTAGCTATATCTTCACCCTAGTGATGCCTCTATTAGAATAGGGATTTATTTGTGTGGTGAGGTTTGAGCGGTGCCAAAAGGACTACTCTCCTCCTCCTAACACATAGATAAATTCATATATAATTTTATAGCACATTTAATTGTGTGTGTGTATATACACACTTATATTGTGCCTGGGTACAACCATGTTTGAATTATAGTCATTAAAGCCACTGTCCTTTAGTCCTCCCACCTTTTTCAATATCTTCTCATAAAAAAAAAAAAACACCTGTTCATAGCTCTCTATAAATGATAACTTCAAATTTGCTATTTAACTTTCCAATAATACATGACATAAACAAGTATTATTTTCCTCATTTTATTGATAAGGAATATTACATTAAAAGACAGTTTAAAATGATAGGATAGAACATATGAGATTCACACGTAAATCCAGGAATTCTGACCCCAGGCATACTCCTCTTCCTCCTATATCACTTTAGGGAGGGCCAGACCATGTAATCACTAAATATCTTAGCATAAATGAGGCTATATAATTGCTTTCCTCTGATAAGATGGATTCCTACAAGTAAGAAGCTGTGAAAAATATGAAGATTTATAGAAACATTTGGTAGTTATTAAAAATTGCTTACTGCCTGTTCTCTTTTGCCTATTTTCATGTCCATAACTGAAAATTTTTGCTAGAATTTTTGTTCATGTTACTTATTTTAAAGATCCATATAGTTCTTTCACTAACAGAAGACACAATCCCTTTATGCCTTAGTACGTGACCTCTATGATATGCCAGGTCCAAAAATATCTGTCATTTAAGTGGTCAAATTTTAGGTATGAACTTGCCATACTTATATTGGCTGGCCCCCAGAACACAGACAGAATTTTTCTCCTGTTCCTTACCCTAAATGACTTGGTAGGACCTTCTGGGTCATCCCCATTCCCTGATGGAGATTTAGGGATTTATTATTAATTGTTTGATTATTAAAATTTAATAAACAGAAATGTATTTGAGAATTTTCTCAGACATAGCCAACGGGGAATTGCTTGCTCATTTGTGATTTTACACTTCTCTTGGTTGAAACAGAGTTACAAATACATAACTGAGCCCTGGGAGACATCATGTAAATTTGAGATTTTCCCTGGAGGACTTTGGGTCCTCAAAGCAACAACTGAATTACAATTCAGATATAAAAATGGCAATTTCATCTGTGATCAACATACCAATTTCTTGATGCATTTATGGCAAAAATATATCCTCAATCCAGCAGTCTGAAATATCAAAGGATCATATGGGGCATATCTCACAGTGTGAATAAATGAAAAATATTCATAGAATATAATTGGATATCATCTTTGGAAGTATGTGTATTTTCAAGTAAACATGGGAGATAGTACTTTTAATGGTTCCTGGGGCTTGTTTGAGCAGTGTATGTGCATGACCCAAAATCATGTGTCAAGGAGCAGTTGTGGAATAAAAACTGATCAATCTACAATGTGTAGAAAAGGTGTGGTATTTTTGTGACAACTGGAGGCAATGGCAGTGAAATGAGTAGTACAGGAAATTCCTGATTTCTACTGTCAAATGGCAGTTAGGTTGGACCATTGTGTCTAGGTGAGGAAGTCTTAATTAAAAGGCATTAAAAGATTTGAGCAAGAGTGAAGGAAAAGCAAAGATCATGAGCAAATCTTAATGGGCAAGTCACTTCAATATGTTGACCCTATGCAAAATGTATTCTACACCCAGAACACTGCCCTTCTGGGAAATTCTGACACAGGAAATAAAATGATTTCCTGTTGAAAGTATTGTGGTAAGAATTTATTATCTCATATGATAATATGTTCAAGCACTTTAAGATTAATAAAGAACTTTCCTCCTAACTATACTGGGAGCTGGTCAATACAAATGTTATCTCTATCTTACAGATAGGGAAAATGAAGCTTAGTGAAGGGAAATAACTTACCTAGTTACACAATTTCTAACTGGTCAAGCAGGGATTGAAACCAAGTCCTCTGCTGCTTCCGCTAGGTGATTCTGTTGGCTCCATTAACATACAGCCAAAGGAATCCTCTACATCATATACATTTGAATCATATTTCAGTAGGGCACATAATGGTTAAGAGCTCTATGGGACGACTTACAGTAGGGTAATCTTTCAAACTGTCCTCTAAAACCCTGAGTCTTTCAGGAGGTACATAAAAATGTTTCTAATAGTGCTATCAGTTAGGAAGATGATCAATATAATTGGAAGTGAGGGAATCACTCTAGAGTGTGTTCTGAGTTGTTAAATTGGAAAGAGGCACACAGCAGAGAGGATCTGAGTGAAAAGCACCTAATTATATTCCTCGAAATTGATTTATTACTCTATGCACTACTATTGACTCTTCCATATGTGATTTTTGCTAGGAATCCCAGAACTAGATGCTCGTGCTTCACAAAACACTTACACCACTATTTTAACACAATAACATGTTCTCCAAAACTCACTGTATATAAATTCCTTGATATGCCATGAATTCAGTTACTCTGGGGCTTACATTCTATATATAGTAAGAGTGCATTCCTGTGAATAAAAAGGAATAGTTAGCATGAATAATGTCCTTGTTCTCCCTACCCCAACAGAAGAGTAGATGGAAGGAAGGGAAGGAGGAAGAAAATAAAGGAAGGAAGGAATGAACGAATGAAGGAACAAAGGACTGAAAGAAGGAAGGAAAGATGGGAGGGAGAGAGAAAAAGAGAGAAATTCATTCTTATACAACTCTAAAATTTACACATCTCTCCAAAATAACTTTGTAAGAGAGGTAATGCAAGTATTATTAATTTAATTAACTCAAAACCCCCAGAAATAAATGGTGCAACCCAGCTGGGAATTAAACTCATTTTCTAATTGGAAGTATTTTGGAAAATTCTACTGTGATTAGATTCTTATTGAAAACTTGTGACAGTGTGACAATGCAATTCAACTAACATTTAAGTGTTAAAGCTATATACAAAGCACTGTTCCTGAACTGGAAGATCTAAGACAAGAAAAAAAAAGACAAAAACTATATAGTCTCTGATGCTGAGAAATTTAGATTTTTATAGGGTGGAGGAAGGAGATAATTTGTATGTAAGAAAGTAAAAAAAGAAAATTATACACAGCAATTTGGAGAGGGAGTGTTATATTTATAAAAATCTTCATCAAGTGCTCCAATAATTCAGAGGTACTTTTACCCAAAGGTCTTTGAGACAGAAAATTTAAAAGCTCATTTTGTTGTCCAGTTGCAGAGCACTCTGGGGGAGAGACAGATATCAGAATGCTCTGAGCACATTTGACCATAACCTTGAGCATTATCTCTCTTCACACCCTGAGGGAAACAGTTCAAGATCAAAGGCCTAGACACTAGGCACTGGACACTAGAGCAATGTCCCTCAAACCATTAAACCTACTTCTAGTCAGGTCCTGCTGTCATCTATGCTGGAAGAAATCATTGTGCAGAAGAGGCCCTTCTTTTAGTAGCAACAACAATTGCTAACCAGCTATCATCACCAGGCAAACAAGCAAAGGAGTACTAGAAGGAACATCAGCCTCCATTCCCTACATCACTTGCTTTACATCCAGTCCAGCCCTTATATCCATCATTCAGGGAAGCAACTCCTTTGGAGAGGGGGTTAGCCGTCCCCACTAAATGCCAACCAGATGCCACCTCTAAACCAGGAAGCCTGGGAAAAGACAGCAGACAGTATGTGTGAGGTAGCTCAGGCCTCTACCACCATCTTGACCACCATCTTTCCTCAGTGGAGACAGCCCAAGACCATGAGTAAATCCTTCATTCATTCATTCATTCATGATCTGTTTCTATCTACTAATTCCTCATCATCAAAAGGAAAAATAGAAAAATAAGTGTATTCAGAGAATTTATTTATTTTTCCTTAAAGTCAAGTTCATGCCTAAGTAATGGCAAATCTAAAGGATCCCACTAGTTAAACCTGCTTAAAGGAATCATCAATTTATTAGCACACTATTCTATACATTATAGGTGAACATATCCTACATAGATATTGTATAATATAGTTAAAATTCAAATCTAAATTAAATATAGGCCTGAAATTCCCACACATATGTTCTCCATTCCTATCCCCCACCAAAAAAAAAAATGGTAAAAGTGATCAGTACGAGGTAAAAGATTTATTTATCATTCCTGGTACTGCCCAGGCTTTCCTGGGTCAGGTTGTAATCTCCTGATGTAGGAATAGGGTTTCTTAGGAGGTGGGAGAAGCATTTTCCTTCATTATATTAAAACAAAATGGGTTGGGGGGAGATTTTGAAAGTAACTTCCCTTCCTGCTAGATTCTAAAAGTCAAGAAATTGCTCAGGAGAATGCCTGATGCAAGCTTGGTCTCATGTAAAGGCAGGTGGTGAATGAGAGTCTGAAGACTGAGCAAACGTGCCTTTTTAAAGGTCCTTGAAGATAGTCTTCTAGGTATCCCAAGCAAAGGAGTCAGATTTGGGAGAGGGTGTCAGGTGACGAGGGACCCAGAAGGATCTATCAGTACCAGAAAGCGACCTTGCTTCAGGCACCCTGAACTTTGCCTGAACTGTAGCACTAGCAATGGCAGGAAGGAAAAAGGAGGAAAATCTTAATGTGTCTTACTTTAATTCTCCAGCATTACCTTTTGTTCTGTAAAAGCCAATTAATGAATAGGATAATTATAATTCTTAAAACAGAATAACATCGGGGAAATGTAGTAAGGTGAGCTCTCCTTGTGAGATTTCTCTAATTCATTATCTGTGAACCAGCCCAGACCTTATTTCCAGTAAATGTAAGAATATATCCACCACTCAGATGATATTTTTGTGGCCTGGAATGCACTGAGAGATCAGATTCAGGTTTCTAAATATGATAATTATTTCCATTTTTATAGAGGTTTTTAATAACCGTACTGTGCCTTACTAGAAAGAGAGAGAGAACTGGCCTCAAAGGCAGGCAGATCTGGTTTCAAATCCAGCCTCCAACATTTACTAGTCATAAGACTTTGGGCAAGTCACTTGCTCCTCAGTGTTCTGGGCTCCTCCCTACAATTATAAATTGCAGAGAAAGTGTTAACTGAAATTGACAGAGCAAGCCACTTCATCAGGCTGTTTCCTGTATCAATGAAATTACAAGTTTAGTTCTTAAACCCTTAAGGAAAAAATGATGATACACTCCAATGCTCCAAACATCTTGTAGACAATTCAGTTATTATAGTGTTGACCTCATTTAAAGTTGGGAGGGACCCTAGAAATCCAGGCCAATCTCATTTGATAGGCAAAGCATTCTTCAAGGTACAAAGGACGCAGAGACCTTTTTAAAAGTCCCTGCCCTTAAGAAGCATTCAATCTAATAGAAATCACCCAAACTAACACCCTCATTTTACAAATGAGAAAACTAGGACAGTGGCAGGGGTTGGGGAGGGGAGTAATTTGCACAGAGGCACACAGAACAGTGAATAGCAGGATAGACCTTCAGATTTACATCCTCTGCTCCCAAAATGCTTAAACCCAGAGGTTTTTAGTCTGTCTAAAAAAGCAACATAAGTGGGACCAAATAGCAGAGATCCATAAATTGTTTATTGAAGTCACACAGATTCTCTGGGCAGTGCGGCACAGGACATCCTGGTTAGAATTTTTTTTAGCACAGTTATTTCATAGTTCTTTGGAGATCTTGTGACATAAAAGGCTTTTTTTGAATGAGATTTGTGTTTCCATCCTGTTCAATGACTGAGACAGTTAGGTGGCCCATTGAATAGAAGCCCAGATTTGGAATCAGGAATACCTGAATTCTAATCTGGCCTCAGATACTTACTACCTCTGAAATCCTAGAGAAGTTGTTTAACTTCTGTCTGTCTATCTGTTTCTACACCTGCAAAATGGAGATTATAATAGGGCCAACCTAACAATGTTGTTGTGAGGATAAATGAGATATCTGTAACATGATGCCTGGTTTCTAATAGATGCTTAATAAATGTTTTTAGACCCTTACCTTTTGTCTTGGAATCAATACTATATGTTGGGTCCAAGACAGAAGAATGGTAAGGACTAGGAGATGGAGTTAAGGGACTTGCCCAGGATCACACAGCTGGAAAGTGTGAGGTCAAATTTGAACCCAGGACCTCCTATCTATAGTCCTGGCTCTCAATCCACTGAGCCACCCAGCTGGACTGAAATGCTTATTTTTTTAATGATATGGCAGCCACAAAAACTAAGCTAATTTCAATCAGGAAAATCTTAGCCAAAAAAAAAAGGAGTTGACTACAATCAGTTAACAAACATTTATTAAGCTTTTACTATGTGCCAGGCATTGTGCTAAGTACCAGGGATATTAGAAAGGCAATAATAATAATAATAATAATGGTGATGATGATAATAGGCCGTGCCCTCAAAGAGACTCACAAGTCTAATGGAATAGGCAACACAAATAACTATGTGCATACAAAATCTATATGATGTAAATAGAAGTAATTTAAGAGGGAAGATCCCACTAGTGGACAAAAGGAAGAAAAGAGTTCTAAAAGAAGGTGGGATTATTGCTGCTTCTTGAAGGAAGTCAAAAATGCCATCAGGTAAAAATGAGGAAAGGAGAACATTCTCTATACCTGGTAAAAGCAGAGTATTATGAAGTCAATGTGGAGGAAGAGCAGTTACCAAATTGTAGAGTATATAGAAGAGAAAAGTTAGAAGACTGGAAAGGTGAGAAGGGAGTGGGTTTTTAAGGTCTTTCAAAGCCAAACAGAGCATTTTATTCTTGGTCATGTAGGTAATAAAGAGCTATAGTAATTTATTGAGTGTGGCACAGGGGGAAACTTTTCGATCATACCTGCTAAATCTTTGGAAAGATCACTTTAACAAGTGTGTGGATGATAGATTGGAGTAAGGAGAGATTTGAGGCAGGAGACCAACCAAAATAGTCCAGATTGAGGTGAGGATGGTCAGCCTCAATGACTGTATGAAGAGAAAGGAATGTGTGTCTGTCTGTCTGTCTATCTGTCTGTTTGTGTGTTTGTGTGTGTGTGAAATACTATAAAACTAGGAAAGACAAAACTTGGCCACAGATTGTATTTGTGGAATGTTGGGAGTTAGGAATAATACTGACGTTGTGAGTCTAAGCAATTGGAAGCATGGAAGAGGGCTTAATAATAAGGGGAAAACTGGGAAGAGGGAAGAATTTATGGAGAGAAAGAATATCTTCTTCTAGACATTGTGAGTTTGAGAAGTCTATGAGACATCTGATTGGAGAGGGCCAATAGGCAATTGGTAATTCAAAACTGGAGGTCAAGCTTAGATTAATAGTTCTGATGATCATTTATAAAGACATTATAATTGACCCCTTGGGGCCTAACACCTTACCTAATGGCAACATCTTGAGAACAAAAGCAAAAAATGACTTCAAAAAGCTGTATATTTTCCCTTGCAACATGTGTTCTTTACACTTCAGCCCACTTTGCCAAATTTTTGGAAGATAATTTTTGTGCCAACTGAACTAAATATGTTGACATAATGCTATGAGTGAAATTTAACAAAAAAGTAAGCTGAGGCATGTTTCTCTAAACAAGATAACATTTATTAGCAGGAGCAGGTTGTCTGTCAATAAATGGGTTAATGGCCTGCCTGTATTTATACCAAAGACCTCAAGTAAAAGGACATTTTCCCTTGTATAAGTTTTGGAGAGTACAGAACTAAGAACCTAACAAGGTAAATGACATCATGGGATTGTGGACAATATGACATTGCAGAGATATAGTAGAAGAACCAAAATTGTCACTTCAGAGTTGGGTAATGTGGCTAGCAATGACCTCCTCCTCTCCTGAGACTAAGAATTGCTCATGATTTGAGAGCAGGTGAGAGATAGTACACAGATTTTTTGGACAGCAAACCAGACATCCCCAAAAGTTTAGTTTATTGGTGTAAAGATATTTGACTTGATTCCCTTGTCCTCACAGACATCTCCCAATGTCAGTTAAATTCCTTGAGATAAAAATAGATGTCATTTGCAGGAAAGATGGAATTTTAAACTTAATCTATAATAAACAAGCTGAATTCAGAATCAAGTTCGGATGCAGAGAACCATGAATTAAATAATTGCAAGATGAAAGCAGTTAACTATAAATAGGATCAATAAATAAATGATAAAGGGTCAATTTTAGTCTTCTTGATGGTCAGTTTCTGCTGGTGTTGTTCAGTTGTTTCACTCTACCTGACTCCATTTAGGAATTTTATTTATTTATTTATTTATTTATTTATTTATTTATTTATTTATTTATTTATTTATTTATTTATTTATTTATTTATTTATTTGTTTGTTTGTTTGTTTGTTTATTTATTTTTGTTCTTTTAATTTTATTTTATTTTGTCAATTTAGAACATCATTCTTTGGTTACAAGGATTATATTCTTTTCCTCCCTCCACACCACCTACCCTTCCTGTAGCTGACTCACAATTCCACTGGGTATTACATGTGTCCTTGATCAGAGCCTATTTCCATGTTGTTGATGTTTGCACTAGGATGATCATTTAGAGTCTATATCCCCAATCATATCCCCCCTTGACTCATGCAATCAAACAGTTGTTTTTCTTTGGTGTTTCTACTCCCGCGGTTTTTCCTCTGAATGTGGATAGTGTTTTTTCTCATAGATTCCTCCAAGTTGTTCAGGATGACTGCATTGCCACTAATGGAGAAGTCCATTACATTTGATTGTACCACAGTGTATCAGTCTCTGTGTACAATTTTTCCTGGTTCTGCTCCTTTCGCTCCGCATCACTTCTTGGAGGTCGTTCCAGTCTCCATAGAATTCCTCCACTTTATTATTCCTTTGAGCACAATAGCATTCCATCACCAACATATACCATAATTTGTTCAGCCATTACCCAATTGGAGGTCATTCCCTCATTTTCCAATTTTTGGCCACCACAAATAGCGCAGCTATGAATATTCTTGTACAAGTCTTTTTCCTTATTATCTCTTTGGGGTACAAACCCAGCAGTGCTATGGCTGGATCAAAGGGCAGACAGTCTTTCATCGCCCTTTGGGCATAGTTCCAAATTGCCCTCCAGAATGGTTGGATCAATTCACAACTCCACCAGCAATGAATTAATGTCCCTACTTTGCCACATCCCCTCCAGCATTCATTACTTTCCTTTGCTGTCATGTTGGTCAATCTGCTTGGTGTGAGGTGATATCTCAGAGTTGTTTTGATTTGCATCTCTCTGATTATAAGAGATTTAGAACACTTTTTCATGTGCTTATTAATAGTTTTGATTTCTTTGGCTGAGAATTGCCTGTTCATGTCCCTTGCCCATTTATCAATTGGAGGATGGCTTGTTTTTTTGTACAATTGAATTAGCTTTTTATAAATTTGAGTAATTAGACCTTTGTCAGAGGTTTTTGTTATGAAGATTGTTTCCCAATTTGTTGTTTCCCTTCTAATTTTGGTTACATTGCTTTTGTCTGTACAAAACCTTTTTAATTTAATGTAATCAAAATTATTAATTTTACATTTTGTGATGTTTTTCTAAGTCTTCCTTGGTATTAAAATCTTTTCCTTCCCAAAAATCTGGAATATGTATACTATTCTGTGTTCACCTAATTTACTTATAGTTTCCTTCATTATATTCAGGTCATTCACCCATTCTGAGTTTATTTTGCTATAGGGTTTGAGATGTTGGTCCAAACCCCAATTTCTCCCATACTGCCTTCCAATTTTCCCAGCAGTTTTTATCAAATAGTGGATTTTTGTCCCCAAAGCTGGGATCTTTGGGTTTATCATAGACTATCTTGCTGAGGTCACTTACCCCAAGTCTATTTCACTGATCCTCCTTTCTGTCTCTTAGCCAATTTTGTTTATAGTATAGTTTGAGATCTGGTACTGCAAGGTCCCCTTCCTTTGTATTTTTTTCATTATTTCCCTGGATATCCTTGATCTTTTGTTCTTCCAAATGAACTTTGTTATTTTTTTATAATTCTGTGAAAAAGGTTTTTGGTAGGTTGATGGGTATGGCACTAAATAAGTAAAAAAGTTTGGGTAGGATGGTCATTTTTATTATGTTAGCTTGACCTACCCACGAGCAATTGATGTTTTTCTAGTTGTCTAGATCTAGTTTTAATTATATTGAAAGTATTTTGTAGCTGTGTTTATACAGTTCCTGTGTTTGTCTCTGCAGATAGAGTCCTAAATATTTTATATTGTTTAGGGTGATTTTAAATGGTATTTCTCTTTCTAAATCTTGCTGCTGAAATGGGTTAGAGATATATAGAAATGCTGATGACTTATGCAGGTTTATTTTGTATCTTGCAACTTTGCTAAAGTTGTTTATTATTTCGATTAACTTTTTGGTTGATTCTGTAGGATTCCTTAAGTAAACCATCATATCCACAAAGAGTGATAGTTTGGTCTCCGCATTGCCAATTTTAATACCTTCAATTTCTTTTTCTTCTCTAATTGCTACTGCTAGTGTTTCTAGTACAGTGTTAAATAATAGAGGTGATAATGGGCGTCCTTGTTTTACTCCTGATCTTATTGGGAACGCTTCTAGTTTATCCCTATTGCAGATGGTGTTTGCTGATGGTTTTAGATATATACTGTTTATTATTTTTAGGAAAGGCCCTTCTATTCCTATACTTTCTAGTGTTTTCAATAGGAATGGGTGTTGTATTTTATCAAAGGCTTTTTCTGCATCTATTGAGACAATCATGTGATTTTTGTCAGTTTGCTTGTTAATATGGTCAATTATGTGGATGGTCTTCCTAATATTGAACCATCCTTGCATTCCTGGTATAAATCCCACCTAGTCATAATGAATAACCCTCGTGATGACTTGCTGGAGTCTTTTTGCTAGTATCCTATTTAAGATTTTTGCATCTATATTCATTAGGGAGATTGGTCTATAGTTTTCCCCTAGCCAGGGGAAGAGGGCCTCAAGAAAGCCTGGGTCACTTTTCTCCAGGACTGCCCTTTCTTTAGTTCTCACCTTCTTTGGTTAGATTGACATTTTTGGGTTACTTAAGTCCTTTTTGTTAAGTTCACCTTTTGTAGTTACTTCATATCCTTTTGTAGTTAAAATCTAAAATTAGATTGTAGCTTACAATTCTAGATTCACTATAAAGGAAGAGCTAAGTACCTTCATTCTTAAAATCAGGAGATAACAATTTTATCTTCACAATAAAGGAAGAGCTAAGTATCTTCATTGTTACAATCAGGGGGTAGCTAAATCCAATCTTCATAGTTTGCTCATTGATATGGTCAATTATGTGGATTGTCTTCCTAATATTGAACAATCCTTGCATTCCTGGTATAAATCCCACCTAGTCATAATGAATATTATGACTTGAATATTATCGTGATGACTTGCTGGAGTCTTTGTTCTAGTATTCTATTTAAGATTTTTGCATCTATGTGCATTAAGGAGATTGATCTATAGTTTTCTTTCTCTGTTTTTGACCTGCCTGGCTTTGGAATCAGTACCATATTTGTGTCATAGAAGGACTTTTGTAGAACTCCTCCTTTATTTATTCTGTCAAATAGTTTGTATAGTATTGGAATTAGTTGTTCTTTGAATGTTTGATAGAATTCGCTTGTGAATCCATCAGAGCCTGGGGATTTTTTCTAAGGGAGTTCTTTGCCAGCTTGTTCAACTTCTTTTTCTGATATGGGATTATTTAAGAATTCTATTTCTTCTTCTGTTAATCTAGGCAATTTATATTTTTGTAAATATTTATCCATATCACCTAGATTACCATATTTCTTACCATATAATTGGGCAAAATAATTTTTAATGATTGCCTTAATTTCCTCTTCATTAGAGGTGAGGTCTCCCTTTTTATCTATGATACTGTTAATTTGGTTTTCTTCTTTCCTTTTTTTTTATTAGGTTGACCAGTAGTTTGTCTATTTTGTTTGTTTTTTCAAAATACCATCTTCTAGTCTAATTTATTAGTTCAATAGTTCTTTCACTTTGAGTTTTATTAATTTCTCCCTTAGTTTTTAGGATCTCTAATTTAGTTTTCTTCTGGGGATTTTTAATTTGCTTGCTTTCAAGTTTTTTGATTTGCATGTCAAATTCATTGACCTCTGCCCTCCCTAAATTGTTAATATATGAACTGAAGGATATAAATTCCCCCTGAGTACTACTTTGGATGCATCCTGTAGATTTTGAAAGGATGTCTCATCATTGTCATTTTCTTCAAAGAAATTATTAATTGTTTCTATGATTTGTTCTTTAACTAACCAATTTTTTAGAATTGTATTCTTTAATTTACAATTACTTTTTGAATTGGCTCTCCATGTACCCTTAATGATTATTATTTTATTGCAATATGATCTGAAAATGTTGCATTTATTATTTCTGCTTTTCTGCATTTGTTTGCCATGTTTTTATGCCCTAGTACATGGTCAATTCTTGTAGATCTACCATGTGCTACTGAAAAGAAGGAGTATTACTTTTTGTCCCTATTTATTTTTCTCCATATACCTATTAGCTCTAATTTTTCTAAGATTTCATTCACATTTCTTACCTCTTTCTTATTTATTTTTTTATTTGATTTAGCTAAATTTGATGTTGGTAGTTTCAGGTCTCCCATTAGTATAGTTTTATTGTCTATTTCCTTCTTTAACTCCACTAGTTTCTCCTTTAAAAACTTGGATGCTATCCTATTTGGTGCACACATGTTTATTACTGATATTTCCTTATCATTTATACTGCCTTTTATCAGGATGTCTTTACCTTCCCTATACCTTTTAATCAGATCTATTTTTACTTTAACTTTGTCAGATATCATGATTGCAACTCCTGCCTTCTTTCTATCATTTGAGGCCCAATAGATTTTACTCCAACCTTTAATTCTTGTGCATGTCTACCTGCCTCATGTATGTTTCTTGTAGATAACATATGGTAGGATTTTGGATCCTAATCAACTCTGCTATCTGTTTTCATTTTACAGGTGAGTTCATCCCATTCACATGCAAAATTATGATTGCCACTTGTGTATTCCCAAGCATTTTTATATCTTCTCCTAGTTCTGTCCTTTCTTCTTTTGCTATATCCTTTCATACCAGTGGTTTGCTTTTAATCAATCCCCCTAAACCTCACCCATAATATGCTTCCCTTTTTGACCCCTCCCTTTTTGTTCCCTTCTTGTTTTTTTTAGGGTCTGTTAAGTTCCCTCCCCCCTCTCTTTCCCTCCCTTTTTTACTTCCTTCCCCCTATCCTCCTTAGTTTTCCCTTCTCACTTTCCTTGTAGTATAAGATAAAATTCAATACCCCAATGGATCCAGATGTTCTTCCCTCTCAGAATTGGTTTTGCTGAGAGTAAGGTTTAGGTATTATCTATTAGCACTCTCTTCCTCTTCTTCTTATAATACTATTCTTCCCCTCCCATTCCCATGTGCCTCTTTGTATGGTATAGATTATCCTATTTATCTTATTTCTTTAAGTTTCTCTTGGTTTCATCTTCCTGATCCATTATCTTGTCAGTGAGATAGTTTCTGTTTTCTTATATTTTTTAGTCTTTTGGCTTTGCTTTATTAATTCTTGCTGTTTTGCAAGATCATTTGGTTTCCAATTGTCCAATTCTAGTCTTTAAGACCTGGTTTTCTGCTATAATCTTTTGATTTTCTCCTATAATCTTTTTATTTTCCTTTTTGGTTTGGTTTATCCTGCTTTTCATGGATTCCAACTATTTCTCCAGTTGGGAGGCCTTGTCCTTTAAACTTTTATTTTCTTTTTGAACTATTTCCCACTTTTCTTACCAGAAGACTTCCATATTTTTGGTAATCTCCAATTTAAATTCTTCAAGATCTTGTGGCCAATTTCCATTATTTTTTGGAAGGTTTTGGTGCATTTATCTGGATTTCCTCTTCTGCTATTTCCTCTGTAGTCTGTATTTTTCCTTCGTAAAAATTTTCCAGGGTCAATGCCTTCTTCTTGTTTTTCTTGGTATTGGGAAGTTGTTCCTGGGCACTGTTTGCCGTCTCTATGCTTGTTTTTATTCCCTTTCCAGTCAGAGATCGCTAAGGAGCAAGAATTTTGCC
The DNA here is from genome assembly GCF_027887165.1 of Monodelphis domestica. Lineage (NCBI taxonomy): Eukaryota > Metazoa > Chordata > Mammalia > Didelphimorphia > Didelphidae > Monodelphis > Monodelphis domestica. Next base: position 350,172,969 of record NC_077229.1, on the reverse strand, counting down.
TGAGGCCAGCACTCGAGTGTCTGCAGCTTCTGTTGTTTTCTCCCCTTCTCTATGCTATCTCCCCACATGTGTACCTACAGTTTTCAGCCTGCTGGGGTTTCAGGTTTAGCTGCACTAAGGGGTAGGTCTTTGGTGGCCTTAGTCAGGTGCCAAGGCCTCTGAGGTACCTCTAGAGGTGTCCGTACCTCACTCACTGATTCTAGTGAGTGCTGGCTCTGACCCTGGCTCCTTAGGTGGGGTGGGGGAGGGTGGATCAGCTCACATTTTGGTGGGAGCTTTTTCACCCCCTTATGGTGTAGAAATGTCCAAATTTCACGTACCTTCAATTCTGCGCCCTACTGTAGAGTCCTTCGTTCATAAGTATTTGGGGTTTTTTTTGGCTTTTTGAGATAGTCTATATAGGTAGGTGTTGAGGATAGGAGGAGTCCTGCATCTAGAGTGCCACCACATTTACCCAGAAGTCTCCATTTAGGATTTTATTTGGAAAGATAGTGGAGTATTTTCCATTTTCTTCTCCAAATCATTTTATAGATGAGGAAACTGAGGCAAACAGGGTTAAGTGACTTGTCCAGGGTCACACAACTAGAATGTGCCTGAGAGCATATTTGTACTCAGATTCTTCTTCCTGAATCCAGGTCCAGTGTTCTATCTACTGCTCTACCTAACTAAGCATAAGATACTCAATACCTAATAGCTAATTTATTTGGGAAGACTGATATAAATTGATAATCTCAGTGAGAAACACACTTATGGGGGCTTGTCAACTCAACAGTCTTTGAAAGATAATCCTCACTTACTCAGGAATACTTTTAGGGTCCTAATGAGGATTCACTATCCACACTCTAGGGCAGGACCAAGAGATTACAGATCATGGGACAAATCTGGCCTACTCATTGCCTATTTTTGTAAGGTACTGAAGATATTTTCTTTTTACTTTTTTAAATAAAATTTTATTGTACTTAAATATATAAAAACTATCCTTAACTCATGATCTATACAAAAATAAGTGATAGAGTAGACCCCTGCTCTAGGGATCCAACTCCTTGGTTTGAAAGACTAAGGAAAAGATCATGTTCATGTTTAATATCCAAAAAGGTGAAATCAACCAAAATTTCCAAGGGATTAAAAAGATTGAAGGATAGTCCTTGCCCAAATAAATTCAATTGGTAGTATACCATTGATACTAGTTCATTCCCTAGGGCCCTGAAAAGTAACTAGTACATAGTAGGTACTTTATAAATGCTTGTTGACCTAGAATAGCCAGGAAGCACACAGAACCACCACCACTGGGATTCCTTCCCCAACCCCATACTTACTTTTCCCCTTTTTCCTTTACCCCATGTCAAATTATTTGACTACTCATTAGGCTTTGTTGAAATGGTTCTTAATTAGGCCTTACTATCTACCCTGCCATTGCTTCCTAAGGTTGTCTAGGTCTTTCCATCTAACCATGCTTTTATACCCTAGAGACCCCCAGGACTGTTATATTATCCAATAGCAAGATCACCATTGGGTCTTGTCATTACCACCACCATCATCACCACCTCCACCTAGGATTTCCAAGCCATTCAATTACCCTGAAGATGAATTTTCTTTTTTTTCATGTGTTGTCTTCTTTAGTTAGTCTACAAGTCCCTTGAAAACAAGGACTCTCACAACTTAAAAGTTTTTTTTTTTTAAACCACAATGCTTGGTACTTAGTAAACATGAAAGAAATTATTCTGCATTCACTCATTCAGATCCATTATTCCTTGGTTTCTCACTACTAACTTTAGATATCAATTGCTTGAATATTGACAATCTTATGTCACCAGACTTTATTTCCATATCTTAAAAGAAATTTTACTTCTGTCCCCCAATATTTGTTTTGCACATGGCAATCAACTCTTCAAATCCTCTGACAAATTCAGGTCTGTTCAGTGGGAAAGCTATTAGTCACAATCCTATGATAATCATGCTCATTTCCTCTCCTCCAACTGAAGAATGGAGATATTCTGGGAGTGGTTACAATATAAAGCACAACTTCTGATATTTGATGGTCTGAGAAATCATTTCATCATATCTATTGTAGGAAATTATCCTAGGTTTTTGTTTTGGAACAATAAATGTCACCCTAATAATTGCTATGATATTAGGGAGCAATACTTGATGACTGATTAATTTATCAATTAGTCTAATTATTCCCAACAATTGTGGAGTTATGATATACTATCATTTCTTTGATGTTGAAATCTTACCTTCCATTCCAAGTTATATTTGGCACATACTTATTTTTAAAATTAGAATGAATTAAAAATAGTTTTGAAAATTTGGTGGCACCTAATAGGATAATCTGAAACACCCTAGAGGTTCACAAAACTCGCGGATGAAAATCACAGCTTTAGTCTTTAGGGGAAAAGAGGCAATTTCCATAATTTCAATATCATTTCAGTAGTGGGTACTGACTATTTTCATTTTCAGAAACTTGGGAGCTGACCATATGCTCCATCTCTCCCCAGGGGGAACCATAGCAAACTGCTGCCACTTAACACAAAGAGTTAGAAATATCCAGCAATAAAAAATTGTCAAAGTAAAAATGAATATATGTAATAATAATTCATCATGTATACTAAGTACATAAATGAATTTTTTCACTTTATATTGTATTTAGGTTTGTTTCCTAAGTGAAGTCAAAATGCTTCATACCTCTGAAGTGCTTGAACAGGTAAAGGGTGAGACAGATTCAAGACTGAAAAAAAAAAGGATTGTTCAGCAGGCATGGTAAGATTTTCAAGGGAGTTGCAATACAAAATAGTATGCTTTTTATTCTCAATTTTGTGGGGTAGTTAATAATCAGGTCATGGTATCTGATGCCATATTAACTCTCCCCATTAAAGAGAATTCACTGGGGACTAAACCCATTCCAATGATTAAAATTACTAGCACAATCATATAGTGTCTCCTCCAAGAAGAGACATTAAATAACACTATTGGCAAAAGGCATTCAAATACAAAAATGCAAAAGCCGTGATATTACACAGTCATTTTCCCTGAAAATATATTTTCCCAAGACCAAGTATGATTCATATTTATCATTTTTATAGTAGTCTTTGTAAGAGTCTAACCTAAGAATCTAGATAACTAATATCTTTCTGTCATAGATTCCTAAATACCTTGTGACCTATTCTCAAGCCTTGCAGTGTCTCTGACAGTCCAGGAGGGAAAAATGTTAATTTTACCATTTTATAGAAAGGGAGGCTTTGCACAGCTACACTGTATGAGTCATCCAAAGTCACACCGTGAGTGAATAGCAGAGCTAGGAATAAAACCTCTAACCACCTTGGCTGTCACCGATTAAGTGAATGTCAAATCTATGAAATGGCCTGATACAGAATCTTAGAATCTTAACATGTCGAAAACATGCTTAGTCCAGGCAAAAGAGTCCTAATTCATTCCTGCATTTGCAAGGTAATGTTGCCTAAGATGAATTAAAAGGCACATCATGCCATGGCCTTGGGAAAAAACATCCTCCCTCATTGCCATTACAGAGAGAGACAGAATCATATCAAAGTAAGTTAGACAGTTAAAAGGGAATAGGAAATAAAAGGGACGTGGCCGAGCGGTGCTGGTGGCAGCTGTCTGAGAGAAAACATCAGCAGGATCAAATAACAGAGCTTTTTCAGTTGCTTCTTGAAAGCACATGAAAAACTCTACAACACACCAAGATCCTCACTGTTATCTTGAGTCTAAATATGCCAGCACACATACCCACACTGGATCCAGAAGATACAGCTCTCTCAGAAGTGGGACAAACTGGCCCCCAGAACTGGCAGACCAAGTCATTGAACAGACAGATCCATACAGTATAATTTGACTGAGAGAAGGGGAGATCCCTATATGTCCATGTATATCTGTAAACCCAATAAGACACTCCTTTGCTTCTATGCCTAGTTTTAGAAGGTCTATGGAATATTTTGTTAGGGATGAGTAATGAACCAAAAGAAGTCTTTGCCACTAGGACGGGGACTCATGTGGTATAATATAAGAGAGTGGAGAAGAAAAGGTTAGAAGTATGAGGGTTGCTTGGTAAAAAAAAAATCAAGTAGGTAACTGGGGATCTCTCCATGAACGTGTTAAATGAGTGAGGAGTGGCTAGGAAAATTAATACAGCATAAAGAGGAAAATCAGTAGCAGTAACTACTGATAAACTATTTCCTTCATCATTTTATCTTGGCATTATTAGTATCCTAGAAATGGTAGCCCGAGCATAAGCAGGAATGACAACCTCAATGCTAACTAAATTGATAATTAGGGGAGTAGCACATGGTTCACATGGCTTCCCAATGGTTACAGCAGTAGGCTGGGAATCAGAAAGACTATTTTCATGAGTTCAAATATGGCCTCAGGCATTTATTAGCTGTATAATTCTGGATAAGTCACTTAACTCTAGAGAAGGCAATGGCAAACCATTCTAATATTTTTGGCAAGAAAACCCCAAGTTGGATCACAAAGAGTTGGGCATAACTAAAAAAGATTGGACAACAAGAACAAAATGGTAGAAAAGACTGGCACCCATGGAAAGAAGAATTGGTGGAATTCTGGTATATTCAACATATTCATTGAACAGAAATTCTACTAAGAATGAGTTGGCAGGTAAATAGCTCACAGATGAAATTCTAAGCAACCTTGAAGATTGTTGAAGGTAGAACACTAAGTCATGCATGTCTACAAGACCATGGGCAATGTTGTACCACAACTGTCAATATTTAAAGTTCCTTGTGCCTTGATCTAATAATCATTTCAGGAAACATAATCTAAGAGTATTATTAAAAACAAAATTTATCTGTTCAACCATTCCTCAATCTATTTCTGCAATGAATTTTTTCTAGTATAAGTAATATGTGTGTTGTTTCAGAACACATGAAGATGAAAATAGGTATTATATGATATTTGTACAACTTATATCATATTACGTCACTTTTTGGGAGAGGAGAGCAGTGAGAGGGAGAGGGAGAACATGGATTGCAAAATGTCAGAAAGTGATTATTAAAAATTATACCTATATATAACCAGGGAAAAAATTTAAGTTACCTGTTCAAAGTTTGTTTTTTTAATAATAACATTATTTGCAATTTAAGGTAAATGGAGGCACCTAAATATCTAATAGTAAGAAAAGTTTAGTAAAATGAAATATAATCAGGATTGTTTTGGAGCCATCTCAAATTGGCTCATGAAAGCTCATTGCTAAATTTTCAGAATAAGAATTTACATTTCAGAAATTGGCAAAAGCTACAAATCAAAACAATCAATTTTTTGGTTTTTTCTTTTCTAAAGTGATCAAAAATATAAATTATGCAAATTCAAATTAAAAATAGCTTATTCATACATTTTTCAGTTTTGAGAGCCAGTTGTTCAACATTTATCACTTCTGAGTACAGTGACTTATAAAGTGCCATAATTCAGTTAGGATTTATAAATATAATAAATCTTGAGAAATATTTTTAAAAACTTTCAAATGAATACAAAGTGAAAATAATATAAAGATTTAAAAAAGAAATATGATAATAAATTACAGAATCACAAAACTATGGAATTAAAAGGGTCTTTAGTGACTGCCTTATCAAACTTATATAGCATACATTATCCATCTTCTCTACTTGAAGATTTTCAATGAAAAAGAGGCTTTTACTTTGAAAAGAAGCAATTCCTACTTTGGGAAAGCTGTAATTGTTCAACATTTTTTTTCCTGGTAACAATCTTAAATTTGTTTCCTTGCACCTTCCACCCATTTTTCTGGTTCTTCCCTATGAGACAAAAAAAAAGCAAGTATAATTTCTCTTCCATGTGACTTAACACACTGGAATATAGATGTCATAATATTTTCCCCTGTATCTTCTCTCAAATATCCCCATTACCTTAATCAAGACCCTTAAAACACCGAACGTAGAACTATACACAGTTATTCAGACAGAGTCCAACCAGTGCAGAGAAATAGTACAGAGAGCCTGCCCCTTGACTATCAATATAGCTCAATATCACACTAGCTTTTCTGACTACAGATTATACTCCTATTATATTAAACTTGTATTCCAACAAATCAAATTTTATTCACCCTGTACATACTAAGCTGATATATTTGATCCCAAGTTAAAGGGGGGGGGGGGGAAGGACAAAAAACAACACAAATAAACAACCAACTGTAACCATATTAGAAAAAAAGAGTAACTGGTAGTTCTAGAACTGAAAATAGCACATCAAATGCAATACCTCAGTTTACAATGAAGAAACTAAAGTGCACCCAGACAAGTGACTTTCCCTGGATCACACAGATAGAAAGTAAAAGAGCAGGGCTTTGAACTCAGGTCCCATTACTTCAAATTCAGTAGTCCAAATACTGCATTCTTTCCATAGCATCACGAGTCATGTGTTCTATGGAAAGAAATGTGACTATTTAATTGTATAAAGGTGTATTTGTAAGAATAAATGTTTAACTTAATGATAAATCACTATAAAAAGTTCTTTGTGCCTAGAGTTCTTAAATTGTTCATGAGTGAGGTGGGCTAGACTAACTTATAGGATGAATTTTACCTTTATGCTCAGAAAGAAGAGAAGATTTCATGACAGCAAAGGATAGCATTGCAGGAATAAATAAACATTTTGTTGGCTATGATTATGTCCATTGTTAGTAGGTCTCCTGATTATTACATTTCTAGATTGAGAGAAGAGTGACAGTTAGTTGGAAGACAGAAAAGGAAAGCTTCCAATTAAGACCCAAAGGACAGGATCTATGTGCTAGTAGTATAAGAAGAAACTCTATGTGGCTAGGAATCATTAGACCTTGCTCCTAGTGCTGGTTCTGTCACTTAGCATCTCTGTGACCTTGGCTAAGTTATTTGTCATTTCTGAGACATTGTTTAATCATCTGTAAAATGGCATAGCTAGAATTACCATTACCTCTCTCAAGCTGATCATGAGGCCATCATGTCTGCAAAGTTCCTCTATCACCAATAAGCACTATATAAATATGCCAGAAAAGCCCAGATTCAAGCTCTACCCCTGGCATATGGCAGCTACAAGACACTGGAAAAGCAACATAATTTCTCTGTGCCCCAAGAAACTCTCCGAGATTATAAGTGGTAAAGAATATATTGATCATCACTGGCAGGGAAGATCCTTATACTAATGGACAGACAGACAGACAGACAGATGGAAAGACACATAGATACATAGTAGCATAGATACAAAAATAGATACATAGGTAGATACATACATACATACATACATACATAGGCAAACATAGATATCTATATTTCTTTTTATACATGCATATACATAAAGCTCAAAAGAAATCAAATGAGTAGCTAGAGATGCCTGAAGATATTATTGTTGGTACTGAAGTTAAAATGTGTGCCAGGAAGTGAACATAATGTATTTTTGTAAGTTTGATCAGGATCACAAGACCACGCTATTTGACATGGATGGGGAAGATGATCTCATTATATTATTGTGAAAATTTAAAGAAGTCCAGGCTAGGGAGATGGTCAGTAAAGAGCAGCTAGGTAGCACAATAGATAGAGTGCCAGGCCTGAAGTCAGGAAGACCTGGGTTCAAATCTAGTCTCAGACACTTCCTAGCTATGTGACCCTGGGCAAGTTATTTAACCTGAATTGCTTAGACTTTATTCCTTCTTCTGACTTAGAATTGATGATACTTGGTATCAATTCTAAGACTGAAAGTAAGGGTTAAAAAAAAAGGAGATGGCCAGTAGAATAAAGCATACACATAGCCTTACATAAATCAAGGATAGTTTGAAAGGCGTAAGCTAAAAGATTTTTCTTTTGTTCAGCTATCTTCAGAAGAGTCTTCCGTCTTTGGAAGATACATAGTCAAATCATGTTTGGAAGGGAAGAGTAATTCCCCATTTCAGCCATGTGCTAGGGTGTAAATGTGTGTTATAAAAAGAGACATTTTTCCTCTTCACCTACACTGCAAAAGATGTTCTCGTGAGGAAAGGTTCACTAACTTATTCTCACCATGTACGCTAGCATATTTTATGGAAACAAAAAAGATTTTTTTTTCTTAAGACAAATGAGATCTAGAAAGTGACACTGTTGCTTTATTCCTGCAGTAAATAAGTAAATGTAACTAGCATTTGATTAAGAATTAACTCAAAGGCAAATTCTTTGGAACAAATATAACATCAAAATGATCCTTCCTTCAGGGAATTGACAAATGTAATGGAGTGAATATGAAGTATCTCTGTACTCCTGAGGATTCTTATCTATGAATTACTTTATTAATAACTTAATTTGGTTGGCTATGTAATACTTAAAGACCTTTTAGTTTAATTTAGGTAGTTTTAATGATTCTTGTACATTTGTCCTGCATTTTGTATACTACCCTATTGCCTAGGCAAGGAAGGATATCTTTTTGTTTTTATAACCCTTACTTTCAGTCTAAGAATCAATACTGTTTATTGGGTGCAAGGCAGAATAGTAGTAAGGATTAGTGAACAGGGTTAAATGACTGCCCAGTCACACAGCGTGGAAGTGTCAAAGGCCCAATTTGAACCCAGGACCTCTCACCTCTAGTCCTGGCTTTCAATCCACTGAGCTATGTAGCTGCCCCCTAAAGAAGGTTATTCTTAGAGGGAAGTAGATGATAGTCATTCATTGCTAATATACAAGTAAATGTAGAAATAAGAGAAATTAACTCTTAAATTAAATGGGATGAACTAATTAAATTAAATGAGATTAACTAATCCTACATTTTACTTCTTATTCTAATTTTGACAATGAATGATATCCTGCTTTTAAAAGGGAGGGGGGAAGATAGTAATTCTGAAAATTATAAAAGAAAGACAACCCCTTTTTTCAAGAGAAAGGTATCTCCAGACTCCATGCTGATGTTATATATGTGTGTGTTTGATATCTATATACATAAGAATTGTATGCCTTGTTCTGATGCAGCAATTGCCTGCTGTCTGAAATGATAGCCCACATCACCCCTCCCCCAATTCAGTTGCAGAAAAACAGAATTGACCATCTGTACAAAAAGAAGAAAAAGCTTCCAAAAATTTTAGGTTAAAGACTATCAGGGAAGAGACTTCTCTGGGTGACCTTCACCCATTGGTAAATCTGAATATCTCTGCTTTTCAAGTAGGTTTTTCTATCTCTAAGACACTGTCCAAGTGGGATTAATGGCCTGAGCCCAGGCCTATCCTAAATCAAAATGTACTTCGTATCTAGTCCAGCATTTCAATTTAAGAATTCAAATCCATTTTCTACATTTTTAAATTATATATTTTTTAAAAGAACATTTTGACAAAACCTCTTTGCACCTATGAACTTGAATATAGATTCCACTTTATTTAAGAGTATGTGATAGGAAATTGGGAATATGTACAGTGACAGTAAAATGCATTAAAATATATATTGTGCAAAATTTTAGTCCAGTGACAGGTTATGTTTGTCTGTGTGTGTGTGTGTGCATTTAATAGCACATTGTAAATGACACAAACTGTAGGTTATTATAAGATCACTGTTGTGGCTCAAGCAAGCACTGCTTTATTGTACTTTTTATTCTCCAGCTGGGAGTTCTCTCTTTTGAGTTTCGTAGCAAATCCAGAAGCATTTGTCAGCTTTGAAGGCATCTCATTTATTCTTCTCTTCCCCTCCCCTCATTGCCTTGTCCCTCTCTCTGAGCATCTCAGATCTCTGATGCTCTTAAGCCTCTCATAGCACAAGAAATAGATTTTAACCATGAGAATATTCCTTGGTTGGAAATTGTTTCTCTCCAAATACTTTTACCTTTCCTCTCTATTGACCCTCTCTATTCATCCCTTTACTACTGCTATTCTAGCTAATTTCAATCTCCTCTATACAAAAAAAAAAAGGTTGATTAATTATATGAGTCTTTGTTAAGTGTAGGGCAATTGGATCATGAGATTAAAAACTGCAAGATCCCAAAATCAAACCCAAGTGCTTCTTATTTTAATGAAGTGTTCTTTCCATTACTTCTGTTTATTCCCAAAAGCTGGTTTCACTCAATCACCTGTGTTTCTTTTTAAATACATGCCACATTTGTTATAATTTCTTATGTTTTTATCTAATATCTCTAGCAAGTTAATTTCTCATGAAATGGGGGTGATGATAATGGTGGTGATAAAGGGGGGAAAGCCTTGGCCAAGGTATAAGGAGGAGGCTTTGTCAACTAATTGGCTGTGTTTCCTTTTAAAAATCACTTAACCTCTCCAGACTTTGGTTTAGGTTTCTTTGAAATTTAAAGTTACATCATTCTGTAAAATTGTCCAGGTAGATTTTATTCTCAAACCAAATTCCCCAACCTCTGAAATCTAGCCACCAATTAATAAAACATGATCTAGTCCCATGTAATGCTCCTAGGAAATGAGACTGTGCCAAATTTTATACTTATTCTACCCAACTTGTAGAAGAGTTTGTGGAGATTTTAAGACTTCTGATAGTTAATAATCCCTTTTCTACCATTTTCACTATTTATGTATATATACTTATATTTTCCTTTTTCTTTTATCATTTTCATTTCTACTTTCTGTTTGCCATTCTTTTTCTCTCATTGCCCTTTTCAGGACCTGTAAATTAATATTTTTAGCATTCTAATGGATCTTGATCTCCTTGATTTGGTTACTACCTTCTTCCCTGGATGGTAAATAATATGATACAGGTTGTTTATGTGTTATCATGCAAAGCATAATTTGATGTTCATCATGTTGTGAAAAAGATGCATTGCTTATGTTAGAGAAAAAAATTAATGGAAGAAAAATAAAGAATGCTATGTTTCAATCTGTAGTCAGATTTCTTCAGCTCCTTCTATGAGGGCGCATAGCCTTTTTTGTCACAAGTCCTTTGGACCTGTCATGGGTCCTTGCATTGTTGATACCAGTTAATTCATTCACAGTTGATCATCATACATTGCTTTTGCTATGGACAATGTTCTGCTGGTTCTGCTCATTTCACTTTGCATCACTTCACATTCATATTCAATATCTTACCATAAGCCACATGAAAAAAATTTAAATCTGGAAGAGATCTTAGAAGTCATCTAATCTAATACCTTTATTTTACTAAAGCAGAAATTGAGACTTAGGCTATGACTTGACAAAATCACACAAGTAGTAACAAAGATGGGATTTGAAACTCAGTCTTCTTACTCTCCACCCTTTTCTCTTTCCACTGAACCCTTTAAAGTATTACAGAGGATATATCCAATGCAAAAGGAACTTTACTTTTGGTTTTTTAACATTCTATTTGTACCACAATGTAGCATGCAGTACACTGGTACTACAAGGCCAGCCCACCATCTTCTATGATCATAAATTTCCTGGATGGCATTTTTATGATGCTTCTACAATGTAAGTTAATATTTTAAAAAAAGAAGAAAAAAATCAGAACTTGAAAAGTGAAAAATATTTTCCTATTCTGATTCAAGGAATAAAAGTCCATATGGGATATTCACTGATGAATTTATCAAGGAACAAACCATCTCTGAAAAATTGGTAGCCTACACAACAATGACAGGGTCAGTTCTGAGAATTTTAGTCCATTTTAGTATAGGATAAAGCTGATTCAGTTCCACAGCTATGACCCAGGACCCACCCAGAACTACAGTCTGTTGCCAGAACTGACTTGGCCTCTATGGGACAATTCCGGCTAAGAATAACCCAAGGCTAGTGCAAACCTCTGAAGCATATTCTGAAACAATGGAAACATTCCAAACATTGCCCTAGTGCAGATATATATTACAATTATAAATCCTTAATCATCCCATAGTGTTATTTATTCCTAACTCCTGTTTCCTATCATTGTGACTCTATGATTCATTTCACACAATACTCTTTAAGTTATTATGGATATATACATTTAATGAAGGCCAAGGTAGAAAAAGACCAAATGGTATAGTGAACTTTGGATTGAGTTTTAGAAGAGTCACTTTGAATTCTAGCTCCAGTATTTTCCCCAAAACTGTGCACACTAGCTTTCCATTTTCTATCTGTAAAATGAAAGGATTTGGCTTAATAATTTCCCTCATTCAGCACTGTCCTATGATCTTGGATCCCCTAAATAATAATAATAATAATAATAATAATGTTGATGATGACTAATAATGGACTTCAGAGTACGGTCATTTACTATATGATAGCCAATTAGTCAACATTCAATTATTCATCTACTTATGTTATTTATGAGTTATTCAGGTGCTCTCTCCTCCTCTCTGTCTGGCTCTGGTCTTTTGTATTGCTCACCAACATTTTCTTTGGAAGGCTAAGTGAATTAAGAAGTGGTAAAGTCAATATCCATTTCTGCAGACTTCTCAATTGCTCCAAGTTCAACCTAAGAAGTGTTTAAGTCAGTGAACTTAGTCTTTGAGCAGTTCCTCCAGATTCTTTTGGCCTAAACTCCATAGAACTGGGGGATGTAGTGTGTGGTGATAATAAGCATTATATCATGTGCCTCACAACTAGAATTTTTATAGAAGGAAATTGCTCTAAAAATCCACATCAATAGCAGCCTTGAATGGGAAAAATATCACAGGACATATACCCTGTGAGGTTTGTGAGGAAGGAGAGGAGACTCTCCTTACCCCTTGTATTGGTAATAATGGAAAGAGAGGCAACAAAGCGGATACTACATATATACATAAGAAAGGCCTAAAATCATTCTTGGCACCAGTTAATCTAGCTACCTCTTCTGCTTTCCTAAGTCATAATTCAGCAGTATAAGCAGTGTTCCCTAATGTCCAAGATTGGGACAATTAATTCAACTCTGCTCTTGTCTTTTCTCTTCAACTCCACCCCCATCCAGAAAAATACAATTTTTTTTTCCTTTCATTGAGTCTATCTTTTGAAAAATCCTTCTTGCCAACTTTTTTTCCAAGGACCTACACTCTTAATCAAGCCTTATGAGAATATTTATTAAAAGCAGAAAGAGAACTTGGTGGTCATCTAACTAACTCCCTTATTTTTGAGATATGGAGACTGAGAACCGAAAGAAGGCAGAATGACTTGGGAACTACTTTGCAAACAGAGAGTTTGCTCTCCCTTCTCCATCTATGTACAAGACTGTCCACAACACTTAATTATGCTGTTTATTCATTATTATAAACTACTTGGGAAACTAATAGAACTTTGAATAACTTTGAAACTGGCATTGGAGCAAGGAAAATTTGGAATCCAGTATACATTGAAGCATACTTTCTGGATGCCTTAGGCAACTCGCTGAGACAAGGGCTCATAACTTTGGGTAACGTGCTTAATCCTATGCATCCTTTCTTAATGTTTTAAAATGCATAAAATGGCTGGAGGGGATATGGCAAAGTTGGGACATTAATGCAGTTGTGAATTGATCCAACCATTCTGGAGGGCAATTTGAAACTATGCCCAAAGGGCAATAAAAGACTCTCTGCCCTTTGATTCAGTCATAGCACTTGTGTTTGTACCCCAAAGAGATAATAAGGGGAAAGACTTGTACAATATTCATAGCTACGCTCTTTGTGGTGGCAAAAAATTTGGAAATGAGGGGATGCCCTTCAGTAGGAGAATGGCTGAACAAATTGTGGTATATGTTGGTGATGGAATACTATTGTGCTAAAAGGAATAATAAAGTGGAGGAATTCAATGGGAAGTGGAATGACCTCCAGGAATTGATGCAGAGTGAAGAGCAGGAGAACATTGTACACAGGGACTGATACACTGTGGTACAATTAAATGCAATGGACTTCTCCATTAGTGGCAATGCAGTTATTGTGAACAACCCAGAGGAATCTACAAGAAAAACCACTATCCACATTCAGAGGAAAAACTGTGGGAGTAGAAACACAGAAGAAAAACAACTACTTGATTACATGGTTCAAGGGGGATATGATTGGGGATGTAGACCCTAAATGAATATCCTAGTGCAAACACCAACAACATGGAAATAGATTCTGATCAAGGACACAAGTAATACCCAATGAAATTGCACATCAGCTTCGGGGAGGGTGGGTGGAGAGGAGGGAGGGAAATAATGTGAATATTGTAACCAAGGAATAATGTTCTAAATTGACTAAATAAATTAATTCAAATAAATAAATAAAATAAAATGCATAAAATGAACTAGATAGAACTATAAGTCAATAATTCAAGAATTTATTAAGCCTATACTATGTGCCAGGCACTATGCTAAGTATCAGGAATATATATGTATATATATATATATATATTATAAATATATATTCGATTATATATGTATTTACATATATAATAAAAAATAAAGAAAACCCCTGCTCTCAAAAGTTTTACATCCTTTTGGAGAAAGAAAATACATAAAAGGAAGCTGAAATGGGTTTAGGGGAGGAGGTACTAACATATGAATGCATAACAAAGAAAGAAGTAAGTCTAAAACCTCAACAATGTAGGCTAGAGAGGAATAAAGGGGTGAATGCAACTATCCTGGACATTTTACTTAAATTGAAGTTTCTCAGAGGAACTGACAAGGTCTTGTAATCCTCTATTGTGAGAAGGCTGCTGGGTCTGGTGGAAGAAGAAATAAGTCAAAAGTGAAGCTTCTTAAAGAATGAAAGAAAATCAATTAAATTAATATTCTGTTATCATTTTTAGTTCACAAACCCCAACTTAAGAACACCTGCTCAAAGCTATAAGGTGATGTACTGCATTATAAGAGGGAGTTGACCTCATGTGAAAATTTCCTAGACCAATAAAATCAAAGGTTCATTGCCCACTCCCACCCGAGTATGTCTATACTTAGAGGACCAAAAAATAAAATCTCTCCTGTCTTTCTGTCAGTTAAAATATTGATGATTGGTAGTAGGTCCAGTGTTTAGGATTTTTCCTCCCAACAACTAATATAAACATATTAAGTTCTATTAGCTCTTTAAATAGATATCTGAATGGATGCTAATTAGCTCATTTTGCACATTAGCTCTGGTTTGGGATAATCTATTCCAAGGCTTCCCTCATTAACTTGAAAAATCAAGAGCAGGCTCTATAGTGATCTCCAAGAATTCTGGAAAGTACTTTAATAGACAATCCCTAACTGGAGCTCTGCATAATTAGATCTGTTCTCTTCTCTCTGCATATAAACTTGCTTAATGGGAGGGTACTGAATACAGAAGGAAAAGAGAATAAGATCTTTCTGAGAAAAGAACTGCTTTCAATCTGCTTTACTGTCATTTCAAACTTTTGAGTTCTGAATTCTTTTGGCGGCACTAATATGGTAGAAAAGCTTTTTCCTCAGTGACTGTAAAATCTCCATTTGGAATATTTTTCTTTCACATTTATGTGCATGTTTCTTATGGTTATTTTCCCTAGATTAATTCCCACCCTTGATTATGATTTCCAGGGTTATCTGAAGTGCTAAGAATGAATACTTCAGATGACTAAATGATAGCTTTTCTGAAGGAAAGCATTTTATGAATTTACTTTTGCATTAAAAGAAAGCATAGAAGTTTTCATCAGGTTGTGAGTTCTGTTTGGAAAAAATGGAAGAAGCCTCTATAATTTCAGGAACTACTGTTTGTATTCACACCAAAAATAATATTAAACAACATAATAGGAACCAAAAATCTCTCATTTCAAAAGAGAATGTTCATCATTTGGGATAAGCAAAAAATAGTTTAAGTTTTACTGCCCTGATAGACATAATTTCAGAAAATGTTGATACTTTAGAGTAAAGGTCTATAATATTACAAAACCTCATTGGAATATTATCACATTTAGAACCCTGTTCCTAGGGGACCAAGAATCCCCTATAATGTTGTTTCTCCTAACAACATTTTCACAGAGCTAATTAACAATGTTGAGCAGGGAATACTTATTGGGAATAATCAAAATTTGGGAATCTAATCTTGAATAGCTGTGTAATTTAGACAAATCACCTAACTTCCCCTTCCATCATCTGTGATATGAAAAAGTTTGAGTAAATGACCTTGGGAATTTCTAACTCTCATCAGCTATCTAGTAAACCTGATCACTAGATATTCAATCTAGATATTTTGGGCAAACACACAAACACACAGAGACTTTTCTTTAATAATGGATTTTTTAAAATTATCTCATTGGGTAATTACTTCAATACACCACAATGCTTACAGCATGGTGTTTAATCTTGGAATTTCTAACTGAGTCAAAAAGAATCCTTTTAATTATGTGTCAGGAGTCAAAACTCTCATCACAGATGTCAGACCACAGATAACCTACATGTCAAAAGCACAGTAACCTCCTTAAGGTATTATGGCCTCTAGATAGGTACAGGAGGAAGAACATGTCTTTCAATCTCATCTAATCATTTCAAATAAAACTCATTTGCTCCCATCTCTTTTTATTATTAATCTGCAGGTAATGTTATTAAAAACAAATAAAAAAATTGAGGTGGGGAAATATGAAGTCAGTGCCTCCCTAATAGCTATTTTCTGATACTGTCACTCTAGAATGCTGTAGGCTGTAGATGGATTGCCCCAGAGGAGGAGATAACAGGAGTCCTAGTCACCACTTTGCCTGCACAAGTACATCTCTCACTTCCTGATTATGAATCGAGGTTTGGGAACCACATTTCATTTTATTCTGTTTTTGAAGAGTACAGGAAGGAATAGATTGAATACACAAAGGTTAAGCAGCACTCTGACATAATACTAATGAAAGAGTTAAACTACCAGAGATATAGATAAAGAGATATTAGATGAATAGGAGATTGATATCAGTTCACACTAATTTACCACCACCAAAAAATATAGACATATTTTATCTGCTTCCATAATTTCAAAATCACTATTAAGAGTATATATTGAATGAATCAATATGTAAACATTATATATTATCTAAAAACATGTACATAAAATACAATTATCTTCTCTATATATCTCCCTCTAATTTTGTCTCATCTGTCTCATTTATTTTGTCTCTCACTTTTCTCTGACTCTCATCTGTTCCTCTTTCTCTATTCTCTCTAGTCTCTCTCTCTCTCTCTCTCTCTCTCTCTCTCTCTCTCTCTCTCTCTCTCTCTCTCTCTCTCTTTCTCTCTCTCTCTCTCTCTCTTTCTCTCTCTCTCTCTCATTCTCTTTGCCCCTCTCCTTCTTTCCTCTTTCACTTCTTTGCTGGTGCAATACAGCTCACTGAAGGAGCAGCAACAGAAAGGCCAAGGAATCAAGTTCAAAATAAATTGGTTGTGTTGAAACATTTGTAATTAAGCATGATAACCAATTACAGAAATACCTGGAGTACTTTGGTGATTCGCTCTCCCACATCAGAGGTTTCCTAATCAATTTGAAATAACCGGACGCTGCTATAGAAAATAAGCAAGATCACAGCATTTGCTAATGAGTCTCAAAAATGTATTTCACTGCATGAAAATGTTCGTTGTCAGGAGAAAGACTGTTTTCAGAATCTTTAGGGTCATTTGCATTTGCATTTGATTGGAGAACAGTCCTTTGTTCTTGTCTCCTTCTTACATCCTCTACAACACTGCTTATTTTTTCTAGTGATTTCATATTATTGTATCAGTATGGTATCCCAAGCACTAAAAATATGCCCAAATAAACCCCTTTGTGCTGAAGCAGCGAGTATCCACTTCAATTATTACTTAATTTCACGATGTTGTATAGGTTTCCTTGAATTTAAATTTGCAGATGTATGACTTTTTGGAACATTGTTTGACAGAAGATAGAGTGGCAGAGCTCAGAAGTTGACACCAAGGCAGGGCATTGTATCATGAAGAATAACACTTAAATATTTCTGAAATGTAAAACCACAGCAATCCTCTTCCCCAGAGACACGGACTCTTGGTGAACATGCAGTCTGAAGCTCACCAGTCCCCAAAAGAGATCCTAAGAAATACAGCACTGGCAAAAAACCACAAGTCCCAAGAGAATCTGTCATTTTCACAAGAAAAGAAAGACTAGGAAAGATTGGCACACTCTAGACAGAAGGAAGAGTCTGTCACTTTCATTTTCTTAAAGGCAATACTATTTATGGCGTCTGTAGGTTTGCATAAGTTATCACAAGACCTTTTGTGATCTTTTCTCCCAAATCTCCCAATAAATATGTAGTTGCTATAATTTATTCATTCCTAAACCTTTTTATAACATTATTTTTCCTTTTCTTCCTTGTCCCCCTGGTCCCATGTCTCTCAGTTGCCTTCTCTCTCCCTCTGTTTTCATTCATGATACTTCTAGATCTCTAAGTATATATTTGTAAAGTCTACTTGACTGATTGTTCTGTCTCTTAGCAAGTCTCATATAGGAAAAGACAGACAGAAGCCAAAACATTACCCTCCTCTTACTGGTTTTTAATTTCCGTAATGGTCCAAAACATGTACCTCTCTAACCTTTATTCTATCAGTAAACTTTTAAAATAATACTTTAAAATTATTTGTGCTGAAATATTCATAATTAAGAATATAACCAATTAAAGAAATACCTGAGAAAATTTGGTATTTCTTCCCTTATGTCTATACAGACAAATGAAATGGGTGTCTTAATAATTATCCATGAATTGTAGAACACATAATCATTCTAGCTGTCCCAAAACAAATTTGAGCAAGTTAAAAACAATAAAAAAAAAGAAACTTGCTTTCTTCTCCAAACTATCAGGGGGCTCAAGCATAAATTACATGAATTACTAAATTTGGTTTTCACTTACTTTGCCTGGATAAAGATAGCCCAAGGAAGAGGATATTTCAAGAGCTCAGCTGGAAAAGTAGCAACCAAGCCCACTGGAAGAAGTATCATCTGACCTTTTCTTCATAAGGGCAGTAGAATTCCATTACTTTATGATTAGAGCTTTAAGGGGTGTAGGAGTCCTAATTGTATGAGTAAATGGAGACCCATGAGGATGAAGGGACTTGCTTATGGTCACAGAGCTGGTCAGCGACAAATCTTGTATTCAAGCTTGAATCTCGCTCATTACAGGGTTCATGACTTTCCCACTATATTAAAAATCCTTGTCATATTCTTACACCAATCTTCAGAGTATTAAGAAATTCATGTAATTCTTTCACTTTTCAGTAGGATTCTAGGAAACCATATTCTGTGTGTGTGTGTGTGTGAGTTTCTGACCACCTTCCCCTCACAGAAACACAAAATGGGAAAAAAATAGAAAATCAATTAATTAAAACTTTTTTTGAGTTCTAAACTATAGAAAACTGGGCAATGTGAGGAATGAAAAGAAAAATGGACCAAGTTCCTTTCCTTCAATGGGAATTCAGCAAATATTTTTGAGCAGGGGTGACATGACAAAAGTTGCATTTAGAAAAACTAATCTTGAAATGCTGTTTAGGATTAACTGAAGAAAGATGATTGAAGCAGAGGAAGGCAAAGAGATCACTTAAGAATCTCTCAAAAAATCTATGTGTTGAAAAGGTCTTTACAAAAAGTGAAGATACTGTACATGGATGGCAAAATTAAGTCAATTAAGTGTTCTTTTTTCCCCTCAAAATTCCCTGCATATTATAAAGTGATATCAAACTTAAGCTCATATTTTGGTTGTCTTTGCATTTTCCAAGTTCATAAACTATGTAAAGTAAATTTCCTAAAACTCTTGGATATCTGCTTCAATGAACTAGTCCTAATCAAACTTTTTGTTCCTCATTGAATGCATTGGTATCTTCTTTTTTAGTATATTTCAAAAAAAATATATTAACCAACACTTGGAAGTTAGAAATATGGAGATTTGGAAGAAAATCAGAAGAAACAACAATCCTCTCTGGAAAATGGTAGAGTAGGAATATTCTTATGAGGAATTAAACATTTTTAAATGACTAATGTTTTGCTAAAAATAGGGACCTAAATGGGGTAAGTAGAGAAGAATGAAAACTCCCTTTTCCTGTATTATGCATCTTTCTTGGAATCTCATAACTATTCTGTGCCCAGGGCTAATTTGTCTGGAGCAAAGTTCACATAGGAGACACAAAAAGAGAAAAAGAATGATCACCACGCAGGAAACTTCTGAATACATTCCCTATGTCAATGGAACCCGAAGGCCTTGGAATTATAGTCAAAGATAAATGAATGAAGCATGCTGTTGCTCTCATTTCCTGTCATCCTCACTTAGCTGTCTGTTAATAGGGAGCTTCCCACATGAGAAGATGAAGTAAAAAATAAATATGTGAAGGTAAACCCAGTGGTCTAAGGTTCTGATTGTAACTGGAGCTTGGGGGTCGGGGGGTGGGGAAGGAAAGCATGATGAGGATACCATGCTATCAAGAGAATGATCCCTATTACTCATACAATTAGCATTTTCCCTATAAATTCCATTTGATTGAACAACTATTTACCCTCCTCAAAATATCAGATTTTGACAGCAACTTTTTTCTTATGCCAAAGTTTTGAACAGGCTTTTTTTTTTTTTTAACCTCAGCTATTGGCAAATACAGGTATGGAAATGCCAGCATTCATCTCAAACCTGATAACCCTGTGCAAGACACTGGGGAAAAGCCTGACAGGAGCATGCTTTGAACAAATGCTGATTCAGCTCATTGCCTTAAGGATCCTCCCTTTACTTCTGTTAGTGACTTTCAAATATAACTTTGTGGTTTGTGTTTAGCTTTGTGTTTTGGCTGATTGTGTGTGTGTGTGTGTGCGCACACGTGCACGTGTGTATGTGTGAGTGAGTAAATGTGTCTCTAATTTGATCAGTGCCATTGATATGGAAGAAAATTTTAAATTATCTAATCAAAAAATCCCATAAAATGCAATTAAGTGTCAAAACTTTCCAACCATGGTTCAGTTGAGATGAAATACTTGAGAGAGGTTTAAATTTATCTCTTAGCTTTTTATTGATTTCTTTTTCCTGAAGTGATACATAATATGGAGTTCTTTAAAAAGTTATTGTATTTACCCCAATTGATTGGTTCCTTTCTCCATGACTAATCCATTCGCCATTTTCCTTTAACTCAGATTCTAGTAATTTTTGTACATGCAACAGATGGCATGTGGTATAATAGAGAAATGATTAATCTTGAAGTCAGGAAGATATGGTTTCAAGTCCTACCTCTGACTTTGAGGTTGAATGACCCAACATATGTCTGTCACTAATCCTTTCACTACCCTCAAGCAACTCTCTAAACCTATAAATTATGGAAGAACTGTCCATCTGCCTCAGTAAAGGGAATGTCCACAGGTGAATCCCTCTACAGATAAAATCATGAGTCAGAAGACAAAACAATTAGCACAGTCATAGATATTCTGTTCCTCGCCCTTCTTTCATTCCTTTTCCTTCCCACTTTCCTGGGAATTGTTTTTTCATATTTTGGGCCCCATTACATAATCTGTCTTTTTAATTTCTAACTTTGGACACATTGAACTTATTTCAAAAATGTTCATGATGGTTGCTGCCCCATAATTCCTTATTTTTGGAGGATCCAAAAATTGATAACAATGATCCTAGATAACTCTGACAGGTTTTTTTTTCCACTGTTACAGCCAGTATGGAAGAATAGAAAAAGCAGTGATTTGAGAATCAGAAGACTAGAGTTTAAATATCAGTCTTGACACTTTCTAAACATGTGGTCTTGGGTACATTATTTTACTTCTCTAGACCTCAGTTTCCTCATCTGAAAATGAGAGAAGAGGTGCTATAGATGATGTCTAAGGGTGCTTATAGCTATAAATTATATGACTTCTAAATATAACTTCCCACCAGACTTCTTGACTATTATAATATGCCTTTTGCTAACTGCACCAGAAAGGATTTAAGTTTCCAATCTTCTAAAGTTTTTTTTTCTATTTCTGTCTCCAGTCATAAGAGGTTCACTCCCCCCATTATTATTTATATAGTCATTGTTCTGTCATTTCAATTATGTCCAACTTTTTGTAATCCCATTTTGAGTACTCTTGGCAAAGAAACAGGAACACCTTGCCATTTCCTCCTCCAACTCATTTTACAGATGAGGAATGGAGGCAAAAAGGGTTAAGTGAATTGGCCAGGGTCACACAGTTAGTATGAGTCTAAGGTTGAATTTGAATTCAGCGAAACTCTAGGTCTGGCACTTTATCAACTGTGCCATCTCACTTCCAATTTTGAACAAACTATATTTCCCATTTACTCTTGTACATCTTGAATACATTATTTTTCCTTTTTTGTGTCTTTATCTTTTTAAGTTCTCTTTATTTAGAGACATCACACATTCTCTTTATTATCTATATTACATGTACATATGTTAAGTGCATATATACACACACAGATGGAGAAGAGGAAAAGAAGGGGTTGTAAATTCTTGTCTGTGGGTAAAACATGGATATTAAGCATGCAGCAACCAATGTCCATCTCAGATATAAGATTTAGTAGACTATATCTGTTTTGAGACTTTTGAATTAAATATTTAACAATACACTAGTACAAGAAAAATTGCCAGCAAAATAATATCAAACAACAACTAACCCTGGAAATGAAAAAAAAATGCAATTTGTCACATTTACAGACTCAAAAACTTCATTTTATATATTTAATCCATGAAAGCACAGTAACTGCCAGCTATACAAACAAATAAACAACCACTAGATCAATGGAAAAATATAAACATAGATATAATCTACTAATTTATTAATCATCGATTATTCTAGACATTATTGCCCACATTGTAATTTCAAAATACAGAGAGACACATTGTTATATAATCTTTCTATATGAAAATTAAAATGGAAAAATTATACATAGATTTTTTTCTTCTCTGCTTACATTTGTAAAGCATAGAAAAGCTTACCTCCTTGTGGTCAATACCAACACTACTTCCAGTAGGGGAAAAAAAACCCAAAACTAAAGGCCCTATATATTTCCATTATATGAACACCTGTATGGTTTATCACCACCACCAGCAGCATCCTTACCCCCCGCCATAAACCAAACAGAAACTCCAAACATATCCCACTCCTCATACACAGTACTTCCTCTCATTGTAAAAATCCTCAGCACACTTATTTTAAGTAATTCTCACATATTGTAAAAGTGAAAAAGAAAAAGCAAGGGGTGAATAGTTGACCTCAGAAAGAAATTGAAAAACCTTGGTTCAAGTCTTTCCAGTAATATGTACTGACTGTATGACTCAGGGTAAGTCACTTAATTTAGTAGTGTCTAAATCAGCTTTCTAAGATTAAAAATTGCAGAGCAGGCTCTGAATTGCATTGAAAGAGTATGATTTCTCATGAGAACTTCCCCAAGCCAATTAAATCACAGGTCCCACCCAAAATAAAAAGGTAAAAGGAGGCAGAAAATATTTGTTTGCTTTTATCCATGGAGTAAAGATTGGTTTTGTTTTGGGTTTTGCTATTTTGGTTTTGGCTTTTATAAATTGTTTTTAGCCTATGGAAAATTGCAAGAATAGTAGATTTCCTGTTTATAAATATTTGTTTGCTTTTTCTCATCTCCCTAACACTATGGGCAGTCATATGAGAAAGAGGAAAGATAAACATTTGTCTTGATCATTTGTGGTTTTGTTTTGCTTTTTTAATTGAAGATTACTACCTTTAATGAGCCATTTTCTCCCCTTTAGAAGAAATATGTGTGATGCATGCCAGGCAGGAAAAGAAAAGCACATGGGTGACAGAGACAAAGATATTCACTTTACAAACTGGTTTTAAAAGAGATGTTAAAATATTATTTTAATGCTATGTCATTTTTAGGAGGTAACTAATGAAAAAGAGTGAGAAAATTATGAAAAAAAAAAAGGAAACTGATCAGAGTCACCTGTCTTGGTTTACTGTGTGTCCGGCACTGTGCTAAGCCTTTGACCCTGTGGTAAATGCTAGAAAAAATCTTGCATAAACTGATAAATGACCTTTTCTGTCTTTGATAATAGAATTAGAAACATAACTTTAATTTGTGAGTGTGATGATTATTCTTTCCTGTTTGCTGCCATAAAGCATCTGTAAACATGACTACCTTTGTCATATGCCTTACACAGAGTATAGGCTCTATATTGTCTCTGACTACTTGCATCACCTAAATACTAAAACATTTTCTGTCCTTTGCTTAAATATTTTCTATTTTGATCCAAGTCTCTAAGTAGCAGCTCAGCACAAAGCTGCATACCATGATTTAGGCAAACCTCTGTTTGTCAATTATTTCTTTGTACTTGTATTTCTTTACCCCAGATTCAAATAATTCCATAATGTGCTATTCCATTGTTTTTCCACATAAATTAATCCTCCTACCATATAATTCACTAAGCAATAATATATCATTTCATTGACGTTTCATTTGTCAGCCAAAAACATATTATGGAGTTTACTTGGTGGTATCACCTCAAAGACATTCTAAAATTTATGCCTTTCTTTCTTAATTTTGATCTAAAAAAATGTTGCCCCACTTCTAAAGCTGACATCAAGAGCCTCCATGCTTGGCATCTGAATTACCACAAATATATCTCTTGGACTCATCTCCAAAGTGTTAATTATTTCAGTGTGGATATTTTTTGCCCATGTATAAAATTAAACTTCTGGTCTAAAATATTCCTTCAAATGACTTTGTTCTGTTTCTCCAAAGGGCTTTTTTCTCTCTTGGCCATGTTTTGCCTTTTTCTTTTCATTTTTGGAACTTTTGAGAAGCGTCAATAATATCGCCAATCTCAAACTCATCTTTCCCATGCCTTCTTTGTCCTATTTTGCTACTCATACAATTCCATCATAGATCAATCCTGCATTAAAGAATTATGAAAAACAAGGTAACTTCTGCATCTTAAGGAATGGTTCATAGAATCAGTACTTTATTGACCCAAATATATCAAATTCCAAACAACCTTATAGATTTACTACATATGGTCTTCTGATATATAATTGCCATGTTTTAGAATGACAGAATTTTATCCCAGAACATTGGTTCCACCAACCTTTCCAGATCAACGTGGTGAAAACTGAATCCAATTTTTTCCCCAAATCTGATTTTACTCCTTTAGATTTCACTTTTTTCATCTTTGTCAACATTGTTTACTTGATTTCACATGCTTTTGATCCCATAATTCATAATTATTATAATATATTATTATATAAGTATTATATTATACTATATAAATTATCTTCATAATCTTTGGTTGTCTCTGACTGCTCACATCATATCCAAGTAGTTCCTTATTCCTTTCAGTTTCCTTGCTATTTCTCTTGCAGCATCTCCTCCTTTCTACTCTTAAGGTCCCTACCCAACTATAGACCTCCTTTACCATCTACCTAAACTAATGAAATGCCCTCCTAACATGTTGGCCCACTATGTAGTTGTCTTCTCATCCAGTCCATTCTTCATAACACTGTACAATACTCTTTCTTGTGTATGTCCCTTTTCTGATCAAATATCCTTCTTATTCTTCAACCTGGCTATTAAAAGTTTCTACAGCATAATGATACTCTGTGTTCACAGACTTATCTGGTATTGTTTCCTTCATTGCCCTGTAGCATTCATCCAAATTGTAGCACACTTTGCTATCACACTTATAGTTTCCTTGGACTCTTTCCTATACCTAAAATGTATTCCATCTCTCTATTTGTTACATTTCTACCTATTACCTATAGTACAGTGCTACCTCTTGACAGAGAGACAAAGAACTAAAGTATGCAGAATGTCTAACATGTCTAATATAGGAATTTGTTTTTCCTTGATTATGCATATTTTCCACAAGATTTCATTTGCTTCTTTCTCTAGTAGTTTGAGGAAGGTAAGAGAGAAAAAAGATAGATGCTTGATCATTGAAGAAATCATTTAAAATCTTTTTATCTATCCTTTAAGGTAAAATCTAATAAATGCTTTGTCCTCCAAGAAGTCTTCCCTAATTTCTCTTTTTGGCAACCCACAGACCTTCTTTAGAAATTAATTTTCCTTGAAAGTGAATATTTGTACCCCTAGCACCTAATACAGTGACTTCCACATAGTAGGAATGTAATGAATATTTGCTTAAGGAAATAGAATTATAACTTTCTAATTCACTAAATGTCTAATATTTTGTATTATAGCTATCTGCATTGGTGCCTTATCTCCCAACTAGACTGTAAGCTTTCTGTAGCTTCCGTCTTATGCCTTAGATATGCTGTATCTTCTCCTTACCTAACAGAGTGCTCTCTACACACAACAGATGATTATAAATAACCATTGTACTAAAATATTTCACGATGTACTGGAGGAGAAGATAGCCAACTTATGAAAGAATTATTGGATCTCTGTTTCGCAGGCCATCAAGTAGCAAATACTCACTACATTTCTTAACTTCTTTGAGAAACAAGAAGGTGGGACCAAATTTGGAGAACCTTTAAAGTGATGCAGAAGGTTTTTAATTTTATATGGTAAGCAAGAATAGGAGTAGTAGAAAGTCTTGAAAAAATTCTTATGATGAAAGTGGTATTCTATAGGAATCAGTCTCTCCAAATCCTCTGCCTAGTATTTGTAGTATACCATTAGTTAAATTCACATTCTCATCTTTCAAATTAATATTTTTTCTTGAGATTTTCCGTGGCATGATCAATAGTGCCACATAAAAGACTTGGCAAGTCTATGTTGTGATATAAATAAAACTAACTAACATTCAATCTGTTAATCAAAGTAACTTCAAAAACCTCAAACCTTAGGTCTTCTCACAGGAATTTTAAAATATCCTATGTATATACATATATATCCACTGAGTTAGAGTTTGAGGGTAACAAAAATTAGAAAAAGGATTTTTAGAGTTGTGAAGGATTATTTGGGGTCCATATCTATAATTTCATAGTCATAGAAAATTCCTAGTATGAAAATCCCTATTCCAACACAGATAAGCAATTCATTTGTAATTTATGATCTTTATAAATTGTTTGGGACATTAAGAGATTAACCAAATTACCTATCATTACCTAGCTGGTGTCAGAGGTCAAATTTAAACCTGTCTTATTGACTCTGAGACTTGTCCTCTATCCACTACGATATGCTTTGAAATCACACTATTAAAATTATGATGAAATAAAATATGGTAATTGAGTCCAAACCAATAGAAATATGAAGAATAAATAAAATGACCATTTCATGAGGTTTTAGACTACCATTTTATAATGATAAATAAATCATTGTGAAATGTTTTTTGCTACCACAGTGAAAAAACAAATACCAACTACCATCATATCTCATAGTGATGTAAAAAAAACAACAACTTATTTCTCCTGCAATATATGCACTTTGAGAATATGGTCCATGTTTTATACACATACTTTTTTTGAGAGAGGACTAGAGTTATATCTGACTCTTGTAGCCTATAAACTAACTCCTTGCTTTAAAAAACCAGAAGAGAGATTTTTAATACTCTAGACATAGCTCATTTTATTGCACTTCACTTTATTACACTTTGAAGATATTGCATTTTTTTAATTGAAGGTTTATGGTCAACCTGAATCAACAAGTCTATGAGTGCCATTTTTCCAACAGCATGTGTTCACATCGGGCCACATTTTGGTAATTCTCACAATATTTCAAGATTTTTCATTACTATTATTATTATTATTATCATAGATTTTATGGAGAGCTGTGATCAATGATCTTTAGTGATACTAATGCAATTTTGAGGAGAGCCACAAACCTCACCCATAGAAGAGTGAATTTAATCAATAAATGTCATAGGTGTTCTGACTGCTCCATGAACTAGCCATTCCCCCATTTATTCCCTTATCCTTGGGTCTTCCTATACCCTGAAACACAATAGTATTTAAATTAAGCTAATTAATGACTCTACAATGGTCTCTAAGTGTTTAAGTAAAAGGAAGAATCAACCATGGCAGCAAATTTCATTGTTGTCTTATTTTAAGAAATTGCTACAGCCGACAAAACCTTCAACAAATACAACCTTGATCAATCAAGCAACTATCATCATCAAGGTAATACTTTCTGCAAACCAAAAGAGTATTATTCTCTGAAGGCTTTAGCAATAAATGTTTTTAATTAATGTATGTGTATTATTTACTTATAGAATGATATTGCTCATGCAACAAACTACAACATAGTGTAGACATAACTTTTATATGCCATGGAAAACCAAAAAAAAAAAATCATGTGACTCTCTTATTGCAATATTCACTTAATTGCAATAGTCTGGAATGAAATCTTCAATATCTCCAAGCTATTCATATATATTCTGAGAACTTGAATAGGTTAGGAGAAGTTGTATTTTCTGTGAAATGGAAAAATTAAGCAATCCCAATTGGTAATTTAAGTATTTTGTAACAGAGGACTCTGAGGTCCAGAGGACCAGTCTGTGACAGGGCAAAAGCAAGGAAAGAAAAGAGGATTCTTCCAAGTATTTTCTCTGGATGCCCAAATGCTACTTCTAAATTTTAAGACTGATTCTGCTCTTCCCCTAGCCAAGTGCATATTACTTCCCAGTTTCATATTCTTTGATAGGGACTTGGTTAATGTCATTAGTACATCATTCAAGAGCCCAGAGTATTCTCACCCATGAATTGTTACATATGAAAATATCACAAATTAGAAGAGATGTCCACTAAATAGACCTAGAAGTAGGCTACAGAGGTTCAAGACAAACACCTTAAGCTAAGAAATACTAAGAGATCACCATGCTTTTGGCTGGGGACTATAGCCCAGTGATGACATTTAGTGATAATGATAATAGATTGTTTGGAAACCATGAAAAAATATAGGTCAATATAGGATGACCTGGCATCATTTTATATACTGAAGATCAATCTAGAGACTAGTGCAGGAAAAAGATTATAGATCCACCCTTACTGAGTATTCTGATATAGCCCTATGTGCCAAACAGGAGTGATAATGATATACCACCTCTCTAAATACCAATAACAACCTTAATGATCTTGGAAATCCAATAAACCTTTGTGAAAGGGAACACATTGTGATTTAGAAAGTCAACAAAGAGTATTCAAAGTGCAAAAATAATTATTAGGAGCACAAATGCAATTTTATTCTAATCTAAAACTAGCACAGTAAGTTGCACAAAGCAGATATTTTATAAATATTTTCTGAGTTGAATTTAATGATAAGGAACCTGAAGGATGTAACTCCATTAGTCTTTCAAACCTGTTGTTACATGAGGCAAATCCTTAGACATTTTTCAAAGGGGTCTTTTCATCTAATTATTCTATAACATACTTTTTTTCCTCTAGAGGTAAAGGTGATCAACTAAATTTGGCATGTATAAAGATTTGGTCAGAAGGACAATCAAGAGGATTGAAGACATGTCATTGAAGACAGGCACAGTGTAACTCAGACTGCCACAATGGATGCATTCCTCCACGCTTCTTGGCGGGTAGGATGACCTAGCCCAATGAGTTCAATAAATGAGCGATGGTGTGAGGAGACAGTGTATTTCCTCACACTTCCTTACATCCCCTTTAGCCCTTTTTCTGAAGCTATCAACCAGGGAGGCAATTAGTACCAGTTACAGTGGTGGTCTGGTGACATGGACAGCTATTCACTAGCAAATAGACCAATTCATTTCATCCAGGTCACTGAACAATCATCTGATCATAAGGACTTTTAGTCACTGCCAAACTGAACTGCATTTGAACTATTGACCTAATTTTGAGTGGCTATCTATCATTGCCATTGCTATTCAGTCACCCAAAAAACATTATATGGAAGATAAATGTGATACCCTCCAGAATGATTTAGGAGTTTTATCCTAAATATATATATTTATCTTGAGCATAAAAAATAATTAAATTTAAATGGGATATAAGATTTTGCATATTCTTGATTCATTTTCTCTTTCTGATTGCATTACATTTAGAATATTACTTAAGAAACTCTACATTGCAAAATTTGTCACGTCTCTAGGACAGTTTTATTCAGGACCTTATACTGTTTTTTTCTCTAGTGGGAAAGGAAGAAAAAATGAAAGAAAGCATTAGAAAATCAAAGTTAAAAGATTATCATTGCATTTTTTGGTTTCTCTTCTACCTGTATGACTACTCCTTCTCTGTCTCTTTTGGTAAAGCATTCAAATCACACCCACTAGCATCTGCCCTGGAGTCTGTTTTCTTCTCCTTCTATACTATTTTACTTAGTGATCTTATCAGCTTCTATAGATTCAGTTATCATCTGTATCTTGAGATGATTCTCAAATCTATAAATTCAGCCCCAACCTTTCTGTTGACCTCCAGTCTCACATCTCCAATTGTCTATTGTATAACTTAAATTAAATGTTTCAAAGATACATTAAACTCAACATGTCCAAAACTGAACCAATCATCTTCCACCATAAATTCTCCCCTATTCCTAAATTACCTATAACTGTACAGAGCTCACCATCTTCATATCTACCCAGGTTCACAACCTAGGTCATTCTCTCTGTACTTCTAATTTGTTGCCAAGGATTGTCTATTTTACTTTTACAGCATCTCGTGTATATGTTCTCTTCTCTCCCTTAGAGAGTTTAGACCTTGGTTCAGACTATCATCATCTCATGCCCTGACTATTGCAATAGACTGTTGGTTGGTCTACTTAACACATTTCTCTGCACTTCAATCCATTCTCCACTCAAAGTGATCTTCCTGAAGTACATATCTGACCAAATCATGCCCCTACTTAATAAGCTCCAGTAGCTTTCGATCATATCCAGGATCAAAAAGAAAATCCTCAGTTTGGCATTCAAAACCCTCTCACCTTTCCAGCCTGCATATAGATTATATACAGTTGCCCACTCCCATACACACACACACACACACACACACACACACACACACACACACATACACATGCACACTCACACACACACACACATACATACAAACACAGTTCCTGCAAGCCAGTGACACTAGCCACCTTGCTGTTACTCAAAAAATATACACTCCTCTTCCAACTCTAAGCATTTTCACTGGCTGTCTTCCATGCCTAGAATGCTCTGTACCTCCTGGCTTCTCTGTTTTCCCTTTAAATCCGAGCTAAAATCAAATCTTCTACAGGAAGTCTTTCCTTGTCACTCATAATTCTAGTGGCCTCCCTCTGTTAAAAATCTTCAATTTACCCTACAAATATTTTATTTGTGAGTTACCTCTCCCCCATTAAATTGTAAGCAACTTGAGGTCAGGGACTAGCATAGCAAATGGCTTTAGCAGAAAATAATAATTGACTGACTAGCTGACAAGAAAAGGAGAGTTATAATTTAATTCAGTTCATAAACATGCACTTACAATGTACCAGTTACTAAAATACAAAGACAAAAGCAAGAGTTCCTGTTCTGATAGAGTATACATTCCAGGATAATAACTAAAATATCAAATCAATAAGAATTTTATAACTATTCATTTTCTTGCTTTTATGCCTAGATGCATCAAGAGAAATGTTCCCATATGATTGAAATAATGTTGATTTCAGTTAGAGAATCTGTTTTCAAATTCTGCATCTCTAAATTACTATCTTTGTGATGTTGGGAAAGTCATTACTCCAGTTGTTTCATCTCTAAAATGAAGAGGATTGGAATAGCTCCTCTCTAAAACCTCTTCTAACTCAAATCCCATGAAATATATGAGTGAGTTTACAATCTGTTCAGAGAAAGCATGGTATAGTACAAAGAGGACTGAATTGGAAGTCAAAGGTTTCAGGTTCAAATTCTGGCTTTTAAACACATCACTTCACTTTGAACCTCAGCCTCCTCATCTCTAACTTGAGGGGTTTAGATTAGAAGAACTTGAAGATCTCTCCCATGCTAATATTCCATCATAGATAAAAATTCCATGTAGAGTTTCATGGTCCATCTGAATAGATGGAAAGAAGTAAGAAAAAATTTAGTAAGCCTTTCTATGTGTCAACCGACTGTATTTGAGCCTTATAATAATAGTGGGAAGTTGATGCTATTATTGCCCTCATTTTACAGTTAAGGACACTGAGGCACAGAGTGACTTGTCCAGGGTTCCACAGCTAGCAGATGTCTCAAGGTAGAATATGAACTCAAGTCCTCCTGATTCCAGGCCCTTGTCAACTAGTGACCCCAGCCAACAAGAAATGATTATGGAAGAAAAGAGGTAGAAAATAAAAAACAACACTAAGTAGCAGACAGTGCTACATTGTTAGTGTACCCGTTTTAGATACATGCTCTGCCTTCTAAACCCTGTGAAATGGGATTCCTGACTAGAATGCATTTCCTAAGCCATCCCCCAGGGATACCTACCAGTGATTCATCTAACTGGGCAATGGATATCTTTGCTGCCCTGACCAAATGAAGATAAAATAACTCTCAAGATCAAAGAAAGGAAACAAGTGTCCTGTTCTTTATTCCTTTCCTTCTTTCTTTCTGTGCTTCTTTCTTTGTTTCTTTCTTTCATAGTCAAGAATGAATTGTCATAGCTTTGCCTAAAGGAGAGGGGGCTGGAGTAATAGGAATATTATCTTATATCTACATTTCCTAAGATTCATTTTTTACTTACTTGTTTGAATCTTATTCCCTTCATTTTTTCTTAAAGAAAGAGAGAAAGAGAAACAGAGACAGAGACCTAAACAGAGCACTATAAAGTCATAGGATGATGTGCTAAATGAAGCCCAAATGACTATTTTTAAATGCTTATTTTCTCTAGTGGTCAGTTCATCACATAAGGTGATGGACTAGTAATAGAAACTGGGTAACAGATGTTAATGTGCCATCCAAAGCAGATGTAGTGCTGCCTCTCTGACAGGCTCTTTTAGAAGTCCTCTTTGAACTATAGAATTTCAGGATTGTAGTGGCCCATCATGCCAAAAAGGAGAGAAATGTCCTTTCCTCTTTCCTTGTCAGCCACGACTACCCTTAATGAAATTCAGTTTTGGTTCATGCCATATCAGGAGACACTATAAGGGAACTGGGGACTATTTTCCCTGGTATAGGCTTTATATTGCATCAAAACAACCATTTTCTATGTAAAATGATATTTATTTCTAAATTCGCCCCCAAATGAATCCTCTGAGGTAGATGGGGACTTCTATTTTATGGATAAGGAAGTTATGCTTCAGAGACAATAAATATCTGCCCCTTAGTCAGACAACATAGAGCTGAGAAGAGAAAGAATGTTTTAAAGGCAACTCCTCCATGCTTTTGTCTGCTGGAAAATGAAGTGTTCCCAGAAATCCCTGAAAGATGCTTTGTGAAAAGGGAGAAAAAATACACAAATATATAGTTCTAGATATGAACTTGTGGTTTTCGAGATTGTAAAATAGCTCTGTAGTGAGGAATTGAAGGAAGAATAATAGGCATTAACTGAAATCCAGCTCTCATTTGAAGTTCAATCATTCATCACATGGGGCATAGAAAGGGACTAATCTTAATGTGCTTTTTGTTTTAGGAAACAGTCCTCAGTAAAAGGAGTAGTGATATATTCATAAATACCATCAAATTTATTCTACAAATGAAATGCCAAGCATATGAGTATAGGAAAATATTCTTTCCATATTTACCTGAGACATAATTTAAGACAGACTATAGAGCATATTGGTTTTGGAGTCAGGAAAGACCTGGTTGGATTCAGTTCCTGCTACGGTTGCTTACTAGTCCACCATTGGCTCAGTTCCCCAGAGCCCTAGTTTCCTCCTCAGTAAAATAGAGAAATAGTAATAGCTCTTAGCTCACAGGACTCTTGTGAGGATTAAACAACACGATCCATGTAAACCACTTAGAAAACCTTAAAGTGTTATGTGAATCCCACCTATTATTAATGGAAAGCACAAAAAAAAAAAAAAAGAACTTTTTCCTTTGTCTCTTGCTTCCCTTTCAGGAGAATATTTTACTGAAATCTGTTTTGGTTCACAAAAGTCCATAATATAAGAGAGGTATTAAGAGCAGATCCATGATTTGAATCCAAATACTTATAACAAAGGTATATTAAGTCTCTAATATTGGCAGTGAGCTGTGTTGGCAGTTGAGGATATTTCACAGATAAATATAATAGAATCTGATAATGCATGGAAAGTGTTTTACAAATGTTAAACGCACGATATAAGTTTATTTATTATTTCTTGTTGTTATTGTTATATGATACTATCCACACTCTCCCTTCACTGAAGTCCTAGTCCAATGGCTCACTGGAGCATAGAAGGGAGGATGGGTTCTTAATTGGTTATGACAGCAAAGAACAAACTACAAAGAGAAAGAAAGGTCCCCTGTGCAGTGCCTTTTAACATCTACCTTCTGAGAATCAGTCTACCAAAGAGGGAATAGCCTCATCAACAGAAGAATGAAACAGAGTTGACTGACCCAGGATGCCTGCCCTAAATGGAGGTCCTGGAAGAGCCTCTGCTCTGCCCTCCAGTCAGAATGGCCCCAACAGCAGAGAGGACTAAGGAAGTAGGAGTTCCAGGGCTATGTAATCTTGAAGATGAAGAATGTCCTGGAGCATAATGGATACGTCCAAAGGAGTCCATCTGGGTGGCAAAAGAGAATATAGAATCTAAGAAAACTAATTCAATTTTAGGATGACATAAGAGAGTCATAACATATAAGACTAGGGAAATGATATGCTTCTCTACTCTTATCTGATCAAAATTAAATCTGGAATATTGTATTCAGTTCTAGGAATCATATTGTATAAGGATATTGATAAGGTGAAGAGCATCCAGTGGAAGGGAATAAAAAGGGCAAAGGGCCTTGAGTTCATGCCATATGAGGATCTGGTGAAGGAACTGGAAAATGTTTAATCTGAAGAAGAAAAGACATTGAAGGTCCCTTGAAGACAGTTGTCTCCAAGAATTTGAATAGTTCAGTGTGATAGTACATGTCTTTAATCTGTTACCAGGGAGATTGCTGGATCACTTTAGCTTGGGAGTTTCCAGTTGCAGTAGGATTAAGGCAAACAAGTGTCCACTCAAAGTCTGGCCCCTGCCTTTGGAGGAACTAACCTAAAGGAGGATGGAGAATTTGTACCATCATAAAAGTCAAAAGAATAGGGGAAGTCTCAAGCAGGAAAAGGGCATCATGAGATCATAGATCTGTCTAGAACTAGAAGGGCCCATTGAATCCATCCCCCTCATTTTACAGATAAGGAAACTAAAGGATAAAGAAATAGCATTTATTAGGTGCCTCCTATTTCCCAGGCACTGTGCTAGCAAAGTGCTTTGTACAATTATCTCATTTGTGCCTCATAACAGGTGGATGCTATTATATTATTATATCTATATTGCAGTTGAGGAAACTAAGCCTACTACAGGTACTAAGTGTCTGAAGCTAGATTTGAACTCAAGCCTTTCTGCCTTCATATTCAGTGCTCTAGCCACCGTACCACCTAGCTACCTCATGAAAGCCAGGAGGAGATTAAGAGATTTACTCAAGATCACACAGGCAGCAAATATCAAAGGCAGGACTGAATCCTAGAGGCAGGTCAAGAAAGATAAGAAGAAAGAAAAGTTCATTTAATTTGGAGGTCACTGTTATCTCTGAGAGCTGTTTCAATAGTTTCACTGGAGAGGTGGGGGCAGAAATCTGTTTGGAAAGATTTGAGTTATATGTAGGAATGAGGAAATAGAACCAAAGATTGAAGCCCACAGATAAAGACAACAAGATTCAAAGGAGATATTTAGGATTATTAACAGAAAAAAAATGAAGGCATGTTAGGATTAAATACTGCAGGACATGAGATTAAGGACTAGTTGATGATAAAAATTAAGTTAAAATAAAGAATGAAATTTAAGAAAAGGCACAGCCAACATGAAAGTGCATAGAAATTGGAGCTTTAAAAAAACCTTTTCAACCCAGGATGATCTGAGTGTTTCGGTTTCCAATTAGGCATTCTAAGAGAATAGAATTTTCTGTCATTTATTTTATTTTTTTTCCTAGTCAGACTTTCATTTGCATATCCACATGAGTGATTGATTGAAAATGCCAGCATCAGTAAAGCACTTCAGAATGGCCAGAAAGCAGGGCTTGGAATCTGTCTGTATCAGAGCCTCAAGAGTCAGAAATAAGAGCTGGATTTCCAAGGTAGAGCAGGCTTGGCACTATGCAGGTCAGGGACAGCTCCTGCCTGTTCCAAAGCAGGCTAGACTTAGGGGCTATTTTATGTTATTTATTTTAAATACTGGATCTCACCAGCCCACAAAGGTTGGAAGGGCAAGGGCTACTCCCCAAACTGATCCTATTACTGTTTGATTCTACTACTGCTGATTTCTGATCTGAGATCACTTAAGCAACTTAATGCCTCCCCCTCACCTCCACACTTCTTCCAGGGTCTCATCATATCAGTGCCAAAATTAGAGTGGACAACTGGCCTCCATAATCCACTGCAACTCCCAACTCCCTATCTATCTCCCAGCCACAATATCTCTGGGAATTTGGAAGCTAAAACCAACCCCTCTCAGTTTAAAAAATATTTTCAATAAACAATCTACTTGTCACTGCACTGTATATATAAAAAAGAATCATCACCTAGACTCATGATTAGTTATTTTCTATTTGTTCCATGTTCTGTCTCCCCAGCTACTCAGCAATCTCTTCAAGATGGGGGACTCTTCTAGTTCTGCAGTTCACCAAGCACCTAGCACAGTGCTAGAAACATAGCAGGCCCTCAATAAATGTTTGTTCATTGATTTTTAGCATTTCATACCAGAAGTGAGGAGTCTCTGGGTATCATGAATGCAAAAACCACAGTTTAAATTTAGAGAGCAAATAAAAGTGGAATTTTGGAAAACATGCATTCTGTTCAGTAATTTGTCGTGGAATGATAAGGAAGTAATGCAGTCTCACAGTGCCAAGCATCTTCTCTAAGGAAACACTTAAAATATAGCAGAGAAAAACAAAATAAATTAAGCGTTTTCAGAATAGGATTTAGAGTGAGAAAAGATATTCAGGAATGAGTTTGGTT
This sequence comes from Monodelphis domestica, assembly GCF_027887165.1. Taxonomy (NCBI): domain Eukaryota; kingdom Metazoa; phylum Chordata; class Mammalia; order Didelphimorphia; family Didelphidae; genus Monodelphis; species Monodelphis domestica. Next base: position 350,136,231 of record NC_077229.1, on the reverse strand, counting down.
CTCCTTTACCTTTTCCATTAAGTAGTTGTGGAAAATGAAACCCAGAAATGTTAAGTGACGACCAAAGTTTACATAGATAGTAATAGGCTAAGCCTAGATTAAAAATCGGTGGATTGACTATATACCATATTCTTGGGATTTTAAAAAAACAAACTTTTCTACATTCCTCAAGCCCCCAACTCTACTATCTTCTCTTCTGCTCAGGCAAGCATCTCAACATATGACACTACCATTCCTATTTTCCAAAGGATGGAGATGGTTCTACAAACTGTACACCAGTGACTTTGCAAATATACTTAGCAACATTTTAGAAAGGAAAGCCATGTTCAGCAGAAGTCAGCATGCCTTCACCAAGAACAAGACTGGCCAAACTAAAACAACCCATTTTTTTACAGGTTTACTAAATAAACAGATAGGTAAGCATTGAAGTGGGATATGACAAAATCACACATTATATCCTCGGAAAATATGGAGAATTGTGTTTACATTCATTTTCAATCATGTAGATTTCTATTTGGTTAAATGAATAAAACCAAAGTCCTAAATAAAAGACTGTCATCCTGGTAGGAGATATCTGGCAGAATACCATGAGGTATTTTCCTCAACCCTATTTTGTGCAGCATTTTTGTCAGTGATTGAAATACAGATGTTGAAATAAATTTGTTGATATAGAAGACATGAAACTGGAATCAAGGACAACTAATATGTTAGGTGAAAAAACAGGTTCTCAAAAAAGGCTTAACAGGCTAAGTGATGAAATAAATCTAAAAAGAGGTAGAATGACTACAAGTTTAAAGAGAATTTACATAATATGGCAGATAAAGAACTGGCCTCAGACTCAAGAAAGTCCTGGATTTAAGCTCACCTCAGAGACATACTGACATACATGACAGAGACATACTGAATATGTGATCCTGGAGGCCAGCCTGAGCAGGTTCCAGTATACCACTGTGACAGAGGACTTGTTTGAGTTCTATAGGGTAGCAAACAACACGAAACCTTATAAGAACCCACACTGTTTCGAAGCATAAGATCTGACACAATCCATGAAGTTACCTTAATCAAATCAGGAAAACTCCTAAATGACAAGCCCTGGCTGAAAAAAAAAATGAGACAAGTCCACAAACCCCAGTAAATGTAGATGAGAAATATCCAAGATGCTATTGGAGCATCTTACCCAAACAAAAAATTATTGCATGAAACCAAAATAGAATAATGCCCAAGACAGATAGTATAAATTTGGGTAAGTTAGATCAGGGAGGATTAGCATAGTCTGTGAAACACAGAAGAAGCAGTTCTTTGGGGAAACTGGGAGTTTATTTGGGTGGATTTAGAATGCCTTAGAATTAATAAACATATATACAAATATCCATCTCAAGCCTAGACTAAAATATTATTAACCTCTATAATCAACAACATAAGAATATTATAATTGCCTTACTATCACACATTAAGAAAGATACCTACATTCATTACAAAAAAAAAAAAAACCTCACTTGCACACATGAAGATGACACAAAAATCCTGTATAAAGTTTCACTCACATGCATCAACATATTCACTCTTACATACAAGCACATGTTAATCTTACACACATGCATGATCCTATAGTTTGGGATACCTGAGATCATCTTTCAAGCTGAGACAACGGGCATATATGTATCCTGTAAAGGAGAAGGCACCCTGGACCTGTGACAAACTTCAAGCAACATCAAAGGGTGGAAGACACATTAACAACTGGAAAGAACTTTGAATCAAAGACATTATGGGGAATGAACTTCAGGAAAATGGGTCATGCAAGATTAATCGCCAAGCACATTAACTTCATATATAGGAATGCACATTGGAATAAATATGTATTCACCACAACATATCTAGAACACAAACAAATTTCACACTGATATTAGAGGCTATGCCATAAATAAGGACAACCCATAAATTGTATATCTGTAAATAAATCTCTACTATCAGAGGATGTATATATATTATATATGTATATAAATAACATAACATATGTAAATGTAACAGTTAAATTAGTTTCTAGTAATAAAAGTATTATATTTTATGAGGTTTATAAATGATTATTAGAATTCAAGGATATAAAATAATAAACATGTGCCTAGGACTGATTAGCCCATTCACATTTTATTCACTACATCTTGCAATCGCGAGTAGAGGAAGAGAGAGGCTGAAGTAGGCGTTACAACCAGTTTAAATACAAATTGTGATGGCTCCCAGGTGGGGACTCAGGTGAGGTTATAGGGAATTCTGGGAAGTACCAAGGACTTCTGGGGATTGAAGTCTGGGGTTCAAATCTCCATTTTATAGTAAATGTGTAGATAACTCAGGCATATACATATGTAGCATACTAATGATCTAATAAATGAATATTGATAAAAAAGAAAGCATTAACATACTAACAATTAATAGATAGGGACAGAATAATTTAGGGTGGAAAAGAGAATGTTGTAACTAGAGAGGTAACATAGGGACAGAATAAACCAGATTTCATTAGATACAAGTTAATATATATACATATATCTAATTGGTATGAATTATTACATTGGATTATTGCATTACATAAGACAGGATAGTTCAATTTTACTTAAGTTAAATTTTATATTGATTGCAATAGGAATAACCTTTGTATTAAGAAATTGTTATATCGTAAAACTTTTGTTGGTATATAATCTTAACCCTCTTCCCACAACTCAGTCTTAGCAAACTTAGATGAGTAAATAGACAGATTAAGATAAGATTTATTATTTTGGAAGGGGGGATGTTAGATGGGAACAATAAATAACATAGATAGATTAGAATAGACATAGAAGGTAAATAACTGGAGTGGGCCAGGGTGGCACCACGCAAACAATAGGAAATGGAGGATTTGTGACAGAGGCTGGCACTAAAGAAAAAGTGCCAGGCTGAAGAGTGTGTGAAATTGATCACCTCAATGGGGGAGGGACTCCAAGAGATTAGAATCTTGTGGAGGACAAGACTCTGGCTGGTAGAGCAGTGAGGCTCTTGATCTGGAGAAGCTGAAGACAGAAGGTGGGAAAAAGACTTTCTCCTGAGGGTTACCCACCTTTCCTGCTAGTGACTGGAAATCTTTCCCCCTAACATTTCCCTATTGAAGGGACTTTCTGAAGAGAAACCTGAGCTGACTTTACCTCGGCTCCTGTTGCCCAGGGGTGAGTCAACCTGACTTTCTCTCAGGGGGATCAGGTTGCCAAGGCCCGAGTTCCCCCCAAAGTCGAGGAGGGAGGAGAAAGGGTGTATATAGAGACAGGGACCCCCTTTCCCCACTTTCCTTTCCCATTTTTCTCTGCCCATTATTCTTTTTATATTACTGGTTGAGTTGACATTAAAAGTTATCTGTTCCCCAAGCTGAGTGTGAATGAACAGATCAAGGGGAGACCCTTTGGTCTCAAGTAGTGGAGGGGGGACAAGAGGGACAAGAGCAATTTGGGGAGAGCAGCTTTGGCTAAGGAGGGAAGGCAGAAGGGGGAAATCTTCAAACCTCTTTTCCTCTCTCTGAGCCAACCTTAAACATCAGCTGTCTCCCCCTGAACCCTACTTTGAGAAGGGAGGTTCTCCTCTCTTTCCTCCTCTCAATACTGAAAGACTTAACCCCTCTATTACAACTTTGCCCCCCTTTATAATATACCACTGGTTGATAAGATAATTTGTGGAGACCTTCAGAGATAATGCCTTTTTCCCATGGTTCTAGGTTAAAAAAAAAAAAGCAACTCCAACTCCCATTAACTATGTAACTCCTCTGAGTATTTTTCTTTTTCTTTTGTTTGGGTGGGGGTTCTCCCTTCTCCCCATGAAAGGAAGGAGGTTAAGGAGAAAATAACATATTTCTGCCATAATTAGCATATTCACTCAGCATTGGCTACTTATATCCTTGAAATGTAACCTCTTCCTTTTTCCTTTGTTCTTTTATTACTATCACTTAATTTCTCACTTATATAAGTAAAAGGATCAGGCTCCAATAATCATCCTATCCTCATTTAAAAGTAATTACCTTTGTCAGTGAAGAACATTTCTTGATTGAATCAATCAACCATAACTTGGTACAAACATGGCCTATACACCTCTTTTGATAACTCTCCAGGACTGCTCAATCTACTCCCCAGAAGCCTTGCCAAACATATATCCTCTTTCTGCCCGACCCCTTTTCATCTCCCCTTTTAATTCTCTCTTCTCTTGTTAGAATGTTACTTTAGAGAATAGAAATTATCTTGTTCTCTTAACTTCATAGTTTAGCACAATACCTGACACATAAAGTAGACACTTAATAAATGTTTTATAGATCTATCTATCTAAAGTTAACCGAGAGCTACTAAATATCATAGAATGAATAAAGACACAAAGGATATAGGTACCAGGTAAGTTGCACCTATGTGGGTACCATAGAAGGTCCCCTTTTGAATTCATCATTGGTTCATAAGAAAACCCACCTCTTTCTAATATATATTCTTTATGCTTGTTTGTTTGTACATTGTTTTCCCCATTAGACTGGGAGCACCTTGAGAGCAATGACTGTTTTTGCCTTTCCTTCTATCCCCAGCACTTAGTATGGTGTCTGGTGCATAAGTCAGTGCTTAATAAATTCTAGCTGATTCATTTATAATTATCTGTTCTCTAATTTTACTGTATGAAGCACCATATGATAGGATAACAATTATTATCACCCTTTAGTTTACAGAGCACCCCACTTCACTTGTGGCCAATTGAAGTATATTTTAGAGGCCCCCAAGCCCTTTGGCTTCAGCCAGGTAGTCTCTCCATATAGGAAATAAGATAAGGATTCTACCACCTCTGTATTGCCATATATTTATTATATTCACCAAAAAAATTACATAAGACTTGGAAAGGACCTTCTTATACTGAAGTCTAAAAATAAGTGTGACTAGACAACAGTTTCTGTGACAAAGACTGACCTTTTTTGCTATTGAAAGGAAAGGAGGGGTAGCATGCTTATCAAATTCATAGGGTTCACTAAGAGCAACCCTTTGGCCATAATGAAGGAGGAAATAGTTCCTCTCTACTCTGATCTGTCCTTAGAACACATATTGTGTTCCTTTCTGGGTGAAATGTTTTAGGAAAGGCAATGACAAGCTGGAAAATGTTCAGAAGGAATCACTCAAGATGGAGAGTGGACTCAAATCATAATATTTATTAAAGGAACAGAGGGGAATATTAAGCTGAAGAAAGAAAAGCCTTAGCATGATCAGGATAGTTCTTTTCAACATAACAAGAACCTGATGTTTTGCCATTCTAGCAGAGTTCCCTAGAGCTTTAAACCAGGCATCTAGGGCTTCCTTGAAACCTCTTTGAGACTGAGGTCATTTGCATGCCCTGGTCCTAGAGGTAGGAGAGATACTGCTCCTAAACCTGCACCTAGAGGAAGTGAGAATTTAATAGCCCAACTGACTTCTCTTTCTCTTTCAAACCTTTATTTAAGCACTTACTATGGCAGACCAAATGTGTAGTGACCATCCCCAATAAAACTAAATGGGATAAGCCAGGTTGAAGGTAACTGAGAGACTGCAGACCAATTGACAAGCTATAAGGGATGTCTACCTCAAGTATGTGAAGACTCCCCCACACACACCCCATAGAAAGGATGAATGAAAACAATTCATTCCAACAAGCCATGAAAGCATCTGAAGCAGATGCTATGGGATGCTTTGAACCAAAGTGATCCAGTGCATCCTGGGCTATTGCCAGGCATCTCAATTTTTGTCTTGCCACAGGGCTTTGAAGACTCTGGAAGAGAGTGTAAGAGTGATGACTCTGTGAAACTGCCTCATTTAAATCCAACTCACTCTCTAATCAAGACATCACCCTCATGATGTCATTGGTCTTCTTGGGAAACAAAGGACATACAACAACTGTGTCAGCAAAAAGATAGTCTTTGCTCTCAAAGAGCTTACATTCTAATGAGGGAAGACAGTGTGAATAAGAAAGTTGGAAAGTAAAGAGAGGATGAAGAGGTCAGTCAGAAAATTATGCCAATTTTTCTTCTACATTTTTGCTTAAGCCCAATCCTTCACATCCATTATTAGAGCCTCTACCCTAATTAAAGCCAAATTTGTATTTTATCAAAACAATTGTCTTGGCTTTCCATTTCCCCTAACTTGAGTCTCTTTTTACATCTATCCTGTTTAAAAGCTAATAGATTAATTGTCCTAGACCCCAAGTTTTATGCTCTTTTTCTCCTTACAACCTTTCAGTAGCTCCCTTTCACAAAGAAATAACACTATTTAATGTGGAATTAAAGGCCATACCCATAGTCTACCTTTCATTTTTTACTTGTAATCCACTATTCTACATATGCCATTATGCTTCCATACTGGATTATATTATCTAAATATGTGCTTTTTAGTCCACACTATTACCACCATCTGAAATATTTGGAAATTACTTTCCTTATATAAAACATCTGTCAAAGAACAGTCCATCTTATGAGGTCCAGCTTCAATACCATTCCCTCCATAAAGTCTTACCTCTAGATTTTCTGTTCTTCTATGTATCATTCATGACATTTATTCTATATATTATATATTTTAGTTTTATGAACATATCATATCTCCTCCTAAATTGTATGTTCCTTGATGAGAGGAGCCATTTAGAATTCATATATCTAAATGACAAACAAGATGAAGATAAAAAAAAAACTGGAAGCACTTGGATGAAGTGATACAAAGCAAAGTGAGTAGAATAAAGAGAATATTGTACACAATAACAGCAATAATATACATGATCAACTGTGAATAAATTAACTATTATCAGCAATGCAAGGATCCAGGACAACTCCAAGGGACTCATGACAAAAAAGACTATCCACCTCCATAGAAGGAATTAACAGAGTCTCAATGCAGATTGAAGCAGACCATTCTTCACTTTATTTCCTCCATGATTTTTCTGTAATGTATGCAATCTGTGCCTTGCTTCACAACATGATGAACATGGAAATATGTATTATAGTATAATACATGTACAATCTACATCATAACTGCCATCTTGAGGAGGGGGAAGAAGGAAAGGGAGGGAGAGAACATGAATCACAAACTGTCAAAAAACAATCATTAAAAATTATACTGATGTAAAAGTTAATTTTTAAAAAATAACAGAACAGAAAAAACAATTTATCTATATCTCTTTCGCATTATATTCTATATTACCTAACATATTCTAGGTATTTACTAAATATTTCAGAATAGATGAACATATAGAACAATTCATGGATATCTTTATCCTGAGATTTAGATAAGTATTGATGCAAGATCAAAAAGACTGAAAATGAAATGGATAGAAAAGCTACACTTGTAACAAAATTGTTTTTAACTGGTGTGAAAGCAATAAAGTATGGTGACTTTATATTTTCAACATTTCTTTAACTTTTCAACTGGAAAAGTGATGGCAATCTGTAGCTTACATCCTACAACTATGATGTAGCTCAGTGAAACTATACAATTACTCAAACAATCACTCACTCACCCAAGGTGAGTAAAGATTAATGCTGGGTACTTTGTAGGGAATGCTAATTTCACAGCCTCATAGTTCCTGGGAAGACAGTAAGTAATAAAGCATGTTTGTAGGCTGGAAAACATTTTACTCATTTGCAAGGCTAACCAGGTTGTAGTTGCCTCTGTGTGCCACACTGAAAAGATGCTAGTTCTTTCACTCTACCAAGAGCCATCTACTATGTTATCCTCAATCTGTTTTTAACAGCTTCAAGGAGGTACCAAAATCAAGTTATAGTAAGGTCTGTTTAGGTGATCCTGATATACAGCAATGTGGTGGTTGTCTTTGATGAGGTTAAGACATATAAAGCTTGTAAGTGGTTGAAGAGCCATTTGATGGAATAGCAGTAGGACCAAGGAAGAAAGGGAAGATGATGAAGGCAGAAATGTAGGTGATATTTAGGACCACAGTCAGAGTTCACAGGAGCAACAACTCCTGTGAATGACCAGTGACAGCCAGACATGTACAGATTTCATGATGGTGAACATAGGCCACTTGACATAACGAGTATCACCCCCAAAAGCCACTTAAATTTTTCAAAACTACCTCCTCAACAAGTAGCGCTGGCCTAGGAAAGCAGAATTCTTGAAAGTAAAAACTTTATTAGCCAACTAAAGTCGGTGTCAACAACCACAGACCACCTATAAATTCAGGGTAACTACCTCCCCTGCTAACAGTATCGTACTTGGGCTTAACATGAAAGGCAGATGGTGAGGTACACTCATGCTACGTGGCCAGTCCTAGTTGGGAATCAAATTTTGTCTCTTTCTATTGGATACAGAGGCCTCAGGGAATAGGGAATATAAAAGACAAAGCAGTACTTTGGTTTTTTCCATATTCCTCATGAAATAAATTGGGGAGCTCTGTGGTGTCAATAGGGCAACTACCTGAGAGAGAAGAGATGCAAAGACTGGGACTGTAAAGAAATTTCCTTACCATGATCATATGAGGTGGTTACTTAGATGAGCAAATTCATGTCCAGAGATGAAGTGATGATAACCTGCCTCAGACTTATGTACTACATGGACAAATCTAATCCCTTGTAGCCTCAGTTTCCTAATTGGACAAAAGGAGATAATAATATCTCAGTTCAAAGGGTCTTCAGGGATGCAGAGATAACTAAGGGGGAATAGACTGAGTGATAGGCTTGGAGATTGGAAAGCAACTTCAAATCCATTCTCAGATGCTCACTAGCTGTATAACCCTAGGCTAGTCATTTAATTTATTTTTGCCTCAGTTTCCTCAACTGTAAAATGGGGATGATAATAATAGCATGTCTCTTGTAAAGATGACATGAGGATCAAATGAGATACATTTTAAAGTATTTAGTATGGTGCCTGGCACATAGTAGGCACTTTACAAGTGCTCATTCCATCTCCCTTTGCGACCATCCCACTTCCAAGGATTAAATGAGATATGTGTAAAGTGCTTTGCAAGCCTTATAGTGCTAAATGAATGTCAGCTATTTTTATGATCGTCATAAAGCTAATAATAATATAAAAGTAGTAGAGATAGTTAGGTATTGTCCTATTGCATTTGATTAGTGGATACTAAACTGGTCAAGGAAGTAAAGCTTTTAAAATTCTGACTCAAAGGGACATGAGTATGTCCACATGGCCATGGCTGCTTTTATGATTCTACATCCCCTATAAAGAATGAGTACTTCCTATTCTCTTTTCTATTTCACCCTGAACTAAACATTTCTGCTATAAAATGTGTGCTACCAGAAGGGACTTAGAGTTGACATATTTCACTGCTGGTCTCTCTACAACCAAGCTAGGCCACATTGTCAATATTTGACTTGCTTTCAAAGCTCTCATGACCCTAGTTGTTCTCTCTCTCTCTCTCTCTCTCTCTCTCTCTCTCTCTCTCTCTCTCTCTCTCTCTCTCTCTCTCTCTCTCTCTCTCTCTCTCTCTCTCTCTCTCTCCCTCTCTGCCTCTTTCTCTCCCCCCCCACCCCGTCTCTCTTTCATCGTTTATTCTTTTGTTATGTCCCCTTTCAAAAAAGTTATGGCTGCTAATTTGGATATGTGGCATTGCAGCTGAGGTGGGCTAAATCTGTTAGTTGCCAAAGTTAGCCAGGAAAATCGGTCTCACTGCTAATCGTCCTTGAGTTTTCCTTGCACGAAACTAAATAAGGATTGTGGAATTGCAAAGCCCCAAACATCAAATTAACAAACCGGCGTCATTAACTCAATGAGCTTGCCATGTTGTGAAAAAGGGCAGCCAGCTAATCTGCCAGCTGCAGTTACCCTCACAGATTAAAGCATGGGGCGCAGAGATTCAGAGGCTATGACTGCACACATAGAGAAAAGGAAGAGGAGGGCCGATCAATCCTCTGATACATTTGGAAATATTTTTAGTCCAAACTATATAGTTAGACTGATTTGACTAAGAAGATAGAAAATGCACGCTTAAAAAAATGTACTTCATTAGCAAGGTACTGTGAGGATCATTAAAACCAAAAAGTATCGCAAATCCAGAGAAGTGACTCTCTAAATCAATCAATAACATTTATCAAGTGCTTAATAAGTAGTGAACATTGCTAAGAAATTGGGATATCAAAAGAGAAAGAAAGAGTGACCAAAACCCACCCCCTGACCTCTAAAAGCTTACATTTAATGTGGGAGTGCATGTACTCATGAATACATGATAAATACAGAAGTAAGGTAGCCTCAGAAGATAAAGTTGGTATCTAATAGTAGAAGTCTACACTGGCAGATGAGATATATTTGAACCTTGCAAATAACCCTCAGATTATAGCACTTTCAGTGACTATCTACTACTTAGGTCAACCCAAATGCAACATGAAACACTGATAGTTCGTTTACATAGCACTGACGTGGAATATACTCTCTTTTCCATAAGCTATATCATCTACACCAGTGACATCATTCAAAAGTGGCTAAACTCTATTGATCTTAGCCATTGTTGACGGAAATATTTCTAAAATGTATACTATTTCCTCCTCCATACTTATATGATCGCACCAGACAATAATTAAACCTTTATTGAATCCTCAGGGTCATCATTGTGAGCATTCCCTAATATAGTGAAACATCATGATGTAATGGAAATGATCATGAAACTCTGAATTCTTGGATGGGAGGCAAAAGCAGTTCTGGCTCTGCCATTTGACTGACTGTTACTTAACTAGCCTGAAACTCAGTCCTCCTAATCTACAAAATGAGAGAGTGATACTAGAGATTCTTTAGAGTCTATGTATTTTTCCCCCTGCTAAATAGTAATATTTTAGAAGCATTGAGCCTACCCATTAGTTTGATTTTTCTGGCTCCTCAAAAGACAGGGGATGGGTCTGCCTCTAATATTCCCTCTGTCCCTGCACTCTATCCCCTTCTACTTTGTGACTACTAATCACTTACTTCATGGGCCTGGGAAAACAGATAACCAAATTTGCTTGTAAAATGTGTGAGTAATATTGTATATTTTCTTCTAGGTTAGGACTGGATTTCTGGAGGACAGCGGTTGCAAAAAAAAAAAAAATCCCTACAAAATAGGGTGTGATCCTGTTTATTTTTGAGCCTTTATTTTATCTCCTGACCAAAAAAAAAAAAAAAAAGATTAACTTTCCTTTTTTTCTATCTGCTCTCCACTGCCTTCCTCTGTCTCTGTCTTGTTTTTTTTTTCTCTAACTCATATATGAAATTAGAAAGGCATTTGAATTTGTAAATGGATTTTTCAATTTCCTTTTTATTTTATTTTTTCAGGTGGTATCTTAGGGAACTCATAACAATTAGGATTTTTTTCCCATCAAGTGAAAAATCATTTCCAAACACCTGGCCTGAACAGAGGGCCACACACTGTGCCTACTTTCAGCTTCAAGCTGATTGGAGAACTGAATGTGAAGTGGTTGATCAGTATTGCCAGGTTTTTCCATTGCAAACAATTAAACTTTGATATTATAAACCTTATTCTACAGGTAAAGGCCAGCTAAATTCTCCTGTACCCCAATATCTGATGTTTCCAAATTATTTATGTGTGTGTGTGTAGAATCATAAAAATAATATGTAGACAGCCCAGATCCCTAGTACACATGGCAGAATTATATCCCATTGGCAGCCCCTTGGCTGCCTCCCACAGATGACATGGCTGCAATGCCATCAGAACTAGCTTGATTGTAAACCACCATTTCTCCCAGCTCTCATAGTCCAGAATACCACTGGCAAGGAAAAGCAGAGAACAGAGGCAATTACTTGGAGAACTCAAATAGAAATAACCTTGATTTTGGCTGAATTATTGAACTAATTCAGGCAGAAGTGGATTTCCTACCTGGATTATCTAGGCAATTGCTTCAATTCTCCACCTCACTTGGACTATGGAGATCTGGCCAAAGAACATCTACTCTTGTAAATTATAAACAATTTTATCTTTAAACAAATTGCTCAATGAATATTTTATTCTAGTTATAGATCCCTATAGAAAACAAATGAGCAATCTATTCCACAGGCTACCTACAGGGAGAAAAGAGCAGATTCGATGAAAATATTTTAAATTCTAATTCCTTATAAAATTAATATAATTTTCATTGAAAATCAAGTCATATAAAAGGGATCACCATGGCATGTTTTTTTTCAGATGCAACCTATTCTTTATAAAAGGCCAACAAGGTTTTCCCTTATAACTATGAAAATTATTTTTCCTCAATTTACAAAGCAAAATAATATTAATATTGTGGTTAGTAGCCATCTGCTTCATGAGAATTCTGTGCAATCATTAGTCTAAACTGATGGCATTGTGGCAAGCTGCCACCTCCCAAGAGACCAGTCTCCAAAACCCATCAGCATCTTTGAATCAGCCTCAAATCATAGTGGGCAAATCACTTGCAGGAATATCTGCTCTGTATAGAGACCTCACTCACTAAATCCAGTTTTTGGACACTCAGACCCAAAATATTATCCCACAATGAACTGTAGAGCAAGTCATAGATGGTAGAGGAAATCAAATGGAAGCACCAGACAGCAAGGAATAAACAGGAGGAATTTGGGTCAGATGCCAGGTCCAACAGAGTTACTAGCAACCTGTGTTCTACTCAACAACAGTAGTTTTCACTACAAAGTCAAAACTTGTCATGCTGTGAGTTCAGCTTATCGCAAAATCTCACTGAAGTTCCTATAATTTTTCAGTGAAAACTGCTGCAGAGACAGCAACATGCAGAGGGATTCAAACAAAGTGTGAACTAAGTAATATTTTTCACATGCTTTCCAGGAGAAGAATTTCCACTAAAAAAAATCAGAATTTAAATTTTTAACCTGACTTGTTATCTCCTTTTCCCCCCTTTTCTTTCTCCCTGCTCCCTGGCCTCTCACTCTCTCTCTCTCTCTCTCTCTCTCTCTCTCTCTCTCTCTCTCTCTCTCTCTCTCTCTCTCTCTCTCTCTCTCTCTCTCTGTCTCTCTCTCTCTCTCTCTCTCTCTCTCTCTCTCTCTCTGTCTCTCTCTCTCTCTCTCTCTCTCTCTCTCTCTCTCTCTCTCTCTCTCTCTCTCTCTCTCTCTCTCTCTCTCCCTCCCTCCCTCCCTCCCTCTCTTTCTCTATCTCTCTCTTTCTCTTACTACAGTAGCACAGTACAATTATCTTTAATATTCTGAGTTAAAGGTCCTATACTTTTATGTTAGGTTAATCTTTAAGAAGCTCTGTATTATTTCAATCATGGGTCATAGGAAATCTTAAGGAGGAAAGGCACTCCAACAAAAAAGAAAAACCATAGGAAAAAAGTTCCTTAACTAATTCAAAGTAGGGTCCTATTGACCTTTAAGGTAAGAAATAATTTATCTTGTGGACAACCTTTAAGATTAGGGGGTCAGAAGGAGAGATGATCAGAAAAATGAGGTGATGGGGGAAAAGAGCTTGATGAGATGTGGGTGCCCACATGAAGCCAGTAACCATTCCCATCCTACCCCAGTTCAAACTTTGATATAATAATTAATATTGATGAGATACTTATGTACAAAATGAAGTAGAGAATTGAAAAAATTATCTGGGTAATTCAATTCTGACACTTTTACTTCATTTATCTCTTTTCAAGTGAAAATCTTCTCAAAGTGTAAATTACAAGCAGACAGCCAGATACATTTGAGACAAACAGATAGATAAATAAGTAGAGCAAAAGAGAAACAAAAATTTTACACTTGAAGGACAGACAAAATTAAATGAGAAGAAATAATACTTTTCAAAACAAAACTAAGATAATAGTATCATAAATTTTGAGCTGACAGTCTTCAAAAATCATCCGATTCTATCTTTTTTTGATAGGTGAAGAAGCAAAGTAAAATGAGTTATTCAAGGTCATACTCACAAAGAAAGAAGCAGAAGTGGGCATTCTACCTTCCAAACTAATACTTTTTCGGCTGTATTCCCATGCTGCTTCCTCTGCTTACTGTCATGGCCCATGTACCCTTTTTCACTTACTCCTCACACACAAAATCATTTTTCACCTCTAGTTTTCAAAAAACTACTCAAGTCAACACAATCATTTCTAGAAGGCATATGTGGATCAAATTTAATATGCCCTACTGACCACCATTGTGATTTCCTAGTACAAATCACATTTCACTGGACACTAGATAGATAGACAGCCAGACAGATAGATGATAGATAGATAGACTGATAGATATATAGAGAGATAGACTGATAGATAGACTGATAGACATAGATAAATAGAAAGACAGACAGACAGACAGATAGATAGATAGATAGATAGATAGATAGATAGATAGATAGATAGATAGATAGATAGATAGATAGATAATAGACATACATAGATATATGGATAGATGAATAGTCTTCCCTTATAATGTATTTTACTTGGTTTTTTTTTCCAGGAAAAGACCTATTTTTGCCTTTCTCTGTTTCTCTAGCACTTAGCACTTCCTAGTACATAGTAAGCACTTAAAAATGCTTTTCATTCATTTTTTTCATTCATTCAAGGTAAGAAGCTCTAACTGTACACCAACATAACTTTCCCCTTCTTCCAATTCATCTTTCACAATAATGACAAACTAATTGCCCATTAATTCAGTCAGACCATTTCTCCCTTAAAAACCCTTTAACAGCTTCCTATCACCCACTGAGCAAAGTTCAAACTCCTGAATCTGATTTTCAGTATCTTCCACAATCAGTCATAATTCCAGGCTTAATTCCTTCAACATTGTTCCTTCCTGTATCAGACAAATTAAACTGTATTCTATTCTTGCTTCCTTATAGTTTCAAAGTATGTTATTCCCTTTATTTGACAAACTCACATGGCAATCCAATTTCCCTATTGAATTTCTCCTTCAGCTTGAAAGATTAGATGATTCAATGTTCCTTCCTCCATGAAGCCTTCCCTATTTCCCTCATATTTCTGATAGTTTCTGTATTTCTCTTCCTCTGTTTTGGACTATTGAAATAAAGTCCCAATTCAAAAAAAATCACAATATATTCCTTGGAATCTGATTTGATTTCTCTTTCTGAACTATCATAGTACTTCTTCCCTCTCACATTTTTCTGATATTTTATTTTGCATTTTAAAAGTTTTCTGAAGGAAAGAATCAATCCCAACCATAGCAGAGTGTAGGTTTCTTAATGACAGAGACTACTTTATTTTTGCCTTTCTATCCTCAGAATTTTGCACAATACATAGGTGGAATACAGGCAAGAATGATGAACTTAGGGTAATGAAAATCTAAGTTCAAATTTGTCCTCAGATACTTAATAGCTATGTAATGTTAGTCAAATCAAACTTTTTTCCCACCTCAATTTCATTTTTAAGATAAGGAGGATGAAAAAAATAGTGACAATAGTGATAATAAAACAACAATTATGTCAACTCACAGGATAGTTATGAGGATCAAATAAGAGAATATATATAAAAAATGTTGAACCTTAAATTATTATATGAAAATAACTATTGTGAACAAAGGGCATCTTGGAGAAATAGTGTTTAGAGTGTTGGACCTGGAGTCAGGAATATTCACCTTCCTGAGTTCAAATGTGTAATTAGACATTTAGTATCTTTAAAGTCACTTAACCCTGTTTGCCTAAGTTTCCTCATCTATAAAATGAACTGGAAAAAGAAACCACTCCATGAGGTCACAAAAAATATCAAACAACTGAAAAATAACTAAAGAATAACAAAATCATGAACAAAGTAGGTCCTTAATAAAAGTTACCTGAATTAGATTGACTTGAATATTTCATTTGCCAATACCAATCATTTAACTCATCTTTGTCAAAAAGAATTAAAGAGAAATAAGTCAGAGAAATCTAGCCTAAAATATATCATATATGAACTATTAGACCCCAATCTCATAAATGAAAAAGATTCCATCACTGATTTCAATTTCTGTGTCTAAAAACTAAAAAAATAATGGAATGTTAGTGTGGCAAGGAACCTTCAAAATCATCCATTACTAACCCTTTGTTTTTATGGATGAGGACACTTTGGTCCACAGGCACTGAATAGCTGATTGAAGATTTCACAATGAAATTTGTTAAAGAATTCAAATCTAATTGACAAACTATGTGACCTTAGTACAATTGTTTAACTTCTCTGATTTACCATAAAGTTACTTTATCTACTACAATAACAAAAAATAAAACCTTTCCTTTTTCACAAGATTGTCATAAGGATCAAATAAAATAATGTAAAAAATTGCATGAAAATGCAATAGACTGTGAAAAGAAAGTCCCATGGTAATCATACTTTACTATTCAACATAAACCTGTTTTAAATTCCCAAGAAAATTAAATGAAGTCCCTTCAACATAACCATTAGGGATTTTATTATAATTATTATTCATTTGTTTTTCATCTGTCTTTCAAAAGAGTTGACCAATTTTGACCAAACTGGGTTAAGGAATAGCAAAATATACCGTGATTTTGATTTGTGGTTGTGTTTGAAATTAATGTCCTATTAAAGATTTCAATGAGAAAGACTATCTGTAATTTTCAATGGATTTCAATGATATTTGAATAATAGATTAAGGCTACAGAGCTATGTGATTGCAGAGAGTGAGGTCTAGAGTTCACAGAAGTTTAGTGATAAACAATAAAAAAAACATTAAAATATCCTCAGCTGTAAATTTTTATCAAGACTATATTATTTGCCATTATTTCTCCCAATATTCCTCCAAACCTTTCCAAACTAATAATGTTTTTACTATAGTTTCTTCTAAGAAGGTTTTCCCTTTGTCTTTCTTGTGTCCACAAATAGAATTAATTTTTCAGTTTTAACTGAATGGAAACAAAATGTTTTATATTGTATTTGTATATCTCTTAATATATTTCAGACTACCTTCATTTTATACCATAAAATAAGTTTTACCAAATGTAGAACATACTATATTTTTATTGATGTATTCATAATATGAAATGTATAGTCTAGGTAAATTATAATTTTGCTGCTAATATTTATCTCAATTAGAAATATGTTGACTTTTATAATCCACATATAATGATTAATCAATATAATGACCAGGAGGACATTACCTAATTGATCTTGCAAAGAGATTGCCATTCTACTTTAAAAGTGGCAACTGATTATTCACAAAGGGTTGAGAAAACCTGGATACACATCTGTGGCTAATGTGTATTTATCTTAGTAGAGACAATTGTAGCTCCCACCAAAAGAGTATTTCATTAAAATTGCCACCCCTCTGTACCTCTCTCTCTCTCTCTCTCTGCCTCTCTCTCTACCTCTCTCTCTGTGTCTCTGTCTCTGTCTTTGTATCTCTCTCTCTCCCCCCTCTGTCTCTCTCTCTGTCTCTCTCTGTCTCTGTCTCTCTCTGTCTCTCTCTTTTCTCTCTCTCTCTCTGTCTCTCTCTCCCTCTCTGTCTGTCTTGTTTCACTGTAGTTTCAAAAATATCCATTATATCTCCCAACTCTGGTGTGTTTGGGACCCCAATTGTTGTTACTCTTCAGTTGTTCAGTCATGTCCAACTTTTCATGACCCTATGGAGTACAGCAGGCCAATATTTTCCATGGGCTTTTCTTTGCAAATATAATGCAGTGGTTTGCTATTTCCTTCTCCTGTGGATCGAACCCCATCATATTTTTGCATATGGGAACATACAATGATAAATAGCAACTTAAGGTATGATGAAGAAATAAGTCTTTATGACTATATATAATTTCAATTTTAGATGGAGGATTGGGATTGATTGACTTACTTTATTCTCAGAATCTAGATTTCAGATTTCTAGAAGTAGATTCATGGCTTGAAAATGGCTACAGAACAAGATCACATAATGTCATGGATATAGCACAGTATTTGTAATCAGGAAGACCTGACTGAAAATTCTACTTCAGATACTTCCTATTTGGGCAAGTGACTTAATTCCTCTGTGTCTCAGTTTCCTCATTTTCAAAATGAATAAGTTGGACTTGGTTGTATAAGATCCTTTCCAGCTTTAAATCTATGAACTTAGCCCCCATTCAAAAGAAACACAATAGATACAAGGGGCAATAGAGTAGCAATGTATATAAAGAATACATGCTCAGTAAAAAAAATACACAAACTGGAGAGGAAAAATTAATAGAGAGTATTAGGATAATTATCCTAGAAGGAGCAAAGAGAAGTGAAATTCTTTGGAAGTATAGACAAGGAGATTCAGGAAGGAAATCACAAATCTAGCATGACATGGAAGTAATGAAAAACTCTGATTAACTGGCTGTTTACAGGACTCCTATGTCTGCCAAAAGCAAAGAAACTTGTAAATTTTCAATTGGTCTTAACAGTAATTTTGTTCCTTTTAAGATGGAGAAAGTGACCAGGGGGACTGTCATTCTAGACCTGATTCTAACCAGGAAGAAAGAATTGGCTTTGGAAGTCAAAATGATAGGAAACTTGCAACAAAGTTACTCCTGCCTCTTAAGACCTGGGATAGAAGAAAGGAAAGTCAAATACAAATGGATTTGTACCTAATACTTCAGAAGAGCAGATTTAAAGCATTTGTGAGAAGAACAGATGGAATCTTGTTCTGAGTTCTAAAATGCTATGCTGAAAGGCCAGAGATTAATGGAAAGCCCTCAAAACTAGAATTTTAATAACACAAACACAACTAATCTCTATGATGATGAGAAGAAAGCGTTGTTTCAAAAGACTACTATGGATTCAGAGGACTCATTGACCAACAGCATTTTCAAAGGGAAACTACAGAACAGAAAAGAAAGATGAGGTAAGGAAGAATTCATACAAAAGAAATGCACATACAGGCTTTTGGAAGAAGTCACTATACAACAAAAACTGCTGGAAAAACTGGAAAACAATATGGCAGAAACTAAGCATAGACTAACACCTCATGCCATATACCAAAGTTAAGTCAAGATGGATATATGATTCAGAAATAAAGTGTGATATCATAAACAAACTAGGTAAGTACAAAATAATTTACATGTCAGACCTATGGATAGGGAAGAACTTATGTCCAAACAAGATGCAAAGAACATTATCAGATATAAAATAGATAACTTTGACTACATTAAATTAAAAAGGTTTCATACAAATAAAATTAATGTAACCAAGATTAAAAGGCAAATAACAAATGAGGGAAAATATTTATACCAAATATCTATGATAAAAGCATCATTTCTCAAATCTAAAGAGAAGTAACTCAAATTTATAAGAATACTAACCATTTCCTAATTGACAAATGGTCAAAGAATATGAACAGGCAATTCTCAGATCGAGAATTTTAAACTATATATTAGTCATGAAAAAATGCCTAAAATCACTATTAGAGAAATGCAAATTCAAACAACTCTGAGGTACCACCTCATATGTATCGGACTGGCTAACATGACAAGGGAAAAAAAGGAAAATTATAAATATTGGAAAGAATGTGGGAAAATTGAGATGCTAATATTGTACTGGTAGAGCTGTGAACTGATACAATCATTCTAGAGAACAATCTGGAGTACATGTCCAAAAGGTCATAAAATTGCATACTCTTTGACTCAGCAATCTCACTACTTGGTTTATATGCCAAAGAGATTAAGGATAGGATAAAAGACCTTCTTATACAAAAATATTTAAAGCAGCTCTTTTTGTGGTAGCAAAGAACTGGAAACTGAAGAGATGTCCATTAATTGGGGAATGGCTGAAAAAATTGTGGTATATAATTGCAATGGAATATAATTGTTCCATAAGAATTAACAAATAATAATCCTGAAACAAAACCCTGAAAAGACTTATATGAAGTGATGCAAAGTGAAGCAAACAGAACCAGGAGAATTCTGTACACAGAAACAACAGTAGTATATGATGATCAACTGAGAATATGTTTAAGATACAGGGCAACTCCAAGGGACTCATAATAAAATTGGATATCCACCATCATAGAAGGAACAGATGGAGTCCAAATGCAGATTGAATTATACCATTCTTCACTTTATTTCCTCCATGAATTTTTCTCTAGTAAGTGATGTGTTTTATTTCACAACATGAAAATATGTATTGTATATGTACAATGTATATTGTACATGTACAATCCAAACCATTTTACCTTTCTTCTTGTGAAGGAGAGAACATAGATTGCAAAATGTCAGAAAACAATTATTAAAAATTATATTGATATAATCTGGAAAAATTAAAACTAAATATTTTAATTTTAAATATTAAAAAAGACATATAAATCTTGTAAGAAAACTATCAGGAACCCTAAATCTCAGAATATGTTAAGAGAATGGTAGAAAATTCCAAGAACAACTAAAATAATTTTTTTAGATATATTGATATAGCAAGGACAGGAGCAAAACATTAGGACTTTCACTAGGGGGGGATATAACAATATTAATGGATAATGGAGGGAGGAAAGGTAGAATTATTCAATTCATGTTGGATTGATTCTCTCTACCTAGAAAATTGGTACTTTGTTTAGAAAAGATAGGCAAAAAGTGGTCAATTGGGAACTGTAGTATAAGTGAGGAAACCATAAGAGAACTGGCAGTAGCTCTCATTGAGTGTGAGCTATCATAAGTAGATCAATTAGTTCTCAGAGTATCTCCTGTCATCTTTGTAGATCAGATGGAGAAGTCTGAGCAAGATGATAGCTTATTTTGGTAGATTTAGAAGGAGGTGAATGACTGGACCCAAAGGAAAATCATTAATGAATTTTTGTAATCTAAATGAAAATGTAATGGAACTAGTAGAGTGCATCAAGGATCTATCTACTTTTGGGATTCTGGTAATACTTTTGGAAATTATTTGGATGAAAACATAGAGGATGTTCTCATCACATTTTTCAATGACACAAAAAGGCCTCAATAGCATAGAAAAAATGAGTGGAATTAAAAAGATAAAATGGAAAAATGAGTGGAATTAAGAAGATAAAATTTAATCAGAATAACTATAAATTCATCTGCCTGAGTATTACATAGGAAACATGAAGGGGAAAAGATCAGGGAATATTAGTGGATCACAAGATTTATTGGAACTAATTGTGTGATATGGTACCAAGAAAAGCTAAACAAATTTAGGCTGCATTGAGGCATATTATATAAAACAAAGGAAATGATCATTTGCTGACCTCTACCCTTGACAGACTATATATCTAGAATAATATATTAAGTCTCAAAAGTAATAAGTCTAAAGAACTGTATTGTCTAAAGACTAGTATTGGGGGCAGCTGGGTAGCTCAGTGGATTGAGAGTCAGACCTAGAGACGGGAGGTCCTAGGTTCAAATCTGGACTCAGACACTTCCCAGCTGTGCTGGGCAAGTCACTTGACCCCCATTGCCTAGCCCTTACCACTACTCTGCCTTGGAGCCAATACACAGTATTGACTTCAAGATGGAAGGTAAGGGTTTAAAAAAAAAGAATAGTATTAAGTTCTGAATAACACATTTTAGGAAGGCATTGACTAAGTAGAGTGCATTCCAAGTAAAACCACCAGGAGACTATAGGCTTCTCACAAATACGTGCTTGAAGGAACTGTGGGAAAGAATATTTAGGAGAGATAGGATGTCTTCAAATATTTGAAGGGCTGTTGCATGGAAGTGGGATTTAACTTGTCTTGCTTGAAAGATAGGAAAGCAATAGATAAAACTCAATGGAATCAGCAAATGAGCAGACCCTAGTCTAAGGCAATGAAAAACTTCCTGACAAATATCACTGTCCAAAAATGAAAGGGAATGCTCTGAATAGTCATAGATATAGCTATCAATGGCAGTTTTCAAGCAGCTCTCTGATGGGTCACTGTCCTGTATGTTATACAGTGGATTCTTGTTCAGATTTTGGTCAGACTACATGACCTCTGAGGATCCTTCTAATTTTAAGATTTGGGGAATCTGCTATCCCGAAGCTTTCATCATGCCAAAAGAAAATATGATGTATGAGTAGAACTGTTCTGGATATGATAGAATAATGAAGCTTCCACATTTTCAACAGGTTTTCTTTGGGAGCAGAGACATTGTTGCACTAGACTGCACTAACTTAAAACCATTTTCTTTATAATCTCCCATGAGAACAGTGTATTTTCCTGAAATAACTAACTAGATTATGAAGTGCAATCTGTGGGTCATGGTACAATGATTTTCTGCATGTAGTGGTAACTGGCTCAAATACTCTATGAACTCATGACCTGGGCTTTTCAAAAAGCAGGCTGTAATCCCACAGCTCCACCCATTCACATGTCTCACTCCTGCAGGAAGTACTTGAAACCTGACTTTTTTCTGTTTTCTGCATATGCATTCACATGTAGTGTATAGACTGGTAGATATATTACACATTTAGATTACACACTGAAGGAATTAACTATTGAGTTGGAAGCAGACAAACAGATTTCTTCTCTTACATGGGAAGATTTTAGATATACAAGGAGAAAATGTGTTTCCATTTGTTAAGGTAGATGTAAATTTAAACACATTCAATTCTGGAATAAAAACTGAAGGTATTATGATTCCAAATATCTTGGCCATCTACAATAAGGTCAATCCCATATATATTTTGATGGAATATTGCTGACCTACTGTAAATCCCTCAGCTTCAGCTTAATTAACTCTCACTGGCACTCCAAATGACCATCTTCCTGGAGAAGTAAAATATTCTCCTAGCTGACTTCAGAACTAGAAGCCCCATTTAACCACAGAGGGAAAACAGATCTAGTTTTCCTTTGGTAGCCTTAACTGTAAGGAATCCTTCGGGAAAAGACCTTCCTTAGAAGGCACTATAATAGAGTCAGTTTCATTTGCACCTGGATGAACAGACCTGTGAGAATTTAATTTTTAATTCCTTTTCTACCAAATTTCAGACTGACTCCTTCTTAGGAGCAAAGCCCTGAATCACCTGTCTGATCCTGCTGTTACATTGATTGAATTTAAAAGTTCTTTAAATATTATTATTTTTTAAAGTCCAGTGATATTAGAGACCATTTATCCAATTATTGTGCCCTTATTCTTCCTATTTTTCTTAATACTAGATGGCTGAGGAGTAGTGTGGACACGTGTTACTTTAAGGGATCACTTGTAAGCCAACTTTAATATACAGATTTCAAAAACTCTCAGAAACTTCAAATATACTATTATCTCAATGCTGTGAGTCCTTTCCCCCCAACGCATTAAGACATTTTACAAAGAAGGACGTTTATCAATAGAGAAGATTAGATTACTCCCACTGTTGGGAATAGATAATAGTTAGAGGAGTTTGGACTTCCACACTCTTTCTAAGCCCTAGAAAGACGGTCGTTCTGGCTACCAAACATAAGCAATATAAAAAAAAGAATATATATTATATATATATATACACATATATGTGTATATATATATATATTTTAAATATTCATTTAATCCGGAGGGAGGGGGCAAGAGGACAAAATGCACAGACATATATATTTTGTGTGTGTGAAGGTCATTTCTTCTTTACCTCTTAAAGAATGATAAATAGAGGAATTCTCCCGAGGGAAATGTATTAGATGTGCCGGTACTCTGTATTCAGTAACATTATGAACCTGACCTAACTGATAGCTGAAAACATGGTTCTGTTTCACTGGGAATTGTAATTGTTTAGTGAAAAGGGAAATGCTCAATCACTTGTGATATTCCGATAATAGTACAGAGAGGACATTTCAATAGTAAAAAGGGAGAAACATATGGACTCACACAAGTTCCGAGTATGTTGTAACCTTAAAAAAAAAAATCACTGCACATACTACGGCTGATGGAGGATTACTGTGAGCTGATTGCTGTGGACTTCAAACACTGGGAGTCATTCTATCATGAGGAGGGGGTGGGCGAGAGTGGGAGGGAGGGTGAGAGGGTTCTTTAACAAAGTCCTCCTCTCTCTGCACCCTCCCACTCCATTCACTTGCAAATCAGTGTGTGCCCAGAAGAGCCTGCTTTCCCTAAGCCCCAGCACCTTCCCATACTGAGTGCTGCAGTTTGAGCAGGAAGCAGTGAGAACTGTGTAGGCTACCGGAGTAGCAGCAGCCCCCGGAGCAGAGGCGGCAGCAGTGATAGCAGTGGCAGCGGCAGCGGCAGCACAGGCAGCAGAGGCAGTGGGGACCGCAGCAGCAGCAGCAGCAGGAGCAGCAAAAACCGGTAGCAAAATCTTTCTGTGTGTGTTTGTCACTAGGGGAGATGGTTAAGGTGATCTCTTGTGTTATTGGAGTGTTTGCTTTGCTTTTGGAGCTGTGGTTTCCGTTCTGGTCTTTCCTTATCATTGAATGGAAACCAGTCCGCTAGAGGGTCCCGTCAGCTTCCACTGCATGCATGCATGCCAGAGTTAAAAGTGATGCTCTAAGAGTCAGAGCCTTAGTTCGGTGCCGGTAGCTTCGCCAGAAGGAGACATCAGGCAACCCGTAGAAGCAGGGGTCTCACTCCTAGGCGGAGAGACACTGTGGACGCGGACTGACCAGTGTGCTTCTCGAGTGTGCGGCTGAGGTCTGGGTTTGTGCTGGTAAGGATTTCCTCCAGGCTCTGGACTTCAGTAGGACAAATGGAGCACTCGCTGCCTTCAGCAGGAGCTCCGTCGCCGCCTCTCTGCCCTTTCTTTGATAGCTGCGGCTGACAGGGGTTATTTGCAAAGTTGGCAGCTCAGTTGTGAGAGCAGACGGAGCCCTTGAGAGTAGAGGCATCGGGCGTGGGCACCTCTTTCTCCTGCCCAGGGACGAAGCAAGGCTTGGACAGGTGCAAACTGGCTCCTGATCGTTTTGCACATACAAATGCTTGCGGAGCAGAAAAACTTTAGTTACAATCAGTCAGTTGTTAGCTAGGGACAAGGAAAGAAGGAAGCTGATTGAATCCACCTTTTGGACAGTGCCTTCTGGTGGACCTAGTGCATCAGGGCCGAGTTTGCAAGAAAAATCCTCTATTATAAAGTGCAGTTCTCTGCATATGGAGCCCACAGGAGAGGGAAAAGTCAGTCGTGCTGTGGGTGTGCTGCCCAGGAGCTGTTACTGAAGATGACAGACCAACCGCCAAGTCTTTCTGTGTTAATGTGTTCACGGGACAGGGACGGAAACAAGTGTGTGTAGCTTTTAAAGTATCTGACAGAAGAAAATCGGAATAATTGCACCTAGTCCAAAACTCATTAATTCCCAGAAATAAACGATAGTTAAGTTTGGTTTGGTTTTTTTTTCATTTAATTTAATTTTTTTAGTTTATACATAGCTGCAGTTACAGAGATAGATCTAATTTTGTATTTAGATATTCTTTTGTAAGGAGTTTGGTGACCAGAGATCAGAGATGCTATAGAGGTCAATAGGGTGGAGGGAAGGGGGGGAAGAAGTGTTGTCACTGCTGCAATAAAATCCATATTTTATGGGGAGTTAAATGCAGTTCTTTGTAAGTGCAAGTGTATGTTCCCCTAAGAAACTCTAGATGACATTCAAGGATCAAGAAGTTTAATGACCTGAATTATACTCAGAATACCCATACATCTACTGATGATATTTAAAGAATGAACCTTTGTATGAGAATTTGGTTATGATATTCATGCTACAGAGTTTTATTACAACTCTCAAAGTAAATTCTATGACCAGACTATTTAAGTATCTATCTATGGCTTCAATTTTCATTTTGGAGTAGGGTAGAGAAAAGGAGTGGGGTGTGAAAAAGAAAAAAATTAAAAATACAGTAGACATAGTCAGGTACAGATGTGGCTATGTCATGGTTCAAATATTATGTATATAGTCTTTCCAGTACTAAAAAGGTTGTAAGATTTACTTCATGAACTGGGAAAAGGAAGCAAGAAAAATGTAACTTTAACATAGTATTTCCTTCACATTAATTACATCAAAATTAGTCTTCAAACCATAATAAAGTAGTATCTAGTCTACTTTTCATTTCCCTGTTGTGTTTGGCTAAACCTAAAAAGGTTAGCCTGGGGATCTGAGTGTTTCTACATATATGCATACATATATATATGTGTAGTTTATTTTTCCTGAATGCTTTAATCCAAGGTGTAAGAATGTTTTGGCCCTTTGCTATTTTAAAGAAAACTTAGTCAACAAGTTGTGGACAGGAGGAAATAAGAGATTTGATCAATCAGATGTTTTCATTATATCATTAAGAGGATGATGTTTGTACTATAAGCCAGATTTTCAATGGAGAGCTCCTTTTGCTAGGTAGTCTCAAAAAGAAGTCAGCATCTATACTGGGATAAATCATTTCTGTTTATATCCCTTTCCTTACACTTGTAGATTTTGACTAGTTGGGGCAGTATGAAGGGTGGAGGAGGGGAACAAAAGGTACATAGTATATTTTTCTACCTACTTTTATTGATTTTTCATATTTTTGAGGCAAAGGAAGAAAACTTTTTTCCAAAAAGCCCTAAGAGGCAGCAACACATTTTTCAAGGAAAATGGCAATGATTTAGTTCTACTGTAATTCTCTGCAATTATCTTTTGCAGCCATTATAAGGAATTGGCATGTGAGAATCCCTGTAGGGACTTTGCAGTCCCTCTGGATATTTAGCTTTTGCATTAATTCATTGCACTTACATTTCTCAATACTAACACACTGAAAAGATAAAATAGAGAAACAAAAATTCATCATTTTCTATGTTGCTTGCTATCAAAAATATACACCTTCCTTCTTCCACCCACCATCCATCAGCTTTGAAAGTAGAAACTTACTCTTAGAGGCAATATTCCTTTTAATGAGAAAATGTCTGTGCAAAATGTTGCTTTAGATGTATTTGAAACAACTAGGATTGAAAGCACGGTTACAGACCCAAACACAGTACCCAGATAGTCTGTCCTCTTTGCTGGAAATGTTTCCACTAGCATGTTGCACTGGACAAAAAGTTTTGATTTGGAAATCAAGCAAAATAGTATGGTTACGTTGGTGACAGGGAGATGGAAAGTGATCAAGTGTTTTCATGAAGTACACTTTCTCTTTCTTAGGACATGAAATGTGTGGCCACCCCTTCCTGGGACCTAGTTGCTCTACAATCATTTGTTTCCTCATTCAGATAGGTATAGTGGTTTTCTTTTAATTATAGAAACTTTTTTGGTTGGAAGGGACCTCTAGTGGGTCATTCTGTGCATTTCTCTCAGCATTACAGTTGCAGGATGGCTTTTGCTACTAAAGTTTTAAAAATATAGCAGCAGCCCTTTTATTAGAAAAGGGAGAGGTGGGGAAATGCCTGTCCAGCAAGACTTAATTTCTATGTGTAGACAGTGGCCTGTTATTTTGTTACATATGTAAATGTATCCAGATGGAGGACCTCAAAATATCTGCTTTGTTTTTCCATGTCTCTTGTTAAGAGTTTAAACACAATGAGAATTTCCCATGCAGTTAAATGAAATAAGTAGAAACATGTTAGCATTTACTGGAAACTATAAAATGAGATGTCCTTTTTTCCCAGACCTTGCCAAGAATGAATTTCCTTAAGGAGTTGTTGTATCCTCGTTAATAATTAAGTCTGATTTACCCTTTTAAAAAAATCCATTTCCCATGGACAATGACATTATTTTTATGTTTCCAGAAGGATAATCTGAAGACCATAATTCTGAGAAAAGTTGTGGGAACGTAATTACCGTTTCAAAAATGTATAGAACTTTTCTACTTCTGCTGATGTAGTGGCTTCTAACAATGAAATACCTGTTCATATAAGTATTTATTAAAAAGAAGCCAATAGACTTTTAGATATGTATGTCACCAATGGGGATTGTCTGTTTTAGTCCATAGTTTTGCTTTATTGTGATGCTTTTTGGGTACCCTACTCCTTTAAAAAAGCATTCCCTAGCACTTGGAGGTAGATAAGTTCTGTGTGGTGAATCAGTCTCTTCTGCTGACACTATGCAGGGCTCGACTTCCAATTTAAAAATCTGTTCTAAAGTTTGAAATGTGTTCCAAATGAGATAACATCCGGCAGCCGCTAGTTTCCTCATGTTCCTTGCTTAGTCATGGCAGCCCATTCTTTGGGGTATGTAAGAATTAGGGTCTGGCTTATGAAAAAGGAAAGAAATGACTCAGTCTGAATTGCATTTCTTAATAGTGTTTCAGCTTAGCCAGTGTCTACTGAGCCTACCTTATTTGCTTCACAAAAAGGTGAAAAAGCAGATAATCAAACCTTTTCTGGCTTAAAAAATCGTGAATAATGCATAATAAATATAGAGAATGGGAACATTGTACTAACAAGAAACTTACTGAAAGAAAAATATTTTTTAAAAAACAAGGAATTATCTGTCAGTCTTACTTTTGTGACACATTTCTAGTGATTTTAGAGAAAAGTAATATAGAAAAATTGGGGAGATGCCTTTTTATTTAAAGATTTTTATTTGAAGAGAGGAGGGGACTGAGGTGTTTTTCTGAAACTGGGTGAAAATATTTGGGGGCTTTCATTCTTCTGAAATAATATAGGCTACAATATTTTTAAATGTCCATATCACTACATTTCTTTCTCTTTATTCATACCAGTTTTCTCTTTCACTAAGTCATGTGAGGACCTCCAAGACCCTCTATGTCAGGCACCATCATTATTTCTTGAGGTAGATAGTTTTTATGACCCTTTAAGGAATGATATAGGAAAGTGGAAGAGAATGAATTATCTTCTTCCAGAGTAAAATGTACCCTTAGCTACTACCAAAAGATGCTTTAAGGATGAGTTCCTGAAGCCAAAGAATAACAGAGAAATGATTCAATAAATTAGATACTTCAGGCAAAAAAAAAAAATTTAACTAGACTTGAACAAGCCAGGAATTTATCTGAAGTACTCACAAAGACAATTTAATGAAGAGGTAATGCCCCTATTTGGCATATGCAATTATTTAGACCATAACATGTGTACAAAAGGCACTGGATACTTCAATCCCTCCATATTTAGGTAACATTCCAATTTGTTTAACCTCTTTACTCTCTTTTCACTGATTCTGTGGGTGCTTGTTTTCTGGATTTATTATCCTATCTTGTTTTGATTCATAAGAAGAGAATTTTAATTATAGACAGAATGTTACTCTTGAATGTGATGCAGCATTGATAAAGCACCATGCACTTCAGACTCTTCCTAATGATACATAAAACTCTTGTTGAGCAGCCCAATTTATGAATGAAATAACCCAGGGCCTGCCTTAATGTAGGGTTTCAAATTTTCTTAACCTTAAATAATATTCCTATGTAGGACATTATACATACACACACACACACATATAGTATATCTTTTATAGAAAAGAGTAAATTGGTCTTTCTGTCAACAGACATTGAAAACCACAAAAGAAATTCAGTTTTATTGAGTTGTCCATGAATTAGTAACTAATGAATGAAATAGAAAAAGAGAGAAAAAATGCATAAGGATGAATTGAAAATAAAAGCAGAATTAGGTTTGACATTTTTCCATATGAAGGATTACCATTTTCTATCATATTCTGAAGAAATGCAGGTTCACATGCATGATTACCATACCCTGTCTGCCCTGAAATGCAAATTTTAAGATGGTAGTCATTGCCTGAAGGAGACCTCACTGTTAGTGTTTCACAGAGGTAGAAATGGAATGAAATCTCTACATTCAAGGGTTAACTCACAGATTGTATCCCAAGGTGATTTGAATTCTTATCAGAAAACAAATATTGCAGTTAAAAAGACTAACTTTTTCATAATAATTAACAGTTGTAATAGTTATCAACACAAGTCTAACATCATTTACTTATTGTTTGTCGCCATCTTACTTCCCACACCAAAGTAAACCAAAGAAATAATGTACTCATCTTCTTGAACAATAGTGTTGAAGATAAATATATCAATAGAAAATAGAAACCTACAAATGGTACAATGTGGTAAAAGATGATAGAAACAAGACTTTCAAATAATACTAAATTCAGTGCTATGTGTTAGTGCAACTTTAATAATAGGTGGTGCCCAGAGAGGTCAGAGACTAAAATAATTGACAATCACACTGTAAAGCAAAAAGGAAGTAAATGTTGTTAACCTCAAATTTAAGTTCTTTTGACTTAAGGCTTATGGGATAACATACATTTGTTGAAGAACCCAGTGAAAGTGATGAAGTGAAATGGTTGCTTGAATCTCGCTTTAGAAGGACCTATGGATGACCTGGACAAATAAGTGGGAATTCAGAAATTCAGCTAAAAACATTTTGTCAATGATTAGACAGATTTTGTGGCCAAATAGATGTCTTATAGACTTTTGTTTGAAAACAAACAAACTATTTACAAGAGTTTGTTAGCAGAGATAGTGCCATGGACAAACTCATTGTGTGACAATAAAGGTGATTTTGGTGACCCTTGAATCAATTATTTGATTTCCATTGTAATAAGAGAAGACTTTTTGATAGAGGGAGAATAATTTAAAGAAATTAAATAATTTTAGTTTCCCTCTTGACAACTATGTTTTTTATCCATCTAAGAGCATCTCAGGCTCTCTGGACTCTTTAAAAAAATACCTTCTCTCTTAGCTCAATCAGGGTATTTTTTACTTGATTGACATTATTAGGTAAAGTTTTACATGGTTTCTAGCCTTTCTGATAAGTGAAAAGTCATTCTTTTTCCTTTCATGATGACATTATTGTCATTTACTTAGTATTTTCTGAGCATTAAAATTCAATTCATACAAAAACTGTATACATACATACATACATACAAAAAAAAATTCTTTACAAAGTAAATATACCAAAATATACTAGTATGTTATAGTGTTGAAAAAGAAGTAAAATTCCAGAACAGTTCTTTCCCTGTGTTTACTCTGTATATACATATATATGTTATATGTACTTATGTGTATATGTAGTATCCTTCAAAAAGCAAAAGTTCCTTGAGGGCAGGACTTTTCATTTCTGTCTGGTGTCCTCAGTACCTAGCCTATTACCTGGTATTTAGGAGGAGAAAGGTAGATTAACAAAGCATTAGGAATCTGCTTTGAATTAATAAATTCTTGTTGACTGAAAATGAAAAAAAGCTATTTATTATAATGTTAATTTGATAACTATTGCAGTTAAGACACCTTCCTTCTCAGTCCTTCCCAGGTCTCATCACTAAAATGACCATATAGTCTCTGTTCTCTAGATTCTGATTATCCAGTTTTTGAATTATCAAGGGAATTATGATAGAGAAGGGAAATCTAGAGGTAAATTATTTCAGTCTCTTTTTAAAAAAAAAATTAAAGACCAGTTCTGGACTTGTTGAAGTTTCATAAGAAGTTTATTCATTTTTCTTTTTATTTCTACTGAAAATATTTCATCGTTTATTAATACTATTAGATAATGGAAACAAGTAAAATTAAAACTCAAGCTAGGAAATATAACCAGGAGTTTGTAGTTATCATGTGTATTAAGGGGTATGGAGAGAGGTGTGTTGAGTTTACACATTTGTGTGTATGCTGTTGTTGTTGGGTTGTGTGTGTGTATGTGTGTATGTGTATGTGTGTGTGTGTGTGTGTGTGTGTGTAACTTGTAGAAAAGGAAGCTGTTGAAACTGGCAGTTAAAATGAGGTTTTAGTTTTTAATCTATAATTTTTAGCTACAGTATATTCAATTATCTGCCAAACAATAAAGAAATGAAAACTACCTGTATTCTGTGGAGAATATATATCTGCCTCTAATTTTTCAGGACCTCCTTAGATCATTTAGGGCAAAAAGAGACCTTAGAAATTAACTCATTCAACCTCTTCATTTTACAGAGGAGTAGATTTAGGATTAGAGAGGTGAAGTAAATTACCCAAATCCAACAGTTTGTATGTAATAAAGCCAGGCTTGAAAACCAGGGTCTCTGACTCCAAATCTGACAGTTTGGGCTTCAGGAAAAGAGTAGGTTGGTGAAGTAAAGAGAACACTGGACTTGATATCAGAAAGATCTTCATTCAGAATCCAGACTCAGACTGCTAGTCAGGTATCCCTAGACAAATCACTTAATCTCTATAGCAGTTTCCCTATCTGCAAAATGGGTATAATAATAGCACCTTTCTCCCATGGTTGTCCTAAATATAAAATAAGATAATATTTGTGAAGTACATTGCATTAAAGCTCCACATAAATGTTAATTATTATTATTATTACTCTACATAAAACCTTGCAATATCCTAATCATTTAATCACATCAGATATTTGATATTTGGAACAAAAAATATGGTTGCCATACCTAAATCTCTTTTACTAGTAAAGCATGAGGACTCTTGAAAAATAACAAAAAATGACCTAGTTATTGTTATCATTGTGGTTTTGTTAAGACCTTGTCTATCTGGTAAATAATTTTATATGAGAAGTGATTAATCTTGGTACTTGTTTCTCTTTTACGGATCCCAGTTTAGTGAAGAAGAATGACTGCACCATTTAAGTCAGTCAGATCAAAAACCAGTTTAGTCAAAAGCTCCCCACACACTAGCTGCTTTATTAGATCTCTTGATAATAGAGACACATTTGTGAATTGAGGAGAACCTGTTGACTTCATAAGCAAGAATTCTGAAATTGTACTTTGCCTAATTTTCCCCAAATTTATGTAAAATTAATTTTAAGCATCTGGTTGGTTGATGGATGTTTAGCAGCATATGAGGAGGTCATGCCTGATTATCTCAGCTCAGTTTTGCCCTACGAACCAGAAAAGAGATATCCTTAATTTGCAAAACAAAATTTCCGCATTATTTGAAAAAGGCATTTCAAAGATGTCTATTCCAATTCCTGAAAAGGTTCTTTAGTTCTGTTCATAAAGAAACCACTGTCCTTCGTTTTTGTATATGTCAGTCACAAAAATAAAATGATAATCCATTTTCATTCACCTTTTGCAAAGGCTTGTTTGGTTTGGTTCATTAATCTGCTGCCAACCATACCTTTGCTGTGTTTGACTGAGCTTCCCTTAGCAACAGGTTCTAATTTCTCCAGTCACAATGAACGGTCATAATCTGTACTAATATACAGCCTATCTAATAAATAATCATGCTGGATCCTAATTGAACAAAGTTGAGCAGCTGCATTTCCTAGTTATTGCTTTTATCTCACAACTGCTCACTTAAGAGAAGCTGGGATTTTTGTCAGTGTGTAGAAAAGACTGGATTCAGTAAGGCAGGTTATCTGATGAAAATCACTGCTACAGCTGATTTCCTCTCTTCCTGGCCCCCTCAAGACAACATCAGGAAAGGGTAGACCTTGACAAAAAGAGCTGAAGGGATTAGTTAGTTAATCTGTAGTGCCCTCTAGGAGAAGTCAGTCACAAACCTGAAAAGAGAGAAAAGATTTTGGAAAACAGAGGAAAGATTTACAAAACCTGAAACAACTTCTGCCTTCAGAAAAGGTAAGGTGATCATCTTCATTTGTAGGCAAACAAACCTGGTCCAAGAGACTGGATTCCCTCTTTGAAATGGAAAGCAGAAAGGTGGCATCTTGATGAATCCCAGGGTGACTTCTATTGCTTATTCCTCCCATCATTCCATAGGTTTGTCAGAAGCTCTTGCCCAAGATTAACTATATGGCAACTTGTTTGTTTTTTAAATTCCATCCAATTCAGCAAGCACCTATTAAGTAACTTCTATGTCCCAGGCGCTGGGCTAAGCCTCAAAGAGTTGGCTAAAAATATCAGTGATACACTGTGTGGCAGGATCTATATGGCGGGGTGGGGGGGGGGGTAATTTGGAGGGGGGGTTGGAGGGGAAGCCAGCTTTTCACTAAAAAGGGGAAGATAGCTAATTTTAGAGACAGAATCAACACGTACTTCAAGTGGACCCCAGCATCTTCAATTAAGATTTTGATGCAAAAGGAAGATTTGGGGGAGAATCATCAAAACAGCCAAAAGATGGATTAATTAGGTAACAGTGGACAAGAAGCTTTTCATCACAGCCCTAGGAAGCTGGTACTATTCATTTAGCATATGTATGTGCTCCAATTGCTTATTACATTAAAATTGTTTGCATTCTGTGTGACAATCTGATTATCATGGCTGATGAGGGAAACCAATCACAGCCCAACTGATGGCCCTTGATGATAATTAAGAAATATGCAGTAATATCCATGACATCATGAAGTAGGGATTCAAAACACTGAATAAGATTGCTGCCGAATGTTAAACTGAACAGTCTGGATACTAATGAGAAGCTGTGGACACACAGAACCTTAAAGAAATGCTCTTCTTGTCAAACAATTACTTCCCCCATTCTGCTTACCTGACTGACAAGTAACTGCTCCCTAGAAGGGTTTGCAGAAAAGATTTTTGGAAGGATCATTACAGGAATTTCTGTACAATGAGAGTCTTTCGGGCATAAATGTAAGTAATTTTATGGGATAGATAAATTCTACTGAAAATAAAGAGGTAACTTTGTTATAATATAGCTACTCTGTCACCAGAATGAATAGCTGAAAGCAACTGAGCTAGACACTCTTACCTAACAAGCTGATTTTCAAAAGAAACTACACCAGTTTTGGCCAACAAGATAGTATCTTAGACAAACATTTTTTTCAACTTTATTTCCTGTTCAAATCCATTCCTTTCCAATGGAAAATCTGGCTTGTTATATTCTTTATTCTAATAGCATCATATTTAATAATTCAGAATCTTTTAAAAGGGGTCCTATTTCAAAGGAGACCATATCAATGGTGCCCTGAAAGCCTGAGGGTATAAAGATGCTGATGGGGATACCCAGCCCTTAGATTCCGGATACCAACTCTCTTCCTCCTTTAGGCAGGTTTTTTATTAAACTCAGTATTAAACAATGTTGCCTGAAGCCTGATTAACAATTTATGTCTTCCTAAGCAGGATTAGCAGCAGTCTGTCATTTTGATTTTTTAATTCTTAATTTGCATCTGGAAACGGGTAGGCCTCTGAGTTTACATTTTTCTAATATATTTTGCTTTTCAGGACTCAGAAGTAACTGAATGTGATTCTTTCTGGTTTGATTTTTCTTTTTTATAGTATGGTTGCTATGCTTGCTAATAAGTCATGGCTATTTTAAATAAAATGGAATTGTTTCTGCCTTTAAATACATTTCCTGCCTTTCAGTAATCCTGTATATGATGTTTTATTTTTATTAAAGCAATTTAGAGTAAAATTCTGTGAGGAGAGAAAATCAGATAGATGGAGTGAGCATATCTGTAGACATGTATTCAAGCACATGGATATGCATAATAGGAGGTTTTTACCTTTCTTTGTGCCATAACCTTATAGTGGTTTGAGGAAACCTTTGGACAGCTTCTCAGAATAATGTAAATACATCAAACATATCTGATAGAAAAACAATTATACTTTTAAAAGAAGTCATTTTTTTCCTTATCCAAGTTCCTATATCCTTATGAAATCTCTCACAGATTCCAGGTTAGGAACCTCTGATATGTGAGTCACATACACATATTTTTAAATGTGTATATACATGTATATGCAAGGTATCAAAAGTTTTAGTAAAATTTCACATTTTAATAGTTTAAAACTACATTAAGACTCTTAGGAAATTATATAGGTAGACAGACAGGCAGACATATATAAATATATATATAATATATATAGGCATATTTATCCAAAGGTATATGCAGATATAATGGAAAGAAAGAATTTTAGGTGAAAACATTTGTTTTTTTATATGGGCTTAAATTTTAAAAATAAGCAAGGGCAGCTGTGTATTTAAAGTCCAGAGTCCTGGCTTTGAACTCATCTCTATCATTTAGTAACTGGAATTTGGGCAATTCATTAAGCTCTCAGAATCATTTATATAAAACTGGAATAATAATACTGACTACTTACTTCATAGGGTTCTTAGGAAGATCAAAAGACATAATGTACATGAAAAGCCTCTGCAACCATACAGAGCTATATAAAATGTGAGTTTCATTAATAAAGAAAATATATCTGCATTTTCATCCTCAAAGTGTATCTATTTGTATATTTGTATTTCGTGTCAAAAAAATATGACAGATTTTCTTCCTTTTATAAAGTGTGGTACATCTGAGGCCAGAGCAGCAGGTGTTTCTCCATATGGGTCATTTAGCTTTGGGCAGAGAAAAAGACAGTCCAGGCACATGTCCCCAGATTCACCCCATACTCACCCCAAGTTCTTACTGCCTCACAAATGCTTAGTCTTGATCCTGAAGGGGATCGATTGAAAAGTGGCTAGCTCAGAGCACACCACTTCTAGACAAGGAACAAATAAAAACATATTCCTACTCATGATAGACAGACAATATCCCATTTCTATACAAATGCTGATCATGTAAATTCTTGTTGAAAAGACCTACTTTTTTCTATTAGCCAGTGTACTGCTTAGCTGTGCAAATTATCCTTTGACTTCACATTTATAAACATGTTTGTAGAGTTCATTTCTATTTCTTACTTTGCCTTTTTCACTTTCTAGTCTTAAAATAAGAATCATCAAACCACTGAGTGCTATAAATGAGTTGGGCCCCATATCAGGGTACTCTTCTATCATGGCCTGTACTTGACTGACCCTCCATTATTCCACTTTGCCTTGCTCTATAGTAGTTCCTATGCAGATTCTAACCAGCAAACTTTGTTGCTGCAAGCACTGCTTCTGTGCAGGAAGACTGGCTGCATTTTAGGATCTCAAACGGCTCATGATCTTATCTAGATAATAAATGTTAATTATGGCTTTAAGAACACTCTGATTGAAACCAGCTGTCATGAAGCTGGTTGAATGGTCTTTGGGAAGATCCACTCTTCTGGCCCCAGTGATGTGAAACCACCCTTTGTTAAGCTGTCTTGATGCTGTAAAAGGAGGAATACTATACTTGGACCTCTGTAGTGTTCATGTGTAGGAGAACTGGGGGCAGGAATCCAGAACTCTAAAAATCTGCTTGGAGGGAAGCTTTAATGGACCTTAGATGGGAGCAGGGAGAGATGGTAATGGCTGGCTTGAGAGATCTGACTATAGCCACTAAGTGCTCAAATGAGAGTTCACTGAGGGGTGGTGAGGTTCAGAGAGGAGGATGCTTTTTGTGAGAACTGAGATGGTCCTGATCTCCTGTGTTCTGAGCTCCAGCTAGTGTGGTTTAGTGGAAGGAATTCTATGCTTGAAATTAGAGTTATCACTGTCACTTTTGAACTATATGATCCTGGGCAAGTCACTAAGCCTCAATTTCACCATCTATAAACTGAGTATAATTATGAGTTTACCTACTATGCAGAAGAAGTATATTGTAAACCATAAAGTATTATGTAAATATGAACTACTGTTAGTTTTTGAGTAGCGAAGAGGTGAGAAAAGATGCTTTGGTGACTATATAGCTAAATATAGAGTTACAAATGTGTTTAAGGAAAACAAATTTCTAAACGTGGAATTTTTGAGCTAAAAATGGCATTCTGAATAACAGTTTTTAGATTTTATCTTACAGATGGGGAAAATTGAATTCAGAGACATCAAATAATTTCCCTATAGTCACCCAGCTAGTTAGTAGCATCACTGAAACTCTATAACCAAGTTTGCCTCTTACCCAAGCTCAGCAGACTTTCCATTTATAGTGCACTGCCTCTCAAGAAACAAGTAAATTATATCATTTGGTTCAGGAGAAATTTCTAAGCCTTCTGTTAAGAAACCAGACCTTGGAAACGACAAGAGTAGACTAAGCTGTCACCAAAGGAAAAGATTAACCCAAAGGCAACAGAGTAGAATTGGCAGAGAAGAAAGAACAACTGGGAGGTTTCTAGAATAGACTAAGTTAAAGACCAAGGGACGATCTACTAAAGGGGCCAAGATATTTTGAAGTAGTTCTATTAGTGGGATTGTGGTCAGTTAACTTTTTTGGAGCATCTATAAACTATCCTTAAAAAAGGAACAGAACAAGAGCACTAATTGGACAGACTTAGTTTTGTTACGGAATTAATCAATATGCATCTATTAAATACATTTATGTTCCATGCACTGTGTGAAGTGCTAGAGATACAAAACAAAGACAAAAAAAAATCCTCTGCTCTTTGTCAGACTGTGGACATTATGGATTTTTTCCTGCAGCCTTATATCTAAGTGTGGTTGCTTTTCTTTTATTTTAATAAAAATACCCTTTGATACATTGTGGCCAGACTAATACAAGTAGGAGAGTTGCTTCCAGCCAACTAGTCTACTCAGTAGAAAGATTTTCTGCTCCTATTTTGGTAGGGACTCAAACTGTAACAGGGAGATTCAGTGAATAAGATGAAATTTAGTAGGGACAAAAAGTAAAACCTTTCACTTGAGTTTTAAAAAATCAATTGTACAAGTGTAGAATGGAGGAGAGATGTCTACAAAGTTGTTTGGGGAAACACAAAAACTAATCGATTGTAAACTCAGTATAAGCCAGCAATGTGAATTGGCAGTCAAGAATTACTGTGATTTTATGGTGTATTAAGAGAAGTATAGGGTCCAGATCTCATTCAACTCAAAACATCTAAAGTTTTGCACTGACTAGACCACATCTGGAATGCTGTGTCCAGTCTAAGGACCTGACAAGTTAGAATTCAATCAGAGGTGGAAGACCAGGATGACAGGTGACATAAACATTACAGCTTATGAGAAGTGGTTGAAGTGACTGAGTTCATTTACCCTAGAGAAGACTTAAGAAGAATATGAGTATTGCTTTCAAACATTTCAGGAGTTATTAATCTGGAAGAAGAATTTTTCTGCTTGATCCTGGAGAACCAAACTAGAATGAATGGATAAAGGTCATGGGGGAGGGGGAATCAAATTTTGGCTCGGTATAAAGAAAAATTCCCTAACTATGCATGTTGCTTTGGTTAGGGAAGGAAAGGGGATGGGAGGATATGAAAGCAGGGTGGGATAAGTTATCTTTAACTGGATGTCTTCAAAATGTAGGTTGCATGACACTGTTTTAAGAATTATATAAATATGCATATATAAGAATGATGATTTGGGAACTTAATAAATTATTTTCAAGATCTTTCAACTCAAAGCATCTATATAGGGTTCCTTAATCATTTTTTGTGTCACAGACTCCTTTGGTAATGATGTTTTTAAATTCATAAAAGAGGATGCATAAGATTACAAAGGAAGACAACTATGTTGAAATAAAGTTTTCAAAACTTAAAAAAACAAGTTTATAGACTCAGGGTTTAGGAACTCAAAATGAAGAATATGATTTTGTCACAGGCATCTCAAGGATTTTAAAGTGTTTTGTAGATATTAGGATCTCTGGTGGCTCCAAAAACAGTCTTCCTCCATTCAAACTATAGTACATTCTGGTAAACTAACTAAAATTCTCTCCTATGGCTGTTCTTCACAGAGTCAGTGTCAAGGAATAAGGATCAAGAGCTAAATTTTATGAGTCATAAGGAGAAGAAAGACATGGGAAGGAAGGGGAATTATTGGTTTTTTTAAGATTGAAGAAGGACCTCTGTAGCAAAAGTTTTTCAAAACCATGGAGAATTTGTCACATACCAATCAGTACTAGTTCATGGATCTGTGATTGGCAAGCACTATTCCAAAAAGACTAACATTCCTTATTGTGTCATCTATTTCTGTGCTAATTATCATTATTTTGGCCAATGCAGCCAGTGAATAGAAACTATTTATGGTTTTCTATTACATTGCATTATTTATATGGCTTCAGGTATCCCCTATGATTTGTTGTAATGACTATAAAACAGCCTGCTGCGTGATCCATCTTGTGTGGGTATTTTCAGGATAAAGTCAACATTATCTAGAAAAATCTTGTTTGTACACACTTTATTTACATGCTGTCTCCCCAACTGGATTGTGAGCTCTTGAGAACAAGGACCATCTTTTATCTTTCTTTGTATCCTCAGCACTTAGTATAATGTCTGGCATAGAGTGGGAACTTAATTAAATGTTATTGACTGGCTAATTTAGGTGCCATCTCTTTCACAAATCCCTCCCTGAACCTTCTGGTCATTAATAATCTTCTCTCATAGATCTCTCTTAATCGTCATAGTTGGTTTATAACTCATTAATGAAACTATAATCTAATATTGTTCATGATAGTTATGTTCATTTGTGTTTCTCCCCCGCAATTTAATAACTGTGTGTTATGTCCCATTGTGATGTATTACACTGTATTCTATTTTAATATAAACATAAAAGGTTCTGAGGAGGTTCTCTATACTTCTTATGTATAACAAGATACCATTAGCATAAGAAGGTGATCATTTTAGCTTAACTAAATAGCATTTTTTTCATTTTTCATAAATTGAGTGATTAGGCTAAAGTGGTAACATTTCTGGTGAAGATACTACTTACTAACTCTATAGTGGAAATATCTAAACAAAAGGAAGAAAGAGTAAGAAAAAGTTCCTAGGACCATGACTGGAACTAGAGGATAAATAGGCCTGGGAAAAAATAACTGAAATTCAGTAGGAAAGTGTCAAGTCTTGCTCCTACTGGGGGAGGAAGGAGGGAAGGAAGAAGGAAGGTAAATGGCAGGTAGAACTTGGGAGAGGTTCCAAAATTGGGAAAGGACAGAGAAGTGAGGTAGCATATTGTAGGGCAAAGCAACATGGATTTAGAGTCAAAGAACTTGAGTGTGAATTCTAGCTCTTTTACCTAATACATCCATGGCTTTGGTTAAGTCATTTACTTCTTCAGGTCTCAGTTTCCTCACTTATAAAATACAGTGGGGGAGGTATACTAGGTGGCCTTTGATTTCCCTTCTAGCTGTAGATCTGTGACCCTATGATTGTACTCTAAGTGGAAATAAACTTTTGATTTGGCCTTCACTGGGTTTGACGTTCGTTTTGAGAACTGTAAGAAAAAAAGAAAGCATTTTTAACTAGAGATGTAAAGGTCAACTGGCTAGAAGGAAAGAGAATTTCATTTTGCCATCATAGTTTCACTGAAAGAATAACCTTAAAGGATTCTAGGGATGTGCTGGCCTATCATATCTGCATTGCTCCCTGTGGCCTGACTTTATCTTTAACTTCTCTAGTCTTTTTTCCAGTTTTCTTTTTTTTTTAATTTGACTAAGACTTTTAAATAATCTCCAAATATTCTTGGTCAAAGAAATCAAAATGGAACAATCTTCTGTTTATTTTACTACTAAAAATCCCCAGTCCTTCTTTTGGAAGGTATTATCTTTTCTCTTTTAGGGAGAGAGAAAAACAGACCCTCATTGATGTATACCTTAATGCAAGTCTCTACCTTCACAGAATTACAGTGAGGTAGATGATTAGAAATTGTCAAACGACTAGCACAGTGCTTATACTTAATGTTAAATGAGTGAAAGTCTGCTGAAAAACCACTTTTTCCTCATTTCCTCCATTATATGAATAATGAAGTAGGAAAAAGGAAGATTTTTTTTAATTGTTTGCCTATACTTGCCACATTGTAGAGGAATGACAGAACAGTGTAATTATTTTTAAAAACGTAATCTCATATGAACTCCCTTACAGGAAATACTACCTTTGTGACTTCACCCTTTCATAGAAATGTTAATACGACAGTGATGTCCTTTATGCCTAGCACTTTGGGGGCAAACCCTGTAACTATAGAACCTTTCATATTTAAGAGATGAATCCTCATTTTCAATTCTGAGGGAAAAAAAGGAGGGCACCCTTACCCTCAGGTTCTTGTCATCTACCTGCTTCAGAATATCAGGTGGAACTCCAAAGTACATTTCACCATTATTTCTCTTAGTAATCTGAATCAGAAAATAAACTAAAGTAGCTAGGACCAAGATGGATCTTTCTTGCTCTCTAGAACCTCTGATTCAAAAGACTGGTACAAAATACTATGTCCTTTGTGATGTGTTGATGATGTTGCTGAAGGGATAGTAATGAAATCTGTTGTTCTATTTTAGGTCTTTATTTTTCTTTTTTCTTTATAAGCCAGGACCTGATATGTTTTCTTTGGGCAACTCATTTACTTTGGATCTCAGTTTCCTGAATTATAAAATAGGACAGGGGGAGGTGCACTCTTTAAGCCAGGACCAATATGGATTCCCTAACTGTTGTGGAATGTATATTGTAATAATAAAAATTGTCTAGGTAATGAGAGGTTAATTAATTTGCAAGGGTCACATCCCTAGTATATGTCAGACAAGTGTTGGACTTGAACTCATGATTCCATGACTGGCTCTCTACATTAAACCACATCACTTCAGGTCATAATACTTATAGTAACCTGTTTGTACTGCTTAATGTGGGAAAAACTTTCTGTTCACCAAACATGATTCAAATTGAGATTCTCCTCTGAGTATTCTTCAATGGAAAGCTGATAGTCAGGCCACTGCTTCACACTCAGTCCTGTAGGGGTTAAATGAGTTAGAAAACAAATTGCAGAACTGATTGTGGACTATGGCTATTGGGCAGCTTTGTTGGTCATAACCAAAAGAATGGCTTCTATGTCTTTAGGTGCTTCAAATTTTTTAAGGTGTTTTCTGTACAACTCTTGAGACAAAAAAGAAAAGGGATAAAAAGGGATGCATGTATATACACAAACATACACGTATGTAGAGAAAAACACAAGATGCAGAGGCAGAGAGACAGAGACTCCTGAGTGAAGAAACTCCTACCCAGGGTGGTCAGCATCTTCTTTTAAATTTATATGTTTAGTGATTTTCATGAATTTGAAGGGTCTTACATGGTAAGGCATGCCTGTAATCTTTGCTGCTAGGGAGCCTGAGGCTAGTGGATCTCTTGAACTCAAGAGTTCAGAGGTACAGTGGGCTAAAGCCAAGTAGATATTTGCACTGAGCTTGGAGCCAAGACGGTAAGCCCAGGAGGAGGGGAGAGAAAGAAAGAAAGAGACAGAGCTATAGAGTAACAAACAGACAGAGAGAGAAAGAGAGACAGAGAGAGAGAGATAAAGGACGAGAGGAGAGAAGGGCAAGGGAAGGGAGTAGAGAGAAAGAAGAAGGGAAAGAAGGGAAGGAAAGAAGGAAGGAATTAAGGAAGGAAGAAAGGAAGGAAGGAATTAAGAAAGGAAAGACAGAAGGAAGGAAGGAAATGAAGAAAAGGGAAGGTAAAAGGGAAGGGAAAGGAAGGAAAGGGAAAAGAGAAATACCTATATTACTCAGAAGTTAAGTGACTTTTCCATAGCAGTGAACTGTTACTTTCCCACAGTCACACATCCAGTAAGCATCAAGGGTGAAACTTAACCTTCAGCTCTTTCTGGTTTCAAGATCAGTTCTCTATCTAATACTTCACACTTCCATTCTGAAAGAAGTAGAATACAGAGAATCAAATCTGTGAGAAATGAAAACATACAAAAAGAAATAGCTCCAACA
Source organism: Monodelphis domestica (assembly GCF_027887165.1). Classification (NCBI taxonomy): domain Eukaryota; kingdom Metazoa; phylum Chordata; class Mammalia; order Didelphimorphia; family Didelphidae; genus Monodelphis; species Monodelphis domestica. Next base: position 350,093,153 of record NC_077229.1, on the reverse strand, counting down.
GAAAGATACTTTGCAGTATTTTTAAAGTCTAATGATGGACCAAGAATGATTTTCTATAGGCCTATACCCAAGTACATGAGATAATCAATGACATAATACATAATAATGATAATGATGATCATCATTATCCAAACAGACTCAATTATCAAGTAAATATGAAATATTTGAACTTTCTGTTCTGTTCAAGAAATGAGTTTACAGAGTAATTTGGGGTTTTTTACAATGTAATTCACTAAATATTCCTCACTTGCCTTTTTGCAGAAGGCACTGTGCTAATGGTTCCAAAAATTAAAAGGAATACAATTTTTACCCCCCCTCTCCAAAAAAATCTTTACAGTATGAAGAGAAGGAAGAAAAATCCACAAAATGATTATAAAGCAAATTAGAATATAATAAAATGAAAAGTAGAGGTCAAAGATATTATATTTGAATACCCAAAACCCACCCTTGTACTTGGCATGTAGGAGAAGCTTAGAGATAGATACTGATTGATCGGTAAAGGAAAGGAGGGATCATTTGTAGTTGGGTTGGATCAGGGAAGATACACACCCTGGAGGAGGTGTCCCAAAGATTAGGTAAGGTTTAAAAAAAGAGAATTTTGACAGAGATATCAAAATATTCCAACCTGGTAGGATGATGTTTACAAATGTACAGAAGAAGGAGAGAGCAGGATGCATGAGGGAAAAGAAAGTGGTAGGGTCACAGTGGGCTCCCATAAAGAGCATGAAGGGAAGGAGAGGAAAAGAGGATGAAAAGACAGGTTGGAGACAGGAAGGGAAGGATTAAAAATGGCATTCCCGAGCTGCTAGACTCTCCTGCTAGAGGTCATCTCAGTTGGAGAGCACAAGTTTAAGCTGGACTCTCACCTGCAAATCCTGTTGCTGCTCAGACAGCCAGTGGGGTGCTGGGTTGTAGAGGGAGGGCGGGCAGAGAAAGAAAATAGCAGATTGTTTTGTGGAAAAAGGGAGGCCCAGGCAGAGCAGTAAACTGCTGTTTAAACAGGTTTACACAAAATGTGATTATATTTCTTTTTAACAGCCTCTAAAAGTCTTTTTTAAAAGCCTTTTAGGAAGCTGTTTCCTCTTTCCCTATAGTACTGTCAATTGGCAGATGCCTCTGGGAAAGGGGAACCTGCTCTCTAAAAGACTCTTAAATAATGTTTGTTAAAAACTACAGTATCATCACTTAAAAGCTCTTTACTGAAGAGCTGCTTATCCTGCTGGCATGACCACCTCTATAACCCGCCCCCTCCTCACTATCTTGTCCACATCTTTCTTTCTTTACAAACACCAATGATGTATGACTACAATGATTCATTTGCACTGTCTTAAAATAAATGTTTGCTGAACCATTTCTACCCCTAGCAGGACCATTCCAGCATAAGCCACAGGTTCAGCCCAGACAGAAAATCGTGCTGGCGTTCTGTGTGAGACATCATATCAGTACCACCAACCACTCAACAGTCTCAATTCTAACGTGGACTGGTTGTTTCACCTTTTCCCCATGTAGATTCAGTAGGTTTCTAATAATGGTCCCAATAGTACGATTGCAGTTTTAAGATGCCCATGGTTCACCAGAAGGCTTTCTAGGGAGTTGGCTATTCACTGAGACTCCTGGGGTACATTCTTCAAAAGCTAAGGGAAATAAGAGAGGAAGGAATAATAGTGAGGAGGAGGAATTTTCTTCAGCAGATTTGGGAATTTTAGAACCAAACTAAGTACATAGCACAAATTAGGCATTAAAAAAAGTTGTTGTAGGGTTATTTTTCAGTCATGACGGACTTTCTGACCCCAACTGGGGTTTTCTTGGCAAAGATGCTGAAGAGGTTTGCCATTTCCTTTTCCATCAACCATTTACACCATAGGATTCTCTGCGGTGAAGTTCATCAGACCCTTTTCAAACCATCCCCTTCCTTTCCCCACCACCAACCCCAGGGGGACTAACAACCACCATCATTTTCTTCACAACGGCTCTGATTAAGATTGGCATCAGCACTTAATAGGACTGGGCAATCTAGGTCTCTAACAGATCTTAAATTGTAGAAAGGCAAGTGGATGTTGCTGAGATGGGTCTGGGTCACATATATTATAAAGGTCAAAAGATGATGGCCCTCTATAAAACTAACAAGCACACCCTGCCCATTCTATCTGATGAGTTCAAATTAAGCCACTACCACCCAACCCCACATGCTAAGGTTCATTCAAAAGAGAAATAGAGAGCAGTGAGGAGGAAAACCAGCCAGTTGAAGAACTAAATTGAAACTGTTGATCCCTTTACTCAGTATTTCTGCCTGTTAATGTTCACTGATGCATGTTGTTCTAACAATGATGACAATTTTTAAGGTTGAGCCTTAAAATTTTGGGATTTTTAAAAATAATGCTGTATTATACATTTTCCTCCCCTTTTCTGTATTCATGATCTCTATTCAGAGAATGTGGGTACTTGGTTTATAGAGTCCACTGTATACATTTAATTATTGAAATCCAACACAAGATTACAGCTAAGATCCATGACATTTTTAATGACACATGATGAGCTTTCATTATTTTTTCCTCATCTTACAAGCATCACCATAGTTCAACTGAAGAGACATTCTACAAAAAAAAGAGAGATTGATGAACTGAGAACAAAACTTTAAACTCTTACCCATTATATTCTGATTCCTGGTAGAATTATTTTAAAATAATATCAACATGCAATTTTAAGGAATTTCCAGTTTTTACTAATCAGGGGTAGGTGGGTTGTGGATAAACATGGTCCAAGACATAGACATAGCTATAACAACAACAACAACAACAATAATAATGAAGTAGCACAATATATCGAGTGCTGAATCTGCAGTCAGGAAGACCTGAGTTCAGATCCAGCCTCAGACACTGAGTGACCCTGAACAAGTTACTTAACCACCAGTTACCTTTATTTCTTCATCTGTAAAATGGGAAGGATAATAGCACCTACCTTCAAGGGTAGTTGTGACCATAAAATGAGAAGATATTTTTAAATGCTTTATAAACCTTAATTGGCTAAATAAATACTAGATATTACTATTTTCCTAGTGCTTGATCAGCACATTATCTCACTTGATCCTCATAGATATCCTATAATGGAGAACAATTTTACACATTGACTACAGTAGTGTAAAGGAAAATATTTAAAGACATCAGAACTCTGATTACTACTGTGACAAGTTCTGGCTCCTGAGATCTTGAAACTGCAGCATCCCCACCTCCCACTTGTAGAGGAGTGATATTTGATAGGTGCAAAAAGTATGTTGATTTGTCTTTTTTTTTAAGGATGCAGTTGCTTGTTCAAGGGAGGAAGGGAATTATTGAGAAGGGAGGGAGACATTAAAAATGAGCATTTATAAAAATTAACTTTTAAAGAGAAAAACAACAAGCCTATGAGAGAGGCACCGGAGGTATTAATATCCCCAGTTAAAGATGACAGTATAGAGGAGTCAAAACAGATAGCCTAATGAGCAAACATTGATCAATAAGCATTAAATGATCAGCTACCATGTGCCAGGTTCTCTTACTAAGCACTGACAAATCAGAATTCAAATTCAGGTTTTGGGAATCCAAATTAATTGCTCCTTTCAGTATACCTTGTTGTCCCACAAAGAGAAGGATAAAGAATAAACAATTTCAGTAAACATTGATCAGATGACTATTATAGTTTATCTTATTTTCAGAGCTTTCTTAAGATAAATGCTGCTGTAATTGTTATAAGATTAACTACAAAATGAACTAATAAATAATAGACCAAGTAGAATTAGATGCCACATTTGTGAGACAATAATAATATTATTCACTCATGCATCAACAGGATTTCTAAATTAAATACTTGAGCCTATTAGAACCAAATAAAAACATTTAATTCTCTGTATTTGCATGCCATTTCCATAAGGCCAGAATAACTGAGCCATGGCTCCTGTAATCAGTAGACTAAAGGGAAAGAGTACTTGCTTTATTATTATAGAATCTGAGTTCAGTCCACTACCTTGCTTACTACCTCTGTGACCTTGGACAAGTCTCTTGTCCTACCTAGGCCTCACTTTCCATGGCTGTTAAAAAAGAGGGGGTTAGATTAGATGTCCTCTGAGGTATCTTTCAGCCTCTGAATTACAATATAAACAGCTGCTAAGGAAGAAGAAAACACTCACATGAACTATATATAATTCAGCCAAATGAATTATATCAATTAAAATTCATTTAAAAGCTTTTGAAATGTACCATAGTAGAATGTGTATTAAAATAAAATCAGGTTTGGAGAGGAGCATAATTTGGTATGCAGTAGAAATGTTCTTTTCAGGTCAATAGTTTTAAGGCATACTTAGAGTATAGGCTAAAAATAGGAAAAGTTATCAGGTATATTGAGATGGAGGATTTCTGAAATAATTACATTGTGTCATAAATTAAACAAAAATACAAAATCACATTAAAAAGTTTAAACTTGAACAATATATTAGTACACAGAGGACAGATGGGAAAGGGCAAGTGGACAAATAGGGCTGGTGGTGATGGTGATGGTGGTAGTAGAAGAGAGAATTGAATTACTGGAAGAATGAAAGGGGTAGACATGGTCCTGAAGGTGTGAGTATATGAAGGAAATACTATTTTCCTCTGTGGCTGGAAAACACACAGAGACAAATTTAGGGTTAAAGCTATCCAGAATCCATAGGCTTGGAGCTATTCAAGATGAGGTGGGCTTTCCTTGGTAGGTAGTTTGTTCCTGCTAAGTGAAAGTCTTCAGGCAGAGGCTAGGTAACATCTGGTAAAATATTTTTTTGGTTTTTTTTTGTTCTATTTTTTTTGTTTTATTTTAGGATAAGTTGAACCAGATCATTGCTGAGGTTCCTTCCAACTCTGAAGTAATGTAATTCTAGATAAAGGTTACATTCTTCCACTCATTAATTCGATATATAGAATGCAAATAGATGTCTGATTTTTTTTTTGTTGTTATTCAGAAGTATGGGATTAACACATCAAAATCTGTCATTTGTTTTTTTGGGGGTTGTGTCCCTCTTTTCATGACCCTATTTGTGGTTTTCCTGGCAAAGATACTGGAGTAGTTTGCCATTTCCTTTTCTAACTCATTTTATAGATAAGGAAATTGAAACAAACAGGGTTAAGTGACTTGCCCAGGGTCATGCAGCTAGTAACTATCTAAGGCAAAATTTGAACTCAGGTCTTCTCAACTCCAGCCTCAGTGTTTTATCCACTGTACCACATATCTGCCCTATAAAAATTTACTTCCTTTAAAAAATGTAACTGCTTCATGCAGATTGTAGACCTATAATTAGATGAGCTGAGTATATACTTTTAGACCATGTATTTAAATCATATATATTATATATGCATATAAGTGTCTATTTCAAGGATTTTGAGACTATTTTTACAAACATATAAGAGACTAGAAAAACGTTTTATTAAATTGAATTCCAGACCAAATAATAGGTCAATTAATAAATTCTCTATTAGACCACATTCACTCAGTTGACTGAAAGGGGCAAAGGAAATGTGATCCTGCTGTACATATTTTTTGTTGACTGCAAATATTTTAAGAAATCATTTCATTCAATAGAGTAAAGTGGAGCATTAATTTCTTCTCCCAAAGAGTCTCTGGTGCATTTGTAAAGATCAAACAAGTTTCCTTGAAATATGCAACAACAAAGATAATTATGTTGTTCCTCTGATTATCAACATCAAATAAAGCATAAAAAGAATATATATTTTACCAAAAATGTTAGCCACAAAAAAAAAAATAGTGTCCAAAGGCACAGTCCAGGAGAATTCATTAAGGGGGATGTTAAAGACTTGCAATAGATACTCATTATACATTATAAGAAGATAGGTGGCACAATGGATGGTGCCAGGTCTGAAAATTCCTGATTTCAAATAAAGCCTCAGAAACTTACTAGCTATATGACCCTGGGCAAGTCACTTAACCCTGTTTGCCTCAGTTTCTCATCTTTAAAATGAATTAGAAAAGGAAATAGCAAACCTCTTCCTTATATTTGCCAAGAAAATACCAAATAGAGTCACAAAGAGTTGGACAGGACTGAAAAATGGCTGAACAACAGCAACAACAATATAGATTGTGTGTGATTGTACAAGTCTCAGAAAACTATATTCTCCTAAATAAAACCAACAACTCCTTAAAAGCAATACACTCAGGAAAAACCAAGTCCATGGATGAAGAATCCCTATTGTTTGGGCTCTGGTATATAGTAGAAAGCAAAGCCAGTAGAGCTGATCAAGAGATAGAGATATAGATCGAGATAGAGATAGGGAGATATACTTACAGTAGTACTCATTGAATGTTCAAAGACCTAAGGATGGCCTCTATCAGGCTATAGAACTCCTTCTGGAGGATTTATGAGGCAATAGAGGAAGTCACAGAAGTTGGGAAGCCATGCATGGATTATGGTCTGATTTTTTGAAGGTCTCAGATCCATTTCAGTGTTATTTTGTTTTATTCTAGAGGAAGTGAGGTAGTGCCATGGATAGAGCACAGGAGCTAGAAATAGGAAGAAGAGATCTGACTTCCAATCCATCCTCAGATACTTAACTACTTGTGTACTCTGGGCAAAGCACCTAACCTTTACCTTAGTCTCCTCAACTATAAAATGGAGGAAATAATAATATTAGCATCTTGTCCCCCAGTTTTTGTGAGGATCAAATGAGATAATATTTGTAAAATACATAGTATGGTGTCTGGCACATAGAATGTACTTAATAAATTTTTTTCCCTTTCTTCTCCTATTACCTCTTTTTTGAATACATAGTTCAAAAACCGTTACTTGCTTTAAAACTTTTTTTAAATCAAAGTACTTTCTATCACATGTTGTAGACTTCTGTAGAAATCAATGGCACTAGTCCCCATGGTTTACACAACACTGAACCAACAAGATAAGCAGTTGTGAATTTATTTTTCATGTATTTGGAAAAGGAACTAAATTGAGAGTTAGTATACTAGGCTTTTAGTCCAGTGGCTGCCACTAATTAACCATATAAACTAACTGATAAATCTATAAGAAGGAATGTTCACAGATGGACCTGGCTACAAATGATCAAGGAATTAAGCCTCAGTTTCCTCATTGGGAAAAGAAGGATATTAAAATAAATGATCTAAAATGCTTCATAAAATAAAATTCCAGGGTTGTTTTGTTTGATATATAGATATATATATGTACATATATCTATATTTCTTCAAACAGTCTAATGTTCTTTGAATTAGTTTGAGTTATTGTGAACTGATTATTTTGATTACTTGACAGTTTTGTCTCTTTTTGTTGTTTTGTTTTTTCAAAGGATTAAATTTTTTAAAATTCATTTGACACAAAAAAGTATTCTAAGCAGTCATACCTGAGTGTAGAAGCAGACTGAATGCCCATTTCTTTTGGTTGGTTTATGTATGGATTTGTTTTTGTATCTGTGCATGTGTTCTAGTTTATTTGTAATCTGCAAGGTTTTAAAGAAGGCCAACATCAATGAGATTACTGGCCCATCAAAAGTTAAATATGTAGGTGAGGATTAGATTATTGATAAATTTTAGAAATTTGGTTCCTTGTATTATCATTAGCTACTTTAAAATCCATTTGTTTTTTATAGATTTTGATAGCTATGTTACTAAATAATTTAATTAATTAATATAATCATTCATTTCAAACTTATAAAGCCATTATTGTGACTAATTTGAAATATCCTTACAATATCTTTTTAACTATATTACTATTTAAGCTTCATTATTGTGAAGTTATATTACTCTAATCAGTATGGCAAATAGATACGCTATAAGCATTTAGCTTCCACTAGCACTGGCTTATGGCAGGTCTGGGCATGGGTTCAGTCCTGGGGCTGGGGGAATCTCCTCTCTAAAGAAAGGGCTCTGGCTCATTTACTACATTCCCTGATTCTTTACAATCTCCCCAATGTTTCCCCAGCCCCAGAAGGGAAATATCACTTAAAACTTAGATATAGCTCAAATCTAGGATCTCTCTGAAAAGTACCAGAAAGATACAATGTAGATGGAGTATGAGACAGTTTTTATTTCCCAGGAAATCTTTAAAGATACATACCAGAGGATTGACAAATGATACATGGCACAACTCCCATTATACTCCCCCAAGAGGTTGACATTAAACATGGAGCGCTTATATTCTTGAATAGACGTTTCACCCTAACCTGAGCTCTACCTTTTGTGAAAAGCTTCTCAATGGGCTGTGTTTTTTGTTTGTTTATCTAGGCCAGGGCTAGATCAGGTTCATTAATCCTTCCAGGTTATCTTCTCCAGAAAAGGTATGTTTGGAGGAACCATCTCTGGTTACCAATCAGCTCTCAAACCCCTCAAAAATGTGAGGTTATCAATCTCATAATCATTATTCAGTCTTGTGAACTTGAAAAAGAAATACAAGAGGAAGAAGCACCCAGGGGCTCAGCAGAAATTAGAAGTTGGCTTTCTTCAAAAGGTGTACTCACTATGTGATTCTTCTGACTCCATGAAAGAATTGCTTCCCTACTCAAAATGCAAAGTCATTCAGTATTAAGTCAGTGGAAATGTGGTCCACTAGATGTAACTCAGAACCAGCAAAGCAGCATTACTCATCTGAGTATGTAAATAACTAAACAGCAAAAATAAAAACAAAAAAGCCTACAGTTTTAGGATTCTAGCATTATATATTTAGACTTGGAAGGAATTTCATATATCTAGTTTAGTTCTATAATTCTTCAAATGGGAAACAAGACCTAGGAAAGTTAAGGTTTACATAGGCAATAAGCATCAGAAATGGGATTTGAACCCTGATCCTTCGACCCTGGAGCTGGTGCTCTTTCTACTATAATCTATCTTACCTGGTACTTTGATGTTATAATTAGTTAGAACAAAGGTGTGAAGTTAATTCCAAATGCTTTATAACTTATGAGCATACACAGAAAAGTACAGGTGGCATAAAAGGAAATTAAACTGATTACCATTTATTTCCATGAAAAAAGAATCTTTTTTTTTCAGAAGTGTATATAGTGGGTCCCAAATCCTTAACCAGAAGTCTCTGAATCTGTCCTATGCAGAAGACATTTGCAACCATGCTTTCTGCCAACTAATGTCCCTTCTTGAAAGCCTGGAAGCAGTGAACAGAACACTTCGTCCAAAGCTGCAGTGCCCTACACATTCGTGTAGGAGTCAAAAATTGAATCAAAAAACTGGAAGGATGCTGAGATTCTCTTTGCTCAGTGCTTCTCTTTGCTTAGCTTAATCTAATAAAGCTCTGATTAAATCAGAGTGGTTTTTATAATAACTATCATGAAAAGAGAGCATTAGTCTTTCCTCACATCCTTTCATAATTAAAAGAGGAAGTTCTGTGTGTTTTGCTATGACAAACATCCCCTGTTTAGACCACTAAGGGGACTTGTCTGCATATACATCAGGCTGCAAGGGCTCCAGCTGCTGATCAGTTTCCCCCTTCTTTATTAAATTAATAGGAGAGATTGTTCCCATCTGGGGAAAGATTCTTTCAGTCCAACATCCATATTCATTTTTTTAGGAAATCCATCTCATTGTCTAGTACTGTCACATCTTTGGAAACACTGCTTTCCTTCTATCTGCTTATTTTCATCCAGCACAATGATAAACATTATTGAACAGGGATATATTTTGAAAGGAACACATTCCTCAGGGGGTTCTGGTAAGCATTTACCCAATTGTGTGCCACCATTTGTAGTTAACTGGTCAGATGCTGTATCTTGTACAATGTACAGGGGGGAATTTGAAGGAAGCATTCTTATGTTCCCTATAAACAGCTGCCTATTTGTGTGCCTGTTATGGATCACAAGGTTGTTGCAAAGATCAAATGTGATAATATTTGTAAAATACTTAGCCCAGTGCCTGCAAGTAATAATCAAAATAATTCTAACTTCAAAAATAACAGTGATCCAAGACTGGTGCTATGGGTGCTCCCTTCACTAATCCAGATCCTGGACATAAATCTAGAGCCAGAAGAGACCCTAAAGATCTTCTAATTCATCTCCCTCATTCTTTTTTCCATCTCCCTCATTTTATAGATGAGATGAGGAAACTGAGGCCCAGGAAGGTTGAGTGACTTGTCCAAGGTCACATAAGTAACAAATGTCAAAGTCAGGGTCTGAATCCAAGTCTTTTGCCAGACTCAGTGCTAACCTTCCATGCCATAGGGCAACAGATTCCAAACTTTTTTTGATCACAAATCTCTATCAACAAAATTGTGGAGGTATACCCCAATAATTGCATATGCATTTATTTATTTATAAATAATATACATATACTACAGCCCTAATATGTTATTTATATTATGAAACATCATATATTTTTAAAACATGGCATAATGAAGCAATAAAACTATTTTTATTTACTTTTATTAATGATACAAAAGCCTTTTTGTCTCAGTAAAATAAATTTCATTCAATTTGATTTTTTGTAAGAATGATATGATTGAATATCCACATCATTTTAAACCCTTACTTTCTGTATTAGAATAGATATTAAGTATCAATTCCAAGATAGAAGAGCAGGAAGGGCTGGACAGTTAGTTGGGGTTAAGTGACTTGCCCAGGTTCAAATTTGAACTCAGGACCTTCTAAGCCTGGCTCTCTATCTACTGAGCCATGTAGCTGCCCCTCTCTTCATTATTTTTTTTTAATCTTGATTTAACAATTTGTGAAGGAGCAGTTAGAAGTCTAAATATAAGTTCAGTATATTCTTATAATTAGAGTGGTTGTCATAGCCAAAAAAGATAACTCACAAAGACGCATAGATCCAAATGGAAAAGCTGAATCTTTGTACTTACTAAGTTATGTCACCCTTTCATTGATTATATAAAGTGATTTGTTTGTTTGTTTGTTAAAATTTAAGCCTGTAAATTTCCATATTCCCTGATGTCATTGAGTTGTTCTTGAAACTAATTAGAAAGTATCCCATTTCTATATTTTTTAAGAAGTAAGGGGCAGCTGGGTAGCACAGTGGATTGAGAACCAGTCCTAGAGACGGGAGGTCCTAGGTTCAAATCTGGCTTCAGCCACTTCCCAGCTGTGTGACCCTAGGCAAGTCACTTGACCCCCATTGCCTAGCCCTTACCACTCTTCTGCCTTGGAGCCAATACACAGTATTGACTCCAAGACGGAAGGTAAGGGTTTAAAAAAAAAAAGTAAGTTCAATGCCCCTTAAAACTCTAGAATATTTTAAAAGTTTAGAAAATTCTGTTTTCACATTTAAGTTCACTGATACAAAAGCTTCATAGGTTGTACCCTCTCATCATTTTCAGAAACAAAAGCATAGTTTGTAAGTATCTTACTAATTTTGATTGCTTCATTTTATCATTAATTAGTATATCAAGGCATAAAAAGCACTTGGGGTGAGACTCATTATTAATATAAATCCATATTTCATACAATCTTCTTTTAATCTCATTTTGGGGCTGACTTCTTATTAGATCTGATTAGTCATATTTATTTTTGCCTTGAATTGTGTTTGATAAATAACTCATACTATGACCAAAAGAATTATCAGGTTTTCTTGTTAAGAAAATTATTATTTTCTTTTTGTTCATTCGTTTTTTAAATATTCATGTTGTCTTTAATCTTTGGCTCCTTTGAGCAAATCTTTTTAAGTCACTTGTCCATTTTGTGAACTTAAGTTCAAACAAATAATATTATCTATAAATATACTTAAACTGTCACATGTAAATTTCAATATGTTACAATAAACAAGTTGAGAGTACCTACCAGTGTCAGCCCATCTGCATTATAGAACTGCTCCTTTTGCTCCAGATATCTTATATACCACCTGGAACACGTAGCTGTCTCACATACAGATCAAATGAGGACATTGCTGTTGATCTTCATATCAAATATTAGTACGGTTTTTTTTTATTTTAGATAAAAATAAGTAGAAGAAAATTTTAATATTTTGTTCCTGTTTCACCTGTGAATCGTCTTAAGTATAACTCACTGTCAACCATTGCAGTTGGTGGCTAACATTCTGGTGGCAAACTTCTCCAGATTTAGCTGTACTAGTCCTTGAGTGACAGATGTTGAGTCTTAGAGCTTGACTGATAGACTTGGACTTTCTTTGGGTAGCCTTTAAAAATACAGGGTCACCTCTATGCTGAATGAAGCATCCAAGTAAGACATTAGTGGAAGGTTTTATGAAGATAAGAAAAAAATAAAGCATATAATGACTTGAATATCATTTTCTTTTCATTAGATCAAAGTATTCAACTCTTCCAGTGGTACCCCAATGGCACTGGGCCTCACTGTTAAATCTGCAAATGCATTTTCTTTCAATTCCACTTTTTCCCTGCATTTCAGATATGATAAACACACTGCTTTGCCAAAATGATGGAATTGGATGTAACATTTAGTGTGGCAGATAATTTGAGAGAATAAATTAGACAGAGATAATTTGGATAATTTCTCAACAAAGGAAAACATGAGTTTATAATATTTTCCTAAGAAAATTCTACACAAACTTTTTAAATTAAAAATATATAAAAGATTTATCTCTTAAATTTACTTAACATAAAATTTTACCCTTCTGATAACTAATATGCACCTAAAATTGAAGACAAAGTAAATCAGGCTAATTAAAGATAATCTTTTATATCCTTCTAATTTCATAGTTAAGTTCTAATTGTTATTGTGATTGTTATTAAATGCTATACTTTAAGACTTCTTGCCATTTCATTTATATAATCATTTCCTTCACTGATAAGGTTTTCAGATGGTCTTCGAGATTTTCTCAGGCCAAAAAAAAAAATTATTAGTCTCTAGCCAAGCTGATGAGAAATCTCTTCAAGCTTAACTAGACTGACCCTTCCATGAACAAAACACACAGTCCATCCCTGGGATCATGCTCAAAGCCTTTTAGTTTGGCAGAACTTAGATCTCCTGTATACCATAGCTCACTTCCTTTGGATTAGGACATGAGTGGAACCTATTGTTTTGAAGGATATTTTCATTGATAATATAATCTTTTTTTGAAATTCTAGTATATCAGTACAGATGCACAGAAACAAAAGAAAAATCTTTTTAGCTAACTGTGCACCCCCTCTTGCTTGCTATCCACTGAGCCTTTCAGTAGTTGATAAAAGCATTCTCTTCTTTGTCTTTCCCACTTGACTCATCAGCATGTTGATCATAACCATCTTTATCTTTCGAGTGGTGTGGATCAGTTTGGAAGTCTTTTGAAAATGAACTGCATTTCAAGAACAGAGGCTTGCAGTGGGAAAATTTGCTCCTGAGAGTTGTGTTATACAAGATATATATTTCATCTTCCTTCATTAGGCTGCTTTCCTCTGATTTGAAGTTCAGTATTTCTCCTTGAAGAATTTGTTGTCACAAAAATTAATTACTTTGCTGCTAATAAAATTAGGATTTCAGAATAACAGTAGCTTTGTAACATTATCCTTCCTTCTGGGAAACATCTTTGTGCTCTCTAATGTGGAACTTAGTTGTTTTATAAATCCAGTACTTTGTTTAAATAGTTTAATGAGATTCTTATTTTATTCTGCTTTGTAATTATTTGTAAAATGCTTTGCTCTCAATGATTTATTTTTTTAAAAAAAAAACTAATTAGTGTGCCATGGCATGATTTGTCTTTCATCAATTTTGATTAATGTTACATTTTGGTACCAGTACTGTATGTTACGTTGGGGTCCCTATGGACCTCACTGAATGAAATGCATATTTATCTTTATAGAGGTTACTAATAAGTGAAATGAGTCAAAAGAGAGATCGTGTCCTTGCCAAGAGCCTCAAAATGTGAAAGTAATTTATATGGAATCCCTTTAGGAATTTCTACATTCCTTTTCCCAAGAAACCTTAAAGAAGGTACAACCACATATCAAAATGTGGGTGTATCTAGAGTTTCTAATCCTTTCAGAAGTTAATATTTAACAACAACAACAACAACAAACATTTATATAGCACTTTAAAGTTTTCAAAGTGTTTTATTTATGTTCTATATGGTGGGTGCTAGTTATCCCAGTTTTGCAGATGAAAAAATTAAGTCTGAAGGGCATTAAGTGGCTTGCCCAGGCACTTAATTATTGACTGTCAGAGGTAGGATTTAAATTCATGTTCTCCTAAGTTGAAGGCTAGAATTTCATGTACCTAGCTGCCTCATTAAGGAAGTCTTTCCCAAAACATTCCTGCTCCTCTTTACTTTCCTATTTTTAACTCATGTATTCAAGCAACTACCTAGTCCCTGTTTTACATGGTATGGTTTCTTCTCTGGATTTCCCTTTTAACATATGAAAGTGAACCTGTGTTTATGTAGGAAAGCTTGCCTGAAATACACAGGATTAGCATCCAGCATCTTTTTGTTGAAATACAGGGAATTCTCCTTCTGCCTTACTTCGCCACATCTCTTCTGCCTCAGTCTCCATCTGTATGTTTAACATCATAAGTTTTATTGCCCTGATTCCTTAACAGAAAAGTCAGAAATTCTCTTGAAGATTGTAGTACAAGCTCATAACTGAGAAATGAGTACTCAAGTTTATATTCCAGGAGATTTCTGATAAGATCACAAAGTAATCTTAAACTCCATCCTTATTCAGAAGCTTCTGTGTCTAATGTAGTAGCACCAGTAACCCAGCAACAGCAACAGTAGTAGTAATAGTAATAGTGGTGGTAGTAGTGATAACAATAGTATTTGATTCTATGGGGCACTTTAAATTTTCAAAATACTCTATATGTTTTGCCCAAGAAAGTATGAGATTGACCTACTTTATGAAGTAGGTTAACTCTGAGAGGCTAACTTGTGGCTAGTCAGCATTGTTCTTATATCTTGTCAGTGTTAGAGGCATAATATAAATTTTAATTTTGATTCTATATTATTTTTCCACTTTTTACTATATTATGCTTCCTCTGCTAAAGAACAATCTTTTACATACAGGAAAGAAGGGACGTTTGCCTTCAGCACCAAATGAGACTCTGATCTCTTAGTGAACATTCATAAAATAGATTTGATTTTTTTGTTTTTGTTTTTTAGATTCAAAAGAGACTTTGAAATTATTTAGTATAACCAATTTATTTCACAATGAGAAAACGAAAACCAAAGGATAGAGGGTACCTGATTCAGGACCACAAAGTCAGTTATTGGCAGAGACAAGGCTATAACCCAGATCTCCCAAATAGTGTAGTCTATTTTCTACCCATTCAGTTTAGTTTAATTAAACATTTATTAAATGCCTACTATTTGCAAATCTCTGTGCTGCCCTTTGTGGATTCATTCCTTTACATGGGATAAATATAATTAGACTAATTCACCCCCAATGAATGAATGAATGAAAAAAGAGTGAGCTTTATTATTATAGAATCAATAATTGTGTAAAATTATTTAAGAATTACAGGATATTTTATCTCTTTTTTTCATACAAAGATAAGGTTTGGTAACTCCTTGATATCTCTCTTTAACCTGATACTGATCACATATATTTAACTATGTTTACAGTTTACAAAGGATTTTTCTACCACTGATTTGGTGGTGGTGGTAGTGGTACTACTATTAGTGGTAATAGTGTTGGTGCTGTACTATTAGTAGTAAATTAGTAGTAAAAATAACAACTAATATTTCTGTATCAGTAACCTAATTAAAAAGTTTATTAAAATCCATCAAGCCATCAAAGAACTTCCTAAGAAAAAATCCCCAGGGCCTGATGGATTCACCTGTGAATTCTATCAAACATTCAGAGAACAGTTAACCCCAATACTATACAAACTATTTGACATAATAAGCAAAGAGGGAGTTCTACCAAACTCCTTTTACGACACAAACATGGTACTGATTCCAAAACCAGGCAGGTCAAAAACAGAGAAAGAAAACTATAGGCCAATCTCCCTAATGAATATAGATGCAAAAATCTTAAATAGGATACTAGCAAAAAGACTCCAGCAAGTGATCAGAAGGATCATTCACCATGATCAAGTAGGATTCATACCAGGGATGCAGGGCTGGTTCAACATTAGGAAAACCATCCACATAATTGACCACATCAACAAGCAAACTAGCAAGAACCACATGATTATCTCAATAGATGCAGAAAAAGCCTTTGATAAAATACAACACCCATTCCTATTAAAAACACTAGAAAGCATAGGAATAGAAGGGTCATTCCTAAAAATAATAAACAGTATATATCTAAAACCAACAGCTAATATCATCTGCAATGGGGATAAACTAGATGCATTCCCAATAAGATCAGGAGTGAAACAAGGATGCCCATTATCACCTCTACTATTTGACATTGTACTAGAAACACTAGCAGTAGCAATTAGAGAAGATAAAGAAATTGAAGGCATCAGAATAGGCAAGGAGGAGACCAAGTTATCACTCTTTGCGGATGACATGATGGTCTACTTAAAGAATCCTAGAGATTCAACCAAAAAGCTAATTGAAATAATCAACAACTTTAGCAAAGTTGCAGGATACAAAATAAACCCACATAAATCATCAGCTTTTCTATATATCTCCAACACAGCTCAGCAGCAAGAACTAGAAAGAGAAATCCCATTCAAAATCACCTTAGACAAAATAAAATACCTAGGAATCTATCTCCCAAGACAAACACAGGAACTATATGAACACAACTACAAAACACTCGCCACACAACTAAAACTAGACTTGAACAATTGGAAAAACATTAACTGCTCATGGATAGGACGAGCCAATATAATAAAAATGACCATCCTACCCAAACTTATTTATCTATTTAGTGCCATACCCATTGAACTACCAAAATACTTCTTCACTGATTTAGAAAAAACCATAACAAAGTTCATTTGGAAGAACAAAAGATCAAGGATATCCAGGGAAATAATGAAAAAAAACACATATGATGGGGGCCTTGCAGTCCCAGACCTCAAACTATATTACAAAGCAGCAGTCATCAAAACAATTTGGTACTGGCTAAGAAACAGAAAGGAAGATCAGTGGAATAGACTGGGGGAAAACGACCTCAGCAAGACAGTATACGATAAACCCAAAGATCCCAGCTTTTGGGACAAAAATCCACTATTCGATAAAAACTGCTGGGAAAATTGGAAGACAGTGTGGGAGAGACTAGGAATAGATCAACACCTCACACCCTACACCAAGATAAATTCAAAATGGGTGAGTGACTTAAACATAAAGAAGGAAACCATAAGTAAATTGGGTAAACACAGAATAGTATACATGTCAGACCTTTGGGAGGGGAAAGGCTTTAAAACCAAGCAAGATATAGAAAGAATCACAAAATGTAAAATAAATAATTTTGACTACATCAAACTAAAAAGCTTTTGTACAAACAAAACCAATATAACTAAAATCAGAAGGAAAACAACAAATTGGGAAAAAATCTTCATAGAAACCTCTGACAAAGGTTTAATTACTCATATTTATAATGAGCTAAATCAATTGTACAAAAAATCAAGCCATTCTCCAATTGATAAATGGGCAAGGGAAATGGATAGGCAGTTCTCAGATAAAGAAATCAAAACTATTAACAAGCACATGAAGAAGTGTTCTACATCTCTTATAATCAGAGAGATGCAAATCAAAACAACTCTGAGGTATCACCTCACACCTAGCAGATTGGCTAACATAACAGCAAAGGAAAGTAATGAATGCTGGAGGGGATGTGGCAAAGTAGGGACATTAATTCATTGCTGGTGGAGCTGTGAACTGATCCAACCATTCTGGAGGGCAATTTGGAACTATGCCCAAAGGGCGACAAAAGAATATCTACCCTTTGACCCAGCCATAGCACTGCTGGGTCTGTACCCCAAAGAGATAATGGACACAAAGACTTGTACAAAAATATTCATAGCTGCGCTCTTTGTGGTGGCCCAAAACTGGAAAACGAGGGGATGCCCATCAATTGGGGAATGGCTGAACAAACTGTGGTATATGTTGGTGATGGAATACTATTGTGCTCAAAGGAATAATAAAGTGGAGAAGTTCCATGGAGACTGGAACAACCTCCAGGAAGTGATGCAGAGCGAGAGGAGCAGAACCAGGAGAACATTGTACACAGAGACTAATACACTGTGGTATAATCGAACGTAATGGACTTCTCCATTAGTGGCGGTGTAATGTCCCTGAACAACTTTCAGGGATCCAGGAGAAAAAAAAACACCATTCATAAGCAAAGGATAAACTATGGGAGTGGAAACACCGAGAAAAAGCAACTGCCTGAATACAGAGGTTGAGGGGACATGACAGAGGATAGACTTTAAATGAACACTCTAATGCAAATACTAACAACAAAGCAATGGGTTCAAATTAAGAAAACATCTAATGCCCAGTGGACTTACTTGTTGGCTATGGGGGGTGGGGGGGGCAGGAAAAGAAAATGATCTATGTCTTTAACGAATAATGCTTGGAAATGATCAAATAAAATATATTTAAAAAAAAAAAAAAAGAAATTAGTCAGGTGACCTTGGGCAAGTCACTTAACGCTGTTTGCCTCAGTTTCCTCATCTGTCAAGTGAGCTGGAGAAAGAAATGGCAACCCACTTTGCTGAGAAAACCCCAAATGGAGTTACAAGAAACTTGCCAATGAAACAACTAGACAAAAACATCATGGAACCTTGAACAACTCGCTTCACCATCTCAGAGCCTCTGTTTGCTCATCTGCAAAATGTTAAACTATATGGTTTCAATGAGCTTGTTCAACTCTAAATCTTAAGATTCTATGAACTCAGGTGTCCTACTTCCAAGTCCAATGTTTTGTTTTATTTTCCCATGGCATCATACTTTTAGTCACCTATTAAAATATAATGTCCTTGAGGACAGGGACTGTGTTTCAAAAAAAAAAAAAAAAGTTTATTAAATTTGAAATAAATATATGCTTAATTCTGATGAGCTAAGAAGGAAATGAAGGAAGAGGAGCAGGTTCCTTAATCCTTCATTCCTAACTTCACCTTAGAGAAGTGATCTCTAATTCATATTAAGGCATGGAAAGAAGAACAAGACCTCAATATCTGTTTATATTCGGGGGGGGGGGGGGCAGAAGGAACAGACTTGGATTTTGTTTGGTAGCAAAATGGAGAGAGTCCCTAGAATAGAATTTGGAAGACTTAGAACAGCAGTGACTAACAAGTTGTAGAACCTGAGTCAGTAATACAATCTCTTCTAGGCTTCATTTTTACAGTCTCTAAATTGATAAGGTTAGATGAGGATGATTGCCAAGACTCTGTCTCCTTCTATCATTCTAAGAGTCTATGCATCTAAGTGTTTTATTGCCTTGAACATGGTTAAACACATTTTACAACAAAGGTTCCCAAACTGGAAACTTTTCTATCCCAAGACTATTGTAAGATCGCATAGAAGGGTTGTGGAAATTTCAGTTATTTGAAGAAAGAAAAAAATAGAAAGAAACTACAAAAATGTGCAATACTCATTATTTTGGAATTGGTAGTTTTATAAAATTATTTAAGAATTCAAAATATGTCTTTTTAAGTGAAGAAATTTGGTATCTTTCGCCTTGATATTTACCTCTTTGTTTTAATAACACTGCCTAGCATTTTTAAAGCACTTGAGCTATTTACAAATGATTTTTCTAAACATTAACTCATTTATGAATAAACCATTTTGTGAAGTATATAGGAATTGTGATGGGGGGTGGGGGTGGAATTGAGACTTAGAAGAGTTTACAAATTACCAAGTGTCACATAGTTAATAAATATGAGACAATGTAGACAATGTAGTAGTATAAAGGAACATTGTCTCTGCAATCAGAAGACCTCGGTTCAACTCTCACCTATTATGCTCACTATCTGTGTGACCTCAAACAAGTCATATAACCCCCTTCAATCTCTGTTTTTTGTCCTCCATAAAATCAGGAGATTGGTCTAGAATCAGTGCTGGCAAACCTTTTGGAGAGGCGGGTGATGTGAGAAATGTCCTCAGGTGTGTGTGGAGAGGGGGAAGGGGAGCTGCCCAGCATCCTTCTGCTTTCTAATAATGAACTTAGGTGAACTCTGTGCCAGGGGACAGTACAAGTGCCCACAGAGGGGACTATGAGCATCCCTCTGGCCTGTAGGCCATAGGTCTGCGACCACCAGTCTAGATTAACTTTCCAGATCTAGGCACCATTTTTCCTATCTCAGTATACTTTGTTACACTATAACATTAAGAATAAAAGGAAATGCCAATTTACATGAAACAGACAAAACAATCAGGTATCCTGTTATTAAGCTTTTAAGTACATAGTATTTGTTGTGGTTATTCAGTTAACTGGGCTGATTCTTTATCACGCCATTTGAGGTTTTCTTGGCAAAGATACTAGTTTGCCATTTCCTTCTCCTGCGCATTTTACAGATGAGGAACTGAGGCAAACAAGGGATAAGTGACTTGCCTAGGACCACGTACATCCACAGAGCCACCTAACCAGTGTGAGTAAAACTATTAAATTAATCCATTTTTAGCCTGTCACTGGAAACCTTCAATATCCAGCAGCACCACATCTTTCCATCTTTATCTCATAGAAGTCTTCCTGTGAAACTAACCTTCTCATTGCTACCCAAATGTATCAGGCTTTCTAGTCTCAGTGCATCACAATTCTCTCTACTTACTGGTTTATCTTTGTATCTCCTGAGTTTAGCATAGTGCTTTGCCTATAGAAGGCACTTTAAAAATAGTTGTTGAATTGATTTAAAGTGTGTTACCATATTTCAAGTTGAATGAAAGAATAAGCTTCATTATTGCAAAATCATTGACTATGAAATTATTTAAGAAATTCAGAATATTTTACCTCTCTTTTCACATGAAGAACTTTGTTTAAAAAAAAAAAGATTGTGGCCAATGTATGTCAGTGTACTACACTGTGTAGTTTGTCATACTTCATCTTTGTGGAACTTGAAGTGAATAGAAACAAGAAATAAAAAAAATATCTTGAAGTGTTTTTCTTCCACTGAGCTTTGAGGAATTGCAGCAAGTTTCTAAAGCAGTTTGACTTGTATAATTATATGATTTGTTCCAATTGGGAAGCTTTTTCAGCCCTGAGTTACTCAGATGTTACTGGCCAAACCAAGAAGTGTGCTTCATTTTTTATGTTAAAAAAAAATGTGTAGCTAGAAACAGTTATAAGAATTAAAGGAAAGTAAAAGTTCTGATTAAAGAACTGTATTTTTTAAGCAATGGAAATAGAGAGAGGCAATTCAATTGCCTTTAAGCGTGGTCACTGAACCCCCTCATATTGGTGATTATCCAGAAAACAGAAAGAAGTTTCTAATTGGTTCATTTCTTAAGGATTATTAAGGGGCAACATAATTATGTTCTGCTGGTTTGTGAGACTGGTGATGTAATGCAGTCTGCTGTCCATTTCCCCCAGCTGGTGATTAAAATGCCCTTGACTTGGATCATCGTATGACAATTAGGATTGAGTAGTGTCATCTGTTTCACAATTAAGTTCTATCTTCCATGTCCTCTGAACACTATACTGGAGGCTTAATTGGATAACGATATCTACTATGCTGTCCTCTGACTATGTCTCTACTACAAAGCCCAGTTAAAAATGTCTGTTGCAAAAAAAATGTCCCTAGCTAGAGAAAGTCTGTTTTTTTCACACACAGAAAAAGCATTCTTTTTTATTACAATTTATTACATTTTATATGCAATTTTATTACAATTTTTTATTACAGGTGTGCCCTATCTTACTTTTTAAAAATCCTTATCTTCCATCTTAGAATCAATACTATGCATTGGTTCCAAGGCAGAAGAGCAGTAAGGGCAAGGAAATAGAGGTTAAGTGACTTGTGTAGGGTCACAAAGCTATCAAGTATCTGAAGTCAGATATGAACCGAGGACCTTCCATCTTTAGGCCTGGCTCTCAATCCATTGAGCTACCCAGCAGCTCTCTCTACCTTGTTTTTTTAATTAGTAATCAGAAAGCATGACTTTCCATGAAATAGTGTTGTTATTATTCAGTTGTATCCAACTCTTCATAATCCCATTTGGAATTTCCTTTGCAAAGATACTAGAATGGTTTGCCATTTCCTTCTCCAGCTCATTTTACAGATGAGGAAACTGAGGCAAATAGGGTAAAATGACTTGCACAGGGTCACATAGCTAGTGTCTGAGACCTGACTTTTGAAGGTGCCCTATACACCTAAATGCTGAAGACTAATAGTTCCATAACAACGGTGCGATAAATGGAAGATAGTTCCTTTGACAGTCAAAATTTGGATGGTAGAAGCTTAAAATGTTTTTTTTTTTTTAAACAAAGTGCTAAGATTATAGTATGACTCAATGGGACTGCTAAGGAAACTAAAAAAACTATATCTGCAGGGTGTGAAGACCTGACTTACAAAGAGATCAGAAAAAGCCCTACGCTCAGAAAACAATGGAAGAGCCTTACTGAGTATAGATAGGTGAATCAGGGACAAAAAGCAAGGAAAAAAGCAACTTGCTGGAAGTGGGATAGGAAAGGAGTCCAAGTCTTTCCTTTAGAGAAGTACTCTAAAATCTGCAACTTAAGATCTAGCTGGAAATGACAATTCCAAAGTATCCAATTTTGAACTTATAGAGAAAAAGAGAGTGACAGACAAAGAGGGAGGTCCAGCTATGTTTATACATCTATATATGTTGGTAAATATTCTGTTGAATGTTATATATCATTTTATGTTGATGAATCTAATGTATATGAATATTATATTTATAGATCGATAAATGCATTACAATATTTAGCATGCATACTATATTTAAATATGTGCAGATATACATATATGTACACACACCTATATGATTTAGGAGTCAGTTTCTTCTGACCCTCTTCTTCAAGATACACAAGGAGCAGGGAAATTCATAGATAATGAATTGGAACTTGCAGAAGTTGAACTAAATGCTATTATTTTTGTTAGAATTTGTTTCTATTCTCTTTTCCTTTGTGTTCCAAAAGCAGCTAAGTAGAGCAATTAACTTGCTTTTTCTGGGTTTGTGAATGGAGCTTCTGCTAGTAAAGGAAATTCCCTTATCAGAGACTCCTTTGTATAAAGTATTTAACATCTCTCAGAGAATTTCATGACTAGACTAAAGAACAAAGTCTCCAACTGGGCATGAAGCCTAAAGAATGGCTATGTGGTACAGTAGAAAGAGCTCTGGCTTAAGATCTAGGTTCAAGCCTTCACTTTGCTCCTCCTTTTCTGAATCTGATATCATTATTTATTTTCCTCATCTGTAAAAAGGGGAATGGACTATGTCATTCCTGTGAACTCTTTGCCTTTGAAGCCCTTGATTAATCCTGTGAATGAAACATATTTTTTCAGGAGCCCCCAGTTTAGGTTGAGGCTTGTTTGTATTTTATTATCATGAAATCGCGCGGGATGGAGCCCAACTTAATATGAGGTATGACTGTATTTGCATAAACCTAATTCTGGTATTTTATGTGTGTATATTTACCCAAATCTTCATTCACTCCAG
The DNA here is from genome assembly GCF_027887165.1 of Monodelphis domestica. Lineage (NCBI taxonomy): Eukaryota > Metazoa > Chordata > Mammalia > Didelphimorphia > Didelphidae > Monodelphis > Monodelphis domestica. The sequence goes on along the minus strand of NC_077229.1, from coordinate 350,069,720 downwards.
GTTTGTTTGGTTTTTTTACAGTAATAAGACATGAAATATGAATTGGATAAAATATCACATAGAGAAGAAAACTTTCCCCCTTTATTGCTGATGCTCCTTTTAGAATTATTTCCACAGAGGAATGAAAAGTAGTAAATGCAAAAGATAATCTGGGTCAGAGAAACCCTCAGAAGACAAACCAGTTCAGACCCATCTTCATGTCCTATAAATAGTTTAAATGTGTAGTCTCTGAAATACACTTTGTCTTATACACATACATGTCATGCTAAATCAGACCTTAGAGACGGTCTAGTCTAACCCCCTCGTTTTACAGATAAGTAAAATGAAGCCGAGTCAATAAGTGACTTGCCAATAAGTGACTTGTGGGACACACAGCTATTGTTGGACCCTGAAAACTGATTCAGTGCCCTTCCCATTCAATCAAACTGCCTGGTTATTACAAAGTCTGACAATTGCAAAATCTACTTTCTTTGTTTTATTTGGCCTTCAAGAATGCACCAAAAGGTGTTTATGTCAGTGATGCTATTCATGCTTTAATGAAAATAATGAAAAAGGAAACTCAAAGGCAATGTTAGAGGAAACAAATCAGTCAAGAAAATGGAAATAATGAAAAAAAATTCTGATCAAAAAGTCATTAACATCATAATCCTCTGAGTTCTCTAGTTGAACAGAAACCAAGTTCAATGAAAAACAAAGTACTAATGAGAGGAAATTTGAGCTGTCCACAAATTAAGAAATTAAGATATTTATTAAGAAATCAAAGAATTCCCAGATATATTGTGTCTAAAGGCATAAATGACAACTTTTAAGGCACTGTTCAAATACTATAACTAACAGGCAGAGGATATCTGATTCCAGGCCCTCTGTGATATTTGTGGAAGTCTTCAGGACTTTTCCATTAAGGGACTCACTCCTGGTCACACAGCTATAAAGGATTGGAGCTGGGACTGGAACCAGTTTGGATGCCAGACCTCTACCTCTAGCCACTATACTACCTATATGTACTAAGTAATGTGAACCAGGGAAAAACTTGTAGTCATTATGAAATGAGATAAACTCTTCAAAATGCTGATTATCATAGCTAAGTACAGATAGGAAAAATTTAATCTTCATTATTTCTTTCTAATCGCATAGTCCTATTTTAAATATAGAAGCTATTTCATTTTTGCTAGAAAAATATTCTAGTGCAAAATATTCTCCCTTTTCTTGTGGCGATGACTATTATTTTAATAATTTCTAAAATCTTTAAATCTGATTCAGAGTAGAGGCAAAATATTTATTTGCCATTTAATATTTTTAAAAATTTATACCAATAGTTTCTAGAATTCCATTGTTTATATATAATGGTGTTACAATCAAGTAATGGCAGAAAAGTCCACAGTCCCTGGGTCTGTGTTCCTAAAGTATGATAAGAAATCTTTCATTCCTACTTAGTCTTTGTGAACTATTGTTCCTTGGGGCCCAGACTCGTATGAGTTGAGTTTATTAGCATTTCACTTCATTTTATGTACTATAAACATGTTCCTCATTTGTGACTATAATAATACCAACTTACAGTTACATTTGTAACCTTTGCAGATATATATTTGCCAACTTATATAATTTGCGGGATAAGTATTACCCATATTTTATAGATTATAAAACTGAACCTATAAAAAGTAAAGTGAAATCATTTCTTTTTAAGAAATTGATTAAGCATTTCTTTCTTCAGTAAGTTCATTTATTAATGCCTATTATATGTGAGGCACAGTGCTTGGTGCTGAGGATACTGAGACAAAAATGAAGCCATCAACCCTCAAGGAGTTTACATTCAATCAAGGGACAAAATATAATATACTTAGATAAAGAAATAGAAAATATAAGTACAAAATGTATATGAGGTGGGAATGGAAGATACCCACAATTGGGAGAAATCTGGAAAACTCTCTTTCCTGTGATCACAGAGATAGCCCAAGATGTCATTTTTTCTAATGCATTTAAATTACTTCCCCAAAGTAATTTTTACATTCAAGCACTACCAGAAAGGATATCCTTTCCAGAGGTAGATGTACCTGGTACCCATTACTGAAGGTATTTCTCCACGAATCACTTCCACTAGCTTTGTTATTGCGATGATGTTGGTGACTCTTTGGCTGTCTTCACATTCTTTTTACCTCTGCAACAAAAGTCTATTTTTTGAAATTTCACAGTATAGATGTGCCATTTAGTTGCAATTCCTTAGCTCGCATTACTTTGTTTTCAGCTATTTAATTAGAAATGGTTAATTGGGCTTCATGTCTTAAGGCAGGAGAAAAATGAGTCTTAAACAGTATTAAGCTCCCATAAATATTTCACTTCATGCTAATTCCTATGCTTCCAGCTGGGCTGTTTGAAGTTCTCAGAAAGCATTTTTGTTCTCAATTAAATACATAACTGGAAAATAGTGAAAGGATTATACATTTTACTATCCCAAATGTTTTTAGAATGGTAAGGCACCCTTTGCTTTATGTAGTCTCGCCATCATTTTATTGCATTCCTCACATAATTTATGTAACCAGTACTATTCACCCTATTTCCTCTCCCACCTCAAGGGCCAAATACACTGTCACCCCACCCCCCTCCCAGGGGCCTGGAATTTGCTCTATAGAAAGCTTGGGGCTCCCTCTGGTGGACATGGGATAATGCTTTGCTATACCCTAAATGCTAGGAGATAACTTTCTGCAGTGTCTTGGAGTAGAGACATTTATCTGCTCCCTTTTTAGAAGCAGGAAAAGGTCTCCATTTTCCAGCATGAAACATGAACAATAAAAATGATAATTGAAAAGAATTCTTTTCCACTAACAGTACTAGGAATGCAATACAAAAACAAAACAAAATAAAAAAAAACAACAGCAACAAAAACACACAAGTTAAAAACAGCTCTGAGTTTTTTAATTACTCCTACTTTAGCCCATCAAAGTATGAGATTGAGTCGTGTTTTACCATTTGGATACAAAGATATTTGCGCAAACATAATGGGGGCGGTGGGGGGGGGAGGAAGTGATTACATATCCCATAGTTGGCATATTATATTAAGAAAATATTCATTTGACAAGGTAAGAGGAAAAGAGAAAAAGACAATGACTAAGAGAAAAGAAATATGGATAGTATACATATTAATTCAGAAGTTCAGTGACAAAAAAAAATCAATACTGAATAATGTTACTACTGAAATAAAAAGAAAGTCAGACTTTACTCACTTGAAAGTTATCTGATTCTTTTTAAAATTTCCATTAGATATAAAAATCAGAAAAGATTTAAACTTTTAACTCTTCCAAAATTACATCTTATAAAATGCCAAAAAATCTTAGTAGCATCATTTTATCATCTGTGTTGTGGGTCACTTAATTGGATGGTATTGATCTTTGTAAACAAGCCCTCCCAGAACACTTCCAACCAAAATAGGTAGAGGCCACAGCAGACCCATGGACATCTTCAACTCAATATATCCAAACCTGAAAGTATTATCTTTTCCCCCAAAACCCTCCTTTCTTGCTAATTTTCTTATTACTATTAAGGATATGTACCACAATGCTTCCAGTTGTTCAGACTGGCAGCATAGGTGTCATTCTCCACTCCCAATTCTTTCTCATGCTTCATATCCAATCTGTTGTGAATGCTTGTAGATTTTACCTTTTAACATCTCTCTCATTGGCTACCTGCTCCTCTGACCCCGCCACAATTCCTCACTCTGACGCAGGAATTATTTCAAGACTTGTTTAATTTTTCTTTCTGACATTAAGATAAATTCTGTATTTCCTTTATTGATAATCTTAGATTTTTATATTTTCTAATGATTCAACCATTTTATTTATATTTTCAGTTTTGTTGGCATATTTGGAAAACATCACTTTTAAAACGAATGCTTTTTATTTTGTTTTTCTTAATTATATTTAAATAATTTTTATATTCTTTCTTAAAAATAATTTTTGAAATTCAAATTCCCTCACTCCCCTTCTTGATAAGAACAAGCATTTTGATATAGATTATGCATATGCAATCATGTAAAACATATATCCATATTACTCATGTTGCGAAAGAGATCACAGAAATCCCCCCTCAAAAAAGAAGATAATTTGTTTAAAGAAATACTTTTGCATGTCCACCTCCAAGAAAAAGAACTGATCAAAAGAAATAAGTAAGGTATCATTATATATATATGTATATATAATGTATATGTACATTTATGTCAAATAATGCTTTCTTCAATGGGGGGAAAGCAGAGAGTGGGAGGGTTAACTGAGTATTTTAATGTAACAAACAAATTAATTAATTTAAAAAGTTTTAAGTATGGTTTGATCTGCATTCAATTCTCTTTCTCTGAGATGGCTAGCTTGTTGGTTGTTCTTCCTGCCAAAAAAATATCCCCTGACAACCAGTCCATCCACCACTTGGCTGTCAAAATGAACCTCATGAAATGCAGATTTTACTATTTCAGCCCTTTTCTAAATCAGTTCCAGGAGTTCTCTAGCATTTCCAGTCTCAACTATAAAATTCTCAGTTTGGTGTTCAAGTCTTTCATAAATTTCTCACCTAAAACACACAAAATAAACTTTTCCAGTCTTCTATATCTTACTCACACTCATCTCCATCCCATTTTGTTTGAACCAGTGACAGTGACACCATCCCTGGAATGCTCTTCTTCTGCATCTCTGCCTTTTGGCTTCTCTGGTTCTCTTTAAGTTCTATCTAAAACATCACCTTCTATAGGAAGCATCTCTCAAGACCACTTCAATCTAGCACTTTCCCTCAGTTGATTATCTCCATTTTATTCTATGTTTAGCTTGTCTGTCCATAGTTGTTTGCATCTTTTCTTCCCTCCTTCCCACAGAACTAAGGACTGACTTTTGCCTTTCTTTGTATAGACACTGCTTAAAACAGTATCTGATACATATTAGGGAAAGAAACATTGAAGAAGGGAATAATCATTTATCTATAACTTTTACTATATGCCAAATACTATACTAAGTATTTTACAAATATTAGCTCATTTGAACCTCACAGAAACCCTAAAAATTGCTATTATCATCCCCATTTTATAATTGAGTAAACTGAAGAAATACAGGTTGACTGAATTGCCCATGGTCAATAACTGATAAGTGAAGTCAAATTTGAATTGAGGTCTTCCTGACTCCAGGACTTGCACTCTCCACACTGGGCCACCTAAATGTTTATTGACTTTGCCTAAAATTAATACAATTAATATAGCACCTACATTATAAGAAGAATGTATAAATCTCTATTCTTTTTTTTTAGAAATTATTTCTAAACCAATTTTGCTTAATGTATAGAATTAATATGATGCTAATGTGAGGTATGACTCCATTAAGTTGGATGGTAGTGTCTGCAAGACCAAACTCCAAAATCTGGAATCATTTTAACATAAAATTTGTTATGTTGTTTGATATAAGAAAGTAGGCTGGAAAGGAGGTATATCTATATCTCCCTCTTGTCTTGGCTTTTAAGAAGCTTACATTATATTACATATACAGGAGAACCTGCACAGAAACCTCCCATAAGTCAAAACACATGGGAACCTAAAGCCTAAACTTGCATGAATCCATCACAAGACCTGCGTATGATAATGCAAAACAAATGGGTAGATCTAGGACCTGGATCTCTCTCCAGCATTGCCTTGAATGTATCACTAGCATTCTTAGGAAGTTACTGGAGTAAAGTGATATTCTGGTTGGGAACAACCTTTAATCACATATGGTTGAATTGAAACAGTATAATAATTTTTCCTGAACAGTAAAACAGATCATTTTCACCACGGTTGACTCCTGTCATGTATGCATGGAAGGATATGAGCAAGAATTTCATAGGATGAGCATGTATGGATAGGTTACAATATTTATCATTGAAAAGAATATTCACAGTGATGTCATGCATCATTTGGAAGTATTGGAGCTAAATAACTCTACAAAGTCTTGTGTTTTGTGGCACAATTTCATACCTAAAATATCTAGTTAATGAATAAATATACGTACTTGAGAGAAACATTTCTATACTTGTGAATATATGTGAGTATTTTTTCTTTAAAAGAAAGTATCAAGGTATAGAATACATGTCGCACAAGTTGACTTGTAAGCAAGTTCTGAGAATCACCTCACAAGTTATTTTGAAAAATAAAGCTAAATATCTTATCATTCTATACTAATTCCTACATATGGAATATAAGCAAATCTGAATCTTAAAAAAAAAAGAATCAGCCAAGTATCCCAACACAATTTATAATCCCATTTATTAAGGAAGTTGAGGCTGATGGATCTCTTGAAAATTCAGCAGTACCAAGATGCACATGGTGATTGGATCACCATTATAGTGAGTAGCCAAGAGTGAATGACCATCTGGCTGCCTAAGTAAGGATGAACCAGCCCAGCCCAAAAAAGATTATGTCAATGTTACCAAACCTATGAGTAACCCTTTAATTTATATAGCCTGGATGAGATCTCATCATGAGAGAGAGAGAGACAGACAGACAGACAGACAGACATAGACAGAGAGACAGAGAGACTGAGATATAAAGAAACAATGTTTAAAATTCAACAATTCAACTATTATATGCAGAATACTGTAGATGATGAGAAATTACAAAATTTATATAAGATTTGGATCCTATCCTTATTGAAGGAATTAACATTCTAAAAAGGGAAAAAGATCTTGCATAAAAATAACTCTAACAGAAAGTAAAACCAACCAATCAGAGTCTACTTGTTAAACATCTACCATGCACTAGACATAGTGGCATAGATACAGAGAATAAAAAGAGAAAGTAATATAAGTTCGTTAGAGGTACAAACAAAAGTTGAGCATAGATAGCACAAGATTATAATGAGATAATAGTTACCGATTAGTCATTCTACAGAAATTGTGACTAAGAATTAAAATTTGCCTTGACTAAAGTTGATCATAAAAGTCTCAATAGTTAGAAGGAGAGAGAATCAAATGTAATCATTTTTCTCTATAATAAAGACATGCTTTCCTGATACCTCAATGAGCTGTCTCTATAGCACTTAATTTTGCCACCCCTTTCCTTGCTACAAAGGCTCCTCTAACTTATATACCAATCATAACTTAGATTATTCTCAACTTAATTTCTGTTTTCCCCTTTCTATTATTAGTTAGGTTAGATATTGCTGTAAAATTGCTTATCCCTGAAAAGTTGCTCCTTTGAAGTAATTTTTCTTTATGAGCATTATTTAGGCCATTGCTATTCCATGCATTCCTGTCAGCCATTATGTTTGCAGTATGTTGCCTTTTATAATACCCCTTTGAAATAGGTAGGTGAGTCTACCACATTGTGGTTAATGATATTACCTATATTAAAAGATAATCCCCTGCCCATGTAATCTATAGGAAGCCAAAGTACCTGACTGAGGATCAATAGCCTAACCATGGGGAAGTAAAACATTTCTATTCTCCCTTACAAACTAGGTATCATGTGGTTTCTTTTTTTATGGAAGTATTTTTAGCTCCTCATTGGAGTACAGGAAATATGTGACATTTCAAAGCCGATTATTCCACCAGTTTGAACTTTATATAAGAAGCGCCCTAAAAAACAATTTCACAATATTTAAAAGACTTGTAATGATTTCTTTCCACATGTTTTATTCCTTCAAGAATCTATTATATTGGTGTAGATACTGCCTGAGTCAATGTGGAATACAATTCTCCACACTTTAGTAAATATTCTTCATGGGTTTCTGTTGCCACAAATATTAATCGTAATCGAATGGTGGATAATCTTCAGGAAATGAGCCCTTCTGCATTTAGACAAATTAGTCCTTGGGAAATAGAATTTATTTCTAAGTTCATACTCTCAGCCTTCACAGGATGCTAGTCTTTCAGAGGTTCCCTTGGTATCTTTTTCAAGAGGTCAGGGCCACCTCTATGCCATAGTAAGACTACCAGAGAAAGTTTTTATGGCAGCTACACCTATATATTGCTCTGCTATTTTATTTCTAAATCTGTCTTATAGTCAATCACTGCTGTGTTGCTATTAGAATACTCAAAATTATAGCAGTACATGCCGAGGTTTCCTCAATTTGAATTGTGTTGCTTTTTTTATTATTATTTTTGTGCCCAATTTACTATAATGACAGAGGAAAGTTACTGCTCAGATTTTTCCTTTGCAAGCAGCAACTAGAGTGAACAACATGATGTCAAATGTTCTGAATGATTGATTGGTAACACTTCATTTTAGAGAAACAAGCCCCCAGACCTTAAATTTCTCTATAAAAATCTGTCCCAAATGAATGATTTCTTGTTTGCAGGAAACAAACAAGAAAAGATGATCTATCTGTTTCAAATACATCTTACTTTTTTTATTCTCTAAACACAAGGAGAGCTAAATATGTAATACATACAAAATGTTATATTTCAACCTCAAATTTAGCAAATCAGAAAATTAAGAAACTTCTGATTAAGCAAAGGACAGGACATATCATCACCTTTTAAGAATTCTATCTAGTGTGTTGTATATGCTCTTGTATACAAAAGTAGGACTCCATAGTCTTTCAAGAAGACTGAGTGCAAATTTAAATAAAAATTCATTATTTCTTATATTTTAATGAGTCATCCTATACATTTTCCAAACCACTGACAACCAATTACTTTAATACAAATAACTTTGTTATAATCATTCTTTGCACTTTAGGAAGCATATAACTTTTTTAAAAATCATATAGAAGATGGGGAGTAAACTAGGGAAAATATGTAATAATTCATTTAAAAATATTTTATTAATGATTTTAAGAATAAACCACCCCTTAATGATTTTTCAAAAGATCTAATAAAGCTTTACTATGTTACTACAGTTAGTTGGAAGTGTTTTTAATAGCTGAAAACAAATAGAAAAACTTGAATGAACCACTGTCAAATAATGACAATATTTGTGTCATTTATCTCAATTATTTTGCATAGTTTACAGATAGGTATGTCAAAGTTTCTTTAGCTAAGGAAAATAGACATTATTTTTTATCCGTACTGATATTATATTCATTCTATTCTCTTCAAAGTATCATAATGCTCTACTTAATAAGGAGCTGAAGTGGGTCCAATATGAAAGTAAGACAGTTGTGGGAAAGTACCTTTCTCTATCCTCCCTGATTAGTTATTTGTGATAATCAACCCTGTTTGTTCATGGCAAGGTTGCAGATTCTAGCAATGCTCATCACTACATGTAATCAATCTCCTGTCTCAAATTAAATTAAATACACCAACTTTTTCAGTTGTGTCCCACTGCATTTATTCTGTTGCAACACTTCAGAAGACAAAGAGAATATTTCGTTCCAATGTATCTTTTTTCCTAAACAACTAGTTAAAAAAACAACAACAAGATTTTGTTTGGGAGTGCAAGTTGTGAGACTAAATTCTGTTTATTTCAGTGTACATGAGAAAGTTACACATCTCAGTAGGATTTAATTTCAGGGTTAATGTTTCAAAGCTACATAAAGAAAGGAATTCCTAATGGATCAGCACTACCTCCTTCAGTGCTTTGTTTTTTATTTTGGTGTCTAGATTGTTCTATGTGGTTTCTGATGCTTTAGGTCTATTGTGGAGTTAGGCAGATAAGCCCATGAAGAGCAAAATTTACCTAATGTGGGGACAAACCCACATTAACCTGATCATTAAAAACCATGCACACAGTTGCTGTTCATTCAATTTCTGAAGATACTTTTGGTTTGACAAATGAGATTTTCTGGAAGCAAATTATATGTTAAAAACAAACGGTGGGTAAATTCAGTTTCTGATGTGCTTACTCAGCCTTACAGGTTACCTTTCAAGGGAAGGAATAGACACTTTTTTGTGGTTTACTTTATCACACGAGAAGGATCAAAACCCTATGTCTTATACACTTTATAAGGTGACTGCACCACTGAAACAACCCCATAGTTGTGCTTCTGAATCTTATGGTTATCCTGAAACAGTATGTCAACTAGGTAAGATGCTGTGGTTATATATGTATCATGGAGATGTAGGAAAGGGCAGAAGTCTGTTCTAAGCACGAGGAAAATGGCATCTGGAAACCGACTGGTAGGAAAAGGCAAGATGAGTTTAGGAAATAGCATTTGGTCCAGTTTGGCCAAATCATATGGTATGACATAAGTCTGGAGGGATAGACTGGAGCTAGATTGAACAGGTCTCTAAGTGCTAGGCAATGGGATCAGAACTTTGTTAGGCAAAGTGAAGTCTCCAAAGGAATTGGGGATGATTTAAGAGAATAAAAGACTCAAGTGGGGTACTCAAACACCTGATGGGTTTTACTATGAAGGACAAAATTGATTTGTTTCAGCATGGTCCCAAAGGACAGAACTCAGAGTAATGCAGAAAGGCAGCAGATCTGCACTTGAGGTAAGTTAAAACATAACAAATTAAAGCTATCTAAAAGTGAAATGGGCTTCCTCAGAAGGCATGTTGTTGAGAGGACTAGTGTACAAGTATGTTTCAGCCTAGATAGCTTATGACACCTCTTCCAACTGAAATTCTGTGGTTTTGATCTCAGGAATTACATGATTCAATTCTGTAAAATTAATAAGTACCTATAATGTGTAAGGCACCTGTGATATAAACGTAGAAATGAAGTAGCACCTTTCTTCAAGGGGCTTGCATTCCACTGGGCAGATTCAACATATACACCAATCAGTCACATACAAGTAAAACTGAGAAAGGAGAGAGAACCATCAACTGAGCAAAGAAGGAAGACTTTCAAAATGTCATCTCAGTTGATCACTTAAGGAAGATAAGGATTCTTGAAGGCAGAGAAGAGTTCTTTCCATGCATGTGCAAATGAATGGAAGCAAAAGTTGAAATGTCAGGTTCAGGGACTGATGACTGGCATGAAGTGAAATCAGAAAGGTAGGTGGCAGTCTAATTATGGAGGATCTCAAATGTCAAGGTTTGGAGTTTACATTTTATCCTGGGAAAATGATGAATCGCTGAAGTCTTTTGAACAAAGGGGTGACATGGTAAGAATCTGGAAGGAGTCTTGAATTTGAACAGGACCTGGAGTTAATCCTGGCTCTGCTACCTTCTGCCTTGTAGCCCTAGGAAATATCTCTTCACCTTTCTATGCCTCAGTGTTCTCATCTGAAAAATGACGATTTATCTTATAATACTTCTAAGGGTCCTTTTGAACTCGAGATCTGTGTCACTTTGTCCTGTGCCTTAGTAACATGATTTTGGTTGTTTTGTGGCCGATGAATTGGATAGGAATAAGATGGAATGTGAAGAATCTAAATAGGAAGCCATGATATTTCAGGTGAAAGTATCTGAACTAGGGGTTAGATGCCCAAAATGTTGTGGAGTTAGAATGTATAAGACTTATCAATTGACAAAATCCAACGTTGAGAATAAGAGAGAGAAAAAAACTAATTCTAAGATTATGAACCTGATGCCTGGAAGAATAATGATGTTCTCAAAATAAATAGGGATTAGAGAAAGAGCAGTTTTTGAGTATAACAGACATAATTTTATTTTGAACTTTAGTTTTGTGATTCCTACAGGATATTCAGGAGAAAACAGCCAACAGGCCATTGGACTTGTTGGACTGAAGTCCAGGGGAGAGATGAATACTGGATATATAAGTAATCTGCATGAAAATACTTTATCCCATAGAAGCTGATAATATTCCTCAATAAAATGAGTGTGGAAATAAAGGAGAAAGGCTGTGGAATACCTTTTCTTAAGGAGATAAGCAATGGATGATGTAGCAAAGGAAAATGAGAAGATGAATATGAGGAATTTAGAGAAACACAAGAAGACTTGCATAAAATGATGCAGAATGTTGAAAACAAAAAAATGAAAAATATATCCACAATGATCTAAGTGAACACTTTTTTAAAAAACTGCCCACTGATTAATTGTAATAAATAGTCTTTATCGTAAAGGTTAAGAGAACATATCTTCCTCTCAGTATGAATATTAAATAGGTGGAATACAGTATGTTTTGTCAGATGATGTCACTATCTTGGTTGACTGTGCTTTTTATTTGTTATAATGAGGGGTTCAATATAAACAAGAAGAGTTTAAAGCATAGATGACTGAATAATATCAAAGGATAACTAAAAGTCTTTTGCATAAGGACCCAAATAAGGAATGGTCAGAAGGTAGGAAGTAAAGCAAGCCAGAGCAGTTATTGTATTGAAGTGTGTGTATAAACCATTCATTAATGAGAAATTGTATTCATTCTAGCCCTGGATTAAGCTTCTGTGGCTAATGTTGGCTGATCTTGGTCATAAAAGATGATTTAATTCTTTTTTAAAAAATGAATAAGAGAGTGTATGAGACAGTCAACAATATCAGAAGCTATAGAAGGGTCAAGTAGGGGGCAGCTGGATGGCTAAGTGGATTGAGAGCCAGGCCTAGAGTCAGGAGGTCTTAGGTCCAAATTTGGCCCCAGACACTTCCTAGTTCTACAAGTCACTTGACCCACATTGCCTAGTCATTACAACTTTTCTGCCTTGGAACCAATGCACAGTATTGATTCCAAAATGGAAGGCAAGAGTTTAAAAAAAAAAAGGCCAAGTAGAATGAAAGGTGAAAACAGCCATCAGGTTAAGCATTCTAAAGATCACTGATAACTTTGGAGAAAGATTTCAATCAGAGAGCAGTATCAGAAGCCACAAGTGCAAAGAACTGAGAAGTATAGGTGTGACGAGATGGGAATAATGGAGGCTTTAAGTATAGAAAGTTCATTTTAGGAATTAGGTAGTCGTTAAAGAAAGTAAAGATATAGAGAGAATTTGAAAGGATGGAAGGATTAAGTAAAGGTCTTTTAAGAATGAGGTAGACCTGAATATATTTGTAGGCATCAGGTTTAGAGTCTATAAATGATAAGAAACTGAACACAAAGAAGACAGAAAGAATTTTAGATGGGAATCATAGAGATTAGGAAAGATGTATGGAATCAAAGGCAGAGGTGGAGGAATTGGTCTTGACAAGAAGGAGAAGATAAATGGAGATATAGAAGGACTTTGAAGTTTGAAATAGAGAAGAAAAGACATGTACTAAGTGCTCTCTACTTTCTCACAAGATTAAGAATTAAAGATATCTGCTAAGAGAGAATAGGCTAAAAGAAGTCTGTGCATTAGGGAAATTGTTTTGGTAGCCTTGTTAAGGATGGCAAAGGAAAAGCCTAGAAAAAGGGAGATCAGTCAGCAAGATATTAGAGTCCAAGCAGTAAGAAGTATGAGCCCAGAGTAGTGTGGAATTAGCGTGCAGAAAGAAGGAAAGGGCAGATGTAAGAGATTTACAGAGGTAGAATTTACATGACTTGGCAAATGATTAAATATGAAATATGTGGAGGAGGGAAGAGACAAAGATGAATGAGATTTCAAGGTTAAATAGTTGAGAGAGAAAAACAGTAGTATAATCAACAGATACATGGAATCTGGGAGAAAAGGTTTTGAAATCAATGTTGAAAGCAGTAGAATGTTTTTTTGCAGTAGAATGACCCCCCGAGGTTAAGTCCTGGGTTCAAGATATTGAACCTTTCTGAACTTCAGTCTTCTTTTCTGTAAAGCATGTGGAAGAATAATTCTTATACCATTTATATGCAAAGAAAACATTTTATAAATTGTAAAGAATCTCATACCTGTGAGCTGTTGTGATGATGATGCATTCGCTTCAGGGCCCTTAAGATATTGATAGAAAACCTAGATTATTATGAACCACAAGCCACCGTAGATGAAGCACTACAACTTAGACCAGATATTGAGGCTATAAATATTGATTTCAGAATAAACTACATAGAGGTGATCATTAAAAACATCAGAGTAGATGAAATCATTAGAGTTCATTTGACTACATTTGCAATTGTTTTCACTTTTCTCCCAAACGGACTGCAATACATGCAATAATAGCCAGATATGTGGATGGAAACATTTGCTGTTTTTCTTCAATGTGTTCCCTATAGCAGTCATCTCCAAAGTTGTGGCTGTGACACAGTTGCAGCTTTATAGGAGACGTTTGAACATTCCAAATGCCCAGAAATCCCACTTCTTGATCCCCAGGATACTTCATGACTGCAGCAGGTGCTATCCTGAAAGCTAACTCTATTGCTCCAGGGCAGTGACAGATTATGAAAGCCTCACCTCCTGCCTTTTCAGTTTGGGTAAGATTGAATAAATTATTCAAGATAAGAAAGCATGGAGGATGTGTAGTTTACATCCCTGATCTTATTGCATTATCTTTCCCAAAATTCACTTCTCTTCTAAACTTTCACATTACTCTGGAAGGTACCTCCATCTTTAGTAGCATCTTCAACTCCCTACTCTTGTCCATTCTATATAACCATTCATTTGCCAAGTCTTGTTATTTCTAATTCCACAATATCCTGCACATCTATCCAGGTTGCTCTATTCACACAGCCATTACCCTAGTTTATTCAAGTCCTCATTACCTCTTGCCTGTTCTATAAGAAAAGCCTCTTAATTGGATATCCTATCTCAAGTTTCTCTTCCCTTTCCAATCTATCCTTCACACAGCTGTCAAATTAACTCTCCTAAAGTGCAATTCGAAGCATGATTTCTTCTCTACTCAATAAACTCCAATGGCTCCCCATTGACATTAGGTTCAAATATTATTTCATCTTTATCAAATCCTTTCAAGTTTCAATTTTGTACATCATTTAAAATTTCTATTTTGTACAAATTTTATAATGTGCATAATCATTGGGATATTAGGACATGAATGTAATTTATAAAAACATAAGTATATCTATACATATTTATTGATGAGGCAACTGTTTTTAAACCACTGGCTTGCCAAAAGTCTGAAGCTTTGTATGTACTCTTCTTTGGGTGGCTACACATTTTCAAAGGTCAACCTCAGAGAGGCTCACCCTAGATACATAAAAATGTGACCTTTTATTTTGAGGCTAGAGGCCAAGACAATTTGGATTGGGCTTTTTTTTTCATCCCTCTTCACTTTTTGATGCTATAACATATGCCTCTGAACCGTCTTCCTATTATTTCATTTTTCTTTTTTCCATTGAAAATTATCCCCCTTTTATGCTTTTCTAGGAAGTGATGTCAAACTTTCTGAATCTCTCTAAAACTATGTGAAAAAATGTGTTTGAGGAGAAATAGGAGTCATCTGTTTCCTTAGGCAGAGATCCTTCAGTTTAAAGCTGTGATAAACAGAATTTTTGATGTAAATGATTTTTAAGGTAGGGAAGTAATTCATTTAAACTTAGCTGAAACCATTTCTATAAGGAATTTCATACAGGAATATAATTTGCTAGAAAAGGTTATAAAGATGATACCTCAGCCTACCTGTATTAGACTCTGAAAATACTCAGCAAAAAAAAGAGGCTAAGAATTTCAGGAGTTGTGGGTATAGATTCAGGGAATTCAAAAACATGAAAGAAATTCCTGTTGATCTAAAAATACTAGGGAAGCAGCTGACCAGAAGATCTGCAAAGTGCAGCAAATTGCTGTGACAAAAGGAAGAGTAAATTGGGAGATAAAGATTACAACTCTCAAAGAGAAGAAGGAGATGGCAAACCACTCCAGTATCTTTGCCAAGAAAACCCCAAATGAGGTCATGAACAATCAGACATGACTGAAATGACTGAGCAACAACAACAGCAATAACAACTCTCCAAAGACAGAGGTAGTATCCTGACATATTGCCATTATCAATAATGTTTATTTAATTCTGAATATAATATTTCACCTAGCCTGTGATCTGCACTCTCTCAGTTACAAACAGGTGACCTCTAAAATTCATCGTCTCTCCTACATCAAGGCATTGACAACCTATTTCAACTCCTTTCTCAAAACTAGCAACAAAATTGCCTTAAACACAGTGTTGCCACTAAGTAGATGGCAAATGGATCAGCTATCCTTTCTTCATTCATTTGTTATGAGGAAATAATCCTCATTAAAAAATCCTCAAATAATCATGGCTCAAAACAGTAAGAAGCAAGGAAAAGGCTAAATTTTTCTTAAATTTTAACTTTAAAAAATTCAATTTTCAACTGACATTAGATACAATAAAACTTTAGGAGTAGAAACTTCAAACGCTCTTCCCTTTGAAGAGTATCCATAAGTTCACATCTATCACCTAACTTTCCTTTAATTAAACCTGCCTTTCCACTTAGTGGCATCAAGATCAATTTTTAAAGTACTTTTTAGTCAATATTGTTTTGTTTTATTACTGGTATTACCTTCCTGAGGTATTTAACATTATCTAGGATTTTAGCTCCATGATGTAGGATAAACTAGGAACTTAACCACTTTTATAAAACGTCATTTCTAAAGAAAAATGTATTTCAACTTCTAAAAAGCTAACTTGCCAAGTCTGAAATATTGACTCATCCATAAGAACTACTTGCATTAGGGAAATGTTCTGTTGGAAATGTATTCCTGTTTTTATGTATGAGACTGGAGCTATGATTTCCTTATAAGGAACTTAACAGGGAAGAAACACCCTCTCCCAAAGAAGATTGCTTCTTTCTCTATTACTTAGTCTAAAACAATTGCCTGAGGCACTAAGAGATTAGGTGATTTATCCAAGATAACATAGCAGCACAAGCCCAAAGCAGGACTAAAGGCCAAATTTTTATACCTAGGCTAATTCACTAGCTACTATGCAATGCTGCTTATCTAATTTGATATTTTAAGTCAAAGGAAAAAAGGGATTTACCTTACAAACCATGTTAGCTAAAACACATCTTTTCCAGAAAATGCCAGAAATCTCAAGTCACATTTCATTTTGTCTGGATTTGCTCAGTTCATCAAACATTAAACATCAGCTTTGAGCAAGGGACTGAGCAAGGAGCTAGAGATACAAAGACAAAAATTAAACAAGCCCTTTCTGAAGATCTAAGGACCTGAGCTCCTCATTGGTGAAGCTGGGGCACACCGGCACAGCTGGCACACAGGGAGCAGCTCCATTCTCACTCTTCCCAGTGCCTGAAGACATTTTTTGCATGCCCCTCTCCTCTGTCCAGGTGCCCAAAGTAAGCAGTTTTTCTCTCAACTCTCTCTGGTAATCTGAGGATCACAGACAGCTTGAATTTGCCCTCTGGGCAATTGAAGTAGGAAAAGGTTCTCCAACCTAGCTTCTTCTGGTGGGTTCCATGTGCACAAATCTGAGTACTGAA
Source organism: Monodelphis domestica (assembly GCF_027887165.1). Classification (NCBI taxonomy): domain Eukaryota; kingdom Metazoa; phylum Chordata; class Mammalia; order Didelphimorphia; family Didelphidae; genus Monodelphis; species Monodelphis domestica. The sequence continues at coordinate 350,052,589 of NC_077229.1, read as the reverse complement.
GAATTAAGTTAAAAAGGAAGAGAGTTACAATGGAGAACTCAGGAAAGCCTTCCCATAGAAAGTAGCATCTAACTGGAGCCTCCATGAAAGTCAAGAATTTTAATAAGGGAATGCATTCTAGGCATAGGTCATAGCCTGGTAAAAGGCATAGAAACATGAGATGGCAAGTCAAGCTTGGGAAATAGTCTAGTAAGTGTATGAAGGGAGTCATTTGAACTAAGTCAGGAAAAATAGGTGGAAGCCAGACAGGACAGAATTTAAAATTCTACGTTGAGGATTTTGTTTTGTTTGAGTTTTATCTAGAAATAATAAGAAAGAAGTTAAGCATTTACTAAGCATTTACTGGGTGCCAGGTAAAATATTATCTCTTTAAGCACTTTATAAATATAATCTCATATGTTATTGGCAGCTATCTTAGGTGGTCAGTGCTATTATCATGCCCATTTTAAAAAACTGAGCCACATAGCAGGTTAGTAACTTGCCCAGGGTCACACAGCTAGGAAGGATCCCAGGGCAGATTTGACTGCAAGTTTTCCTGACTCCAAGCCCAGTGGTCTATCCACTGTACCACCTAGCTGCCTCCATAGGAGGCTATTAAAGTATTTTGAGTATGGTCATTAAGTGCTTAGACTTATGTTTGGGGATTACTTGTTTGGCAGCTGTATAGAAGCATGTAGACTAGACAGGGCGGTGAGTAGAAGCAGGAAACCAAACAGCAAGTTGTGTTAATAATCCAGGTGAAAGGGGAAGAGAGCCTAAATCAGGAGAGTGGTTATGTGAGCGGAGAGAGCTGGGCAAGTACCAGAGATATAGATGGAATCAGTAAGGCTTAGCAACTGATTGGATGAAGGGGCAGGAGAATGGGGGGAAAGAAAGGGTGAGGGATGTTTTAAGATTATTAAATGGCTAGTGTGTGCCAAGAACTGTGCTAAAGCCTTGTGGGTACAAAGAAAGGTAAGATAGTCACTGCTTTCAAGGAGCTCGCAATCTAATGGGGAAAATAATGTGCAAAACACTATATAGCACAAGCTGTATACAGGATCAATTGCAAATACTCAGTACTAGAATGATGGGGAACTGGGAAAGGCTTCTGATAGAAGTAAGATTTTATATGAGACTTGAAGAAAGCTAGGGAAGATTGTCGATGGAGATAAGAAAGGAGAGCATTGCAGGTATGAGGGGCAGCCCATAAAAATGTCCAGAGTAAGAAGATGGAACTTTTTATTCAAGGAAAGGCAAAGAGTCCAGTTAAGAGAGTATGAGTAGAGAAGACAGCTTGGAATAGCATGTTTGAATAATGTGATAGAGCGTTAAACAGGCAAGAATGAAAGGACCGCCATGCGGTAAGGGCCACTTTGAAATTAGATAACATAAATTTGTATTTGACAGAGTCAGCAAAGTTACATGACTTTCTACATCAGTGTTGAGAAGCACAAAATTAGGAGTGAAAAAGGCATATGGAGATTAGTCCAAATATGGTAGGACATAACTGGGGCGAGGATTTCAAGGGCAGATATTGGAGTATACTTGAACAAGTTAACTATAGCATCAAGATCAGAAGGAATGAAAGCAAATCATAAGACAAATGAGCAGTGCAGAGAAAAAGAGGAATTGAAAGAAGAGAGTTGGGAATAAGAAAAACGGCTTTAACAGAGATGAGGCAAAAGAAGAGAAAGAAGGATAACAATTGATAACTTAACCTGTTGTCTTTGATTTGCTTCAGTTATGTCTAATGCTCCCTGACTCCATTTTGGGGTTTTCTTGTCAAAGATACTGGAATGGTTTCCCATTTCCTTCTCCAGGTCATTTTACAGACAAGGAACTGAGGCAAACAGGATTAAGTGACTTGCTTATTGTTACACAGCTAATAAGTTTTGTAGGCTGAATTTAAACTCATGAAGGTGAGTCATCCAAGCCCAGGGTTCTATCCACTGTGCTACCTGATATCCACTGTGCCCACTGATAACCTGATACATTTTGTCAATGATTATTGATAATTTAAGACCTTCAGAATTTAAAGGCTAATCTGATTTCTTATTTTTAATGAATTTTCTTCTGGATATTTAGGAAATACAATCACAGTTGAGGACTAGAATAAAGATATGTCAGGTTCATCAATTATTCTTGTACACAACATAAGATGTCACCAATTATAATTACTGGTATAATCCACGATGAACAAGTGAGTTTAGAAACTGCATATTTCCTTCTACATGACATTCAGTGGCAGAAATGCATCAAAATTTTGGATTGGGAGTCAGAGACCCTGGGTCAAAAGCCCACTCTGATCATTACTACTTGTTTTCTCACCTATAAAATGAAAAAATTGAGCTCTGATGGGTTTTCCCATTCTAAATCTATGATCACATGATTTAATAAATTTGCCAAATATGAAAACTGGAAAAAAATTATAGGACTTGGTTCATTTAGAAGCATTTATTGAGTAAATGGAGAATAGAAACATGAATATGACTGGCCCCTGCCTTAAAGGAGTTATTAATCAAATCTTAAACTCAAAACATGGATAGAAATAACTGCAATGCATGGATTGATAAAATAAGTATACGGTGATGTGGTAGTTGGAAGAAGAAATCAGGTTTTTGTAGTATTCCAAGCTTCAACTGACTTAAACCCATCTTTTTTGATAGTTTAAGTTCCATATTGAGAAAAAATGGGATATTCATAAGTCACTCAATAGATATAACAAAAATAGATTTACTTAGCCATGGTGTGGGAAAGTTAGGCTAGGGACAGAGAACTGATTCAGCAGAGTGAAGCTTTCTTGCCTCCTAGTTGCCCATCAGTCTATGGCAGCCCAAACTCAGAGCCACACTGAAGCCTTAGTAGCTATTTTTGCTGATCCGGACAGGAGATGAATTGTCTGAACTCTTAGTCTCCTTAGAAAAAGAAGTTCTGAGGATAATTCAAAACCTTTTAAGTAAAAATTATCTTGATCTTCATTTGGCTAGTCATTAAAATATTATTCTCACTCCAAATTAGAACATATTGTATTTAGGAAAGTAATAACATAACAGCTTAATGTTCACAAAGTATTTCCTTCACAAATACTGTGGTGGTATTGTCTTTAGGAAAACTGATTGATTCTTCTTATTACTTTTAAAGTAATTTGTTATATACTCATTTTATTAAAAATAAAAATATTTTATAATGTTTAAACTATTGACATTAAAATGATCATTTATATATAAATGAGTATAATAATTTATTAATCATCTTTAAAACTACAGTCTTTTGCATACATTATCTTAGATGAGCCTTAGAATAACTTTATGAGTTTAGTTGTACAAGTATTATGATCCACATTTTGCAGATGAGAAAATCTGGAGAAGTTCAAAGCCTATGAGTCCATGCCAGATGAGGATCAGTAAAAGGATTTGAGAATATTTAATCTGGAGAAGACTGGAGGAGGGGGGAAATATTAGCTTTCTTGGAGTTTTCAAAAGCTTGCCACATAGAGGAAGGATTATATTTGTTCTATTTGACCAAAGAAGGAAGAACCAGGTGCAATGAATGGTTGGAATTTACAAAGAGGCAAATTTAGACTTGATATAAAGAAAAGCTTCCTAACAACTGGATTCATTCAAAAGTAGAATTTGTTTCCCATGTGGTAAAGTGTTCCTTCTCATAGAAAGTTTTCAAATCGGTGATCTCTTACACCAGAGATTCTTAACAATTTTTGTATCATGAACACCTTTGGCAGTCTAGTGAAGCCTATTCTCACAATTATGATTTTAAGTGATTAAAGTAAAATACATAGGACTCAAAAGAAGCCAATATACATTGAAATTAAGTTATGAAGATACTTTTTGCTTTTTTATTTTTTATTATAATATTTTTCCAGATTACATGTCAATACAATTTTTCAACATTTATTTTCTAATATTTTGCAATCCATGTTCTCTATTTCCTTTCCACCTCTCCCTAAGAAGTAGATAGTGTAAGTTGTACATATATTGACAATATGATGCACATTTCTTTGTCATATTGTGAAAGACATATTGTTCTTACTAGAGAAAAATTCATGGAAAAAATAAAGAATGATATGTTTCAATTTGTATTCTAACTATGTTCCTTCTAAGTTAGTGGATATCCTTTTTTTTTTATCATGAATCTCTAGGAGTTGTACTGGATCCTTTCTATGTGCATAATAGTTAAGTCATTGACAGAAAATCATGAATTATTGTTGTTACTGTGTATATTATTCTCCTGGTTCTACTCACTTCACTTTGCATCACTTCATTTAAGTCTTTCTAGGTTTCTTTTGCGATCATCTTTTTGGTAATTTCTTATAATACAACAGTATTCCATTACAAGCATAGACCACAACTTGTTCAGCCATTCTCCAATTGATGGACATTCCTTCAGTTTCCTGTTTTTTGCCACCATATATACACATACTCCGCATCTCTTTTTATGGTGGCATATATATATATATATATATATATATATACATACATACATAGATTCTGTGAGCACATACACACATAGTAGTAGTCTCTCGGTAACCAAGGATGATGACTGTCTTTGTGCGTTTTTGTGCACAAAGACACTTGTACGTGAAGATTTAAGTGGAAAAATCCATGCACAGAGACAGTCCCACTCTCTCGGCGTTGGAAGCCTGGGTCCAGTGGCACGAAAAGTCCTTACACCTGGAGACTTCCTCAGCTGCATTGGATGGCCGTGTTGTCTTTTGTGCTTCAACACGCCCTAAGCACTCCACAGTGCTTTGCTGGGTCGCCATCTCAGCCGTTGAACCTTCTTGTTGGTTTCTTCCGCCTGTTCCGCTGAAACAGTCTTCACATGCTGGGTGAGCAAAGCCCTGGTTCACCAGGGGTCGACAACAACCTGATGGCTACCCTCACAAGGTTTAGTCAGCTTGTCGAAGCCGTTGCCCGGGGTGTGGCCGCTGCTGCATGCTAGCAGCTACTGGGAGCCACAAGTGAGAGCTGAGTGTCAGGTGAGGGTCAGGGTTGGAGAGCTGCCCTAGGAGGGCACGACAAGCCCTCCAAACCAAAGATATTACTCCTCCCTGAGCTCACACACACACACACACACACATACACACACACACACACACACACATATATATACAGAATCACAAGTTAAGAATTCCTTATTTAAAAATCATTTTGAGCTGAGGTTTTTTTTTCAGGAATGGGTTGAATTAAAAAGTCAAAGAGGTTCCTTTCACATCTAAATTCTGTGATTATTTGAGTATGACTTACCTAGAATCATGCACCAATTACCTAGAAGAACCAAGAATAGAACTCAGGTCTCAGTATTCTCTGTATTTTGATTTTTCCAAAAAATTAACTTTAGTTGATCAGTTAGTCAATAAGCATTTATTAAGCAATTACTATGTGCCAGGTACTGTGCTAAGTGATTAGATTGGAGATTTAAAAAAAAAAAAAAGAATCCCAACTTTCAAGGAATTCAAAGATAGATGGAAAAGCTAACATGAAAATGATTGTGTAAAAGCAAGCTACATACTGGATAAATTAGAGCTAATCAAAACAGGGAAATTTCTAGCATTAAGGGGGAATCAGGAAAGGTTTTCTGTAGAAGGTGGGTCTACCTTTTTAACCCACCTGAATTATTCATTTCATTTCATTCCTTGTGAACCACTGCACAGAAAAATGCATTGGACATAAAGCATATTTTCCAAATGGACTTTATATGCAAAGTGATAAATTATGTTTCTTTGATGTACTGGACAAATGATACCAACTGTGTTTTGAGAATCTTCTTTACCAATAGTAAGATAGACTGGAGACATAAGGGAAAGTGAATATGCTTCATGTAGTACTCACTCAAAGCACTGAAATAAAATCAGGATCTCCCTTATGACCTGGCAGGTCTGAGGTTATTATCTAAATTTTACAAATGGGACAACTGAAGATCAAGGAAGTTAAAGTGGTTTCCTTAAGGTTATAGATATGATGGATCTAGGACTCAAACCTGGGTCCCCTGGCTCCAATCCCAATGACCTGGGCACCATACCAGCCTACCTCTAAAGGCTTCATAAAAGAAGTGGCATTGGATCTGGCCTTGAAGGATGGGTAGGAAATCAAACCAAAGATTGTATTTCCCCTATTTTAGGTAGAGAATATCATCTGAACAAAACCTCAAAGTCTGATAAGCCTGAGAAAATTCTTACAATCCATCAATTAATCAATAAGCATTTATTGTTTACTAAGTGTAAACTAGGTCCTGTGAGAAGTTCTAGGGATACAACGACCAAAGTGAAGCAATCCCTTCCCTCAAGGAGCTTATATTCTCTTGGAGGAGATTATACACACACACAAACACACACACACACACACACACACACACAATGGAAAGAAGGCATCAGGGCCAAGTAGTAAAGTCCAGAAAGGAGTTCTAGGAAAGATGGGGCTTGAGCTGAATCTAGAAGGACATTAAGACTTCCAGGAAGTATAGACAAAGTGGAAGCACATTTCAGACATGGTAGACAAACCATAGGAGAGACATAGAGAAGGAGACAGAGTGCTATATATGATGAAAATAACAAAGAGGCAAAACTGTATCATAGAGTTCATGAAAGAGAATAATAGTCAATAAGGCTAGAGAGATAAGTAAATAGGTTGGGGCATGATATGATAGCTTTTAAATGCCAAAGAGAAGAATTTATATTTGCTCCTAGAGGTGAGAGGGAAAAAATGAAGCATTGTATAGTGTTTGAAGTAACGTGTTCAAACCTCCACTTTAGTAAAATTATTTTGGCTGCTGTCCAGTTTGATTAAAATATAAGAGTGATAAGAGCTAGATGGACCTAGAAAGGTAAGTTGGAGCCAAGTCATTGAAGGTCTTCAATGTTAAAAGAAAGAGTTTACATTTTATTTGTTAAGTAATGAGAATTCATTTAAAGTTTTTTAAGCAAGGCATTTATATGGCCAGAGCTTAACTTATAGAATTTTACAGCAGGAAAGGAATCTTAGAAACTGTCTTTTACAAACCTCTCATTCTTCAATAATTAAATTGAATCCAGATAGAATTTATGACTTGTTCAGGCCATGGAGGTAGTTAGTTAGTGCCTGAGAAGTAGAGCTCATCTTTTCATTTCCAGTTCTCTGAACTCTCTCAGAATGGGAAAGGTATAATTATTAGCATTTGCAACATATGAATAAAATGACATAATGGACATGAAAAACTTGGCTTAAATCTTATCTCTCAAACTACCTGTATGACTACAGCTAAATTAATGAACTTGTCAGAGCTTCAGATTTTCTCATCTGTAACACGGGAATAATGCTGTGAGCATTAAATGAAATAGTAATATGTAAAGTGCTTTGCAAACTCTAAAATGCTATATAATCGTCAGTTATTTCACACTGTCTGCAAGATAGAATATCTCTGCTCCTTCATTTTGTGGTGTAAGATCCATTCTTTCTTTTTTCATTTCTGTTTAGGAATTAAAATGATAAAACTAGATCATTAACAAGCTTTTCTATGAAATATGAAATAATCTAAAAAAACCATCCCCAAAGATAAGGTTGACTGAACGACCTATAAACGCGTGGCTAATTAAAACTTACTCTGCAGCAAGGTGAATGTAGAAGCTGCCCCTTTCACAACAAAGTGTGTGGCTAGAAAGCCACACACATATTCATCTTGGGAATGGGTTAAAGAGTGATAGTGGAAAGTGTGATGATAAGTGAAGTGTCTGTCATAGAAAAAGAAGAGTATTCATTTGAAAATGTTCTTCCTCAAAGGTTATAAATTAGAAGAGGCACAGAATAGCCAGAAATCCATATCTCTCTGGCACTGGAATGAAACATGAACACAAGTTTCATTGGCCTCCGCTTTATCAAGGGAAAGGGGAAAGTTTCATGATATGTCCTGAAAAAGCACATCATTTTAACACAGACAATTCTTCAAAAGACTTTATAGACAATTGAGAGGATACCTCTGTCATCATCTCCTTAACCCCCTTTATTCATTGCTTGCTGGTATTTTTTCCCTTGTAACTGGATTCAAATGAATTAGGCAGAAGAGTGATTTTTCAGCTTGTGAGGTATGGGGAGAAGGGATGTATCATGGTGTGCCGAGGCCAGTGAGGGAAATTGTTTCATGAACAGATACTTTCCTTTCAGATTAATCGCTATGGCATGGCCACATCAAGCCCTCTGAATGAAACTCATACCTAGTGGTACACATCTGGATTATTCATATGGCGCACACAGTAGACTGTCTGGTCACTGAACAATTCATTTAATATCCTTCTCTAGTGTAAACAGTAGTATCTTCCAACTCCCACTCCTCAAGTGGGAAAGATTTTAAATATTTTCTCAAGGAGCCCATCAGCAGGCAGAAGCATATCCTCTGGTGGTTAGGATTATATGTAAAGCCATAGATGGGCCTAGAATTTCACAAGTAATAGAAAAGTTTGTTGGTGTGTTTTTCCAAATTAGAAAAGTATGAAGCTGGTATTGATTAACATTGTCTTCTGGATTTAAAGACCTTTATAATTTTGTGAAAAGTAAGACAAATAAATATTTGACACTACTCTTGTTTCAAAAGTAAGCCAAGACACAAAATAATTCAGGAACTAAAGTGGACTCCAATCAATAGGGGAATGATTTAATTAAATGTTAATTATAATGGAATACCTTTGCCACATGAGAATTATGAGGAATTCAGAGAAACATTGGAAAATTTGTTTGAATTTATTCAAAACCAATTAAAAAGAATCAGGAGAAGGAACACTAAAAGACAACCGGGTCCTGGGTAATTGAAATGACCATTCCCAGTCCAGAGAACAGATCTTAAAATCTAGCTGTCTGCTTTTGGTAGAAAGATGGGGAAATAGAGATGCAGAATGTTGCATACACTGCCTGATGAATTCTGCACTGTCGAGTGATTTTCATAGAATTTTGGATTTATGAGAAGGAGCTTTCTAGATCATCAAGTCCAATTCCATTTTACAATTGAGGAAATAGACTCTTGTAAGCAGACCTAGTGTCTGAATCAGAATTAAAACTCAAGTCTTGCTGACTCCAAGCGATCCCGGAAGGGCTTAGGGGCTTTTCTTTGTTCCAGAGGAAATCTCAGTGTAGGTTATACTGAAAATGATCAGCCTACAAAAACAAAAGGCATCAATAAACATAATTTGAAGACAACAAAGGTAGGTTAAATGAATAAATGAATGAGTGAATAGAAGCAATATTTCATAGTGCTTAGTCCAATACAAACAAAGACAGAACACTTTAAAAGTATAAACCCAAAGTTTACTTCTGATGCTTCTAGTGAGTTCAGCATCAAATCTAATAACATTTAAGTCATAAAGCTCTACTTTGTAGCTTTTAATACAGTTTAAACTATTAATTCTTTTTTGCAATCTCTAAATGATTTGGGGTTGTTGGATTTTTATAACAACTTCAAAATCATAGTGTGAAAGAATTTGTCAAGAGAAATGTATTCCTTTTAATGAATGGCAGTAATTTGGGAAGATTTTTGCAGGATGTTTTAATTTATAAAAATGTTTTGGCCTAGTTGTGGTTGTGCTTGTGTTGATGGTGGTGATTGTGTTGTTGTTGTTGTTTTATTAGGCAACAGTATAAAATTTATTAATAAACTGAAAACTTCTTGACAATAACTACAAGCCTCATTGAGCTATAGCAAGAATAGTTTACTGAGAGCCAACAAGGCTTCATCAAGAACCTGACTCGTGACACTTTAACTTCATTTCTTTTACTGTTATGGTTACTAGGTCTGACAAATGTCCTTAATACTTTCTCTGTAGTTTTAAGTCAAGCTTTTGGCAAAAGCTCTCCTATCTTTGTGGACAAGATAAATGAGAGCTACTTAATAATAACATTTACCTCACCAAGTTGTGTAGATCAAATGAGATTAAACAAATGCACAGAACTTTGGAAACCATAAAACACCATACAAATGCTACCTATTATTATTGATAGAGTTAGTACAGGCATACCTAGAGAATAAGCCAATATGTTGGTACAACCAGGGGCAAATATTACAATTTGCCCCTTCCCCTCAGTCAATCAATTAATCAATCAGGAATCATCCATGATGCACCTACTATGAGCCAGGTTCTTTGCTAAGCATTGGGGATGTGAAAAAAGTAATAAAAAAGACAGATCTTACCTTCAAGGAGCACAATCTAATGGGGAAGAGAACCTACAGACATATTATATGTATAATATATATAATTATATAGAGAAAATAAATAAGAAATAATTAACAGAGGGAGGATATTATAATTAAGAGGGAATAGGGGGAAGGTTTCCACTAAAAGAAAGGATTTTATTTGGAACTCAACTCCTATTGTTCTTAGAGTTCACTAATATAGTCAACTTTTTTATATAAATTAATGTTTAGCAATGACTCCACCATCTCATAGATTTGCAAAGTTGAATTTTTGAACCAAATACAAGACCTTAAATTTATACATATACAATTTCATCTCATTAGATTCAAGTCAATATTCTAGCCTTCAGGACCTTCAGTCCAGATCCCTACTACCATATGTCTGAATCACTGGGACAGTGGCTATATCAGAGCTGTCCTCTTTTCCTCATCCAACAGATTATTCCTCTACTCTTCAAAGAAATCCATCTTCTATTCAATGTTTCCCACTATATCCAGAGCACCATTTTTTGGAAGGGAGGAAGGAAGGAAGGAAGGAATGAAGGAACGAAGGAACGAAGGAAGGAAAGAACGAAGGAATGAAGGAACGAAGAAAGGACAGAGGGAGGGAGGGAGGGAAAAAGACAATCACTGAGAAATCACATAGTGCCTATTTCTGCCAGTTAACGATTTACCTTGATTAATTCAATTTAAGGAACTTTTCTGTGTAAACTTTTACATGGAACAAATGAAGCAATATTTTTTAACTATATCAATTCATTAGTATGAATCAAACTAGGCAAAGACAAGCTATAAGCAAAAACTACTTTCTTGTATCTGTGATGCCTTGGGATGGGTCAGGGTCCCAAGACTCTTGCCTGACAACTGAATTAGGGCTATAATCATTTATATAGTACTTTAAGGTTTGCAAGGAGCTGTACAATTTGCAAAAAGTCCATCTCATTTCTTTCTGAAAACAGCAATACAAAAGAAGTACTGTTGTTATTCTCATTTTACAGATAAAGAAACTGAGACTGAGAGAATTTAAATGAAATGCTTAGGCATACAGCTAAATAAGTATCTGAGTCATACATAAACCTCTATTCTTCCTGACTCCAAGGAAAGGGCCCTCTCTTCTACACCACCTACCTCCCTGTTAAAAAAAAATGATTTAGTTGCAAGAAGAAAAACTCCCTAGGAATCTCAATAGGTTCAGAAGAAAACCTTTCTGAAGACGATTATATATTGGGTACAAACTACCTGAATTAGAGAAGGTGGCAGCTAGGAATGCCACCAATGGTGGCCAACTATTAAAGAAGGAATTGTGGTGTTACACAAGAGAGCACCACATTTGGAACCAGAAGATCTGGGTTCAAATTCTAATTTTATTGTTGGTTTTATCATGTCCAACTCTTTATAACCCCATTTGGTTTTTCTTGTCAAAGATACTGAAGTAGTTCGCCATTTCCTTCTCCATCTCATTTTACAGATAAACAAACTAAGGAAAACAGGATAAAGTGACTCGTCTAAGGTCACACAGTATCTAAGACCATATTTGAACTCAGTAAGATGATTCTTCCTGACTACATGCCCAATACCCTATCCACATAACTACCTGTCTTTAAAATAATATTGATCATTTATTCTAAAATATTAGTTGGGAAAACAGTAACCTCCTCAGAATTACCTGATATCATTAGGACACAGAGAATATATATATATATATATATATTTGTCTCAGTTTTATCATCTAAAAGTTAGTAGAAAAAGCAGACTTATAATCAGAGGACCTGGATTCCAATTTTGTTCCTATGACTCCAGTAAATCACTTTAGCTTTCTCTGTCTCAAGTTCCTCATGCATAAAATGAGGTTGTTGTATATCAGGCTCCTATGCTCTTCTTGGGTAGAATTAAAGATGGAAGTAGTATACGTTCATCCAGAATTATTAGAAGTATCAAAGTAAGACATCTACTAAAAACTGCTCAGATAAAATCAGCCTCCCCCCCATTCGAAAAATTCCAATGGTTCCCTATTACCCTAAGTGTCAATTATAAAAATCCCTGTTTGGCATTCAGAGTCCTTCATAACTTGGTCCCTTACTACCTTTCCAGCCTTCTTATATCTTACTTCCCTTCACACACACTCTAAAATCCAGTGCTTCTGGTTTGCTTATCTTCCTCCCAGGAAATACTCCATTTTTTATTCTAGACATTTTTACTGAAGATCCCACATTCCTTGAATATTCTCCCTTCTCATCTGTGTCTCCTGGCTTCCTTCAAGTCTTAGCTAGTTTCACCTTTTGTAAGGAGAGTTTGCCTGGGGCATCTGGTAGCACCATGGATAGAGCCTCAGTCCTTGAGTTAAAAGGATCAGAATTCAAATCTGTCCTTCTATATGTCTTAGCTATTGGGCAAGTCATAACCTCAATTATCTAGCCCTTGCTTCTCTTCTGTCTTTGAATTACTACTAAGACAAAAAGGTGAGGGTTAAAACAAATTTTTAAGGCTCTGCCCATCCACTTTAATCTTAGCACCTTCCCCTGAGATTATCTTCAATTATTCTTTTCTTTATCTTATCATAGTTGAATATTAGACTGTGAGCTCCTTGAGAACAGAGACTGTTTTCATTGTGTTTGTACCTCCAGCACTCAGCACAATGTTTGGTATATAGAGGGCGCTTCACAAGTATGTGTTGAGTTGATTTTAATTACATAATCTACTGAATGTGTCAAAAAGATATCCTTGGGAGAAAAAGCTATTTCGTAACAAATGATAAATCACTAGAATGGTCACATGTCAAAATTCTAAGCTTAGGTAGCCGTGCACCTTCTTATCACTGTCAAGTCCTGCCTCTGTCACTTCTTGTGCATCCCTGGGAAGATCACTTAACCTTTTTAGGTCTCAGTTTCCTCATCTGTAAAATTAAGGGTTTAGATTTGATGACATCTCAGGGCCTTTTGAACACATAGTCTCTGACTCTTTGAAACTATGAACATTTCTCTTGAAGTTTCTCAAATTTTTATAGAAGGTCGTTTTTATAGAAAATGGCTTTCAACGATTATACTGACAAGATGGGCAATTCCCATAAAAATGAATCCCTTGGCCTAGATGACTGCAACACAGAAAAGGAAGCAATAGCAAAGATCTATGTGTTGGAGGCTATTTATTTGTTACAATCTTATTCTAAAGATTTTTCCATTAAGGTTTAATGTAGTTTAGTTTAAAAAAATTAAAAATCAATCTCATAAATACAAAGGTTCATAGCCAACATAAGAGAAATTGTTTAAGGGATTTTCATTAAATAATATATATGGTTTCCCTTCCTCATACCTCCTTCCTTCTCAAAAAAAATCCTACCTTTCACTTTAACCAGTGAGGGTTTCTTTCTACTGTGGCTAAACCAGAGAAGGAGATGGCAGGGACTGGGTTGGTTACAAAATTTTTTGCTTTGAATATATTGTTTATCACCTCAGATGAAAAATCAAAGTCAAAACAATTCTAAAAACAATATGTGTACAAGTTTTCTGTAGATTGAAACCTGTAATGAGATGCAGGAGAGGAAAAAATTAAAAGAACATTTCCTTCTCTGTTTCACTGTGTAGGTCCAGGATAGTCATTGATAATCATGTATATTGCACTTTCAAACGAACTTACTAGACAACTTTAATTAAAAAAAGAAATCTATAATAAAGTAATTCCTGAATACTGTGAAAATTCTCTTGATTGTACCATTTCTTTTCATGACAGTCTTCTCTTTAATAGTTCTTTTCATCTCTTTCCTTTGGTACTGGTTTTAGTCCTATAATTATTCTTCAGACTCCTTCAGGTTAACACAAGCAGTAAATCTTGTATAGGTGAGTGATAAATTGGATGCTAACAAGTTGTACTGATTTTCTCTTGGAATTCTTCTTGTTTGAACTCACCTACCATAAAGCAACATGAAAAAATGCCTACATTTCCCTTCCAGAAATCCCTCACTAGAAAAAAAAAAAACATACATGAACAATAAATCCAGATAGTATGAGAAGGCTGTGTTTCGTCTTCAGAAAAGAGTTCATTCCTGTCAGACCCTCAGCAATAGATTTTAGGGGACATATTTTCTTTGGGATCCCCAGCACATAAATTTCCAAGCACATATATGCCACAGTTTACAAATTTCTCATTAGGTTGTCCTGTCCTGGGACTCGAGGATCCTTGAAGTGTTATGTGTTAATCTTTTTTTTTCTTTTTAAACTTCTGTTCCAATTGTTACTAAACTCACTTAACCCCTCTTCTCCTTGCTCTTCCCTCTTGTTTCATTCAATCAGAAAGAAAAATAAAATATGGAATTTTTCAGGACCATGTTTCCCTCAAAGTTTATGAAACCTGAAAAGCTCGAGTTTCCTCTGAAAATAAAAGATTAGAGGGCAACATTCTTGATATTGTAGTGAGAGAACAAGTTGGCATTCAGAAAATGACACCAGCTTGACCCACATTCATTTGACTTGACTATGTCATTTCACAATAAAAATAATTATATTATAACCAAGCAACACTCTAAATTGGTGGTTCTCTCTATTACATACAAGACCAGCTCAATTTGAGTCTTTGTTCTTAAATATCTCAGAGGAATGTTAAACACTTTATTGAGACAGTTCACTGAGAAGCAGCTTTCTCCACGACAAAGAATCAACAAGTTAATCACTCAGTCTAGCTCTTTCTGGAACAAAAAGGGAAAGAGAAAAGTGAGAAAAACTATTGAGATTTTACAAAATTTTAATCCATGTTCTACAAGTTCAGTGTCATTATTCCATTGATTTTCATCACTACCCATTCCCCTCCTTCATTTTCCGAAAAGAGTAGGGACAAGTGATCCTAACACTGTCTAGTTCTACACTGTCTAGATCCTACAGTCTAGTTCTAGCTACCCCACTCCCTTCCCCATATCACACTAATGTTCATTATTTCTCAGTTGTTCTCATCCTCTGAAGAAATGGATCTTACCTTCCCCCATCTGGAAATAATAGATTTGTGTGAGCGATAGGTTATGGTCAGACTCATTTGAGAATTGTCATCTGTAATTAGGTCTAAAATTTGATGTTAGAAAATTATTAGGGAAGAAAGAATTAGCCCCTCATCTTTTTCTCATAAAATAGTTCAAGAATCTTTATTTCCCATTTTCAAGCCAACCATCCCTCCGTTTTCCTACCAAGTTTTGCTTCTGAAAGCATCAGGGGTCTCTGATCTATTGGAAATAGTGCTGTCTTTAGAATTTGCAGACTTGACTTCCGATCCTAGTTATATACATCTTATAACCTGTGTGACTTTGGGTAACTCACAGACTCTACAGCCCTCAGTTTCCTGACTCTAAAATGGGGGGGGGTGGGTTAGAGATTGCCCTTTGAGAAGACACTTCCTTCCATTTGTTTGCAAAGAGAAGGACTGTAGCATTTTCTACTAATGTGGACTATTGCATATAATGTCAGATCTTTTCAATATATTGACTGTTTTGTGGAATTTTTTCTTTATTTATTTTTGAAAAAGATCTTTGTTTTATGTGAAGCTTCTCTGTGAGAGAGTGAAAACAAACCTATGTAATTTTAAAATAAAAAATGTCAGTTAAAATCCATTTTTTTTAAATGAGGGGGTTGAACTATTTGATTTCTAAGGTCTTTTTCTAGAGGCATTCTTGACATCTGTACCTTGCTTTCCTTTGGAGAGTATAACTTAGTTTGGCTACTCTTTTTCACATAATGCTTTGAGTATTTGTATTCAAGAAGTCCATAGAAGAAACTAAGTAATAGCCATTGATGAAGTCTCTTTGGACACTGTCCTTTGACATTCCATATCAGATCTCAGGTCTGTTATTACCAGACTTCTGTAATCCAGCCCAGTTCAGGCAAGCCCACATTTGGTTTCTGGTCTCTGTATACTTTAACCTTCTTATAGGCTGAAGTTTGGCTCCTCAGGAGCATAACTTTTATTTAAGCATAATTGCTATGGAAATAACCACCTCCCTATCATTCTGTTTCACCTAAAATATTTTATAAAAATTATTATTAATGATTGAGGGGAGGGTGGTTGGACTTTATATCTATAGAAAAACTTTAAGGATTTAAAAACAAATGGAAGAGGAGGAAAGGCACCCTTGTTTCTCATTCTAGCTGAGATGGCATTTTCTAAGCCTCTTTCATTCAATAGCCATCCTAGAAAAAAAAAGTCTTGGAATGGAAACCCTGAATTTGAGTACCTTAATGCTGATCCTTAGCATCCTAATTAATGGTTACCCATGACCCAGATCATGGAGTATTGCACTACTGGCATTTCTGGTCGTTGGCTGCAATTCAATTAATTGAGACTTTTTGCTGTTGCTAAAGGAAAATGTGAAATGGGGGTATTTATAACTATGAATTCCTGTTTTTTATTTAAGGTTATCTGTAAGAAGTTTTACACCATTGACAGCAGCACTGTAGCCTCCTGGAATTATAATATAATGCTGGCATTAATAAGCTGAGGCTCAAAAATTTCACCTAAGTTTTCTCCTTGCCTTCAAAGAAGGCTTTTATGCATTTCAAAAGCAGGTGTATACTTACTTGAACAGGGAGAAAAAAATGATCATTTTATACAACTTTCTGCTCTGTTGTGGAGAAAGGACAATTAGATTACAGTCCATTAACAGTCCCAGGCTCTGCAGATGTCCCCCAGCAATAGCTAGAAATGACAATTGCTTAGAGGTCTAAAGGATGTTCTGAGTTCGTTTGCACATTCAGTGAGATTCATTTTATAATTGGCAGCTGTGCCAATTGTTATATTGGAGCACTTCAATTTCTCTATTATTACAGAAAATATATCTGAAAATATTGAGTTCTCTTACCAACTAAATTTGTAGAGACAAGGCAAAGGCACTATTGAAGTTCTATCCTTTTATTTTTCTAAAAAAATAAAATAAATGTATATGTTCATATATATATATATATTAGTTTTAATAAAAAATAAATAAAAATGGGATTTTTTCCTGTTTAAATTAATCTTTTTATTTTCCTTTCAGGTGTTCTTCTTCATCTATCTTAACTAGAAAGATTTCAGAATGTATTACTTCATAGTACAGACTAGGATTCACATGTAATGGGCACTCAATAAATACTTGTTGAATTGAATAATCAATTCATTTGTTAATTAATATATATTGATGTTTTACTCTTTGCCTTGAAATGAAATGTTGAATACAAAAATCATTTAATCTATATGGAAGGAGGAAGAGAATTTCCCCTATTTAGCCAGGCATCAGAAAAGGTGAAATTGGGGACACTTAAAGCAAATACTCCCTTGAACCTCTGAATCCTCAGAGCTCGTGTAGATGAGCAACTCGAGAAGGGGCAAAATCAGTCAAACAGCGATGTAGCAAACATTAAGTGCTAAGTGCTCTCCAAGGTACACTTTACATCTCCCTAATTCATACACATTTCTTTCCAAAACCCAAAGTACATCATTCTATTAATCATCAACTGTAATGCTCACCTTTACTATCCATGGCTTCAATTGCCAGTCCTTCGATTTTTGTGAAGAAGTTAATGACCAGATTCTTCTTATTTCCAGAATGGGTCTGCATTACAAAGCATTTTGCTTTATGCTAAACTTAGAACTGCCTATATTTGGAATGCTAGTATATTTGTTGGAGTTTGCAAGCCTCCAATCAGATGATCTTTAAAAACAAACATGATTAAGGATAAAGAATGAATAAAGGATGATAACCTAGAGCTACCTTTCAAATGAATAATTCCCTAAGTGATGGTGATGGTGATGCCTGGGATGTTTTTATTTGAGCTTTCTCGTGAAGATTTCAAAAATACTTTGCATAATTTTCCTTCTAAATTCTTACAAAGCTAATCATATTGAAATCAATTCTATCTCAATAGCTCAGTATATTATCAAGTCATTATCCTTGACTTTACAGGGAGGCAGCATATGTGAAGGAGTGGAAATTGCCTAAAATAGGAGCGAATACATGCCTTCTTATCCTGCTTTTATTATTTACTTGCCATGTGACTTTGGAGAAATCACAGCACCTGAGAGCCTCAGTTTTCTCATCTGCAAAATGGGGATAATAATAGGTTCTGAAACCTGATTATTACATCATTCATAGTAGTCTCTAGATAACTATACAGATGCAAGTATATGTGTGTGTATAGATATAGATAGATATAGCCTTCATCAGTGACAGTAGTATCATTAGAAGTGGTTATCAGTAGTAATTAAGTTATACTCAAAAGAAGTACAAAAGAAAGAGAAAACAGGGATCCTGAGAATTTTTTAAAGTAAATTGGAGAATTAGGACAAGGATCAAGAATTCAATGCTATGGACTCTGTCCTTATAGTTACATGTCATTTATTCCCTTTAAAGATTTTTTTCTTTAATTTCAAGTCATTTTATATTTGAAAACTCCCTTACATTGTTTAAGATGTGGGAAATGGGCACATTTAATATTAGCATTATATATAACACCTCAAGATTCAGATCTGGTCTATTAATGGTTCACACTAGGGAAGAAGCGAATAAATGAACAGAATTGAAAAGCCCTTCAATTGATGACTGAAGTAGTTCAACTCATATGGAGTGATTATTTTGAACAATAATTTTCCAGTGAAATTTAAAAATAATTTAGTTCCCCACTGGCCTTCATTGCTTTTCTGGTTTCCTATTGTTACTAATTGTTCTCTTGCCCTGTGATAGTCACCATTTAATTAGACATTGACCTTCTTTGACAACTGCAATAAGACTTGAGGAAGGATAAATGATATATTTTTAGTTTTCTATCCTCATCCTTCACTTACTTAAACATGTATTAATTAACTTGTTCTGGCAAGTGTTAGTAAACATTGAACAAGGGCATTGCTTTAGTGATATAATTAAAATTCTCTTTTAAAATGTTTTGCATAATACTTTATGCACAATTTGGCTCAAGTAAACAGAGGTTCTAATTAAAGTTTTTAAACGAAGCTAATCAAAACTGATAAAATGTTCAACATCCCACTGCAGCTTATAGCTAGCATCTTTCCATCCAATCCAAGTCTAATGTAATGGTCAATTGATAAGGATAAGAATGGATGAATAAATGTGTATATATCTTTATTCGTGCCTTTACCAATTTATTTGCTCAAGGAGCATAAATTAGTAAAGTTTATCTGAATTTTATCTGCAAAATGGGTCTAAAAGTAGCTGGCCATCCAGGAGATCTTCAGAGGAGAAATTAATTGTAAAACATTATGAGAGCTCTTCAAAAATGAAGTGTTACGTGAAATTGCTGAGTAAATTAGCTTCCCCCCCCCCATAATTTCATTTAATTGAGGAAATGACTTTTGCAGTTTACATTTTTACATAAATATCAGTTGCTAAGTAGCCCCCTTCTTGTGTAAGAGAGTTAATGTAGCCTCCAGGGCTAACACCAGAAGAGGAGTACAACCCTAGTTCAGTCTCCACCTCTGTAAAAAAAATTTCAAATAAAAATGGTGACAAGAATAAAATCCATTTTACTCAACCATTTTCTAGATGGACTTCAAGTGAAAAGTATGTTGAAGAAACGGTTCTGCTAGGGTGTTTGATTCTTCCACTAAAGTCTTGCTTCACTTCCTAATCATAGGTCAGACTCAAGCTGGGGACTTCCTAGATAGTTCAAGCCAGTAAAACCCAGTCTCTACAAGGTCCTCCCAGGTTGGATAGGCTTAGATTGTGGCCCTGGAAGACACAGGATGTCTGCTATGGGAGATCCAGCCTTGGTAAACTGTGAAGGGCTAATCATAAGACTGGCTGTCAAAGGTGTAAATGTCTGTTCAGGGGGGGAAAGGGTGTAAATGTTCAGTCACAACAAGGGAGGAAGACAAGGTTTTAAATTATGGAAGGATATGGGATCTGCTTCTTTGGAAGGAGTACCCACAATCACAGCTGCAGTTACAGTTTGTTTTTTAAAGTATTGAAATAAAATTTGTCTAGTTAAAGTGTGACTGTTCTGACCAATAGCTTTTACCTAAAGGTGAATTTTAAAAGAAGACCTTGTTAGCTGGAATGAATCTTTAATGAGGAGACTGTACAACACGGATTTTCTTAACATTTTTTGTGTCATGGACCCCTTTGGCAGTCTGGTGAAGCCTATTTCTAAGAATGCATATATATATTTTTTAAATACAAAAAACACATAGGGTTGCAAAGGAAAGCAATTATATTGAAATAAAGTAATTCCCACATAACCCCCTCCAAATTCAGGATTCCCTGAAATGTGTACATTGGATAGACACATTAGGAATCTGTGAACCCCAAATTAAAATCATCTATCGTAGAATGACAGTTTTGAGGGTAACAAAAATGTTATATTTAGAAGGAATCACAATGGCTATCTAGTCCAATTTATACAATCAATAGTCAGGAAACATTTATTAAGCACATACTATGTGTCAGGAGCTGTGCTAAGCACTCAGGATACAAAAAGAAGTAGAACACAGTCCTGACCCTCAAGGAGCTTACAATCTAATGGGGAAAACAACATGCATAAAAATATAAAAGAGAAATCTCCACTATAGTATACCTAACAAGCAGTTATATAGTTCATCTCTTAAACTGAGTAAAAATTGTTTTAAATTAATGGGCAATTTATTTCAAAAGAACTACTTTGGGATGATGGCAACACAATTGCTTTTTTGACTAGAGGGACCTCGTCTTCTGGCTCATGAGCTTGTAAGCAAATGCCAACTGTGGATGTGAAGGCTAGGAACAGGATCCTCATCTCCATTCGCTGTCAGTAGACTGATTTTGGGGTGTTCCCTGATGTTCCCCTCTGGTATTGTAGAATGGATAATAACCTTATTATCCTCAAGAAGTCTTCACTCTTGGTGTTCAGTTAATGGTTAATTCCTGCTATGTACAACGAGGATTGCGCTAGGTGCTAGAAAGTATAGAGGCGAAAACAAGAAAAGAGATTCAGCCCTCAAAGAACTTAGAGTCTAGTGTTAGGAGATAAAACTAGAGTCATAATAAGGCTTAAGACTTTGGTCATTGTCAGTACTTTAGCAGAGGCATCATTTGTCCTCATGCTGGTGCACAAGCTAGCATTCCCACATTTCCACAGAATCAGTTGGCTTGAGGTGTGACAAGATCCCAGCCCTCTTCCCTCTTGCTCTCCCCAATTCTGCAATCATACTGTCCTTTTCTCAGAGCTTGCCTCCCCAGATGAGTGAATCTCTGCACAACCAGTTCTCTGTGCCCTCACAGAAGCTAAATAGTGCAGTGGATAAAGCACTGTACACAGAATGGAAAAGATCTGAGTTTAAATCCATTCTGAGGCACTGTCAAACTGCATGACACTGGGCAAGTCATTTAACTCCTCAACTATAAAATGAGAATAACAATAATGCCTACCTTCCAGTGTTAATTGTAAGGATCAAATGAAATAAAGATTTGTAAAAGGATGTAGCAGGTGCTTCGTGAATAAGTGTTTCCTTGCTTTCAACTGCCCAACACAGTTTTATAGTTCTTTTTATGGTTCTAAGTTGTCCCCTAGGATGGTTGGGCCAGTTCACAGCTCCGCCAACAGTGCATGAGTGTACACATTTTTCCACATCCTCTTCATCATCATTATTTTCCTTTTCTGTCATGATAACCAATCTGACATGTGAAGTGGTACCTTAGAGTTGTTTTGTTTTATTTCTCTAATTATTAGTAATTTGAAGCATTTCTTCACATGACTATTAATACCTTTGGTTCCTTCTCAAAAATGCCCATTTACATCTTTTGTCCATTGTAAGATCGCTATGCTTTTGATAAATTAGAACTTTATCAGAGAATCTTGATATATTTCTTCCTCAGTTTCCTGTTTTCCCTCTAATTTTAGCTGTTTCATTTTTGTTTGTGTAAAAACATTTTCATTTCATGTAATCAATATGATCAATTTGACTTCCCATGTTCCTCTATCTCTCTTGTTTGATCATAAACTCTTCCCTTAGACTTATAAGAAGTAATGCTATCCACATTCAGAGGAAGAACTGTGGGAATAGAAACACAGAAGAAAAACAACTGCTTGATCATATGGGTTAATGGGGATATATTTGGGGATGTAGACTCTAAAGGATCACCTTAGTGCAATTATCAATAATATGAAAATAGGTCTTGAACAATGATACAAGTAAAACCCAGTGGAACTTAACTGAGTATCAGCTATGTGAAGTGGGGGAAAGAGAGAAGAGGGGAAGGAAAGAACATGAATCATGTAACCATGGGAAAATATTCTAAATTAATTAATTAAATTAAAATTTCCAATTAAAAAAAATAAAATCTTCCCTTAAATGTAGATTTGACAGAAATTTTTTTCCTCGTTCTCCTAATTTTTTTATGATATTCACCTTTATGTCTAAAATTTGTAGCCATTGTTTAAAAACTCTTAACTTGTGTCTTAGAATCAGTACTATGTATTGGTTCCAAGGCAAGGCAATGGAGGTTCAGTGACTTGCCCAGGATCACACAGCTAGGAAGTGTCTGAGGCCATATTTGAACCTAGGCCTGACTCTCAATCCATTGAGCCACCCAGTTGTCCCCAACTTATATCCATTATACATTTATCTCAGTATATGGTGTGGCATGTTGTTTTCTACCTAGTTTCTGCAATACTGCTTTCCAGTTTTCCCAGCAATTTTTGTCAGATGGTGAATTCTTGCCCCAATAGTTGGCTTCTTTGGGTTTATCAAATATGAGGTTGCTATGGGCATTTATTTCTGTGTATTATATACCTACTCTATTCGACTGATCAATCACTATTTCTTAACTTGTACCAAATTGTTTTATTACCACTTTGTAAGTATAGTTGGAAATTTGGTACTGCAAGGCTACTTTCTTTCCCTTTGATTTTCACTGATGCCCTTGATATTCCTAACCTTTTCTTCCTTCAGATGAATAACATCCAATTTTTTTAAAAGCAAAAGGACTAAAGCTAAATAAGTCACTTGCCCAAATATTTATGGAAAATTAGTAACAGAGCCAGCCTGAGAAGCCAAGACCTTGGATCTGTAGTTCAAGTGCTTCCAAAAGTGCAGCATCCTGTGCTATACTCCCCTCTTAAAAACTTTATAGTTATCCCACCTAAATCTTACCCTGTTAGTGGCATACAAGGGATGCTGGGAAGATATTCCCAAACCTCAAATAGCTTCCCCTCCCTACTTCATAGATTGAGATTCTTTGTTTCACTTTATCACGCTCCCTTAAATTTCAGCAATTAGGGTTTTTGCTTATTTTGTTTTATTTTGTTCCTTTTTGTATCCAAAAAACATCCTAAAAACCTGTGCAAACACCCTAGGAGGATTAAATAATGAGTCATCCTTACAGGAAAGTGTTTAATACAATCATATTGCCACCCTGACACATGGGCATTTTGAGAAAAGATGAGGGAGAGGTAATTTTAGAGCCCAGAGCTTGGGGAGAGCAAAGACAAGATGCCAAAGTGTTATAGTTGAGGTAACCAGACATCAGTTAGAGATTATTGGCTCCCTGGAAGAAGGGAAATGAAGATCGAGAAACTAGGAATGATCACAGGTTTATATCTGGAAAGCATGTTGGAAGTCATCTAGTGCAACTCTGTCATTTTATAGAGAAGTAAATGAGGCTTTCTCTTACATTTATTTTACTGAGAGGTTAAATAAGCTACCATAGCCTCATAGGAATAAGTGGCATAGAAAGAAAGACTGGCAGAAAAAGGTATCTGAGAAAAATTTGACAACTCTGTAATTTTGCTTAGGCTACAAATCCTATAAATTTAGGATTGAGGAAACAAGAAAACATGAAAATGAAGCATGTGACAGGAGGGATAAACTATTTATTCCTAAATTTCTTCATTCATAGATTCAATCACATAACTCTTCTGTTGTAGCTCTTTCATGGCTTTCTCCTAAGTGAGTTTCAGATTTCTTAATCTGGTATCCACAATTTGATTCTTTTTAGGACAAATAGGTGGAGCAGTGGATAGAATTCACTAGACTTGGAATCAAGAAGACCTGAAATCACACTACCTTCGGTAAACCTTCTGATCTCCATGCCACCTCTAACCACGTTTCACTTTTTGCCTAGAATATCCTTTTCTCCTCTTCCCCATGCTGAATTATTACCAATCCTTCAGATGCTAATTCTAAGATCACCTCATCAAGGAAGCCTTCCCAGGTTCCTTATTTGGTAATAGACTTTTGCCTCCCTACCTGCACATTCAGATATCATGTAGCACTTTTCTTTTACCTGTATTAATAATCTATCATTATAAAAGGTATCATACCCTTCCAAACTATAAGCTTCAGGAGTCTAGGTACCATATCTTACATAAACTTGAATTCCACCTCCCCCACAGTACTCAGAAGAGCATCTAAGAACAATGAGCATTTAATAAGTGTTTGACAAAATGATGTTTCACTTTATATTTTATGTTTATGATTTTCTTTGTTTCCTGTCATGCTTCAAGGGCACTGATTAACCTGAATGAGTTATTCAAGCTTCTAAAAGGGACCCAACTTATAAGCAGTCTGTAGGGTACAGTGTAGGCACAGGGAAAAGCTGACTCAATAAATTATGCACTTCTAAAACCTAAAAATAGTTCCTGCTGCTGAAAATGTCAAAAATCCATATAATAAATAGCTTGGAAAAAGCAAATTTGATAGAAAACATCTTCCCCTAAGTCTCCTTCTACACTTCTTTTCCTCATATATGTACCCAAATCCCAAACCTAGAAATCTAAAAGTATAAATGGAGAGGGGGATAGAAGGGATTGGTTGGCATTGACCAGAATCATAGGATTTTAAAGCTGGAAGGAAAATCAGAAGTTATTCATTCTAGCCCTTGACCAAAGGATGAATCTTGTCTAAAATAATCTTGATGAACTAGTCTCACCATTTTCACTTAGAAGCTTTAAGGGACATCCTGCCCTCTGGAGTCAAACAGAACAAGTAAGTCAGCAAGCATTTTTAAACATCTATGTCCTAAGCAATGTGCTAAGTGCTGGGGATGCATAGAAAGACAAAAAATAGCCACTGCTCACCAGGAACTCAGTCTAGTATGTGTTGTGGTGAGAGGGACAAAATATAAACAGTTATGTACAAACAAGAACATGTAGAATTAATTGGCGATAATATCAAAGAAAAGGCACTTTGATTAAGGAGAATTTAGAAAGGCTTCTAGCAAAGGTAAGAAGGAAGCTAGGTGACAGCAATAAAGAAAGAAAGCATTGCAGGCATGGAGGCTGCCCAGTGAAAATGTCCTGTTAGGAGATAAGAGTTATGCTAGTTACTCTGATGAGTGGAACAGCAAGCAGGTGTCATTGTGATCCAGCATCACTGGGTCCCAGAGTATATAATGGGGTGGAGGTAGGTTGGTGTTGGGTGCATTAGAATGAAAGTTAGGAAGGGATCAGGTAGGATGACTGGGAGGATGGTGGTACTCCCAACATTAATAAGAAAAGAAGGAAGAAGGGACAGTTTGGAGAGGAAAGATTATGAATTCAGTTTTGGACATGTTGAGTTTAAGATGTCTACATGACATCCAGTTCCACGTGGTTAGGGCTCTATAAGTAGATCTGAGAATCATCAGTCTAGAAATTGATAACTGAATCCATGAGAACTAATGAGTTCACCAAATTAAATCATATAATAGGAGAAGAGAGAAGAGAAGAAAGACCATGATAGATCGCCACGGGATACCTTGGGGGTTAGCCACATAACAGACCTTCAGTTACTTAGAAAGTATTCTCCGGTTATTTCTTTTCTCCAGGCTAAAACTGCCTAATTCCTTCAATCAGTGTTTATATGGTGTGGTTCCAAGTATTTTGTCATCCTGGTTGCCCTTCTCCATATGAGCTATAATTCCTCAGTCACCTTTCTGAAACACAGCACCTATAAGACAAATTACTCTGTGTGATCTGAGTTTTTGTCTTAGCTGTGGTATAACAGTTTATATCTGGGGGACATGATAATCCCTCATTTTAATATACCAGATCAGCTTTTTTCAGCACCTCCTTCAACAAATACTTTAAATATGCAAATATTTACTGAGTGCCTGCTGGGTGCAAGACACTATGCTAGGCGCAGTGACACATTTTTGTCTTTGTTTTCATTAATACAGTATGTCGAACATAATTTCAAGGCAAATATAATGTTGCGGAAATAAGTCATTTGGAAGCACATCAGTTTTCAAACAGATTGGCATATTATCCACAAATAGAAGCATTTACAAAGAAATCTGGCTCAAGTACATGGTTGTGTTGCCATCCCAACCCACTGGCAAAAAGAAAATGCTCCATGGTGAGAGATGCCAGTGTTGTGTGACACATTTCAATAAAGCTGATTATGGACATAAAGCTGCACCAATTTCACTCAACAATGACTTTGACATTTACTGAGAAATAGTAGGCTTTAGAGGTAAAGGTTTCATGTGAAATATCCACCAAAACATGAAAATTGGCTCCTGATGTCACAACATCTGAGGAAGAAGGTCAAATCAGGTAATGATTGGCAATGACATGTTTCCATGGGCTCATTTTTATTCGAAGCAGCTGGTAACTTATTCAAAACACAGAAGGTCTTTGTGAGATCAGAAAATGATCTTGAGAAAAACCTGATTAGGTATAAAACTTTTTAGATGGAATAGCTTACCCTTTTCTTGAAGATTTACCTTAACTAGTATTTCCACTTGTATCAAAATGCCTGCAGATCTACATTCTTCCTCATTCTATTTAATATATTATGGGGGTATTTCATATCTCTGATCTTCTTCTTTTATTTCACAGTTCTTTGATCTTCTCCTTTTAACTATGAACTCTCTTCCTGCTTAAGAAGTCCTGTGATTTTTATCAGTACGGTTAGTATTGCCGTTAATGCAGTTCACAACATGATATGGAGAAAGAGAGTGCAGCACAGTGGGAAAAGTCCTGAATTTGGAGTCTAGGAATGTAGGTTAGAATCATATATCTGCTACTTACACCGCTGTGACCTTGGACAAATCACGTCCCTACCTTAGGGTTCCCTATCTGTTAAATGGGGAGTACAAACAGTAACTAATATCTCTTCTAGCTCTAAATCTGTGATCCTGGCAGTTTACTGAGTTTCTGGGATGAGGAAAAAAAAAATCATGACTTCATGGCCAATCTCCTATGATAATACCCTTTGCTTATGGGCTGGGAGTAGGAGGATTTCAGGGTTTGGGAAGATGAACTCATGGTGGATATCAAGCTCATGAATCATTAAAGTGATACAGGAAGGACATGATTTCGATTCTCACAGATAACTGTGTTCTGTCTCCATTGAAGATACATACAGCGTGAGAAAATGGGCCAAGAATTAAGGGATTTAACTTAAATATTATAATAATAGCAACAATCCACATTAACATAATATTTTACTATACATCATATTCTCACAACAATGCAGTGAGTCTGTAATGCACATATTTTTCTCCCTATTTGATAGTTGGGGCAATTGAGGCTTATTCATGGTCACACAGCTAGTTCCTAAATGTGACAGGTCATGAAACCAGACCTTTTGGCTTCAGGTCCTGTGCTTTTTCTGCCTCAGTGGATTAGATAGCAACATTTGGGAGACACCCCTAAGCTGGAAATAGTTCAGGTATTGCTTAATTAACATTAACTAAATGCGTGTTGTGGAGAGAACACTATACTAGGAATTATGGACAGAGTTTTATGCAAAAAAATCTATATTGCCTCTACCCTTAAGCACTTTGTAATCTAGTTGAGAGATCAGAATAATGTAACCATTAACAGTATTATACAAATTGAGTACATTTGGTATTCTTAGAGAATCACTGCAGTAAAGTATTTTAAAATGGAAATTAGAGTTAGAACTGGGTTTCTAAGATTTAGACCTGGAAATGACATTACAGATCACCTCTCATTTTACAGATGAAAAAATTGAATCCAAGAGACATTAAGTGACTTACTCAGGTCACTTAGTGGAAGAGCTGGAATATGAACCCAAGGTCTTTGCCTTCACATCCAATGCTCTTTCCACTACATCACTGCCTTGAATTTGATTAGTGGTCCTATGATATACTAACCATGTGACCACAGACAACTCATTTCCGTCCTCTGAACCTGATTGCTGACCTGTAAGACAGGTTTTATAGGGTTATTGTGAGGATTAAATGTACTAAGTCATGTAAAAGTGATTCATAAGTTATTATATCACTATATAAATGTGAGCTGCTGTTAATAGCAGAACAATCAGTCTGGTGAGGTAAATCCAGAAAGCTTCTGAGGTGAGTTTGGAGCCAGGAGCCAGTGGAGTGGGAGGGTGGACTTGATGACAGTCCTTTTTCTATCATGTCAATGTCTCAGTGAGTCTGAGGAGGAGGATCAAAACCTGGCCAGAATTTCATCAATAAATCTTAGAGATTTGCCAGTGACATAGTGATAAGGTGATTTATTTATAGTTAGACTGCAGTTAAGTGTTAGAAGAAGAATTTGAACCTAGTACTTTCTGATTCCAAATTCAGCACTTTCTCCACTATTCCACTGTCTATTTTTACATTAATTCATCAATAATTGTAGCAATGACATACCAAAGACTCATAAAGTCATGCTTGACATTTTGGTGAATAGGTCATTTTGGAGTTGAGAGATGTATGGAGTTGTTAATTTTGCACTGCTATTTTTTTCTGTGCGAGTGCTATTTACTTTAGTTATATATGGCTTTGGCATGTCTCATAACTAGTTTTAATCTTTTCCCATGCTAATATTGATAGACTAGACAACATCCATTGGACTTTTATTTGCCACAGTATTTCTGATGAGGAATGGATATCTGAAATGGCAACATCCCTTTAAAAATGTAAAGTTCTAGAGGAAAATCTGTGGGAGTAGAAACACAGAAGAAAAACAACTGCTTGATCACAAGTGTCAATGGGAATATGATTGGGATTATAAACCCTAAATGATTTATGTAAATATCAATAATATGGAAATAGATCTTGACCAATGACACATATAAAACCCAGTGGAATTGTGTGTCAGATATGGGAGGGGGTTGGGAGGAGGGGAGGGAAAGAACATGATTTTTGTAATCCTGGAAAAATGCTCTAAGTTAATCAATTAAATAAAATTTTTTAAAAAGAACCAGGATTTAAAAAAAAAAGGAAAAGTGGAGAACAATGGATGTGGTATAATGCATATATTTTCACATGTTATCTTGGTTAATTGTATTTATTTTCTCTGTTTTTTTTCCTTTGTTATAATGAAAGATTCACTGAGTGAGGATGTTTGTTAAAATTACAAAAAAAATATTTTAAAATACTTTAAAGCTAAATAACTATATTAGGCAGGGGAAAAGTGAATAGTTGAATTGATTTAGTTGACTTAAAATATAGATACTTTATTGGCAAGGTAAAATGTATCCAGGGGTTTGCAATTTATCCATGATTAAAGTCCTCAAACACTTTAAAAAAATAAAAATGTGAAGATCTATTCTGAATTCAACATGTTGATTGTAAAAGTCTTATACTATAAAGCAAAGATAGTTGAAGCAGTCTCTGATTTTTTTTTTTTACTCATGACCAACACTGGTTCAGATTTTTAGAGTTGGCAACTGCATCTATACCTGATACTCTACAAATGAATTTTGATTTTTACAGTCATCAAGCAATCAACAAATGTTTATTGGTCACCTACTAGGTGAACAACATTACAGTAGTTCTTATAAATAAGAATGAATTTTTAAAAACCAGTAGGTTTTTAACCATTAGGATCTTTCTAAATATTTAATCTATAGAATAAAAAAGCAAATAGCACAATTATCTGATTATGTTCATATTAAATTTGTAAAATGTGAACATTTTCATAAAACTCCAACATTTTCATAAACTCCCTTGTAGCTCTCTCTCCCTCCCTCCCTTTCTCCTTCCCATCTACCCTCTTTCCCTTTCTCCCAAGCTCTCTTTTTCTCAGTCTCTCTCTCTCCACCTTGCTTTTCTCACTCCATCTTTCCCATGAATCCTCAATGTCTCTTTCACTGGCTCTGTGCTTACAACATGCTCAGTTCTAAGAGACAGAGTCAAAAAATATTTGTTAGGTACCTACTATGTGACTGATATTAGACTAAGCATTGAAGTTACAAAGAAAAAGCCACAAGACTGTCCCTGCCCTCTGGGACTCACAATCTTGGTGTGGTCATCATATAAAAGAACAATTGAGGGGAAGGTTGAAGAAAGAGTAGCCAGTGAGGATGATGAAGAGCTCTTCCCTGTGGAGGAAATGATGACATTAATGTCCTCTTCATGTCCTCCTTAAATAGTGAATGATCTAGAAGGATCTCTCCAATGTCCAGCCTTCACCTTCTCTAAGGAGAAGAAGGGAAGGATATCAGGCAGAAAGTGCTGAGGAGGTATGAGTTTCAGAGTTGGGGTAATCTTGCGGGATAATCAGTTTCTGGAGATTATAAAGTCCAAAGGAGCAGCTGGATAGGAAATGATTAGGGAAAATTTCCCCCAAAACTGGGCTCAGGGGTAATCCTTCCCTTGACTCTTCTAACATATCCAGCTATCACTTTATCTTTCACTTTACTTTTGCCACCATTTAAAAAAAGTTGCCTGTAGTTGGCACCTCCTCTCTTCACCCTCCTTCGGTTAACCCCTGCTCTCATCACTCTACTGAATATTAGCTCTCTTAAAAACCACAAATTATTTAATTGCCTAGTAATGCCCTTTTCTTCCTAACCTCCTTGACTTTAGCAGATTGCAACACTGCTGTGTTCTAAGTATTCTCTCATACCTTGTCTTTTGAGGCACCATACCCTCCTGGTTTTCCCACTATCTTTTTAACTGTACCCATATGTGTTTAAGGACAGAGAATTTCCAATAAGGTAACACTTCCATTTGGAGTATAATTACTGTTTTTCTTATAGGGAAATGAAACCTGACTCTTAGCAACTTTCATTCATTGGCTAGGTACAAGCAAAATAAGTGTCAACATTACTATAGGTCACTTGAGAGATCCAGTTAATTTGAGGCTCCAAGCCAAGAAAATTGCTACTGTTTTATCTGTTGTTGCCAAGACTAATTGGGGGAGAAAATTGGTGAAAAGTAAGAATGCTAGCACATTTATAAAGAAAATAGAATTTTATTACTTTACTGTTTCTCATATCAGGATGGTAAAGATCATTCATTTGTTCTTTCAATGAATCAATGTGTTTATTAAACACCTTTTCTGTGGCACGCACTCTTCTAGGCAGTTGGAAAACAAAGACCAAAACAAAAAAGGTTATTTCTTTCAAATAATTTACATTTTATTAGGGGAGATAATATGGACACACATAAGTATATATAAAATATATCCATATTATTTTAGGATAATCTGGAAAAAGAGAAGCACTAAGCACTGGCAGCTGGAAAATTAGGAAGAACCCCAACTAGATGATAGTTGAGTTAAGCTTTGAAAGAAACTAAGAATTCTAACAGATAGAACTGAGGAGGAAGAGGTACATTCCATGAATAGGGGACAGCCTATGGAAAAACATGCAAAGGAAATGAAAATTTATATGTAAGGAAGAGAGAGAAGGTCAGTTTGACTGGAAGAACAGGAAAAAAGTAATAGAGAATAAGGGTGAAAAGGTACATTGAAGCCAAGTTGAAAAGGGCTTTAAATACCTTAATTTTTAAATTCTTACCTTATAGAAATTCTCAGAGAATCTCCTTCTAGCTTTCAATCTGTAATGCTATAGCCCTGTGATCTGTTTTATTAAATAGCTTAAGCTTGTTTTTAAATTAGCATATCAAATGTTCATATGCTAAATATTCCTTCAAAAGTGCTTAAGGGACTTTCCAAAATAGTTTGTTCTCTTATTATTTAACATCTTACACAATAATCTTATTTATATTATTAATTTTCACATATCACTAAAGGGTTTGATCATCAAAGATTTTTAGTTTTTCAAAAGAAATAACTCAACTTTTTATGAAATTTTGTAAATTCATAATTAGGGAAGCCTGAATTATAGTAGGATCCACATTTCTTCAGGGGATATGTTCCAAGACCTGTGTGGATAGTTGAAACTACAGATATAAGCATACACCTGCTGACCACCATATATATGTACCCTTTCTCTCTGCTTCTGTCCCTTGGCTTGGCATTCATGACCTGCTACCAGCACTGCCAAAAAAAAAAAGAAAAGGAAAAGGAATGAAAGTGTTGACAGAGAGACCTGCTGAGGCAGACCTTAACTGCAGACTAATTTCAGTTACTTTGGTTTGATGGCAGATAACTGAAACCACAGAAAGCAAAATAGCAGATAAGGGGGTATAATGATATATTGCCTAGTGTAATGTTGATATATAATCACAAGTAAAAGCATTCTGGGCTAACGTTGCCCTAAAGTTCATCATTTTTAAATGGGACTCAGGTTATACATCCTTCTTATGACTGAAATATTCACAGCATGATATATATACATCTATCTGTCTTAACTGGATTAACCGATTTCATAATAGTTTCAGAGAACACAAGAAATACAGGCAACTCTCCTAAAACCCAGATTATTATGAAAATAAAACCAAGAAAAAAAAAGTTGAAATGAGAATATATATTCAATTTTTAATATGCATAACTTTCAGATATGACAGTGTGTATTTTAATATTTTAAATGTATTTTTAAACCCTTACCTTCCATCCTAGAATCAATTCTGTGTATCATTTCCAAGGTAGAAGAGCCATAAGCTTTAAGCAACTTGCCCAGAGTCACACAACTAGGAAGTGTCTGACGGCAAATTTGAACCCAGGACCTCTCATCTCTAGGGCTGGTTCTCAATCCAGAGTCACCTAGCTGCCCCCAGGGGTTCACATATTGATATTATCTGTATTTCTGGAGAATGCCTAGGAAGAAGGAAAAAGGATGTGATGTGACTTGGTGGTTTTTTCTTTTGTTTAAAAAAAAAGACCTCTCTTTAAAGTAAACATGTACTGTCTACTTATATCAGAGGCCAAGCCTTTCCTTTGAAAGTCCAGTCTCTATTGTGGAAGAGGCATGAATGCAAAGGACAGAAGCTGAAGATGGGTCATCTGTCAATAAAAGGAAGATTCCATTTGGAATGTGACTGGGAAACAGTTGGAGGCAAGAGCCAACTGCTTGGCTGGATTTCAAGGTCTTTGGGGTGATGGTGTTGACCCTGAAGGAAGAAGCTGGTTTTATCTCTGGGACTTGGGATAATCAAGTTGGAGGTAGTCTAACTGATTTGAAGGCAGAAGAAAAGAAGTACAATAGTCCTTCTCTGTTTCATGCTAGTGACTGAATTGCCATTTCTCTCAATATTCTCCAACCCAACACTCACTGTAGAGAATAGGGAAATCCTATCCCTCTTACCTCCATCCTCCACCCTTGTCTTGTCTTCCCCAAATAAACCCCTTGTTTGACAAAGAAGATTAAGAACTCTTTCACTGAAACCTCAAAGCTCACACTGAATGACTTGAAGGAGACTGAAAAGGGAGGAGGGGAGACTGACAGGCTTCTGAAGAGGGAGGTATAAACGGGAGGAGGTTAGGCAAAAAGAAGAAACTACCTGATCCATCAGTTATCTAGTATCCATCAAATATACCCTCAAATATCATCTATTACACTATTTATACCTTTACTTCTTTACATTGAGGTCTAGTTTCCTGCTTTTTTCTTGAAATGAGCTGCTTCCTATATGAATGGGATTTGGAAAGGCTGCTCTATATCATTAGCTTGTCCAGAATTAAAAACTTTGCACACACATTTTGAAATTTCAGTGTAGTATGTGTCCTTTCTTTCCTTCTAAAAATATTCCTTTACCTCATCATCCAGCAACTGTAAAGGATCCTGCTCCTAATCTGATCACCATTTAAGATGAATATTCTCCTACTTAGGAAGACATAAATTTTGAGCTATTTATGCAATTCATAGTAAGTGAGACAAATTCTTACACTTTATAATTCTAAGAGTAATAATATAGACTTTTCACATATGTGCTTCTTGAAAAAAGTCATAGGATACCACATTCTTTTCCCAACTGAAACTGGGATTCCTAATTTTTTAACCTGGAGATAATCATTAAAACAAATGAAGAGGGGGCAGCTGGGTAGCTCAGTGGATTGAGAACCAGGCCTAGAGATGGGAGGTCCTGGGTTCAAATGTGGCCTTAGACACTTTCCAGTTGTGTGACCCTGGGCAAGTCACTTGACCTCCATTGCCTAGCCCTTACTACTCTTCTGCATTGGAGGCAATACACAGTATTGACTCCATGACAGAAGGTAAGGGTTTAAAAAAAATGAAGAATTGTTTTACATGTGCAAATTACAAATGATCTTGTACTTCTGCAATATTTATTGTTATTTATGGTCCCTTCATTTAGACCAGAGGTCCTTAACCATTTTTTGCATGTGTCACAGGTCCTTTTGGCAGTTTCATGAAGTCTATGGATCCTGTCTCAGAATTATTTTAAAGGTATAAAGTAAAATAAAATGCACAGCATTACCAAGGAAACCAATTATATTGAAATGAGTTATCAAAATATTAAAAGGATAAGTTTTCAGACTCTTGGTTAAAAACTTTTCATTTATACCATTATTGTAGCATTTCAAGACATTTGCTGTTTTTTCCCCTTTTGGGGATGTTTAGTACTGTTAATGAATTATATGGTGAAATTTCTACAGCAGTGAAAAAGTAATTAGAGAATTGATTCATTAGGATAATGTGCATATTTCTATTCTCAAGAATTCATCTTTTTGCATAATACTGTATACTTACATTTCTGCAGCTTTTAGAGAAGTTTAAAATTGAGAGAATGGGTATCCCAGAATTTGTCTAACCTGATCTGTATTCTATTGCTGGAAATATTAAAGTTACGGTCTAGAAATATAGTACAAATAAACAGTGCTTGATTTAAGTTCTCCTATCCATTATTTTAATCGTTTCCACTATAGAATTTATTCGAATAACCCCTAACACTCAGCTTTCAACACTGAGTTACTGGTTAACATGCCACAGCATCATTGGGATGTTCCTGCATATTTAGACAGAATGACCTTAATTTGGATTGCACTTAGGGCACATTTTTCCTGAAAGAAAAAAATCCACCCGCAAACACTTTATATTTTATATCTGTGATATTACAGAAGAGCTAATATTGAACATCTGAGCAGCACCAGATTGCATAATTTACACAAAACACCCACGGGTATAGATTTTCCTTTAAACTGCCCTTTATGATTTTGCCTTTTAAAACAGCTGACAGGGCCATTCCCCATGTCACTCTTTCCCTGCCAGCACCATAGGGGATACATTGGATGCAGTGCACATATCTAATTCTTCACCACAGGATCTTTCTATGCAGATAATTAAGAGTGTGGGAAACATAAGGGAAGTGTGATTTCCTGTATCTGAACCCTCAGATATAGTTGAACCTGTACTATGGGAAAGAAAGAAAAAGGGGGGAGAGAGAGATATATGAGTGGGCTTTTCTCCACGCACACCTCATCCGTATGCCACGAAGGAAAAGAGAGAAGCTGCTCATTATCTAATGGATCATCAATCATGCTGTACCTGTACCAAAAGCCAAGCTAAGGGCAAGAGTCCTGTTCGCTGGCCCCGAGCCAAGAGTGTTAATTGTCACCGTATCCATTTATTCACCTGTGGAATTTCCAACTTCCCCAGCCTGCTGTCAGGAAGAAGTATGATAATGAAATGAAGGTTCAAAAATGCTGAGTACCATAAAGTGCCCATTTCTATCTCAACAGAAAGTATCTACCAAGCCAGATGAGAGGTGGCTATCAATTTCACTGATGCAAAAGGTAGTTACAGTGGCACCTCCTGGTAACAGTAGCAAGAGCCAAGTGTGCAAATCTCGCTGGGGATGGGGAGGGGGCGGGGGGAGAGAGGAGAGATCGAAACAAAATGCTGATCTGTGAATAGAAAATGTGTTCATTGCCTTGTTGGAAATGACATAACTGGTTAACTGTTATTGTGTTCTGCTTTAGGAAGCACTTGGAATCCTTTTTTGTTGTTGTTTAAACAGATTCATTCCATTATCAAGTAATCAGATAAAGAAGTTAATGATATGGTTTTATGTCCTCAGATTGTTACTGAGAAATGCAGACTAGGGGTAGCAAGAGAATATGTGTAGGCATTGTTTTAATTGCTCAGATTGGTAAACCAATTTGTAGCAGATGTGCAGAGTAGCACGGGCCCAGGATCTGCAAAAATACTTGTCTGAGCCTGAAGGAAATCATGACATGAAAAAAACTTAAGACTGTTTTTTAAAATAAAAATGTAATCCCTTACCTGAACTACAGGCTATGTGGAAAGAGCCACAGACTAGGAAATCAGGAGACCTAAATTCTAGACCTGGTTCTCCCGTTCATTCTCACTGTGTGTCTGGGTTAGGTAGAGAAGTGCCGAATCTCATAATTGAATGGGACCCCCAAAGCTCTCCATCTCCTCCAAACCATATCTGATCAAGAGACTCTTCTCAACTAAGTGGTCATTCAGCCTTTCCTTAATAACTTTCAGTTGTCTGCTGTTTCGCAAGGAAACCTATTCAGAATTATCTGTCCCTCTGAACATTTGCTTTCTCTTCCTTAAGAGGAAAAGGATGGACTAGATGATCCTTCCAGCCCCAAGATTCTATAACTCCCTGATTCATAGTTCCATTCCTCATAAGGTTCTTGGAAGCTCACTGCCCTCACAGTGAAAATGAGGCATGTACAAAAGTTCCATGAAAGCTCAATGGGCAAGTAGAAAATTGCCACCTTGATTTCTTAAAAGTATCCAGTTGAAAGAAGTCAGTTCACTACACTGTTTCATAACATAAGTCATGATGGAAGCTGAGTTTTAATCAAATGGACTATATTGCAATTGTCCAAGATATTCATGTAGTTGGACTTGTGCAGGAAAAGGGAAATGCAAAGAGAACTAAGAACATCCAGATTCATTTCCTTTAACCAGATCTCAGCCCACCCTTGGAGATGTGAAAGAGTTAGTAAAATAAATCCATTGTGACACTTTGTCCTATATCAAAGCTATTACTTAAACAGGGGGTTTTAAGTAATAGAAAGTGAAAAAGAAAGCAGCTTCCTCCTACCCAATGCACATTCCATTTAGTATGTTCAAAGGCCACTTTCTGCCTTTCCAGATTGATAGCAGACTTTTTTCTTCGGGTTGGGGGGGGGGGAGTTTGGGGGTTGAAGAAAGGAAAGGCTATTCCATTTTCTGTTCTACTTTTCTAGTTTATTTGCTGTAACACTGAATTTTAAGTATCTCTAAAAATGCTTGATATGTTATTATTCTTTCCAGATATCCTCCGAGACCTAAGCAACGAACACTAAGGAAGAAGGGAGGAATGAGGCTGGATACAGTGCAGTAAAACTGAGCACTTTAAGGACAGGAAAGGCACTACAACTGAACCCTGCTTTGTGCAATCATAATGAGAACTTACCATTACTTCTTGCTGCTTTTTTTGGTTGGTCAGCCCTACCAAAGTTTCTCAAGCCCCTTCTCTAAGAGGACTAGTGGCTTTCCAGAGAAGAAAAAGGCACTGGAGCTATCTGGAAATAGCAAGAATGAGCTTAATCGAGCAAAAAGGAGCTGGATGTGGAATCAGTTCTTCCTCTTGGAGGAATACACAGGATCCGATTATCAGTATGTTGGCAAGGTAGGATTCCTTTGCACACTTTTACTTTCTGATTTTAAAAGCCTGAAGAAGTCACTTCTCATAAATAGCCAGGGAGGATATGAGCCTCTGTACACTCAGAATTGTTGCTTATCTGGTAAGACTTTTTTCACATGAGTAGTTTCGGGTAAGAAGACTGTAGCAAGAAGCTGAGAAATGTTAACAAAGAATAGAGGAAAATGCTCTCGTCAAAATGAAACGCCCACAACCATCCGCATCGGATTATCATAAATCCTTTAATTTTTACCTTCACATGAAAAATGCAGTCCAGTTATGCTATAAAGCAAGATGCATTAAAAATAGTGTGATGGTGATTAGGCTTTTGCTATCTGAGGGATGGAAAGTTTCATTTTCTCACTGTGAAAGCCAACAGTCTAAGCTTAGCGCATTGCCTGTCAGCTCCAAATTAACTATTTCCTAGTAACTCTATCATTCCCCGCTCTCCTCCTAATCATTTAGAAGAGTAATTTAGCCTTTCACTGCATTATCACATTCGGCAAAGGTTAGGTGGTGGGATCTTTTGCCCCAAGAAGCTTTCAAAAGCAGTAACATTAAAATCCTCTTTCTAAATTGTGGCCAAGTACACAGAAAAACCTATGTAAAGATGGTGTTTGCAAGTCTTATCTGATCACTTTATTGACCCAGAAGTGTATTGGAGGTTTTGTTTATTTCTTTACAGTAACCCCTGCAGAGCTGCCAGCGCTGAGTCAGGGAAATGAGGCTTGGTTATGTCCTCAGCCTGAGCCTCACAGAAATTAAATTGTCAGCTACATTCTTGGCACAGAATTTTCTGTAGCAAGTGAAGATATAAGAGACAGAAAGGTTTGATTCTTTAGGGATAATGATACTGTCAGGAACAAAAAAAAAAGCCATCCTTTCAGCTCTAGAGATGAGAAAGTGGACATGGATACAGCAAATAGGAGACTTTAAAAGATGCGATCTTTATAGACAAGTTTGATTATCACCACCTTTTCAAACATTTCTTCTAAGAAAGCTTGTAAATAAGATGAATGCTACTCATTCTAAGAGCTTCCAGTGTTCACTAGGAGACTTTCACACATATTTGAAGTGGAGTGTCAGAACTCACACCTTAGTAAATGATAAAATATCTCAGAAGAGAGAAAGGGGTACCTTACATTGTTTGCCCTACATCCGAGTATCTCCTGTTTTCAGTGAAGAAAAAGTCCTCAATGGCTCCGTCTGAGGCTTCTGGTCTTTGTTCCAAGGCTCTGAATTATTAATGGGGAACAATGTTTGAGAGGAAATATTCAATAGAAGGGTGAGGTAAGGCCCAGGGCTCTGAGGAACTAGTTCCCCCCCCCCCCATTTACTGTGAATCTCAGAAGTAATGGTGCCCTGAAGAAAAATCTTAATTTCTTTATTCCTCTGTCCCTTTTCTCTCCGAAATTTGAGTAGTTCTAAGTTTATAGACTTCTTGTGAGGATAGTTGATATAAAAATGATTATATAGCATTTTGTAAAATGTAAAAGTGCTTTATTAGTGTTAAGTACTTACAACAGATGGTGCTTTTTATTCAGCATCCCTAAATCCTTCCTCAATAATGTGCTTTAACGCTATGC
Organism: Monodelphis domestica; assembly: GCF_027887165.1. Classification (NCBI taxonomy): domain Eukaryota; kingdom Metazoa; phylum Chordata; class Mammalia; order Didelphimorphia; family Didelphidae; genus Monodelphis; species Monodelphis domestica. The sequence goes on along the minus strand of NC_077229.1, from coordinate 350,013,202 downwards.
TTCTGAAATTCTGTTTGTGCATTGTAGCAACAATTCTGTCATAATTTTAATAAGGAAGGGCCAGGATATTTCTGGATGTCGGAATCGACTGGAAGAAGTTGTGTAAGAGGCATTGAAGAAAATTGGGATTAGTCAATAGCCTTGATACTTTATAGCAAAGTTCCAGAAATTATGCTTTCTGAAGAAGCCTTCTTAAATGTACCTATAGGCAAAGAACGAGCAATATATGCACTCCATAAAGCCCTGTGTGGGTCACTTATAAATAAGTGCATTCAAGAAGAAGAATGGAATTTATAGATATCAATCTAAAAGAAGGCATTTTGTCATTTCTTTTCACATAATTGATACTAGCTATGTGGTATAATATAAAGTTGTTTTGGTGTTTAGTTCGGTAAAACTGGTGTCAAATCTTGGTTTTGATACATAAACTGTGTGACCGTGAACAAGACACTTGACCTTTCTGAAATTCAGTTTTCTCATCTCTAAAATGGGGGTAATCATATTTGAACTGTCTTCCTGACAGGGTTATGGTAAGAAGAGTAAGCTTTCAGGTGCTTTGTAAGTGTAAACTATTGTGATGGGATGAAATTAATCAGTTCATCAATGGACAACATTTGTTAAACATCCACTGTGTGATTTGCACTGTGCTAATCACTGGGGCTAAAAAGACAAAAATGAATCAGTCCCTGCCCTTGAGGGACTTACATTCTAGCAGCAGAGACAATTATTCCTAAGGAAACATAAAGTGTGTACAAATGAGGAGATTCAGAAGAAAAAGAAGCAATGAAATATATCACAGCATTCCACTCTTTACCAGAGTCCCAGTCAAATACAAAGGCAGAGCTTCTGTTGCCCTAGCCTTATTTCCCCTACCATTTGTTATGGATCAGTGTTCTCTACAATAATGTATTATTGAGAATGTAGCTAGTATTCAGTAGCTACTGCTCTCCCTGTGTTTCCTCATTCCTGAATGAATGAGAAATTGGATCTTTAAAAGCATGTTTTATTGATTAACTAACCCTAAGCACAGAAAGAAATTCACAAAATTTTTGAGTGAAATTAGCCAGATTGCTGAACAATCTGTGAAGCCTGAATACAGAATGAAATATAATTGTCAAATGCTGATACAGTCTTGACCTCTTTTCCCCTCTATGACTATCTGACTGTGACACTTGGCAGAAGCTCAGTTAAAACAACAACAACAACAACAACAACAACAAAACAGAATGGGAATGGGAAGAATAAAGTATATAGAAGTATCTGAGATCATTTACAGAAGAAACATTAACAAAAGTCAATTAAAATTCATCCAAAGGTCCACCTCTTTTTCCCCTGACAAAAATATATGGTCATACATTTCCATACATCTCTTTATAGAGATATATATGTTTAGATATACATGTAGATTTTACTATGTTGTGGAGGAGAGAGGCAGAGCCTCAAGTGGAACTTTTAGCAAATTGCTGTTGAAATCACTTCCTAACTATGAATTTATTCTACATACATATACATATGTTGATATACACATGCCCTTTCTATATGTACATGTGTATATTTGTATATATTATGGAACTGCATACAACATATCTTCTATACATCACCAGGGGCTGAAAGAACGAGCCTCAATTTCCATAATTTGGGCTAATTTCTTTCCTGACTAAGCATAAGAATCATGTTCTGGCTATTTAATTACTGATTTGTGGGGAGAGCAAGTCACTTCTTTTCCCCCTAATCTAATGAACAAATAAAAGTACCTTCTATTTCTGTAATAGGGCAATAAGAAAATGACACTAAGAATTATAGTTTATACTCATCTATTTCTCACTCTCATGTGCAAATTCAGAGGTATATGATTTTGAAAATTTATGGATCATGCCCAGTGATTTTAAATAAGCTGAAATTACGTCTTACCTTCGTGAGAGAAAGAGAAAGCAAAGTCCAAGTCAAAGATGGTTCATTGAAAACATCCAGTCTCCAGCTGCTCTTTATTTAAACATTGGAATCAGTAGAAGCACTTTCAGAGCAATTTTAAGGAATAAACAGAGAAAATGATAGCAATCTGAGCTGGAGGTTAACAAAGGCATGGGTCATGTGGTAAAAACTGCACTATGAAGAAGAGGCCATAAACACCACTGTGACCTAAGAATCAGCTAGTAAATAAGCACCCCAAACACATTCCCGGTATCTTTGGCATGCATTAGTCCTATTAATTAAAGAAATTGCAGAGAGAAATTGCCCATCCGTGTTTTCCAGCTGCTCCTCCCTTCCTACCAGATTCATATCCTTCAGCAATTCATTGAGAGATGTAATTGTCACTGCCCCTTCCCCACAAGGAATCTAGCAGGATAATAAGATAAGATTAGGTTCAATAAGAAAACAAATAAGATCATTTCCATTAGGATAGGACTTTCATACATCATTAGCACAGGGCATTCTCATAACAGTCTGTGAGGAAGACAGTACAGCCATTATCATCTACATCTTATAGATAAGGAAATTGAGCCTGGGAGAAACCTAATGACTGATGCCAGATCACCCAGTTAGCAAATGGTAAACCAAGGACTTTCTGATTCTTTGAACTCTGCTATACTCATCTGTTGATGAAGAGAAATTGAACATTAAATAGCCAAACTTCTGCACAGAAAGACTGACAGCTGTACTGAAATCCTTTGAACAGAACTCTCAAGAGGGTGGTCATCCAACCTCCCTTTTAAGAGCCTCCAGTGAAGGGGAACGATCTCTTGAACTCATATTTCGTCAGCAGCATCTGTTTCTCTGAAGTTTCACTGACGAGAGTGGAAGAGGATCTCTAAGACCATCTACTCTAACACATATCAGATGAAGAAACCCTTCTAAAACATCTCCTATCCTCCACCACTACTACCAGAATGAGCATCTGGCCCCTGTTTAAAGAATACTAGTGAGAGGGAATACATGATACACTGAGGATTTTAGACAATTCTAATCATTAGGAAGTTTTGTCCATATTGTTCTTAGTTCTATTCTCTGGGGCCAAGCAGAACAAGTCTAATCTCTCTTCCATATGACAGCCTTTCAAATGCTCGAAGACAGATATTGTGACCTCCTACTCTGAAGCCATTTGTTCTCTAGGCTAAAACTTCAGGCAAATTTCATAGCATATTATCTTCAATTCTCTTCTTATTTTTATCACCTTTCACAAGAGGTGTTTCAGTTTGTCAGTGTCCTTCCTAAAATGAAGCATCTAAGAGTGAATATATTCATCTAATCATACACTGATTAGTCCAAAGTGTAAAGGTTAATCACCTGTATGGGCAGTTAAAAGAATGGAGGATGTAGAATCAGAGGACCAGTGATTGAAATCACAGTTTTTCCATTTACTATCTTCATGATCCTGACCAAGTCACCAAAAGCCCTTTGATTCTCAGTTTCCTCATCTGTAAAATGAAGAAGTTGGACTAGATGAGCTCTAAAGTCCCTTTGTTTGAAATCAGAGTCTAAGATCCTATAACCTCCTTTTTTTGGACTCTGCCTTTATTAATATAATCTATGATTGAATTAAATTGTTGTCTGTTAGGTAACATTAAGTCATTTAACCCCCAGAACTCCAGATCTTGTTTGCATGAATTGGTTTCTAGCCATGTCCTCCTCCATTTGCTATAAAGATATATATATGCATATATACATACTTAAATATATGTTTATTTATGCATACATGTGCTAATATGCATATATACACAAAGACAAAAACACATATATCTTAATTTTCCTTGTTCCTCTATAAAAAGATCTTTTGTTCTGGAGTTGCAAACATGCCTTAGTCCCATCAGAACTTAATCTTCTAGGGTCATTAGAGCTAACACACATTTCATAATTATCTGACTCTAGAGCCAGAGATCTTTCCATTATACCATACAATTTCATCAGTAAATGAAAAAAAAAACTTTACCAGTTGTTATACTTAGTAGCATATGCATTTAGTCACTAAACATACTTTTAGAGAACAAATTTCTCGGTATAGCTAAGTCTATTCCAGTTTATTATGGTCTGTGACAAAGAATACTTTATCAACCATGATCATCATCTTTCTGCTTCCCTTTTTGGCCAAGTGCTGCCACTGCCTTGGTCTCTCCTCACTAGGGGAAACATTCTATTTGCTGCATGATGATGAGACATCATTTGCTATCTTTTTGAATCCATCTGTGTCAGAAGGAAATTGGGAGTTCTGCTTTCTGCAGTTACTACCACTTTGCCATGAATCATCAATATCATAGCTTCTGGGAGAGTATTTGATTATCCTAAATACAGGAATGCTGTTAAAGGAACAAAAGAAAAGATGGGCTCCTCATCTTGCCGCATCTGGAAATGCCTTGCTCAAAGCATTTTCATAAGATAGAAGGGATGCTGAGAAAGTGTCTGGGGCAGCAGCAGGCTCTTTCCAGCAGCTGAAGTGAGCTCTATACAAGGCAGCTCATGCAAAGAGCGATGGAATGAACATATCTGACCAGGGCCTTTAGCTGCTTCTATTACCATATTCCCTGCAGGCAGGGAAAGTGACAGAAAACTAAGCAGCTAAATAAGATAATCAAACTAAAATGGGGAACCAGCCTTGAATATTTTGTGCAATTGCTTGAGTCTTCTATATCATTTTGCCTATGGGGATTTTTTTGCTGCTTGCAGGTCTCCTTTTCAGAAGATAAAAAAATGAGTGCTCACAGACACAGGAAGGTGGAGGAAGTTTCAAACACTTCTCTGACTCCATGGCTACCCATAAGCTAAGCTGAGATGTAAATTGCCAGAAGATTAATTTTGACACCTCATATCCATTATAATTAATATAATGACTCCCTATCTACATCTTATTCTAATAACAATTTATCAATTATGATTTGCTCACCACAAAGGCCAAATCAAGATACATATGTTTTTATCGTACTAGACTAGGCAAAATCTCTATTTGTTATCTTTTAAGTTCTTTTCATTTGAATAGGAATAAGACATGGCACATGTCAGGAGCACTCTACCTTCGACTTCACTTCAAAATGCAAATTTTTCTAAGGTCCTAGTAAATATGGGCTGAAATCTTGCTTTGAATTATATTTGGAGACATGTTGTTTCTGGAAAATTTTATAATATAATATGATTGGGCTTTAAAATATCACTTTCTCATAAAAGAAATACAATTTTAGCCATCTCTCCTTTTAAACATGGTAATGAATAAAACATCAACACAAGGAGAATCAGTGGTTAATAGCAATGTAAATCTATACTACAACCCACAAATTGAAACCACTAAATTTTCAGTCTAATTGAAATTATGAATAGTGTCAGTATATCATTTTAAACATGGGAAGCCAAGAACATGTTACAATGAGCAATACATGTTTAAATTATGGGCCCATAAGCAACACACCCATGATAGTCCATTCCTTTTTGTACTGGGTGCATAGCAAATAATTAATAAGTGCTGATTGATTGATTGATTTTTAATTACAAAGTCATGGCTCCCTCCTTTGATGGGTCACAGACAATACTGTGGCTTCTTATACTATTGACTCATGAGAACAAATCAGCATTCTTTGGCTAGATGCAGCTGCCTGATGTCATCAGACAGCATCTTTCTTTATCTATGAATTTGACTAACAATGGAATAGAATCTTCATCAGTATGTACTTTAAGTGTTTCTGAATTCACTAAAAACTTCTCTTTTGAGATAGTTTTGAATATAAGGGTAAAGGAAAGAAGAGAATTCCCAAAAGAAGACTGAGAAAGAATCAGTAGGGCTTTTTTCTTTTCTTTTCTTTTTTTAATGCATCAAATAAGAAGTGTAACAAGGATTGTTGAAGGCTGAATGAAGAATCAAAGTTGAAATCATGATTCATGGAAAGAGGAAGGAAAGCAGCATTATAGAATATTTCTGTTGAGAAATATTTATATTTCAACTTCTCTATTCACATATTACATATATTCATGAGGAAATGCATTTTAAAAGATTAAAATCTATTCACTTGTGAAAGATGAGGATAAACATTTTAGATGGACCAATAAGTTTCAGAAGACTAGAAGGGAAGAATGGTGTGGTACAGTTAAAAGCATAAAAGATCACTTTAGGTGAGGCTTTAGAGGTAACTGAAGGAAAGAAAGATTAAAGTCAGAAAAAGAGTTGAAAAAGTTATCACAGATAAAATATTTGAAGGGTATATGTAAAGAGAAGGAGATGAGGAAAATGTCTTTCATTGAATGGGATTATATCACTATTGTTAAAATGCTGATGAAAAATGAAAAAAGGGAGAAAAGAAAGAATTCCAAGACATGATTATAAAGATTCTTTTCCTAACCTTTACAAAAGAATAATACAAATAGCCAGAGGTACTAGTGACTAGTCCAGTAGGGGTAGGAGTTTTATTTATATTACTTTCTGGTCCAGGAAGTGATACTAAAGATTAACCAAGCTAGGAACTTGACTTTGACAGCTGATCAGGAAGTTTTTGTCCAGAAGATTTTCCTTTGGGTTGCAAAAATATTTGGAACCCAAGGTCAAACCCAAAAGAGTTCACTGTTGTTTAGACTCCAGCCCTCAGTGAAATTCCAAAGAAATAAGGAGAGAAGAGAGCCTTCTTACAAAGGCACATTGTTTAGCAATAGAAAACATTGGAAGGAGGGACCTGACACAGTGTTACTTTCAAAAAATGTAATTATGATGAACTTCCCTTTCTACTCATCCACTTGGCATCTCCAGCTAGACATCATTCATTTCATAAACATTGAAATGCTTGTTGATGCAAGGCACCATGCCAAACACTGAGGATGATGAAACACAGACCCTAAACTTAAGGAGCTTATGATCTAATGGGAGGGGAAAGTATACTCTCAAATACCTATAATATGAGAAAGAGTGAGAAAAGATTTAAAACAAGCAGACCAACTATTGTGACAAATTTGAGGAGGGTAAAGCTCCCTTTCATTGAAAAGGCCAACACAGATTTAATGGGGAAGTGGTCACATGAGTTGAGACTTGATGGAAAGGAGGGTGTCTCAATTCACTGAAACTGTTTTTGGACTTGGGAAGGTTTGGACAAAACAATCAGATTGACCAGTGATGCTAAAAGCAATCAGTCTTTACTGCAGGTACATTCATCACAGAAGAAAATCCCTGAGAAATTTGGGACTAGGCAAGGATCAATGATAAACAAGGATGAAAGTGATTGAAGACATAAGTAAAGGTGTTCAAGCAAATGTAGGTTTTGGGGGAAAATAGTGGTAAGGGGAAAAACTATTCTAAGAACAGGGAAGGGAGGGGTCTGCTTACTTACAGATTACAGAGCTAAGAATACAAGGAAAAGTTTGAGTGAGATGAATTCATATTCAGTGTTGTGGGAGGGGGAAACTCCCTAGCAATCAGAGCTATCTGAAGAGAAATGGGCTCCCTCAGAAGGAGATGGGTGTTCTCTCCATAGTGGTGTTCAAGGAAAGACTGAATGAACACTTGTCAGACACAGTGCAGAAGGATTTTTTTCAGTTGAAGTTTGAATTAGATAGTCTCTGGGATCCCCATCTATGAGATTCTGGGGTTATGAGAAAAATACAACAGGAATCTCTTCCCTAATCTCCAATCTCAAGCTTCCAGCTATCTAATGGACATGTCCACCTCCATTTCTCTCCAGTACTGCAAATTCAACACATAAAAATGTAACTCTTCATCTTCATGCCCTAGTCTTGTACCTTCTAAATATTTGTTTCTCTGGGTGGTACTCTCCCTTACCCCTCAGATTCAATATCTAAAATGCTACCAAAATTATCTCCCTAATACAAAAGTCTCATCATGTCACTGCCCTGATTAAAAAAAAAAAAAAAACCTTTCTGTATCTTCCCATATATTGATCAATAAAATACAAACTTGTTAATTTGGTATCTAGATTCTACAAAATTTAGTTTCTAACTACCTTTCCTTTTTTTAAACCATTACCTTCTGTCTTAGAATCATTTCCAAGGCAATTATCAATTCCAATGCAGAATAGTAAGAACTAGGCAATTGAAGTTAAGTGACTTGGCCAAAGTCACACTACTAGAAAGTGTCTGAGGCTAGAATTGAAGCAAGATCCTCCTAACTCTAGGCCTGACTCTCTATCCACTGAGCCACCTAGCTGCTCCCTGCCTTTCCTTTCAAGCTTTACTGTATATCTTCTCACACCCTGTATTTTGGACAAACTGGCCTGGATGCTTGAGCATCTTCTGTCTTTGCTTCCCATGATCTATTTGTATGTATCTAGAAAAGACAGATCCCAAATTCTTGAAATTCTTTTCTGTCCCAGAGAAATATTATATAAATATAAATAAAATGAAACGAGCAGAACCAGAAAAACAAGATACACATTGAATTCAACAATGGAAATGGAAAGATAAAGAATAGCAAAACTGTGTAAATTATAATGATTGTGGTCATTGCTAAAGAACAGATGAGGAAATGGAAATACTTCTTTATAAAGATGGAAGACCATAGGAAGAAAATACTTAATTTATGTACTGTAATATTGGTTGGTGTGTTAGTTAGTTTTGCTGAACAACTTTTTCTCCCTATTTTTTATTCTTTGTAACAAGGAATAAACCAATAGGAAGGATAGGAAGGAGGAATATATATGGAAATTGAGTTTGTATCTGCCAACTTCTATCCAACATTTTACATATGTATTAGGCAGTAGGGCTTGTGCTAATCTGAGAATACAACAACAAAATTTAGACAATTCTTTAAGATTTCATGCTAATTGAGGAGAAAAGTAAATACAGAATAGATACAAAATTAAGAAAAATAATTTGGAGAGGGAGTACACTAGGAGTTGAGGGGATCAGAAAAGGCTTCATGTAGAAGGTGACCCTTGATCATAGTCTCAGAAGAATTGAGGTATTCTCAGAGGCAGAGATGAGGAAGTAGCATATCCCAGGCTGGAGGGTGAGCCAGTTCAAAAGGCACATACAGATCACATGTTCAGAATAGCAATCAGTCCAGAAGATATAGATTGCATAGTGTGTAGACTGAAGCAATGTTTAAAATAACTAGACAAGCAGGAGAAGACAAGGCTATGAAGATCTTTAAATTCTAAACTGTGGCTATATTGGATGCTAGAGATATGTAGAGACACTAAATTCATTGTTTAGGATGATGATATGGTCGGATCAGTGTGCTTTAGGAAAATCATTTTGACAGCTATGTGGAGGTTAGATTGGAATTGAGGGAGGTTTGACATAGGGAGAACAAACAGTAGGCTATTTCTTTTTTCTTTAAACACATAGCTTAATTATGTTAAGTGTATAGTAAAAAAACAGAAGCACTAATTTCATGTAAGATGGACTGTGCATACAAATCAATACTTGGATCCTGTACTTTCAGAAATGGAAACCTCTTTCAGGCTGGAGTCATTTGTCTTTCTTTTTAATCTCCCAGTAACAGAATGGCAGAGAGAGCTACAGGAGTTCAGTGTCTTATAATATTCCTTCTTTTCTCCCCCCAAGAAACAGGAGTGGACCTTAGGCAGTTAACTCATGATATGAATAAATAGTTCTAAAAAGGATCCAGCAAACCTCTCGATTGCAGATGCATAGACAAATAGGAACACTATATGGTTCCTACAAAGTACAGGGAACTCAGATCCAGTGAATTTGCATGATCCTAGAAAAAAAGCTTTGACTCAAGTAAGATTTAAATTCATATCTCACCACTGACACCTACTACCTTTGGGATCTAGGCAAGGATGTGCTGGGGACTGGCTGGTGAGAACAGCTTGTTAAATTTTCAATATGAGCATTCACAACTCACAAATAAGAGGCTTTTTCCAATAGTTCAGGCAAGAGGTGCTAAGTGTCTAAATAAGGGTGGTGGCTGACTAGATAGATGGTAAGGAGAGAGCATATAGGAGAGATGTTATGAAGATATAAATGGCAAGATTTGTCCATTTTTTGGATGTGTGGGCTGAGTGAGAGTGAAGAGTTGAGGATGACACCAAAATTGTGAACTTGACTGAGCGGAAGAACGGTGATGCCCATGACAGCAAAAGGGAAATTCAGAAGAATGGGTTTGGAAGAAAACAAGGTCCTTTGGGGGGGCATGCTAAGTATGAGTTGCCTATAAGACATCCAAATTAAACTTTCTAATAAGCAATATGTGATGTAGAACTGGAGCTGAGGAGAAAGACTAGCACTGGATATTTTGATCTGGCAGAAATCTGCATAGAAATGTCCATATAGTTCATGGAAGCTAAAGCTAAATGAAAATGTATTATAACAAGAAAAAAGAAGAGACTTGAGGCAAAACCTTGGAGAATATCCAGTGTTAATGGATGGGGGATGGATGATGAATTAGTAAAGAAGACGATAAGAAGTGGTTACACAGATTGTTGACCCAAGATGGATAGAGAATCTAGCAACAGAGAGTGTTCAGCAAAGTCAAAGGCTGCAAAGAGAAGTCTAGAAGTCTGAATGTTAAAAGGGGGTCATTAGATTTGACAATAAAGAAATCATAAGTAACTTTGGAGAAATCCAAATAATGAGATTAGAAATCAGATTTCAGGGGCAGCTTTGTGGCTCAGTGGATAGAGCACCAGCCTAGACTCAGGACTATCTTGGTTCAAATCTGACCTTATACACTTCCTAGTTCTGTGACCCTGGGCAAGTCACTTAACCCCAACTGCCTAGCCCTTACCACTCTTCTGCCTTTGAACCAATACTTGTCTTGATTCTAAGACAAAATGATGGGTGTTTTAACAAATAGAGAACTCAGATTTCAGAGGAGTGAAAAGAGTATAAGGAAAGAAAGAGGAGGTGTTTAGTTTTTTTTGAGAAAGGAAGGTAAGTTATAGGATGAAATCTTTCTGGAATAATAGATTCTAGTGAATGTTTTTAAGGATTGAGAAATCTTGGACATATTTTTAGGTATCAGGGAAGAAACTAGTAAATAAAGAGATGTTGAAGATGAGAGAAGAGATGATAATGGGAACAATGTGTGAGAGAAGATAGGAAAAGATGAGCTCAAGAATACATATAGAGAAGTTGCCTTTGGATGGTAGCACTAACTCTTCATCAGAGACTATAGAAAAGGATGAAATGGTAATGGTGATGTCAAGGAGTTATAAGACAAAGAGGAGGGAATGAAGAAGAACCCTTAAAGAATGGCCTTCAGTTGAGAGACTTGGGGAGACTTAAGAAGTGAAGAGAAGATTTGAAATTGCCTTTGTGGAATATATGATAGAAAATCAATTGGGGGGAATCAAGGAATTTTCTTGATGAAATGAGGGTCTAGCTGGGATTAAATGGCTTAATTCTATACTGGATTCAATTGTGATCTCTGCCAATTCTGTCTAGGTTCACATGAGGAAGAACAAAAGAGGATGATTATGGGTATAATTCATGGTTGGATTTTGGCAAAACCTTAGATGTAATAGAACAAAAGAGAAATTTGAAAATATAGGATAGAATTGAACTTGGTAGGGGTCAAAATTGGGAAGGGATCAGAGTAGGAGTGATACCCAGGGAAAGTACTGAGGGATAGAGAGATTGTAGGTCATGATGAAGACAATGAATAAAATAAAAATAATACTTTAAAAGTGCATTTCTGTGCCAATTCCATGATAAAGTCTTCGCTGATATTCTCCTGCCTTCCTCAAAACACTGGCTATGAAAAAATATTAACTTTTCCCACATTCTAACATATTGGTTATTTGCATGCATATCTCTTTTCTCCAATCAAATCATAAACTGCTAAAAGGCAGAAATCCTTATTTTCTACTTTCCCAATACTGAATATCGTGCCTTGCACATGGTAGACAATTAATAAATGCTGCATTTACTTGAATTAAATATTAGTTCAATGCTTCAACAGTGTGAAAGCATAAGCGAAACTGGAAAATAAGCCAAAACAGAGTTAGAGGATAATAAGTTCATTTTCTACGAATTCACAAGAAACACCAATGTGCAAACAAATCAAATAAATGTTCTTTCAGGGCGAAAGAAAAAAAAAAACCTGAGAAAGAGCAGGGAAGCCCATGGTGCACTAGAAAGTAGCAGAGGGCAGCAGCTGTATGTGATATGCTATCAAGGAAAGTAAAATGGGATACAAGTTTTAATTCATTTTTTCTAGCTCTATTTTCTACAAATCATTTTTGAACTTTCACCAGAGCAATACTCATTTCTGAAAAATAATTCCATCATAATGCTGCCTTGCCACTATTTGTGCTATTAAATACAATTTAGAATGGGAACATGAAAAAAATGCCAAGACAAAGTAGGCACTAAAATGTGGCTACGAAAAGCTATAGCACCTTCTTAACTTGGATTTCCCTTGCATGATTTTTTAATGCCAGAGAAGATGTTATTCAAAACTGTCAAAAAATAAGAATATATTTTTAGTTAAGTCCTTCCCCTACACCATGACTGCTTCATAACAGTGCCTGTTTTTGTTTTTGTTTGTATGATTTTCTTATTTTAATTGAGAAAGGGCTGGTAATAGAGCGATTAATTATCTCTCTACTAAAAACCACATTTTGGCTTGCCCCTTTTAGATTGTAGTTTGTTTTAATAGAGTTTATGTGTTTTTTTTCCCCTTAGATCTAGAACTGGAAAGGAAAAGATCTCAGAAGTCATTCAGTTCACAGGGTAAGCTAGGTGGTTCTGTGAATAGAGCCTCAGGCCTCAAGATGGGAGATCCTGGGTTCAAATGTGACCTCAAACCAGCTATGTGACCCTGGGCAAGTCACTTAACTCCAACTGCCTAGCTGTTGCCCTTCTGTCTTAGAGTAGTTACTAAGACAAGAAGTGGGGTTTTATATTTAAAAAGTGGAAGTTATTTAGTTATTTGCCTTTTCATTTTACAGATGAGGAAACTGAGCTTGTCCCATCTATTCCTTCTATCTTTCCAAGGTCATGAATTCTTTTTTTCCAAAGAAAACTATTAGAAGTCTACTGGAGTCTTGGCATAGATTCAAAGATGTGCCTTAAAGTCAGGAATATTGTTTTCTTTACCTCTTAAAGGGAAATATAGTTGTTAAATCAAATTAATAAAATAATTGCTTTGTAAATTTCACAGGACAAATAAAGCAGCATATTACCTCATTTCTAGGTTTTATTTAACAAGATTAAGCTTTATATATTGCAATATTCTTTAAAACTCATGTAATAAAATGGAAAATCAGCAATCCTTGCTCAGTCACCTACTTAGTACCCATAAAATCTTGGACAAGACATTTTGATTCCCTAGGCTTCTCATCTATAAAATTAAGGGTTAAAACAAGATGACTTCTGAGGCTCCCACCAGCTCTAGATCTAAGTTCTCATAATCTTAATCAAATATTTCAAATAATAGAAAAGATTGTATTCAGGAGGAAAAAATAATCAACGGCTGGATAAGGAACATTCAGGTCCAATCCATTTAAAACATATAATAGAGACATGAAAAAAGGAACCCAATAAGTCGGCATGGTGATGTTAGAACTAAAAGGGAATCACCAACCACTTCAAGATCATTTTCATTTCAGGAACTTTTGCAGAAAAGGGATTTTGCAGAAAAAGGATTATTTGTTATTTTTCTATTTATATCTCTTAAAGTGGGTAGAAAGTTTCCCATGGAGTAGTGGAGAAAATGAAACAAATCTGCGCATGCTAAGTAGCTTAGAGCAAGATCAAATTGGGTCTTTGGCATAGTATCAATCTATATTCATTGGTCCCAGAGAAACTGCATTATTAGTGATTTCAAAAATGCATATTTTTTAATTTAATCTCTGCATTGCTATCCAGGTACTACAACTTTTACCAGGTCAATCAACTGTGAAATATCAATTTCTCTTCAGCATAAGGTTCACAGGTGGTTTGCCAGAAAGAAAAACAGGGAGGTGTAATCATTCAAGATTCTGTAAGCTGGTTCCCAGAAAAAGAAACCTTTAACAAATGAGCTTAGCACTCTTTCCTAGGATTTATTGCCTCTGTTTCCATGGCTATAATGGTGGGTTGCTAAAATGTTCCAAAGAGTATATATAGGAAAACATTTTGAAATTTTGAATTCTCAAAAGAAATAAACAAAAAAAAAATAGATTTGCTAGTTTATTTTCGATACCTAGGGAGCACCACCCCCCCATTTCAGGCATATACCGAGCAAGCTAAAAATGATTTCTGAAAAGCTTCTGCCCTTGAATTAATATGCTTCTGATGATGCAGATATGCCTTTTTGGGTATATATCTATATCTGTATACCTCAGATCTGGGGGTATATGTGTACATTTGTGCATGCATGTGTGTGTGAGCGTGTCTGTGTAAGTGTGTGTGTATTACACTGGCGGAGGACACTTTGATACGGCGATGGCTAAAGAGACTACACATTAAGCCAGAGAAGTAGGATCTGAACTGCTGAGATCCAGTGCCGCACTAAATCAATTTCTGCCTGGGTATCTGGCACTCGGCTTGATTTAGTGTGAGCTTGTGAGTTTGAAAATGTTGGAGTAAACAACAGCCCAGTCTGCTGTCACAGTCTGCCTGGGAGGAGCCATACACTGCAGCATCCAAGAATGTATGCCCCTCCGGGATAGCAGCTAGGGGCAGGCAGTAAACCATACTTGGGGGAGACAAGGGGGAATAGCTTGGAGCTGATAATAAACTAAAAGACATTTGTTTAATTGATAAAACCCCAAATGAATAATAAAACCCATTAGGTCTTACGTAATTTGTGCCAGTGAAATTTTGCAAAATAACCTTGTCTGAGATCTAATTCAGACCATACAAATGGAACCAAGGAATTTTGTAATAGATGGGAAAAGATCCCCAGTTTATGCAATGCTTGAAGGACTTGGAGCAGATGAAGTTCACCTTGAAATCCAAGGAAAAGGAACTACTGCCGTACTCTAGTTTTTTATCATTTAGTAGTTACTCTACTTCCTCTGACATTAAAGTGTCAGTTCAAGGTATTCAAGTGCAAAAGAAAATTGTCAGGGGAATTAATAAATTTCTCTTGAGCTTAGATTAAGAACTCCTTAGCTTTTAGCACACTGCCAAAAATTCTCTTCCCCATAATGCAAGGTAGGTTTCAGTGGCTGCTAAATCTACCAGAGGACACAAAATAGAATTGAGCAGAGTAAATTGGCAACACTGTGAATGCTAGAGCTTTTATGCGATTATTTGAGTGCATCGAGAAGCTGTTTACTGGGTATGAATTGAGAATGTTTATATACAATGCAAAAATCCCAGAGAAAATATTCACTTATTTTCATTTTGACTTTGCCCCAACCTCAGTCAAATGAAAAGACAACAATAATGTCTCACGTTTCCATAAGTTAGAATTATATTCACTTTCCTCTCAGCAACTTGAAGAGGTAAGCAGTTTAAGCATTGTTACCCTGCCTGTACCAATGAGGAAATGGAGGCTTAGAGAAATTAAGAAACTTGCTCAGAATCACACAGTGTTGCTCAGAAATGGCATCTGGTGACTCTAAGTCCAGTGCACTTTCTAAATCGAAAGTACTTTAAAGAGGCTAAAAATAAAATAATATGAAGGCCAACCAAGACATCATATTAGTTATCATTTTCCAAAAGACTTTTCTGAAAATGTGAAATGATTACAGGGTTATTAAGAATAAAAAGGGAAGCAGAGGACTTTCAGACTTAATCATTGTTGGGGTTTTATTTGCTTTTGCAAAAAGAATGATTACAAAAAAAAAAAAAGATTCCTGACTGAACTCACTTCCCTGTGACTTTGTATTTAAATTACCTAGTGAATGATTGTGTTAAAATAATTGTGTTGTCCTTTGCATATAGACAATAATACTGACTTTAAATGTTTGGGGGTTTTTGCTTTGGGGGGGGGTTAAGTGGTAGTGATGGCTTTGCACTGAGCATCTTCATTCTCTTACCTAGTTTTGCTGCAGAAAAAAAGGGGGGTTTTCTGTCTGTGTAAGTAACTAATCTATAAGGGAGCCCAAGTTAGCACTTTGACCTCATTGGAAACGTTGAATTAACCTCAAATTCAACATGTCTACGACTAAGCTAATCATTTCCCCACTAATTTCTGAAAAACAACATTTTCCCAGGACAACATAGCTACGCTTCAAAGTCATCTTTAACTCTTCTCAATCCTTCCTCACACATCAGTTGCTTTACCCAGTCAGTATTTGGTAAAGGTTTATTATGACCCCATCAGTGTGCTAAGTACTGAGAATGCAAAAACAAAAATGAAATAATCCCTACCCTCAAGATGCTTACAGTCGCTTAGGGGGAACTACATTTGTAAGCATAAATAAGTAAAAAAACACATACAAAGTAATGTCAAGCATCAAAAGTGGCTGGGAAAACAGAGGGGAGGAGAGAAGAAAAGATCTCTGCCAATCAAACAGCAAATATTTTATTAAATTCCTACTTAGTGCTGGGCATTGAGCTAGGTGTTGGGGATACAAGTATAAATAAAGAAATCGTCCCTGATGGAGAAGACAGGTACATGTGTAAGTACATATGGTATAAATATAAATACAGATATATACTATATAGTTCCTATGCTATTTTTCACATAAGCCTTTTCCTTACCATATCTACTCTAATTCAAGACCATATTATCTTTCTTCTGGATAATCACAGCAGCCTCCTTACAGAGACTCTGTCTCCTATTTACCCTCCAGTTTATCCTACATACAACTGAAAGATTAGTCCTCCTATTTCCTAAATATCATCTCATCATTCCACTGCTTCGTGATACTTAGTAGTTTCCCATTGCTTGCTGATCAAAGACTAATTATCGCAGCCTGGAATTCTTGGTCTCCAATAATCTGACTTCAATTTAACTTTCCTGCCTTTTCAAACACTATTCATTCTCATGAATTCTACCCTATAGCAAAACTGAATTACACAATGTCTCCTATGCCTGTTTCCCCCTTATTGTCTATGAACATTTGTTCTTGCTGTTCTCTAGTCCTGAAATGCCTTTCTTTCTCCACCTATTGACATCCCACCAATGCTATCTCTTCCAGTGAGCTCTCCTTTATACTCCTGTTTGACAGTGATTTCTACTTACTTCAATCTAATACAATTTTAGATTTCCCCTGTTTGATTATATTATATCCTATTATGTTTACTTGTGTCATTTACTAGATTGTAAATTACCTGAGGACAGGAAATCTAACTTTTTTTCCTTTGTTTCTCCTCCACTGTCTCCTTTTTTCCTAGTACAGCATATTTCATGTAGTATATGTGCTTAATGCTTGTTAGATCAATTAGTCTTTAAAAAACTGTCATTTTTCTCATATGTCTATGAGAAAATTCTCAGAAAGTGACCATTCACAGCACAAACTTAAGATATATTAAAAAAAAACAATTTTATTTCATTAATGTAGAGCATTTAACTGAGTAATTTCATCCAGCTTCAAACCTATAAACCAAAATCCAAATCTTGACTATACTGTTTGCAAAACGTAGAGAGTCTTTAGGAATTTATTCATAGTAACATTTAATATTCTCTTTGTTTTTATCTGGAAAACATTTCCAACATGAATATCATGAAGCAATTGGCATTTTGACAAATTTTGTGAACAAACATTAGAATAGTGCTTGGTCTTGAACCTAAAAAGTTTTAAGTTGTACCTGTGAGGGTTTTGTGAAGGTGTACTTGGCTATGGGTTTTATTTTTTCATAATTTCTAATTATAAAAATAGGCTCCCATGCAACAAGTTGAGAACTTTAATGATGTTGTTTGGGAACAACTATAAAATTATAAATGTTCTCTTGTCGGAAAAATTGCAGTGGGCTTTAGGATTTTTTTTTTTTAATCAAAAAATGCACTTAATGTTGTTAAAGTTAGAAAAAATGGGGGACAGCATTATAGGTTTAAAACTCTAGGAGCATATTGTATATTTTTTAAAAAAATTATTTCTTAAAGCATTCAGTGTCGGTGTAAGGAGTTATGTTCCAAATACAGCCGTATGCAAATGTGTATATCACACATTAGAATAAACACAGCTGCATTCATTTCCATGGCTTTAAAAAGGGAGATTTCATGCTCAAAACCATCACTAAGAACAAGTTTAACATATCAGTTAACATTATGAAATAGGGACATGTTTATGATTTTCCCTACAACATGCCATTTCCCAAATTTGTCCTGTGATGTTTTGTGGCTGAACCTTTGCTCAGGCTGGTGTTCCCTCTGTCTGTCTGAAAGTATTCGCTTCACTCTCTTCTTTCATCTTTCATCTTAGAATCTGAGCCTTCCTCAAAGCTCAAACTCCTCTACAAAGACTTTTTCTTTTACCCATGCCATATTGGTCCAGGACATGTATAAGGACTTTTCAATGGAGCAGTCAGGCGACCTTCACAGTAGGATCAGGCTTTGAGCTAGACTGAGAGAAACTGGACTTGCAAGCTGTTGCAGGACCAACGATAGGGACCTAAACCAAAGTCAAAATCCAGTGGGCTAAAAACTTAAAAACAGAAATAAGCAAGAGGATATTTTTCACAAAGCATAGCAATAAGGTAAAACAATATAATTCAAGGTGAGCCAAACAATCCCCAAACCAAAAGCAGAGGGATATATGGTGTAAAAAGGAATTCTTTATTCCTTTTCTCTAATTTAACGCAGACCTGGAGGTCCTCTTATCATAGAGATGTGTAGGGATTAACCAGCCCCCAGTGACAGGAAGTAGAAACCATTGAGACAGAAAAAGAAACCATAGAGACAGGAAGGAGAAACCATATAACAGGAAGTGAGGTAGGAGAAGGTTATAAAAGGGCTGAGTGTCAGTCAGTTGGTCAGCCTGTCAGTTGCTGACAGTTAGGTGGGTCAGTTGCTGACAGTTAGGACTGGCAGTTGTAGGGAAGTTGACTACTGGGCATGAGTTGGATTGGTGGTTGGTGTTTAGTTGCTGGAATATAAAGGCAGACCTGAGCTTATGAGAGGGCTTTCCACGTTAGCCTTTAGAGAGCTTTTTGGCTTTTGAGTTATTGGCTTTTAGTTTGAGCTCTTAGGTTTTTTCTTTCTTGAACTTTTTGGGAGCTGACTGATCTTTGTTGACAGATTGACTTATTGGGTTGTATTAAACATTGATTGGGTTGATTTTGATTGGGCTGGATTGGATTGGAACTTTGTGGGGTGGTTGTTATCAATGGTATTTATAGGCAGTTATAGGTAGTAAATAGAGGTAGTTATAGGATAACTAATATAGACATTAGGAAATTTCTTTCTCTACCTCTTTCCTATATTTCTCTCCTTTACTATATTCATTTTACTATATTCTTTTACTATCTCTATTTTAATTAAACTAAATTGTTAATTGTTAAAAGCTGCTAGAAGTTTTCTTTTCTCTGACTTAAAATGAAGATATTAATTTACCACTCTAGTATATTCTCATTAAAATTTAAATTATTAAAAGCTGCTCTCTTATTTTGTCAAAAAAATGGGAAAGGTCATTTTTATATTATTTTATATTATTATTCAAAGAGCTCAGATAGCAAATTGCACTTCAATAGTGTATAATTGAAAATCTGTTACCCTAAAAAAGAACTACATATTCCTAGAGCACACTGACTTCCTGTCATTAAGTACTTCCTATACACAGAGGATAAAGGGAGTGGGCTTTGATGTAGAATCAGCAGTGATGATGGTGAATGGGGATTTTGAAAATGGCTATCCAGCCATGGGCACGTGGTTTTTTATTTTGTATCTTCTTTATTCCTTGATTTCTAATGATCTTTAATAAGCCTCCAAAACTATAATTTTTACAATAGGGAAGCCAGGAGATCAAGGTCAAGGTCAATGCACTAACCCCAGGAGTTCTCTACTCACCAAGACAAATATACCTCCTCTTGCTTCTAAATTAAAGGCTAGTTTTCAAACTGGTATTTAATAGCCCTGGTCAGAACTGATCTGTCACTTTTTCTCTCTGAAATAGCCCAGCTCTTCTTATCTTACTTATTGATTTATTTCCAAATTATATTATTATGTGTACCTCTCTGCATATTAATTAATCACCTTTGTATAATGCTTTATGTTAACAAATGGTCTGACATGCATAATTGATATTTTCTTAATCCCTATGAACATGGGGAAAACAAAATTATCTTCATTTTGAAGATTAGGAAATTGAGGTTAAGAGAGGTTAAACAAATTGCCCAAAGTTACCCAAGTAGTAAATAGTGGAGATAGGACTCAGTACTATATCTTTGGATTCTAGGATCTGCGTTCTTTCTACTACATAATAAACTGAAAACATTTTGTGGCTAGATCTAAGGTCTATTTTCTTTACATCAATCTAGAGCACTTAGCTCTATACCTTTTATATACTAGAAAGTTGATTAATTACTGTCTAATTGAATTTGTAGTATTATTCATTGCCTTTACTAATGTATTTTCAATGCTTTAGACTAAAGATGTTACTTAAAGACTTTGCTGCTACAATGATCTGAGATGATACCACTGTAGACCACAACCAAATCATGCCTTCTGATCTTCTACAATCTTTGCCATGCACCTTGACTTATCCTCAATAGAGTATATCCTCAATATGCTGAATATTTTCTTTTTACGATATTACATAAATCCCAGTAAAATACTCAATTGACCATCCACCTCTTCCTCTTCTTATCTGAATGGCCCACCTCCTTCTGCTTTTTCAAATTTCCTTGACAATGTCTTTCCTTCACTTCTGCTGCACAAGCCAGAATATACTATTGAGAATATAATATATTCTACTGTAGACACTAAGTATCTTATTATTCTTTAGGTCACCAATAGTTATGAGTCTTTGGAGAGCATGGCGATTCATGCCTCATTGCCATATTACTTAAGAAACAATGTGGTATAGTGGATAGGGCAATGGACTTGTAATGAGGAAAACCCTAGTTCAAATACTGTCTCCAACACCTATTTGCTGTGTGATGTCAATAAATTGGGCAAGTCGTTAAATTTAAAGTCTGTGCTTCAGTTTACTCATCTTTAATATGGCAAGGAGAGAATGATTGGCCTCTAAGGTCCCTTCTGTCTCTAAAGCTAAGACCCTATGATTTGATTGGTAGAATACTGGTTTTAAAAATGTCACATATTGCTGAATTAGTCACTCAGTAATCTAACTATTCCTTACAGAGTTTAAATATTCATAAAAGCAAGGTGGGTATAAATAATCAACAAAATCATTGATAAATTATATGAAGTATATACTGTTTGCTCTCAGAAGCAAACTCATTTGCTACAATCATCTTCTATTATAGTTTTTGATGCTGGTAATAGTGTAAGTGGTCAAAAAGAGTCAGGATAACACTATGGTCAAAATCTTTGGTTGCGGAAGCTAATCATTTTTAACCCTAGTTGCTACTTCATCACAATTTGACTGTATTCAAAATAGAGTTGAAAAATCACAGAAATTTGATATAGGATAGTAGTTCATTTTGTAATATATGTCTAATTGTGTTTTTTGTTGTTGTTGTTTTTGTTTTTTGAGGTCATAGATTTGGAGCTTGAAGGAATCTTAGAGGTCAATGAATACAACACTCCTCCCCATTTAAGAGATTAGGAGACCTAAACGTCGTCACACAGCAACTAGTTTTTTTAGACATTTTTTGAACTCAGGTTTTCCTGACTCCAAACATTCAATCCATAAGCTTCCTATTAGATTTCTAGAAATCTGGATCTAATACTTTTTGCTGGCATAAATTCCAAATCTGTTTCCAGTGATATAATTTTTGCACTCATTTCTCTGCTTTCTCTGTTATTTCCACTATTGTCTTTTCAAGTAAAATTGTGTTTACCATATTGAGTCTATTGTTCATTTGTATTTTACATGGACTTTTCTCAATGTCAAATTTCATCATTATTTGTCCTAAAATTTCTAAAGTCTTACATAGTTCCTTCTTTGCTTCATCTTGTGATAGACACATGTTCATTTTATTTCTTCATTTAATTCCTTTGGTGCATTTATTATCCTTTTTATTGTGCTTGTAAGCAATTCTGGCTTTTTTTTTTCATTCTTCTATTTGTGTTATTATTGTATATTGGTCTTTGGGAATTATTGTCTCTGTTTCTTTTAACCCATAATGTTTCTTCATTGTGGTAAAGTTTTTCTGTTTGCCTTTTGCTTTGAGGTTTTTTTTTTCCCCTAAAAATATTTTCTTTAAGGTTATATGGGGCTTTTGTTTTATTTCTGGTGATTCTAGTGTTCTTCTGAAGGGTACGGAAAAGGCAAACTTTTTTGCAACTACTCATGCCTTTTCCCCAGAAAACTGAAAGACAGAATTGCAGAACTAGAAGGTCTCTGCAGAATATCTAGTTCAGGCTTATTCTACTATAGGAAATCACAACATATAAAAAACTTAGAGCCTTAAAAGATATAAATTTAGAGTTGTTTACTGGCTCTGTAAAGGAATTTTAATATTTACTATCAGGGTTTTTTAAATTCAATGCTTCCTTTAAATAATTAAATATATATATATTTATTTTTACTTAAAATTTTGAAGTTATATGACAGTTTTACTACAACAAGTCTATTACACTAATGCATAACCAATCTGTATTAGTTTTCCTTCCACTTAGATTTCTTCCATGTTTGATTAGGAAATTCTCATATATTACTTTGTCTTTAAAAATTAAGGACAGAGGGGAATTACATATACTTTAGTCAGCATTATCCTATTGCCTAACATAAAATTCTATAAAGTATTATTTATAGAATCAACTTGGATAGATAGATAGATAGATAGATAGATAGATAGATAGATAGATAGATAGATAGATAGATAGATAGATATACAGTAGGAATAGGAATTTAGACACATGAAATGCAAACATTATTTAACTTAGATTTTATTCTGAGGAATACCTGGTATTCACAGAGGTGTCTAGATAATCTTAATATAAATTTCCTTGTGCTTGCCAGAGAATAAATGGACAGATTCCATTTCCATATCACATTTTGGGCACACTTTGGCACATATTTATTATGGATTAAATAGATTACTTTGAGAATTTGAAGTTAAGTAGATTAACCACAATTAAAATTTAAGAAGTTCTAGGAAACTAGCTAAATGTAATAAATACTAAGGTAACTGGCATTCATTCAACAATGAAAGAATATTGTGTTTGAAGTAAATGAACCTAGGTTCATTTTTTGAACCTTGGTTCAAATGTTGTCCCTAACATTTACTTAACCAATGTGATTTTGCATAATACTATGTCCTTTAACCACTGTAGAATTCAGTTGTAAAAAGAAATAGTTGTGCCAGGTGACAATTCTTTCTGGCTCCAGATTTGTGAACCTAAGTAATCCTGCATCTTACAAGGAATTTATGGATGGCTGATACAAATAATAATAGTCCTGTAATATGCTTGGCAAAAGACATTTGATGTGCTCACTAATAGAAATCTACATTAACACTTTGATGACACAAATCTTATCTGGCTTTTTAGATAGCGACACAAGAAATTTAGAATATCATAAGAACAAAGAATTTGATATCAACAACTCAGGGCAGTCTTCTACTCTATTGCACAGTTTTACAGGAGTATTAAGAAGGGAGCTAGTATTTTCTAGTTAAATATTAAATATGATTTAACCATTTTTATTCTTATATAACTTAACTATCATTGAAAGACCACATATATTTTTAGCAGTGCTCTTTTTAGTGGCAAAGAATTGGAAACTGGGAGTTAGGGATGTTCAACAATCTGATAATGGTTAAACAAGTTGTGGTATATGTTGTAATGGAATACTATTGTGCCATAAGAAATGACAAACCAGATGAGTATAGAAAACCCCAAAAAGATGTATATGAACTGATGCAATGAAGTGAGCATAACCAGGAAAACTGTTAGAGTAGCATAACATAGAGAAATAGAAATACTGTTTGATAATCAACTGAAAAGAACTAAATGATTATCAGCAAAACAAGGCCCCAAGGAACTCATGATAAAAAATAATATCCACAGGCAAAGAAGGAACTGTTAGACTCTTGCCTGCAGATCAAATCATGCTATCTTTCATTTTATTTCCTTCATGAATTTTTTACTATGTCTATGATGTGTGCCTTCTGTTACATCATGGGGAATATGTGTTGCATGAAAGCACTGGTATAGCCTATATCAGACTGTTTACTACCTTGGGGATGAGTGGAGGAGAGAATAAGGAAGAGAATCAAATTTACAAAATGTCAGAAAACAGTTGTCAAAAATTATTCCTACATGTAGTTGAAAAAATAAAAGAAAGTTTTTTTAAAAAAATAAAGAGAAGATGTATAATGGAAATATTACTGTCCTAGGACTTAAGAGAAAGAAGTCTCAGAGTGACTTGCTTGGTCTCTGCTATGGTAGAAAAAACTAATTCAGTTTTGATGTTCTATAACAATATGACTTTGAAAATATAAGAGAGTAGAGTTTCAGAGTAACTTAGGGAGTTGAAGATAAAGTTAAAAAGAACCCAAGTTTCTTAGCTTTACTAAATGTTCTTTTTTCCCCCTTTAATATAAATTCAAATGGAAATGACAGATATTAAAGAATTTTTAAGAAGATATATATGTGTGTATATATACACATGTGTATATATATGAAGATAAATGTATAAAACTAGCATCTTCAGGATAATTTACAGACTTATATACATCACTGATTCACATGCATTTTATTTAGGAAGCTGAAAGGAAAAAACAAAAGATGTTTCTGACCTTAAACATCATCACTTAATGTTTGCTTTACATTCCCCCCTGATGATCATTGGGCGACTAATCTCCCCATTGATCATTTTACATAATCATCTTGTACCCCTAAAAATTTTCTAAGCACAGGTGTATACAATATTGCACCTTCTTGGAGAAAACTACAATAGTTAGAAATTAGAGGAAAAAAGAAGAGAGAGAAAGCAAAACCAAAGTTTGCTAGGCACATTGACAAAAAGCCAATTAGGGAGCAGTTCCCTTTGACATAAAAATGTACATTTACAATAAATGTTCAGCCCACTTTAGTTCAATCAATTGCACTCAAAAGTTCCTTCTGGATCTTCTTTATGCAGTGTAGGTTTTTGCAGGCATCTTTCTCCAAATAGTTCATTCTTTGAATTCAAAGAGTTAGCAAGCTTCTTTTCCTGAACTTTTTCTCAAACAAAATTTTAAATCTTGGATTTATATGAAAATACAATATAATAGTCATCTCACTCCTGACTCTGACCTTCCAAGTAATATCATAAAATTTACTCTCCTATATGATCACAAGGCCATAATCTCCCATTTTAAAACTTTTTTTTAAAAATCCTACCATCTCCAAAAAGCCTTTTTCTGTAAGTCACATGGGTAGCAAAAGCTTCCTAAACTATGTCTACATTCACATCTCCCATGGGTTCTATTTCCCATTGGTCCCATTCTATTATTTCTTTATTCTTGTTTATATATATGTGTGTGTGTCTAATATATAACTGATTATTTTTGTATATGTTATATTACATGTAAACATAATATATGCAATTAACAAAATATACTCTTAATATTGACAAGTATAACAAATTAAATATAACTTAATTATATTGCTCTTCTAAGTGTTCTTTTTTACTTATATATATTTTCATTTACAAGTTTGATTGTGTCTGTGATTACACTTTCAGATTTGAGGCGGTGTGGTGTAGAAGCATTGCTGGCTTTGAGGTCAGATCTGTAATCTAACTCCAGTTCTACCATTTTCCTAGTCAATTTATTCCCTTTATTGGCCTCATCACATGAAGTAGTTGGACTAGATAACCTCTCAAGTGCCTTCCACCTCTGCATCTACAATTATAAGTTCCTTTTGCAGTGCTTCATCAAACAGTGCTTTAGAGTGAGTGTTTAAATGGATGGGTTTGTTGTTTTGTTTGTTTGCCAATGGTCATGCTTTGTAATGACAGGATTTATTCCTCAGTGAAAAGGTAGCTTTCCACCAGTTTTCCCATTTTGATTACTCAACTTGGGATCTAGCTCTGGAAAATAAAAGTGCCTATGTCAACTTTGCTGAATCTTTTCCCTAGGCTTTAAGAGAGTCAGGAAAGTAACTTCTGGACCCAACTTTCTATTCCAACAATGAACCTCTCTCCACTTCTTTTCACTTAGTGTGATATTACCAGACACATTTATCACTATTTTGAGGTTTCAGGCAATACTTAACTAGGCTTTTCAGTTTCCAGCTAAGAATTTTACCTCACCCTTCAGGTTGCTGCCACTGAGGTGACAGTATGTGTCAGGTATTCTGTGGCATCACTGAACAGTCTGGCAACCCCAGGAATGTGAAAGCCATATATACAGAAATGTCATAAAACAGACTGAATTCTTCTTGTTGCTAATTTTTAAAAATAAGTACTATATTTCAAACTACCTGCCGGATGTCTCTACCTGACTGTACCACTTCGACCTCACACTCAGTTTCATGGCATTACTATCTTCTTAGCAATCTTATTTGAAATTTCAGTCAGCCTTTACTCTTCAGTCCCTCTTACCTCATATTCTATCAGTTGTCTTTCTCATTCTAACTGCCATTTCCCAGGTTAAAGCAGTTATATGTTCTGCCTGGATTATTGTTGTAGGCTATTAACTGGATTTCCAGCTTCTATTTACTACCTGCTGACAAAATAATCTTAACAATATAGTGATTATGTCAATCTTTTGCTCAAAATCTTTCTGTAGCTCCCCATTGCTTGGTAAAATAAAGTAAAAATCCTTAGCGTGGCGTTCAAAATCCTATGTTTTCTTTCTTTTGGGGGGATGGGTTATAATTTATTTATTTATTTAGAATTTTTTTCCATGGTTACATGATTTATGATTTTTCCCACCCCTCTTCCCTCCCTCATCCTAGAACTGATAAGCAATTCCACTGGATTATTCATGTATCATTGTTCAAAACCTATTTCCATATTATTCAGGTTTGCAATATGGTGATCTTTTAACATCAAAACCCTCAATCATATCCCCCTTGAATCACGTGATCAACTATATGTTTTTCTTCTCCATTTCTACTCCCACAAATAATAATAATAATAATAATAGTCCTGTAATATATTTGGCAAAAGACATTTGATGGATGTGAATAGCATTCTTTCTCATAAGTTCCTCTGGATTGTCCCGGGTAATGGCATTGTTGCTAGTAAAGAAGTCCATTACTTCCAGTTATACCACAGTGTATCAGTCTCTGTGTACAACATTCTCTGGTCCTGTTCCTTTCACTATGCATCACTTCCTGGAGGTCATTCCATTTCACATGGAATTCCTCCAGTTAATCATTCCTTTGAGCACAATAGTATTCCATCACCATCAGATACCACAATTTGTTCAGCCATTCCCCAATCAATGGACACCCTTTCATTTTCTAATTTTTTTGCCACGACAGAGAACGTGGCTATAAATATGTTTGAACAAGTCTTTTTCCTCATTATCTCTTTGGGGTACAAACCCAGCAGTGGTATAGCTGGATCAAAGGACAGACAATCTTTTAAAGCCCTTTGGGCCTAATTCCAAATTGCTCTCCAGAATGGTTAGACCAATTCACATCTCCACCATCAGTGTTTTTGTGTCCCAATTTTGCCATATCCCCTCCAACATTTATCATTTTCCTTGGCTGCTGTATTGGCCAATCTGCTAGGTGTGAGGTGTTACCTCAGTGTTGTTTTGATTTGCATTTCTCTAATCAGGAGGGATTTAGAACACTTTTTCATGTAATAATTGATACTTTTGATTTCTTCATCTGATGACTAATTACCTTGATCATTTCTCAATTGGAGAATGGCTTAATTTTTTGAAAATTTGACTTAGTTTCTTATATGCTTAGGAAATTAAATCTTTGTTGGAGAGTTTTGTTATAAAGATTTTTTCCCAGTTTGTTGCTTTCCTTCTAAATTTGGCTTCATTGGTTTTCTTTATACAAAACCTTTTTTAATTTAGTTTAATCAAAATCATTCATTTTACATTTTGTAATGTTCTGGTCTTAAATCCTTCCTTTCCCATAGATCTAATGGGTATACTATTCTATGTTTACCTAATTTATTCATGATTTTATTCATTTATTTATTTAGTCATTTACTCATTTTAAATTTATCTTGGTATAGAGTGTGAGATATTGCTCTAGATCTGATTTTCCCCATACTGTTTTCCAATTTTCCCAGCAATTTTTGTCAATTAGTAAGTTCTTGTCCCAAAAGCTGAGATCTTTGGGTTTATTGAACATTATCTTGCTGAGGTCATTTACACCTGGTATTACACCTAGTATTAATTCACCCTTCTATCTCTTGACTAGTACCATATTGTTCTGATGACCACTGCTTTATAATATAGTTCAAGATCTGGTAGTGCTAGGCCCCCATCCTTCACATTTTTTTTCATTTCCCCCCTTGGTATTCTTGATCTTTTGTTCTTCCAGATGAACTTTGTGATAATTTTTTTTCTAATTCCATAAAAAAGGTTTTTAGTAGTTTGATAGGTATGACTCTGAATAAGCAATTATGTGGATGGTTTTCCTAATATTAAGCCACCCTTGAATTCCTGGTATAAATCCCACCTGTTCATAAGGAATAATCCTTGTGATAACTTGCTGAAGTCTTTTTATTGCTAGTATTTTATTTAATATTTTTGAATCTATGTTCATAAAAGAGATTGGTCTATTGTTTTTCCTTCTCTGTTTTTGGTCTGCCTGGCTTTGGAATAAGTATCATATTTGTGTCATTAAAAAGAAATTGGTAATATTTCTTCTTAGCTTATTTTTTTCAAATAATTTATATAGTATTGGGATTAATTGTTCTTGAAATTTTTGATAGAGTTCACTTGTGAATTCATCTGGCCATGGGGATTTTTTTTGGTAGGAAGTTCCTTGATGGCTTGTTCAATTTCTTTTTCTGAGATAGGATTATCTAAGTATTCAATTTCCTCTTTTGTTGATCTAGGCAGTTTATATTTTTGTAAATATTTACCCATTTCTCCTAGATTGTCATATTTATTACCATATAATTGGGAAGGATAGTTCTTAATAATTACCTTAATTTCTTCTTCATTAAAGATGAAATCACCCTTTTCATCTTTGATACTTTTAATTTGATTGACTTCTTTCTTTTTTAAAAAATAGATTAACAAGTAAATTATTTTATTTGGGGGCTTTTCAAAGTACCAGCTCCTAGTCTTATTTATTAGTTCAATAGTTCTTTTACTTTTACTTTTATTAATTTCTCCTTTAATTTTTAGAATTTCCCATTTAGTTTTTTAAATTAGTATTTTTAATTTGTCCTTTTTCTAATTTTTTTAAGTTGCAAACCCAATTCATTGATCTGCTCCCTATTTTGTTAATATAGGCACTCACAGATTTAAATTTTCCCAAGTACGTCTTTGACTGTATCCCATAGATTTTGATATGTTGTCTCCTCATTGTCATTCTAGTCTTAGGTTTTCTTTCTTTTTTTTTAAACCCTTACTTTCCATATTAAAATCAACACTGTGTTTTGGTTCCAAAACAGAAGAGAGGTAAGGGCTAGGCAATGGAGGTTAAGTGACTTGCCAAGTCACATAGCTAGGAAGTATCTGAAGCCAGATTTGAACCCAGGACTTCCCTGTCTCTAGACCTGTCTCTCAATCCACTGAGTCATCTTGTTGCCCCCCAAAATCCTATATTTTCAGGTCTCCCTATAGCTGGTAGTTACTCCAGATTAGTTTGGAAGAATGGAAGGGCATGATCACCTAGCACTGCCAGTATGTGTAAGAAGATCTCACTACTAAGGGGAAATCTTCTAGGATTGCTGCTTCCTTTTGTTCTTGTTTCTCAACTAAAGAAATAGTGTAGTTTAACAACAATTTATTAAGCACTTACTATATGCAAGGCATGATGCTAGGCACTGTGCTAAAAAGATGACAACTCTCCCACTCTGATTTGTGCACTTTAGGAACCCTCTTTTGCCTTGATTACCTTTACCAACATTAACCAATCATCTGAACCTGCTAAAATGCTTGCTTTGTCTTAATTTATTTTAATCTACCTGACTTCCTGGATGAGGAATTTTTCCTCCTGATCTACACCACTGTCTCTCTTGTTTATACAAGTGCTAAGATTAGTCTTTTAATTACCTATCAAAAACTCTTCATTGACTCAGGCTAAACAAGTTCTCAGAGCTGAACCTAAACCAAAAATCACAAAAAAATTGCTTCAATAGAGATTAGGCCAATTGCATTATGTGTCATGTTATTCCTCATCCTTTGTTCCTAGCCCTGGTCAAATTGGACCACTCACCACTCCCATTTCCATCCTTCTCTTTCCCATTTCTGTTTCTTTGCATGCAATTTTCCAAAGGCCCAATTCAGGTGCCACTTCCTCCAAAACATCTTCCCCAGAAGTGATCTCTCCTCTCTCAGATTTCTCAGATCATATTTAATATATTTGTCTCCATATATGGCATCTTCCTTTTTAGAATGTACATTTTTTCAAGACTGGGACTAACTTACTGCTTTTTTGTATCCTGTAAATCTACTATGATACTTTGTTTATGGTAGTTGGGAAATTTTTGTTCAATTATTGTTCTTGAGTGACTTTTAAATTACCTACTGAAATTTTACATACATGGATGTTCTACTAGTTCTAATCACAAGCCTCCTATGCCCTCTCATCCTGGGAAACTTTGGTTTCTATCTTTCCATAAATCTTTCACAAAAGATCTTCACAATACCTTCATTTCTTTCATCTCTCACCTCTAATTTAAGATAATGACTGGTCTGCCTCCTTTCTATCTACAACACTTCTTATTAATATATTTATCCAGTTATCACAAACTGCATAAGAGGTAGATGGGAAAAGATGAAAAGTAAGAACAGGTTTGCAACTTGGTCATAGACTATTTATTTACACCATGAATACTTTCCATTTTCCTTTGGGTTACTTATGATGATGATTTTTCCAAAATTATCATCTTCTCAGATTCATAACCATATAGCAAATGCTCAAATGGATAGAGAATCTAATAAATTCCATAGTTTCTTCTAATGCACCTATGTGCCTGCCTTCCTATGAGAATCTCATTTGTATTCTCTCCAAAGTTAACTACAAAGAGTCAACCCTGTGAGCTAGAAGCCTTCCCAATTTGGTGTTAACTAGAAAGGTTTTTGTGGGAGAGTCACACTGGACAGCTTCTCCAATAAAATTTTCCTCATTCTCTTCTCCAATTTCTTTGTCCCTCTCTCCTTCCTTAATTCTATACAGAGAGAATTATGCATATGCAGCACTTGTCAAAGTCATATTTTGGGTCCATTTACCTATAGATTATAGTCTGGCCAATAATAACATTTCATGTATTATTTTTCTCAATTTGTAGGCATGATATATCAACATGTATTTCATTGAGAAGACTATAGCATATGCAATTAGTATAATATCTTTTGAAAACAAGAGTTTTTAAAGAACCTAGTCTTAATTTGTGAATCTTTTCATTTGGACTTAGTAAAAATCCATGACATTAGTGAATACCTGAAATTAGTGAAGTGCTGAAATCTCTTTGTTTGGCTGAGTTTGATGTCATTACTCAATGTAGTTTTTGTCATAGTGTCTTATAACATGTTAGAGTACATGTCAGATATTGTTTGCCTGAGGAGAACATCTATGATTATATTTTATTCTTTTGAGTCAAACAGTTTTCAAAAAACAATAAATGTCAAAGATACCAGGACATTTTGTATTATTTGGACATCCAAGAGATGCTGTACCATACAAAGTCATCTTCTAAAGTAATTTTTTTATGTTTTCATCAAAGAAACCATTGATTCATACATAGATCACATTTTAAATTAATACTTTTTTGTTTTCACATTACTGTATAGATACCTTTATATATATTTACTTTACTATATAGATACAATATATAGTATCCTTCCCACTTTCTCTACCAGGTAAACCTTTTCCTACATTAAAATTTAAAAGGCTTGGGAAAGAAGTTACTTCAGAAAAATTGACACCACCAAACAAATCTGGCAGAATAATGCATGTATTATTTGCAAAGATTTGATAGAGATAGGAAAGCAAGTGTATAAACTAGCCAGTGTTGATAACTTTAACCCTTTAGCTTTCCCACACTGTTTTTATCTAAAGAACTGTGATCATTTTCATTCTTTTGGAATCTTTTCACCTTTAGAATAACTTGAAAATTGGTGCACCGAATATCTCTTAAAATTTTCTTAAGTGCTATTACTTTACACTGGACACTTAAACAGTAGAATCCAATTCAATTCAATGAGCTGTAATTAAATAATATGTACCAGGCACTGTGCCAAGTTCTGGGGATACAATTAACAAAAAAAAAAAAAAAGAAAGGCAGCCCTTGTCCTAAAGGAGTTTGCAATCTAATGCATGATAACACATAAAAGGAGGCAAGAAAGTGGATGGAAAGGGTGGGCCTGGCTTGGGGGTATCTTGTTCTGTGCAATTGAAACCAAAAGTAACAGAGACAAAATCAAATGAGTTAAGAGTATAGTTTCTAACCTCTATATATCACAAAAGGCACTAGGGGGCAGATGGATGGCTCAGTGGATTGAGAGTCCAAGTCTTAGGTTCAAATTTGACCTCAGACACTTTCCAGCTATGTGACCCTGGGAGAGTCACTTAACCCCCATTTTCCAGTCCTTACTACAATTCTGCCTTAGAATCAATACTGCATATTGTAAGGTTAGGTAAGGGTTATTTGAAGAAAGAAAGAAAGAAAGAAAGAAAGAAAGAAAGAAAGAAAGAAAGAAAGAAAGAAAGAAAGAAAGAAAGAAAGAAAGAAAGAAAGAAAGAAAGAAAGAAAGAAAGAAAGAAAGAAAGAAAGAAAGAAAGAAAGAAAGAAAGAAAGAAAGAAAGAAAGAAAGAAAGAAAGAAAGAAAGAAAGAAAGAAATAGATGCTAGAAGGAATTGAAATTTTGTCATCCAGTCTCCAGACAGAGCAAAAAGGAGGCTAAGAGAGGTGGTGAGAATCAAGACTTTAATTAACAGCATTGGATGAAATTAGAAGTTAAATTTAACTGGGAGAGTTGAGACCAGGCTGAGCAGCAGATGCATTTTGCTGAATCCAAATGTATTTCTATCACCATTTTTTATGAGAATAAATCACCATCAAGAACCTGGCACATCTGTCCCAGTTCACCTCTATTTGTTATCATTCAATTTCATTTATAACTACTCTCTAAGTGAACTATATCAGTTGGGTCACATGACAAATTTTACAATAATGTTTCTCCTCAGCAGATTTTTGCAACTTCATAAAGGGATGCTACTCCTAATCTAACCTTGAGCTGATTTACTCCAAAAGACACAGACTTATAAAATCTCAGAGTTAGACGAGAACTCAGTGGCCCCCTCATTTTCTACAAGTACCTAAGAAAGAAAATTCTCTCTGCAACATCCCCAGGAAGTGATGATCCTGCCTTATTTTTTTTTCTGAGAATTCACATGAAAAGAACTTCATTACCTCCTGAAGCAGCCCACTGCACTTTGAGATACCTCCAATTTTTAGGATCCTCATTCTTCCCTTTGGAGCAAGGCAAAACAAGCCTAATACCTTTTTCCAATAAAAATAGCTTTTGGTGCATTTGAAGATAGCTATCATATTCTCAATTTATCTTTCTTTGATCTAAACACTCCCTCATTTTTCCAGCTGATCCCAATATAGTATAATATACAGATCCTTGATCATCCTCATTACACTACTCTGGGTGTTCTCCACTTCATCCACATTTTTTCTAAAATGTGGCCCTCACAACTGAACCCAATCATACAACTGCCATCTGACCAGGACACCATATAATAAGATTATTATTTTCTTTTCATTGTTTACCATGTTTTTCAGTGTTTCCTAGGGTAGACTTTTTGGCTTCATTTTGCAAATTTTTATATTGGTTAAAGGTCTCTAAGAAATGGTAAAAGTCTAAGTTAATGTGTTTCCTTTTATCTATTCCCATTTTTTAAAAATTGTAGTCAACAGCTGGTTTAAACAGGTTGTATTGGAACTTTGGTAATCAGAACTTTACTCTGTGACTATTCCTTTAGCCCACTCTGGTTAAATTTTTCTCCATCCCCAATTTCAACCCTTTGGGGAAACTTTATATTACTCTAACAAATCCCTTGATTTATTGTCCTTTCTCCCCCTCATGCCTTGATAATTCTTTTTTTTTTTAAACCCTTACCTTCCTTCTTAGAGTCAATCCTGTGTATTGGCTCCAAGGCAGAAGAGTGGTAAGGGCTAGGCAATGGGGGTCATGTGACTTGCCCAGGGTCACACAGCTGGGAAGTGTCTGAGGACAGATTTGAATCTAGGACCTCCCGTCTCGTGCCTTGATAATTCTTAACTGAATTAAT
The DNA here is from genome assembly GCF_027887165.1 of Monodelphis domestica. Lineage (NCBI taxonomy): Eukaryota > Metazoa > Chordata > Mammalia > Didelphimorphia > Didelphidae > Monodelphis > Monodelphis domestica. The sequence goes on along the minus strand of NC_077229.1, from coordinate 349,978,926 downwards.
CTCACCAAATTTCACTTCTTTCTTTCATGCTGCTGAAATGGAACTTCCTGGATTCACTACACAATTATTTATCTCATCTCTAAATTCCTGATTGAAAAAAAAGCAAACATCAGATCCTCCCTAATTGATTCTCAATCTTACTCTTAAAAACACTTCTTCTAAGCCTTGTCCTCTATTCTCAATTCTCTTGTCTCCCTTCAATATCCTCTAAACTGAGGACCTCGCATTTCAAACTCAATATGTCTAAAATAGAATTGATGATCATTCCCCACAAATTGGTCCTTTCCCAACTTTATTTATGTGGAGGGGACAAGCGTTCTTCTAGACACCTAGGTTCACAATGTTGGTGTCATTTTTTTTACAGCTCCCATTTGCTTAACAGTTGCCAAATAATTTTTGTTTCAATCTCAACACCATATGTTATGTCAGTTCCTTTCTCTCTGCTTATATTTACTATTCTAGTTCAGGCATTTATAACCTCTCATCTGAGTTATATAATAACCTCCTTATTGCTCTTCATGCATTAGATCTCTATCTACTCCAATCCATTATCAAACAATTTTCCTAAAGCATGTCCCATACTTAACAAACTCCAGTGGTTTCTTATTGCCTCCAGGATTAAATATAAACTCTTCCATTTAGCATTTAAAACTCTTGACAACCTGACCTCTTCCTATCTTTCCAGTATTCTTAAATATTACTCTTCTCATGTACTCAATGGTTCAGCCATATTAGTCTACTTTCTGTTCTTTATATGTTGCTTCTCCTTTCTCCATGATTGTACTAGCCTGGAATGTTTTCCCTCCTTATCACTGTCTCTCAGAATTCTTGGTTTCCTTAAAGTGCCACTTTATGAAGGCTTTCCCTTTCCTAGTCTTGTTCAGTCCTGACACCTTAACTTCAATTCTAGTACCTTTCCATCTAAGGTTATTATTTTGAATCTACTTCATATATGTATACATATATATATGTGTGTGTGTGTGTGTGTGTGTGTGTCTCCATTCAAATATAATTTCCTCTGAATGAAGGAGTATTTTATTTTTGTCTTTTGTTCCCAAAGATTTATCATAATGCCCTGCATAGGAGACATTAATACATGTTTCTTGATGTATTGGTTGATCAGCACACAATGTTGACTTCTTAGCTGTATCCTTTCTTCATACTTAGTATTGATTTTGACTTTTACTCAGCTAGTGAGTGTTCTGGTTGCATATCTGGTTATAACAATCTCCTATGTCTATAACCAGTTGTTTCTGGTTTGTCATAGCAAAGTCAATTTTGATTTTTTATGACATAATTAATTGTTTAGTATTCCCAATAATTAATTGATGTCCATGATTCATTTATCTTTATTACAATCTATTTGGTTATACCTACTATGAGCACTTCAAATCAAGATTCCTAAGGTTTCCTTAAAATTAGGTTTTCTTTTGTTTTGGAATGCACAATGAAATAAACTATTTCAACTCCTGGGAAGAACTTTCAAACAACACTTCCATTTGGCTGAAATTTTATTTATTTTTCTAATATCAAGCTAGTTCAGTTCCTCCATTAGTATAGTAATTCATTGGTCATTGGGTAAAAGTCAATTATTAAATCAAGTCAACAAGCATTAATTAGGTACCTACTATAATTTAGGCACTATGCTAAGCTCTTGAATTATAAATAAAAGGCAAAATAAAGTCTCTACTCTCAAGAAACTGATAGTCTAATGGGGAAGAAAATATCCAAACAATTATGTACAAACAAGATAGTTACAGAATAAAGAAATAAGAGATAATCTCTGTGAGAAGGCACTGATATTAAGAGGGATCAGGAAAGATTTCTTAAAGAAGGCAGGACTTTAGCTATGATCTGAAAAAAGTCAAGAAACAAAAATAAGGAGGAAGAGAATTCCAGACACTGGAGATAGCCAGTGAAAATGTATGCAGCTGGGAAATAGATTGTCTTGTTTGAGGAATAGCGAAGAGACCAAGGTCCCTGTATCTCAAAGTATATACCAGTGCAAAGAGACTAGAAAATTAAGAAAGGGTCTGGTGATGAAATGCTTTAAAAGTCAAACAGACCATGTTATATTTGATCCTAAAGGCAATAGGGAGCCACTGGGGGGTTTAAAGAATAGGGAGTGACATGGTCAGACCTGTATTTTAAGAAGATCATTTTGACATCTGAGTAGAGAATAGAGAGGAGATAGAGAGACTAACCAGAAGGCAAGGTTAAGATGTGACATGATGAGTACCTGCACCAGAGAAGGGACAATTTCAGGGGCCAGAAGAGAATGTCTATGATAGATATGAAGGTAGATACTATAGGACTTGACAACTGATTGGATGTGGGGGGAGGAAAGTGAGGAGTTGAAGTTGACACCTAAACTACAAGCCAGGGTGAATGGGAGGTTGGTGGTACCCTTGATTATAATAGGGAAGTTAGGAAAAGGAGATCTGAGGGTGTATTAGTGGGGGCCTTGAAGGAGGAACCAAAATTGTTAGACACTTGGGGATTGAGTATAAGGTGACACTTCCTTCCTTCCTCCCTTTCCCCCAAGTTGAGCTGTTGGCCAATGGAGTATTCTGGTCTTTCCCTCTTATAGAAGGGTTGAATAATGGGTTCAGTTTTGGACATGTGAGTTTCAGATATCTGTGAGACATACAGCTGGTGATATCCACTAGGCAGCTGGAGATGAAAGCCTAGAAGTCAGTAGTGTACCAATGGTTAAATGAATTTAGTCTTCTAAGAACTCTATTATTCTTAGCATTCCCTCCTCTTTTTTCTACCTTTCTGTCTCATCACTATATAAATTGATTTGAGGATACTCAGAACTAAGAGCCATTTTGTATTTTTTCTGAGTCTCAGACTATAGACACCTTCCAGAATGTGTTACCCAATGATCAACCTTCTAATGATATATTTCTCTGTGCTTATCTAGATTGCTTCTCAGACAAGTATAGACATAATTTTCATCTATAACATGCTCATTCTCTGTTAATATAAGTTTCAAGTACTTTGGATCAGTATATTACTTCGATAGCTTTTGCACACCCCAATAAGATCTTTTTGGAGGCAAGACAAATAAAATTGCTTCAATGTTGGTTAAAAGTATCAAGTAGGGAATTTTTTTCTAATCAGAAACTTGTGTCTAATAAAATATATTTTCACTTAAACAAATCTTCACTCAGAATTTAATATTATCTGATATCAGAAAAAGAAAATCCTTCTTCTTTATTCCAACTGCTACTATCATTCTTTTTGCAAGCCCTTATAGTATTTTCTGTACTTATTAACATTATGCTGGTTTGATTCAGTTAAGACCCTATTAATTTGACTAAATTAAAAATATTTTCTCTCTTAAAAAGCAGCCTTTTACAATTCTGAGGAACAATCTGGAACCATGCTCAAAGGACCTTAAACTATTCATACCGTTTGACCCAGCTATACTACTACAAATCTATATTCCAAAAATATTAAAGACAGGGGGAAAGAACCTACCTGTACAAAAATATTTATAGCAGCTCTTTTGTGGTGGTAAAGAATGGGAGACTGAAGGGTTGTCGATCAATTGCTAAACAAGTTAGGGCATATAATTGTAATGAAATACTATTGTGTCATAAAAAATGATAAATAATATAAGGACAAAAAAAACACCTGGAAAGGCTTATATGAAATGATGCAAAGCTAAGTGAGAAAGCCAGGAGAAAGTTGTACACAATAACAGCAATCATGTATGATGATCAACTATGAATGACTTAACTATTATCAACAAGGCAAGGATCCAGAACAATTCTAAGGGACTCATGACAAGAAAGGAAGAAGGAAAAAACAAGAGTCTAAATGCAAATTGAAACATATTATTATTCACTTTATTTCCTTCATGGCAGTGTAAGCAATATGTGTCTTGTTTCATAACATGATCAATATAGAAATATATATATTATATGAGAATATATTTACAACCTATAACATATTACTTGCCTTTGTGGTAGTGAGGGAGAGAAAATGAATTTCAATGTGTCAGAAAATGAATATTAATAATTGCATCAGCTTGTAATCTGAAAAAAAAAACAAAATATTTTAAATAAAAAAGCAAAAGCAACCTCTTTAGTCCAGAGAAGTTCTTACTCTATATATAGTTTTCATTTCCTGATTACAACTCAAGTCAAGCTTTCATTTCTCCCCATCATTTCTCTTTGATTTATCCCTGCATCTCATAGGGTAATTTTGTAGTCTAAATAATTATAATCACAAACTTCCACAAACATTGAAAAGTAACAACCATAAGACAACTTTTCAAAATATAGCAAAATACCACAAAAGCTAATTTCTTTACAAAGTACCCTTTATGTTATACCGGACAATTCATACTCAATGATCAAATTAAACACCTTTTATGCACTAGCATTTTCAATCATAATCATTTCAATTTTTAAAACATTTACTATGAATACTAACAAAGCCAAGAAGGCAATGATGCATGATTAATAAGAAAGGTATTACATATTAGCTAGCCTTTAAGGTCATTAAGAACCCATTGGAATAGAATAATAACTTTGGATTTCATTCAAAAGTCTATTGATGGTATGGATATAAAACATAAATAATAGGAGTGAAATGTCTAATTGGCTCTGCTCTGGCTACTTATTTTATATGTTCATGATCATTGCCATATTTGCCAACTAATTAATCGGGAACAAAATGAAAAGGCAGAGTGGATAAAAGAACATGGTAGAATGGAAAGACTACTGCCTCTTGAGTTGGAGGTTCTAGGTTCAAGTCTACTTTTCCCTTTACCACCTGTGTGACTCTGGGAAAATCACAACCTCTTTGGATCCCATCCTCCTTATCTGTAAGAGGTTTCTACAAGCTATTTGCCTATGATCTTTTGAGTAAATGAACCCCACAAAAATTTTTTTAAAGAAAAGCACCTTCAAAAATAATCTGTCAACAGGTATTGTATTAAAAGATACCAGATGTGACTGGTTCTTGGATGCAATATTCTGAGAGTCAAGGCTAATTTTTACTTGATGGTGAATCATTTAGACTAAGCCAGATGATTAAGCTTAATGGAACAACAGCATCATAGTGAAATTAGTAAATGCATGCCTAAGGCAGTCTACAACCTTTTATTTGTTATATTGTTTAACTTCTGTCTTTTACAGTGCTATGATAAATGACATCACAGAAGGGGAAAAACAATTAAAATCCAAGTATTCAGTAAACCTCTAATGTCTCATTGTTGTCGCTATAAAGTCACACTAACTGTCATTGCTTGTCTTTCCCCAAGAAAATGTCAGAAGGGGGCAGCATTGTAAGACAACTAAAGGTGGGGAAGGAAAAAGAATAAAAATAAATAAAGCATTCCTGGAGCCTGTTATATTTTGGAGTATATAGAGACTGTAGCTTTGAATGATGAGGTTAAATGACTGCACTGTGAGACAGCATTGGGATAAAAAGATGAGATTTCCACAAGTTTTCAAATATTAATAAATCAAGTTCAGGATCTCAACTATATTCCCAGTACATATTATTTGGTTTCTCTTCTTCCCTTTTATGCTGTCATAAGTGTTTATTCTATAAGTCATCAAAATGGTCTATCTTGACAGCTAGAAATAAGTTTCAGATTACTTTTATCTGAATAAATCCTTTGACCAGGCATAGTTTTCAGCCACTAAATGTGCTGTAATTATTTGTCAATGGTCATGATAAATATACGGTCAAGGACAAATATAGATAATTGAATATAAACAAATAAATCAGATGTGCAGACACCAGTTTTTTCCCAGTGAAAACATAATAGGTTTGATATCAGATTTAACCACTGAAGATGCACTGTGTTTTGACCTATATGTAGAAAGTATGTTTCAAAGTCATCAGAGCCAAGTTCTCAAAGCAAGTACATGAACTAGGACCATTCATTTATAAGGGAGGAACACGTTGTCACAAAGATTTACAAATGAGGGTGTATTTGACTCAAGAAATATTAAACTAGTTCTTGTTCTTGAATTATTTAAATAGCTTTTTTAATGCTCTTTTCAGTCTTTAGAGAGTGATGGAAAAAAGTATACGTTCTCTGGGAGGACATGTGATGGTATAAGTTGGCCAGAGTCAAAGAAGTAGAAATGATATCTGGCCTAATTGCCTCGTTTTAAAGAGAAGGAAATTTATGCCCAAGAGTGGTTAAGAGACATGATTAAGGTTACCTAATGGCAGAGTTGGGACTAGAATCCAAGATTCTTGACTTCCAGTTATAGTCATTTTCACTAATACCATACTTCTTTTTCTTTAGTCACATTTTTTTAAACCCTTACCTTCCATCTTGGAATCAATACTGTGTATTGGTTCCAAGGCAGAAGAGTACAAAGGGCTAGGCAATGGGGGTTAAGTGACTTGCCCAGGGTCACACAGCTGAGAAGGGTCTGAGACCAGACTTGAACCCAGGTCCTCCCGTATCTAAATCTACTGAGCCACCCACCTGTCCTATAGTCAAATTTTTAAAGATTTCCTTATTTTATCTTTATTTACACCATTCTCTTTATTTTTCTCATTTTTATGCAATTTCCTTTAGATTTCTTTTCCATTTGTTTCTACCTGATTGCTTTCAAAAGCTGCTTATAACAAAACACTTTTATTTTCTCACAAGCTAATAAATTTACAACCACATAGAGAAATTCAAGTGGAAACCCTATACTTGATGGTTCTTTAATTTCTGACATTTTCTATTATAATGCAGCATGATGTGGTGGATAGATCCCAAGACCACAGAATTGCCATATCTAAAACTCAAAAGGGAACTTCAATTTTATACTCAACCAAAATTTTCCTACACAACATCCATCTTATTTTTGAAGACCATAAATTTCTTCTAGGAGCTGCTCATTCTGCTTTTGAATAGTTCTGACAGTGAGGAAGTTTTCCTTACCAAAAGCCTACATTAGCCTCTGTGCACCATCCACCCATTTTTTCTATTTTTCTTCTTTCTTAGGCCAAGCCAAAAGAATTTAATTCTTTCACCTCCTTCAATTTTTCTTCAGTTCTTCAATGTTTGAAAATTCACAGACACTTTCGATTTTCTCTGAAGAAATTTGTTGTTTGCTCTTGGACAAATCATATAAGCTTTCTTGCCCTCCCTTTCCTCACTAATTAAAATGAGTTGGGGCAACAGTGTAGGGGGAGTGGGCAGAAGGCTGCTAGGTGGTACAGTGGGTAGAACACCAGGCCTAGAGTTGGGAGAACCTGAGTAAAATCTGGCCTGAGACACTTCCTAGCTGTGTGATCCTGGGCAAGTCACTTAACCCCCATTTTTCTAACCTTTGCCCTTCTGTGTTAGATTTGTTACTAAGACAAGAATTTTTTTTAAATAAAATAAAAGTGAAGTAGGAGCAGATTCAATTCAATGGGCATTTTTTAAGTATCATGGAAGGCACTGGGGATACAAAGAGAAAGCAAAATACAAAGCAACCACATAAGGAGATTATAATCTACCTTCTAATGTCCCTCTCATAAATTTCATTTATTCAATTAATTATTAATTAAATACTGATGAGATTTAGGTAAGACTCAGATCAGTATGACCTTTTCTTTTATTAAGCACAGAAATTTTTTTTGTCCTTTTTTTCATTCAGTTGTAAATTTTCTCTCTTCCCTTTCCCTTCACTCATCACCCATTAAGAAGGTAAGAAAGGGGCAGCTGGGTAGCTCAGTAGAGTGTGACCCTGGGCAAGTCACTTAACCTCCATTGCCTAACTGTTACCACTCTTCTGACTCTGAAGTAGTATTAATTCTAACACAGTATCATTCTAAGATGGAAGGTAAGGGTTTTTTAAAAAATTAAATTAAAAAATTTTAAAAGAAGGTAAGAAAAACAAAGCCCACTACAAGTCTATAAATATGTGTAGTCTTAAAAAACAAAGAGAGAATGCCTCATTCTACACTGAAGCCATCAGTTCTCTATTTGGAGGTAGATTCATCATGAGTCCTTGTAGTATAGCCTTTTCTATTAAAACTGCCCACCACAACAATAATGTGCTGCCTCTCTATACCTGCGTGGTATATTTAAACACCTGGTTTAAAATCCTTCTAAACAAATATATATACATATGTATGTATATCCTAAAATCTTATAAACAAATAAAGAAAAACAGTTTAAAAGCTTCTCCATAAAAAAGTAATAAAAATCTTAGAAATAAAAGCCATCTTGTGACTAGTTGGACATTATTGGATGCCCTGTGAAGGACTTTTGGTGTTTTCTATGATGAAAACATGAGGAAAGAAGAGAGTATCAGGGACTTGAACCTTCGGAAAGTCTGCATCAGGGTTTAGCCCCATAAACTATCTGTAGTGGTCTGAAAATCTGAACTTTCAGAGTTGCCTTGGGACGTCACAAAAAGCCCCCCAAGTGTGATTTGGTTAGCTGTTCCATTGGGGTTAGGACTAGAACATATAAGTATGTTGTCTTTTTTTGCTTTTCTCAATTAACAACTATTTATTAAATATACTATGTGCTATGTGCCATGTGTCAGGCATCATACTCTGTCCTGGACAGCCAAAGGTAAAAAAAAATTGTCCATGGTCTGAGGGAGCTTACATTCTAACTCATTTTTTAAAATGAGAATTTAATACAAACTTCATAAGTCAAGTCAGTGCTAATGAGGAGGGCAGTCATAGATCTGCCAGATCTGGAGTTAGGAGAAATTCAATAAGTACTAGTACAAAAAAAATTAGAACTAGAACAAAGAATTACAGTGATTTAAATTGTAGTTTGACATTTAGCTTTTAAAGTGAATATGAGAAAAGAGATGTGAAGCCCTGGAGCAGTTTCCAAAGTGATCAGTCACCTCCACTCCCTTCTTTTCTCATAATTTTAGTAAAGGAAAAGTACCCACAGTAACCAGGTTCCAGTCCTGGCTATACTAGTGATAAGCTGTGACTCAGAGCAAGCCATTCAACCTTCTTGGTATCTTTTTTCCTTTTCTATAAAGTGAGGAAGTTGAGATGTATGTGGTCCTTTTCAGATCCAACTCTTCTAGGATTAGAAACTTTACTCGTCTCATCGTAACATGAATTTACAAGACAGGGTGAAAAGAACTACCAAAAATGAAATATCCCAGAATGCTTTAGATGAAAATAAATGAGTGCTGACAAATTATATGTCATAATCCTGAGGGGAGTTTTTTAATTTTACCTTTTTTTTCTTTTTTTTTTTCCTTTCTATACCAGTTACATTCAGACCAAGATAGAGGAGATGGATCACTTAAATATATCCTTTCAGGAGATGGAGCTGGAGATCTCTTCATAATTAATGAAAACACTGGAGACATCCAGGCCACCAAGAGACTAGACAGGGAAGAAAAGCCTGTGTATATCCTTAGGGCTCAGGCTATAAACAGAAGAACAGGAAGACCAGTAGAACCAGAGTCTGAGTTCATCATAAAGATCCATGATATCAATGATAATGAACCTATGTTCACCAAGGATGTCTACACAGCCACTGTTCCTGAAATGTCTGATGTTGGTAAGTGATATTCTTAAACCTGGCCCAAACTTGTGTTTTTTATTTTCTTATAAAGATATGATCTGACCAAGCAACTTAGCTGGTTAGAATAATTCCAACACTAAAATTTTTAAAATAAATATTTTAAAAAGCTTCATTAAAGCCTTTTAAAAATGATTCTTGTTTCTATGTCTTGGATCCTTATTCATGAGAGTTACCCTTGACTTTTCTGCCATAAATCATAGGAAATAGTGCTTGCTCTAATGTTTTACTAAAATGGAGTTGGGGGACAGAGCTAGACAATGAGAAGAAGAGGTTACTGGTTCTCTTGCATATTGGAAGTAAAAATTCTTCTCCCCAGCTTGCTTCTTGATATTGCTTTGAGACTAGGACACAGGAGCCTCCCCTTTCTCTGCCAGATACTTCTATCTTCTTCTTCTGGTTATCCCACTAAGATTCAGGGAAGGGCACTTCACAGTTCCCAAGATAAGAATAATTGCTAATGAAAAACAAAAACCAAAAGTACATTGGTAGACTTGGCCATTACATAAATAAATGTGTTTTTGACATAAAACAAAAGTAGGATTTTAAAAATGCATTATATGTAAATAATAATTGTAAGGAACATTGATCAATAATCAAGGTTAAGAGAATGCCACAACACTAAACATGCTAAATTGATATATTTTGATTCTCACTACCCATGTGAAATCTAATATTCACAGATTTCATTCTTCTAAATTAAGAGAGGGTAAAAAGGAAAGTTAAATTTTTAAAAATGTTGTGATTACATGCCTTATCCATTTTATGACACTACTAGAGTCAAAGCAACTTATCCGTTTGTATTACAGTTTCATTAAAATTTACAACCACATTTTAAATTGCTGAAATAGTAAAATGAAAGCTTCTTATAGTCTTTATGGAAGTGTAATCGCAAATTCTACAGTCTACTCATTGAGGTCCACCAGGCCTGAAACAATTCAATTCACAAAAATAGCATGAAACTCAGCAGAATTCTCTCCATACTAGGTTTCATTATTTGGATTTTTTTAACTCTAGGAAATGGAATCCATGAGAAAGTAATTGCAATATGGATGAAAACTCTTAGGAGAAAAGTCATTCAGGGAAAGACATTCCATTCTGATTGGATTAAGGAACAAGAACAAGTGTCAGACTAATGAAATAATTATCTTTATTTTTATTATTAACATCTTATGAAATACATTAAAGAGCCATAAATGGATAGGTTTATGTGGTGAAAGAAAATCATTCTCACCAATAAAAGATTGATCAAAGAATCACTTTTATTAGAATAATCAGAAGTTACTCTGAAAAACTAAATTCATTTCTTCCTAAACAGGCATAAAATATTCTATGAATTTATTTCTCCCCACCATGCCCTGAAGGCCAGTAGCAGTGTACCCCAGAGTGACTCATTATAGGTCTGTGAATAAATCCATGAGTGTAAACTACTCTTGAAGCTAATTCTATATTCAGCTTAAATATACTTCTCAAGACAATACGTTTTCTATTTTGACTAGCAACTAAATATAGTTGTTCTCCCTTTACTTAAGTCAAAAGTCAAGGGTCAAGAATTGTCTCCTAGTTTTAATGTCCTAGATTTTAGTGAGCAAGTTGATGTTCTTCCTTATCTGTATCTTTCTCAATTTTATAGGCTTTGAAATGTATTTATTTAAATCCTTATATTCATTACATATTCCATTGCTATAGTTGGAAGGTACATTTGAGGTCACCTAGTCTAAGTTTACATAAAAGTAAATTGAGACTTAGGAAAGTTAATTGATTTGCCCAAAGCTACATTGTGATTTAGCATAACCTTTCACCAATTTCTTTGTATTAATATACATTTTATGGAAATGTATATGTTAGTATACATTTATATTATTATTTCCCCGAATATAATGCAAGCTTCCTGAGGTCAGAAACCATTTAAATTTTTCCTTTCTATATTTTCAGTGCCTAATACTTTGCTTGACATATAGAAGATACTTCATAAATGTTTGCTGATTAATAACGGAGCTGGTAAGAGACTAGTCTCTGAGCCCAAGTCAAGTCTCTTTTGTTACAGCTGAATTTGAACAAAATGGTAAAATGAAGCAGATCTCTGAGCAAGAAAACTTTTATTAGAAGAGGAACACTATTTGTCAATAAATGCATCAGTGGCTTGCCTCAATTCATGCCAAAGACCTCAAACAAGTCAGTTCCCTTTTTATAGGTTTTGAGAAGTATAGAACTAAGAACAGAATGGAGTGGATGGCATCATGAGACTGAGTACAAAATGACAAAGCTGAGGCAGGGAACACTATAATTGGTTGGAAGTTCATAACAGGAGTTAACAACAACCCTGCATCTTCTCCCATGAACCTAAGAAGTGCTCATTTTTGGAGCTCAGGTGCAAGATAGAGATCCGGACTTTTGGACATCCTTGAAGGGCTAGTTTTGTGGCATAAAGATATGAGACCCCAAATTCCCTTTTTCATACATTCCCCGAGGTTAATAGAATTCCTTGAGCCCAGACAAGATCAGTGATTAATAGGAGAGCTGGATTTCTAAACATTACAAACTAACTGAATTCTGACCTAAGTTCAGAGTCAAAAAACCAGCACGTAAGCCATTACAGGACAAAATCATTCACGTGTAGATACGATCAATAAGAAAATGATGGAGGATCAATTTTAATCCTCTTGCTTTCCATTATATCATACATCTTGAGACACTCAGAAGTTTAAATATTTTAAATTTGCTTTCTTAAGGAAACTGAGTCATCCCTCTGTTTATCTAGATTCCTATTCCCTGGACCTTTCCTAGATGTTAGTAATTCTTATTTTACTTGCCTCATTCTAAATTAAAACATAGTGTATGGTTGTGTTCAAAGGTAAAATTTTCTTTTTACCTGATGTGTGTCTAGCTTTTTAAAGTGTGATATCCTATCTCTTCATATAATTTTTTTTTTAATTCCAGGCACTTTTGTTGTTCAAGTCACTGCAACTGATGCTGATGATCCCACCTATGGAAACAGTGCTAAAGTAGTCTACAGTATTCTCCAAGGACAACCCTATTTTTCCGTTGAGTCTGAAACAGGTTAGAAGTTCTTACCATTTAATCCTTTATAATATCTCTAATTTAAGTAACATTTTAAACTAATCAAGTATGTGTTACATGAAAACATCAAAACATTTTACTCAGGGGGCAGCTGGGTAGCTCAGTGAATTGAGATCCAGGCCTACAGACGGGAGATCCTAGGTTTAAATCTGGCCTCAGACACTTCCCAGCTGTGTGACCCTGGGCAAGTCACTTGACCCCCATTGCCTAGCTCTTACCACTCTTCTGCCTTGGAGCCAATACACAGTATTGACTCCAAGACGGTTTAAAAAAATTTTTTTTAATTAAATTAAATTTTAAAAAAAATTTTACTCAGAGTAAAACCTGCAAATGTGACACCTGAATCATTTTAATCAAAGTGTAATAAATATGATTAAGATGTTATGTATGAACCCTTTCCACCATTTTAAAATTAAAAACACAGGTGATTTTGACTGTTTATCTTGGACTGGGGCTGAGGACCAAAACTTTCCCTGGGAATAAAATGAAATAGATGAATTTCCCCCTTTCAACATTCATTTTTCTAGCATTTTTACCAAATTTAACACTGTCATATGATAGCTAGATTTTTGAATGGGACTTATTTGAAAACATATTGTTTTAGAGTGATTTTGATGTTTATGAGGTAAGAACTGAGTTTTAGTGAGATTGAGTAATTTGTCCAAAGCCATAACATATTAGAAGCAGGATTCAAACAAAGTCATTTTGACTCCAAAGGTAGCACGCTTCCACTATGCCAGACTGGGTGTGAACTTGAAGAAGGTTCTATAAAGAATCAGAAGGATGAGATGACAATAAAAAAATAAAATCGGGAATTTTTTCACTTATATCTTTTTTAATTTATTTTTTAACCCTTACCTGACTTCCTAGCATCAATACTGTGTTTTGGTTCCAAGGCAGAAGGGCAACAACTGGACAATGAGAGTTAAGTGACTTTCCCAATATCACACAGATAGGAAGTATCTGAGGTCATTTTTGAACCCAGGACATCCAATCTCTGGGCCAGGTTCTTAATCCACTCAGCCACCCAGCTGCCCTCCATAGCTTATGTCTTAAGTAGTTGAAGGATCAAAGAATGATAAGCAACAATTTACCTCTCCTGAAGTCAAAAATCAAAGAATTAGGTTTGAACCCTGAAGTGAAGGGAAAGATCATTAAAAGAAGATATTTTTGACCGCTTCCAAAATAATAACATTTTTATAACATATTACCAGAGACAAATAGATCATAGAGCGCTAACAGTATAAGCTGATAGACCCTCCTCCCAGAGGACAAGTTGACTTTTGAAAATCTTTCCAAACTGAGTAGTCTATGATTCCATCACTAGTTAATTTATTGGGGCTTCACTGTATTGAGGGTTTAAAAAAATCTAATTCTGTATTGTGGGGTTACACTTATCGAGGCACACTATTGGCTGATGAAATGAAATGAAAAGTGACCAACCACAGTGCTGGGTTCTATATCCTGGGTGCTGATTGGCTTAGTGACTGTAGGTTAATAAGACTGTAGAAAGGGTTTATGCAGAATGGGAGGGGTATATAAAGCCTTAAAATATACATATATGAATAATAAAATATAACACTGCCATTACTTCACAGATTTTCAGCTACTTCCGGGGTCTCTGGAACATAATTCCCACCATAGGTGAGGGATCTCTGAATATCCCTCTACTCCCATGAGAACAACCTTTAATGGGCTGTGGGAAAATTCTAAATATTTTAACATACTAGTTATAGTAATAATGATGATCTTAAAGACAGTTAACATTTATGCAGGTCTCGTCAGTTTTCAAAGATAGGCAGGGCAAGTTTTATTTAACTCCAATTTATAGATTAGAAATCTGAAGTTCAGAGTGCTGATGGTGTGGACTTACGCTCTAGTAACAAAGATAGGAATGATATAGTTGTCACGCAAACTCAGGGCTTCTGCCTATAATCTAGTAATTTTTCCATACTTTTGAGGAAAAGGTAACTTTTTTGCAGCTTTTCTGAGTAGGGAAATCCTCAAAATTATGTTCATTACATTTACTCTTTAAAAGGCAGTTTCAGTTAAGGAACAGTATTTTGGAAGGGGAACCTGAAAGACCTTCATTAAAATCCTTTTTTTTTTTTTAATACAGACTCAGTTGTTAGCCTGAGAAAATAATTTAGCTTCTCCTCTGAGTTTTAATTTCCTCATCTGTAAAATTATTATTTTTGTTCAAATGTTTCTGATTTTTTATAACCCAATGTGAGGTTTTCTTGGCAAAGATATTGGAATGGTTTGCTATTTCCTTCTCCATCTCATTTTACAGATAAGGGAAAGGAGGCAAAAAGGGTTAAAAGACTTGCATCAGCTCACATGACTACTAAGTGTATGAGGCCAGATTTGAACCCACATAGATGAGTCTTTCTGACTCCAGGTCTAGCACTCTATCCATTGTACCACCTAGCTACCTTCACTATAAGATGAGAATTATAATAGAACCTACCTCACAAGGCTGTGAAGATCTAATGAGATAATAATGCCTATAAAGCACTTTGCAAACCTGAAAAAGCATCATGTGATGCTAGGTAACATGGAGATCATTTAACTGTCAGCCAATTAAATGAGAAAACAGTTGAAGTCGGGAAGAAAATTAAAGGATTTAATAAGATCAATATAATATGTGACCTTGCTTAAGATAAGTGTCACATAGTATTTCTAGATGTCATCACACAGCTAGCATCCTAAAATGCCACGTGAAATTATCATAATTTGATGACCTGGATTGTGACACAATATTTTTACTCGCTTAGGTAATGATTATATGGTGATGAATCTTTTAATGCATTTTGTAAATCAATAATGTCGACATGTCTCCCCATTTCTGAATTCTCATATTTGCAGGCATCATCAAAACAGCATTGCTCAACATGGACCGAGAAAACAGAGAGCAATACCAAGTGGTTATTCAAGCTAAGGACATGGGAGGCCAAATGGGAGGTTTATCTGGGACCACCACAGTGAACATCACCCTGACTGATGTGAATGACAATCCTCCACGTTTTCCTCAGAGTATGAATCCTTGATATATTGTCTTTCTTGAAAAACCCATACATGACAGAATTGATTTTTCATTTCAGTTATTATCATTGTTACAAAAAAAGGAATCCAATGAGTGCTGCCACTAAAACAATTTTAGACTATATTGTCTACAATGCTTAACTCAAGTAGACATTGATTACTTTTGTTTCTCATCTTTGATATTAGTGATTAGCCTTACAGATGAAAAATGTAAGTAGTCAGTCATTTAAGAGCAGCACTTTTACTTTCAATTTCTTCATTAAACAGGCTACTACAAACAAAAATCTGACTACAGAATATATGCGCAAATATACTGTGAACAACTAGTGAATTTTTTATTTGAGTTTTATGGATTTTAGCCAATTATAGAATCTTTTTTTAATCCCCAAAATGTCTAGAGGCAAGGACATATTATTTTTAGTTTTATAAAACTAATAATGACTATGAATTTTTAAAAATGTATCATTGCTTCACACTGTCACTTATTAGCTATATAAGGTTGGAAAAGTCACTTTCTTTCCTTGGCTTCAATTTCCCTCTTGGAAAGATGAGAAACTTGAACTAGATTATTTCTAACATTCTTTACAGATTTAATTCTTTATTCAATAATTCTCATATATTTTAGGTGGAATTTCAGTCTACTTATCTTTTTATCTATTCTATGATTGACTTGAGTGATGACATTGGAAAATAGGAAGTCTTTTTTTTTAAAGAAAAAGTTTTCTCTATCAATGCTCTTCAGAGAAAGTTAGTCAATCATTCTCTTTTAATCATCAGGTCAAGTTTTTTTATAGTTAAAATGATGGATGGTTTTGAAATAAGTAAGGATAACACACACAAAGATGGTGTTTACTGCCTTTTTACTTAGTCTCCTAACATTGGGTTTTTTATTATTGAAAAAAAAATTCTATAAAGTGGCCATTGTAATATTTATTGGGAAAGGGAATAGGATTGGAAAAATGAGGGATAATGGGAGGTTTGTATCAGGGTATGAAGGAGAGAGGGGAGAGAGGGAATATTGCTTGGTGAGGCAAGGGAGGGAGATGCCCCCTGCTGAGAGGAAACAGCAGGAGTTAGATAAGATCTGTTTTGCCTTGATGACTAAACTGAAGTTCAGTTCCCTCTATGACCAGAAATGATAGTCCACTTATCTGACTGCAAATTCAAATAATATAAAGTTTAATAACCAGTTGGGATTGGAGTTTGTTCTCAGCTTCAGACCTGAGGCCAGGCCCCAGAGGCTGGCGGAGGGTTTGTCCCACTCCTGTCTACTGTATATCAGTCCTCTTTTGTTTTTTTAGAACCTTAGCAGTAGACAGAAAGCAAACAAGAACAATTCTAACCTTCAGAAGCCTATGTCTTCGGGCTGAACCAAGAAGAGCATGCCATTCCAGACTGGGCTGAACAAGCTCCTCTTTTCTCCAACACCAGAAAACCAGTCCCACGCCGGCAGGAAGGAAGTGCTAGACCCAAGACCCAACTGCCACTCCCAGTAGGAAGGAAGTGCTAGTCATAAGACCCAACTGCCACTCCCAGTTGCCCCTTCCCCCACACAAACTGTTAGTCTAGTTTCCTTTCCACACCATTAGGTATTAAGTTCTGTGTTAGGTTCGGAGACTTGTGTAAATGAAAAACTAGAGTATCAGGGAAACTTGGGAAAAAGACAGAAACACAGTATGGAAAAATGTCAGGTTCAGGTCTGGATGAGGAAAAGCAAAGACAGGTTTCAGCAAGAAGTGACCCCTGAACTGAGCCCAGAAAGGAGACAAGGATTCTAAGAGGTAGAGATCTATTGATGTATTTCTCTTTTTTTTAAAACAAACCCTTACATTCTGTCTTAGTATGAATTCTAAAACAGAAGAGTGACAAGAGCTAGAAAAATAGGGTTAAATGACTTGCCCAGAGTCTCATAGCTAAGATGTATCTGATGTCAGATTTGAACCCAGGTCCTCCTGACTCTAAGCCTGAGGCTCTATTCACTGTGATACCTAACTATCCCCATCAATATATTTCTGCTATGAGAATATGTTTTTAAAACTATTATATTAAATTCACTATTATATTTTGCAATACTGTGTTATCATTAAAGCATCATAAAGATACAAGAAAACAGTTCTGCCAAGAAAAAGAAATAGATTTAGAATCAAATGTAAAGATATAATATTCTCTCACTTGGTGTGTATGATCTTGATTTCTACCTACTCTAAGAATATTGATACTACATTTATTCTCAGTCACACTTTGTAAGCAGTAGTAAAGAGTATATGGACACTTGCTTCAAATCCTATTCTTCTTTGTCAACTTTGCCCAAGCTTGCCCGTAGCTGAGGGGACCCCTTTAAATATGTACTGCCATATACAGAGGGTCCCCAAAGCCTTCCTGTACTTTTAAACCTTAATTACAGTAAAACTAGACTGTGGCTTTGGAGATACCATAGAAATACAGACAGACAGACAGACAGACAGACAGACAGACAGAGGGTCCCCAAAGCCCTACTGTACTTTTAAACCTTAATTACAGTAAAACTAGACTGTGGCTTTGGAGATACCATAGAAGTACAGACAGACAGACAGACAGACAGACAGACAGACAGACAGACAGACAGATAGATAGATAGATAGATAGATAGATAGATAGATAGATAGATAGATAGACAGAAAGAGAGAGAGAGATGGATGGATGAATGGATGGATGGATTGAGAGAGAGATGGAGAGAGAAAGATGGGTAGATATATATATATATATATATAAACAGATATATATTTAAACACAATTTTAAAACTCCTATGTGCATGTACACATACATATATATACACACGTATAAGTGTCTATATAAATGTATGTACATGGTGTCCCAAAAGTTTTAATGTAGTTTTAACTATCAAAGTTTATGCATATGTATGTATGTATACATATGCACATACTTTAGCCTCACATGCATACTAAGAATTTCATATTTTTTTAAGTTAGACAAACATCAAATGAAAAAATTTACCCCTACTCACAACTATGTAAATATGGAGATATTATATACATGCAGGTTATACCCTTCCATACTTACTGATAGATTTTGTAGCCATCTCAAAGTATAGAATTTAGGTTGAATTTTATTTATCTCTTTAATGAAGCGACTTAGTAAATCAGAGATTTCTGTTTCCCTACATGTTCCATTTTAAGCAGTCATAGCACTTACAATCAGTACCTATCTACTGAAGCGCCTCTCTGGACAAGAGAAATTCTCAGTATTTTAAGAAAAGTCCACTGTGGATTTCAGTAAATGCTTTTTTATAGGCACAAGACTAAAGATTTGTAGGTGAAGGGACCCCAGATTATTGTTTCCAAAATAAATAGCATTTCTATAGCACTTTTAAGATCAGCAAAGTGCTTTACATGCATTATTGACTTTGAGCCTCACAAAAACCCTGTGTGAATACTGTAGTTGTCCAGCTATCATCATCCCTCATTTCAGAGATGAGAAAAGAAGGCTCAGAGAGGTTTCTATGATTTGCTCAGGGCCACACAGATAGTTAATGGCAGAGGCAGAATTCAAAGCTAGGGCTCTTCTTCCAATCCTGCCCTTTACCTATTATACATCGATATTTAACCATCTTACCTCCAATTTAATTAAACAGTTATTGAACATATATTTTGTATGAGACACTCTACTTGGCAGAGCAGACACAGAGGAAAAAACAAACCCATTCTTACCTTTAAGAAGCTCATATTCACTTTATATTGTCTCTTTTCCCATATTTCTCAGGCACTTATCAGTTTAAAACGCCTGAGTCGGCCCCTCCAGGCACCCCAATTGGCAGAATCAAAGCAATTGATGCTGATGTAGGTGAAAATGCAGAAATTGAGTACAGCATCACAGAAGGAGAGGGACTAGACATGTTTGATGTCATCACTGACCAGGAAACACAGGAAGGAATTATCACTGTCAAAAAGGTAATTATTTTTTAAACCTTTTGTTCAGCTGCTTTTCTTTATTTTCAAAGTCAAGGAAACTATACTGATATGGTTCTCTGTATTACAAGTATTTTACATAAGGTTCTTTTAATGAGTTATTGCTGTCAGCTCTTGTTGGTGGTTACTGAACATTAGCCCTATAATAAACTCTCCTTTAGTGTACATTGAAACCTCTTTAGTTTAGGAGCCCTAAATAAACATCTGCTCTTAGGCATGATTGATGTCCCCAGGATATTAAGAACAAATTAATCAGGATCATAAAAATAAATAATACATGGTTAGTCTGTAGTTTTGTGAGCATATAATTTATGATTGACCACAGACTACTTCTAAAAATCTTTTGGTCAAAAAACATGAGCAAAGCCCTTCCTTATTTGTTTATAGGCACTTATCCATCACACTATCAAATGTTGAACATAAAGATGCACTTCTGCTGTTCTCTATTACATTTTCCCCTTATCTCTTATTTTGTGTGATAAAGAAAAACATGACTCAGCTACCAGAAGGATAGAAATAAGTAACACGTGGCAGTACCAAGAGTGTGATGCAGAATGTAAAGCAAGTTGTAAACTGAGGATGGAAAAATCACAACTCTCTGATTTTGTGACTTGTTCAATATGGGTTTCTTCTTTTGTTAATCTTAAAAAGTTGTTTCTGCTCCTTTTAAATTTGCTGTCCTGCCTTGGAAATATTAGTGCTCCTGGCTTCAAGTAACATGAATTTTGAACTCTTCAGCTTTGTATTACATGTTCCATTATCTGAAAACACATTAAACATGTTTTGATTCTCCTCAGACCAGCATTTTACACCATAACATAATTAGTAAACCCATTAGTGAGCATTAATTTCTTTAGTCTCTAGTACCCTATACCTTATCAGATGCAAACTGGAATTTTATCTACTAGACTGAATGATTTTCAGGAAAGAATTAAGTAATTGAGTTCATGCTGAGGCTTGTCTCCTATTGCCAATCATTCCATTCCAAAGAAGCCAATGTGGATTATTAATTTTATTTTCAGAGTTTTTTGGTTTTAATTCATGAAACAGACACTCATCCTAAGCAATCTCTTCAACTGTTATCATTACTGTCTTTGTTTAATAAGGGGACTGTTGAGTTAGGAAAGCTCCTTAGGATATTATTCCAAATGTTTCATCTTCCTGCCTGATAAAATCTTTATCTCCTGTGTCTAGGCAGTGAAACTAGGAATCAATCAGGGATCCTGCCTCTGATACTCGGCCATTTAACTTCCCTGATCCTCAATTTCTTTATCTGTAAAAGAAAGAAGTTAAACTAGATGGACTCTAAGAACCCCTCCAGTTCTAAGTTCTATATTTATGGTTCTGTGGTCCTGTGGGTGGGTGAGCAGCCCACATGCCCAAGATGGTACACGAGCAAGTTACAGTTGACCTTTCCATTACCTGTAAAAACTATACCTGTTTTTGGGCATATGTTCATGTATTTTCCTTCCCTCTCAAGGATACAGCATCGTTAGCTTTCTACTCAGAAGATGGCCTATAGAAGAAAAGGGCTTGCAATCTTGGCACTTCATATTTATAAGGGAAATATGATGTTTCTAATAGAAAATGAATAGGGGCGAGGAAAAGTTGACTGACCCAGTTACCTCATTAGTATTTAAAGTCTTCTATTTGTTTTATCACTTATGTTATTTTTAAACTATTTTTAGGAATAGGTTTCATTGTTAAGTTTTTCTTTTTACAACACTGACAAGTCCAGATACAAGCTCATTCATTATATCCCTCCTCCATCTCCAGCACTGAATTCTTCCTTATTTTTTTGGTTGCTTTTTTAACAAATAATTATTTTTTTATTCTGACCTTCTCTCTCTTCTCCACATCATAAAAGGCAACATCTGACAAAATATATAGATTATGTATTTCATGTTACTATAACTCAGTTCATTTTCTGGAGTTAAACATTCACAATTAATTCTTCAAATATTAGATCTGTAGCTGTATATAATGTTCTCTTGGTTCTACTCATATCAGTCTTCATTAACTAACAAAGTACTTTCCAAGACTTTTTAAAAATTAATCTGCTCATTTATTATTTTATTTATTTGGTCAGTTTCAAACATTATTCCTTGGTTAAAAAAATCATATTCTCTTCCTCTCTCCTCTCCCCCTGCCCTTTCTGTTGCCAACACACAATTCCACTGTGTATTACATGTGTCCTTGATCAGAACCTATTTCCATGCTGTTGATGTTTGCACTAGGATCTTCCTTTAGGGTCTATATTCCCAATCATATACCCCTCGACCCACGTAATCAGGCAGTTGTTTTTCTTTGGTGTTTTTACTCCCACAGTTTTTCCTCTGAATATGGATAGTGTTCTTTCTTGTAGATCACCCCAGGTTGTTCAGGATCACTGCATTGCCACCAGTGGAGAAGTCCATTACATTTGATTGTACCATAGTGTATCGGTCTCTGTATACAATGTTCTCCTGGTTCTGCTCCTTTCAATCTGCATCAATTCCTGGAGGTTGTTCCATTTCCCATGGAATTCCTCCACTTTATTATTCCTTTAAGCACAATAGTATTCTATCACCAACATATATCACAATTTGTTCAGCCATTCCCCATTTGAAGGGCATCCCATCATTTTCCAATTTTTTGCCACCAGAAAGAGTGCAGCTATGAATATTCTTGTACAAGCCTTTTTCTTTATTGTCTCTTTGGGATACAAACCCAGCAGTCCTATTTTTATTGTGTTATGATCTGAAAAGGTTGCATTTATTATTTCTGCTTTTCTGCATTTATTCACCATGTTTTTATGACCTAGTACATGGTCAATCTTTGTCAATGTACCATGTGCTGCTGAAAAGAAGGTGTATTTCTTTTTGTCCCTATTTATTTTTCTCCACATATCTATTAACTCTAATTTTTCCAAGATTTCATTCACATCTTTTACCTCTTTCTTATTTATTTTTTGATTTGACTGATCTAAATATGATAGTGGTAGGTTCAGGTCTCCCACTAATATAGTTTTACTATCTATTTCCTCCTTCAATTCCTCTAGCTTCTCCTTTAGAAATTTGGATGCTATACCATTTGGTGCATACATGTTGATTACTGATATTTCCTCATTGTCTATACCCCCTTTTATCAGTATGTATTTACCTTCCCTATCCCTTTTAATCAGATATATTTTTACTTTGACTTTGTCAGATATCATGATTGAGACTCCTTCCTTCTTTCTATCGGTTGAGGCCCAATAAGTTTTGCTCCAACCTCTAATTCTAAACTTGTGAGTATCTACCCACCTCAGGTGTGTTTCTTGTAGACAACATATGGTGGGATTTGGGATTCTAATCCACTCTCCTATTTGTTTTCGTTTTATGGGTGAGTTCATTCCATTCACGTTCAAAGTTATGATTGTCACTTGTGTATTCTCTAGCATTTTGATATCCTCTCCTAGTTATGCCCTCTCTTCTTTTGCTATATCCTTTTAAACCAGTGGTTTACTTTTAATCAATCCCCCTAATCTCTTCCCTTAATATGTTTCCCTTTCTGGCCCCTCCCTTTTTGTTCCCTTCTTGTTTTTTTTAGGGTCTGTTAAGTTCTCTCCCCTTCCTTCCCTCCCTTTTTGTACTCCCTCCTCCCTCCCCCCCCTTAGTTTTCCCTTCTCACTTTCCCTGTCATGTAAGATAGAATTCAAGACCCCAGTAGATCTAGATGCTCTTCCCTCTCAGAATTGATTTCACTGAGAGTAAGATTTAAGTATTACCTATTAGCACTCTTTCTCTCCTTATGAGAGTATTCTTCCTCTCCCCTTCCCATGCATGTCTTTGTGTGATAAAGATTCTCCTATTTAATTTATTTCTTCAAGTATCTCTTGGTGCCATCTTCAATTTCCCCTCCCTTTTTCTTTTTATGCATATCATCTTATTGTACCTAATACCCCAATCTCTTCCTGTGAATGATTCTTCTAATTATTATAATAGTGAATATAATTTTTGAGAGTTACAAATAACATTTTCCCCATATATTAATATATATAATTTGATCTAATTGTTGCCCTTAAAGAATAGAGTTTAAATTAAAAAAAAAAAAAAACATTTTTCCCCTTTTCCCTTTCTTTCTTATTTATCTTTTCATGTTTCTATTGATCTTTGTGTTTGGATATCAAACTTTCCACTTAGTTCTGGTCTTTTCTTTACAAATACTTGGAAATCTTTGATTTTGTTGAATGCCCATACTTTCCCCTGGAAGTATATAGTCAGTTTTGATGGATAGGTGATCCTTGGTTGAAGATCCAATTCTCTTGCCTTTCAGAATATCGTGTTCCAAGCCTTGCAGTCCTTTAGTGTGGAAGCTGCCAGGTCTTCTGTGATCCTGATTGGTGCTCCTTGGTATCTGAATTATATCTTTTTGGCTTCTTGTAGAATTTTCTCCTTAGCCTGAAAGCTCTTGAATTTGGCAATTACATTCCTGGGAGTTTTCTATTGAGGATTTAGTGTAGAGGGTGTTCTATGAACTCTTTCAATGTCTATTTTGCTCCCTTGTTCAAGAACATCAGGGAAGTTTTCTTGGATGATTTCTTGTAGTATGATGTCAAAATTTCTGTTTATTTCTGGCTTTTCAGGTAGACCAATGATAATCAAGTTGTCTCTTATTGCTCTGTTTTCCTGATCTGTCATCTTCTCAGTGAGATATTTTATGTTTTCTTCTATTTTGTAAGTCTTTTGACTTTGCTTTATTAATTCTTGCTGTTTTGCAAGATCATTGTCTTCCAGTTGCCTAATTCTGGTCTTTAAAGACTGGTTTTCATTTTCAGTTTGGTCTATCCTGCTTTTTGTGACTTCCAGCTGTTTCTCCAATTGGGAGTTCTTGTCTTTTAAAGTGTTATTTTTTTCTTTGAACTATTTCCCACTTTTCTTGACAGAAGGATTCCATCTTTTTGATAAGCTCCAATTTAAATTCTTCAAGAGCTTGTGGACAAATTCCATTTTTTTTTGAATGTTTTGGGTTTATTTAAATTTCCTCTGTAGCCTGAGTTTTTCCTCCATAAAAATTTTCCAGGGTCAACCCCCCTTTCATTTTTTTTCTTTTTGGTGGAGGGAGGTTGTTGCTCCTGGGTACAATTTGCCATACCTGTGGAGGTTTTTCCTTCCCTTTTTAGTCAGAAATCTGAGTGAGATGGGCAGGCTATCTCTGTATGGAGTTAAGGAGTGTGAATTTCAAAACTACTCAATCCTGTTCAAACCATTCTTTAGAGGATGGGATTTGGCTATTTCCTGATCAACAACAATAGAGATACTTGGAATGACAGAATCAGGTCTTGGAAACTACAATCTTCACCCTACTCAAGGTAACAGGATTTAGAAAGGGCTGCAGCAAAGCTCAAGATTTAATTATTTGAGAATATGGCCTTCAACAGACACATGCAAAGGGGACACTCTGGGCAGTCCTGGGTTAAGCTAGAGCCACCATTGGCCCAGGTGAGACACAGGAAGTGAGGTAGAGGAGAGCTCAGGAGTGTTGATAACTTCCTGGGTGGAGGAGAGTGTGGTGGTTTGGAGCCTGGTGCTTGGAGTGGAGGCCCTCAGACTGTTTCTCTGTTTTGGTCACGTGAGTGATAGGGACTGATCTCTTTTCCTTGCCTTGGCTATCCAAGGCCTTGGGCCTTTGGCCCAGCCTAAGCAGAGTGGATATTTAAGCCCTATTCCCTATTCCCTTCTCTCCCCTTTCTCTCTCTCTCTCTCTCTCTCTCTCTCTCTCTCTCTCTCTCTCTCTCTCTCTCTCTCTCTCTCTCTCTCTCTCCCTCCCTCTCTCTCTCTCTCAACTACCTTTCTTCCTCCTGTTTGTAATTAAAAACTCCATAAAAGGTTGACTGCTGACTTGAGTTTTCATTTATGAATTACATAGCTGAATTCCTTGGAGACCTTAAATTAATATATATATATATATATATATATATATATATATATATATATATATCAGTCTTTTAAAGTAATTTCCATATCACAGGAGCAAGAATTTTGCCTGAGGTAAGTTCTCCAATCTCCACAGCTTCTGCTGTTTCCTGCCTTTCTCTGTGCTATCTTCCTTTGAGCACCTACAGTCTGCGTTCCTCAGCCTGCTGGGGTTTCAGGTGTAGCTACTCTCAGGGGTAGGTCTTTGGTGATCTTTGTCAGCTCCCAAGGACCTAGAGGTGCCCCTTATTCACTCTAGAGGTGCCCCTCACTCATTCGTTGATTCTGTAGCTCACTGGCTGTGACTCTGGTTCCATAAGTGGGGTGGGGGAGGGTAGATCAGCTCATGTTTTGATGGGAGCTTTTTCACCCCCTTATAGTGTGGAAATGCCCAAATCCCACATACCTTCACTGCTGCACCCTACTGTAGAGTCCCTTCATTCTTATGAATTTGGTTTTTTTGGTCTTTTGAGGTAGTCTGTGTTGGTGGGTACTGAGGAGAGGACAAGTCTTGCATTTAGACTGCTGCCATGTTTACTCTGAACTCTCTAGTGTGCTCATCTGCTTATTTCTTAAAATGCAAGAGTATTCTTTCACAATTATATATAACAATATGTTTAGCCATTCCTCAATTGACAGACATCCCCATAATTTCTAGTTCTTTGCCATAACAAAGAAAGCTGCTATAATATTTTGAAATATATAGTTTCTTTTTTCATTTTTCCTGATCTTTTTTTTGGAAATAGACTCAGCAATGGTATTTGGGGTATAATTCCAAATTTTTCTCCAAAATGGATGCATTAGTTTGCTTTTGCACCAACTATTATTAATAGTCCTACTTTTGCACAGCCCTTCTAAAATATGTTGTTTTGCCCTTTTGTCATTTTAGCCATTCTGATGGGTGTGAGATAATACCTCAGAATTCTTTGGATTTGAATTTCCCTAGTCAGTAGAAATTCAGAGCATTTTTTCATGTACCTATATAGGGCTTTGATTTTTTTTTTACCAGAAAACTGTCTGTTCATATTTTTTGCCCATATTTCATTTGAGGGATGGCTCTTATTTCCATAAATTTGACAAAGTTTTCTATATACTTTCTATATGAGACCTTTATCTGAGGAACTATTAAAAGTTTTCCTCCAATTTTCTGCTTTCCTTCTAATCTTGGCAACATTTGTTTTATTAGTAGAAAAAACTTTTAGCTTATTAAACTCAAAATTATTCATTTTTCATTTCACAATTCTCTACATCTCTTGTTTATTCATAAATTCCTCTATTGTCCATAAACCTGATAGGTGGTATTTTCACTGTTTTTATCATTTGATTATGCTGTCTCCTTTTAGGTCTAGATCTTGTATCCATTTTTATTTTATCATAGTAAATGGTGTAAGATATTGGTCTGTACATAAACCTAGTTTTTGCGAAATTACTTACGGTTACTTAAAAAAAAAAAGAATCCTTATCTTCCATTTTCGAATCAATACTGTGTATTAGTTCCAAGGCAGATGGGTGAAAAGATTTAGGCAGAGGTTAAGTGACTTGTCCAGGGTCACATAACCTTTATGTTACTTTTAAAGCAAATTATACAGAAATCAAGTTATGTTTCTTCTTATTGGGTGACTATCATATAAATGTAATTTTTCTTCCAAGGTTTTGGACTTTGAAAAGAAAAAACTGTATACCCTCAAGGTTGAGGCATCTAATCCACGTGTGGAGCCCCGTTTCCTCCACTTGGGTCCATTTAAAGATACAGCCACAGTAAGGATCATGGTGGAAGATGTCGATGAACCTCCTGTGTTCAGCAAACTATCATATGTCCTACAAATAAGAGAGGATGCTCAGATAAACACTACAATAGGCTCAGTGTCAGCCCAGGATCCTGATGCTTCCAAGAATCCTGTCAAGTAAGCAAAATAATTTTATGTTGGTTTTCTGTGATCAATCCATCTTTATCCCTAAAACCACCCACATGTTTTATTTGAATACACCTTCTCTTTGAATGCTGAAAACAATAATAACATAAGGCACTGTATCTGTGTATAGTCTTGGGGAAAGGAAGATTACTGAATTAAAATTTGCCATATAAGAAAATTAATCTGGTTTTTCTAATACCTCGCTTATTCCCTGTTCAAAAATTATACTCCTCCACTGGAAGCTATGCAGAATTACAGTAACTCAAAAAAAAAAAGTGAGATGCTCAAATTTAGAGACATTTGCAACCTAGATATTCATATAGGATATTTGTACCTGTGGTAGAGCCTTCTGAGCCCCAACATAATGATGTTATTTGGTCCCTTTTCAAATATGTTGGTGATACTGGTGAATGCTGGAATCATAAACTAACAGAGCGAAAATATACCCTGAGAAAACATCTCGTCTGAATCTTCACCTTTTGGCAGTGGTCAAAATGGCCTAATGGTTGAGCCAAACTCTCAGGGTGTAAGTAACTTTCTGGAATTGTGTCAAATCATTTGGAGGGTTATAGTAATGTGGTAAGATACGTGGGAGTCATATAAAGCAGGGAAGGAGTAATATACCATAAACTATCTTAGTATCCAAATGATAATGCATGCTCTAAAAATATCTTACTTAAGGGAAAGCATAAGCTTAAAGGGATAATCAAAATGATTCTGTCAAATTCCAAGGTAGGATATCTGAAGACATTGAGTTATATCTTTCTCATGCCTAAAAGGCAATCGTTAAGATCCAAGATCCAAGATTCAGACCATACTTCAAAATACAATTAACATTTCTAGTAGCATTATTGAGAATTCCTTGCATATTCATAGTACATTAAAATATGAAAAGCTGTTTTAATGAACTCTCATTAAGCACCTACTACATGCAAAGTACTGGATGAAGTACTAGGGATACAAAGACAAAACAATTTTTTAAAAAACAATTCCTGTCCTCAACTATATTAATCTTATCAGATTCATAATTGTATGCTTGCTATCTCATTTGAAAGAAGAAATGAGGCTTTTGTTGCTTTTCATTTTTCACTTGGAAACTAATTTTAAGGTTTTGATAATTAAAAGGTGTTACTTTCCATCAATTCCTACTTTGCCCCTCCCCTACTTCTGGAATTACTGCTACCCAGGAGAGAAAGGGTTCAGGAGCAGATGTGTCCTGGGCTGAGAAATTATCAGCAGAACAATGTATGTACCTGTGGAGTGTGGTGACTATTGCAAACTAATTCAAACATACCCCATCATTCCTAGAAAATCATTGATGAGACCAACTTCAGGTTTAACTGGCTATTTTACACACATGAGCAAATGATCATTTTCCAATTTGTCACTTTCTCATTTATCACTCAGTATCACAGTGTCAAAGAGAAAAAGTCTTTCAGTTGTTCAGATTTTGTTGATATGAATATTTTCAAATCTATGCTTTTATATCTCAAAAATGTTATTTCTCCCTCCTGCAGTGATCCACAAAGAAATAGGCAGCTGACTTAGTTATGAGAATTCTTTCCAGAAACTTTCCCTTGGTGCTATGGAATACCTCTCTGTTGTCTCTAATTTGTCCTGTATGTAGCTTGTTTGTACCTAGTTGTCTTTATGTTGTCTTCATCACCAACCATGAGCTCCTCAGGAGCAGGGATTGTTCTTTGGCTCTTGTATTCCAGATGGCACTTAGCACAGCTCTTGGCACATAATAGGTGTTTAATAATTTATTGACTGGCCAGTCAATTTACATTGCTGTAAAATGTTTTACTAGGGCAAGATTTGTTAAGAAAGTCAAACCAATACTGATATTCATGCTAATCCCTTTC
Organism: Monodelphis domestica; assembly: GCF_027887165.1. Classification (NCBI taxonomy): domain Eukaryota; kingdom Metazoa; phylum Chordata; class Mammalia; order Didelphimorphia; family Didelphidae; genus Monodelphis; species Monodelphis domestica. The sequence goes on along the minus strand of NC_077229.1, from coordinate 349,949,594 downwards.
TCAAAATGATTGCTGTCATTCAGGTATAGCCTCACTAAAAGAAAATATTATACCAGACTCTTAGTGGAAACTCCCATTAAACTTCCATGAGAGAATCTTCTAAAACATTTGTATGAAAATGTACTATAGAGAAATTTACAGAAATAATCATACCTCTTGTCATTTTTAAAGCAATTGTAGAGGATTGAAGAGGTACAGGGGGTAAGGAAGGTTTTATAACAGGGAATGGAGGAGTTGAAGGGACAGAGGAAATATGGATGCTGTTTGCTCCACCTCAGTGGCAGAAGGTCCAGAGCTTGATTCAGTTTTCCTTTCTACACTCTTCCTGACCCACAAATTATCCTGGTTGCTCCTGGCATCAGATGAGAAGCTGCTGAAACTCAGGAAGCTACAGAGTAAAAGATACACATAAGCTGTACCTGGGAGGAATATTGGCCAGAGTCTCAAGTGCATTGATTGCCAAATTTAGGAGTGGTAAAGTCTATAATTAATCTGCCTGGATAGATGTAGCTCTCTTGATTTAGAGCATAATAATGGTCGAGGGTGACAAGACAGAGAGAAGCAGAGACAGGGAGAGAAAGAAAGAGGAAAAACAAAGGGAAAAAGAAAAGAGAAAGAAGAGAGAGGTGTGATAGTGAAATCACCTTTAAAGTCTGGTTTTTATTAATTTAAGGTCGCCAAGGAATTCACCTATGAAATTCCTAAATGAACACTCAAGTCAGTATGGAGTTTTATGGTGGTTTAATTACAACAGGAGTAAGAAAGAAGGAGAGGAAGAGAAGGAAAGAAGGAGAAAGGGAAAAATGTTAACTCAGCCTTCTGGCAGAGCCAGAGGGAGCTTAGGCCTGGAAGGCCAAGGTAGAGAAGGGAATCAGTCCTTCACTCAGGTGACCGATCTGAAGGAACGCTGCCTGTGGGCCTCCTCCTTGCTCGAGCTCCTAGAACAAACTGGCACCTAGCCCTGTCCACAGGAAGTGAGTGAACTCCAGAAGCTGTTCTCTACCTCACTTCCTTCACCTCACACGTGCCAATGGTGGCTCAAGCTTGGCTTGGGACAGCCCAGATGGGCAGTTAGTTATTTCTGATTTACCATTGACTAGCACATGCCCGTGTAGTGTGGGTGTGCACAATTTTGGGTGCTAGACCAAGCAAGATAGAGATTTAAAAATCACAGAGGTAAGGAGAAGACCCCGTATTACATGGTTATGTGCACAAATATTTATATGTACATGTGTCAGTATGTGTATTATTATTTTAATACTCAATAATTTTTAAATTTTCCACTTGAAAAATGTGTAATGAGTATAACAACTAGACAGCTTTGGCATTTCCAGATGATTCCTTTCTTTCTCTTTTTTTCTTATTTAATATTTTTAATATATTTTATTTCTTTCTAGTTGTATGCAATAACACTTTTAACATTTTTTCCCTAAATTTTTGAGTTCTCAATTCTTTCCCTCCCTTTCTCCTGTCTCCCCTCTCTGAGAAAATAAACAATGTGATCTAGGTTATACATGTGTGATCATGCAAAACCTTTCTTTCTCTTTAAGATCAAGAACTCCCTCCATTAAAAGTCCTTCGCCTCTTCACTAACATTTTGGGTCTTAGAGTCATAGATCTTGGAGCTGAGGATGACCTCAGAGACATCTAGTCCAGCTTTCTCATTTGATCTATGATACTTATATATAAAATCCAAGACTAAATTGCAAAGGTAGGGATGGAAGAAGACCAATAATAAATAAAGAAGGGTCATGTTGTATGTGTGTACACTAGCTTTTAGTGTAATGACCAATGTGTCTCAACTTTGTCATTTTTCTCTATATGAGAAAAATATTTTTAGATACTTATTCACATGTTATTGAATTTGCATTGTCCCTTTCATTTATTACAAAGTGAAATTATCTTTATGCTCAAATTAAGATCACAAAAATAACCCAGTAAATTTGATACTGTCAAACTTGCTTTTAGTAAGTTTTGATCCATAAATGGAATCAATGCCAATTTAATCAGACCTGAATTGATCATTTTAAATAATAAAAAAAAAAAACAGTAAAAAGAGAATGTAATTGCAATCCAGTTCAATAGAGATATCATTCAAGGACTTGGCTAATTTAATGTCTATTTTTCTCAGGTCATTAAATGACAAAAATAAATTTTCATGAAGAAAACTATTAGAGTTTATAATAAAGTGAGCAGTGCATTGTGATAACTGAAGAATTCTAACAGAAGACTTTGGTTATTTTGCGAACTAAAGCTGTGAGTGGTGAGCAATTCTCTAATGAAAATAAAAATTTATTTTCTTATCAAAGAATTATATGGAAATAAAGTCTTCATTGAGTAATCATGATAGTTTAAAATGAAGGATACAAAATTAATTAAATTAATTAAATGAAATAATTACCCAAATCTTACATATATGTATTCCATTATTTTAAATTATCTTCTTCAATTTAAGCTTTAGCAATTCATCTGAAGTAACCTAACATTCAAAAACAATTGCTAAGTGTCTATTATGTGCAAAGCAATAAAATATTTGCTGGAGAAAATACAAAGAATAAATAAGACATAGTCTTAATGCCCAAGTGCCTACCATTCTAGAAAATTGAGATGGCGAGAAAATGATATAAAACTATATATTAACTAAATTCGGAAGGTGCTAAGTGCCTCGATGAATTATGACACTCCATGAGATGGATGAGGGAGTTATCATGATAGATCTCAGAAGGAAAGATACATTGGATCTGGGAAAACAGGTCGAGATGGGGGAAAAAGGGTGTTGAGAAAGAGTAACAATATGAGCAAAAGTATGGAAGTACATAAGAATGGAATATGTTCTGGTCAAGTCCAATCTGACTGCTCTGAAGAATACATAATGGCAAAGAGTATTCAGTAAGACTACAAAGGTTGGTTGTTTCCCTTCAGACTCAAAGATGACTCAAATGGCATCATTGTGATATCTTTTGTCTCCCATAAACTTGATTTAAGTGAGGCAAATTTGCACAAAATTGTTAGCCTCACTCTCTCTTCTGGAGTCATTGAAGTCCAATGGCAAGACAAATGTCAAGATGAGTAATGACTCAGGACACAGTGAATGACCTTTTCTTCTTTGATATCTAACAGAGCTCTAAGAGCTCCACCATGCCCACTTTTGCTGCCTACATAGCCGTTAGAAAAAAATTGCTCTCATCTGCCCCTTCTGCTGGGGGAAGTCTTTATATGTCTGCATAGACACCTTCCTAATTTAGCATTTGGTTGGAGGTCTGTCAGTTTCCCTCAACTTTGTTTAGCCTACCTGCCAAGACAGCTTACCAGGCTGTGGCCATTGAGCATGCTTCAGTTTCTTGGAGCCACAGGTAAAAGCTGGGTGTCAGGTAGACAGCAAAAGAGGAAAGTAGCCTTTGTGGGAAGGAAAACTAAGGCAAGTTCTGGACTTTCTGCCACTGAGTTAGAACAAACAACAGTGGGAATATTAGAGAGAAAAGATATTAACAAGACTGATAGTTGGTGGGGAAAGTTGGTCTTGTGACTAGCACTTCCTTTCTGGCCCTGGAAATAGAAGGAGCACTCTCCCTGTCTCTGGATTTAAGTGCCTCCATTTTCCTGATTTTCCCAACTGTGTGCTCTCCCTGGATTCCTGTGATCGTGTAATTGACAAAAGACTTAAGGGAAGCAGTTTGGACTGGAAGGTCAGTCTTTAGGGGTGTCAGCCCAAAGAGACAGGCCCACCAACCCTGAGGCCAGATTTGAACCCAGGATCTCCTGTCTCTAGGCCTGGCTCTCAATCCACTGAGCCACCCAGCTCTAATAATGAAAACCTGTGTTATCTAATAAAGGCCAGAGAAGATCTGTTAGAAGCAATGAAAAGTTTTTCAAAAAGACCAGATACTTGGATACAATTTGAGAAATTGAGAGAGGAAAGTAGGGAACTTCCATCAAAGTTCCTCAATAGAGTGATTGAAGTAGCAGAGGATGTGCTTGGATTTGAAAATTTAACTGAACAAAATCTCCAACACATAAGGAAACAATTTGTGAAAGGCAGTAACACACCTATAAGATCATATTTTAAATTTCAATGCCCAGACTGGGAAACACTAAGTCTGGAAGTCTTAAGAAAAACTGCAACTTACATATTCACATATCATAAAGAAATCCTAGAGGAAAAGGATAAAATAATAAAAGAGCGTAAAACTAAGCTCAAGGAGGCAAATAGCACAATAAAGAAATTGAAGAAATAAAAAATCTAGCCACTCTGCAATCATACAAACCCATAAGAAATTACACGCAAAACAATCAAAGGAGAAATATACCCAAATGTTTGCTATGTGGAAAAATGGGTCACATGGTTCAAGACTGTTATTTAAAGGCACAATTAATCCAGGTCAACAACAAATAGAGGTCCTGGAAAAGCAACATAAAGTATAGCAGAAACAATACACAAACAAATACAAAATGTTGTAATTGTAATTGTAATTGCAAGAATTCATTGCAAGCACCAATTTTAGAAACCATACATCCAACAAGGAGCAAAACCACATTATTCCAAGTAGTCTCAGGTGCTGCCAAACAAAGTCAGTTATGAAGCCAGGTGCATGGGGTAACATCAAAAAGGAAAAATAGGAAAGGAAAAGGCGAAAATGAATAGGAAGGAGACTGCATGCAAATAGAATTTGGGGTTTAAAAAGCACAAAATAAAACTGAAGAACAGATAGAAGAAGAAATTCAATTAGATAATGACACAACAGAGATTAAAGAGAAAATTTTTGGGACAGTGGAACAAGCTACAAAGAGAGGAAAGAACAGAACTGGCAACAGTCTGTAATACAAAAACCTTAAACTTATTAGGACATTATAACTTTAAAAGCAAAGAACATGAAAAATTAAATCCAGAGAGAGGGAGAGAGCTCCTTCTGCTTTCAGGACCAGGGAGAAAATGCTAGTCACAAGACCAACTGCCACTCCCAGTTGCCCCTTCCCCCACCAACTATCAGTCTTGTCAATATCTTCTCTCTAATATTCCCACTGTTGTTTGTGCCAACTCAGTGGCAGAAAGTCCAGAACTTGCCTTAGTTTTCCTTTCCACACCTTAAAAAATAAAAATAAAAAAGCCTTAGCAAGTTCTTATGCCAGAGGTACTAGTCTTCCCTGAACATTCTATGCCCCTTAAAAGGTATCTTGGAGTTAGACTGGAGAAAATCTCAAATGTTAAGTTTTACTTTGGGTACCATCAAGTTTCCTACATGCTTCTGAGTTTGTTGCCTTAACATGTCCAGGAGGCAGTTTTCATATATTAAAAATATGTTTTTCTTCTAAATAATTAATCAGACTATTATTATTATTACTGATTTCAAATTCCAAAAACATCTCACTTGCCTAGAAGTTTCTAGGAATATCCAGCACTGTACTCAGAATGCAGCCAAGAGAATAAAAGTGGAAAAGTCCTGAGTGGCTTTTGAGAAAATAAAATAACTGTCATAAAACCAGTTCACTGAATCCATTTATTAGTTCAGAGTATTTTGAATCTGTAGCAGATATTAGGAAGATAACTAGTCTAATCATTTTCTTTACTAGGCGCACAGGTAAATTAAATGACTAGTCCAAGATCCAAGGTCTTAAGATTTCTAGTCCAAACTTTTTTTTAATATAGTATTTTCCATGGTTCTATATATTGGAGATTCATTTAGGCTCTCACTCAGAACCTATTTACTCTTGCTTTATGCAAGATACTAATAAACATGGCAATCTGGTTTCTCAACTCTTTTTTAATCAGCAGATTGAAAGCGGAATATGAGATGATAGTAAAAGGATGGCTCAAGGCAGAAAAAAATGTCCTTAATGCACTGATATCAAGGAAAGAGGCAGAAAAAGTGTAAAAAGCAGATCATCTGGGAATATTAATATAGAGAAAAATAGGGGGCAGCTAGGTGGTTAAGTGGAATAAGAGCCAGACCCAGAGATGGGAAGTCTTAGGTTCATATCTGACCTCAGACACGTCCTAGCTGTGTGATCCTGGGCAAGTCACTTAACCCCTATTGCCTATCCCTTACCACTCCTTTGCCTTAGTACCAATACCCAGTATTGGTTCTAAGACAGAAGGTAAGGGTTTAAGTAAAAATAATAAATTATATATATATATATATATATATATATATATATATATATATATATATATATATATATATTGAGAGAGAGAGAGAGAGAGAGAGAGAGAGAGAGACTTGGGTTCTATTATCAATAATTACTAAGATTATTAACCAGTAGTATACATGTTTCATTATGACCCCAAACTCAACATTTTTAAAATAGAATTCATTATTTTTCTTCAAAACCCAAAAACCCCCACCGTACTGACCTATTGCCCTAGATAGTATTATCATTCTCATAGTCACCAAATCTTGGTCCCTTTACCATACCTATAATTAATTCTTCCTTTGTAATGTGTCTTGCTTTCCATATTTCAGGTCCCTTTACCAAAACTATTTTTGAATCCTTATTTTCTGAAAGCATGGAACACTTGAAAATCTTCTTAATTGGTTCCGTAATTATATCTACTCTCTCCCTACTACAGTCAACCCTCCTCCTCACTGGCAGAGTAGTAACTCAAAAGCCTTCAGTAGCCTTCTACTAGGTATGGGATATAGACCAAGGTCATTAGCTGGTCATTCAATGACCTCTACAATACAATGCAAACCTACTTCTCCAACTATCACTTGCTGTCCCCCCTACCCCCCATATGAACAATGTGATGTAATATGCAGGAGAAAGGGCTAGATTGGAAAAATTATGTTTAAATCCTGCACTTAAAACCTACTGGCTGAGTGACCTTGAGCAAGAGAATAAACTTCTTCTAGTCACTGTGTCCTCATCTATAAAATGGTTTATAATAGTACTACTATTTAGCACACAGTTGTAAAGAACATACTTTGTAAATCTTAAAATGCTGAACCACTGTGAGTTGTCATTATTAATCTTCTGCTCCAAGCTACAGAGTTAGTTTATGGTCTCCTGACAATATTTCCCCTATTTCAGACTCAATAGCTTTATCCTTTCCATTTCCCCTTACCTCAAATACCTTTCTCTACTTGTCTAATCCTAGACTTCTTTTAATGTACAGTTCAAATGCAATCTCTTCCATGATACCTTTCTTCCCAGCCAATGGTGATTCTGTTCTCTCTTTTGAACTTCTATGACATTGATTCTTTACAAATTCACCAATTAGCAATCAACAAGCATTTTTGAAATGCCTACTATGTGCCAGCCATTGTGCTAGGTGGCAGAAATAGGGCATTTTCTACCCAGAAGGAGTTTACATTCCACATTAGGAGATGTATATATAAATAAGTATATTTTTAAAATACTCAAAACAAAAGGCAAAACAGGGCAGGAGGGTTGAAAATGGAGGATACTAAGCCCTCAATTGGAATGATGTAGAAGATAGCTTTTGAGATGAATTTTTAAGGGAAAAAAAAGAGATTCTAAAAATAGAAACTGGAGGGAGGAGGGTGGAGTACACTAGCAACATGGGGAACAACCAGTCAGTCAAAAAACATTTATTAAAATAACTATTATATACCAGGCTAGGTATAAGTACTGATGAACTAATAAAAAAAAACATGGAGACAGAAGATAGAATATCATGTGAGTAATAACAAGAGCATTTTGGATGGACCAAAAAGTGAGGGGGAAAGAAATAACTTATCCTAAAGTAGTAAAGGGAGGTGAGGGGCTAAGTTGTGAAGGGCTTTAAGATCCAAAGAAGATTATATCTGATCCTACAGGTAGTTGAGGAACTATATGAGTTTATTGTGTAAATGACTGACCATTAGGTTTTACACTTTAGGAAAGTAATTTTGGAAGCCACAAAGTGGAATGGATTAGAAGTGGCAGGGATTTGAAGCTATTAAAATAGACCAAGTGAGAATCTAAATTAGGGTGATAACCAAATGAGTAAAAAGCTATCAGAGATGTGATAAATATTGTAGATGTAGAAATTATAGGGTCTGTCGATTGGTAACACTTCTGTTGGGTAAAAAAGAACAAGTAGCTATGGATATGTTTATGTCCTGCTATGTTAGTTCACTTCATATATGTATATAAACTTAAATGATATATATGTACACATATATACACATAAATTTATATATACATATGTGTATGTAAAACCAAAGTAACAAGATAGAAAACAAATTCACACAAAGCACCAATATATTTTACATTATACCAACAAAAACCAGCAGGAAAATATACAATGATTCTATTATAAATTACTATAAAACTTATAAAATATTTGAAATCCAACACATATGCATACACATATATGAAATATATCAATGAAGCTACAAAGAACTATTCAGAGAAATAAAGATATACCTAAATATTTAGAAAAGTAGTCGTTACTGATTAGTAGAATTATTCAAAATAATAAAAATGACAATACTATCTAAATTAACTTACTAATTCAATGTCATACTAGTCTTACTACAAAAGAATAACTTTAAAGAAGTGGAAAAAATAATAGAAATGAAATTCTTATGAAGGGGAGAAAGTCAAGAATTTTATGATAAATACTGAAAATAAATGGAAACAAAGAATGTCTAGCAAAGCTATGTCTCAAATTACACAACAGCACAATAACTAATGAAAATAGTTTGGTATTGATTAGAAAACACAGAGCTCTACCAATGGAACAGAATAGGAAGGAAGGGGGGGAAAGCATTTATTAAGCACCTGTTGTGTGATAGAAACTGTGTAAAGTGCTTTACAAATATATCATTTGATCTGCACAATAACCCTGAGAACAAAGTGTTATTTTTATAGCCATTTTACAGATAAGGAAAATGAGGTAGACAAAGGTTAATTGATTTGCCCAAGGTCACACAGCTAATAAGCATTTTTCTGAATTCAGACATAGTACATACACAATTCACTGTATCTCCTAGCACACAAAATATATAAGCAAATATATCTAATACCCAAGTATTCAATAAACACAATTTCTTCACTATTTGACAAAAAGGAATGGAAAACTCGAATAGCATATAGACAAAAACAATTACATCAGCATTTATAACTTCTAGAAAAATAGTTCAATGGCTCCATCATCTAGATAGAAAAGGTCTCATTATTCACAAATTAGATAAATGTGGAGAAGAAATTGCCTATCAGATCTACAGATAGGAGAAAAATTCATGACCAGACAAGGAATAGAGAGGATCACAGAAAATAAAGTGGATAGTTTTGATTACATCAAGTTTAAATTATTTTATATAAACAAATCTAATTAAATGATAATTAAGGGAAATAATTAACTTGGAAAAAAATCTTTGCACCAGGTTTCTCTATGATAAAGTCTCACTTCCAAGATATATAAAGTTCTGATTCAAACTTATAAGAAAAATAGCCATTTCCCATTTGATCTCCATATAGTTATGACCTAAGGACAGTTTTCAAGGGAAGAAATCCAGTCTATTTTTAAAAGTCCTAAATTACTATTAATTAAAGAAATGCAATTTAATGCAATTCTGAGTTTCCCTTTCATGTGCATCAGTGAAGAAAGTGATTAAGGGAAATGATAACATTTGGAAGAGTTATAGGAAAATAAGCACATTGATGTGTGTATGTATATGTATGTGTATATGTGTACATATATAGATATGCAATCATTGAGGAAATTTGTTTTGCTTAACTGAATATTTTTAATAAGAAATGTGTTTTTCTTCCTTTTAATGGGGTGGGAGATGGGAGAGAGAAAAAAAATTATTGTTATTTTTTAAAATAGGTTGGGTGCTATTACAGATATGAACTTCTTTCAGTTGATGTCACAGCATTATGAGTTGTTTCACTGCTTTGTTACAAGAGAACTTTGACAAAGTGGGCATAATATTATATTTGTAACATAAAAAACAAATTATATCAATAAAACTTATTAAGAAATAGTCAGTTCTAACTTCCCCAAATTGGGATGAAGGATATTTAGCCTGTAGAAAAAAAATGTATGCTAGTTATTTTCAAGTTTCTAAAGAGTCATCACATGGAAGAGAGCAAAATGAGATGGAAAAGATTGTGGGAACTAAAAGAAACTAATTTGGGCATGATATAAGGAAAATTTTCCCTATGTATAGAACTACCAAAGTTTAATAGTCTGTCTTCAGAGGTAATGGGAAAGACATAGGCTACCTCTCCATGGGTAAGTCTTCCTGACTCCATCCTCCTTGAAGAGCTTCAAAGGTTGGAAACCTACTTGTCACAGATGCTACAGAAAGTATTCTCGCTGAGATATCTGTTAAATTAGATGACTTATGAAGACCTTTGCATCTTTTAGATTACATAATACTTTTAGATAAAGGTCTGATCTTGTATTCTGTAATCTTAGAGACTAGAAAGTCATCTAAGAACTCAATGGTTTTAAAATCAATTTATAATTACTCAGTAATGATTCTTCAGTAGTGACATATAAATGTCACTGTTCTAGAACAGTCAATAATGCTTTTTGATAACCAACGTTCCATAGCTGTTTCTATATAGAAAGGAATTATTAAAATATTATTTTTTTCTTAAAATTGATTGTGGGAAAAAATCCTATAAACTATAGTAGAAAAACATTAAAATGATATTGTATATGAAAGACAATTCAATGACTTTCATTTTTATGACATTTAATATTATCGAGATATTAAATGTTCTTAGGGGCAGCTGGGTAGCTCAGTGGATTGAGAGCCAGACCTAGAGTTGAGAGGTCGTGGGTTCAAATTCGGCCTCAGACACTTCCCAGCTGTGTGACCCCTGGGCAAGTCACTTGACCCCCATTCCCCAGCTCTTACCACTCTTCTGCCTTGGAACAAATACACAGTATTGATTCCAAGATGGAAGGTAAGAATTAAAAAAAAAAAGATATTAAACAGTCAGTTAAAGGAAAGCAAAGTTCTATGTTTTAGAATCACCAAAATAGAAATACTGTTTTCTCTCCCAAGTTCAAGATAGTACAATCATTAAAAGATTTTCTTCCAAATTTCATACAAAAAAACAAATCATTGAAAAACCCTCAAATTATTTAAATTGTAGAGTTCATATAAATCAGTACTTTAACATGTTATTAGAAAGTGATGAGATTAGAAAAATGCTAGAAAGTAGCTGTGAGCATTACTCTTAATATGGATCTTTACACTCTGAAATAGAAGCCAATAATAAAATAGTTATTTACTCTGCTAGACGAGGTAATTTTAGGCTATATTAAAACAGTAGTTAAGAGAAAATCATTTCTAAATTCTGCTCTCCATTTCAGGTATTCTGTAGATCGACACACTGATATGGACAGAATATTCAACATTGATTCTGGAAATGGTTCCATTTTTACTTCTAAACTTCTCGACCGAGAAACATTGCTGTGGCACAACATTACTGTCATAGCAACAGAGATCAGTAAGTCAGATCAAAGTTCTACAGCTGCCTCTCATGTCAGAGTCATCTGGCTAAGGGCTTAAGAGGAATGGTTGAAAGTTTTCATAGTATAGGGAAGAACCTACTCAATAATTTGAGGAAAAGAAGCACTCTAAATAATAGTCTGCGATGATTTTTTTTCTTCCTAGAGTTATTTTTCTATTTATACATGGAAAGGTAACCTAGGACTTTCCATGAGAAGAAAGCAAAGTTCTGTGCTTTGGAATCACGAAAATAGAATTTCCTTTCTCTCCTGTGATTTAATTGGTGCCTAATAAGATAGGACTGAAAAATAGATTCTTACTTATGCTGTCATGTAATTTCTTTTATGTGCACAAATATCTATTCTTTATATACATATTCATATGCATATTCATATCTTATTAGGTAAAGCTATTAGTCATTTCTATATTGTATAAAATTCCTCCATGCCCTAATAGGAAGAGAACAGCATTTATTAAGCACCTACTATTTATCAGGCACTATGCTAAATGTGTTACACATATCTTATTTCATCATCACAATAAACCTGGGAGGTTGGTGCTATTATTATAATACTCATTTTGCAGTTGAGAAAACTGAAACAAAGGAACTGGAATTTGTCCAGTCACAGAACTAGTGTCTGAGGTCAGATTTGAATTCAAGTCTTTCTGACTCCAAGCCAAGACCTCTGTCTACCAGTATTCATGAGTTATTTCATCCAAAAATTCCATCACAACTCCACCATCCTTTGAGAATGACTCTCAACAATTCACAAGATTATTTGTCTTTAACATACCAATCCATAGTACTTTGTTAGTGTCTTCTTCACCTTCCACTCTAATAGGGCTTTACATACCTTAGACTCTATTTGACTACTCTTCTATGATCCTAAATTCCATCCATGCCATGATTCAACATTACCCCATTAGGAAATTATAATCATATTCTCCAGTGGATCTGAGATCTCATCAATATGACCATTCTGATCATACAGATTACATGTGAACCTGCTCATTCTGTGGAACTCTTTGTCTATGTAAGTCTATAAATGTGAGTCAACTCTTCCCAACTCGTGCAATGAGTGGAGTTTCCTTTATCAATTTTCCTGATACTATGAATAGATCAGTAGAACACAAAAGCTATGTACTGGTCATCTCTTGTTCTCTTTGCAAGAACCAGTCTTTCTTCTTTATTAATCAAGTTACAGTGTCTTAGGCTTTAATAACCCATGAAACACAGTAGGAAATCATACATATCATTTTATGAACACAAATATATATATATACACTTTTGTATATATACACATATGTTATATGTGTGTATCTATACATGAACATATTCATACATAACCATCTACATTTCTTAAATATAAAAACCTATAATATCTGTATTTCTCCTCTTGGAAGCCCATCTTCCAGGCTTCTATCTTTTAAATAATTGCAGTATTAAAGAGATACTGACTTCCAACTGTCCTGTGGCACATCAAGTATGTAATGAAAGCCACTAGTTAATCAGAAAACCATTGCTAGTGAATAACAGTGACAGATTTCCTGAAATGTGATCCAAAGTGGAAGTTGCCAAGATAGCATTTGAAAAAAGATTATTTTGCAAAATGTCATTTGCATAATGTAGCTTAATGTAAGGAGCAATGTATGACAGTGATGAGAGTCAAAGAAAGTAAAGTATTGCTGTTTGTTTTTTAGTTATGAAAGAAAGCTTTTAGAGTAGTCATAATTTTTTTATCTTTTCCCATGCCACCTAACTACCTCATTTAACATAGTTATACCCACCCCATGGATTATTTTAGCATGCAAATGACCCTGAGTTTTTCTTACATTGTGCCAATGGAGAAAGAGTTCACAGAAGTCCTGCTAACCTGGAAATACTTCAAATATGATTCCAGTGATGTGTCATCTGAGGACCATGTTATCTAGATCTGGAAAGGTCCTTCACCAGGATGTCTCTAAACAAGATTCATTTTTTAGTTATGGCTGCTTTCTGTGAACATTTGCCAAATCTCTAAATATTCGTGGGGTATCAATGTGCCAAATCTAGTTAGGCAGACCTGAATTCAGATTTGACATTAAAGTGCTATCTAAATAATAAAGATGATGATGATGATGATGATGATGATGATGATGATGATGATGATGATGTCAACGTGTTAGTGGAGGGTCACAGATTCACTGAACCCAAATTAATAGAAACCATAGATCCTTGAAGTAATGAAGTATGAAATTCACTTAGTTTCAGTTCCTACTCTATGAATTTATTTATATAATGTTAAGATTTTACCGCTTATCTGTTACCAGACCTGTATTCTATAGATGAGGAAGCTGAGTCCCCAAGAGATTTAGTGTTATTAATTCATCAAAAAATACTTCTTAAATACCTACTATGGGGTCAGGCATTGTGCTAGTTGCTGGGGATACAAGTATCAGAGTTTATAAAGCTATTTAGTAACAAGAAACAAACTAAAATTCAGATTGCCTGGCTCCTAGACCACATCTTTTCTACTAAACCATACCAACTGTATTAACAATTTAAATATTATGGATTGCTTTTCTATTTTAACAACTAACAAAATTTATGTGAATAGTTGATGCCTATAATGATTAAAAATGTAATAAATTCAAATGGAAAAAAAAACATAAAGAAATTTGAGGGCAAAAAGACTTTATAAAAAAAGCCAAAAAGTAAACTCCTCTAATTTTACAGAAGAAACTGAATGGCAAGAGGGTACACAGCTAGTTAGTTACAGATATAAAACAGACCCATTTCTTTTGTCTCCTAGTCCAGTGTATCTTTCACAACATAGCACAATAATTGAGTCTCCAGAATTATAAAAAGAATCTGTAAGCTTTAGGTTTTTCAATCATTCTTTTTGTTATATCTTTACTCTATATATGCATTTTGCAGTACACCAGCCTTTTTTATGCCTACCACAGAGCTCTCTCATTCTACTCCCCAGCTCTTTTTCATAATCTATTCACTTGCTTGTTTCTAGCTTCTCTTCATTCTTCCTTAAGGACTCACCTTCTCTAAAAAACCATCCTCGGATAATCTCGTGCTACCTGTTCTTCCCTTCTTACTAAGCATAGACTGACAATATTACCATTTAGTTGCCTTGTTTTCTAGTTTTACTCAATGTACAGCTCAAAAAGAGGCTCATCTATATGTTAAATTCATCACCTAACCTAATTATTGTTGCCAATACTGCATTATCAGTTAGTAAGTGAATGTTCCTTCCTTTGTGACTTTTTTACAGACAATCCAAAACAAAGTAGCCGTGTACCTTTATTTATCAAAGTTCTGGATGTCAATGACAATGCCCCAGAGTTTGCTGAATTCTATGAAACTTTCGTTTGTGAAAAAGCAAAGGCAGACCAGGTGAGTGTAGTGAAACAATAAGGTATCATCATTAATTCAGAATTTGTAATAAATCAGCTTGTGTTGGGTTCTAAATTCTTGCTTTCTGCTCTCTCTGCTCAGGAAATTAATGCTATAAATAAGACCCAAAGGATAAGCTTAGCCTAATTAAAACTTTGCATTTATGATATATAAAGGATGCTACTGTATACACATTGGTTTTACCTATTAAAGCTGACCAATGGGAATGCTAGGATAAAATGTATGGGTTTCTTTGAATCATGATATAGTTTTGAATTAATAAATAGACGTCCTTTTACAGGACTTTTTCAGGTGTAGTACCTGAAGGGTGTTTCCAAAACTTCCATTCCCAGTAATGACCTAAGACCTCAGAGGGCAGATGAATATCCTTCCACTCAGAGCTCTAGGAGTTACCCTGAGGGATTGACGGTGCTTTTCTAGAACTTTAATTTACAAGCCCCTCCAACTAAGCATCTTCTTCCTTTGATATCATTTAGTTGACATCATCCCAATATCAATTAAGTAATTAAGATCAATTGCTGAGGGATATTTACTGAAAAGATAGAACAAAAACTCAAGGATGACAAAATCCCTACCCTGGGAGTACCCTCTCCCTTCTACCCAGTCACTCAGTCCCTGAGAAGTGTAGATACAAACTGAATATAGTTACTAGAAAGCTTCTTTCCCCAATGTAAGGGTGGCAGGTAGTAGATATTTCTTGATTCTGGGAGCCCTTTTCTCACTTCATGGAATTCCCACCAATTTCACATCCTGATGTAGCATAGCTGATGGATGTCATACTCTTGCTCAAATGGGCAGCATCTTTGCAGGAATATATCAGATAGGTCTTTCCTGTGGGCTCACTCCTTCCCGAATTTGACTGAGGTAGCTAGCAATAGACTCTCCTGTAAATTCCAATGCTTGGACTTCTGAAGGCTTTACTAAACTTTTAAGGTTTTCAAGGTGCTTATCTGGTCTGTTCCATCCACATTCACCACAGATCAGGAAAGAATAAAAGCAAGGCATCATATAATCATGGACACATGGAGCCAAGTGTGAGAATAAGTCTAATGTTCCTTCACCACTAAGAGGCTCATATCAGGTACTGCCCACTTACAAGGGAAAAAAGCAAGAGGTCATCTGCCCAAATATTCTGTATGCGTGATTAGTTCTAGATCAGGTATCTTTTAAAAGACTTTTCATTACAATGCTCTAATGATAGGAAATAGTCAGAGAAGGAGTGTTCTGAAGTGAGGGAATAGGTTTCTCTTTTGTACATTCTTAGAAGCAGATTCATCAAGGCTCCATGTGAATTGGAACCAAATGGGACATATTTTACATGCTCTGAGGCAAAGGTATCAAAATGGAGGGTAACAATCCCAAGTGCTGCCAAACAAGACTAAAATATAATCGAGAAATATCTAGCACAACAATTTGTTTAAAGAGAGCATAGATATGTTAATATGTGTTTTTCTAAGTTAAATTTGCAGTCCTCAGGGAATCCCTATTAGTGGTTTAGTTTTTGTGATTCTATCTGAGAGTTTAAAGCTATTGCTTTAAGGAATGAGCCCTCCTAACCCCTGATAATCTTTCTCTCATTAAGGTTTTTCTATTCTCAACATAATGGATGGGGGTGCATTTCAAACATATTGTCTACTTGGAAAATTCCACAATCCAAAATCCTGGCTAGCTTTCTTGTGATGTTCAACATTATCTTTGAATTCCTTCACCAAAGCTTCATGAAAAAAAATCTTAAGGAAAAATTAGTGTTCATAATCAAATCTGGAAATTTTCATATATATGCTGATACTCCTTAAGGTGCTATTTTAGTGAATAGGTATCATTTGACAGATTTCTCACAAGTGCTTGCAAAAGACCTTGACAAAGGAAGAGAGAGAGAGAGAGAAGAGAGAGAGAGAGAGAGAGAGAGAGAGAGAGAGAGAGAGAGAGAGAGAGAGAGAGAGAGAGAGAGAAAGAGAGAGAGAGAGGAAGAGAGAGGAAGAGAGAGACAGCAAGGAAGAGGGAGAAACAGAGACAAAGAGGAAGAGAGAGAGAAGACAGAAGAAAGTAAAGAGAAGGAAGGAAGGAAGGAAGGAAGGAAGGAAGGAAGGAAGGAAGGAAGGAAGGAAGGAAGGAAGGAAGGAAGGAAGGAAGGAAGGAAGGAAGGAAGGAAAGAAAAACTGAAGGGAAGGAGAGAGAGAGAGAGAGGGAGGAAAGAAGGAAGGAAAAAAGAAGGAAGAGATGCAAGACTCCCAAAGCATATAGAGTTCTCCTATAGGGTTTAGGGACCTGTGATCTACTGGAACCCACCCAATGATCTTTAAGTGAAAAATCAAACTATCTGACTGAAAAATCTTCCAGGAGTACCTCAATTCATAAGGCCATCTGAGAATCCAGATAAAACCTATTAGATGGCTGTTTTTAAACAGGGCACACTGATCCCCTCCCTCCCCCTGAGACCCTTGTATCTTTAGATGATGACTTTGAAATTCCATATACTAAAGAACATTCCCTATACTAAAGAACTCCCAAAATTTCTGTCTTCAGTCCCTGACCCTCAAAAGGCAATCTCAATGAAATTCCAAACTCACCTTCAGTGACACCATGTTGTAATGGCTTATTCTTTCAGGAAAAATCTTAGTAAACCCTGAGTTCAGTTTCTATATTTCTGCTTAGCAGAATTATAAAATTATTCATGAAAATCAACTATGACTCAGTAATCCCCAAGGAGATCTTAACATTCCATGATAGAATTGCTGGGTTCAAGAACAGGTAGTTTGGGAAATATAAAATTTCTCTATGGAAAATGATGCTTGCCATTACAGGAAGAGACCTGAGATATTTCCTATTCCATTAAACAGTTTAACAGCTTGTTTCCAGTAAGATTCCCTTGCCTTTCCAGTCACCCCTGAACCCTGCTGTAGTCAGCCATCACCCCGAGGCAGCTATCTCATTGGTCTCTGGAAGCTGTAGGAGGGCTTGACAGGTATTCCAACTACCCTTCTGTCTGTCATCCCTTCAAATTAGTGAGATTTCATAGGATTCTTTGTGCAATAGCTTCTTACTGCCAGTGTAAAAATTACATCCCATTTTGTCTAAATCAGTCCTAATCATTCTAAACCATGCGAGGAAGGGTCACACAGGGAGGAAAGGGGCTGAACTTGATCTGGTCGGGCTCCTTTCCTTGTTCTTGAGATTTGATTGCTAAGGCAAGCTGCTGAACAGACTTTTCCCTGCCTTCTCAAACAGCTTCTGTTCTAGCAGGTAGTGAAATAATATAGTTTGATAGATCAAAATGATAATGTTTTATGGCTTTTTTTTTACACCCAAGGATTTTCCAATCACCCAGTCCTTTGAATGCAGCAGATTCCCCATCAGTCTTTTAAATCCCATCATTAATCTCAGCAGTTCAGTGCAAATGGAGATGTCATGCCATCCCAGTCAGAAAAGCAATACAGCAACTTTATTTCAATTGCAGCTGATCCAGACCCTGAGTGCTGTTGACAAGGATGACCCTTACAGTGGGCACCAATTTTCCTTCTCCTTGGCTCCTGAAGCTGCTGGCAGTTCCAACTTCACTATTCACGACAACAAAGGTAAAAGAATACAAATGACATTCCAAAGGTTGTCCTCTCATCCCTACTCAGTTTAATAATATTTTTTGACTTGCCCATGCTGCTTTCTGGTTTCAGACAACACGGCAGGAATCTTGACTCGGAGAAATGGCTACAATAGACACGAAATGAGCACTTACCTCCTGCCTGTGGTGATCTCTGACAATGACTACCCAATTCAGAGCAGCACGGGGACCGTGACCATCCGTGTGTGTGCATGCGATCATCATGGTAACATGCAGTCCTGTAACGCCGAGGCACTTATTCATCCAACTGGACTAAGCACTGGTGCTCTGATTGCCATCCTCCTGTGCATCATTATACTTCTAGGTAAACTGCTTCTCTGTGGGCCCTCCATCCCGGGGGCAAGGGGGAGCCTGTAGTTATTATGAAACATCAGCTTTTGACCACTTTTTCCCCATTAAAATATGGAACCTGTAAAAATGAAAATTAATCTTTTTAAATATAATATTTTAATTATTTGAGATTAATTTTAATTTTTACAAACTTCAGTGATGAATTAGCTTTGCTGGACCAGCTTGGGGAGCTAAACATAAGAGATATGTGAGAGCAGTATATTTCATCTAAAAAGATATTTTCTGACATTAGGAATGAATTAATGATGATTTGAGGCCTTCCAGTTTCGTTTCCCATGTAGCAAGACATGTCTAGTGTAAAGAGTAATGGGAAAGGATGGGGAGATGTCTAGGTTCAAGACACAGCTCTTCCATTTACTTTATTTTGGTGAACCATTTGACTTTATGAGCCTGAGTTTTCTCACTTGTAAAATGGTGATCATACTACATGTACTTCATAAGATTGTTGGGAAGATCAGGATATTATATGGCCATTAAATAGTTATGCATAAATGTAAGCAACTGTTGTTGATATTTAACTTGGTCAGACAACAAAATATGATATATACATTATACAAAATTACATTGCACTTACTGAATAAAAACATATATTACTGGAAAGTTAAAATAATGAATATGGCCTCCACTAAAGCTTATTGTTGGTATTTAACTTGGTTAAACAATAAAATATAATAGATTTGTGGGTATAGATATAAATATACAGTATCATATATACATATATTACATTGCATTTCCCTACATAAAATTATATATTATTGGAAAGATAAAATTTGAATTGAGTCTCCACTAATATCCTGCCCACTGTGGCAAAGAAGAACACTCTGGGTTCTCAAAGTCTCAATAGAATGTAGAACATATAACATGCATAAGCTCCCCTGTTTAGCTTTTAAAGCCCTTCACAACCCAGCCCCAACTTATCTTTCTAGTCTCACTGGACACGACTGTCCCTCTCACACTTCTAGATTCAGCAAAATAGCCTTCTCTCTCTCATTTACTCATGATACACCATCTCCCATCTCAGTATCTTTGTTCCAGTCATCCCACATTTGTGGAATTCACTCTCCATTTCTCTGCCTCCCAGAGTTCCTCTCTTCCTGTAAGATGCAACCCAAACACCAGCTTCTACAAAAAGTCTTTTGTGATCTCCCAACTTCTACGCATGCTATTTTGTATTAAATTCTATTAAAAAATGCTTCTCTTTATAAATTGAAGGAATTTTGTGGCAGTTTCCACACCAAAAATTCTTTATATTGATGAAATTAGTGTTTGATGATAAATAGAAAAGTAAATAAACAATTTCTAAAAATTTAGGAAAATAACTTTTTTTAAAAACCCTTACCTTCTATCTTAGAATCAATACTATGTATGGGTTCCAAGGCAGAAGAATGGTAATGACTAGGCAATGGGAGTGAAGTGGCTTGCTCAAGGCCACACAGCTAGGAAGTGTCTGAGACCAGATTTGAATCCAGGACTTCCTGGCTGTGGGCCTGGCTTTCAATCCACTGAGCCACCCAGCTGTCTCCAAATTATCCTTTTTTGTTAGGTTTTCTTATTTGCCTTCATCTCATCCTCTCTTTGCCTTTAATCTTGCCCTTTCTCTCCCTATTTAGTAAGAAATTTGCCAATGCTATCTCTAGAAGGTTTCAAAATTATGTTTTCCCTCCTTGGTTTGTACTAGCATTTGACTAGGAATCCTTGACTTAATCTAGGCTTATTCTAAAGTGGCTCCTAAGCTTCTCCAAAATAAAAAAGAAAATCTTTCACGATGACTGCCCACAGATGCCATTCTAAGAAATTTCTCTGGTCACAAGCCACTGCTTTTAGCCACCCAGTACAGATTAACTTCTTAGAAGCATCCTATGGCACATGTATTGTGTTGGTATGGTGTGATACACTGGGAGATAACTACTGTAGAAAAAAGACATGCATCTGAATATCATGACAAATGAGTTGAATATCTGTCATAATCAAGAGTAAATGTGGACTTAAATTTTTACTCACAAGGGACCTGTCACAATTCTCCCTATAAAAATTGGATTGGAAATTTTGAGCAACTCTGTAGCTCTTTGAGAACCAAGAAAATCTTGCCATTCTTCAAAATATGAATACTAGCCTGGAAAAGTTCATGTTCCCAATAGATAAAGTAGGGCATTATAGTTAAGTAACGCAGGTCCCTAAAAAAAGAAAGAGAGTATATGATAGACTCAAAGAATGTGAAGAATAAAATGAGTACCTCTATTTTTCTCTAAGAGAATGCCAAAATAATACAAGAATGAAATATTCAGGAAGTTTGGATCAGTGTTACTAATTATTATAAAAATCTTGAAACTCAACAACGGAACTGTGAGAGTTTTTGACAACTTAGGTATGAAGAAGGTATTTAAAGCTATGAGAATAAATAAGATGCTGGCATGAGATGCAAAGGAAAAAGTACAAAAAAAGTTAGTGATTTTAGTGATGTAATGCAAGTAAAAATAACTGTGTAATGAAAGATTTTTTAAAATATCTTCAAAAATCTCGAAATGTAAGGTTAAATAGTACAACTTTGCAGAAATAGAAGGTTGTTTATTTTATGATCTTCCACATAATCTTAAATCTAAAAAATTTGGAGTGGAAGTCTATGGAAAGAAGACCTAACAGCTCTTAGAAATAGGGTAACTTGTCTACAATCAAGAGGAAATGCATATCCTTGATATATGACATTGTCATTGGTGAGATTTCAAGATATGAGTCATGAGTCAAGGGACATTTTAGTAGCAAAGAGATTTTTTTATTCAAGTTAATTTTTTCTATAACTTGAAAAATTTTATGAAATTCAATAGAGAAATCTAAGGCATTTTATAAAAAATAAAACAAATAGGAGCCCATCTATTATTTCAAAAAAGAAGATGAACTTCTATTGTGAAACATACAACAGAATGGACTTCTAAATTCTAAATAATGTCCCAGTTACCTCAAACAAAATTCAGAAAATATAATTTTGAAATGAATATCAGTCTTGGAATTTCAAAGCCAGGATTTATGTCCCAGATCCACTACTTATGAGATATGTGCTCTTGGACAAATCAAAGGACTTAGAAATACAAGCAGCTTTAAACACCTAATTCATTACCATGTTTTACAGATGAAGAAACTCCAAAAAACCTTTCTAACCCTCAGCTTTCTCATTTGTAACAATGAAATAGGACTTCCATTATGCAAATTTAGGTCTGTTGTGTATAAAGTATTACATAATAATAATGATGATAATAGCTATTTTAATTAATTTAGCAACATTCTACTACAAAAGAGTAGAGAACTTGTCCTTATCTAATGTACCTGCAATAGAGCCATCAGTAACTTTTAAATGTAATATACTAACATTAATAATTAAACATCATTTGTATTAAGCATCTAAATTCTAAATACTATAAATTATTCTATATTGTATAGCTTTAAAGAAGATAAATAATGTTATGCCTATCTCTTTTTAATTCTTATGAGAGTAAACGGGAATTGTTCTTTCAATATAGCAATATGAGATTCTATATAATTAAATGTCTGCAGAGAGCCTACAATTTATTTGGTCCTTCATAGAGAGGTATACTTAAACCATTACAGACAATAATAACTTCTATTTCCACAACCCTTTGGGGTTTAAACTATCTTTAAAACAATTATGTTTGGTTGCTGGTGCAATTATTCTCATTTTATAAATGAAGAAACTGAGACTCGGATCAACTGGCTTCCCTCTAGTCACATAACTGTGGCAAGAATGGAATCTCTGCTATTTTTTCTGAATAAGAAAAATTACTCTTAACTGATGCATGATGTCTAAAAAATATATCCCCAAACTGTTTCTTTTAACTGTTCAATTCAGATGATGTTCCCTTCCCTTTATTAGAAAAACTTCCTCTCCTCTAGCTCACTTCAAAATCCTTTGCAGTCTGTCTTCTGACCACTTCATTTAACTGAAACTTTTCAAAGCTCCAAATGATTTTTTAATTAATCAATAAATACTTATCAATCACCTACTATGTTCCAGGCAATGTTCTAAGTGCTAGTAATATAATACAAAAAAAAAAAAAAGAAGAAAGTACCTGCCCTCAAAGAGCTTACCCTCTAATGGGATAAAACAACAATAACAACAATGAAATGGAAGCTAAGAAAGAAAGAAAGGAATGAGGATTGGGAGGTACCTGACATCTGGGCATGATAGGGAGATCAAAGAATTCCCAATGTAGTGTATAGCCAGGTGAGAATTAAATGGCTATGCTGATCCCTCTCCTTAAATGCAGGTTTTAGAGTTCATAGTTACACCTCCCAATCAGAGGGTATTGAAGACATGTGAGTACTAATACTGATTGGATTTTTTAGGATGAGATTTTCTCAGTGATGAGCTTCCTGGGGCATGATTGAGAAGTCAGACAAGTTCCAAAGTAATATATCCAAGTGCCAAATCTAGTAGCCTTTTCTCAATCTTCATTCTTCTTTATCTCTCTGTAGCATTTGAGCCACACTTTCCTGGGTACTCCCTCCTGTCTATTGTTTTTGTTGTGTGGTTTTTTTTTTCCTGACTGCTTTCTTAATTCTCCTCCTACAAGTCTGACTATCTCCTTTGCTAGATTTTGTGTATGTGTATATGTGTGTGTGTATTTATATATATATATGTATATGTATGTATGTATGCATGCATGCATATCATACCCCCTAACTCTAAGTATAGCCCAAGGCTCAGTCTTGGACCTTTATCTCTTCTTGATCTACTTTCTCTCAGTAATCTCATCAGTTTTCCCGATTTAATTATCATCTCTATGCAGATGGTTCTGAGATCTATATATTTAACCTTAGCCCATCTACTAAGCTTTAGCTTTGCATCACTTGATTGATATATCACTAAATTGGTTAAATAATTTAAGTAGTATTATGATTTTTTTAATTTGTTGGTATAACCCATCCATGCGCACTTCTTTTCTCTCTAAATATTAAAATTGTTATATTTCTTTAAGAAATATTTTGTAATTGTATTTATATTAGCTTTGAATGTACCTTGGTAAATGGACTTCCAGAAATTTCTTGCATGTTATAGTTATTTTAAATGGGATTTTACATTTCTGTTATATCCTCCTATTATTGCTTTGTAGATGTAATTTTATGTTGGTGTTTATTTTGTATAATGATTCTTTACTAAAGCTATTATTTACTACCTAAAAGACTTTGAACTGAATGTCCCATAGATTATTTAAAGTTGTCATTTCCAGAATAGAAATCCTTTTCTAAATTTACCTATTTCCATTGAGTATGGTGCTATCCTACCAACCTCCCAAGTTCACAGCCTCACTGTCATTCTTGACTCTTCTCTCTACCTCATCTTTCACATCCAATTAGTTGCTACATCTTATTTCTACCTCCAAAACATATCCCATAATCAATCTCTTCTTTTTAATTGCACAACCATCAATCTAGTTCAATCAGTCAACAAACATTCACTAAATAGCCAGGCACTGTATCTTCATTATTTGTAGCTAGGACTAATGTTATAGGCTTCTAATTGATCTCCTTGTCTTTAATGTTTCCCTAGTGCAATCAGTTCTCCACACAGCTGTGAAAGTTTTTTTTCCTAAATTTCAAATCTGACTATATCCTCAATAACCTGGCTCCCTATTATATAAACTCTATCTTTAACATTTAAAACCATTCACAATCTACCTTTCCCATTTACTCCCTTTCACATACATTGTAGTCTAAGGGAAGATAAACAAAAACAAAACAAAAAAAAAAACCCTCTGCTCTAAATATTTCTGAGTATAGTGAATGTTTGTTTTTGTTTTTATTTTTTAACATTGACCTAAAAGTAGGCCAAAAGCATGGACATTAAAGTCACTTTCTTAGCAAAATTCCAAATTACTTTGAAGATTGAAACAACTCACAACTCCACAAACAGTGCTTCAATTGATCTCTTTTTCTATAACTTCAAAAACTGACTACTGCTATTTTTGCCATCTTTGCCAACTTTCTGTGTGAATAGGTGAAGCTAAATTATTTTGATTTCTGTTTCTCTAATTAGTGATTTGAAGCAACCTATACTTCATAGAGTTATTAACAATTTAAAATTCTTTCAAGAATTGTTTATTCATCTTTAACTACTTCTCTATGTAATCTCTTTTGGCCTTATATACTTGGTTGAATTTCCTATATATATTGGATATGAGATGCTTGTCAGAGCTTTTTAATACAATACACAATTTTGCCAATGTACTTTGCCAATTAACTGCTTTTCTTTTTATCCTAGTTGCATTTTATTCATGCAAATGCTTTTTTTTTTCAATTTTATGGAATTGAAATGATCTATTTTATCTTTTTTATGATTGTCTCTATCCTTTTTTGGATTAAGAATTTACCTCCTAACCACAGCTGTGAAAGCTACCTGGATCTTTTTTCTCTTTTCATTGTTTATAATTTGCCATTCAGTATTCATATCACATAGGTATCTTTAGTTTATTGTGGCATATTGTGTAAGATATTGATCTGTAGCTTTCCCAGCAATTCTTGTCATTCCCCAAGCAAGTAATTTATGTTTTCAAGTTCATCAAACATTTAGTTTTTGAGTTTAATTATTTCTCATCCTTTTTCTAGCCTCTTCCACCATTCTACTTTTATATTTTCACTCAGTAGAAAATAGTCATAAGGATTACTGCTTTATAGTATAATTTAAATCTTGCAAAAATATTCACCCTTAAGCCCCACTTTTTCATTATTTCCTTTGAGATGCTAAATATTTTTCCTCAAAATGAATTTCATCATTATTTTCATAGTTCTTAAAAGTATCTCATAAGTAATTTGATTGGTATAGCACTGTCTATGAAATTATTTAAGTAATAATGTGATTACTCTGTTGCTACCACCTAGCCATGAGCACTGAATATTTCTCCAATTATTTAAATCATTCTTTATTTCTTTAAGGAATGTTTTACAATTGTATCCATAAAAGACTCAAGCATACCATGGAAGATAAACTCGCAGATAATTTGTGCATTTTATAGTTATTTTGGATGAGATTTCTATTTCTATTATGTCTTACTTGGTTTTATTATTGATGTGTAGATATATTTCTTTATGTCAATGTTCATTTTGTATAATGCTATTTTATATAAGCTATTAAATGTCTTAGTTTCCTTACTGATTCTCTAGAATTTTCTAAATAAATTGTGATAGAGTCAGAAAATAGAAATTGTTTTGACTCAATTTTGCCTATCTTGATATCTTTTATTTTTTTCTCACCTTAGTACTACCATTTCTAAAATATTACCCAATAATAATAATAAGGAAAGTGGGCATCTATACCTCATTCTGGTATTTATTGTCAAATTTTTCATGTTTTCTCATTGTATATAATGGCACCTTTAGTTTTACATATGTAATTTTTATCATATTTGTATAAGATCATAGATAAATGGAAGAGACCTTAGAAGTCAACTAGTCCAACCCTTTACTTTTTTAGATGAAAAAATTAAGGCATGAAGACATTAAATTGACTTTTTAAGAGCTTATATCTGAACTAGGATTTGAATTCTCATCTTCCTAATTCTGGGTATACCATTCTATTCCTTTTGTTGTGCTGCCTTCCCAATGCTTTTTAGGGTTCTTAGTATAACTGAATGTTCCACATTGCCAAAAACTTTTTTCTTTTTATGCAATATAATTACATAGTTTGGGATGTTTTTATTTTCACTATAATTGTGGTCATTACTTCACTGTTGTTACCGTCCCTAGTTAAAGTTTTAAGCTCCTTGAAAGAAAGGGCTGTTTTACTTTTTGTCTTTTTGTCACTGGTTCCTAGCATAGGACTTCACATGTAACAAGTACATAATAAATGTTTGTTGATTAAGTGACTAATTGCTTTACTCTGGAGAGAATGTTTTCCACTGCAAAACTTTGCCTTAAAGATGTTTTTCTTTTCCAAGGTCTTTTTTACCACTTTTCACAATTCTTTCATTTTACTGGTAATCCAGAATTCAAGATTACTGAAAGAGCATCCAAACCCCTATTATGGCTCTCTATGTATTAGTTTCTGATTTTTAAATAGACTAATTTCTTCTAGACCATAAGGACTAATGATGTCACTTGTTAACTTGTCACGGAAGGACTTTCAATTTCCATTCTCAACTTTATTTCACATCCCTCCCTTCAGACATTCTCTGTTCAAACTGGTCTTCAGGCTATTCTTGATCTCATCCTGTACTCTCTCACCTCTTTGTTTTTGAGTTTTGAGTTCTTGTCTTGGTTTTGAGTTCTTGTCTTGGCCAACACATTTTACTCTGAATCGTGCTTATTTGAGGCTGTGTCTTATCCTGTCTTCCCTCAAAAGCTTATAAGCCCCTAGTTGGGAGCAGATCAGGTCATTTTTTAACTTTTGTATTCCTAACTCTTAGCAAAGTATCTAATCATAGTAGATATTTCAGGACATTAAAGAAAATATAGGATTTTCAACATTTGTAAAGTGATTGTAATTCAGTCATAGAAAAGTATCATAAGTCTTATAATGGAAAAGATCCGAAGCAAGCATCTAGTTTAGTCCTCTTTCTTCAGGCAGGTAAGGAACAGATGATGCAACTAAAGCCCACAAAGGTGTGCTCAAAGACATGCACCTAACAATTGAATAGAATTTAAGTCTCCAGCTTCTTCAGAGTCCTTCAGATGATCTTAACGCTAATTACACACATGACTCTTCCGACTTCAGGGAAAAATAGTTTTTCTTTAAACTAAGTATTCCAGTCTCATTGACTGTTTCTCCTCATTATCCACTTATCACTTTATATTTCATTTTAAGGCCCTTGTTTCTGGTCTCATTTGCTCTTTTTGTTTCCTTTTTCTTTTTGTATGAGGGATAATGTCTTACCCCATCTACTCAATGTGTTTCTTCTATCTTTTACAAACTCTGCTAGGCTTTTTGTTTCTAGTACCTACCATAAAACTTGACACACAGTAGGCACTTCTACTCAATGGTTGAAGGAAGGTTTGAAGTAGAAGAAATAAGCAGAGCTCTGTTCTTTTGAGAATATACTTACATTAGGAAAATAGAAGTTGCCTACCTATAAGAAGGGGTAGAAAAGAACATTGAACTTGAGACTGGGGAGCTGAATTGAAATCTTATCTCTGAGACCATAGCTGGGTGCCAGAAACAAGTCTAACTGAGTATAATAATATATGTGCTACTGACCAAGATTTGAAATACCAAGTCAATGTGCTGTTATTTTTGTTATTAATACTAAATTTAAAAGAGGCACCTTAAAGAGAGGAATAACATAGAATTGAAAAAGGCCTCTTATAGGGATGGTTAAGTAGGTCGTCTAGCCTTAGCTTCCAACATAAATTCTCTTAATATATAATTTAATTCTGTGGTTCTGTATTTTTATAAGGATACATATGTATCTCACTTAAATTTTAACCTAGTTTATCAAAATAATAATTGCTAATCTTATCAGGATATTGACTCTACCCTATATATATGTGTGTGCCAGGCATTGTGCTAAGCACTGGGGATGCAATTAATAAAAAAAGACGGCCTCTATTCTCAAGGATCTTATAGTCTAAGGAAGGAAACAATATGAAAAAGAAGGCAGCAAAGTAGAGATGGGGAAGGGGGAGACAAGACACCTGAGAAAATCTTTTCCATGGAATTGAAACCAGGCAAGGCAGCAGATGTTAAGTGGTAAATAGTAGGTTAAATGCCATCCAGGCTTTGCTCGACTTTGTCCACTGCGGAAGGGGCTGGTGGGGGTGTGTAGGTGCATTGAGAGGGGAGTGATTTGTAAACTCTTAAATGAGATCTCCATGACCTCAGCTCACATCCAAAATATCACTGAAACACTAGGGAAGAGCACAGATGGAAAAAATATACAATGTGAGTTTTACCCAGAAAGTGCTGCCCAGTTTCCCAGGTGATGGTAAATGCCCTTACAATTTATTGATGCCCCTTAGTAATTATCTATCTTAATTCATTCACTTGAGAAATAAGGAAACTGAGGGTCACAGGGACGCTTGATTTTCCCAATAAATTTATTGAATATTTGGACTCGGGACATGAGGTTTCTCACTGTGGTTCTCTTTCTCTTAATGATTGCAGACATTGTCAGCCTCTGTCACAGACTGCTTATCCGTTAGTTGTTTTGTGCCTATTATCTCATATGCTGGATTGTGAGTAGGACCCAGGCTTCTAACTATTTTGTTAGATTAATTAAAATGGTTAAATAGTCAAATATTATTCAAGTAGTTAATTATTTTTCTTGAAAAAAAAATTGTTAAGGATTTGGGATGATTAATTGAATCTTTACTATTGCCAGAAGAAATTACTGAGGAAGATACCAGTGACATGTTGTAGTAGAGCATAGAATAGAGCTAGTAACCCCTTACTATGTTGCTTGCACAAATCATCTGAAACAACTCATGATGAGAGGGTCATTCATTCCCCTTCACTTTTAAAGTTAGTTTTAGAGTCTACCTTGGTCTAAGCCTGTGCTCTCTTCTTTTAATCATATTCTTTCTTTTTTAACCCTTTCTGTCTTAGTAACAACTCTTAAGACAGAAGGGCAAGAGTTAGGCAGATGGGGTTAAGTGACTTGCCCAAGGTCACACAACTATGAAGTGTCTGAGATAAGATTTGAACTCAGGACCTCCTAACTCCAGGCCCATTATTTTATCTACTGTACCACCTCTCTGGCCCTTTCATCACCATTTTCAACATGATTTAGTTTATTTTCATCACTAAGACACCATAACTAGCATAGGAACAGAGAATAATAGGAACTGATCATGGGTTTGGCAGAAGGAATATTTATTTCATTTCACCACTGATACACAAATTTATCCACCTGTTCTGATGACAAACTTTCCAGAAAATTACTCATTTCTCATTCAACTGAATTAATGATGAACTGCTTTAAACTTAATTTAGCTGGTTCTCAGAGAATCATAGGATTCCATTTGGAGCTGGAAGGAGTCTCAAAGGCTCTTCTTAGTTGAACCGCTTTCTTTTACTAATGAAAAAACTGAGGTCCCAAGAGGTTGTGATTAGTCCAAGGTTACATAGATAGTGTCAGAGGCAGGTTTCAAACCCAGGGCCTCTAAATGGAATACATTCTATACAAAACCTCAGTGGGTTGTTATATTAGAGTCTTCCTCTAATGCTTCATTAAAAGGTTTCAAAAAGGCCCAATAAAATTGAGAAAGAATATCACGTGAAAAACCTCCAATCCTTGGGATATTGCTAGAAGTGGGTTTGACTCAGGTCAGTATCCTGTTCATTCAACTTCAATGTTGAAACAAAATCAAGTATTCACAGGTCATTAAATAGTTAACAAAAGGAAATTTACTTAGCCATGGCACAGACATGATACTCCAACACTTACCTTGAGTAGATGTGTCCTGGCCCCTTCACCTCCATGTGGACACAAGTCTGGCCAGCACAATGAGGCAGTTTTTAGGGACATCCACAAAGTCTGAAGGACTCTGACCTTTTGAGCCCTTGGATGACCAAAGCCTACAAAAATTCAAGAAGCTACCAGGAAGCTCTGTCAAGGAAGGCAAATCTTGAACCTTGCCCCCCTTTGCCAATCAAGTCCTGGAGGCACCTTTGCCACCCATAATAGAAAAATTAGCTGACCCAATATTTTAAGGAGAGAGGGAATCAGAGACGAGTCTAGAATGTATTCGCTATTTTGATGTCTCAAAGCAAGACTCAGTTTAGACAATCTATTCAGGTGGGTCTCATTCAGCCTTTAAAGATCTACTGGGAAAGATTCAGTATTCTCTCTCAGCAACCCACCCCCATGACTACCAAAGTAGCTAGAGTTGAAAGCAATATGTAATGCTGTCCTGAGAGTTGTTAAAAGGGAGGGAGCCAATATGAATACTAAAATATTGGTTGATGTACACATTAAATAAAAAAGAACCACAATATATATTAAAAAGGGAAAAATTAAAAAAATAAAAGGGAGGGAGCCTTTCTGTGTCTTTTGGCAAAGGGAAGTGTGGAACTGGATAAGAGGAGAGAGAGAAGGGAGTTGTAGAACCGAGGGGAAAAGGGAGATGTGAAAAAGAGGGAAGAAAGTGAGTGTTTGTCATTTTCACTCCGTGGTGTCCAGATCCTTTTATCTGTCCTCGTAGACCCCCGACCTTCTCCCTCTTTCTCAAATGTTCAATATTGGTCTCAAAAACCCTTGACTCCTGCTTCCTCAGAAACTTTAATTTCTACAGCCTCCATCTCTAAAGTACCTCAAACGTGAATAAGAAACACACTCAACTTAATTTGTAACAGAACCTAAGAGTTTTGGTTATAGCTCCGAATATATGATACGAATTCATTATAATGTGTTTTTCTTCAATTATGTAAATCATAGGATCATATTATGATGAAAACCTATTCCAGCCCCATCATTTTAAGTATGAAGAACCCTGAATAGCTGATACAATATTGCAGGGAGAGTAAATGACAGAGCCAGGATCTGAGGGTCTTCAGAGTGTTTCTGAGAGTTTCTATTGCAGATTATATACAGAAACTTGTCATTTGCAGATGGGTGAACTTCTCTCTAAATGATCAGTTTGAATTAAATTTCACAAATTAGAAGAACTGTTCAAATACAAATATTGAATTCTCCATGACATGAATTAAACACAACATGGAGCCTCCTGGGAAGCATGAGACACTGAGAGCTGATTGAACTTCAACAACTTTCAGTAGCAGAACATGTCCCCACTTAGGCTTGTTAGCTCAAATCAAAGGTAGCCTAAAATGCGTCTGACTCTCAGCCATCATTTCCAGAATGTTGACAACTATGATTGCTTTTGAAATCCTGAATTTTTAGCTATTATCTGCAATTGAGCATGTTTCCATGTACAGCAGTCAAGCATTGCCGTACACAAACACATTCACTAGCCCTCTTTGGACGTCAAACTAATTTTATACTATTCTCAGCGGGAGGAAAAAGAAATCCTACTGACAAAGTTATTTTAGATATAGAGTTATGCAGACATTTCCTCACATTCCAAAAGGTGCTAGCCTTGTCCTCATAACCAGGTTCATAGCATTTTAGGTGTTCAGCATAATTTGCACTCTTATTACCGCCCTTTTGCTATCTTTTTTTACCTTGAGACCGGTTTGCCATTTCAAAGAAGCAAAAAAAAGAACGACTGACAAAAAGATGACTATGTCCTTTCTTCCACCGTTATTGCAGTCTTGCTTCTTTCCAATTCTTATCCCTTCTTGGTCTTTAATTTGTTCTCAAAGAGGTAAGGAACATTCTCAAAACGCAAAAGTTGAGTTTGCAGTTTTCCAGACAACTTTTAAAATTTGATCGTTTGAGCAAAATATGTCTTCCTGACATTAATTGGGGAGCAAATTAACTTTTCCTACTTCTTCTGTTTTATTTCTGTTTCTAGTGACGGTGGTGCTTTTTGCAGCTCTGAGGCGGCAGAGGAAGAAGGAACCTTTGATCATTTCCAAAGAGGACATCAGAGACAACATTGTCAGTTACAATGATGAAGGTGGTGGAGAGGAAGACACCCAGGCCTTTGATATTGGCACCCTAAGAAATCCTGAAGCCATAGAAGACAATAAATTACGCAGAGATATCGTGCCAGAGGCCCTTTTTCTCCCTCGACGGACTCCAACAGTACGAGACAACACTGACGTCAGAGATTTCATTAACCAAAGGTTAAAGGAAAATGATACAGATCCTACTGCCCCGCCATATGACTCCTTAGCTACCTATGCATATGAAGGCAATGGCTCTGTGGCAGAGTCCCTGAGCTCCTTGGAGTCTGTCACTACAGATGGAGATCAAGACTATGATTATCTCAGTGACTGGGGGCCACGCTTTAAGAAGCTGGCAGACATGTACGGTGGCACAGACAGTGATAAAGACTCTTAATATCTTGCCTTTTTCATTTTCCAATACAGCATTGAGATATGTGAAGTGGCTATTTCTTTATATTTATCCACAGCTCTGTGAAGGTTCCTCTATTCTACCAATTTCAAATGTTAATGACTGCAGTCTGTGTGGATCAAATGTTAGAGACTTTTTCTAGTAAACTTTTATGAGTTTCCAAGAGGCAAAGTTTTATTTTTTAGTGCATCCAGTTTACCAACCCAGTCTTTCAGGCACAGTGGTAGTAGAGAGGACAGGTGCAATATTTTTACTTGTTCTCTCAGTGTATATTCGAGGACATTATTCTTTCCACTCACCTGTTCTTTTGACTAGCCTTCATCGATTCAGCTCAATTACTGTTTTAACTGTACATTACACATACTGATGTGATAAGGAATTGCAATTTAACCTAAATACAGTATTATAGTAAAAGTAATGGGGGAGGAGTAACTATAAAACTAGTATTGGCTAACAAAGAGATGAAAAAGTAATGTAAACTATAATTTTACAGGTAATTCAGAAATACCAGTTAGCCGTTGTCTCCTATTCTTTGAGTATTTTTTTTCAATATTAGCTACTCTTCTGAAAGCATGAAGTCAGTTAGTAATCAAGGGTACAAATTCCATAGATCAATCTGTCGTTGGGTACACTGTTCCATGGATGTAATATGGTGAGCCAGCCCAATTAAGGGTGTAAAACTTCAGTGCTAGTTTATCATAGTTTTATGATAAATTTCGAGTTCGACAAGCATTTATAAAGCGATTTCCATGCACCAGTTCTATGAGTCATAATCGCAAAGTGGTAGTTTAAAATTTTATTAATTCTCTCTCTACTCATTCAGAATTTATTATCATGTATAGGCATGCTGAAGTGTTACCCTTGAATTATATTATGCTTCAGTATTTCAAGAATTTGAGCTTTTCTCTATAGGGATATTCCTTTGCCAAAGCAGGTCACAATTCCTCCAAAACTTAGAAGACCTTCTTGAGTTGCTGCAGCCAAACTGTCACCCAGTGACCACTTTTGGTGATGATCCACTGTAAAATGTGATAGGCTAATTAATGAGGGACAGCCCTTTACCAATCCCCCAGAAGACTTTCTAGCACGACCTACATTCTCAGAGCATTTGAAAACTGACTTCATGAGGCAACAGAATAAGAATGTTGAGAGGTCATTCTCTGGGGGGAAGAAGACTTATGTGTGAGAAATCAAAGGTTTGACAAGCAATCAGTGGTGTAGAGGAAGGAAATATTTAACATTATTGAATTGAAGACCAGCAAACTGATAGAAGTGATCATTTGAAATTATCTAAAATGTTTAGATTATTTAGATTATAAACAATAAATGAATTAATTGCAAATGACACTCTTTGTTAAAACCCATAAAAAAAATTGTCAGATAGTTCAATTCTTTCTCTCCTGTCCTTGTAAGCAGTTTTACTGCATGTTTATGAAAGTATTAAAATGCTCCCTATATTTTTTAAAGCTAGTATTTTAGACTTTTCACCCAAATTTAACTAATTTTTTCTTGATTGGTGTGAATTTAGTAATATTTTGCTGAATAATATGAATTATGCTATTGATGGTGGGGTGAGAGCCATATTTGCAACTGAATTTTGTTGATTTACTGGGATTTCTACATATTTACCTAAATATATTTAATAGATATAGCAATAGATGGATAAATTTCGGTTGATAGTGTTTAATGAAAAGAAAATGGAAGCCTACCATTAAAGTGCTTACAGAAGAGAAATTAAAATTAAAATCTTGGTTATCTTGAGTGAGCTAAACAGGGTTGTTCAAAATATTAGTTAACTTTTTTAAAATATGTATTTCTTTAAATTGATATTGCCTTTCTTCCCTTAGCAACTCTATCATTCTTGCCTTGAAAATTAATACTAAAATCATTGTTCCACATCATGACAGAAGAGTAATGTAAAAATAATTGAAACCATCATTCCTATAATTGCACTTTTACTGTCATGTAGTGGGTTATTTGGAGG
Source organism: Monodelphis domestica (assembly GCF_027887165.1). NCBI lineage: Eukaryota > Metazoa > Chordata > Mammalia > Didelphimorphia > Didelphidae > Monodelphis > Monodelphis domestica. The sequence continues at coordinate 349,914,892 of NC_077229.1, read as the reverse complement.
ACCTAATTTATGAACAAGTCTTTTTTGGCAAATTCCATTAATTTCTTGATAGCATCATCATGATCTTGTCATTTAAAGAAACCTATCATGTCTAATGATAAGGAATTTCCAAGGTACTGTAACTTTAGAAATCTTTGTTTATACTCTTAAAACTTTAAGATATAATTTGTTTATATATAAAACAAATAATAGATATGCTTAATACACTGGTTTGTCTTAGGAATTTACTTTCTGTTAACATTAATTTACTATAGATATTCTGGTTGTGGTTTCCATATTAGCATTTTGCCATTTTTTTATTCTCACAAAAATAAAGATATTTAAGTTAATAAAGAGGTATACCATTTAGTAGATAACGGAGTAGAAATTAATAATGAACTTTTTAAAAATTAGGGAAATGTAATATTTTTATTACATAGTCAAGTACAGTAAAACTTTTTAAGGAACTTCGAAATCATAGAATCATTGATTTAGATCCAGAAGCAACCTTACAGGTCTTCTAATACAATACCCACATTTTAGAGATGAGAAACCAGAGGCCCAGAATAACTAAATGACTTATTCAAGGTCAGATGGGCAGAACTGGGATTTTATCTTCTTACAACTAGATTCATAGAGCTGAAAGAAACCTTACAGATCATTTCATCCATTGGAGAATTTTATAGTTTTAGAAACTGGGGAAGAGAATAAGTGATTTGTCCAAGGTCAATTAGTAAGTGACAAAGCTGGGTTCATCAACCCAGGCTAGTATCTTGATCTTTTCCAATGCACTCCACTGCCTTCTTATAATTTCTTGAGTGATACTCATTTTATAAACACTCTACACCCAGCAAGTGGCATTTCACAAGTGGATATTTCCCATTTATTGGGTTTTATTTTCTAAGCTCTTCATAAAAAAAAATTAAAAAAAAACTACATTCTACTGTAATTAACCTATGTGCATCATAGCCACAGGATATTACTGAGAAAGGTAACAGCAAAGTTAATTTAAAAGAATTAGGTATTTATAGAACTATAACAGCACCTTAATTACAGTATTCAATATAAAATTAAAAGGGCCATCGTTCCTTCTGCTTCAGGTCATACAATAATTTGAAGCTGGGAGGAAAGACATTTAGCCAAATGGAAGACTGCCACACAGAGGGGTCTTCCTCTTGAGCACTTGACACTAATTGATTCTTTTTCGGATAGAACACTTGTTTACGTATGGTGAACTAGCAGTGTTCTCGTATTCTCCTAAGAAGAGTGAGTTGGTCTTTAGAATTAAATTCAAGGTTTGACTGACAAGGCTTTTATTTCAGCCCCTGAAATTCCACATTTCATCAAGAATAGGCTAATCATGTTTTTTGTTTGTTTAAATATCTAAATAACTATTCAGCTTGTTATCACAAAAAACTGATCAAGTGAATCCTCGAGGAATTAGAACATGTAGGAAGGGAAATATATGACATACTTTGAGGGACTATTAGTTTATCATATTTGAATACTATTTTTTCCAGTATGTGATGCAAATTGAACAATTAACAGTGGGCAAATTTTTATTCCTTTATTCTACTACCCCCTCTCCTTTCCCACCATGATCTCAATTAAAGCACCATTCAGTGTGCAATTAAAAAAGAAAGTGCTAGAAACCTAGTTGAAAGTGCTAGCTAGCTATTAAAAAATAGGATTTCAGCTGAGTTTTTCATTGCACCTCATCTGGTATTGGATGGTGGTGTGGAGGAAGAGGAAAGAGCAGGAAAAAGGAGAATGAAAGTTTTAACAGTGTTACACCCTCTTTGTTTTTCACTGAGATACTAAAAATTGTCAAGTGTGAATATTATTCTTATTTTTTAATGGGTTTAGAGGTCATTCCAAGGACACTAATGGGGTTTACCCACATTTCTTTTTCAAGATGAAACCATTCACCACCGCTATTATAAACTGAAGATTGAGGGAGAAAAGGATTAAAGAATTTCATCGTAACTTTAGAATCAGTGGTGGAAGCTGCTTGCCAACATAACAAGGATCAATCACAAAATCCAATGGTAATAAATAAATCCTAAATAAATAAAGGAAATGGGAAAGAGGGCAGAGAGCAGTGGGAAAGGAAGATGAATTGGTAAAAACCACAGGGAAAGGAAACTTGAATCCATGTGTTAACCACATAGTATTTGCCATCTTTCTCTGAGGAGTAAAAGGGGAATCTCAGAGAGGTTCCCAGATCCAAATTGACTTCATTTTTCAGATTCTGTCAAAACCTACGCAGCCAATCCAATCAGCTAGATTCCTTTGCGTACTCTTCTCTCAAAAAAGTTTGCAGAGAACTTAACACATACACACTCACACCCATACACACACACACACACACACACACACACACACACACTTTGCATCTCCTAAATGTTCTGGTTTTATTGAAGCAAAATAACTTTTAGAAAATTTTCTTTTTGTTATTCTTGTCAAATGTTCTAAGATGCAAAACCACAGGGACTCTCAAACATACTAATTTTCTCAGTGGCAAGCCACATCTTGATGCTTCCCTTGGCCTCTGGTGTGTGTGTATATGTGTGTGTGTGCCTGCTATTGGGAGAAAAAAAAAACACAATGTGGTCAATAATACAGGCATCTGTACATTTGAGGTTCACAAAGAGGAGTGACCAGAACTAGAACACAATTATGGAATGCCTCTCTGTTTGTTGCTGGAGGCAATTTGCAATTTTAAATGGGACATGTTTCTATCTCAGCTTTTTCTATTTCCCCCTGGGACAGAAACTGGAAGGCAGTGATGAGCTGCTGCCCCTGGGCCCTCATTTGATGAGAAGCAGGGGGTCATAAGTTCTGTGTAAAGCCCCAACAAACTAAGAATGCCCCTCTCCCCAAAGTGTTCCCTGGGAAAGTTGTCAGTTTCACATAATCTCATTTTATGCAGTTCTGTCTAAATGAAATCTTATCTAAAATTGTGACCTACTGGCAGGTGGTCCAGAATCTCAGCAACCCATTGTGCTTAAATTAACACTCCAATCTGGGCTTCTTTATCAAATAATGAAGCCAAGAAGATTAACAGAGGTTATTTGGATCTTGACTGGTATATGAACTATTTCTTAGCATAGAAGAAGGAGCTGTCCTTTCAGAGAGGCCCAGAGTGATGGGCCTACATGCTCTAAAGTTCCACGAGTGTTAATGCAGCAACATCTTTAATCTCCCTTTGGCTTTTTTATAGGATCATTTTCTAAAGGGATGATTCTTTCCTAAAAACATGGGAACAAAATTGTATTTAACATGGGAGGGAACACTCTTAGAAAAGCAATCCATGGACTCTCACACTTCTTAAAAGTTAATAAAGAAATATCTCATTTTTAAAGCTACTAGTTTATGGTCTCTGCACCGTCGATTTAATTTAAGCATTGCTGAGACAATCTTTAATCTGCTCACCATTTTGTAATACCTTATTTACGATGCATTTTCATGTTTTAATTTGGGGAAAACGCTAGCCTGACAGTGCCAGGAGATGAAAGCACCAAAAGGAGGTCAAATGGAAACAAATGCTATTACCAGCTGTATTTCAGGCAGGACTGTGGCACTTAGCAGAAGAGCCATTGGGTTATTAGATTAATTTCAAAAGAGCTTTTACAAGTTGCTTAACTACATTTTTTTTTCAAACTCATGGGCTACAAACTCGAATTTCTCCTCAAATGGGGTTAATTTGACAAATGAGGCATGGGTCCAGCATTGTGGAGAGAACATTCCACCCTAATGGGATCTTGGTCATTCCTCTGAGACTGCACTATTTATGTAAATATGTCTGGAGACACTTTCTATAGCTTTTAGTTTTCTATGATCTATTAGTTTAGGGATGATTAAAGAGACAAATGTATAGACTTATTTGACTTTCAGGTGAATACAGAGAGATGATCAGTGTCAAAGTGCTTTGCTCTGAGATGGGGAAAAAAAGAAATAGGAATTCTTCAAAAGCATGGGATTTTTGTGATTACCTTCAATGTTTTGGAAGTTAAGCTGCAAAAGGAAAGACCTTATAATAAATGCTCCATGAAACTTAACTGGTACCAAGATAAGTCAATGTGGCTGCAAAGTCCTACTGTGATTTGTGATTTTAAACTCAAAATAAATGTGTTGGGGTATTGATCTTTTTTAATTAAAAAAATACTTCCAAGTATAAATTGAAATTGATGCCACCCTTGAAGATTTACTAGCTGGAGTGCTCTGAACATGCAGTTACTCTCAGTTGTCATCCCCTTGTTCAGCAGAGACAGAGTCTGATGGAACAGTCACCGCTCGGCACTAAGAATCAGTTTCGGTTAAGATTTTCATGTTTTAATAGCATACATTTGGAAGTTTTTCTCTATGAAAATAGTGCGGTTATGATTACTTTCATCTCAGTGTGGCTGACCCCTTCATTATGGTCAGATGGGCAATGTGTACTCCCTCCTGCCCCTACGTCTTGTTCACCGAAATGGCTTTTTCATTTTGTTAGACTTATGGATTTGAAAAGAATGCAATTTAAAAGTGAATTTGCCTTTTTGCAAATCAATTTTTGTAACAAGTTATTTATATGATACTACTTAATAAATTGTTTTTTTCTAACTTGGCTTTTTTCCTCCAATTCTCTCAAATTATAGTTTATATTTACAGAGCTAAAATTGTTTTTTTTTTTTAAATACCAACTCACTTTGACCTTTCTGGATCTCCTGCTTTGAGCTCTAGATACATGATTGGGGCTTTAACTCAGACTTAGAGCATGCAGATGCTTAAAGCCAAATCTCTATCGTGTTTCTCGATGGTGGCTTGAGCTACCATTGCAATGCAGACTTATTTGCTGCCTAGACTTAAAAAAAACAAAACAGTGCTATTATTTATCTAATTACTGCATTAAGAGAAAAAACTGTTTCTTCATGAATGCTAATTGCTGATATATTTTAAAAGAGCCCATCACCACATTTTTATCACCATCTCCTCCCAGTTGGCAGTTCTTTACTACACACTGCCCCATAACCCTAGCCTTAGAATTAATTGCATATGAAGACCCGGGATACAGCAAAACCAAAAGCAAAGGCATTTTTTAAATCCCTTTCTAGGTTCACAACTGTTTGATTCACTGTGATGTCCTTTGCCACACACAAAATGATAGCACTCTGCAAGTTTTTGACTTCATGTTGCCACAGGTGTCTCTGCAGTTTGGGTTTTTTCCCCACCTTAAGGGCAGCCATAGTTGTTCAGACTTGACTTTTAAAGAAGTCCTTCTGGAATGAAGGTGCTGCCACAAAATAGAGCATTAGGCAACCAGGTGGCGATCCTGAAGCCAAAGCTCCTTTGGTGAAAATCTCCAGTAAAAGTACCATTATAGGGTCACTTTGGTTCCAGCCCTACTACTAGTTTCTAAAACCAGTCAAGTCCAAATCACAGCTAGCACACTAACATGAGTTTCTTGCCAGGGTCATTGTCTAAAAAGAGTAGCATAATATAATGAGGACTAAAAAACTTACCTCTGATCTCTACTGGCTATATGGCGAGGGCAAGTATTTAATGTCTTGCTATTCTAAACAACTCTCTAAAACTGTAAATTTCAGGGGGAAAAAAATGCTAACCTTCATCAATAGTGAGATTTTCTCATTCTAGAATTCCTTTTAAAACTGAATCATAGGTCCAGTCCTATCCCCTATGGGTGTCTAAATAGTAAAATTTCCATGGCAAAGGTTCGCCCTTTTCACTGCTCCAGACCCTATTTAAGGATTTATTCTAAAAACTAGGTTTATCCCATTAATGAATGCGCTAATAAACATTTATTAAATGCCTACTATGTAATATGTTAATTCCTTTGCAGAAACAAATAATCTCATGTTTCAAAACCATTTTACTTTAGACTTAAATACATCCCATCCAAAATGCAATGAATTTTGAATTTGCTATATTATAGCAAATATATTATAGCCTATAATACAATCCTTTAAAATGTAACTTCTCATTAATTGTCATAAATTGATTATTTCAGGAATTTCATACTATGTACCAGTTTTGTTCAGAACACTGTGATAATGGAAAGCTAATTATTTGTTCAACCCTTACCTTCTAGATACTAAGTATCAGTGTCAAGGCAGAAGAGCAGAAAGGATGGGACAAATGGGGTTAAGTGACCTGCCCAGGATCACAAAATTAGGAAGAGTGTGAGGCCAAAAAATTGGAACCCAGGACTTACCCCAATCTAGACCTGGTTCTATATCCACTAAGCCACCAAGCCACCCCCAAGAGAATGGGTTTTAAATCAAAGTCTCTGGATTTGAATCAATACTGTTCATCATTTCTGTGATTTAAACAAGTCTTTTAAAATTTCTGGATCTGTTTCCTCATCTATAAAATGAGGGGAATTAGATTAATTATTCTCTTAGATCCATTCCAATACTAAATTCGATAATAATTTTCTAGGTCTGTTGTCCTACCCTGAGTATTCTCTAACCTAAATATTCCATGAAAGTGACTTTTTCAGAAATATTCAGAATTAAGTTTTTTTCCTAGTTCTCTTTAGAATATCTATTTGGATTGCTCTCCTTTTGTATTCATTCCCAAGACTTCCATTACCATCTCTTTGCAAATAACTTTCAAATCTTTATCAATAGTTCTACTTCCCTTCTAAGAGATCCAGATCCACATTCTTCATTTGTCTATAGAAGGACATCCATTTCCAACTGGGTTCCCCATTAGCACTTCCAACTTAACATGTACAAACTAAAACCCAGACCTTTCCCCAAAACCCACTCTTCATTTATTGTTTGTGAAACCAACACTCATCTTGTCTAGTATATTGGAGTTATCTTTGACCATTCCTGTCTCTCAACCTATGTTCAATCAATAACTCATCTTGCTAATTTTCTCTATAAAACATCTCTTGAACCCATTCACTTCTCTGGTCTCATTACCAACACCCTAGTAGAGAATCTCCCTCCTTATCACCCACCTGGGTTCTTTTACTAGCTTCCTAACATGTCCTCTCACCTCCAGTCTTTCCCTACTTTGTTCCAGAAGTTTTTAACTTTTATTTTGTCACAGACACTTTTGTCAGCTTGGTGAAGCCTATGGAACCCTTCTTAGAATGTTGGTGTTTTTTTTAAATAAAATTCAACTCATAAAATAATAAAGGAAACCAATTATATTGAAATTGAGGATCAAAATATGTATTTTTAAATAAAGTCGGGGATCCCAGCTTAAGAACTCCTACACCAATCAGTTCTCCATATAAGCTTTAACAATAGTCTTCTTTTTACATAGATCTGCTCATGTCTTTAATCTGCTGAATAATCTTAGATATTTACTCAACAATCCAAATTCCTTTGCCTAAATTCAAAGCTCCTGAAATATATCACCTCTACAGGCTCATTTTACTCTGGTGCACACAACATACTCCCCTCCTCCATGCACATAACCCCATAATAAATTTGCTCTCATCACTCTCTTCAAGTTATTCCTTGTTCCTAGAATGCCCTCTTTCTTCTGTTTTACTAGTTGAATCCCCATCCTTAAAAGTTCAATTCACTTGTTATTTTCTCCCTTTTGTCTTCCCTGATTCCCTTTTCTCCATCCTTCATCCCCGCACTTATAGAATGGCTTTCACCCTTAATTATTCCAAAGAACTTTGTTTTACAACTCTTGAATGTGCTTATGTAATACTATGAATTATAATTTGCATCACTCTTACTAGTGCATGCACATACACACACATAGAGGCATTCACAAAATTCATATAAGAATGAATAAATAAATAAATTTTGGAATATACATATAACTTCTCAAGTCATTTTTTATCAACATTTACCTTTAGCTGGGAACTGTAATACTCAACAAAAAAAAAATCAATTCCACAAACATTTATGAAGTGGCTGCATCAATCAATTGGCAAATATTAAAGTGCTTCCTCTGGCTTAGGCACTGTACAAAAACAACAGACTTTTAAAACTCTACCTATAAAGAATTTACATTCTCATGGAAGAGATAACAACTACATATTACATAGATAGCTTAAAAATCTAGACAATAAACATATATGTATTCATATATGTTTACATACACACACACACACACAAAGAAATTAAATACAAAGTAGTTTGGAAGAGTGGACACCAGCAGTTGAGGAACAGAAAATGCTTCCTGAGCTGTATCTTAAAGGAAGAAAGGAAAGAAGCCTACTTTTGGATGCTGGGAAGCCACCTAAAGTCCTCCAAGACTATGTTACAAGAATAACAAAGACTACTGTGTCTCCTGGTCTGATAATAGCCAATAAGCCTCAATCAGATATTTATTTACCTTTGAGTTACCTGCCAGCACAGTCTTTTGCTATTAGCCAAACTCGACCCATCCATGTGAAGAGGAATGTACTTTTTTTTGGCAATGAAATTGAAATTGTCTTAAAGGTTGCCAAGATGGCGGCCTCAAGTAGGTTCTCCTCACTAGGACAGGACCTACTAGACTGATGATATTTTATGTAACAGATTTATTCATAAAAAATATTCTGCATATTAAACCCAATTTTTTCTCTCAAAAGCTTTTAGCCCTCCAGATATAATAAAGCTACACTTAAGAATATAGCAAGCCTTAAAGTAATAGCTATAAATTATTTAGGAGAATAATAGTTAAAATTAACTAGAAAATTTTGAAACTTCCAATATCAAAGTAGGGCTCGAGCTGGGCAGTGGTACTTGCAACTAGGTTGGGGAACTATTAATCAGACTTCCTACTTCACCCTATTGCTTATCTTCTGTTTTCACATTTATTATCAGTAAAGGAGGAGAGGAGAATAGGGCAGGCAGGCTTGTTCTCTCTGTGTCCATTGATTTGTTCACGTTTTCCACTCTCTCAGATTCTGAATTCCCTAGCACCTCTTTGTTGGCCTTTTAATAAGAGAAGTTGGCATTGAGATAGCACTTTAAAGTCTGCAAATTTCTTTACATACAGCAGGCTACAAATCTGATCTTCTCACTAGGCTGGTAAAATAAGGAACAGAACTTTTATCACCATTTGACAGATGAAGAAACATGCCTGGAAAAGTGAAGGGTCAAACAGGGACTCAAACTAGGGTCTCTCCTGACTCCAAGTTCAGAACCCTTTGAACTATGCCAGGTTACTTAGCTGTAAGATTGTACATGGCATTGCTCTCCCACTCCTCCCATTCCAACACAGACACAAATGCACACGCAAACTTTCTCTTGATAAATATTTTTGCATGACACTTTTAATATCTGAGCATAAAGTATACTGGATTTAGAATCTGTGGGAATACTGAATTTGTGTTTGAATAAAAATTATGTTACTTATTACCTGTGACACCTTGGGAAAGTCACTTAATCTCTCTGGGCCTCAGTTTTCTCAAGTATAAAATGGAGGAGTTGGACTAAACAATGTCTTTGGTCCATACCAGTTCTAAATCACAAGAAGGATCTTCTGGGGGTGTCTTTTTTGGGGGGAGTGGTTAATGCCTAAAAGAAGTGTCTTTAAACTGTAGGGGAGGACCTTATATAGCTAACCAAATTTTACATCTAGAAAAAGAGGTAGATCTGACAATATATCAAGCCTTGAATTTTAGTCTTTGCCAATTTCTGAGATGTAAATATTCACACTAAAAATTTAACAATAGTCTAATGATTTGAGCTTGCTCCAATATACCCATGATACTAAGATTAACTGCCAGGAAAAGAAACCTGCTTTGAGAATCCTCAAGGATTTTAGAACTTGAAAGAAAATTAGAATTGTTCTTTTGTTTTGGGAAGGAAGATAGGAGGTAAAAGGAATATTCTTACAAAGTTTAATAGTAGAGCACATAAAAAGAAGGGCACCTCTCCTTCATAGTAATACGATTTTTATTTTATTTTACAATTTATAATACATATTCCATAGTTTTAGTTCTGTTTCAACCCTTTTTATATTATGTAGTTAGTAGTGTCACAAGAATGACAGAAAATTGGCATTCATGGCTATACCGCTATCTTTAAGATATTAATATCATACACAAATATATATGCATGCATTCTGGGTTGATCTTCTCTGGAAGACTAAAAGACACAAAGGAAAAAAAGTCTGAGGATGAGCAAGAATATGTGAGTTATAATATGCACTAGTGATGAGAGTGCCCCAAAAATGAAATCCAATATCTCTTCCATTGTTGAGAGCTATTTATACAACATGTATCATATCCAAATTAGATTATAAGCACCTTGAGTGTGATTCTGTTTTATTTATCTCCAGGATCTAGTACACTACTTTGCACAAGAGAAATCCTTGATAATCATATCTTCAATCAAATTGTCAAAATGGCAGTCCCTACCTTGACCCTCTTAGATAACAGGGAAATATAGAAGGGATGTTGAATAGAAGAGGGGACAAATGGAGATTCAACCAAAGGAGTTGTCCTCAGAGAAGCAGCATCTAGGAAACAATTTAAATCAGACAGGATTAGGACAAGGAAAGGAACTGAGATTCCAGGATGAATTAAGTCAAATGAACCCAAAATTGAAGTGTTCTTGTTATGAGAAATGGAGTCCACATCTGGATTAAGAGCAATCCCTGAGGAGACTGAGGCCCAAAGGAGTTGTGTACTTGACCAAGATTAGCCCACAGTAAGTGACAGAGACCAGAGCCCAGATTCAAATGCAGATTTTTTGTAATGCCCAATTAAGGGGCTCCCACTTTCTCTCTTAGGTCCAGACAAGCAAGTGATTTGGTTTTCTTTCTCATTGCTTTTGTCTCATGTAACATATTGTGCACGCCGCACGCACACTCACACACACACACACACACACACACACACACACACACACACACACACAGTGTAACAAATAAAATAAAACCCAGTCTGTGTAAGGGATCCAAAGCTTATGGTCACTAGGCATCCTTGTTAGAGATGAGGTTAAAACACCCTCTGCTGGCCAACATACCTGAAGTGAAGGGAGAAGCAAGAAGTATTCCCTAAAATAGAAGGGACAAAGAAGGATTTGTTATAGTTTTCTAATTTAACAGATAGCAAATTTCACATACAGGTATACTTTTCTTTAAGCACATCTGATATTTAGAAGCCATATCTAATCAATCACCAAATATTTATTGATCAATCAGTCAACATGCATTTTTTTAAATCATTTGCAATGAGCCAGGCACTGTGCTGGGTATATAAAAGAAGGTAAAAGCAATGTCTTCCCTCAAGGAGCTTACACTCTAATGAGAGAGACAGTATATAAATAACTAAAATAATCTAGAGGACAGAGGATGCAGTTGGAGAAAGGAAGGAATTAGCAGCTGGTAGAAATGGGAAAGATCTCCTTTAAAAAATGATATCTGAGCACCTACTCTGTATCAGACACATTGGATGATAAAAAGGACTATGAGCAGACGGCCTGTCCCTCAAGGAGATTGTAGTCTAGTCAGAGAGAAAAGAGCTATCCAGAAAGTATTATATAAAGAAAGCATTTTCCTTATCATGTATTAATATTGTTTGAGCTTATCTTTATGTGGTTGGAAATGGTCTAACCCAAAAGCTTTCTGCAGAGATCAGGTTGACCTGAAAGACCCTTAAAGAATGTTTAGACTCTTTTCACTACTTATTTTGGGTTTTCTCAAGCCCCATTTTAGGTCCACCCAATGCTTGTGTTTTGGGTTCCCCAAACTAGGTTGACATCTCAAACTGCTTGCACACAGTCAATTAGACAAAAGTATGTCAAATAAGTGAAATAGAAAAGTAATCTAGGAGGCCAGAGGAAGAGAAAAAAATCACTTCGGACTGAAGAAGTCAGGAAAAAGCTTCAGGAAAGAGTTGGAACTTGAGTTAGGATTACAAGGAAGGAAAGAAGTCAGATCCCTGGTTAGGAAGCAAAGAAGAGTGAATGAACTGATGGAGGCTAAGATAGTGTTTCATTTGCACCATAGCTCAGTTGGTAGTTAGACAGATTAGACACAGTCTGACTAAGACCCCAGTCCCAGGGTCTTGGAGGCTCTGATATAAGACAAGGGATCCCAGATGTCTGCAGATATATGTGACAGGAGGAAGATGGGATGGGGGTATGTTGGGAGAATTTTGCAATAAGTTCAAGCAAATAGGAGATCACCATAAGAGAAGCCCAGTGGGGAGGAGTAAGAAGCAGAACCTGAGAATATATGAAGCCAGGCAGTAAACAGTAGTTCAGATTGGCTGTGCCAAAGATCCTGGCAGCAAAGAGCAGAAACCAAGCCTGAAGGACCCATCCTAGAGAAATCACGTGGGGAATAAGGCAAGAACTTCATTTTGGAGGAACAAGGTAGAGAACAAGTTGCATGGACTGGGATAATGTTAAGGGCTTGGTGGCAATGTACAACACAAAAGCTCGATTGATTGAAATGAAGTGTACATCATGTTTGGTTTGATGATGAATCACCTAAGCTATGAATTAATTGGCAATCGTATTTGCCTTGCCTCTATTTCAAATTGTTCTGAGACCTGGCAAAAGTTAGTCACAGGAGTTAAGGGGCTGAAGCAGTGAGCAGTCAAAGATTGCATGGGCCAGGTAGGATTAGAAAGGTAACTTGGGTTCAAGAGAGACAAGGTCTCTCTTGAGAAATCTGAAATTTTAAAGTTCAAGAAATCAGAATCCATCAATGGCTTTGGAGAAGAGGATTTCAATAAAATATGAATTAGAGCAGTCTTTACCAAAATAATCCCCTAATTTGCAACAAGTATTCATTAACAAATATGTGACCCTGCTACTTTTAAAGTAAGATTTGACTTGCCAAAAAGAGAAATTTAGAGGTAACTTTTTGGCTTTTGTTTTCCCCAAGAACACAATTATTTTAGACACCTCTGTGCAACCAGAAATAGTGCATAAGTACCCATACCTGTTCACTGTCATTTAATAAACATCATCATGGAGAAGCAGGAAGTGGTCTCAGAGGTCTCTCCAATTAGTGGGAATTCAGAGTGGCTAAAACAAACTCTAGGAAATGGTCACATACAGATGAGATACATTCAGGAAAACACAGGCATTTACTTCATATTCAGCTAGTGCCTACTATGTGCCAGGCAATATGCTAAGCCCTAGGATACAAAGAAGGAGGGGAGTGAAAGTCTTTGTTCTCAAAGGCCTTAGTCTAATGGAAAAGCTAACAAACAACTACAAAAATAACTACAGAATAAATTCGGGGCAGTCTCACAGAGAAGGCATCAAAATTGTAGAAGGAGGTACTTTAACTGAGACTTGGAGGAAGTCAGGAGGCAGAGATAAGGAAGGAAAGATTTCCAAGCACCAGTGATAGCCATTTAAGATTCTCAATACAGAGATGGAATATTAGGTAGGACAAATGAGTGTAATAAATTGAGAGAATTATTTATCAACTCAAGACCTTGTAGTTTACTCCTATAATTATATTAAAGTCAACCATAGACTAACTCTTGCTGAACTCATTTTTAAAAAAGAAAAAAAGATAACCTCAAATAATTCAATGCCACAAATGTTTTCTATTTTTAATATGTTATAAAAGAAGAACTAAATAAAAATATTTTTAATCTCAATGAGATCAAAAACTCTAACACCTTTTACTTTCAAACCCTCCATTCACACTAAGATTAAACAGACTACAACTTTCTTTAGGTTTTCTACCTATTCCTTTGTTATCTATCCTACTTGCTTGGACTTTCTTCCCTTCTTTTTATAACCTTCTAGTGAACTTTGATGAATTCCCTTAAAAATTACTACTTCTTTCTTTTTTCTTCCATATTTTAATCCAACACTTCTATTACTTTCTTCTGCTTGCTTGATTCTTTCAGTCTTTATTTCCCAATTACTATCTATAGAACTTAGATTCACTCAACTAAATTTTCCCATTACAATTGAGCACAAGTTTTTACTACGCAAAACCAATTAATTGCAATACTGATGTCTTTGAGGTTCTTAAAAGTTTATACAAGCATTATTTATTTTTAATACCTGTTGGTGATTTTGCCACTGATTTACCTAGACAACTGAGTTCTGTCACATCATTCACAGAAGAAATACAGTAGTAATAAAAAAATATTTTTCCAAACTAAATTTTACTTACTTTTAAGTTGCTCCCTATTATTAAGAAGCTTCTAGAAAGTAGTTAATGCAGTTCTTAAATACAAGATAAATTTAAACTATAACTTATTTTTTTTTCCTTTGCTTTGGAACCTCAATGATATTACTATCAGATTACCTTAAATTCACTTTCTCTTATCACTGAAGTCATCTTTCCCCTTGCACTAAATGAATAAATTTGTCACTTCTAGAGTGAAACAGTGATAAATAAGTTTAAGCACTGTCTCCATATAATTTTCACAGAGGTTTATTTTTCTTTTTTCTTAAAACAAATTCTATAGAAAGATACTTCAAAACTAACTAAAACATTCAAACCACAATTTTAAAAATCACAGTAAAGAAAACAAATTTAGCCCCTGATTTGCTTGGGATTTTTTGCATCCATATTCATTAATGAGATTGGTCTATGATTTTCCTTCTTTGTTTTTGCACTTCCTGATTTAGGTATCAGCACCAATTTTGTTTCATAAAAAGAGTTGGGTGAAATTCTTTCTTTACCTGTTATTTCAGATAATTTGTTTAATATTAGACTTAGTTGTTCCTAAGTATTTGGTAAAATTCACTTGTAATCCATTTTGTCAGGATGCTTTTTACTTAGAAAGTTCATTTATAGCTTGTTTAATTTCTTTTTTCTAAAACAGGTTCATTTAGGTATTCTATTTCTTGTCCTGACAGTCTAGGCCAGTGATGGTGAACCTATGGCATATGCATCAAAGCTAGCATGCAGAGTGCTCTCTGTAGGCCCACACACCACCCCCTTGTTCACCAGAGTTTTGTTACTAGAAAGGCAGAAGGCCTTGAGCAGAGCTGCTCCCCTCCCCCTCTCCACCATGCCTGATGACATTTTTTCATAGCCCTACCCCTCTGCCCCGGTGGGTAAGGTGGGCAGCTCACAGGTAGCAGAGCTGGAGAAGAACAGAGTACTCAGGCCACTCCCCTCTCCCTCTTCACCTGTACTGAGGACATTTTTCACTTTACCTGACCCTTTGCTCATCAGCCCAATGGGAGTACTTTCTCCTTCCCCGGTGTAAGGTAAGAGGGTGGGGCATGGCCAACACTCAGTTAGGAGAGAAGGGTCAGCAAAAGGATGGGGAATGGCATGCCGTCTCTAAAAGACTCACCATCACTAGTCTAGGCAGTTTATTTTGGGTACTCATTCCTCTATTTCTCTTTCATTGTTATATTTGTTTTCATATAATTGAGCAAAATAACTCTTAATAATTGGTTTATTTTTCTTTTCATTGGCGGTATGTCCTTCCTTTTCATCTTTAATGCTAGTGGTTTGATTTTCTTCTTTTTTTAGTTAGATTAACAAATGGTTCATCGATTTTTTTGTGTTTTTTTTTTATAAAACCAACTCCTATTTTTAATTACTAATTAAATGGTTTTCTTACATTTGATTTTATTGATCTCTCCTTTAACTTTTAGGATTTCTAATTTGGTATTTTGTTAGAGATTTTTAATTTGTACTTTTTCTAGTTTTTAAAAATATCATTCCCAAGTCATTGATCTTTTTCTCTATTTTTTAAAATAGAGGCATTTGGATATATGTATATATGAACTTATATATTTTTTCAATAATTTGTTCTTTAACCAACTCATTATTTAAGATTAAATTATTTAGCCTTCAATTAGTTTTTCTTTTTATTTCCATGGTCCCTTGTTATGTATAATTTTATTGTATTATGATCTAAGGTTGCATTTACTCTTTCTGCTTTTCTACATTTAACTATAATTTTTTGTTTGCTAATATTTTGTTCAGTTTTTGTGAAGGTGTCATGTATCACTGAGAAAAAAGCATACTCTTTTCTATTCTCATCCAATTCTCTCCAGATATCTATCATATTTAACCTTTCTAAGATTCTATTAATCTCCCTGGCTTCTTTCTTGTTTATTTGTTGTTTAGATTTATCTAGTTTTGAGAGGGGGGGAGATTAAAGACCCCACTATTCCTATTTTGTTATCTATTTCTCTTTTTAACTCATTTAATTTTTCCTTTAAAAATTTGGATGCCATGACATTTGTTGCAAATTGACTTAGAATTGATAATGCTTCATTATCTATGGTACTTTTTAAAAATAATAGTCACCCTGTTTATCTCTTGATTATATCCATTTTAGCTTTAATTTTTTCAGAGATCATGATTGATACCTTTGCTTTTTTTGTAACAGCCAAGAACTACTATATTCTGCTCCATCCCTTATTTTTACTCTATATCTCTCTAATTTTTAAGTGTGATTCTTTTTTCTGAGCAGCTCAATTTATATATTTTTAATTTGATTTTTTCCATTTTTATTGTCATGCAAAATATAATTCCATATTGGCCATTGTTGTAAGTGCACACTCATACATAACCAAAACCCCAAAATAAAAGCAAAGATACATTGTTGTGAAAGATGACTCCAACAGTTCATTCTCTGGACAAGAATAGCATTCCCTATCTTAAGTCTTTCAGGATTATCCCAGATCTTTGCCTTGCTGATTATAGCCAAGACAGGTTTTGACAGATAATCATCATCCAAATATTACTGTTATTGTGTATAACAATGTTCTCCAATTTCTGCTTATTTCACTCTGCTTCAGTTCCTACCAATCTTTCTATTTTTTAATGAAATCATCTTGCTTATCATTTCTTATGGCACGATACTATTCCATTACCAACATGTATCACAATTTGTTCAGTCATTCTCCAACTGAGGAATAACCACTCAGTTTCTAATTCTTTACCACCACAAAAAGAGCAATTATAAATCTTTTTGTACAAGTGTCCTTTCCCTTTTTTTATTATCTCTTTGGGATACAGACCCAATAGTGGTATTATCAAATCAAAGGATATGCACAGTACACTCTGGGTATAGTTCCAACTTACCCTCCAGAAGGGGTTGGGTCAGTTCACAACTTCACCAACAACGCATTAATGTTCCAATTTTGCCACATCCTCTCCAACATTTACCACTTCCCTTTACTACCATATTGGCCAATCTGTTGGGTGTGTGGTGATACCTCAGTGTTGTTTTAATTTGCATTTCTCTTTGTTTCATATGATTATTGATGGCTAAGTATGATTCTTGTAAACAACATATTGTCAGGTTTCGGCTTTTGATCCATTCTATCTGCTTCCATTTTATGGATGAATTCATCCCATTCACATTCAATGTGAATTTCCCTCAATGTATATTTCCCTCCATTCTGTTTTTCCTCATTGATAAGTCCTTCTCTTTCTTTCTTTTTCTGTATTCCTCCTCAGATATCCAATTTCTTCTGTATATTAATTCTCTAATTTGCACCCCTTCTTAGAAATTTTCCCTAATCTTCTTCTTTTGCCCTCCTAATTCTGTTTGGCCACTTTCTAAGGGTCCCTCCTTTGTCTTTTCCCTCTTACCTTTTATTTCCTATTCTATTTGCCTTTCCAAAAGTCCCTACCTTATCCACCCTACCAGGCCCTTTTATTTCATTATTTCATTTATTTTTATGTATTATGTTCAATTCTAAATTCAATTCAATTCTAAAAATTTCTCCCATGTCTTATCCTAAAAGTCTCTTCTTTATCCCCTTACCTTACACTTTGATTACTTGATATGTACTCCCTTCTGCTTATTCTTCATTTTCTTATTCTTTTGCTCTTTTTTCTCTTAATCTACTCTTCCTTCTCTTAGTTCTTGAGTCTCTTAATGGATTTTTCTTTGCTTGGTCCCTCCCTTGTCATATCCCAGTAATAATTCCTTTCCCAGGGGTTCTGACTAGCATTTTCCCATACAAAATCAAACATTTTGACCTTTGGGGTAGCTTATGTTTAGTCTCTCATCATTATGTTTTTATGTTTCTTTTAGAAAAAAATTTCAATTTCCTACTGAGTTCTGGGTTTCCTTCCAGGAAGAGTTGAAATTCCTTTTGTTCATTAAATATCTATTTTTTACCTTTTATACATATGTTCAATTTTGTTGGATATATTATTTGTGGTTGTTAGCCTAGTTCTTTTGCTCTACAAAATGCTATGTTTCATGGTCTGTGTTTTTTAATATTGTAGCTGCTAGGTTTTCTATTATTCTGACTGTAGCTCCATGGTATTTAAATTGTTTTTCCCCCTTATTGCTGATGGCATTTTTACTTTGACCTAGGAGTTACAGGATTTAGCAATTAAGTTTCTATGCATTTTCATCTTTGAGTCTCTTTGAGGAGGCAATTGGTGGATTATTTTAAAGTCTATTTTACCCTCCAATTCTAGAATTTCTGGTCAGTTTTCCTTGATGATTTCTTGTAATATAGTGTCTAAACCCTTTTTTAAAAAATCATAACTTTCCTCAAGATGAGCTATTCTTATGTTGTCATTCCTTGTTCCATTTTATAGGTCGATTGTTCTTATGATAAGATGTTTCATATTCTCTTCTATATTTTCATTCTTTGGATTTTATTTTATTATTTTTTGTTGCTTTAGGAAGTCATTAGCTTCCCCTTGTACAAATCTAGTTCTTAATTATTTTTTTCCATGACTTTCAAGATCTCTTTTTCTTTTCAGGTTATCTTTCTTTAATAATTTGAGGTCATTCTTAAGTTCTCAAGTTCTTTGAGTTTGGTGCCCTCTATTGTATTTCTTTGCTATTTTTGAAGTAGATATTTTTACTTCACTGTCTTCTAAGTTTGAACTGAGGTCGTCTCCATTCCCTTTTTTTAAATTTAAAAAGAATTTTTTTTTTTAATTTTAGTGGACAGATCAATAGGCTTAATTATTGGCTTTTTTTCTGAATTCCCAGGGTACTGGGATATGCTACCTCAGGTTTCAAGATACTCTGTGTGTGTGTGTGTGTGTGTTTCCAGGGTCCTATTTAGTCATTCCAGTTTTCACAGTCAAGGGTCTGATGCAATTCCAGGTCCCCACTCAAACCCCATGATTGATCTCATTTCCTCCAACCAGAACCAGCAGGCAGTTAGTTGTGCCATTATAACTGCACGCAGTCAGGCCACCTCCCCCAGTAGTGTTAACTAGGGACCCTACTCTCTTGGGACAGATCACAGCCAATCATAGTCCCTGATATATACTCTTTCCTCATTCCCCTCCCACAGCTATGATCCAGAATAAATCCAGTCCATTTTCCTCCAATCTTCAATGTTCCTCACTTGTCAGCAGTGAGGCTTGAGGTCCTGCCTTTGGGTCTGGTACTGATGGACTCTGTAGTATCCACTCCTACAATCCCTAGTTTTAGGACAGTGGGGGTCTCCTGAGCTGAGGCTGCCACTAATACCTCTGCTTCTGAGGGGCTCTACCTCCAAATTCCTGGGAATCCTCCTAGAAGTAAGCTCCTGGGCTCAGCAAACAAGTGTGGTTGCCAATCCTTCCCTCAGGGGTTGTCTTGTTTATTCCATGCTATTTGCTCACTTTTTGTCCACAGGGCCTTCTGCAGTGGGACTGAGGCCAGTGAAATCAGAAGAAGCCTTCCTCTCCTGCTGTTCTTGGCTACTCAGCTTCACTTCCGACTACTGTCTGTTTTTGCCACTTTTAGTACTGATTCTGTGGAGTTATTTTTGGTTGTTTGTGGAGACTATTGGGAGGATGAAGAAACTTCAAATCCTACTCCACCATCTTCCCACAGTCTCCTAGTCCCTAATTTGCCTTACAAACTGGGAACAAAGATTCTCTTACTTCTTATCTGTGTCTCTTGTCTTTCTCCATAACTTGATTATGTTTAGGAAAGCAGAGAGACTCAAAAAAAAGTTCATGAGAAATGTTTTTGCTTTTTACATTTTTTATTGCTTTTTTTACTGAACAGGACACATAAAAATACAATGTGACAAGAGAGACACTTAGAAGAAAGTTTTAATCAAAAAGTCAGTGGGCACATTTTTCTAAAAATAATCCCACAGCCTTTTATTTGTAGACTGAAAGTCCCTCCTGACCAAACTTGGGACCCATCAAGATTTTTATATATTTTAAACCAATTTTTGCATATTTTGAGAGCTCTATTCTTAGTCATCTTCTGAACACAAAGTTTTCCCTATTCTCAAATCAAACTTCACTAACGAGGGATCTGACAGCTTACTAGATCCTCACCAGGGACTACCTACCTAAAAGTCTATATGTTGGTTCAAGCAAACATGGAGGTCCAGGAATAGGCATTCCTTTGCCAAGAAAGTCCATTGATAAAATCTTTCCAGAGTACTTAAGGCGTTCCTTTTGCTAAAGTCCTATCATCATCTGTAATCTCAATCCAGTCATCTCGGGCCCTTTATGGTCACCAAAACTGTTCTTGCAAAATAAAGAAACCAAATAATTACATCCAGGTAATGATTTTTTGGCATTGTATTCAGTTTAAAAACAAAATGAGTCCCAGACTCTCAGGAGCCAAGGACCCCAAAGTTTGGTTTCTCAACATTAATATATACAATTTGGAGAGAGTGAAAAAAAAAAGGTGGTATTTAAAAAATCGAGATAGCTGGTTTCTCTTTGGTGGAAGAGGGTTGGGAGATTCTGAGGTGAGAAGTACAGGGGTATTCTTGTGACATTCCTTAAGTCAGGTTAGATAGTGGGGAGGGGAAATACTCTTGTGAAAACTAAATCAGGTGACTTATATGGAATCAAAGCTGAACAAAATGGTGGATAAAAGCAAAATGGAATCAATAATGTTAATTTATAATGTAACAGAAGCCATTCCAGAAGCCAGGCTCCTAAGACTCTTAGGGTTAAAGTGCCAACCTGTTTCCACCTGAGAGGGAACATCTAAGTGGGAATGCAATAGAGAAAACACCAAATCTGGAGTCAGAAAGACCTGGCTTCATAACTGATCTCAGAGATTTACTAGCTGTGTAACCCTGGGAAAGTATCTTAACTTTTGTATGCCTCAGTTTCCTCAACTGTAAAATAGAGATAATACCAGTGCCTGCCTCACAAGGTTACTAAAGATCAAATGAGAAGATATTTATAACACACTTAGCACAGTTTCTGGCCCGTAGGTGCTTAATAAACATCTTCTCCTTCCTTCCCCTTATCTTCAGTTTTTTTTTAATTTGGAAAATTTTATTTAATTAATTTAGAATATTTTTCTATGGTTACATGAATCATGTCCTTTCCCTCCCCTCCTACCACACCCCTCCTGTAGCTCATGTGCAATTCCACTGGGTTTTATATGTGTCATTGATCAAGACCTATTTTTCATTTATATTTATATTTATATTTTTTATTTATATTATTGATGTTTGTACTAGGGTGATCATTTAGAGTGTACATCCCCAATCATATCCCCAATGACCCATGGGATCAAGCAGTTGTTTTTCTTCTATGTTTCTGCTCCCACAGTTCTTTCTCTGGATAGTTCTTTCTCCCTATCTTCAGTTTGAGAGAAAGTGATGGTTCAGAGTATGGTAAGCATTTTGTCTCTTCCGGCACATGCTACTTCCTGTCTCTCCCTAAAGATTTTCCCTTGGGATAATGATTCCCACACCGTAAACCAGAGAAGTTTGTTGGGAGGGGTAGGGGAGATAATCCTGTATGTAAAAGTCCTATGCAAATAGAAATCTGGCCTGCAGGAGGAGATCAGGAGTGACTTTACCTTCCCCTCTCCTCAGCCACAAAATCTGTGCTGTGCTGGTGGCAATGCTGTGCTAACTGTGCCTGTGCAGTAGTCCTGTCTCCTGGCTCCTCTCAGGTTCTGACTTTTAGACACTGGCAGCCTAGCTGTCCCCTACGAAAGCAGCAGTGGAATTTTCTCTTGCTCACTTGTCTTTTTACAAAAGGCAATGAAAAGAGGTCCATGCTTCTGGCCTTCATTATCTGGAACTTGTGCAGTCTTGGGGGTTTATGGGAGATAATACTGGCCCTCTTTTTGCCTTTGTGTTTTGAGAATTTAACCCTAGCCTGTACCCCTTTTCTTTTCTTGGTGACCTAAGATCATTCTTGGATTTTAAAGGGGGGGAAGTTTCATATTGAGTTTGAAAATTAGCCCATTCTCAGAGGTTGCAATTCAGGCCCCCACTTTGACTGAATGAAGAACATGGCCTGAGGCATTTCTGCATAAAAGGGATGCATGCACACTCTGAGATGATGCCACCAGCCTCCTGGCTCCCCCCCCCCCCCCACCTGCATAATGCTTGCTTCTAGTCCCACATGACTCCTGGCATATGAAAGACTGGCCTCTGCTCCAGTCTGAGGTCAATCCACAAAATCAGGACTCAGGAAAAGGCCATCCCTGGAAAAGGAAATAAACTCCTTTTGCCTTGGAATCATGTTGGAAGATGCAGCTAGGTGGTCACTGGTGTGTCCACAGTGGGACCATGCAGTGAACTCAGGGGTGGTTGTCTAGAAGAGGGAGAGCTCTAGCAAGTGCTGATTAGGGAAGGAGGCTTGTAGGAAATAGTCAGCCACGTGTGACTAGCGCCTTTTCTTTCTCTGGCCCACTCTTTTCATTTATTTAGTAAATAATTATAAATTAAGATATAGTCTCCAGAGAATTTGCATCTTAACAATTGGAGTAATCCCTAGGTCCCTAGCAACTAGGTTCAGCCTTGCTGAACAAAATATTCTTTCCTCTAAAGGGGGAAATCCTCCAGTTTTGTTTTTCTTTTTCACAAACCAACTAGAGAATAAACAAATACTACAGCTTATACCGATTTCCATTAGTCTTATTTGGTTCCTATGTCCCAGTCCTCAGCAAACAGTCCTGGAAGGCTATTTATTGTGATTCTCTTATTCAGTCCAGCATGGACTCTCCTAAAACTACCTTCGAAGGCCTCCTTTGACCTCAAGACCTCAGAAATTGGAATCCATTACTCTTATTTTAATTAGAGTGCAGAAATCATTCCTCAGGGAGGAAACGTTCTAATCCTTTTCCCCCACTTTCTGGGTAAGTTCATGATTTGCCCAACAATCAATTAAATCCCTTCCATCGTTTCTCCAGTTCCTGCCCTGCTAGGGCTAGGGCCAAAGACAAGTTATTTAAACAAAATGATAATATAAATATGATTATTGTCCTGTCTTTTAGTCACAGCTCTTTGTTAGACAAAGCCCAGGATGTAAAGCATTAGAGGATAATGTTAAATATTTTTTGCTAATTACATGGCTAAGCATAAACACTTTTGACGGTTTAGTGGTTTGACTGACATTATTTATTCTCTGTGTCATACTCTGAATTTCTCCTTTTTATTGTGATTTTCTGAGTCTTACAGAGTCCAAAGTCATCACTACATAGGAATATACAAATCAAGTTGGAGACCAAATTGGTCCATGAGGATCCCAGGACCACAGTGGTGGCATTCAGTACAGAGTAGCCAATGGTAAAACCCAGGTTCAACATTTCCTCCTCAATATTTCCTTAATATGTCAGTAATATTCTTTTGTTCAGTCCAAGTTCTTTTATTTTCAAAGTTTTCTGCTTCTCTCTAAATCTCCATTTACTGATTCTCAGACGATTAAAAAAAGAGAGAGAGACAGAGAGAGAGAGACAGAGAAAGGAAGAAAATCTCATACTTTTGAATTTTAATTTCAAATATTCTGGACCCTGTTGTATGTAAGGCATGTACTTATCCAGAATGTGAAAAAAAAAGGATTAAAAAAGCTTTTTTCCCCCCAGAAATGGTTTCCCCACTCTAATTAAAATACCTGTAGTAGACTCCTACACATTTCTTGGAATCCTCAGGTGAAGCTTTTTGGCTTTTTATTCAGAACTTTCCTGGCTATTTTCCCTGCATGTATTAGTCAATAAATGATTAAAATCCCTCTTGATTTCTTTCACCAGCCTTTTTAAACATCTGCTCCCCTCTCCCTCTTTCTGAAGTCAGCTGTTCTTTTATGAGACTCAGCTGGGGAACTCCTCCTCTCTCAGGACCCAATCAGAGGTTCACTTCAATTAGTTTAATTGGAAGAAGTCTCAACCTATTTTCCAATTAAAGTAATAAACAGGTTACTGGAACAGCCTTTAAAAAATAAATAAAAAGCTTTCTTAATAGCCTTTTTCACAGAGTACTAAAAGTAAAAAAAAAATTAAGAGGAAGGCTTAGAAGAATCCTACAAATGATAGTGTAGCAATTTTTATTCCTAATCAATGAATCATAGTAGTATGGAAAAATGCAAAGTGACCTGAAATAATAGCAAACTGAAATCTCATATTTTGCAAATAAGGAAATTGAGGTCCAAGAGTTGATGATTTGACCAAGGTCTCCTGCGGTCACCCAACTCCAAGATTTTTATTATCAAATTGAAAACTTTTCAACTCCCTTTCTTATCCTGGTTTTTCTCATAACTGTACCTTTGCCCACATTCTCCCCCAAGTCTGGAATGAACCGTGATAACATGTTGAATTCCCTGCCTTCCTTTCTTTCCTTCAAGGACAAATTAAAATATAACCTTCTTGATAAAGTTTTCCATGATGGTTCATACTCATATGAAGATGATTTCTCTCTCTTCAAATTTCTCATAGCACTTTGAACTATACTTCTACATCCTCACTCTCCCTTGTAGCATGGTTTGTGTGCATGTTTAGTATGTGTAAATAAATTTATTTCTGAAATCATCCTGCTCATCATTTCTTATAGCATGATAGTATTTCATCACAATCATCAATAACTTGTTCAGCCATTCCCCAAATTATGGGCATCCCTTTAATCTTCAATTCTTTGACATCAAAAAGAGTTTCTATAAATACTTTTGTACAAATAGATCCTTTCCCCCTTTTTTTTTTATCTTTTGGGGATATAAATCTAAAAGGAGTATTTTTGGGTCATAGGATATATCCAATTTGATAACCCTTTTGGCTTAGTTCCAATTTTTTTTCCAAAAAGTTTAAACTACTTCATAATTCTACAAACAGTATATTAGTGTCATAATTATTCCATATCATTTCTTATTTTCCTTTTGTTTCATGTTAGCCAATCTGATAGGTGGGAAATGGTATCTCAGAGTAATTTTAATTTGCATTTCTCTAGTCAGTAGCAATTTAGAGCATTTTTTTTCATGTGACTTGATAATTTTGCTTTCTTCTTCAGAAAACTTTGACCATTTATCAATAAGAAAATGATTCGTTATAAATTTGGCTCAGTTCCCTTTATATTTGGGAAATAAGGCATTTATCAGAGAAACATGATGTAAATTTTATTTTCAAATTTCCTATTTTCCTTCTAATTTTGTATACATTAGTTATGTTTGTGCGAAACCTTTTTAATTTAATGTAATCAACATAATTTTACTTCCTGTGATCTTCTCTATCTCAGGTTTGGTCACAGAGCTGACAGGTATATTTTCTCCAATATACATATATCACTCTTTATGTTCAAATTATTTAGCAATTTTGACCTTATTTTGGTATATAGTGTGAAATGTTGGTTTATGCCTAGTCTCTTCCAAACTGCTTTCTGGGTTTCCCAATGATTATTGTCAAATCATAAGTCTTTACCCCACTTGTTTGGATCTTTGAATTTATAAAAAATTAGATTTCTGGAGTTATTTACCACTGACTATTATGTCCTCAATCTATACAACTGATGAACCACTCAATTTCTTAGTCAGTACGAGGTTGTTTTTGTGATTATTGTGATTTCATGAATTAAAAAAACAACAACAACAAAAAAAAAACCCAAACTCTTACCTTCCATCTTAGAATCAATACTGGGTATTGGTTCTAAGGCAGAAGAGTGGAAAGGGACATGCAATGGAGGTTATGTGACTTGCCCAGGGTCACACAGCTATGAAGTGTCTGAAGTCACATTTGAACCCAGGACCTCCCATTTCTGGGTCTGATTCTAAATCCACTGAGCCACACAGTGTCCCCAATAATTATGTCTTTTTAATGCACTTTGAAATTTGTTATTGCTGAGCTGCCTTTCTTATTTCATTGATTCCTTGATATTCTTGACTATTTGTTCTTATAGATGAATATTGTTAACCTTGTTTCTAGCTCCATAAAATAATTACTTTATGATTTGATTAGTATGGTGATGAAATAAATTAGCTTAAGTAGAATTGTTATTATTATTATGGTGATTTGGCCTACTCATGAGCAAATGGTGTTTTTCCAGTTCAGATATTTCTTTATTTTTGTAAAGTGTGCCTTGTAATTGTGTTCATAAAGTGTCTTGGGTTTGTCTTGGCAGGTAGATTCCCATCTATTTTATATTGTCTATAGTTATTTTAAATGGAATTTCCCTTTCTTTCTCTTGCTTGATTTCTTTGGTAGTGGATATAAGTGCTGATGATTTGTATAGGTTTATTTTATATCCTACTAATTTGCTAAATTTGTTTCAACTAGTTTTTCAGTTGATTCTCTAGTTATCTCATTATATCATCTGTAAAGAGTGATAGTTTTGTTTTCTCATTGCCTAGTTTTATTACTTCAATTTCCTTTTCTAGTTTTATTATCATAGCTAGCATTCCTTGCATAATGTTGAAAAAATAGTGTTGATAATTAACTTCCTTGCTTCACCATTGACTTTACTGGGAAGGTTTCAAGTTAATCCCTGTTAGAGATAATGCTCACGTTTGGTTTGGGAGAGACACTACTTATCATAATAATTTTTTAAATGTTCTTTTGATTCCTATATTTTCAATTTTATATCATATTTTATAAAAAGAACTTTCTACCACATTGAGATAATTATATGATTTTTGTTATTTTTATTATTAATATGGCCAATTATACTTGCACTTTTCCTAATATTGAACCAACCCTTTATTCTTAGTATAAATCCCATCTAGTCATAGTATATATTCTTTGTAGTAGATTGTTATAATCTATTTGCTAGTATTTTATTTAAAGTTTTTCATCTATATTCATTAAGGAAATAAATCTATAATTTTCTTTTTCTGTTATTGTTCTTCATTATTTAGGTATCAAAGCCATAATTGTGCCATAAAAGAAAATTGGTGGAGCATTTTTCCCTATTATTTTTTCAAATAGTATATAGGGTATTGAGATTAATTGTTCCTTACATGTTTGGTAGAATTGGCTTGTAAATCCATCTAGTCCCAGAGTTTTTTCTTAGGCAGTTTTTTTTATTGCTTGTTCAATTTCTTTTAGTGTTCGATTTCATTTTCTCTTAATATGGGTAATTTATATTACATATTTTTTATTGGTACACACATAGTATATTTATATATTTATATTCTATTATATTGGCTTATTTGGAAATATTAATCCATTTCACTTAAATTGTTAGTTATATTAGCATACAATTGGGAAAAATAGTTTCAAATAAGTGCTTTAGATTCTTCATTGATTGTGAATTCACCTTTCTAATTTTTGATGCTAGAAACCTGGTTTTCTTTTTTTCTCTTTTGAAATCAAATCAATCAATGAATTTTTAATTTTTTTTGTTTTCCATAAAGTCAGATCTTAGTTTACTTTATTGTAATTTTTTTCACTTTTCTCCTTTAATTTTCAGGATTTCCATTTTTGTATTAAATTGGGGATTTTGAAACTTGTTGTTTTCTAAGTTTTTTTTAGTTAAATGTCCAATTCACTTATCTGCTTTTTCTCTCTTTTATTGATATACACATTATATTGTGACAGAGGCTGGCACTAAAGAAAAAGTGCCAGACTGAAGAGTAGGTGAAATTGATCACTTCAATGGGGGAGGGGCCCCAGGAGTGAAATCGGAAGGAGGAAAAGACTCAGGGGCTGAGAGATCAGTGAGGGTCTCTCCATCTTGAGAAGCCAAAGAGAGAAGGTAGGAAAAAGACTTTCTCATGAGGGTTTTTTTTCCTGCTGGTGACTAGAAATCTTTCCCCCCAACACTTCCCAATTGAAGGGACTTCTGAAGAGAAACCTGAGCAGACTTTACCTCAGCTCCTGTTGCCCAGGGGTGAGTCAACCTGACTTTCTCTCAGGGGGCTCAGGCTTCCAAGGCCTGAGTTCCCCCCAAACTCAAGGAGGGAGAGGAAAGGGTTTAGATAGAGACAGGGATCCCTTTTTCCCACTTTCCTTTTCCCATTCTTCCCTGCCCTTTATTCCTTTTGTATTACCTGATTGAGTTAACATTAAAAGTTATCTGTTCCCGAAGCTGAGTGTGAGTGAATGGATCAAGGGGAGAACTTTTGACCTGGGAGTTCTTAAATTTCTCTATATCCCTGAGAGTTTTTATTTTAGAATCTCTTTTAGGTAGTGGCCAGTGAATTTACTCTCTTATTCTAATATATAAGTGCCCTTTTCCTTGATCATTTCTTGAAATATGATATCTATGCTCTTTGACAGTTCTTAAGATATCTCTCTTGTGGCAGCAGCTGGGAGGCTCAGTGGATTCAGAGCCAGGCCTACAGGTGGGAGTTCCTAGTTTCAAATCTGGCCTCAGATTTCCTAGCTTTGTGACTGGGCAAATTGTTTAACCCCCATTACCTAGCCGTTACCACTTTTCTGTGTTAGAACAAATATATAGTATTAAGTCTAAGGCAGAAGATAAGGTTTTAAATTTAAAAAAAAAAAAAAATATATATATATATATATATATATATATATATATATCCTGAATTTATTTTCAGGTCAATAGTTTTTCCAATGAAATATTTCACATTTTCCTCTTCTTTTCATTCTTTTTATGTTGTTTTATCATTTCTTTATTAAATTTTATTTGTAATTACATGCAGAAAAAAATTTCAATAATTATTTTCTTATATTTTGTGATTCAGTTTCTCTTCCTCCCTTCTGACCCTACTGCTCCTCAAAGCAGTAAATAGTCTGATAAAGTTTATAATAGTGATTACTGGTTCAATAGTTTTAGGGTTGTTTGGGTATGGTTCCATGTTGCTTTTCAGAATGATTATATGAGTTCATAGTTCCACCAACAATGCATTAGTGTCCCAATTTTCCCACATCCCCTCCAATATTTATCATTTTTCTTTTTGGTCATATTAGCTTTGGTCATATTAGGAGTATCTCACAGTTGTTTTAATTTACATTTCTCTAATTAATAGTGATTTGAAGCATTTCCTCATATGATTATAAATAGGCTTTAATTTTTTCATCTGAAAACTGCCTGTTCAAATTCTTTGACTATTTATCATTTGAGGGAATACTTAGTACTCTTATAAATTTGACTCAGTTCTCTATATATTTGAAAAATGAGGCCTTTGTCAGATACACTATATTTTTTCCCCTTAATATGTTGTTTCCCTTCTAATCTTAATTACATAGGTTTTATTTTTACAGAAACTTTTTAGTTAAATGTTGTTGTGATTAAAATAGTGGTAGATATAAATTGTGGCTGATAATAGAGTAGATGGCTTAAATTGTGACTGAAGAAATATGTTTTCAAGACAGTGTCTTGTTTAAATCAAATATAAGGTGGTTGCCAGGGAAGAATTCCCAATTATTAAATATACCCAAGTCAGCTGGGTTTTATAGAGATTTTAGTTAATACAAATGTGGAATTAAAGAAAAGGAGAGAAAGAGAGAAAAGGGGAATAATGAGAAAAGGATAGGCCGGCCCAGGGCAGCCCTGGCCAACCCAGTCCTAAGCCCTAAGAGAAAGATCAGTCAGTCCTTAATCACTCACCACAAGATCTGTCCAAGCAAGGATTCTAGTGACACCAGGCCAGCTTCATCTCAGCTGACTTCACCAGCTCAATCCTGAATCTGAATCTGAATCAGAATGTTTCCAAGAGAGTCCCCAGAGAGACCCTTCAAGGCAGCCTTGGCCAGCTGCCTCCTTCAATTCAGCCTTTCCCAGCTGACTCCTGAATCTGAATGTGAATCTGAATGTGAATCTGAATGCCTCTCAGCTCCCTTTCTGAGCTCCTTTTAAAGGGAAATTTCTCCTATGTCACCTCCCCTAAATTCTTACATCTACCAATCACAGTAGACGTTTTCCAAAGGACAGACCATTCTTAATTCACACCTAAGAAGGCTTGAACTTTTGAGTAATTCACCCTTGAGTAAGTTCTCACCTCTTTGCCTTTTGCAAGTTCACAAGTTGCCTGACCTTTATAGGTACTTAGCACCCTTTTGTATTCATTCTAAAAATAGGCACAGCTTAAGAACTTTTTGCCTTATTATAAGTATGGATTTAAGTTCTTTTCATTGTTCAGCAAAGAGTTTACAACTTTACCTTCCCCTAAAGTATGCTTAAGTAGGGGTGGAGTAGAGGTCTTCACATTTCTGATCTAAGTTCCTTCATTGTTCAAAGTGGGGAATGGTCTTAACCCAACCTTATGAAGTAGGGTCTGAGAATTTTTAAGGTTCACAATGTATTCAAAATTATCCATTTCATTTTCATTTCTTATTTGATCATAAATTCTCCCTTTATGCATAAGTCTGACAGGTAAACTTTTCTACTTTCTCCTAATATGTTTATGGTATCCCCCTTTATTTCTAGATCAAGCATCCATTTGGACTCTGAATGGTTTATGGTATAAGACATTGGACTATGCCTAGTTTCTGCCATATTGTTTTCCCATTTTCCTAGGAGTTTTTATCAAGTAGTGAGCTCTTCCCTCAATTGCTTAAATCTTTGGATCTAGGTTACTATGGTCATTAATTACTATATGTTGATTTCCCAATCTTTTTCATTGATCTACTACTTTCGGTGTTACCCAATACCAAATTGTTTTGATGATTATTTTATAGTATAGTCTGGGATCTGGTAGGCTAGGCTACCCTCCTTTATATTTTTTCAATAATTCACTTGGAATCTTTGACCTTTTCTTTTTCCAGATGAATTTTTAAAACTTTTTTCTAGTTCTAGGAAATATTTTTGGATTGGTTTGATTGGTATAGCATTAAATAAGTAAATTAATTTAGGTAGTATTGTCATCTTTATTATATTGACTCATTATATCCATAAGTAATTGATATTTTTCTAATTGTTTAGGCCTGACTTTATTTGTGTGAAAAATGTTTTTTTTATTGTGTTCATATAGTTACTGAATTTCTTCTGATAAGCATACTTCTGGGTATTTTGTATTATTTAGTTATTTTAAATTGAATTTCCTTTTCTATCTCTTGCTGTTGAACTTAATTGGTGGCAAATGTAAATGCTGATGATTTATGTGGGTTTATTTTATATCCTGTAATTTCGCTAAAGTTGTTAATCTTGTTTTTTTGGTTGATTCTCTAAGGTTCTTTATGTATACTGTTGTAGTGAAAATTTTCACCTTTTAAGATTATTATAATATTGAACAATGGCTGCCAAGGAATTTACTTATGAAATTCCTAAAATGAAACACTCAAGTCAGAATGGAGTTTATGGAGGTTTAATCACAATGGGAGTAGGGAAAAGCAGAGGGAGAGAAGGAGAGAGGAGAAAAGGGAAAGGGGCTACTCAACCTCTGACCAAGGCAGAGGAAGTTTAGGCCCAAAGGGCCAAGGTGGAAGGAATCAGTCCTTGACTCACGTGACCAATCTGAAGGGAAGCTGTCTGCGGGCCTCCTCTCTCTTCAAGCTTCTAACCCGAACTGGCGTCTCGCCCTGTCTACAGGAAGTGAGCGAATTCCAGAGGCTGCTCTCTCCATCACTTTCTGTGCCTCACATGTGCCAATGGTGGCTCAAGCTTGGCTTAGGACAGCCCAGGTGGGCAGTTAGTTATTTCTGATTTGTCATTGACTAGCACATGCCCGTGTAGTGTGGGTGTGCACAATTTTGGGGTTCTAGACCAAGATGGAGATTTTAAAATTCACAATACTATCATATCATTTGCAAAGAATGATAGTTTTGTTTCCTCATTGCTTATTCTAATGCCATAAAATTTTTTCTACTCTTATTCACAAAGCTACCATTTCTAGTATAATACTAAAAGTAGTAATGATAATGGGCATCCTTGTTTCACCCCTGATTTTTTTGGGAAGGATTCTAATTCAGCCTTATTACAGATAATGCTTGCTGATGGTTTAAGATAGATTCTCTTTAGCACTTTAAGAAAAACTCATTTTCTTCCAATAATGGTTGTTGTATTTTATTAAAGGGCTTTTTTCTGCATATGTATGGTCAATTATGCTAATAGTTTCCCTAGTATTGAATGATCCTTGATTTCTGTAATAAAACCCATCTGGTCACAATATATAATCCTAGTAATATAATGCTGCAATCTCTATGCTAGTATTTTATTTTAAATCTTTGCATCATTATTCATTAGAGAGATTGGTTTATAGTTTTCTTTCTCTATTTTATCTCTTCTTGGTTTAGGTATCAGCACCTTATTTTTAGGCATTTTATAATTTTGTAAAAATTCATCTATTTCACTTAGATTCCCAGATTTATTGATATATAGTTGGACAAGATAGTTTCCCAATAATTGCTTTCATTTCTTCTTCATTGGATGAGATTTCACCTTTTTCATTTTTGATGCTGATGATTTGGGCTTCTTTTTTTTTTTTAATTTTTAAACATTATTTTATTTGGTCGTTTTCATATATTATTCACTGGAAACAAAGATCATTTTCTTTTCCTCCCCTCCCCCCCGACCTTTCCCTCTCCCATAGCCGACGCATGATTCCACTGGTTATCACATGTGTTCTTGACTCGAACCCATTTCCCTGTTGTTGGAATTTGCATTATAGTGTTCATTTAGAGTCTCTCCTCAGTCTTATCTCCTCCAACCCTGTAGTCAAGCAGTTGCTTTTCATCGGTGTTTTTACTCCCACAGTTTATCCTCTGCTTGTGGGTAGTATTTTTTAGATCCCTGCAGATTGTTCAGGAACATTGCATTGATACTAATGGAGAAGTCCATCACCTTCGATTGTACCACAATGTATCAGTCTCTGTGTACAATGTTTTCTTGGTTCTGCTCCTTTCGCTCTGCATCACTTCCTCGGGCTTCTTTTTTAAAATCAAAGTAATTGATAGTTATATTTCCCCCCTTAAAACCAGCTCCTTATCTTATTTATTAGCTCATTTGTATCTTTCATTTTTATTTATCTTTCCTTTGATTTTCAAGATTTCCAATTTGATGTTTATTTGGGGATTTAAAAATTTTCTCCTAGTTTTTTAGTTGTATGTCCAATTCATTGATTTGCTCTTTCCCTATTTTGCTGATGTAAACATTTAGAGATAAAAATTTCCCCCTAAGTATAGCTCCTATAAAGTCTAGTATGTCATCTCCTAATTGTCACTCACTTTAATGAAATTACTGATTGTTTCTATATGTTTTTGATTCACTCGTTATTTACTATGAGAGTATTTAGTTTCCAATTAATTTTAGATGTTCTTTTGCCTTTTGTTTAAAGTAATTTTTTATTGTTTTATGGTCTAAAAAGGATGCATTTTACATTTCTGCTTTTCTACATTTAGTTGTAAGACTTTTGTGTCCTATTTTTTGGTCATTTTTTGTGAAGATGCCTTGTACCCCTTTAGTACAAGGCATATTCCTTTCTATTCCGATTCAGTTTTCTCCAGAATCCTACCATATCTAACTTTTGTAAAGTTTTATTTATCTGCTTAACTTTTTTCTTGTTAATTTTTGGTTGGATTTATCTATGTCTGAGAGGGGAAGATTGAGATCCCTCACTTGTAAAATTTTACTATTTTCTCTTATAATTCTTATAACTTCTCCATTAGAATTCTGGATGCTATGCTATTTGGTGCATGTGTTTAGTGTTGATATTGTTTCATTGTCTATGGTGCCTTTTATCAAGAAGTGATTTCCTTCATCTCTTTTAAATTCATCAATTTCTACTTTTGCTTATTATCATAATTTCTGCCCTTACTTTATTTTACTTTGTCTGAAGCATAATATAGTCTTCTTCAGCTCTCTTTTTTTAAATTATTCTACATGTGTCTCCTTGTTTTAAATGTGTTTCTTGTGGACTGCATATTGTGAGATTTAGGGGTTTTAATCACTCCGATATATTTATACATTTTATGAGTGCGTTCATCTCATTTACCTTCACAATTATCATTACTAATTGTGTTTCCCTCCATCTTGTTTTCCACCTGTTTACTCTTCATTCTCTTTCCTTTTAGTCTTTCTTTGCTCACATATGTTTTGTTTCTAACCACCGTGTCCCCCAGTTCACCCCACTTTTGTTCATTCCCACTCCCTTCTCTTATTCCCCTTTCCATCCTACATCTCTGTAGTGTAAGGCAGGTTTCTATAGCTGGCTGAATGTGGGGTTTGTTTCCATTTTAAGTTAATTCCAATAACAGTAAAGGTCAAACATTGTCTGCCTTGTCCTCCCATCTTCTACACAGCATTGACTCTTAGGTACCACTTAATGTGAGATAATACACCCCTTTGGTCTTTCCTTTTCTCTTCTCCCTGTATGTTATTTCCCTTCTCTTGATTGTTTTTTGGATATCAACTGATCATGTATATATATAAAAAATCTTAATTATCACACTTCCAAGTATGAATATACAGAATTCAATCTTATTGAAAGCCTTAAATTTTTACTTTAATGTTTACATTTTTATGCTTCTCTTTTGTGTCAAATTTGGTCATTGAATTTTCTTTTGAACTCTGGGTTTAAAACAAAAAATTCCAGAGAATAAGAGGCAGAGTCAAGATGGCAGCGTAGAGGCAGTGAAAGTTCAGACTTCTGAAAACCCTTCCTTACAGATTACAAACTAAATGCTCCTATGGGTCTGAAAATCAAACCTAACAAA
This sequence comes from Monodelphis domestica, assembly GCF_027887165.1. Taxonomy (NCBI): domain Eukaryota; kingdom Metazoa; phylum Chordata; class Mammalia; order Didelphimorphia; family Didelphidae; genus Monodelphis; species Monodelphis domestica. Next base: position 349,880,325 of record NC_077229.1, on the reverse strand, counting down.
AAGACAGAGCCAAGGAATACTCCTGCAGGACTCAACTTAAAAGGTACACCCCACACACACAAAAAAGCCTGAATTTGAAAACACTAAGGTGTAAGGGGAAGGAAGAAGGAAGATCCCAGCCCCACCCCCCCTCCACCTGGAGTGCTAAGCCTCCATGGCAGCTGGAACCTCTGGGCGGGCAAGGGTGCTGGTCTGGGGGGAGTACTTTTGGGCAAAGCTGTGCCAGGCTTAGAGCGTCGAACACAGGCAGTGGGAAAGCAATTGGAGAAGAAACACAGAGTGTAGAGCTCAGAGCAGGTAGTCAAGTTGCAGCAGCCCAGACACTCCATATTGCCCCTCACCTTACTGAGGTTTTGGCATCAGGGAACATCCAGCTGAACCCAGCTGGACTTAATCCCATCAAAGCTTTCAGAGGGCAGGGAAGCTCAAATTCCAACACCGTCCCCCACAAACTGCACTGATAGATTACTGACTAACCTCCGAGGGTGAAGACTGACAGAAAAGCCTAAAACCACACACACACACACACACACACACACACACACAAAAAAAAAAAATTAGAGGAACATGAGCACAGGCAACTGCAGGGAATAAAGAAGGGGTAAATATGAGCAAACAACAGAAAAAGAAAAAAATAAATTACAATTAATACCTTCTATGCAGGCAAAGAACAAAGAGCAAATAGAACAGAGAAGGATGAGGGAACGCCAAGTCAAAAAAAAAAACAGAAACCCCATGAACTGGATACAGGCTTTGGAAGAACTTAAAATACAATTCAAAACACAATTAAGAGAGGCTGAAGACAATTGGGAAAAGAACTTAAAAAGTATAGTAAGTCATCTGGAAACAGAGGCACTTGAATTAAAACAAGAAAATAGTCTCTTGAAAGCCAAAATTAACCAGCTTGAAAATGAGGCAAATGAAATGAAAGATGACCTCCAAAGAAATATCAGACCAGAAGGAGGATGACCAAAAGGTCAGGGATGAAATCCAGTTTTTAAAAACCAGAATACAACAACTAGAAGCAAGTGACTTCAAGAGGCAGCAGGACAAAATAAAACAAAATCAAAAGAATGAAAAAATTGAGGAAAATATGAAGCACCTCATTTACAAAACAGAAGATTTAGAAAATTGTTCCAGGAGAGACAACTTAAGAATCATTGGTGTACCGAGAGACCATGACAAAAGAAAAAGCCTGAACATCATACTACAGGAAATTATCCAATAAAACTACCCTGATATTCTAGAACAAGAGGGGAAAGTGGAGATTGAAAGAGTCCACAGATCAACTCCTATACTTAATCCCCAACTGACAACAACCAGGAATGTTATAGCCAAATTCAAGAACTAACAGACCAAGAAAAAAATATTACAAGCTACTAAAAAGAAGTCATTCAGATAGCACGGAACCACAGTAAAGATAAAAGGGGATATGGCTGTGTCTATACTGAAGGACTGAAAGGCATAGAATATGATATTCTGGAAAGCAAGGGAACTACATCTACAACCAAGAATCAATTACCCAGCAAAATCGACTATATTCTTGTTTTTTAAACCCTTACCTTCCTTCTTGGAGTCAATACTATATATTGGCCCCAAGGCAGAAGAATGGTAAGGGCTAGGCAATGGGGGTCAAGTAACTTGCCCAGGGTCACATAGCTGGGAAGTGTCTGAGGCTAGATTTGAACCTAGGACATCCCATCCCTAGGCCTGGCTCTCAATCCGATGAGCTACCCAGCTTCCCCCAAAACTGACTATATTCTTACAGAGGAAAGTATGGTCATTTAACAACAAAGAAGAACTCCAAGTATTTTTAAAGAAAAGACCAGACCTGAACAGAAAATTTGATGCCCAAGCACAGAACTCAAGAGAATCATCAAAATGTAATTAAGAAAGAAGGGGAAAAAGAAAAACAAAACAAAACAAAAACCTTTTTTTTAAGAGAACCAATAAATTAAAAATTAAATTAAATTAAAAATACCTATACGAAAAGAAGTTATTGGTAACTCTTAAAAATGTTTATTATCACCTGGGCAGCTAGAAGAATAACACTTAGAGGGAAGAGTGACAAACTATATAGGATGAAATGTATGTAAATATATGTATGCATAAATACATATATGTGTGTATGTGTATACACAACTAGAGCTTATAAAAGGAGGTTAATAATAAAATAAATGGGAAAAGAAACAAATGGGGTTAAATTTATATGTCACAAAGAAGCTCATGGCGGGAGGGGGAAGAACATTAAAAGATTGGAAGGGTAAAGAGTTTGGAGATAGGAAATATTCAACTCTTACATGCATTGAAATTGATTCAAAGAGGGAAGAACAATCAAATACATTGGGGCAGAGAATTGATTTGTGCCCTATAGGGAAGTAAAAGGATAACAAATTGACTGGTGGGGAGAGGGGCAGTACAAGGGAGAGAGGGGGGCTTTAAAAAGACTGTAAAGAAAATAAATGGGGAATATGAAGGGGGGGGTTGAAAGGGAAGTAAAATAAGGGTGGGAATTAGGGGGATCAGTTAAAAACAAAACATTGGTGTTGAAGGAAATAGTGAAAAAAGAAAAGGCAGGACTAGGAGTGGAAATCAAAATGCTGGGAAATATATAGCTGATAATCATAACTCTGAATTTGAATGGAATGAACTCACCCATAAAACACAAGTCAATAGCAGAGTGGATTAGTAACCAAAACCCTACCATATGTTGTCTACAAGAAACACAAATGAGGAAGGTAGGTATGCATAGGGTAAAAGTAAGAGGATGGAGCCAAATATATTGGGAATCAACTGACAAAAAGAAGGAAGGAGTAGCAATCATGATATCTGACAAAGTCAAAGTAAAAATAGACCTAGTTAAAAGAAATAGGAAAGGTAATTACATCCTGATAAAAGGTAGCATAGACAATGAGGAAATATCAGTACTCAACATGTATGCACCAAATGGCATAGTATACAAATTTCTAAAGGAGAAACTAGTGGAGCTCAAGGATGAAATAGATAGCAAAACTATACTAGTGGGAGACCTGAACATTCCTCTAGCAGAACTAGCTAAATCAAACCTAAAAATAAATAAGAAAGAGGTAAGAGAAGTGAATGAAATCTTAGAAAAATTAGAGTTAGTAGATATGTGGAGAAAAATAAATAAGGACAAAAAGGAATATACCTTCTTCTCAGCAGCACATGGTGCATTCACAAAAATTGACCATGTATTAGGGCATAAAACATTGCAAATGAGTGCAAAAGAGCAGAAATAATAAATGCAACCTTCACAGATCACAATGCAATGAAAATAATAATTAGTAAAGGTACATGGAAAGGCAAATCAAAAATTAATTGGAAATTAAACAATACGATTCTCCAGAATTGGTTAAAGAACAAATCATAGAAACAATTAATAATTTGATTGAAGAAAATGACACTGATGAGACATCCTTTCAAAATCTATGTGATGCAACCAAAGCAGTACTCAGAGGAAAATTTATATCCTTGAGTTCATATATTAACAAATTAGAGAAGGCAGAGGTCAATGAATTGGGCATGCAAATTAAAAGACTAGGAAGTGAACAAATTAAAAACCCTCAGATAAAGGCTAAATTAGAGATCTTAAGAATCAAAGGAGAAATTAATAAAATTGAAAGTCAAAGAATTATTGATTTATTAAATAAGACTAGAAGCTGGTACTTTGAAAAAAAACAAACAGAATAGACAAAGTACTAATCAATCTAATTTTTTAATAGTATTTTATTTGATCATTTCCATGCATTATTCATTAAAGGCAAAGATCATTTTCTTTTCCTCCCTCCCACCCCCCGTAGCCGACGCATGATTCCACTGGGTATCACATGTGTTCTTGATTCGAACCCATTGCCATGTTGTTAGTATTTGCATTAGAGTGTTCATTTAGAGTCTATCCTCTGTCATGTCCCCTCAGCCATTGTAGTCAGGCAGTTGCTTTTCCTCGGTGTTTCTACTCCCTCAGTTTGTCCTCTGCTTATGGACAGTGTTTTTTCTCCTAGATCCCTGCAGATTGTTCAGGGACATTACACTACCACTAATGGAGAAGTCCATTACGTTCGATTATACCACAGTGTATTAGTCTCTGTGTACAATGTTCTCCTGGTTCTGCTCCTCTCGCTCTGCATCACTTCCTGGAGGTCGTTCCAGTCTCCATGGAATTCCTCCACTTTATTATTCCTTTTTGCACAATAATATTCCATCACCAACATATACCACAATTTGTTCAGCCATTCCCCAATTGATGGGCATCCCCTCGTTTTCCAATTTTTGGCCACCACAAAGAGCGCAGCTATAAATATTTTTGTAAAAGTCTTTTTTGTCCATTATCTCTTTGGGGTACAGACCCAGCAGTGCTATGGCTGGATCAAAGGGTAGACATTCTTTTATCGCCCTTTGTGCATAGTTCCAAATTGCCCTCCAGAATGGCTGGATCAGTTCACAACTCCACCAGCAATGAATTAATGTCCCTACTTTGCCACATCCCCTCCAGCATTCATTACTTTCCATAACTGTCATGTTAGCCAATCTGCTAGGTGTGAGGTGATACCTCAGAGTTGTTTTGATTTGTATCTCTCTGATTATGAGAGATTTAGAACACTTCTTCATGTGCTTATTAATAGTTTTGATTTCTTTATCTGAAAACTGCCTATCCATGTCCCTTGCCCATTTATCAATTGGGGAATGGCTTGATTTTTTGTACAATTGATTTAGCTCTTTATAAATTTGAGTAATTAAACCTTTGTCAGAGGTTTTAATGAAGATTTTTTCCCAATTTGTTGTTTTCCTTCTGATTTTAGTTACATTGGTTTTGTTTGTACAAAAGCCTTTTAATTTGATGTAGTCGAAATTATTTATTTTACATTTTGTGATTCTTTCTATGTCTTGCTTGGTTTTAAAGTCTTTCCCTTCCCAAAGGTCTGACATGTATACTATTCTGTGTTTACCCAATTTACTTATGGTTTCCTTCTTTATGTTTAAGTCTTTCACCCATTTTGAATTTATCTTGGTGTAGGGTGTCAGGTGTTGATCAATTCCTAATCTCTCCCACACTGTCTTCCAATTTTCCCAGCAGTTCTTATCGAATAGTGGTTTTTTGTCCCAAGACCTGGGATCTTTGGGTTTATCGCATACTGTCTGGCTGAGGTCACTTGCCCCCAGTCTATTCCACTGATCCTCCTTTCTGTCTCTTAGCCAGTACCAAATGGTTTTGATGACTGCTGCTTTGTAATATAATTTGAGGTCTGGGTCTGCTAGGCCCCCCTCATTTGTGTTTTTTTTTCATTATTTCCCTGGATATCTTTGATCTTTTGTTATTTCAAATGAACTTTGTTATGGTTTTTTCTAAATCAGTAAAGAAATTTTTTGGGAGTTCCATGGGTATGGCACTAAAGAGATAAATAAGTTTGGGTAGGATGGTCATTTTTATTATATTGGCTCGTCCTACCCATGAGCAGTTAATGTTTTTCCAATTGCTCAAGTCTAGTTTTAGTTGTGTGGAGAGTGTTTTGTAGTTGTGTTCATATAGTTCCTGTGTTTGTCTCGGGAGGTAGATTCCTAGGTATTTTATTTTGTCTCAGGTGATTTTGAATGGGATTTCTCTTTCTAGTTTTTGCTGCTGAGCTGTGTTGGAGTAATCAATCTAATTTTAAAAAGGAAAGAAGAAAACCAAATTGACAGTATCCGAGATGAAAAGGGAGACCTCACCTCTAATGAAGAGGAAATTAAAAAATTAAGGCAATCATTAAAAATTATTATGCCCAATTATATGGCAATAAATATGGTGATCTAGGTGATATGGATGAATATTTACCAAAATATAAATTGTCTAGACTAACAGAGGAAGAAATAGACTACTTAAACAAACCCACATCAGAAAAAGAAATTGAACAAGGCACCAAAGAATTCCCTAAAAAAAAATTTCCAGGTCCAGATGGATTCACAAATGAATTCTATCAAACTTTCAAAGAACAACTAATCCCAATATTATACAAACTTTTTTACAGAATAAGCAAAGAAGGAGTTCTACCAAATTCCTTTTATGACACAAATATGGTACTGATTCCAAAGCCAGGCAGGTCAAAGACAGAGAAAGAAAACTATAGACCAATCTCCCTAATGAATATAGACGCAAAAATCTTAAATAGGATACTAGCAAAAAGACTCCAGCAAGTCATCACAAGGGTTATCCACTATGACCAGACAGGATTCATAACAGGAATGCAAGGATGGTTCGATATTAGAAAAACCATCCACATAATTGACCATATTAACAAGCAAACCAACAAAAATCACATGATTATCTCAATAGATGCAGAGAAAGCCTTTGATAAAATACAATACTCATTCCTATTGAAAACACTAGAAAGTATAGGAATAGAAGGGTCTTTCCTAAAAATAATAAATAGTATATATCTAAAATCATCAGCAAACATCATCTGCAATGGGGATAAACTAGAAGCCTTCCCAATAAGATCAGGAGTGAAACCTTATTATCACCTCTATTATTTATCATGGTACTAGAAACACTAGCAGTAGCAATTAGAGAAGAAAAAGAAATTGAAGGTATTAAAATAGGCAATGAGGAGACCAAGCTATCACTCATTGCAGATGATATGATGGTCTCCTTAAAGAATCCTAGAGAATCAACCAAAAAGCTAGTCTAAATAATCAATGACTTTAGCAAAGTCGCAGGATACAAAATAAACCTGCATAAGTCATCAGCATTTTTATATATCTCCAACCCAATTCAGCAGCAAGAATTAGAAAGAGAAATCCCATTTAAAGTCACTTGATACAATATAAAATACTTAGGAATCTATCTGCCAAGACAAACACAGGAACTATATGAACACAACTACAAAACACTCTCCACACAATTAAAATTAGATCTAAACAATTGGAAAAACATCTATTGCCCATGGTTAGGATGAGATAACATAATAAAAATGACAATCCTACCCACATTAATTTACTTATTTAGTGCCATACCCATTGAACTTCCAAAACATTTTTTTACTGAATTAGGAAAAAGCATAACAAAGGTCATTTGGAAGAACAAAAGATCAAGGATATCCAGGGAAATCATGAAAAAAAATGTGAAGGAAGGAGGCCTTGCAGTCCCAGATCTCAAACTATACTATAAAGCAGTGGTCATCAAAACAATTTGGTACTGGCTAAGAGACAGAAAGGAGGAATAGACTTAGGGTAAATGACCTCAGCAAGACAGTCTATGATAAGCCCAAAGATCACAGCTTTGGGGACCCAAAACCACTATTTGATAAAAATTGCTGGGAAAATTGGAAGACAGTTTGGTAGAGATTAGGTTTGGATCAACATCTTGTACCCTGCATCATGATAAACTCAGAATGGGTGAATGACTTGAATATAAAGAAGGAAACTATAAGCAAATTAGGTGAACACAGAATAGTATACATGTCAGATCTTTGGGAAAGGAGAAACTTTAAAACCAAGGAAGAGCTAGAAAAAAATCACAAAATGTAAAATCAATAATTTTGATTTCAACAAATTAATTTTTTTGTACAAACAAAACCAATGTAACCAAAATTAGAAGGGAAGCAACAAATTGGGAAACAAATCTTCATAACAAATACCTCTGACAAAGGTCAAATTACTCAAATTTATAAAGAGCTAAATCAATTGTACAAAAAATTAAGCCATTCTCCAATTGATAAATGAGCAAGGGACATGAATAGGCAATTTTCAGTTAAAGAAATCAAAACTATTAATAAGCACATGAAAAAGTGTTCTAAATCTCTTATAATCAGAGAAATGCAAATCAAAACAACTCTGAGGTATCACCTCACCCCTAGCAGATTGGCTAACATGACAGCAATGGAAAGTCATGAATCCTGAAGGGAATGTGGCAAAGTCGGGATATTAATGCATTGCTGGTAGAGTTGTGAATTGATCCAACCATTCTGGAGGACAATTTGGAACTATGTGCAAAGGTCACTAAAAGACTGTCTGACCTTTGATCCAGCCATAGCACTGCTATATTTGTACCCCAAAGAGATAAGAAGGAAAAAGTCGTGTACAAGAATATTCATAATTATGCAGTTTGTGGTGGCAAAAAATTGGAAAATGAGGGGATGCCCTTCAGTTGGGGAATGGTTGAACAAATTGTGCTCAAAGGAATAATAAACTGGAGGAATTCCATGAGAACTGGAATGATCTCTAGGAATTGATACAGAGAGAAAGGAGAAGAACCAGGAGAACATTCTACAGAGACTGTGGCACAATTGAATGTAATGGACTTCTCCATTAGTGGCAATGCAGTGATCCTGAACAACTTGCAGTGATCTACAAGAAAGAACACTATCCACATTCAGAGGAAAAACTATGGGAGTAGAAATACAGAAGAAAAACAACTGCTTGATTACATGGGTCGAGGGGCCATGGCTGGGGATGTAGTCTCTAAATGAACATCCTAATGCAAACACCAACAACATGGAAATAGGTTTTGATAAAGGACACATGTAATATCCAGTAAAATTGCGCATCAGCTATGGGAAAGGTGGGTGGAGGGGAGGGAGGGAAATAATATGATTTTTGTAACCAAGGAATAATGTTCTAAATTGACTCAATTAAATAAATAAATAAAAACTACAAAAATAAACAAATTAATTAATTCAAGTATACTAGAAGAGAAAAAAAAATTCCAGATAGGATGTCAATAAAAATTTTAATATTAATTTTTCTGATTTTGAAATCCATGTTTTCTCTCTCCCTCCCATTTATCCCCCTTTCCCAGACTGTAGGTAATATAAGTTATGCATATATTATCAGATAATAATACATTTTGATATTCATCATGTTGTAAAATAAGATACATATTGCTTACACTAGTGAAAAATTCATGGAGGAAATAATAATAAGAATGCATCTAAACTCTGTTTCTTCTATGGCAGTGGATATCACTTTTTGTCATGAGTCTCTTGGAGTTGTCCTGGATCCTTGCCTTGTTGGTAATAGTTATCATTTACAGTTGATCATCATAAAGTATTGTTGTTACTATGTAGAACATCCTGCTGGTTCTACTCACTTCACTTTGTATCACTTCATATAAATCTTTCCCTTTTTTTGTAACCATCTTATTTGTCAGTTATTATGGTTCAGTAGTACTCCATTAACAAGCATACACCACAACTTGTTTGGCCATTCCCCAACTGATGGACATCCTTTCATTTTCCAGTTCTTTGACACACAAAAAAAAGCTATTATAAATAATTTTGTAAAAGTAGATTCTTTTTCCCTATCTTTAATTTCATTGGGATACAAAATCAGTAGTGCTATTGCTGGGTCAAAGTATATGCATAATTTGATGGCCCTTTGGACATAGATTGTTCTCCAGAATGGTTGTATCAGTTCTCAGCTCTACCAGTAGGATATTATTGCCCCAATTTTTCCACATCCCCTCTAACATTTATCATTTTCCTTTCTTGTCTTTGTAACCAGTCTGATAGGTGTTGGGTGGTATTTCTGCGTTGTTTTAATTTGCATTTCTCTAATCTATAGTATTTTGGAATATTTTTATATGACTAAAGATAATTTAATTTCTTCATCTGAGAAATGCCTGTTTATATCCTTTGACCATTTATCAGTTGGGAAATGCTTTGTATTTTTTATAAATTTGAATCCATTCTCTATGTTTGAAAAATGAAGCTTTTATCAGAAAGTCTTGATATAAAGATTATCCCTCTTTATTATTTGCCTTTTAATCTTGGTTGCATTGATTTTATTTGTGCAAAAACGTTTTAATTTAATATAGTCAAAGCTATCTATTTTCTATCTCATAATGTTCACTATGTCTTGTTTTGAACTAAATTCTTCCCTTATTCATAGGTCTACCAGTTAAACTATTTTGTGTTTTACAAATTTGTTTATGATATCACCCTTTATTTAGAACATGTATCCATTTTGACTTTACCTTGGTATGTGACACGAGGTGTTGGTCTATGACTAATTTCTGCCATACTGTTTTCCAGTTTTCCCAGTGATTTTTGTCAAATGGGGAATTCTTCTTCTAAAAGCTTAGGTCTTTGGTTTTGCCAAATATTTGGTTGCTGTAGGATTTAAATTAATGTCCAATACTCCAAGTATTCTATTTTATAAATTTCATTAATAATTCCTTGAAGTAAAGGAATAAAAAGGTAATTATCTAACAAAATATAAGGCCATGTGAGTAGATTCTCCTGCCACTCACCTCATGGCACCTCCACCAAACAAGATCACAGGAAGAGAGCGTGAGAGGCAGGGCTACCCAAAATTTATATCTTGCCTACATCAGCACTTAACATGAGAAGGAGTGTGGAATCCTGGGTGTTGTAGTTCTGGAGTTCAGATTCCAATTACACATTCCTATGGTCATTTACTGAGAACTCTGCAGAGAAGGTCTTGTTAATCTAATGCATGGAGGGTTGCAGTTGTTCAGTACATCTGGGAAAAGTTGGGTTCTGTCCAATCCCACTGTGGCTGGACCTTTTTTGACTGAGTTTCTCCCACTGTTACCTGCACTGGGTCATGCCTGGCCTCTGATCTGGCTGAATTCTGTGGAATTGCTTTCTTCTCACTGTCCCTTGTTCTGGATTGCATTGGTTTCTGCTCTTCTCCTTTGTTGGATAGACAGAACTGACTATGCTCTTTCCCCTGCCACATGCACTGTTTCCTGTCTGAGTTCTACTGGGATTTGTTTAATGCCCTCTTTGTACCCAAATGAGTTTTTCTTGCTGTTTCTCCATGTTGTTCTGGGCCAGAGCATTGCTTCACTTCTTCTGTTGGTTCTGCCACTCCAGGATCCATTTTGAAGCATTCTGTTTTGCTTTTGTTATTTGGAGGGTGGCTGGTGCCATCTTGGTAACTGGAAGAGCTATTTGTTTTGTTTTGGTCAGGAATACCTAGAAGTCTTCATTAAATATCACTTTTCTTCCTTCATTACTTTGACTGTCTGTTGAGGTTCTACTCTGATCCTGGGCATGGAGGTGGGGTATATGCATGAAGGGAGCAATGTGCCAAGCATACAGTGTAACCTGCTCTGGTGATTAGGTTAGTTTTGGTTTTCTTTGGGTTCCTCAGTGTGCATTTCCAGAGAATGGACTGCCTGGCTTCTTGCGGGGAGGCTTGTGACAATTTTTTCTGGCTAGATTCCACTCTCCTGCTTTCAGTTTCTTTGTCTCCTGTGTTGGGCTATTCTCTGCTCTGCAAATGTGTTGTCTTTGGGTCATATGGAAGTGGGTACAGCTAGGGCTGGGCTGCTTCTCCAACCTACCATCTTGTTACCTCAGGCTGTTTGGTAGTACATAGTGTCTCTCTCTGATCTGCTGTTTCATAGCCTCAGGCTGCTTGGCAAAGCCTTCTCTACTATGCCATTTCATTATCTCAGACCATTTGGCAACTCCTATAGCTGTTCTCCACTCAAATTTTTTTGTTAACTCAGGCCATGTGGAAGTGAGTAGGGCCAGCATTGAGCTGCTTCCCAACTCTACCAGTTTAGTTGCCTCAGACCTCTTGGTAGTGAGTAAGACTACTCCCCTACAGACTTCCTTGTTTGATACCTGAGGTAACATGGAAACACTCTGGGCTGGTGTACCTTCTGCAAGGTTCCCCCAGTGAGCATTCTGCAAACTCCCTTTGATATAGCATTCACTGGGCTACTTTCCCCTCTTACCCCAATGAGATGTGTCCCTCCTGCATTTCCTTTGTTTCGAGGTGCTTTGTTTTCTATTTTTGTGTGTTTGGAGGGTTTGGGTAAGATGAGCTTACTTTACTCTGCCATCTTAGCATCCAACATGCAACTCTTCTGTTCTATTGCTTCTTAATGTCTCATATAGTCATTAATTTCTTCCCAATTCTAATTTATTCTTCAGTGAACTTTTGTACCTCTTTTTCCATTTGGGCAATTGTTGCCTTTTAACAAGATAATATCATTATTGAAATTTTGTACCACTTTTTCCATTTGGCCAATTCTGTTTTTTAAAATATTTTCTTCACTATTTTTGTGTCTTTTTTACTAACCTGTCAATTATCTTTTCATAATTTTCTTCCCTTGTTTTCATTTCTTTACTTACTTTTTCCTCTACCATTCTCATTTTAACATTTTTTTTAGCTCTTTTAGTAGTTGTTGCTGGTATTGGTTCTGCTTAGCTTGTAACTGTTTTTGATCTTTCAAAAACTCTCCTGGTGTTTGTGTCTTTATTTTCTCTGTTCCTATAGTAACTTTTTATAATCATATTCTTTTTTTATTGTTTGCTCATTCTTAATTTTAATTTAATCTTAAATTTAAGCTCTGTTCCTGACATGGGATGGAGGTAGGGGCAGGGACACTGTCTCACACTTTAGGATTTTTGCAATCTTTTCATAGCTAGGAGTTTAAAAGGTTTTAGAACTTCCATGGTGGTGTGATCTGGGGGAAAGTGTGGCTACTATTTTCCTGTTCTCTGCTAAAGGCTTTATACATGAGAGCCCCTGATCCTTTGTTGTTGCAATCAATACTGTTCCTCATTAACCCTGCTCCCTTGGAACCAAAAGTGCTTTTGTCCTATAGTGTGACCCAAAAGTGTGTATAGACAATGGAGTTTTCAAACAATGTCTGGTCCTGTGTCCAATGCTAGAAGAGGGATCGCTTGTGATTTCTTTCTGGCCAGTTGTCTGCTACTCTTAAATTTTAGCTTTAGTGCCCCAAGAACTGCTGCTTCTTCTGACATCAAAACCTAGTCCTACCACTGGTGTTGCATCCATGTGGGCTGGTCAGTCTCCACTCCCATGTGGAGATATCCCTGATATCTCCTTCCACACTCCAAGTCATCTTGGGCTAGAAGAATGTCTCATCCTGCCCTTTTGTGACTGCCACCCTATAATTCTATTGGGGGCATTATTTTAAAATCATTTGGAGGGGAAATATTGAGAGAACTCAGCTGAATACTTCTTCTTCCATCATTTGACTTCTTCCTCACTCACAATTCTTTACACTAAATCTTGGATGAGATTCCTTTATCTTTCAGAACCAATATGGTTTTCCTATGATAATTCCTTCACCACTCTGCTACATACTCTCTCAGACTAACACCTCTGAGGCTAAATGCTAATGTTGCAGGATTAAATGGGCTTCTTTCCCCAAAGTGTCAAATAAAAACCTAAAAAAGAAGAGCATATCAAAGAAAAGAGGGTGATGAATAGTGTCAAAATCTGCAGAGAGGATAAGTAGGATGAGGATTGAGAAAAGGTCATTGGATTTTTCAATTAAGAGATCAGTATTAATTTTGGAGAGGTCAATTTGGTTTTAATGATTAGGTTTAAAGCCAAATTTTGCTATAATTTGGCCGATATCTCTCTATCTCTTCCACAAGAATATTAAGAGATACTAAATGATATGTTTTAATAAATAATATAAATAAATGTTTAATAAGATGTGGACAAACTATATCAACATTATTTTCACAAACTACCAATTTGGTAACCCTGATTAAAAAAAGGAAATAAAATTTCTTAGGCATGACCTGTTCTTGCTGAAGGTCTGCTTGCTCTTTTTAATTACTGCTTCTTTTACTATGGATTTATCAACAATCTTATAATGACCTAGAACTTATTCAGGAATAGAGGTCATGCTTGCTGGACTATACTTTGCAGATTATTCTCTTCCACATTTATTGACTCTACTCTGTCCCCATTGGGAAAATATTTACCCTGTTTTTCTAAGGACTGAGTATACAAGACAGATAATTGAAGATTTTCTAGATTAGCAGGATCTGAGTTTACTAGCAGAGCTTTCAAGAACTCAAGGTCACAGAAAATAATTTTACCACTCCTTGTTCAGTGCCATCATTTTCAGCGAATACCAGAAAAATAGAATTTATAAAATTTTAAATGTTATTTTATGAAACCAACCCAATTTGGAATGCTTGTGAGTTTGACAGGGATCTTATCTAATAAACACATAAAACCTGTGGCTACTCACAAAATTTGTTTATCAGATGAGACTACTCCAGAGTGAAAATGTTCCATAGCTCTTCAACCACCTAAAACTATAACTCATGAACCACTAACATTGTATGATTCTTTACAAATTAGTCAGAAGACATGATTAATTAAAGTCAAAGAATTTAATAAAAAATCATCATATAAATACCAATAAAATATTTCTTCCTTAAACCTGAGGCATACTCTTCATAAATACCCATCTCATTTGTTAGAAGGGACACATCTAGACAATGCACATGGTGAGGCACAAAGAACACAGAGAACCCCTATTCTGGATATGAATGAAGAAGCAAGTCATGCCTCTAACAAAGACAAAGATAAATACTCACATGCCTCAGGGAAGTTGCATTGTCTTGGAGGGAATAATATGTACATTTGTATAAGAATTTTTAAAAAATACAACATAATTGGGCTGAGGAGGAAAAAAGTTTTAGAAGAGGCTTCATATGGAAGATAGTTTGAGGTGAGTTTTGAAGGAAACTAGAAATTCTAAAAAGTATTTTGGGGTTGAGAAGACTTTGTATTTATTCTAATATGTATACAATACCACCTCCCACCCACATTGGAGTATTAGCTCCTTGAAGTCAGAGACCTTTTTACTTTTGTTGTCATATCTTCAATTGGTACAAAGACAATGCTAAAAGAGTCCCTTACCTCAAGGAGTTCACATTCTATTGGAAGAGACAGCATGCACATAAAATACAGACAAAATAAATGGAAGGCTATTTTTGGGGTGGGGCACAAGTTTCAATAGAGGGAGAGGGAAAGCTTGTGTAGAAGGTTTCTTAAGTAGATACTGAAGGAAAACAAGGAATTCTAAGAGGTTAATATGAGATGGGACAGTCTTGAATTTATTTTATATTTAATCTGTACATATTAATATAGATATATGATGTCTCCCCAATTGTATGAAAGGTCCTTGAAAGTAGGGGCTGATTCATTTTTGTCTTTTTTATCCTCAGCAGCTGGACAACAGAAAGTGCTTAATTAACATGGTTGATTGACTTGAAAGCAAATTCCAGGGTAAACTTTGTACACCTGGATCATGCACAATACCTATGGATGGATGATCACTCCATTGCAAAGTTGAACTTGTGATTCCTTGTCACTAGTTTTCTGCTCTCCAGTATGCCAACAGCTTTATTATCTACATGCCATTTCCTGTCTTAAAGGGAGAAAAACTGACTGGAATTTGTACATTCCTCTTTACAGGGCTCATCTGGAGGGAGTAGACAAGAGTGGGATTATTTCCTTCCAAATTTGCTGGGTGTGGCAGGACCAATGCTTTCCTGACAGTTTCCCTGACCCTAATACAACTTCCTCCCATACACAACCTGATAGAACTCGGATTCCCTGATGTCATTTGTGATTATATCTTCCCTTTAGAATTGACTTACTTTGTGAGAGTATCACTTTTTTGTGAGGTTTATCCAGATTATAGCAATTAAACTATTAGTCAGGCAACCCATCTTATCAGCATCACTAGGGTCCATCAGCTACTCTAGTCTTAATAAGAAATTCCATTTCTGAACCCAGTAGAGTTGATCTTCCCTTTGCATGAGAAGCAATTAAATTCCTTGTGGGTCACTCTAACTCTGATATTGGTCATAGCATTCTCTTCTGTCCACTTCTCTAAATTTCACAACTGAAACCATAATTGAAACCCATAATTGTTAATGTATGGGTTTCTTCATTTACTCATAGAATATAAGTTCCATGAGGGCAGGGACTTTTTATTTTTGCATTCCTATTCCCAGTGCCTAGCACTGTGCCTGGAATATAGTAATTACTTAATAACTACTTGATCAACTAATTTTGAAAATAATAACACTTTTGATGTATAGTCAGGATCTTTTTGTCAGAAAATTTCTTCCAAGGTGTAACATATATAAATTCACAAATCACATAATCTCAGAGTTAGAATAGACCTAACAGAGTCTGCAGTCTTACCTGCTCTTGAGAAGCAATCTTGTCTCCACAATTATTGATGAGTGTTCATTCAACCCTTGCTTGAAGTTTTCTAGTGAGGGGGAACACAACACCCCTGAGGCAGGCTATTCCACTTTGGACAGCTCTGTTAGAAAGTTTTTCCTTATATTGATCCTTAAATCTGCCTCCCTGCAACTCATTCCCATTGCTCCTTGTTCTTCCCTGTGGGGCCAAGTTAAACAAGTCTAATCCCTCTTTCATTTGTCAGCCTTTAAATATCTGTAGACAGCTATCATGTTACCCCAGAGTCTTCTTTTCTCCAGGCTAAATAAGCTTCACGTGGAACATGCCACAGACACCTGATCAGCATAGAAGACACAGGCTTTTAAAATAGCAGGAAGGCTGGGATCATTGAAAGGTATTGCTCAAATTCCAAAGTGAAATGTGACATAATCTCCTCTTATTGCTAATAGCTGTATCCCCTACCCAAGATGTGCACCATGAAGAACTACTAAATTGGTGGCCTTTCTAGTTGTATGTCAATCTAGTCATTGGGCTCATCCAGTCTGGATGGCTCGTTAAACTCATTTATTTCAAAATCCTTCCATTTTGTTTGAGGTTTCATTATGGCATGTCATGGTTTTGACAAAATTAGTACAAAATAAATTGTCAAGAACAGCATCTGAAGAACTTAACCTTTGATAGGAAATCCTTCTTCTTTTTGAACTCTATGAAGAATTGTTTGTGTAGACAAGCCATCTCTATTAGACAATAGGTGCAAAGCTTATATTTCCCTAAGCTTTTGTTCATTCCATTTTACATTCTCAATTTCACCTTCACAAAGTAAATAAAAAAAGGCTTTTCATGCTTGTAGGAATCCAACCTATTATAAAGTTTCCATATCTAGTAATCACAAATATTGACCTTGAAATCCCTGGGTACAACATTGGATGGTGACTTAAGAAAAGACATTTTTTGTTATTTTTTTAGTGTTGAATATTGCAGCTGGGCTTTTTAATCAGAAGGAAAGAGTCTGAATACCTAGGGGGAAAGTACTATGCACACACAGAAAGACAATGCTCATCTCTTCTGAATACATGATAATCGGAAAGAAGAGTGGTGCTGAGCAAGCAGAACACTCAGGATATTAAGTGAGGATGAAGGGAATAAACCATACAATCAAAACTGTTGGAAAAAAATCTCTACTGGCAACTTTAGAGATATTTTTACAATCTATTTTCAAAATATTATTGTAAAGAAATCAACACTAACATTTTAGTGGAAGAGTATTTCCTTCCTTTTTTTCTCTCTTTCTAAACAATAGTGACAGTCTTTTTGGACTCAGGAATTTGTGGAATCCCAGGTGATCTTTTTTTCTTCAAGAAAAAAAAAAGGACTGCTTAAGATCAAGTTCAGTATTCAAAATATGGTCAGTACTAGCATAGACTTCATTAAGACTAAATTAAGAGGGTCAGTATTCTAGGAAAAGGGAAATGGCAATCCCACAATTCCTTGTCCTGATCAGATGACATTTGAACTTTTGTGTTCATTTTTGAAATACATTTTAGAAAGGATATTGAAAAACTGGAGATCATCCCAAAAGAACTGCCCTAGGTAGTTAAAGGCCTTGAGATCATGCCACATGAAAATCAGTGGAAGGAACAAGAGGGCAGAAGAAAACCCAGGAGGATGACTGTAATTTCCATTGATACTGTTATTGTCTGTTGTGTGAATATGATATTAGATAGGGTAGAATGAGGAGTGAGTGGATAAAAGCTTACATCCTCTTAATTTAAGAAGGAATTCTCAACAATTAGAGCCATCTAAAGCTAATGCATATCATGGGACACTTTGGGGCTGTAATTAAAGTTTAAGGCTAATAACAGAATAACAGGATTCCCATTGCCATTTAGACATAATTTTTTAAATTTTTATTTAATTAATTTAGAATATTTTTCTATGTCTACAAGATTCATGTTCTTTCCCTCCCCTACCTCCACCGCCCTCCCAGAGCTGACACACAATTCCACTGGATTTCACATGTGTCATTGATCAAGATCTGTCTCCATACTATTGATAATAATTGCACTAGGGTGTTTGTTCAATCAGTTGTTTTTCTTTAAACATAATTTATAAACAAAAATAATTCTGCAACATATTCAATAAGTGAACATTCAGACTCCTTGAAAATCTCCAGTGAGAGGGAACCTACCTGCCATCTCCCAAATTAGCCAATTCTGTAGTTCTAATCATTAGAAAGTTTTCTCTGATATCATGCTAGATTTTTCTCTTTGCAATTTCTACTTACTGATTATAGTTCAGCTTGCCACAATCAAACCCAATAATCTCTCTCTCACATGAGAACCTTTGAAAGACTTGAACTACATGTCATAAAATATATTCTTGATGCACTTAGTTTTACTAATATGTATTGGTTGTCTAATTTTTTTTTGAGGATTTGTGGATCTCATTTAAGATGCATTATAATATTCTATGACAAAATGAAAGAAACAAAAGAGCATCTTGAGAATTTCACAATCTACTGGGGATCCCTCTTCTATTTGGACTTTGCACCAGTTATATACCCGTGGAAAACATGTATCAGTGTTAATTCTACACTTGATGTTTATACTAAGACCCTCCCAACTGAAAGTCTTTTCCCACTATTATTTATTCTTGCATCTGCCAAAATGATGCTTTTAACGTGCAAGACTGTTTGTGTCACAATTCCAACCCAATCAATAAACTCCAGTGGGTCCCTGTAACTTCCACAATTAAATATAAATCTTTGTTTAACATTTAAAGTCTTTTTAAAAAGCTTTTCCTTTCTTTCCAGTCTTCTTTAAAATTCCTACCCTCCATGCATTTTATGTTTTATCTGCACTGGCTATTTTGCTATTCCTTATACACAATGATCCAACTGCAAATGATAATCTGAGACATGAGGCATTTATTTGGTCTTTCCTTAATGAATGATCAGGCCAAACTTTTATGTTATTTTTTTCCCCAAGAGGTACCACAATGTTTTGAGTCCATATGCAATTCACACAATATCATCTGCAAAAAAGAGTTATCATCAGGAGGACTTCACCAACTGCAGGAAATCCCTCTTCAACTTGTACCACACATTAGATCTCTACCATCACAATGGTGGACACTTTTGGAGTATATGTATTTCCTTTTATGCTTTTCCTAATATTTGTAATCAGAAAGTCATTAAACAAGGCTATTTTTTTGTTATAACTTTCAAAGAATCTTGAATGATTTGGGGGGACACTTTGTTGGAAGACAGCCTTTGAATCAGTATTTTACTCTCTCAAAGTAAATGTATTTTTTCCCTTCCCCTCCATGTTCCACAAACAAGAAGAAAAGTAGAATCTTATACTATCTACATCAACCAGGCAAAAGCATTATGGTTGACATATTGTATCCTATGGAATAGTGCCTGACTATTCCCTGCCAATAACCTCATTAAGGATGCCCTTCATTCTTGTGTAGCAATCTCATAAAGATTTTAAATAGATGAGAAATTAGACACATAATTTGGTAGTTATTAATGTCAACTTTTTCAGTATTAGAAACATCTGAATTTTTTTTACATGCCTCTGGTTATCTTTTCTTTCTTCATATGTCTTGTGAATTAATATGTTGGTTCTTCATAATTATGTGTCCTCCAAGACAGACCATTTCAACACAGATATACATATTGCCCACCAATATGACTATTTTTTACTAAATATATTCATGTTGGTTTTAGTTTTTTACCATAGTATATTACAATTATAATCAATATTTCTCCATGCAGTAATATATCTGATTTCGACAGAATCCTACGTGGAGACAGGAAATGGATTAGATAATTTCATAAATTCCCATTAAGCTTAATGATTCAATTACCTTAAGTCACTTAGGAGAAAGGAGAGAATTTAGAATGTATTTATGTCTCATTGCCCCTTGGCCTCCCACCAAAAGCTCCAGATTACATTATATCCCTTAAAAATCAAGAATCTGAAAAAGTCGATTGCTTTAAACTATTATCCTGTATGATTCTTATTTATGACATTATAAAATCCCCATTGCAAGTGGCCTTCATCTGGTTCTTTTTAATATTTTGTGGGTAGTTGTGCAAGTGTCCTTCGGTAATCCCTCATTTTCTCTGAAGAGCTCCATGAAGTCTTCCCTGGTCCACTCCTCTTCAATTGCTAGTATGTTCTGCATCCACAAATCACCTTGCATTTATTTCTTTTTGTATACATTATATCCTTCCAGAAGTCTGTAAGTTCCTTGAGGGAAGGACTATTTCCTTTTTTCTTTGTATCCATTATATACAGCACAGTGCCAGGGACATAATAGTTGTTGTTTAATCAATATACTAAGGTGAACCAATATGTACAAGATAACAAATTAAGTACAAAAGTCAAGATTGATTTGTGTTTGTTTTCTTTGTGTTTACTTCTCTTTAAGCACATTTGTCTTGAACTGAGGCAAGAAAAGCCAAATTTCATTCTGGATGTTCATTATAAGAGTTACAAAGTCTTCCAAAGCTCAGCCAATTCCCTAAACACTTGGCTAATTGACTTCAAATGTATGGGAGGAGAGGAAGGTTGCCCTGTAAAATGGAGCAAATAATGCTGAACATTTAAGATGCCAATTAAAATCTTCACCAGAATGATTTGTAGGATTCAGGTTCAGAAATGAGGCTAAGATAGAGAAGAGTTCTTTGTTCTCATGGGGGAAATTTAATCATAAAATATATGTTTGTTTTAAGTCCTATGAATGTAATAACGAAGCAATCAGAATCAGGTCATCAATGGGCTGTTCTGTTTGAAACTTTAACAATGAAATATCCAGATTTGAGCCTTTATATAGAAAGAAATAGCAGCATTCTAGAACAGTACTTTTAAAGACTTTTCTATGAAATAGATGCGACATAAGGAGAACTCAGAGACAAATCAATATACCTAAGTAAGCGATCTAATACAATCATGATGATTAAGAAAAGTGCCTTCATTATTGGAAGCCTGTTAGTCAGAGAGCCTTTATTAAGTTCTTAGTATGTAGCAGTGCTGTTGTATTGTGCTGTTGTTTTTAATAGCATGCCCTTTCAAAGGCTGCCCTCAACAGCTGTGGGACAGTGATAGTAGAATTCCAGAAAATTAGCCATCTTTTAGAAGCTATATAAAAACCCTTGAAAAGCAAACTGCTAATAAATTTGAGAATAAAAATCTCTATAGTCAGAATTCCACTTCTTGCTGTTTTAGTTATTTGCAAATATAACGTTATCAAGAAATGCTTTATGAGTTGTATCATTTTAATCTTATTCTGACTTTTTTTGAGGGGAGATTCATAGACAAATGTCTTTGGTGTCTTAAGCTAGTTTCTCATTTCCTATTATCTTTAATATCTTCCCAGGCTCTATAGAATCATAGACTACAAGAGTTGAAAGGAACCTTAGACATTCTTTGGGATAATTCTTACCTGGCTCCCCATTCTGTTTTCTCTAGCCTTTGAGTATGCCCATATTAATCTTTCCATAGGAAATAGGGATAAGAACTGAAATAAGGACTGAATTTAAGAGGCAACTGTTAAAGTTCTAGACCTGCTCAGAGTTAGGAAGAATTGAATTCATATCTGACCTCTGTAATAAGGGATTATTTGAATGGTAAATGATAACTAAAGATCAGGGCTGTTAATCTTCCTTCCTCCCTTCACCCTCCCTTTTTCCCTCCCCTTCCTGTTGATTCTCCTATTGGTCTCTCTAAATCAACTCAGGGTGAGTTTTATGAGGTCTCAAATAAAATACTCTTTCTCTTCTCTAAATTATGTAAGGGATTTATTGGGGAAGAAAGGAAAGATAAGAAATGGAAGGAAAGAGGGTTTGGGGTTCCCCTAATATTAGAATAAGTCTTAGGTTGGAGGATGGTGGAATATAGTTCAATTTGGGAAAATGGGCTGACAGGTCTGGAAGTTCAGTCACTGAATCACAACAGAGCAAGTTAGAGAGGGCTGGACTTTGTCCTGCTTTCTTCTGTCTCCAAGCCAAGAGACTTCTCTCCTTTCTGTCTTCAAAGCCAAAAGCTCCCAGACTTCAGTTGGTCTGTTTTTTTCTTCCAACCATTTCTTCTGGTCAGATTCCAAACAGAATGTTCTTGTTTGAATGACAGGTCAGCAGTCTTAGCTATTCCATCTCTGTTGCAGGCTTTTCCATTTTCTTATTTCCACGCATTACATTCCACATCATTACAAACACTTACCAGCTATGTGAACCTGTGCAAGTCACTTAATCTCTATACATGTCCCAGTTTCCTTACCTGTAAAACAGGGATAGCAATTCCACCTAACTGCCATTATTGTTGTGAAGATGAGAAAATATTTGTAAAGAACTTTGTGCAACCTAAAGTATTATATAAATACTAGCTACTATTAATCATAAAAAGAATGCTGGAATAAGGGAATTCTTATTACTTCTGCAGGCCAGCACATCCTCTGTAACGTTATATAGTCTTAAAGAGTTGCTGAGATCACTATGAGGTTGGTTGACTTGCCTGAATTTACATAGCCAAAACATTTCAGGAGTGAAACTGAACCTGGGTCCTTCTGGTTTTGAGGCCAGCTATTGAATCATATTGCTGCTTTCCATGGGATAGCTAAGAGGATTCTCTATATTAAAAAACAAAAACCTCTTCACTCCACAATGAAATCTATCTGAGAATATGGGAATAATATATTTATTTCAAAGTAGTTAAGTTGTGATAACCATGGAAATTCCAGAATGAAAAGTCACCTTCGCTTAAAAAAATAAACCATAAAAATGCCCTCAATATGGAGCAAATACCACAATGACAAGAGATAAAAAATTGACCATACCCACCATCAAGTAATTCTCAGAGGGAAAAGTATATATATATATATATATATATATATATATATATATGTCATATATATATATATGTGTGTGTGTGTGTGTGTATACATATATATAATATTGATGTGCCTGTTTATGTACACAGATATGCACATACTATAGACAGCCAGATAGATGGATAGGTAAACAGAGAGAGAGAGAGAGAGATGGATAGATGGACAGATGGACAGAAAGATGGAGAAACAGATAGATAGATTGATTGATAGACATATGGATGGACAGACATAGATAGATAGATAGATAGATAGATAGATAGATAGATAGATAGATAGATAGATGGAGAGAGATGAATAGATGGACAGACAAATAGACGATTGATTGATTGATAGACATATGGATGAACATAGATAGATAGATAGATAGATAGATAGATAGATAGATAGATAAATAGATAGATAGATGGAGAGAGATGGATAGATGGACAGACAAATGGACAAACAGATAGATAGATAGATAGATTGATTGATTGACTGATAGACATATGTTGGCAGACATATGGATGGACAGACATAGATAGATAGATAGATAGATAAATAGATAGATAGATAGATAAATAGATAGATGGATGGATGGATGGATGGATGCCACAAAATTATATCTATATAATCTAATATAGATCACCAGACCATTATTCCTGGCATTCTCACCCCTCAAATCACCCCTTATTACTTCAGTAACTTTTCCGGCATCATCCTGGACCATCTTTGGGTACAGGTTTGATCTACCATATGGAATTAGTGATGCAAGCACATAAACTGACTGCCTTGGTCATTGACTCCATTATTACAATATTGTCAGCACCTTTAGAGCAGGGATTGTTTCATTTATGTTTGTGTGCTCCCTAAGCCAAGCACTGAATTGTACACTTCAGGAAATAGGAACTCAATAAATATATGTTGAATAAGTGAATGTCCTCTGTCTGCCATCTAGTGGTATTGGTAAATTACATATGAAGTCAAAAAAAAGAGGGAAAAAGACAGTCTCAGTTTCTGGAGTTAAAGGTCTCAGGGTCCATGGCTTCAATAGTGCACACAGTAGAACAGACTCAAAACCTGTGTTCTATAGTATGTCCCTTGCACAGTTGGCAGCGGATATACCTAAGTGTTGAGTCCTCAAATAGGCAGCTTCCAAAACAGTGATGTTGCCTGTCACTGCTACCTCTACTAGAAGGTTTAGAAAATGAGTGAGATACAGCAGAGAGGAGATCTGGCTCTTTTCAGTGCCATTTCTCCTCGCCCAGAGAGCTGGGGCTAAGAGAATTCTTTCCTCCAGAAATCTGGAGCTGCCTACCAGTGACAGACATTACTCATTCCAGGCCCATAGTGGCACAGGGACCTTCTCTACTGGCTCCCTCCTGCTTTATCAATGTGAAGTACACTGAATGAGGAAAATGATCCATGTTCTCTTTCTGGCTTTTATCAATGTCAGCCAATACTATTAATAACAGAGCTAACAAAACAAAAATTTCCCACAATTGTATATAGCAACTAATGTTTCTTTTTAGCCCATCAACCACTTAAAGTAGTTGCTACTCAGGGAAAATTTTCAGACTCCCATGATGCTTAACTGCCAAGTTGAATAAGTCAGTCAGTCGATGAGCACCCATATACGTGTCAAGCATCATGTGAATACTTATTTCTCCATAGTAGATAATAGATTTGTACCTAATGACTTTTATATGAATTAGGGTAAAAAATCTTAGTGTCTGGGCTGTTTTGAAACATAATCTAACTCCTTTGTTAAGGAAACAGCCTAAGCAGAAAGTCATAGGCTATCCTTAAAATGTTTTACTGGGGAATTGAGGGAGAATACCAGAACACAAGTAGAAAATAACTATTGGTGATATTTACATTTTCATATAAGAAAACACCAGAAATATCAAGTCGTCACCAGAACCATAATAAATGTAAAAGATCTTGCTTTCTTTGAGCAACTTTGTATTCTTCTTGGCCTGCCACAGTAACCCTCTCCTTAACTCTCTACTTCTATTTGAAAGTCTAATCTTTAAAAGGTTTTTCAAACGAGACCTTACTCATACTTCAGTAAATGGACAAATAATTGCATTTCTTATTTTCTACAAAAAGGTGAAAAGCCTGTTGCAGTTGCTCCTTCCAATTAGGGATGGTCAAGGCTACAATGGCACCTTCCTAGAAAGTTTGTGCTAAGTGATCTGCCTATTTACATTATCACAGGCATCCCTGCTTTCAGTTCAAATGTGTAAGAAGTAACCTTGCAAAAACTGTGGGAATTTGTGGTTCACAAAGCACTCAACTAAGTGCCAAGGAAGTCCTATTGGATATCCCACAAATTCTTGTGTTCTACCCAGAGGTCCCTTGGAAAATGAGCTCCTCTGATTCAGTACATTTTTAAGCACATCTCCATATGACGGGAATGTCATTACTTCAAAAGTGAGGAGCTATGGCTTTTGCCCATTTATCTAACTTTGGTCATAATGAATAAGGATCCCATGGAGGGCATCGATGTAGCACAAGAATGTCAATATTTGAAGTTGATGGTCTGGTTCATGGGCCTCTTCACAGAACTCAGCAATACAGGATATTCAGTGTTAGGTAGAAAACAGCAAAATGCTTGGAAACTATTTGCATTCCAGTTTTAAATTACAGAGCATCTCAGCGTTTGCCCTTTCAATCCTTTAATGATTAAATACAAAGTTTGTTTTTTAAGTAGTAAGTGGTGAGGAAATCCAAGACTGTCTTTCTGACTACCACTATTAAATTCCAGTCCAGCTCGACCTTCTCTAACCCAACTTTTGCTATTAACTAAAAATAGATGAGTTTTCTTTCAAATGGAAGCCAAGAAAAACAATCACCTTTTTATAAAACATTACATTAAGTGCTGTAAAAATGACAAGCACCGAACAAAATGGATTCAAATCAGCAGCAGAAAATAAGCTTACTATTTTAATATATTTTTTTTAACCTTGGTCTGTTATTTCATCAGTGTGGAGGCAGGACCCAGGTCTTTCTACTCAAAGGCTGCCGTCTATCGAGAGGCATGAAATTTGCAAAATTCTCTAAAAATAGAACCAGATTAAAATGTAATTGGGAAATTTTGGATCAAATAAGTAAAAATAAAGTACAACATAGAGAAAACTATTTTGTGGTTTTCTATGTCAAAATCTGGCCTGCTGGGAGGATCTATTTCTATTTAAGTTTGACACCACTGCATTGGCTTATAGTTTAGTTTTATTTATTTATATTCCCTCTACTTCCAAGCTTACCTGAGGAAGTCAACAGTTTAAAGAAAAATACAAATCAGGCTCTTAAGAAACAGGTATATGTGCACCTTCAATGAATGGATCACACAAAATGGTAACCGAATTTGGCAGTGAGTTTCCCAGTAGCTAAGGTTGCAGGAAATTCATTTGTAGGGCCATCTTTTCCAGAATGCAACTGTTAGCATAGATACTTGCATGAAAGGCACAATGAGGGTGATACTTAGATGATTTCTGGATAAATTTCCCCCTACCTTTGCTTCATTGAATGAATAAACTTCACCACATCCTTCTAGCCTACAAAAAGAAATACTACTTCTGAAAATCATCAACCCACTATAGAGTACAAAGTGACAGATTTCCTTCTTGAAAAAGAATACCAATGTCTCTTAATCTTAATGAGATTTTTAACAATATAATGCCAAAAGAAAATTAGTCTAGCATAATAATATCTGGGAAAGGACACTGTTTTAGGATTAGAAGAGTCTAAAGAATTCTCTTTAGTCCAAGACACTTGTCCCAGCTGGCATTTATATGATCAGAAGAAAGTTACTTGGAGCGCAGCTAGGTGGATTGAAGGTCAGATGTAGAGATGGGAGGTCCTGGGTTCCAATCTGGAACGGGAGCATGTGTACTACTGAAGACGACACATTCTCCCTGCTGGTTTTAGCTTTTTTTTTTTTTTAACCCTTACCTTCCATCTTGGAGTCAATAGTCTGTATTGGCTCCAAGGCAGAAGAGTGGTAAGAGCTAGGCAATGGGGGTCAAGTGACTTGCCCAGGGTCACACAGCTGGAAAGTGTGAGGTTATATTTGAACCCAGGACCTCCCATCTCTAGGCCTGGCTCTCAATCCACTGAGCTACCCAGCTGCCCCCCCCCTCACTTTTTTTTTCTTTACTTTAGGAGCTTTATTTATGGAGCAGCTATTTTTAATCAAGTGATTTTATATTATATATATATATATATACATATATTTACATATATATAATTTTTCTTCCTTTCCGCTGTGGTTTTCACCCCATACTCAGAAAGGTGGAGGGAGGCCAAAGACCAGAGGCCAGGGCCAGCGCCTCTCCCTGCCGTCTCTGGAGCCATGTGTGGGCTTTCCAGGGGAGGCTGGGTCTAGGAGCAGACTGCAGTAATGTGACTGGAGGTCCTTTTTTCCTCCTCTAGTCCTGATGTGGCAGCTCAAGCCCTGCTGCTACCCAGGGCCTGGCAGGGAACTGTCTGGTCCAGCCTGGCAGGGAGTGACCTCGTCCTTTCTACAAACCCCCACCCCTCCCTTCTCCCCCAGTGAAAGTTAAACCTGGGTCCCAATCTGGTTTAGATTGTATGACCCCAAGCAATTCATTTAACCTCCATCCTCTAGCCCTTACCATTGTTCTGACCTGGAGGAAGGGGAGAAGGAAGAAGAAGCTGAAGAAGCTGAAGGAGGAGGAGGAGGTTGTGGTGGAGGGGGAGGACTAGAAGGGGGAAGAGAAAGGGGAGGAGGAGGGGACGAGAAGGAAGAAGGAGGGAAGAGAAGGAGAGAAGAAAAGGAGGAAGAGGAAGAAGAGGAGAAGAAGGAGAAGAAGAAGCAGAAGGAAGAGGAGATGGTGGTGGAGGGGAAGGAGGAATGAGGAAGAGAAGGAGGAGGAGGAAGAAAAATAAGGAAAAGAACAACAAGAAGAACAAGAAAAAAGAAGAATCTTTCTAGTACTTGCTACTATTATTAGAGCTGTGGTGAGGAAAGTGCATGGATTATTAAAACAAAAAAAAAAGATAATTTCATAGGTGAATTTTTGATTGGCTTTATTTTCTTTTACTTTTTATTCAAATATTGCAGGGTGAGGTAGATAGAGCTTTTAACAAGATTCTTTTAAATTCAGCAAATATACATGGATAGTGTGGTGTTCTGACCAAACTTCTGGGATTTAGAGTTAAAAGATCTTAGTTAAATGCTGGCTCTGACATTTACCAGCTGTGTGACCTTGATGTTTATCATGCCTCAGCTTTCTGCTTCCTAAATTGGAGATAGTAATATTCATATTACCAACCTTATAGGATTTGGTGAGCAAAGGGGTATATCCAGATGGAGAGAGTGCCAGGCCTGGAGTCGGAAAGAGAAGAGTTCAAATCTGAACCTCTAGGCCTTTACTAGTTATATGATATTAGGAAAGTCTCTTACTTTGTTTTCTTCAGTCTCCTCATCTATAAAATGGAGATATTAATAGCATCTCCCTCTCAGGATTGTTGTGAGAATCAACTGAGATAATAATTGTAAAGCAATCAGCATAGTGTCTGGCACATAGCAAGTGCTATGTGCTAGCTATTATTATTAAGAAAGAACTTGGTGAACGTTCATGCTCCATATTAATTTGAAATATGATTATCATTATTATCATCATTAAATGCCTCCTATATCAAAGTACTATCTATTACAGTACTAAGTTCTAGAAAGGCAGAGATAAAAAGTGGTATTTTCCCTGAGTTCAAGGAGTTTGCATTACACTAGGAGAAATATGAAATATCCACATAAATTTAACACAAGGTCAAGTGTGATAGGGGTAAAGGAGAAATCTAAGCAATGCTCTAGGAACATTTTAGGACAGACATCTTTTAGGTTGGGGGAAAGGAAAGTCTTCACAGAAGTGAAATCTGGTCTGAATTGTGAAGGAATAGAAGGTTACTGAAAAGCAGACAGGTAAAGGGAGTAAACTTGAGCGGTTGCTCAGGAGATGAACTGAGCAAACAGACAGAAATGGGAAAAGGCATATTGAATTTGTCCAACACTAGTAGTCCATATATCCAAAGGACTATAAAACCAACCATATTCTGGGACTCCAGAAAACCACTACTAGGTCTGTATCCCAAAGAGATCAAATAAAAGGGAAAAGGACTGATATGCACAAAATGGTTCTAGTAGCTCTTTTTGTGGTGGCGAAGAATTGGAAATTGAGGGGATGCCCATCTATTGGAGAATGGGTGTATGCATTGTGGTATATGAGTATGATGGAATATGATTGTGCTATGAGAAATGACCAGCAGGATGGCTTCAGAAAACCTATTAGAATTCTTATATGAACTGATGCAAAGTGAGATGAGCAGAAGGAGACATTGTATATGGTAAGAGCAATGTACCATGATCAACTATGAAAGCTTTAGTTTGTTCCTATCAAAACCATGATCCAAGGCAAATTCAAAGAACCTATAATTTAAAAACGCTATCTACCTCCAAAGAGAGAACTGATGAACTCTGAGGGCAGATTGAAAAACATTTTTCTTTATTTTTCTTAAAGTTGTTTATCTTTTTTTTCTTTTGCAACATAGTTAAAATTTAAATAGGTTTTGTATGATTTCACATGTATATTCACTACCATATTGCTTGCCTACTCAAGGAGTAGTAGAGGGGCAGGTGGGAAGGAGAGAATTTGGAAGTCAAAGGTTTTTTTTTAAAATAAATGTTTAAAAGATTTGATGTAACTGGGAAATAGTTAACGAAATAAATGAAAAAAAATTAAAGAGCTTGTAGTCTAATTTTACTGCCACATAGAATGTGCAAGAGGAATTCATGTGAAATAAGGCATGAATGTGTAGAATGAAACCAAATTATTGAGTATTAAATATCAAAACTGAGAGCATTTTTATCATGAAGGACACAGAGAGCCATGGATTATATATATATATATATATATATATATATATATATTTAATGTATACACATTAAATGGTGATGTATCACTATATTAAATCTATTATATATCAATATATGCATATATGTATATTTATGTATATACATATAGCTATGTATCCCTGGAAAGTGATACCATCAGACTTGTGCATTAGGAATATTATTTGGCAGCTGCACAGTTGGGGAGGAAAAAAATTTACAGATTTTCTTGGCCTGAAAGTTCAACATGAATCAATCATGTGAAATGGCAGGCAAAAATGCCAATCCATTCTTTGGCTACATTAAGAAAGTATCAGAAACCAGAACAAG
Source organism: Monodelphis domestica (assembly GCF_027887165.1). Classification (NCBI taxonomy): domain Eukaryota; kingdom Metazoa; phylum Chordata; class Mammalia; order Didelphimorphia; family Didelphidae; genus Monodelphis; species Monodelphis domestica. The sequence continues at coordinate 349,850,240 of NC_077229.1, read as the reverse complement.
GGAAATAATACATTTAGGCTCTTGGGATCATAGATTTAGAGCTGGACTAGATCTTAGAGGTCATAGAGTTAAGAATCTTTATTTTACAGAAGAAGAAATTTAGTCCTAAAAGCTTTAAGCAATTTACCCAGAGTGCCAGGGGTGGAATTGTCTGACCAGATCAAATCTGGAATGTTGTATTCATTCTGGTAGACTACATTTAATTTATTTTTTAAAAGCTATTTTATTTCCCCAATTACCTATAATAATAATTTTCAATATATATTTTCCAAAATTCCAAAATCCAAATTATCTCCCTCCCTTCCATCTCCCCACTTAGAGATGGTAAACAATTTTATCTGGATTATACATGTACTGTCATGCAAAACATACTTCCATATGGGTCATCATTGTATGAGAATATTCATATGAAACCAGAACCCCAAAATAAAAGCAAAAATACACTAATGTGATTTATACCTATTTTATGCGTATTGTTTTCTAGTTTTTGTCAAATAGCGAGTTCTTGTCCCAAAAGTTGTGGTCTTTAGATTTATCAAACGCTAGATTGCTAAGGTCATTTACCCCTGTATATTGTGCATTTAATTTATTCCATTTATTCACCATTCTATTTCTTAGCCAATACCAGATTGTTTTGTTGATCACTGAATTATAGTACAGAGATCTGGTAATACTAGGCCACCTTCACATTTTTAAAAATTAATTCTCTTAATATTCTTGACCATTTGCTCTTTGAAATAAATTTTATTATTTTTTCCAATTCTATGAAATAATTTCTTTGAAGTCTGATTGGGATAGCACTGAATAATAAGTTGATGAAGATAGAGTTTTATTAGTTCAGTCTATCTATGAGCAATTAATGTTTTTCTATTTGTTTAGATCTGACTTTATTTGTAAGTGTGCGCATATAATTCCTATGTTTGTCTTGACAAGTAAATGCCAAGTATTTCATATTGTCTGGAATTAATTGTTGTTTAAATGTTTGGTAGAATCCATCTGGCCCTAGAGTGAGGATCCCTGCCCCTGCCCAAGCCCAAGCTGAGACCCTAAGCCCCAGTACAAGGCAGTCAGTAGTGAGCCTAGCTCAAGCCCAAAGGCAATCCCTGAGCCCAGATCCCTAGCCCCAGCACAAGACCATTTACCAAAGATGTTGTCAAGCAGATTCCAATTCAGGTAAGGGTTGGAATAAATGACTCCCCATAATCAATTCTGGAATTTGGAGAGAAAGCTACTATAGTTTTCTAGGTAAAAAGTGATAAGAGCTCAAATTAAAGCAATATTAATGAGAGTGGAGGGGAAAGAACAAATTTGATATGTTGAGGAAGTAGAATTAATAGGAGGTTACAACAGGCCAAAATGTACAATATGAGTGAGAGAAAAAAAAAGTCAGAGATGAAGCCAAGATTTCAAACTTGAATGACTAGAAAGATGATAGTATCCTTGGCAGAAATGGGGAATTTGAAATGTAAAGCAGGTTTAGAGAAGATGATGAGTTCACTTTTTTTAAAAACCCTTACCTGTGTATTGGTTCTAAGGCAGATGAGCAGTAAGGGCTAGGTAATGGGGGGTGGGGGTGGAGGGCAGTAAGTGACAGCTAGGAAGTGTCTAAGGCCAGATTTTAAGCTAGGACCTCCCATTCCTAGGCCTGACTCTCAATCCAGTGAACCACCCAATTCCCCCCCTCCCACGGATTTTCTTTTTGACATAATTAATTTGAGGAGTAGATGGGTGGACCAGGACCAGGTGAAGATATTCATCAGGCAGATAGAAATGTGGAACTTAAATTCTGTTTTGGAACCTCTTTCCTTTAAATTCTCTCTTGATGGTCACATTAGCTACCTGATTTCAAAAAGCATTTCCTTTCTGTATAGATGATTCCAAAATCTCTACATCTAACCTTCATGTCTCTCCTGAATTCTAGTCGCCCATACACTCTATATGTTATTATTACTCAAACTCTATATTGGCCAAATTCACTTGCTAAGCATAATCCATATATTATATTCTATCTCATGCCTTTGCATAAGCTATCTATTTATCTGGAATATTGTTCAATAATTTCATATAAAGAACCCATACAATCACTCCATCCCCAAGTGCTATCATATCAGAGATTCCCAGTTCATCTAAATGGTATACCATGATAGACTTGGCAAATGCCTATTTTATGGTCCCCCTCGTGAAAGAGTCAGAACATCTTTGAATTCCAATGGGGGGACGCCCAACTTTCGCTGGACCCCATTAATTCAGGGCTGTGGTGAAAGTGTATCAATATTTTGCCAGCTATTTAAAAGAGATCTAGAATCAATAAAATTCAAGCATAACAAAATAGTGCACTGTGGACAATCTTCTGCTTGCATCTCCATCTGCTCAAATTTGCATGCAAGATTCAAAAACACACACTGCCGATTGAACTTTATAAGAGAGGGCACAAAGTTTCAAGGAAAAAACTACAGTGGATCTCACCTAGAGTAGAATATCTTGGCTTCATCTTAGAGAATGGCACTAGAAAGATCCCCACCAAAAGAATAGCAGATATCCAAAAGCTAGGAGTACCAAGAACAAAGAAGCAGGTAAGGGTGTTTCTCAGGGTTTTTAGGTTTTCAAGAAACTGGGTAACTGGGTACTCTAACATCTCCAAGTCTCTGACTGATTGAACTAAGAATGAAGTGGAAGAACACCTAAAACTCACAAAAGAACACTTAAATGCTCCATCACAACTGAAGCAAGTGATTTTGACAGCTCCAGCCCTGGGAATTCCAGATTACACCAAGGAATTCCATTTGTATGTCCATGAAGCAAAGGGGATAGCTTCTGGAGTCCTAGCCCAGACTTTTGGACCATAGATGAGGCCAATTGCATATTATAATAACATACTAGACCTTTTAGCTCAAGGAATGGTTCATTGCCTGAGCTGTATAGCAGCAGCCACACTAATGGTGAAAAAAGCTAATGACCTAGTTCTGGGATGCGAATTGCATGTGTACTCTGCCCATCAAATAGAGAAAATACTGAAAAGGAGTAACATGCAAAAACTTACATCTATCAAATTATCCCAATATGAAGTCATCTTGCTAGGCAATGAAAACCTCTCCCTGAACCACTGTACACCATTAAATCCAAGCCACTCTTATCTCCAAGTTACCCCTTGCAGGAGAGTCATTGCATGACTGTGTACTGTGAATCTTAAAACTGCTCAGACTCTACTTCAGAAGATTTGATAAAGCTATTCCCCATTTTTAACAATGGAGGTACTTGGTCAGGAAAGTATTGAGAACTTTTAAAATTACTCCACCCTACTCCGACAGTGCCTTAGGGGAAGATAAAGCTGCAAACTCCTGATTGAACAATGAAAAGTCCCTAACTCATACCTTATAGTGAAGCCAAACCCTTAAGCTAGGTGGTCTATTTTTAGATCTAATACAAAAGGGTGCTAAGTACCTATAAAGGTTAAATTAATCACTAAAAGATCAAGCAACTTACAAAAGGCAAGCTTAACAAAAGAGGTGTGAAGTTTTAATCTAACCAGAGAAGGTGAGAATCAAAGAAGATGAGAACTAAGAATGGGCAGTCCTGGAGAAAAGCATCTACTATGATTGGTAGATGTGAAAATTTAGAGGAGGTGACATAAGAGAAAATTTCTTTAAAAGGAGAATTCAGTTCAGTTTGGAGTTAGTTCAATTTGGAAGTTGAATTGGAGTTGGAGTTCAGAGTTGAAGTAAGGACATTTTGAATGGAGTTCCCAATTGAACCCAGCTTGGAGATGATCTTGTGGTGAGTGATAAAGACTGACTCGCTCTTCCTTAGGTTCAGGCCTAGGCCCTTTTATACTGGTTGGCTCACCCTGAGCCAGAGCAATTAATTCTCTTTTTCTCTTTCTCTCCCTCTCCTTCCCCTAATTCCTTCATTTGTATTAATTAAAATCTCCATAAAACCCAGCTGATTTGGGTATTTTCATATTTGGAAATTTTCCCATGGCGACCACTTATTTTTAGATTTTTAAGTCAAGACACTAAAAATTATCTTTACAGTTTGGCCAAAACTTTTATAGTTTTGGCAATTCACAGTCTTGGCAAACCACATTTTCAGCAGTTATTCTTGAAATCCCTTATTGACTTCATGACTCAGCTTAAGGGCCAGTTTCTTCAACGGGTATTTTTTTTTAAACCCTTACCTTCCATCTTAGAATCAATACTGTGTATTGGTTCCAAGGTGGAAGAGCAGTAAGGGCTAGGCAATGGAGGTAAGTGTATAATGTATATTGAATATATATTTATACTCAGCAGTGTATATATTTTCCTCCTAGTAAAATATAAATAGCTTGAAGGCAGTTACTATTTTTTTCCATTGTATCCTCAGCATTTAGTAGAAAGCTTTGAACATAGTAGGTCCTTAATAATTATTTTCATTGAATTAAACAAAAGATTAGGGGAGAAATTAGGGCAGGATGTATACATTTGGGAATCATCTATAATGAGGTTATCATTGAAAGGAACAGACAAAATAATCAAAGGAGAAGGTATGGAAGTAGAATACAGAAGATGACTGAAGACTTAGACGTTTTCAGCCAGGGTTGGGGAAGAACCAGAGGGAATTCACAATGAATGACCTCAGTCTTTTCAGTAAAATAGGAAGCAAGGTCATTTGCTGATACAAAGGCAACTGGGGTCAAAGTTGTAGCCTTGAGAAATGCTTTGGACATCTGCAGTATGGTGCCTGATTCTTCCCTGCTACACACTAAAACATCTCTAGGTCCTTGCACCTCTCTTTTTATGGACTGGAAATTAAGACCTTTACTATTCTGCTTGCCCATTTCTAGATACCTTCCAGCTTATTGAGGTCCTTCCTAAACTGCATCTTCAATATTGCAGATATTGTCTAAAAAAGAACAGACTATAATAAGGCTATTATATCCTAATTCTTGAGAGCTATATCTGTCTTAATGCAACCCAAGATCACCAAGTTTATTGTTTTTGTTTTTTAAGACAGCATGGTAGCATGAACTGATCATGATCCTAATTCTCAAGGTTTCATGACTTTCTCTAGTAATATTCAGTAGCTTAGCAGTAAGAAGGAGAAAGGTGAATGGAAGGGACAACTAAGGCTAAAAATTAGTAGCATATGAATAGAGAATGAATAAGGATCTTTGTTCTGTATCTTACATGATTATATAGGACTTTAGCTCCAGATAACAAAATGCTTTATTCATTAATACGGTTAGGTATCCTCATTCTAATGATGTAGAAAAAGAGGCTGTTGTTCAGTCATTTTTCAGTCACATCCAACTCTTTGTGACTCAATTTGAGGTTTTCTTGGCAAAGATACTGAAATGGTTTGTCATTTCCTTTTCTGGCTCATTTTAAAATGAGGAAACTGAGGCAAACAGGATTAAGTGACTTGCTTAAGATCATCCAGCTACTAAGGGTGGGAGGTCATACTTGAACTCAGGAAGGTCAGTCTTCCTCACTCTAGGTAGGGCACTTTATCAACTGTGCCACCTAAGGTCAAAGTTATCTATGGTGCCATAGTCACTGGTGGATGGAGCAAAAGACAGAATGGGATTTGAATGATTTTAAAATTTGGTCTCTTTTCACTAGACCATTGAATTATAGGAAATTAAGGCTTATTTTGGAACCAACTACTTTCTAAATAAGCAGAGTTGAGGTCTGAAAGAATAAAATAACACTGATTAAAACAGTACTATTGAGAAGCCTCAAGGGTCTGATTTCACATTTCCTTTGACCTTCTTTCTCTCCAGGCATTTGAGCATTCACATGTAAATCCCTTTTCTCTATTTATGTTGCCTCTTCTGCCTCATCATTCTTGAAACAATTTTTGATAATATAAACACAATAAACCTACAGAAGTCTTCTTTTTTCTTATCTAGGATGCCTCTTGAAATTTCAAACTAATCTTTAATATGCTTAATTTTTCCCCTTCCCCCCAAACTCCACCCATTAAAAATGGTTTGATCATTGTAGGGGGAAAAATGTCCCTTGTGTTACTCTGAAAGAGTGTGTGATTTATAAGTTTTTAAAATCCTCCCAGCTCTGCTTATTTTGACAAAACTACTTAACACTCCAAGCAATGAACTACAAGGCATAAAAGTATAATCTGCAGAGAAAACCTTAATCCTCTACAGCAACCTATTTGAATCTCCTTAAATGTATTTCTATGTGTAGGCCTGGAGAATTAAGTCAATTGTTTGATCTGAGAAGAAAGGCAATTAGGACTCTCTCTTGATCTTTCTGGATAAATTCTAGTCAGGGGCTGCTAGTATTCTCAATAGCTACATTGGAGGCCTCTATTATTATAATAATAGAAGTATGCAGGAGAATCACTACAGTTAAGGGTCTCTCAGCATTTCTATTACAAGTTGTTTTTCAGGGGGTCTCAAATCACTATGGGCCAATCCTGAGAATACAAATTATTAATGTACTTTCTTTTGAAACTCAGTAAAAATTACTTTCTCTAAGCAAACAATTTTAAAACAGTAGAGCTAGGAAAGTTGCAGGAAGAGGTATATTAGCAGATAGTAGAAGCTTTGGGGGATGTTCAAAGTTCAACTGGGGACACTTTAGGTAGATGCTTTAGAGTGGCATTGGTGAACCTTTTAGAGACTGTGTGCCTACACTGCAGCCTGTGAGTCCCCTTTATTTCCCCACCCAACAGAGGGGAGAATTGCTTGAATTGAGTGGCTGAATAGAGGGGTGGTACATGCAAAAATGTCTGTGGGCACTGTGGTGAGGGGGAATGGAGCAGCCTCCTCCATGCCACCCTAACACCTGTGCCATGGTTTTGCCAACATTACCTTAAAGCATCTACATCTATACCAATGCCATTGAATTATGCATCAAGACAGAGGGGGTCTATCAGGGAAATCTGGAAGTCTGGCTCCTTGATCAACTATAGTCCAGAATTATATCACTTTATGGGGTTATTTTTCACTTCTACTATCATCCTTGGAGACCTTGGTAATACCTCTAACATAGCTCCTTGACCTCTCAATCCAATGATCAGTCATTTTAATAATGCTCCCAATTCAATCCTTCATCCTCTTCCATAGCAACTAACAAGCTAACTCCCAATCCAGAAGTTAATAGGAGACAAAGTCAAAGAAAAGAGACTTAAAATCCTTGGCCTCAGATAATCCTCCTCAAGTCCTCCTGCCCCACCCCCCTTTCTCAATTGAGAAATATTTGCTTCATATTTTAAGAAAAAATTAGTAATTTACCATCAGTTCCCTCTTCATCTTTTATCATTCATATTCCTTCTGCCACTTTCTCCTACTTCATCCTTCTCACATAATAAAAGGCCTTATTCCTTACCAAGGCTAAGAACTCTTATCTGTTCAAGTGATCCTATTCCATCCCTCTTCTCCAACAGATTGCCCCTCTGTCATTCCTACTCTTCACTTATTTTCAATCTCTCTCTAGTGGCTTATTTCCTACCACCTACAAACATTCCCACATCTTCCCTATCCTGAAAAATAAAAAGGCCTCTTTCTTGGTCCTTCCAACTTTGCTTACTCTGATTCTATATCATTTTTGCCCATCTATAAGAGGTGTGTCCACTTTCTCCTATCACTATCTTCTTAACTCCTTACATATCTGGCTGCTGACCACCAAAACTTCTTTCTCCAAAGTTACTAATGATCTCTTCATTGTCAAATTCGATGGCCTATTCTCAATCTTAGGCCTATGGATTTCTCCTTTGCAGCATCTCTTAAATAAGCTCCCTTCTCTCTTCATAAATTGCTCTCACTCTAATGTAGACTCTCATCACCTCGTGCTTAGGTTATTGAAATAGCTCCTAGTAGGATTTCCTGTCCCAAGTCTTTCCCCACCTCAATCCATTCTCCATTCAGCTACTAACGTGATTTTTCTAAAGTGCAGTTCTAATCTGGTCACTTGACTTGGAAACTTTCCTATTTCTAATGATGAAATCATTGTCCTCACTCTTGAAGTTATTCTCAGTTTCTCACTTTCACACTATATATCCAGTTGTACTTGCCTAGTCATCTTATTTTTATAAGCTTCTTTTAACAGTAAAATTAGAATTCTGGTCCTTAGAATTGATTAAAGTTTATTGGAATTACTTGAATAGGTAAAAGATGAGAAATAGGTAGAAAGATAGTGTCAAGTAGCCTAATCTAGCTCCCACGTGGAGAATTCAGCATGACTTCTAGCAGCAGCTACCTTGGCCGGGACACCAGAGACAGAGAGAGCAAACACTTCCACATTTGCTCCTTATATCCTCTCTTTTACATCCAGTTCAAATTCAGAGTGATATCTAAATCAAGTTCAGTGTCATGTAGTCTACGTTAGGTGACATAACTAGGTGACTAGCCTAGGTGATATGTGACGTGAATCCCGGAAAAGGACAAGGGGAAATTTTCCTTCACACAACCCCACATTTAATTGTTAAATCTCCTCACTTGGAGTTTCTAGGAGATTAATATGTCAAGTCTTCCCAATGAATCATTCTACATATGTAGCCTATACATTTAAAGATCCTCTTACTAGAAGTATATAAAATATTGAACCTTACAGAGAGAGAATTGCAACAATTTGGGGAATAAGAAGGAAAGAAAGAGAGAAAGAAAACAAACAAACAAAAAGATTGATAGACGCATTGACAAAAAAGCCAATTGGGGGGAACTCCCCGTTAGCATAAGAGTTTATATTCAGAATAAATGATAAGTTCAACCTCCATTAGTTCAGTTCATTATATCCTGAAGTTCGTTCTGGATCTCTTGATGTTGTGTGTGATTTCTGTAAGCATTCTTATGGCATCTTCTTCAGAAGATCCACTTTCTTGATTTGAAGTTTTGGCCATTTTCTTTTCCTAAAATTGCTTTAAAAGATCTTAAACCTTGGATTTTAGGATAATTATACAATCCCCCCACAGGAGGATAGTGACCAACAGTAGAATCACGCCAGGATGCATGGTTGAGTTATGAGGCATATGAATTAATTTTAAGAAACCCTAACCCCAAAACCAAATAGAAGAGCAAAAACAATAAATTCTGGATAAAAAGACATATCAAAATCCCATGTGTGTAAAATTACAAGTAAAAATAAAACCATTCACTGGTCCTTGAATCACCAGCAAGGTCCAGTTGAGGTAGTTTATATCTTACATGCTTGCAGGACAATTGCAGCAATATTACACTTACACATTTGCAGTCAGGATTACAGAAAATTGCCATACTATAAAAGAGAAAAAGGAACAAAAGTCTAAGGTAAAAGGGAAGTATGATTCTCTAGTTTGATTTTTCCTTTAATCTTGTGAAGAGGGGAGACAAAATGAAAGCCACACCAAGGTACTTCTAAAAACCTGGCACAAGGAAGTCCATCCTCTGGATGTGCCAAACAGCTACTTCTTCCAACTGCAAAACAAGCCCTCTGTCTTGGTGTAGATCCTTATCAATCCCACAGGGTTCATTGGTCTCCTTGACCTTGTGTTTCTTTGCATTATGCAGTGGCTCCTTAGTAATACCTTCTTCTGAAATCAGACAGAATATTAGTTGAAGTTCCATAATACTTAACAATCAATGGCAGGTTTCCATAGTCTAAAATAAAGCTTTTGGATATGCAATATTATTAGGACTAATACATATTGTAAACTTATCCATCAAAATAAAAAAACATTAATACTGAATCCATATACTCAAGTACAAAAAAGAAAGAAGAAAAAAAATCAAATTCCAGTTAAAAATATGGAGAAAAACAATAAAAAAAACAGAAATTCATATTTGTACATGCCTTTTGACAATGGATCACAGCCAAACAGAGATGTAACAAAAGAATTTCTCACTAAAAGTGAGATCTGCTTCCTCTCTAACTTGGCCATGATCCACAGTGTGAGTGTACATCTGGTAAAAGCTTGTTGTAAACTGTAGTAAAGCAGCTAATACAAATTCTAAAAAGTACCACAATTCCATAGATTATAAAAGCCCTTTTGATTTTAGTAGCAAAAAATCAATTTCCTGAAGCCATGGAAGATTCCTATAGCCTATACATTATACCCTATATATATATAAATGTAGCATAAGGAATCACATGAGTCTCTACAGCAATTTGCTGAGTGTCATTTAAAATCTTTTTAAGCTCATGGATATTTGTCACCATTTCTCCAGATCTATTTACAAAAGAACAAGAAGACTAATTAATAAAGACACACACACCTCTGGACTTACTGTAAGCATGTGAGCCAGCTGATTTTGTAAAACTGTTTTTGCTAAGGAATCAATCTCTTCCTGTAGGAAAGAGATGGTCTTAGTAGTTCGGGAGATGGCTTGAGCTGTATCTTGAGCCAATCTTTTAACCTCAGGTGAGATATTTCTAACAGTCTATCACTGCCATCATTCCAAAATTTGACAGAGGTGCCCAGTAAAACCTCTATACTGCTGATGAGGATGAATTTGGTCTTATCCTCTTGAGTCTAGAATGCTACCAAGAACCTAGATTCCTGGCTGTGGACTTGTTGACATGGCCCATATAATGGTCTTGCACTGATACAGGTGAAATAGCATAAGCCAAACCACAAGTGCCATACCACAGGCTGAAGAGTTACAAACATACAACTGTCCGAGGGTCACCAAGCCCCATGGGAAATCCTTCCTCCACTGGGTTGGGACCATAACAGTCATAAAAGACATGTATTTATGCAATCCATTCATTGCATTTCTAAGCTTTACACTTAGATGGAGTCATCTTCCTCTACTTTCAGTTTCCTGGGATGTACTGCTATTCTCTCTTGACTCATCACAAGTAGGTTATAGTTCTCCATTTCTGCAGAGTAGGGATAGAGGAGGGGGTTTCTGTTCCTTGAACAGATGTTTCCTAGAAACCAAACCTAGGAGCCCAGGCTCCTTGTCATCAGGGCCTTGTCCAAGAGACGAGACTCTAACATCTTGGATTCATATTCAGAGGACTGGTGGCTGTGCATTATCCTCTACCATCTTGTATTAGTTTAAAAAAAATGGGGCTTAATATGAAGCTACAATAAGGATCTAGTCACCAGGCATAAATAGAGCTAACAACTTAACTAAATCTTAGGACCATTAAGAAGAACAGTTCCAGTCAAACTGTTCTGTATTTTCATCCTGTGGTTAGCACACTTCTATCTCTTCAAATCTTGCTAAAGGGCACTAAATGTCAAGGTTAAACTTCCTATTTGGGAAACAGGAAGACTGAACTTTCTTGACTAGAAGATTAATATGATTCAGTCATAGGATGCCTGGGCAAAATCTTCTTCCTCCTTCTCCCTCTTTTACTCTATTATTCCCATTTAATCTATGCCAACCTTTCTTGCATCTCTATTCTCTGGCTTTAATGGATCCTTCCCGTGTGACCTCTCAACTGCACCTCCCCACCACTTTGTTCTATCATTAACAAATTATTTTTGTTTTAGATCTATGACTCTTGCATCCCATCTTATTACATTCACAGAAAACAAGCTTGCCTTGGGTCACCCCCAGAAAATATTGCATCTCTGGTATCTTTCCAGTAATATGTGACCCTTTTTTCATGCTTACTCAATACAATGGGTCAGAAGGAGACATATTCTGTTCTTTAGTGCCTTATCAAAACACTCCTGCCACTATCATAATAACCTCTCTTTTTAAGTTCATTCCCTACATGTCCATTAACTTGATCAGACTACTGTATCTACCGGCCCCAAAGTTATTCTCCCTCTTTTCTCTTTCTTGTCTCAGTTCAACATCTGGTTAAATTTTTCTATTGCTCTCAACACCGCCTTCCCCCAGTGCTTATTGATATCCCCTCAAACACCCTGTACTCCCTGTTAATCATCCTCAATTCTCATGATCAGTACTTTAACTTTTCCTCACCAACCCAAACGGATGGTATGACTTTTAATTTAACTGGAGAATGCTCTACCTCCAAGACCAGGAACATCGAAATTCCTCATTTTGGGTTTTCTTAGCAAAGATGTTGGAGTGGTTTGCCATTTCCTTCTTGAGCTCATTTTATATGTGAGGAAACTGAGGCAAAGGGACTTGCCCAGGGTCAAACAGCTGGTGTCTGAAGCCAGATTTAAATTCAGGAAGAGGTCTTCCTGATTTCAGGCCCAGAGTTCTATCCATTGCATCACCTACCTGCTCTTCCCAATATACCTACTCTTATCTTATTTTACCTTTAAAATCTTGACCTTATAGCCAACCACTTCAATTATATATTGTCCTCTAATCTCAAATTCATTACTACCTTTTCCTATCCAATCCTGGCTTATTATAACCATCTGCCTTATTTAATCAGATGAATATCTTATGAAATGACACAAATATCTGAATCTATCTTAAATTGGCCTTCACTGCTACACTGCAATAATTTTATTTTTCTCTGACTCTATCATACTTCTCTCAATTCCAAATCTTCTCAATTCTCACACAGAGAACTTTGATTCATGCTCCTAGGGGTCCAATTATAATCTCTGTGCAGATGACCCCCATATCTATATATCCACCTTAGTACAGTTCCTGAATTTTAGTCCCACATAAACTACCCATTAGAAAGTTCTAATTGGATATTATTTACATCTAGAATTCAAAACAGTACGTACAGAACTAATTATCTTTCCCTCACTAAAATCATCCCTCCCCTTAACTTTCCTTCTGTCAAGAGCACTATCATTTTCAGTGTTCAGATTCAAAAGTTCAGTCATCCTTAATCCTTTCCCTTTCACTCCCAAAATCTAATCAGTCATGGGATCTTATCCATTCTACCTTCCACAACATATTTCATATCTATCTCTCTTGTATAGTCATAAATTGCCACATCCCCAATTTAGACCTTCAGTATTTTTCACAGACTAGTGTAACAGGCTACTAACTGAACTCCAAGTTTCTGGTCTCTTTTTTTCCCCTACAATCCATCTTCCACACAAAGCCATAATCTTCCTAAAACATGTTTGGCTATCTCAATCCCCTATTCAAAACTCTTCAGTACCTTTTTATTGCCTCAAAGATGAAATACAAATGTCTCAGTCTGGCATTTAAAGTCTTTCACAATGTAGCTGTAGCCTATTTTTTATGTTTATTTCTCATTGCATTGCTTCCTGAACTAAATTTTTCATCTCCCATCTTACTGCCTTGGCTTTGTCCAAGGCTCAGATCATAGGCCACCCCCAATGGGAATGCTTTTCTAATTTCCCTCAGTTAGTGTCGTCTTCATCTCCAAATGATCAAGTATGCACTCTTCTATTTCTTTTATAGCCCTACTTCTACTAGAAGAAGGTAAACTTTTTAAGGGTAAGGAATTTTTCATTGCATCCCTAGCGCACTGCCTTGCTTATAAAGTAGGTACTTCAAAATGCTTGTTGGATTAGATTCATCTTCATAGCCTCAACTACCGAGACTGTGGGAATGACTTCCAAATCTATAAACATGTAATATAGTAAGGTTCCTGTATCCACTGATTCAGCATCTGTTGATTTAGTTGCCCATGGTTAACCATGGGGTTAAAAATGAAAGAACTGGAAATTTTCAGGAAAAAAAATTACAGTTCACAAGTTTTCAAACCACCCACCAAGTGAGTAGAGGCTGTAACATGGTAAAATCTGCCAGACCAGTACATAACTCAGACAGATAGAAACATAGAAAATTATTTATTTCATTTTCAAAGACCAGTAACATAATAGGGTGATATCTTCACTTGTGCATGAATTGGATTTAAGCAAGGTAGTTGCACAGTCATCAGCTTCATTCTCTTACAACCATCCAAGTCTAGTGGCAAAACAAGTCATGATGACTAGCAATGATCCAAGATGTAGAGTATGACGTTGGCATCTTTGATGTCTGACCAAACTCAGTGCTCCTTGGTATCTGCTTCAGCTGCCTTTGTGGCCATTGGAACAAATGTTCTCATCCACCTACACTACTCGGTAAATTCTTCATATTTGGGGTATTCCCATTTTGGGGTATTCCCCTAAGTCATCAACAAGTTTGTAACCCATCAGGTACCCTCAACCTGGTTTAGTCTATCTATCAAAACAGTTTTGTTGGTTTTATTTATTTATACAGTGGCCATTATGCATGTTACAGCTTCTTAGAGTCATAGGTGAGAACTGAGAGCCAAGGTGAGTGAGCAGCCCTTGTAAAGGGCTCAGTAAGCCCTCACATCAGAGCTACTAGTCCTCCTGGAACAAGCACACACTTGGAGAATACAGTATACTGTATAATAATGTACAATCTATTTTATTATTACTATATTTAATGTTGGTAAAGTCATGTTTATGAATTATACTTTATTATAAGCATGTACATATATGAAAATCATATTCTAAATGGGGTCAGCAGGTGTTCACTTGCATCCAGTTTCAGCCATCAACACATTACTACATATGCATTACAGTGATCTGTATTGGTACCATCTTCTTACTACACAAGAACTCCTTTAAGTCAATGAACCACAATTTTTTCTCGTTCAGTTTTCACAAATAGGCTCTCTAGCTTCTAGCATAGTATTCTGCACACAGTAGGCAACTAATGTGTTCTATGCCTGAATTTGGATTTGGAGAGTCTAAGCTGAAATCCAATTGCACTAGCTGGCACCTGTGTGACCTGAGGCAAAGCACAATCTCCTTGGACTTTAGTTTCTTCTCCTGTAAAAATGAGGGTTAGACCAAATGACAGTTGAGATCCCTTTAGCCCTGAAGCAATGATTCTACACTCTGCTCAGGGAGGAACTTCTTTCTTTTCTCTCTTGTCCTGTGTAGGTCCTTTGATATAACACATTTCCCATACCTCACCTTTGCTCTTATTCCATTCTTAGGTCCATCATGCCTATTAGTATTTTTCTTGGTATATTTATATTATATATTAATATATTTATATATACATATATATAAATATATTAGTATATTTCTTGGTATAATTCAACAAGAAGGTTTAGGCACTTTGATATTTATATTCAGGAAGTTCTAGGCTAGCTATGATTTAGCTCTGCCTTTCCTTAAGTAGGCACACTGATTTGCTATCTAGAAGGTATGGTTATTTTGTCTCTCTCTGATCAGAATCAGCTCTCAAGTTATCATCTCACATCAAAAACAAAGTTCCCTGAGCTTACAATATTTCACTGTGCCCTAATCATGTGACCTTGATATAATGGAGCTGCTCCAGAGGAGACATGTTCAATAGATGTTAAATTAGCAAGGCAATAAGCAATGCATATAAAATATCTGCCATGTAGCTGTGCCTCTTAACAATCTCTCCCAGACTCTGGTCCCAAGTTCCCAAGTAGTACAAAGGCAGCTCCAAACCCGAGAATTCTTTGAAATGCACAGGTCAGCCTAGTTCATGGTCCCAGCTGCTCTTACTAGTGGGCAAAGGGGTGCAGATAACACAAACCAGCTCACAACTGAGGTTCAGACTTGATCCATGGCCTCATTTTTCCTCAGTCACACAAGGCATCAATCTGGGATTCAATGGATTTGGGGGAAGCCAGAAGCTCCCAAAGCCAGTTCTCTTTATAACCCAAGCTGTACTTTGGAAGACTCCAAGCCCTTATCACCACAACCACTTTATCTTCATGGGGATACACGTGTGTGTATGCATGTATGTGTATGTGTAGAGAGACTCCAGCTGTCTTCTGGATCAGGAGAGGCTAAAAAGCAATGAGTGCTACATCCCTATGTTTGATTTTCCCTTATACTACAAGTTCCTTGAGAATAGTTTTATCTATTTCATATGACCAATGCCTGACACTGCCTCACACACAGTAATAGGTGTTTAATCAATGCCTGCTGAATTGCTATACCATAAGCTCTCCACTTGAAATAGAGACCACTGCACATTTACTGTCGAAAGGCAATAGACTGTGATTTGCATGAAAGACCAGAGGCACGATAGGGTTAAGGAAAATGTCCTCCCTCAGCTTCCTTTTTAAATTTTGCAAAGTGGAGGCAGTTGTAATAATTGGCCTATACTAAATGATGATAGGACTTAAAAGAATGGACCACAACTTAGGTAAGAGTTAGGCTTTGGGGCTGGAATGGAATCAAAGGAGTGTTAAAAGGATAGACTTAAAAAATGTCCATGGACTTTGTTGTCTACATCTATAGCAGAAAGCTATGAATTAAACAGTCTCCTGGGGATAGGAAGCCAAATTATCGCTACTGTAAAAATTAAATTACAATCTCTAATAATAAAAAATATTAAATTTTATGAGGTTTATTAAGGATCATTAGATGAAACAAAATAAAAACCACATGCCCATGGCTGGTTAGCCATTTTCAGCCATCCCCACTTACTACCATCACTGCTGATTGTTGCCAAAAAGAGAGGCCTTAGGAGGAGTTACCGCCAGTTATCTACAAATAATGTGAGCCCACCAACATGGAGATGTAGGAGAGGTTATAGGGAATTTTTGGAAATATCAAGGACTTCTGGGGAATGAAGTCAAAGGTTCAAAAATCTCCATTTATACACTACAGACCAAGAAGCATCAGTAGAGACACTTAGCCAAGAACAGCACATTAGCAGACCCAGTTTTTCATAGACAGCAGCATTTGTAATCATGTTATAAGACATCAATGGCTTTATGGTGTTGGAGGTGAATTATTCCAACCATGTGTTCCCTGGTCAGGCATGTTCTCTTAAGTATTTCCATCTCCATTGGTAATCTATATGGAAGACTGTATTCTATTTGTCTATGGAGAAACTATTTTGTCACATGATAATGGCATTGCTATCATTTTGGGTGGATATGAATCCACCAGATGCTTCAAACATCCCAGTTTTCTGAAAGCCCATATTAACTATTTATCTACCTTATCCATATAACTGACCAGACTCCTTTCATTCCTCATCTGAGGGCAATGTAAAGCCTTGCATAAGGCAAAGAAAGGGAGAACATGTACCCTTTGAAAGTTCTTGTTTTTATTTAATCATAGAAGCAGAAAATAAAACCATCTGCAGGAATAACAAAAAAAGAGACAAAAACTCAACTTACCCTAAATTTGCCAAGGCATATTTGATCAAATTTTCTCTCCACATTCCTGAGGGTTTTATGATGTTACTGATAAGGATGTCTACTACATTACTTGAATGATCCTTAAAAAGTACTGCTGAATGACTGACAATGTTCTCATACACTGTTTCAAAGTAATGCAACTTCAGTGAGGAGGATGGTCAGCTTGTAATTTTTACATTATATGGCCCTCTTAAAGAAACCACTACAGCCCATTTTTCCAACTCTTCACTATGGGTCTATATGCCAAGCCTTAGTTCAGGAAATTTATAGCACATACACCTCCATATTTAAATTTTAAACTTGTCAGGTTATCCCTAGGCTGTGGACAGGTTTATTAGCTACAAAATCTCTTTTCTATGTGTAATGTGTTTTCTAGAACACACTGTGAAACATGGAAAATGATAAGTTGTGAGCTATAAAGCATACAAAGCAATCCAGTTAGGTCTTTAGGAAATGGCCTGGAGCTTTAAGACAAACCTTTAAAACCTTTACTGACTACTGCCTCTTTTAGGACCAGCAACAGCAATGCAAAGATAAAAAAACTTCAATGGCCATTTCAAAAATATACTTAACCAATGAGATGTTTTCAAACTTTACTCCAGACTGACATATTAGAAGTGTTCAATGTTCTGAGAGGAGTGAGGCCTGTCTTACCTTGAAGTTGTATAGTCATTAAGTTGATGGACACTGAAGGATTAGATCCTACAATAATTCTTGTTAAAAGGACAGGTAAAAAGCACAGACCACTTTCTTAAAAGCTGTATTGTCTTTAGTTACACGTTTTTTTTTCAGTTTTGTGTGTCCACTTATGGTCTCTGACATGATGGTGTCAAACTCAAACAGAAATGGATCACTGTTGAATGCATACTGACTTAGAAAACCACCAATACATTACTTATGGCACATTTTAACCTGATTCAGGCTCACCCATTTAGGAGGAATTCTGTAGGCCCCAACTGTGCTGACACTACTGCTTTCAAAGCAAACTGTATTCCTGGGCTGCTCTGTTTAGGCTGTTAAAAGGAGATGGAAGAATCTCATTATTTTCTGCTATCACTAATTATGATCTAGGCCAGGCATCATTGCACTTGTTTTCTGTTAAATGAAATGATATTTATATAATTTAACTTACATGGGGGGCACTAATTGAGAAAATGCACATAAAGTGCTCTGTAATGGATAAAGCTTTCTATTAAGTTAACTTGTTATGAAATCTTCACTAGATTATATATCAGATAAAGATTTTCTAGGAAAAGGATGCAAAGATCCACTTAATATTGGATCTCTTCTGAACAATGACTCCATAAAGCAAATTCTAAAGAAGTGTTATAACTCTGTGGGCAAAAGCACTGAGAAAATCTATTTTCTTTTGTTAAAACAATGAATTTTGGTTCTTAAAAACTCAATCCTCTCCAGTTATACCTCCCTTCATATTTGCAGACATATATGTGTGTGTGTGTGTGTGTGTGTGTGTGTGTGTGTGTGTGTGTGTGTGTGTGTGTGTGTATTCTATATATAGTGTTGGACAAAGAGTCAGGAAGACTTGGAGTTCTCTCTCTATATATATATTCTAAACCCTTTCCTTCCATCTTATAATCAATACTGCGTATTGATTCCAAGGCAAAAGAACAATAAAGGCTAGGCAATGGCGGTTAAGTGACTTGTCCAGGATCACACAGCTAAGAAGTATCTGAGGCCACATTTGAATCTAAGACCTCCCATCTCTAGGTTTGGCTTTCAATCCACTGAGCATATTTGGTTATATTTTGACAAAACCAAAATATTTAAAGTCAAATTACCCCATATATCAACCGTAACTAATAATAAGATTTAACATTCTGTACCCATGGTCTAAGAGGAAGAATTCTAGTATCAGTATTTGAAACTTATATTGACGCATGGTGGAAATTTCAAGAAAACCTTTTTCTATAGGAAGATGCTAGAAATAATTCTTAAGAAATCAACTGACATATACAAACTTTTACATGTGAACTCACAACTAATCCAGATCAAAGTTGTTCAGTTACTTCAGATCCAGTTTAATCTGTTGAGAAATGAAAGTTCTTTTTTAGGAGATGATGTCAATGAAACTTTGGAGTAATTTTCTTGTAGTGAGGATAAATGAAAACAAGTTATTCATATCCTTAAGCAATAGTACTCAAATGTAGGAAACTGGGGTAAAATCTCTGGCTACTAATTTTTCCTATTTTGCAAAAAGCTGTGACACTGAAATAAATTTATTTAAATATCATTTAGTTTGTGCTTTTCCTCACATAAAAGAGTTGGGGATATTTAGGTTAGGGGAAAGATTTAGTGCAGGATATGAGGTATTATTTTCTGTTTTGATACTGCCTTTGAAGTACATGAGATCTAATCTGACAGCTGTGATGATTCTCCGTAATTAAAAATGTGAACTCTTTGAGAGTAGGGACTATCTTTGTTATCAATAATCATAGTTTTTTGCACATAGTAATAAAGCACCTTATAAATGATCCCATATTCATTAATTCATTTATGTTTTGAAAGAATTTTGTAGAGCAGTATAAAGAATGTGTTGGACTAAGAATTAGGAAGACCTGGAGTTCAAATTCTGCCCGAGAAATTTAAAAGCCAGAAGATCCTGGGCAAGTCACAACCTCTCTCAGTTTCAATTTCTTCACATGAAAAATGGTAATAATAGCTGTAAAAAATAGACTCGAATACAAGACTACAATCCCCATGAGCCTTTGCTCCACTTCCCCAGAATGCCTTGTAATTTCACCTGTGCCGAGATCGAGAAGGTATTTAAGCTGATTCAAAGGCTTTTGAGGGCTCTCTCCGGCTCTTGGACTTCAGCTTTGGGGCAGGCGTGGTTTTTTTCATAATGTAGGTGAGGTTGTGTCTAGGTCACTCTATGGCCTGGACACGTGTTTCTTATCCTCTATTTTCTTTAATCCTTAATCTTCAATAAACCTCTAAAAAATATAATACTCCTTGTAGAGAGAAACTAATTTCTATCTGCCTCAGTCTCCCCGTCTCCCCTAAATTTTAATCTTTACATAGCATAGACCTTGGAAGATTGTTGTGAGGATCAAATGAGATTATATATTAAGGCATTATATAGATGTTAGTTAATATTACTAGGAAGAAACATTAGACTTGTTATAGGGCAGAAGTAGGAAAAAATCAAAAGTTGTTACTAAGAGCAAAATTTTAGGTTTGATGTAAGAGACAACTTTCTAAGATCTGGTGCTGCAGAAATGCCATACCTTAAGAGAGAAAGATCTCAAACTTACTAGGTTGGGTAACACTTGTGAAGGATGTCATAAAGAGCATTTTTAATCAGGTTGGAGTAGATAGCCTCTGATATCACTTCCAATTCCAGCTGGCTGTATAAGAATCCTACTGACTAGGCTTTGCTTTTAAATAAATGCTTTATTGATGATTTTTTTACACTGTCGTCACTTTTCAATAATCCCTCTCCCCTTCACTGTAACAAATAAGCATAGTTAAGCAAAACAAAACGACACATTGGCCATATCTGACAACACAGCTCTCATTTTGTACATAGGGTCTATAATAATATCCCTGAAAGGAGTTATGTTTCACAGGCAGTACTCTGCATTGCACTGATCAGACTTCCAGTGTCTGCTGGAGTTGTTCTTTCCTTCATATTACTGTAGAGACTATACAAAGTCTTTTTTTCCTTTTAGCATCAGTCTGTGCAAGTCATTTCAAGTTTGTCTGAATTTTTTATACTTGCAATTTCTTATGGCACACTAATATTACATTACACAAATAATAACGAAATTTGCTTAGCCATTCCCCAATTTGTGGGCAAACAGATTTTAGTACTTTTGTGACCACAAAAACTGCAGCTAAACATATTTGTTTATCTGGGCATATTCCTTTTGTTTTTGACCTCCTTGGGCTATATGCAATGTAGTGATTACTGGGTGAAAAATTACGCCGAATATAGTGACTTTTCTACCATGGTTCCAAATTGTTTTCCAGAATGGTTGGTTGGATTAATTCATAGCTATACTGAAATTGCTTTGGAGTACTTTTGTTCCACCAAAACCCATAACCATTTAGTATTTTCATCTTTGTCAAGTAGATAGGTATAAAGTAAAACTTCAGAAATGCTTTAATCTATATTTCCTTATCATTAGAAATTTGAAGCATTCTTTCAAATGTTTATTAGTAATTTACATTTATTCTTTTGAAAACTGCTTCTTCACATTTTTTGAGCATAGAGCTATTGGGGAATGGCTCTCAAGCTTTACATATTTGCAACAGTTCTTTTCATTTCTTGTATGTAAGACATTTTTCAAGAATATCTGATATTAAACTTCTTTCACATTAAGATTACAATATTTAACTTTTATACTTCTCCAGATTTCAGCAGCATATAATATAGAGACAGAAGCTGAAAAAGGTTGCAAATACTACAAGGAAGAAAAATGACAAACACAATTCTACATGGACCTGGGAATTATTCCTTAACACAAAGTAGGGTGGTTTTATTTTCAAGACACAATGATACAAAAGTACTCAGTGAAAAGCCTCTCCAGCCTCACCTATATTCTGTTCGCTAGGTGTTTGGCAAGATAGTCCCAACATTCACTGTAGTCCTTACTAACATCTGCTAATATAATACAAAATTTCAATTTTTTTTTGTCAGTGTGAGTGTTCCCTCCACTGACAAATTTCAAAACTCTCTCAGAACCTAGAGGATGGTCCCATAAGATGCTACAAGACAAAAAAAGAAATATTCATTACCTGGTGGTCAACCAACTGGTGATGAGCCTCTCTGAACTTGATTGAGCTGGTCTTCCAGCAACAGATCAAGAGTCTGCTGTCAGGCTCATACCTGAAGCCTTTACAACTTGACAGAATCTGCCAGAGGTTGTGCTGTGATGGCACAACTATGAAAAACTTAGGACCAGCTCCAGGCAATGATGAGGCATTATATTAGAATTTAAGTAAATGATAACCCAGATATATACACAATTTGTTAAGGTGGAAAAGAGCATATTTTAAGAGTCTGGTAGGAATATTAGATAAAACTTGTAATTCTCAGATACTCAACACCATAGAGGTTAGAAATAGGATAATTCCGATTTCTATAGTTGTATTTAATTTTTGGTGTGATACAAAGATTTGAATATAGATCAGTTTTATCCTGGCCTTTGAGTGATCACCCACCTCATACTTCTCTGGGTCTCATCTATATAATAAAGAAGTTGTCTAAGGTCCTTTCCAGTTCAAATATTCTATAACGAACTCTATTTAAAAATGTTATTAAAAAAAAAAGCCAACTCCATCCCCACCCACATATAGAAGGCACTTTGCTATAAATTTCCTCCAAAGATTTTGTAAAATGAAAAGTATAAAGGTAAATATGCAGAATCAAGGGCCAGGTTTTAAAAATAAGTTGTATTTTCTAATGGATTATAATTTTGCACTTTTGAAAGGAATAAATGAAGAAAAATGAGGATCTTTACTTTGGAAATAGGATCTAGGAATAATATCTTTTGTAAAGGGGAGTTTACAAATATTTTTCCTTTTAATAGACACTAGTAAAGTTAAATTTAAACCAATGTTATTTTCAAAATCCCTCTAAATCACTAACCTGGTTTTTATTCTTTTTTCCCTACCAACTTGTTGAAGAATGTATGGTCTGTGATTCAGATGTCCATTCCAATGATATTGGAATATAAAGATGTCTCCCCTTCTACCCCCCAAGCCTATTTTTAGAGTCTCCTTTCTACAGAAGACAAATTGCTTAGAGAAAACTGGCTTCCATGTCCATCAGATGTTTTCAAAAGGAGAGATGTCTGGCATACTGTAGACAAAAATCTGGTTCAAGGACTCAATTCTTCACGTTTTACTTGTATGTATGGTGTCACCACCTGAGAAAAGAGATAGGATTATATTCTTGGATAAACTTACTACTGGATTCTATACTACAAAAACCAAACAAGTAAGAATATTATCATATTATTTCTTTCTTCCTCTCCCTGAGTATGTACATACATACATACATACATACCTGTGTGTATATGTGTATATATGTATGCATATGCATACACAAGTTCATCAAAGTATTCCTCAGAATGAAAAGAAAATATTTCTCAATTAAAAGAAGACAGCTAAAAGATTAAAAGACTCTTATGGCAACTTGACTTTGCATTTTATTTCAATAGGAGATTTCATTCATTGTCTGCATGAAACTATGTCTCCATGGGTCATAGTTAGAATTACAAAGCAACAAAATATGCCACTGCTTCCATGCCCTCCTTTATTCCTTACTTCATCAGCCTCATCTGGTTCTTTCTCTTGATGCTCTCTTTCCCACCTCATTTCTTTCAACTCTTGTCTGTATTTCCGTTCAATGAACCGCTTCTGATGGGCCATCTGGGGAAAGTTATCTGACACACAAGGAGAGATATTTTACATTTAATAAAGGGCAATTACTAGTGCAGAGAATACTTCAAATTACTTTTGCCCCCCTTTTATAAGGAAAGGAAAAAAAAGCTAGTTTGCTATTTTCTCTCATTCATTTAGGAATCAAACAGAATGGAAATCTTGGATTATCTATTATTTCAAGAAGATTTTATCATCTGTGATGAACTTTTGAGCATAATAATCATAAAATAAATAAAGCAAATAGAAATGTTAAAATAGACACAATTCCCAAATTTTCCCACTCACATGCTTCAAACTCACTCCCTTAGCAACAAGAGCTTTACAGGGAAAATTTAAGGATACACTGAAATGGGGCTGTACACAGAGTAGATTGTGAAAGACTCCTAAAATCCCTGAAAAACAAATGGCTCCCATTATCATTTGTGGAGAATTCATTTTTTAAAAGAAAACTGGAGAAAAGCTACTTGGCTACTTAGTCTGGACACAAAAGCTCAGACTAGCCAAATAACAAAAAAAATTAAAACATATATCAAGATGGTAACTGAGAAATTTTCTTATTTTATTTTGGAAAAAAGAAGGAAGGAATAAAGTCCATTCCTCTCTACTACAGTACAGCTCCACTACAGTGTCCAGCCTCTGCTTGAATACTTCCAAGAAGAGGGAACCAATCCCTTCCCATACCACTTGTGGAGAGATCGAATTGTTAGAAAGCTTTCTTGGAAATGAAAGCTAAGTTGGCCTTTTTTACAAATTCCTCTCATGATTTTTCATTCTTCTTCTGAGGCAAAACACAAGTTTAATCCTTACTCTATGTGATAACCTTCTAAATACTTGAAGACAGCTATCTCCCTGAGCAACAGCTATCCTCCTGACTTTTCTCTTTACCAGGATAAACTTTCCTGTTCTTCAATTGACCTTCATATCATATAGATTCAAGGCAATTCACCATTCTAAGATGCCCTCCTCGAGACACTGCAGCTTTCAACATTCTGGTGACAAGAATTGAATACAATGTTCCAGAGGAAATTTGATAACAGTATTTGGTACAGTGGAACTTTCACCAACCTGTTCCTGAAAGCTATATATGTCAAGTATGCATTACCTTTTTTGGTTGTCCTACCTTCTTGCTAAAACATACTGAGTCTATGGTTTACTAAAACCTCCAGATCTAATTTAAAAAAAAAAAAGACTAACTACACCTCACCCACCTTAGACCTGTGAAGTTTTTTTGGTTCCAAATATAAAATATTGATTCTATAAGGATGATATTAGAAAATAAATAGTAGTTTAGAGATAAGAAGTAGAATGGCTGATTTGAAAGAATTGGAGTTTGAAGCAGAGCTAAAAGAACATGTTAATTTCAAATGTTGACAAGTTATATGTTTTTCTGTGTCAGTTACTCTCTCTGGTAGTTGGCAGTTGGTCTCTGGCAGTTGGCAGAGACACAGAGACTCTCTCTCAGGCCTAGAGCAGGTAACATCTTTGCCTCTCTCTGTCTGAGGGAAAGACCTGAAGGAGCTTAGTGCTTTCTTTTTCCAACTTGGGAAACACTATTGACTAACTATTGTGGTTTTTATAGATTGATTTAACTCTGAGAAGAACAAAATGAGTCCTAATGTGATTCTTGTTGACTCAACCAGCTAGTCTTTGTTATTTTATAACTAGAAGGCTAAGTTAAGAATTATAAGGATAATAGTGGTAGTTTTATTTAGAATAGTATAAATTTGGGTTAGTCAGCTCAGGGAGGATTAGTGTAGCCTGTGAAACACAGGAGAAGTGGTTCCTTATGGAACCAGGGAGTTTATTTGGGTGGATTTAGAATCCCTTAGAATTAGAAATTCTTTTTATCCTTATATATTTCAACAAATATTTTATTTTTTATAATAAGAGTCTCATTAGCATCCTTGTGCCTAGCCCTGAAGGGAAGTTCACGTTTGAGTTTCATTTCATCACTGAAGAAGATACTTTTGATTGCATCTATCAAAAGTATATGAACAGTTTTGAACCTGTATTGGCATGGTTTTCCCATCTATTTTTACATAACTTGCCATTATTATTTTTACAATTCCTACTGAACTTTGTATTATTAGATTCAGCCCAGTGTTCTAGCATATCAAGATATTTTTATATTCTGACTGCTTATTCAGTGTGCTGGCTATTTTGGCCAGCTGTGTTGCCTGCACATGATAATCCTACCTTCTATCCAAATTATTGATTAAAAATGTTAAACAGCAAAAAAGTAAAGACTAGATCCCTTGCATAGATAATCCACTGTTAATTTACTAGAATGCTGACAATGAACCATTAATAACTCCTTTATGAATTCAGTTCTTCTGTCTGTTCTGAATCCATTTGAATCCTCTGGACCAGTGATGATAAACCTGTAGAATGCATGCCAAAGGTGGCATGCAGATCACTCTCTGTGGGCATGCAGCCCCCTGCCTCCAAGTTCCTTATTATAAAGGCAGAGGGACTCAGGGAGAGCTCCTCTCCTCCCCCTCTTCATTGTGCCTGATGACATTTTTTCACACCCCCCATCCCTCTGTCCAACGGCCCAAATGGGAGCCTACAAGGGCTAAGGTAGGCTGCTCACAGGAGGCAGAGCTGGAGGGGAATAGGGTACTTGGGCAACTCCTTTCCCCCTCTCTACACTCGAGAGCATTCCTCACTTCACCTGTCTCCCCACCTAGGAACCCAATGGGAGCACTCCCTCCCCCTCTGTGGGAGTGGGCTGATTGTGGTAGAACGAGGAAGCGGTTTACTGAACACGCCTGGCACTGGGAGTAGGGCATGGGGATGGGGGTAACACACCACACAGCACATGGTCTCTAAAAAGTTTACTACCATTGCTCTAGACCTATATTTCCATCTTCTTCCCATGACTAACATAAGATGTTCTTCTAAAAGGATTCCCTTGTTTAGAAGTTACAAGAAATATCACTATGCCTGAGATCTTGTGGTGGGGTACTTACAGTTTCTAAAACTACTTTCTTCTTCATTTAGTCTATGTATTTATCACTAATGAATCTGGCTTGTAATATTATGCTCTGAAGGCAAATCAAACATATGAAATACTTTAGACTAGTGATGGTGAACTTTAAGAGATGGAGTGCAAGAGCCCACCCCTACCCCATGTGCTGTGCCCCTCATCCAGATTGCTAGCCCTGCCCCCCTCCCACTCAAACAGGGGAGGGAGAAAGTGCTCCCATTGGGCTGCTGGGCAGATGATGTGAAAAAATGTCAACAAGCATGGTGGAGGGAAAGGGGTGGGAGGGGGAAGTTCAGTCCAAGTCTGCCTGCGCCCACCTGCCTGCCTGCCTGCCTGCCTGCCTTCCTTTCTTTTCAACCCTTACCTTAAGTTTTAGAATCAACGCGGTATATTGGTTCTAAGGCAGAAGAGTAGTAAGGGCTAGGCAATGGGTGTGTGTGTGTGTGTGTGTGTGTGTGTGTGTGTGTGTGTGTGTGTGTGTGTGTGTGTGAAGTGACTTGCCCAGTCACAAGGCTAGGAAGTATCTAAGGCCAGATTTGAACAGGAACTCCCATTCCTGCCTCTCTAGTAACAAATAGGGGGTGGGTTGGCGGTGCCACCTGAGGGCAGCCATGTGCCCACAGAGAGCACTCTTGTGTGCCACCTTTGGAACCCATGCCGTAGATCACTGTGCTATTTGAAGCTTCAAATGTATGTATGTATAATGTATCAATTCAATTTCAAATTCTAAAATGTGTATATTTAATTAGAAGCAGCAAATCAGGAAAAAAAAGTTCAAATCTGGTCTCAGACTTAGTAGGTGAGTGACCATCGGCAAATCACAACTTCTCCTGGAGAAGGAAATGGAAAACCATTCCATTATCTTTGCCAAGAAAACACTAGGGACAGTACTGACATGCTTTGTTCCAGAAAGTCATGAAGAGTCAGACACAATTGAACAACTACTAATATTTCATTAAAGTGAGAGATACTTGCATATACCAATAAATCAACTCTTGTTTTTATTGTGGTACAGGGAAGATATCCCATGTTCCAGTCTCTCAAATCCTTTTGGGAAGAGTAATTAAATTAATTTTTACCTTCCTCTCTTCTTACCTCAGTTGGCAAAACTAGAGTTGGTAGCTTACCCTGGTATATAAGATAAAACAAATGTTTGCAAGAATATGTTAAGAAAAAATCCAGAATATGCTTTTTAAAAGTATACTAATATTTACATCTCATTTAGTTTGAAGTCCATATTTATACTATGTATTTCAGTATAAACAGTTATGAACATCATAAATTAACATTACTATACTGTTCTCTGCTTTCCTTTCTACAATGCATTAAGCATATTGTGACCTTATTAACAATAAAGATGGGGATCACCTACATTTTTCAAGTGCATCCATTGCAGCTCCCATTTCTGCTTGTTGAATGCTATTAAAAAAGAAAGAAGTTAAAGTACTATACAAAATTTAAACAACATTTTCCATAAATAATATATTCCTATAAAAAATAATAATGGATTTCATATGTAACTTTTGAAATTAGGCATTACTTTATGGTTATATAAGAACAAAGAGTTAAAGTTGGAAAGGTTCATAAAAGCCTTCAAATTCAGGGTCATGTCTTTTATTAAGCTCAGATATCTACGCAGGTGCAATATTCTCTAAAATGATTTGTCTTTAATTTGCACATTATCATTGCAACTTATCCTCTTTTCTGATTTAGTGAACTACTATGAGACTATGTCTAGTCTCAGTCTCACCCTCATACTGACTTTCCACCACCAAATATGTTATTTTCCTACTTAAGACTGTCTTTTCTATTTTAGAGTTGAGGTTCATTTGTGTAATATTAAGCAAAGAAGTTTACTCTGCTGTCACTCATGCCAAATTTATTTATTAGTTAAAATATCAAAATTGAGCATCTTAAAGGTAGAAAGGAAAGTAGGGGCCATCTACATTTATCTAATCCCCACATTTTATAACAGAGGTAAATGAGACCTCAGAAAGGTAACATGCTATTTGCCTGGTGTCAAAAACCTGTTAGTGTGAAAACTGGGGCTAGAACTCAGGGTACCTGACTTCTAGGCTAGTCCTCCCAGATTATACCAATTAACCTCCTAGAACTGTTAACTTGGGCTTCTTAAAATCTAAAAGCCAAAACCAAAAAAGTATTTTTCTCCTACCTTGGGCCTTTACCACAGCCTATTCTTTCCCCTTTGAAATAAACAGCCACTGTATAGGTTCTTGCATGAGATGGTCCCACTGTTTGAAGAGTCCTGAGAAAGAGAGAGATGTTATTTTCAGTAAATTATTTTTCTTCCAAATGGGAATTATGTAGTACTCCAAGACTCCAACTACTCAGCACCTGGGTGGAGTGGGGGTAAGCAGCAATAAAAGTGCTGGTAGGGGAGCAGGAGTTAAAAGTAGGGATTTGTGGGAAAATAATAAAAAAATTAAAGAGTTTTCTGAAATAGAAAAATCTTAGGTTTGGAATGTTTTCCACCCAAACTAGATCTTGAGAAATATCTCTCTTAAAGGTATGAAATAGGAGACATACAGGGATTAACAAGTATATAAAATCAAAGGCATACCTTCAAAGGATATGAACAAATAGTATTCAAAAAAAATATAAACTATTAAGATGCATACAAAAGATTATTCCAAATTAATAAGAGAAATGCAAATCAGGACAATTATTGGGTTTTACCCAACACCCAGATTGTCAAAAATAATAAATTCAGGGTTGGAAGGATTGGGGAAGAGAAAACACTGTCAATGTAATAGTGAATTGGTCCAGGCTTTATGGAATATAATGTGGAATTATACTAAGAAAATTATGAAATGGCCATACCTTTTGACCCAGAAATCCCACTGCTAGGCATATGCCACAAGAAGGTCAAAGACAGAAAGATAATTCACATATACATCACATACTGATTCATAGCAACACATTTTGTAGCAAAGAACTGGAAACAAAGCACATGGCCATCCATCAGGGAATAGAAGGATAAATTGTGGTGCATTAATGTAGAAGAATATTACCATCCAATGAATATAAAGAATATATACAAGATAATGACAGATGAAGTAATCAGAATCAAGAAAGATATGTGCACAATATAAATTGTAAATAATAAAACTAAATTTGGCCATGACAAAGTATTGAGAAAACATACTTCCCTCCCTATTTTGCAGAGGTGGCTATCATAGAATTTTACATTAAAAATTTTTTATATTATTTAAAACTTTTACTGCTTGCTTTATTAGTTAGTTTTGGTATATATCCTCTTCCTTCAACTATCAGCTATTTTTCAAAAAGTTTTTTATTAACAGAGATAGCTCAGTGGTTACAAGAAAGGGGAAAGAGATGTATTCAGGAATGAAGCTGATATAAAAATAAAACACAGTAAAATTTGGTAAAACAAATAAAACATTTTAACTAAAGTTTTAAAGGAAACAAGTAGATTCATGA
This sequence comes from Monodelphis domestica, assembly GCF_027887165.1. Taxonomy (NCBI): domain Eukaryota; kingdom Metazoa; phylum Chordata; class Mammalia; order Didelphimorphia; family Didelphidae; genus Monodelphis; species Monodelphis domestica. Next base: position 349,820,381 of record NC_077229.1, on the reverse strand, counting down.
AGAAATAAAATGAATTTGGAAGAAAAATAGGAATAAAAAAATTCTAGATCAAAGATTTAGAGTTGGAAGAGAGGTCAACATGCTCATTACAGGGGGCAGCTGGGTGGCTCAGTGAATTGAGAGCCAGGCCTGGAGATGGGAGGTCCTAGGTTCAAATCTGGCCTCAGACACTCCCCAGCTGTGTGACCCTGGGCAAGTCACTTGACCCCCATTGCCTAGCCCTTACCACTCTTCTGCCTTGGAGTCAATACACAGTATTGACTCTAAGAAGGAAGGTAAGGGTTTAAAAAAAAACAAAAACAAAAAAAACATGCTCATTACACTTGCGGAAAATGAATTTTCCTCAAAAAAAGTGTAATGAGCAAAACCAGATTGTGCAAGAAGCAAGTGTCCTATGCAGGATCTAACAAGATTTTTTGAGCTTTATCTATTAAGTGCTAAAATTATTTTAAACAATTGTGGGTATATGAATGTCAAAATTATACAAAATCAGGGCAACTAAGTAGCACAGCCAGGCATGGAGTTGAAAAGGCCTAGATTAAATTCTAGCATCAGATGCTTTCTAGCTGTGTGATGCTGGGCAAATCATTTAACCTTGAATATCTAGCCCCTTCCACTCACAAAACAGAAGGTAAATGGTAAAAAAAATATACATACAAAAATTAAGGACAAAACAGCATCAACAAAAGTTGTTTTTTTTTTCAGTTCATTTATTTGTAAAGTGTTAAACACCATTTTAGCATAAGGGACTTCATTAGGAATATACTTTAAATCTCTCCTGTATACTTTAACTTCTTTCCCAGGTTCTTTCAACTATCTAGACATATGAGAAAGATGAAGAAAATGTAATTTCTGAATCATCTGATATCTTTTCAGAGAACAACATAATGTCAATTCAACACAAAATAAAGCATATTTTATGTTTCAGAGACATACTGCAGATTCCAAAAGCACTAAAAAAGATAAACTGAAGGGGGAAATTAAAAACAGTTAAAGAAGAAAATAGCAAATACAGAGTGATTTTGAAACTCTATACATTAATTCATCTTGATAAAACTGAATTGTATCTTTTATTTTCAATATGGGGGGGATTTGTGAGTAGGGACAATTTTCTTTTGTTTATTTATGCTAGAGAATGAGAGCAGCAAGTTTTCCTTAAATAAAGAAAAATTGATAAGATCTTTAAGGTAGTATATATTATCACAATGTGTTTCCATTAATAGGGTCACAGATTCAGAGTTTGATGGGAACTCAGAGACCATCCAGTTCAACTCTCATTTTAAGATGAGGAATTGAAGACCACGCTTATTCAGGAAATAGTTGCAGTACATGAATATTAACCCAGATCCCTATACTCCAAATGTAGCTTTGCCAATCTGAAATGTATAGAATCGTTATTAATAATGAGAAAATAATCTAAACTTCCCACATATTTTGTGTAGTTATTACACTTATTAGGCACAGCTTTATCCTTTATCCTCAGAAGAAATCAATCAAACAAAAAATCAAATATCTTTCTGATATCTATCTGTATGCCATTTATTATATATATATTTTGCTATTCCATTTCTATACCTCAGTTTTTCTTTATGGAGTAAAGGTCGGTTAGGCAGTTACTATAGTTCTTTGTGATATTCAAATGAAAGAGTATTCTACAAGTGCCTTGGAGAACAATTTAAAATCCACAGATGAAGTTCTAAAAAGTTTTTTTTAAACCACTTAGAAGTTTTGTGCTATTAAAAATAATTGTGGACAACTCTCAATATAAACACATCCTGTTTACTTTTATGTAAGTTAAAGTAAAATAATAAAAATGTGTTTTAAAAATGCACATTTTAATGTGCTTCTGTCTTTACTCAATAATTTTCTTGGTTCTTTTCTTCTGGATTTTCTTTTAGAACCTGTATATGAGCCATAAAAGCAAACCAGTCATCACTTTAAAATCACACCTTATTTTAAAAAACAAAAGTAGTACTATGCATTTTGAACATTGATCCATTCAAAAGTTCTGGCTTTTTTCTTGTTTCAGAAAGAAAATTCACCCCATGGAACAAAGATTTGTCATCCCAGAGGATATCAATAGTTGAAGAAAAATGAAAAAGTTCTATGAAGCATAATGTGGATCTCAACAGCAACTAGAGAGCTGCTTTAGAGTAGATGAATGCTATTATTTGGGGATAGGACTAAGGTTAAGTAACAGATTCGCAGACCCACAAATATCTAAATAGTCCAAAGAATGTGTCATAAGCCCTGAAGGCAATTCTGAAAAACAGAATTCCAATCAGTAAGTATATGATTTCCAGAAAGGTTGAAGGGAATAATTATCATCTGACTGTATAAATTTTGTTTTGTGTGAGACAACCTGTTAAATCAATCTATTGTTGCATCTATAATACATACAGAAAGCATGTGCCTTTTAATAAATATACATGTATTACATATATATGAAACAAATTATATGATAGTTTATAGCCCAGTAAAGGCTAAAAAGAATGCAATTGAAAGGAAATCCAAATAGTATCTGAAAAACTACTTATAAGATTTTCTTATCTTTGAGAATATTACTATTATTGCTTCAATTACTAATCTAGAAGACTAATAGAATTTTAGAAAATAAAGAGAAATTTAAAATCATCAACTTCACCTCCTTATTCTTCTCATAAGACACCTGTGGGTCAGAAAGATTAAGTGAGCTGACAACCACAGCAGACTGGGCTGAAGCCAGAACTCAGGTCTCCAAACTGGTTCACATCTACTGCCCTTTCCACTGGAAAGTGATGTAGAATTTTACCTTGGTCACATGTAGTATTTTCTAAATCAGGATAATCAAGTCTGAGTATACCACATACAAAGACCATGGTCTGTAGGTGATAGCTTACTTACTTATAAAGAGGAATGTCGGGCTCTTTTCCCTCTGTTCTAAGGGTCAGGCAGCACTGCTGAAGTTGGGATTTAGGATCATTCCAATCCTGATTCAAAATGAACTCCTGCAGTAAGTCCCCAAAAGACTATTCAATAACAGTTTTGGCATCACTGACTATTATAATAATAAACTAAAAGAATATCAAAAGTTAAAAGTTTTGTAAGGACTAACCTTAAGTCTTGGAAAGAAGCACACATTCATGAATGTGTGAACATATTCCAAATCCTTATCAATATACAGTGCAGCAATAAATGCTGAAAAAGAAAATATTTAAAAGGATCTTTTAGGTTAAAAACCATGCTATACATCAGTGAGTCTAAATCATTAAAAGAAATTTTAAGAACATTCAAATATTTCAGCCTTTCTTTTGTTCACCAATGCTGCTTCCTTTTTCTTAGAACAGAAAGCAAGTCTAACTTAATTTTAATCACAAGAAACAATAGCATCTTCGTAGAGTATGGTGAGTGGTTAAATCTACTCCCTGTCAATGCCACTCTGGTGTTAACTAGTGAAGAAAAAGGAACTAATTATATTTAGCACAGTGTAGGTCTCAACAGCAACTAAAGAGATTAGAAAATTAATGCTATTTGGGGACAGGACTAAAATTAAATAAGAGACTTGCAGATATACAAATATCTTAATACCTTAAACTTGTCATTCAAATTTTCCTTCTTTCTAAAAGAGTAAGGGGAATTTATGACACTAGATAGACATTTCTAAATCCAAAGTAATATTAAAAATCACTTGCTCCAGGCTCTAAATGTTCTATGTACACTGAAGACCATATGAAGAAATGGGTAATCACTAGACTAAATGCAAACAAAAGTTTGATTCATTGTTTAAAATAAAGCTAATTATTAAAGCCCAGCAATTCTGCTAGTTTAAAAAAGAACTTTTAAAAATGTTATAGTTTAAAAATCTTACCTCTAAAGGATGAATATTTTATTTGGTAAAAGTAATTTTTTAAATCTTTCAATGAGCTAAGAAAAAGAGTGACAAAGGTTTTTAACTTTTCCAAATCAGTAAAATTTTAATTTAATATTTCATTTTTCTAAAGATGTGTATTTGGCTGTTTGCTTTTGTTTTTACTTTGCAAATGGAACCCATTTATTTTTGTGGTTATTAATATATGGTCAGTTTAAACTATTATTAAATCAGATACCACAAACATGCCTTAGTTTAAGAAATATTTCCCCAAAACTGAGAATTCAGCATAAAGAATTTAAAGAACCCTGTCATTTGACAATATAACAATATAAATAATAAAATCTTGGATTTTTGCTTGTTAGATTCAAAGTGCTAGAAGAAAGTACACTGTGGAACTTTGTAACAAAATAATCTACTGATCACAATGCATTAAAGAGGCTCAAGAATTTAGTGAATTTATGACCTTTGGTACCTTATAATGATAAGGGAACTCTTCAGCCCAAAAAGATTATGGTTTAGAATTCCAAATCTCCATGATCTCTTACCCAACTTTACATAAACATGCATAGACTTAAAAAAGAAAACCAAACTGAAATTATAACATGAATGATTAGCAATCTTATCATTCTAAATTATTCTCTAGCAAACTCTAGGGTAAAAGTATAATTTTTAAAAAAGCACAAGAGCATGAAAGATTACTTTAACCACATGACCCCCAAAATGGATTAAACTTCATCTATCTGTTTTAACCTTTTTAATCTGAAAAGTAAGGTGAAAGATCTCATCCGGAGGGGACTCACATTCCAAAAGATCAGCCAATGTCTTAGTACGTAGAGCAACAGGTCTTTTGGTCTTGTCATTGGTGATGGCATATTCCTGCATACCCAGCTCTTCTGCCACTTTTGCTTGTGTTCTGTTATTCACCAAAGAGCTGCGTAACAGCTGGTCCAAAAGACAGAAACAACTTTGTAAATAACATAAATGGATAGAATGATTTCCTCTTTTTTCCCTTGAAATCTGTCCTCTTATGTCACCTTGGTCCCAACTAGAACAGTGGCACCAAGGGGATTTTATAATTTTATACCATGACATTGTCTTCTGATGTTTTCTGAACACCCTTGACTTATTTCTAGCTACTGACTTATCATAACCAAACCTATCCTAACCAATTTAAGTTTTTAGTTCATTTTATTTCTCTAGATCAACAAGTCCTTTTTTGTCATTACTTTGTAAAATGGAATCATTTATTATGAATAACAATAACCCACCTATAATTAAATATTACTTTTAAGAAAGTTTAAGGCATTTAAAATTTGAATTTAACTATCTTTCATTCTTGATGAGATATGAACTCAGTTAATCATTCTGGTAAGCCATTTAATGTAGAAGGCATTTTTAGAAGAATTCCTAAATTAGAGACTTTACCTGAAAAGAAAAAAAAAAAGTTAACTGATTCTTTGAGGACACTTGAACAAAATATCTTTTTGAGAGTAGCTGAGTTAATTACATTATGAAAAGAAGTAATTTACTGTACTGTTATTGTTATATTATTGTTATGAAGGAGATGGAACTGATGATAGAGGAGAATTTTAGTTAATGCTGTGCTAGGTATTAATTTTATTCTCATAACAACCTTGGCAGGGAGGTGCTATCATTAGTTTCATTTTAATATTGAGGAAACTAAAATGACTTGCCCACAATCACACAGCTAGTAAATGTCTGAGGCCATATTAGAACTCAGGTCATCCTGACTCCAGGCCTAGCATACACCTAAAACTATAGCCTTATAGGTTGGGGATTTAGTGTATTTGAAATTTATTGGTTCAACCTCTACTAAGATGTAAGGTCCTTGAAAAAATGGCTGTTTCCTTTTGCATTCCTATCCATAGCATTCAGGAGGTGCTTGGCACAAAGCAAGCTGCAGAGAAAGTACAGATCCACATTGGTACAGGGAGCTTCCTCATCCAGGAGTACTGTGTAACAATTAAATCAAAGATCTAGTTTCTAACCCTATCTTCTGTTGTTTTGGGTGTCTGTAAGTTCCTTTTTTATTTGTCTTCATAGTAGAACAAAGGAAAAGTCTCTAGTGAGAAGAACTCATTTCCAGAAGATGCTACTGTGATAGAGGAATAATCCAGAGACTTTTGAATGACAGAGCCTGGGAGAAATTGCAAGGATTTCCATCCACAGGGGGGATGGTTGAGGAGGCTTGGAATGTTGAGGGAAGAGAGATTCCAGGTGGGAGGCAGTTGATCTCTCTCTCTCTATCTTGAGATGGCAAAGGTGAGTCTGATCAGAAATTATCTCCTGAGCTATTCAAATTCCTCATTGAACTTGATTCACCATTTCCCCCCACAGATACCAAGAAGTGTGGCAGAAACCTGAGAAGAGTAAGAACAGCATAACAAGATCTCACACAGCTCCTGTGACACCCTGGGTCTGGACATTGGCTCTGCTGTGACAAAGACCAGGAGTCACAAACCCTGAATCTCTCAGAGCCAAGGCTGGTAAGCCTGAGTCTCTCAACTTTGGAGGGAGGGAAAAAAGATATTTTAGACAGACAGGGATTTCCTATCCCCTCTTTCCTAGAGACCCCAACCTTCGAACATCTTTTCTTATTTTACCCCTAACAACAATTTGTTAGAATAAATTTGTCAGTTATCTTAAATTGACTTCTTTGTCACAGTGGAAGAGGGAGAGAGCTGATTTCTCTCTCTTTCCCCAAGAGAAGAGGTTCATCTATTAAAATCAGTTATTAGAGGGAAGTAAAGGCAGAGTTAGTGGGGAGACATATTTGAAGAAGACTGAAGGGGGGGGAATCCATCTCACCCTCCTTCTACCTTCTGGGCATTTATCATCAACTCTTTCTCCATTATACCCAAACCAACTCTCTAATACACTACATAAAACTGCAAACTGACCCCCGAAAAACAAATGAATTAAAACATAAAAGGATAAAGATAAATAAGTTTGTATTTTAAACCCTGGGTTCCAGAGCAACCTTCTTTAAGATCAATAACAGAGAACACCACACCCAACCCACTAGTGGCACACTCAGTCCTCAATCTCAGAGCCCTTTTTCACACAAATTCTCAGGGATGGCAGGTATTTTATGCTCTTTTTATTATGGTAAAATTGATAAAGACCTCTTTATGTCTTTGTCTCTGTTGTAGCCAGAATATAAGTGTTGAACATGAAGAGGTAAAAAAGAATAAGGATTGAGAATTGATCATCAATTTTTGAGGGGGAAAGAGGAAGTGGAAGGGAGAGAGACACATATCATTAGGGGCAGCAGGTTAATTGTAGAAGCAACAACTATAGACAACTTTTTCTAGGAGTTTGGCTGAGACAATAGGGAATATATTGGGTGATAACTAGGAGGGACAGTAAAGTCTACTAAAGGATAACAGAGGCTTGAACATGTTTGAGGACAGAAGAGAAAGAACCAGTATAAAGGAAGAGAATGAAGATCAGAAAAGCAGAGAGTGTGAGAAACTGATTACCACAACAGAGAGATTTGCAAGTAGATGCAAGGAATGGAAGCTTGAAGGACTGTCAATCAAGGAGAGAAAGGAAGATTCCAGAGAAGAATTTGGTCAGGGAGACAGTTGAGAAAATCAACACATGAAACTCTACTTCTGCTCTCCTGAATTGTGAGGGAAGGAGCTAGCAGACCACTGCTCTGAATTCCTGACTAATAACTTAATATTGGAAAAAGTTCGAGCATAGCTCTGAAGATCCTTTTCAATTTATTAACAATATCCCCTCAGAGACAAATCAACTTTATCCCTTATATTGAATTTTATAATAGATTAGGGAAACCATAAATTCCCTCTGCCCTATCCCAACTCCCTAACTTTCTTCCTTTAAAATAAATCCCATTTTGAAAGTACTATAGTGTGAATTTGGTCTATTGAAGGCTGTGGTTAACTTACCATCTCTGAAGAGATGTTAAGTTCAACAGAGAGAGACAGGAAGTGGGTGGGAGGAGGAGTGAGAATCCCAGTTTCTCCTCTAACCTTATTTCCTAGTGTCACAGTCCCAGCACTTCCCTTACCTTAAATACCCTAATTGAATGAGCCTCTATTACAATTTGGCACCCTGGAAAAGGTCTTACCCTTCCCAAAACAGTGAAAGAAAATAGTGAAAAAGAAACAGATGATGCTGCAGATAATCTGTGGACTAGTTGTGCTTTCAGCCATTGCATGTTACTGGATATATACTATAATGTATAATGCAGTGATTACTGTTCTTATGGATACTATAGGCCTTATATCAAATATAAGATATTTCATAACAGCTATACCTTTTACAACTGATACTGTAGTATTGCAAGTCCTCACTCAAATATATGTTTTTACCATGGCTGCGATACAGACTTTCTCCCACCTTAAGAATATCATCAAGTTTATGACACCAAGAAAGGCAGATCAAATCCTGGTAGTAGACACTAATCTGGAACAGTTAGTTAAGAAAATGTGTGACGAGTTTCTACAAAAGCAAGGACTAGATTAGGCTAAGGATGGAAGTGGGCAAAAGGATATAGGGCTTATGGACAAAGATACTATGAAAAATAAAATAAATACCCTAATTGAAGGAGCCTCTATTACAAGGGAGACTAATAAAAGGATAATCTGATAGAGAAAATGTGCAAGGACAGCATCAAAGTCATGCAAACGTCTTGGTCTTAGTAAAGAGAAGCACCATCTCATTTTTAGAGTCTATAGAAAGGAACTGAGTAGAAAATGATGTCAAACAATTTTGAAAAGAAAAGGAAAGAAGGACGAGTTCATAAAAATGGTTTCAATTTTTTTCAGTAAAAAAATCCTCAGCTTAGAGTGGAAGGGGAGATACAGGAGCTTGAGTAATGAAAATAACAACTAACATGTATATGGTGCTTATTATGTACCAGGCCCTGTGCTAAACACTTCATAAATATTGTCTCATTTGATCCTCACAACCACCCTAGGAAGTATTACTATTAGTATTGCCATTTTACAGATGAGAAAACTGAGACAAAAGTTAAGTGACTTCCCCAGAGTTATATAGCTAGAAGCTACCTTTAGCTATATTTGAACTCCAGTTTTCCTGACTTTGTGCTCCATCCCTTGTGCCAACCAAAACAGCTTTTATAAAGAATGGGAAAGGAAATCAATTACAGGAGAGTAAAAGGATTGTCTTGCTGGAGTGAGAACCAGGTGATAACACAAATTCTGCTTTGATAACCAGGCAGTTCAGCTGCATGACTACCTCCAGTTCTACTGAGCATCATGTACTGTTAAACTTAGGCTTTCTTTCTATTAGCATCTTATAGCATATATTTAAAATAGATGTGCTTTTTGTTTCACATATTTATGGGTGGTTTTCTTGTACTGCTTCTAGAAAAATGTCATTTCAGACCTCATTTCATGTTTTAAAGAAAGATTCATGATCCTCAGATAAAGTACGTGAATTTTATCACCAATGTCTGTCATTGGATTGTATAAAACATAAGTCCTTCATATCTATTTCAATTTTGTCTCATCTCTGTATTTTTGGGTTCCAAAATACTCTTTTTCAGAGTAGCTACTGCTCATAAAGATTAGCTGCCATGTTCTAAATTGTCAACTTTCATTTCTATAACATTTCAGAACTTTAATTTCTATAAATTCATTCATTCATTTCTTTTCATTCTTTTATCTCTCCTCTGAACCTTTTTGGAGTTTCTTGTTATCCCACTATTATTTCCGGTATCCCATGTTTATTTCTTTACTTTTTCTTTATTCTTGTAATCACTATAGTGGGACTATTTGCTCACTTTTCCTTATCTGTCTCATGGCTAGTTTGTCTGAGATATTTTTTGTAATATCTTTTCCTTTTAACCACTCCCTTTTAGCTTATCACCTACTGCCTTTTCAGTGGTATGGCTTATGCCAAGTCTCTGAGCCCCTTTCCATTCTACTGTAGACAGAATAGCTATAATAAATATTCTGCTGGGCCACTCTCCCATCTACTTCTAACTGCCAAGTTTCTTTCATACAGACTACAAATTTATTCTTATAAAAAGAAGAAGAAACAAAGGAGGCTTAAAAAGGAAATAAAAAAGGATTGGAATTAAAGGTTAAGTATGTTTCAGATTTCAAAAAATATAAGGTGCTCAATAAAAACTTTACATAGCTAACTGGCAAAATAAAAGAGACTATCACAGGGGGAAAAGTAATCTTCTGATAAAAGAATATATGAGAGAGTTGGTTTGTTAGTTAAATGGATGGAACACTAGACCTGGAGCCAGGAAGATTTGAGTTCAAATTTGGTCTCAGATGGATTTGGTAGCCATGGACACAAGTCACTTAACCTCTGATTATTTCAATTTTCTGTAAAATGATCCTCTATTCCTTCACAGTTCCTGTAAAAAAGATGATAATAGCATCTATCTCCTAGTTATTGTAAGACTAAAATGAAATAATATTTATAAAGTACCTTGCAAAACTTAAAATGCTATATAAAGTCCAGACATTATTACTCTTAAGGGAGAAAGTAGGAAAATCTATGATGTTTAGTAGATCTGGTCAAAAATTAGATCGCAATTCATTAAATCTTTTTGGTATCATGGACCCTTTTAACAGTCTGTTAAAGCTTATGGACTCTTTGGAATGTTTTTAAAGAAATGATGAGCAGGAGGATTTCGAAAAAACCTGATAAGACTTGCATGAATTAATGGAGAGTGAACAAAGTGAACATTATATACAAAAGCAGTAATATTGGATGATGAACAACTGTAAATGACTTAGATGTTCTCAGCAATACAATGGTCCAAGACAATCCCAAAGGATTTATAATGAAAAAAAAACATCTGAGAAAGAACTGATGGAATATGCATGCAAACTGAAGTATAGCATTTCCCTTCCAGCTTTCCTCCTTCTCTTTCATTCTTGAATATTTCTTCCCCAAAGAAGACTAATATGAAAATGTGTTTTACATGACTACACATGTATAACCTTTATCAGATTACTTGCCTTTATCTGAGAGTAGGGAGGGAAGGGAAGGAAGAGAATTTGGAAAACATAGATAGAAATTTAATTTTATCATCTGTGGAACCATAGGAGACCACCTTTTAGGGACTTTGTTCACCTGAAAAGGAAATGTGGTTGATGATGAGTGGCTAGATGGTCTCTGTTCTAGTATTTAGGTCATATAAGCCTATAGATCTTTTTATATATATATATATATATATGTATGTGTGTGTGTGTGTGTGTGTGTGTGTATATATATATAAATAAAATTTATGATGAAAAGAAGTTCTTTTTTTCTAACTTTCCAGCTACCACTCAGCTTCAAGCCAAAGGTTTCTTAATCAAGAAATCAAATACTAATGTAGACAGAAAAGGACAGAGGATAGTAGGAGAGGGCTTCAGAAAGGTCATGTTTAACAATGCAAGGATCCAGCATAACTCCTAGGGATTCATGATGAAAAAGGCTATACACTAATAAGAATGTGAATGCAGACTATAGCATACAATTACTCCATTAATTTTTCTCTAGTGAAAGCAATGCTATTTTATAACATGATGAACATAGAAATATATATTATGTAACACATGTACAATCTATATCATAATAACTGTCTTCTTGTGGAAGGGGGTTGGGTGGGAGGTAGGGAAAGAATATGGATCACAAAATGTCAGAAAATGATTATTAAAAATTGTATTGACATGTAATCTGGAAAAGGAAGGAGAGAAGTTAAGGGGAGGAGAAGGAAGGGAAAGAAAGTTTATTTAAACAAATCTAAACTATTAAAGAGGAGCATCGTTGGGAGCTAATGTCACATAAATGCCTCCTCCCAAACTCAATAATTGGTTCCAAAAGTCAAGTGAGGAGATAATTATAAAGTCAGCTATGCATTCATAGTTGTTTTAAATGTGGAAGAACTGAGAGAAGACTCATTCCAATTAATGTGAAAAAAGGGAGAATACCTCGGCTCGGAAAAGTAATAGTTAAATGAGAAAATCCAAGCAATGTTTCATTTGAAAATAAATCTTCCCACTTAGCAATGAAAGCAGAGCCAGAATAACATGATGGAAGGACAGTAGTAATTTCATCTGCAGAAACTGATATTAATAAGATCCTACTTAAATCAAAAGGAATAGCTCACTGATGTTATCGAAAAGTTAGAAAATTCATATTAGACAGCAGTTAAGACTTCTAATTGAGGGTAGATATTTGATATGCAAATACTGTTCTAATTATACCAAATATATTCTTTTTGGGGAATAAGAATGATAAGAATATTAACAGTTGAAATTTATGCAGTGCTTTAAGTTTTGCAGAGCACTTCATATATATTATCTGTAAAATGAGAAAGTTAAATTAGATGATGTCAGAGATTCCTTCCAGCTCTAGATCAACAATCCCATATCCTCATTTTGATACTCATTAACAATGCCCTCTGATACAGACTGGCTTAGACTAAACCAGGTGATTGTAAAATGCAAAACAGGTACTGACCTACATTAGTAGAAGACACTTCCACACAGGTTATTTCCTAGGCTGCAGAGGAGAAAATTGAGGCTTAAAAAAGTTGTGCTTTGCCATTCTCCAATTGATAAATGGGCAAGGGACATGGATAGGCAGTTCTCAGATAAAGAAATCAAAACTATTAATAAGCACATGAAGAAGTGTTCTAAATCTCTTATAATCAGAGAGATGCAAATAGCATCTGAAGGGAGCTAAACCCAGGCTTCCCAGTTCCAAGTATAGCCTTTATTTTGTCTGCTCCACCAGTGTCTCCAGATTAGGTGCTAGTGATGTCACTGAATAAAAATTAACCAAGTATTTATGCCAAACATGTAAACAACAGACTTATTTCTGAAGAATTGCTTGGGTTCTGATTATACCAGGAAGACCCAAATGTATGTTAGTCTCATTTCTTAACACATATGATACTTTCCATCCCTACCCCACCTTTTTTTTCTCTCAGGGGCTGGGCCTCCTTATCTCATATAGTCTGCAAAGAAAAGGGGCTACTCAGAGGATCCAATCCTATTCTGATCAGCATAAAAAGTCTGACTTGGGCCAAACTGCCCTCCCCTTCAGCAACATGGTAGTCTTCCATTGTCCCAGGGATCATTTAAACACTAAGCTTATTAGTGTGGACAACCAACTAGCTTAGCTCTCATTGTAGTTCAGATTTCCTGAGCTTAAAAGAATCATCAACTTAAGCACCCCCAGAAGCTAGTATCATAGGTTATGCACCAAAAATCTCAACTTGGTGATCATCTCTTAAATAAGGACGACTACTCTTCCTTTTGACAAGAAAGGGAAATTGAAAGGATAAAAGATGGGGACCACATAGTTAGAATAGACTAGGGAACAGGAAACAATTATGATATATTGTTAGGGAGAATCTCAAATATTTTAAACAATAAATCTTAAAATATGAGAATATAGCTTGACATTTGTCCCTTGTCTAAGTGTTTATTAAGTCCAACTTGTTAAGAAAAAGTGGCATTCTTCCCTGAATTTCTTTGTAGCTCTTGCTTCCAAAGAAAAATTAAAAGTTAAATCTACTGAAGAGGAACATCTAGTGTAAAATAGTGTAAAATAACTGCACATTATAATTTGTAAATCTGGAACTAGAAGGGATCTAAAATACCATTTAAATTTGGTTGTTGTTATTCAGTTATTTCAGTTGTATCCAATTCTTTGTGACACTATTTGGAGTTTTCTTGGCAAAGATACTGGTGTGATTTGCCATTTCCTTCTCTAGCTCATTTTACTGATGAGGAAATTGAGGCAAACATAGCTAGTAAGTGTCTGAGGATGGATCTGAATCCAGATTTTCCAAGTCCTGGACTCTATCCACTGAAGCGCCTACCTGCCCATCATTTAACTTAATCCTTTCATTTAGTAGTTGGAGAAACTAAGGTACTGAGTGGTTGGGTCATTTAAACTGAAAGTAGACTATTAAAGTGAAATAATGCATCACAGAAGGTAGTTTTTATACAAAGGTCACTAACTAGATCTTTTATAACCAAAAGCCATTCACTAAATGCTAGATAAATATAATAGGTATAAGATAATATCTTTGGAATTATTATATGTAAGTCACAGCCACAATCTTGGACCTCTAACATGCTTATAATTTACTGGGGGAGATGATGGGTATATAAACAACTATAATAGAAAAGACTTTTAAGTGAAGTATTAACTCATCTATGTAAGTGATACACACACTCCATTTGACCTCTTATAATAACTTATATTGGTCCCTCAGTACAGTGCTCCTTACAGACAGAAAAGACTTAATAAACATTTTGTAAAGTAAATTGGATTGAAAAGAAAACAGATGTTATAAAAATTCTAAGCAAAAGAGATTACAGCCAAATGATGGGCAATTTGGGTAAAGAAGAAGCAGGAAAAGCTTTAATGTGGCAGTGAGTTGTGTCTTAACTGATGGACAGAATTTTCAACAGTTTGAGAAGGGAAAGAAAGCATAAGTAATACAATGAAAATAGTAGGAGCAAAGGCATGGAGATTGGAAAGCACAGAAGATAGTGAGTGATTCAATTTCATCAAAGCAAAGGATCCCATCCACACTTAAGAACATATTCCCATTCCTTCTTTAATGCTCTGTTTTTCCTAAAATATAAAGCATAAAAATACTCCATTTTTGTCTTAGTTATCCTTGACTGTCTGTTAATTAGGAAGTTTGTCCTCTGACATTATTTTTACCGAAATGTGCTACATTTTTATGTTCATCTTCTTATTTGCCCTCACTTTCACTATATATGTATATTTAAAATCTTGGCTGGAGGATTCTCAGTGAATTCGTGGGTATCTCTTTTGACAACTACTCCTTTTCCTCCTTATTCCTTATTATCAGAATTCTTTTTTTCTTTATGGTCTTCATAATTTCTTTCTTGAAAGCTTTATAGACCTTTTGGCCTTGCTACTTCTACCAAGTTTTGGGCCACTGGACCCTACCTATCTTTTCTCTGAATCATGTGAAATCTGTTCTCTAAAGATCATGTCTATTCCTGGTTTTCCTTCTCTATCATAAATGATAGAGAAGGAAAAGATGGAGTAGTCACCATCCCATCTCCAAAGTTCCTATCATTTCTACTTCACTAATTAGCATTTGTCAATTGGTCAGAATCAGTTCAATATCAGGTATCCTTGCTGCTTCTTCAGACTTTGAAAGAATCAAAGGATCATTAAGGCAGGTCCAGACATTAACTGGTTGGCTTTCGGCAAAGAGAGGGCAGAGGATGGTTCTAAAGAGAATCTATAAGACTTGAAAACTGGTTCTACAAGAAGGTGATGGATGAATAATTGTAGAGAATCAAAGATGATTCCTGGGTTATAAGTTTCAAGGTAACATCTAGAAATAGAGAAATGAAGTAGAAGAGTTAAGTATAAGAGGAAAGACAATGCATACAGTTTTGGAATGCTGAGTTTTAAATGCTTTTGAGAAATCCAGGTGAAGAAGACAAGCAATTAGTTGGAGATATGGGAGTAGAGATAATGTTTGGTTATTATGGCTGGCTATACAGAAATGACAGTTGAGTTTGTGGAGATTGATGAGATCATTAAAAAAGCATAGAAGACTGTCTGCCCTTTGACCCAGCCATAGCACTGCTGGGTTTGTACCCCAAACAGATTATAAGGAAAAAGACTTGTACAAGAATATTCATAGCAGCGCTCTTTGTGGTGGCCAAAAATTGGAAAATGAGGGGATGCCCTTCAATTGGGGAATAGCTGAACAAATTGTGGTATATGTTGGTGATGGAATACTATTGTGCTAAAAGGAATAATAAAGTGGAGGAATTCCATGGAGACTGGAACAACCTCTAGGAAGTGATGCAGAGTGAAAGGAACAGAACCAGGAAAACATTGTACACAGAGACTGACATACTGTGGTACAATCGAACGTAATGGACTTCTCCATTAGTGTCAATGCAATGTCCCTGAACAATCTGCAGGGATCTAGGAGAAAAAACACTATCCACAAGCAGAGGACAAACTGTGGGAGTAAAAACACCGAGGAAAAGCAACTGCTTGACTACAAGGATTGAGGGGAGACTGAGGAGAGACTCTAAATGAACATTCTAATGCAAATATCAACAACATGGAAATGGGTTCAAATCAAGAACACTTGTGATAACCAGTGGAATCGTGTGTCGGCTATGGGATGGGGGGAGGGGGAGGGAATGATCTTTGTCTTCAATGAATAATGCTCGGAAATGACCAAATAAAATAATGTTATTTAAAAAAAAGAAAGAAAGCATAGAGAGAAAAGAAAAGGAGACTGGAGAAAGTTGTGGGGTACATTCATGCAAAGGGGGCAGACAAGGATATTGAACTTATAAAGGAAACTATTAAATATCTTTCACAGCTAGGAAAAGAACATCATCAGATTGCTATGAAAACCAGGAAAGAGAAATTATTCAGAGAGTATAATCAATAGCATAAAACACTACCAAAAAATACAGGTCTTTATCTTCATTCGAATTTAAATATTTTTGCTGAAAGCCCTCCTAAACTAAGAGTCAAGATACCTAGATCTGAGCTATTGCTATCAATAAAACAGCTCCATGACTTTTTTGGGGGCCTTAGTTTCTGGGAAAGTAGTTGCTTTTTAAGATTCCTTTCCAGTTCTCACAGTTTATGACTTTCATAAAAATTCATAGTGATTCCTGGCTTATTCCCAAACTTTCCCTAGTCTATTTCCATGTCTCATTATGACATGAAGGGTAATCCTATTTCTTAAAAGGTTTATGCTATTTGAATGTTAGCAGTAACAGTTCAAAGTTAAGATGGAAAAGTTTCATGTGCAGTCTTGACACAGTCATCTTAGAGGAAAACATCAAAAGTAAGGAGAGGCTCATTTAGGAAAGGTTATCTTGTTACTGTTGATGCTGTATACATTTGGAGGATTTCAATGGAAGTGGCCATACTGAAACTTCCTCTCCTGATCATCTTCCTCATCAGGATCATGGAATTTTACAAGCGGAAAGGATCTCTAGTTCAACATTTTCACTTTATAAATGAGGAAAAAGAAGTCTAAAAGAGTTTAGGTAACTTTCCCAAGGTCATAGATAGTAAATAGTAAATAATAATTAAAAAAAAAAAAGAGAGAGAGAGATTCACACCCAGGATTACAGCTCCAAATGTAGTATTCTTTACACTGTCCATAGTATGACATGCATAAAGCTCCATGATTAATAATCATTCACAGATACTTTGTTCCCTAAATACATTTCTTATATCATATAACATTGAATACTATCTCTGATGGGGCAGTAACCTGAAATTAATTTTTACTTATTGGAAGTATTATAAAGATTTTCAAATGAGGTTATCTAATTTTCTAAAAGTATTTTGACATCTATGAGTAATCAAAATTAGTTTAGAAGGCAGTTTCTTAACTAAATAAACACAATTCATTTAAAAATGTGAGTCATATTGATGAACTGGTGAACCTTTTAGAGCTCATGTGCTCAAACTGCAACTTCAAGCTGCCTGTGAACCCCCTGTATTACCCCAGACAGTGGAGGGAGGAAGTGCTCGCACTTGGTGGCTGGACAGAGAGGCAGGGCATGCAAAAAATGTCCTTGGGTGCTGTGGAGAGGGGGAATGGAGCAGCCCCCTCTCTGCTGTCTTGGTATGCTATGGCTTCACCAACATGGGTCTTTATTTTCTAACCTCACCTCCCCACCCACCTCCTATAAAAATACTAGCTTCCTCCATTAGAATATAAATGCTCTGGGACTAGGATTGCTTGCATTTATATTCCCAGGATTTACCAGGGTCAGTCTTTGGCATGTGGTAAATACTTGCTGACTTGACATTTTTGAAACATCTTATGATTCCTGAAACAAACTAAAAAACCTAGGGAAATATTCTACTGCATTTTTTTTAAAGTGCTTTTATTAAGCATACAATTTGCATATTAAAAAAATTTTTAAGAGGGTAAGTAGTAGGCTCAGCAGATTGAGAGTCAGGCTCAGAGATGTGAGGTCTTGGATTCAAATTTGGCCTCAGACACTTTCTTGCTAGTGTGAGCCCAGATCGAAAGTCACTTAACCTACACTGCCTAGCCTTTACCATTCTTCTTCCTTGAAACCAGTACAAAGGATTGATTCTAAGAGAGAAGGTTAAAAAAAAAAACCCACCTAATTAGAATTAGAAGATACTATAACTAATATTTAGGTTATTAATCAAAAGCGGAATATGTCAACAACTACTTTCTTAATTCTTCTTTTCTGTCTTGTAGTTGCCTTCTTATTGGAAGTGATCATAAACTCACCGTTAAGTGACCTTCATGATGATCAGGAAAATGAATGAATAAATATTCTGTAGCTACCAGTTGCATTATGGAGTCACCCAGAAATTCCATTCTCTGATTATGGCCTCTGAAAAATGAAACATCAAATAAAGAAGATCAATAAGCACTCGGTATGAAAAGAAAGGATGAAAGAACATTTAAGAGTATAAATATACTTGGTTTATTTTGAAACATAAATGAATAACTATTAATCAAAAGAAAATAATGTTCTAGAATTTCTTAATTGAGAAAGAACAAACTCTTTGTCTAGTAGTTATTGACTTTTAGAGAGAAAATTTGTAAGAAAACAGAACAGGGGACAGCTGGGTGGCTCAGTGGATTGACAGCCAGGCCTAGAGACAGGAGGTCCTAGGTTAAAATGTGACCTAGCTGTGTCACTTAACTACCAATGCCTAGCCCTTACCACTCTTCTGCCTTGGAATGATTCTAAGACAGAAGGTATGGGTTATAAAAACAAAAAATAAACCAAAAAAGCCCAACAGTAACAAAATCCTATTTTTAAATTTAATCAAATTCTAAAATAGAGAATTGAAAATGTAGCTAGAGTAAGGGTTCTTAACAAAATGACAAAGAAAATTATATCAGAGGGACCAATCATAAGTTAACAGTCTGGGGCTGCTCACTGAGTCTATGGTATAGCTTCTAATTTATTTGGAGGAAATATGACAAAGGCCAAAGTCTACATTACCTAAATTGGCCTGCTAGGGGCTCAAATGAAATGCTTCTTTCAACTCACAGTGTCAGATGATTAAATCCCACTGTTCTCAATGTAAATGCTCGCGCAAGAAGTCGAACATGAGTAAAAATGACTCCAATAGCTTCCTCAAACTCTGTAAGTTTCTGTAGCACTGGAGAGGTTTCAATAAGCTGTCGATCAGTATTTGGCTCTTGTAGCTTTAGAGGGGAAAAAAACCAAGATAAATTATATAAATTTCAGAACATTAAAGTGCTTTGTTGGCTACTCAATTATCCCTACCCACTTCCATTTTTTTCTTTTAGAATTATTTGTGTGTAAAGCGGGCAGAAATATTTGAAATGAGAAAAAAATATATATTTTTTTAAATTCTTCCCCACCATTCTCTTCCAAATTCCTACTTATGTATTTAATATTTACAGAGGGTTCTACAATAGTATTTTCTGATTCCCTAACACATTAGAGGTCCAAGTATCATATAAAGTATATTCAAAATCCTACATGTTGTATTGGCCCTTTAAAGAAGGTAGGATGCATAATGAAGTATTGAAATTATCTGTGTTGTTGTGAAGGGGAGGCTGTGGCAAGATACTTTGTTGTTCTTTCAATTCTCTCCTCAGAAGGAAAGCCAAGCCAATATGCACTTTACTTGGAGACCATAAATTCATAAAAATCAACTTATTTGTAATTAAAAGATATAAATATGAGGATTAATAACAAGGTAAGCCTTAACACTAAGAGGGAACTAACTTTTCACCCACCATGTAAGTTTGCCTCATGGCGAAGCCTTGGTTCTTCTAGGTACACTAAAACTGCCTAGCACTAACTAAAAAACTGCAAAACACTATCTGACTATAACCTAAATAAAATCTTTATTCAATTAATTTGATAAAGATATATCCAAGTACATATAGATTCAGTCAGCCAAGATGGCAGGGGATAACTGACAATAAGGTCACCCTGGTATGACCAGAGTCCAAGCAACCAGCCTTCAGCCTTTCTTTCTCCATAACTGTTCTCCAGCAAAGCAAATCTAACAGCTGCTTCTTAGAGATGATGTCTCTTGGTCAGGAAAGTAGAAAACCTCTTCAGATAGTTTTTAGAGCTCTGTCTTCCCTCTTAGTAGCACAGAGCAAGGTCTCAGATATCTGCCTCTACCAGCAGCCAGAGAGAAAGTCAGTCAATCAGTGAGGGCACCTCACCAACCTTTTCCTGTGGTTCCTCCTTCCAAGTTCTGGTCTCATGCCTTGACCACCCCTCAGAGATCTCTTTATCAAATATCTGATTTTAATTAATACTTAATCAATATCCTAAATTCCTTACTATAATAACTTGATGAACTCATCGATCTAAGAGCTATAGGAAGAGACTATGGGAATCTCCTTCAGTCACCACTCGACGTCACCTGACTGATTTGGACCTAAGTGTTCTCATCTATAAAATAAAGAAGTTAGACTAGATGATCTTTAGAACTCCTTCTAAAACCCTATAACTAACAAGGGTACTGTTTAGTAACCAAATACACTTTGGCAAGTGATTAAGCCTAGACCCAGCTCATTCTAAAGAGTTTTAACATTTTCTATTCAAGTACAAATGAATTATAAATAACAATGAACCTTCAACATTTGATGAAGAGCGAATATAAAAATTAAAATCAAGTTTCTGCCTAATCCATATCATGATGGCATTATTTATCCTTTGTTATTGAAATGCTTTCAAAGTAGTATGAATTTCTGACAATTATTACAAAGTCTATGTGTGCCTATGCAAAATGAATACTAGCTAAAATTTCATGAGAAACTTTATAGTGATATCTGGCATTAATTCAGAATGCTTGGAAATTTTTAATTAGAAGATGTATGCACTGAAAGGGGAAAACAAAACAACAAGGATTTTCAAAATTGACAAGAAAGATTTTATAAACAACATTACAAGGTCCTATAGAATTCTATTAAAAATTATTACATTGCCATACAATTTTAATCTTTCAGCACATTAAGTAAAGGATTTGAATATCTCAGGTAAAAATTGGGTAAATTTTAATATTGAATTTAATTTACTTATTTTTTCATAAAACATGTTTTCCCTATTATCTTTACCCCATATAGTACACATACAAACTGGAGTTTAAGAAATGTTTTAAACATTATGCTGCTGCCAAACTTTTCTACACAAAGAGCTATATTTGCCTTATGAATGGTATGAAAATACACAAAATAGGTAATATTGTTGGCATCACTCTATTCATTACTAAATTTCCAATACTGCCGTGATAGCTGAAACTCATAATATCTCTAAGTGAATGTAAGGATAAAAGTATTAAAAATATAAAAAAAGCTCTTAAACTCTAAAATAAAGCAAAACCATTAAAAAAAATCACTTACTTGGAGTGGGTGTAATGGATAATTAAGCCACACTTCTCGAAGATCCTGAAAAATTGGAAGACACTTTTAATGTTCAAAAGATTCACTAAAAAAATTCTAAAATACAAAATGTCATTATTTAAAATATTGAACTATTTTAGATACTATGATTATTACAAATTCAATAGTGCTGGCAAACTAATTCTTTTAAAAGTTTATTCACTAATTTAAACTCCAATTATTTTGTCAAAAAATAAAAAAACCAATGAAGTTTTTAAAAAAATCTAACAAATAAGTTAATATAGTTGCATAAGCTCGTTTGAAAAAAAAAATTCTTTTTCTAGCTCATACTTTGGAGCAAACTTTAAAGAACTATCAACAACTTTATCTTTAATCAAGTACCTCAATTCAAACCTTTGAATTTGGAGTACTCATTCACAATTTTAGAAACCACATTAAGAAGGGTACTTATAACTTAGAAAGAGTCAAAGAAAATGGAAAAAGGTTTTGAGAGCAAGCACTCTATGAACTGAGTTCTTGTAGAGAAAAGGAGATTTAGGAAAAGACCTATACCAAAAAATGTTGAAGAGGGGCTTCAGTAACAGGTAGAAATCAGAGGGGGGTAGATTTAGGTTTAAGATAAAGAATAACTTCCAAAGAAGCAAAGCTCTAAGAAAAAATTAAAAAGCTGACTTGAGAGGTAGTGTATTCCCCTCCCAAGAGGTCTCTGAGCAAAGTCTGTCTTGCCATTTGTTGAGCAATCTTTATATTCAGGGAGGTCATGGTTTAGATGAATCTTTGAGAACACTTTCAACTTTCATATTTTATGAGTTTGAGGATCTCAAGAATAGGTGAATAAATCTTATAACCAGTTCAACAGAATCTAGACACTTTATATATAAACATTTTAAAAACAGACATGCTTTTAAACTTCATTTGAGTTATGTGCCATTAATTCTCAAATCAGTCTCCAGTGTCTTGACTGATTTCCTTGTCTAATACTTCTTCAATCAACCTTCTTCAATTGTTAAAATCATCTTAAAATAGTCAAGATGTCAGCTTAGAGACAGTAGTAGTTCAGACCTCCAAAAATCCTTCCTCACTGATCAAAAACACAATGCTTCAAGGGGACTGAAAACCAAATCCAACCACAGGACAGAGCTGGGGGACCCTCCTCCTGAACCCAACTTAAAGGGTACACCCACCAAAAGCCTGAATTTTGGAACAGGAGGGTTTATGGGGAAGGAAGAATGAAAGTCCCAGGACCCCTCCCCCACCTACAGCACTGAGCCTACTAGCAGTGGCTAGAATCTCTGGGGAGTCAAGGGCACTAGTCTGGCAAAGCTGTGCCAGGCTCAGGGTGTAGAACATAGGCTACTTAGAGGCAATCAGAGAAGCACAGAGCAGGCAGCCTAGTCAAGCCAAGATATTCCATCTGGCCTTCCCCCACCTTAGGTTTTGGCCTCAGGGCAAATGCAGCTTTGTGGATCACCTCTTAGCCCCTAGATTAATGTCATCAATGGGGCAGATAAGAAGCCTTCAAAGGGCAGGGAAGCTCAAGCTCCAACACCCTTCCCCCACAGACTGATCTGAGAGCTTTGCTGACTAAGCTCTAAGGGCAAAAGCTGCAACAAATTACAGGCAACAACCTTGACAACAGTGAGGGAAGCCAAGCTCCTTTTCAGCTTCTGCTGTCAGCTGGGAAGATCTGACTAACCTGATCAATCAGTAGAACAGAAAAAAAGCCCCATCAGGTCAGAATAGCCCAAACCCACAGATCCAGCACATAATGAGAGGAGCAAGACTACAGGCAACTACCAGGGGGTAAGAAGGAGGAAATATAAGTAAACAGCAGAAAAGGGAAAAAGAAATTACAATCAACAGCTTCCATCCAGACAATGAACAAAGAGCAAATGAAACATAGTAGGATCAAGGAACAGCAAGCAAAAACAAAGAAACTCCAGCAAATTGAACACAGGCTTTGGAAGAAATCAAAATACAATTAAAAAAAATTAAGAGAGGCTGAAGACAACTGGGAAAAGAATTTGAGAAACAAAATAAGTCATCAGGAAACAGAAAATAGAATCTTCAAAGCCAAAATTAATCAGCTTGAAAATTAGGCAAAGGAGATGAAAGATCAGAAGAAGGATGATCAAAAAGTCAGAGGTGAAATTCAGTCTTTAAAAACTAGAATCCAACAACTATAAGCAAACAACTTCACAAGGCAGCAGGCCAGAAACTATAAAAACAAAATCAAAAGAATAAAAAAATTGAGGAAAATATGAAACACCTCATCCACAAAATGGAAGATCTAGAAACCAGGTCCAGGAGAGACAACTTAAGAATCATTGGACTACTGGAAGATCATGATAAAAGAAAAAGTCTGGATATTATCCAACAGGAAATTATTCAGGAAAACATCCCCAACATTCTAGAACAAGAGGGAAAAGTGGAGATTAAAAGAATCCACAGATCACCTCCTGTACTTAATCTCCAATTGACAACAACCAGGAATGTTATAGCCAAACTCAAGAAGTACCAGACCAAGGAAAAAATATTACAAGTTGCTAAGAAGAAGTCATTCAGATACTATGGAACCACAGCTAGAGTAACACAGGATCTGGCTGCATGTACACTGAAGGCCTGAAAAGCATGGAATATTTTCCCAGTAAGGGAACTAGGTCTACAAGAAAGAATCAACTATCCAGCAAAACTAACTATATTCTTGCAAGGAAAAATATGGTCATTTAATAAAATAGAAGACATCCAAACATTCATGGGGAAAAAAAAAGGCCATACTTGAACAGAAAATTTGATGCTCAAACACAGAACTCAAGAAAAAAATCACCAAAATGTAATTAAGAAAGGGGGGGAAAACAAACAAAAAAACCTTTTTTTTTTTTAAGGGACTCAGTAAGTTAAAATGATTTGTATCCCTACAAGAAAAGAAGATATTGGTAACTCTTAAAAATTGTTATTATCACCTGGGTAAGTAGAAGAATTATACTTAGAGGGGAACAGTGACAAACTGTAGAGGATGAAATGCCAAGACACACACACACACACACACACACACACACACACACACACATACAAATACATACGTGTGTGTTTGTATAAAAATATATATAAACTAGAGATTGTCATAAAGAAGCACATGGCGGGAGTGGGGGAGAACAATACACGGGAAGGGTAAAGAGGTTGGAGAAAGGAAATACTTAATTCTTATATGCATTGAAATTGACTCAAAGAGGGAAGAACAATAAGATCCATTTGGTCAGAGAATTATGCTCCCTATAGAGAAGTAGAAGAGTTACAAATGGACTGGTGGGGAGGGAAGCAATACCAGGGAGAAAGGTGGGGGGTAGTTTAAAAAAAAGACCAAAAAGGAAATAAGAGGGGAATAGTAAAGGGCGAAGGGATAGAAAGGGGAATAGAATAAGTGTGGGAATTAGGAGGACTGATTAAGGAGGAAATAGTGAAAGAAGAAAGGGCAGGACTAGGAATGAAAAATCAAAATGTTGGGAAATACATGGCTGGTAATCATAACTCTGAGAATGTGAATGGAATGAACTCACCCATAAAACACAAGTGAATAGCAGAGTGGATTAGTAACCAAAACTCTACCATATGCTGTCTACAAGAAACACACAAGAGGAAGGTAGATACCCATAAGGTAAAGGTAAGCTGATGGAGAAAAATCTATTGGGCATCAACTGAGAAAAAGAAAGCAGGAGTCTCAATCATGATATCTGACAAAGCTAAAGTAAAAATAGATCTTGTTCAAAGAGATAGGGGAGGTAATTAAATTATGATAAAAGGCAGTATGGGCACTGTCAAGATTAAAATTAATTCTCCACTGATTATGAAGTTTAAATTGTAACTTCTGCCTATTTTTAGATTTTAATTACAAAAAGTGTAAATGCTCTAGTTAAAATTTGAATATGGAGATCTGCCCATTTTTAGATCTAATCACCAAAAGTGCAAACATCCCACTTAATCATTAAGTGGGAGGTCTATGACCCAAGTCTGCAATTGTGGGTGACGAATCAGAATCAACTAACTGTCTCCTGGGCAATATTAAAGCAGGACTTCAACTGTGATTGGTATGCGTAAAATTAGGGGAAGGAACAGGAAGTGATGCAAGAGAAAGTGCCTTTAAAAGGGAATTACAACTTCCTGCATGGAGTTCTACTTGAACTTCTTCATTCTTTGGAGTGGAGGCTGAAGGAGAAAATCTGTTAACTGGACCTGAGACCCTGTTCCTAATGAGACTTTTGGACTGACATGTTGTGAGTGAAGGAGCTGATTTCTTTCCTGGATATTTTCTGAAGAAACTAGAGTCAGGAGAGACTAGCCTCTTGAGAGTTTTTACCCAGGTCCTCAGCTTTGCCAAGGCCAGCTTAGATTTTCTTACTTTATTTTTTCTACATTTTGTAAATAAATTGTAAATAAATCTCTTCAGAATTAATGTAAATTCCTGGTGACCACACTCTTAAATAATCTAGTCCAACCCTTTTATAAATAACCTCTTTTCCCCCTTACAACAATGAGGAAATATCAGTACTCATCATGTTTGCACTAAACAGCACAGTATCCAAATTTCAAAAGGAGAAACTAGTGGAGCTCAAGGATGAAATAAATAGAAAAACCATACTAGTGGAAGACTTAAACCTTCCTCTATCAGAACTAGATAAATCAAACCATAAAATAAATGAGAAAGAGGTAAGAGAAGTGAATGAAATCTTAGAAAAATTAGAATTAGTAGATATGTGGAGAAAAATAAATAGGGACAAAAAGGAATACACCTTCTTTGGAACAGCACATGGTACATTCACAAAGACTGACCATGTACTGAGGCTGTGATGGTGAACCTATGACGTGTGTCAGCACTGGCATAACCATTTTTGATGACAGGAGGCTGAGAAGTATGGTGCCCCATGTAGAGAAGTACGCGAATATCGCAAACTTATGTTTTGTTTTGTTTTTTCTTGAAGTGACATACCACCCAAGTTATTCTCTTTATTTTGGTGAATTTTGACATACAAAGCTCAAAAGGTTGCCCATCACTGTAATTGGGCATAAAAACAGAGCATAAATAATAAATGCAACCTTTTCAGACCACAATGAAATAAAAAGAATATTAACAAGGGTACATGGAGAGGCAAATCAAAAATTAAGTGGAAATTAAATAATGCAATTCTCCAATATCGGTTAGTGAAAGAACAAATCATAGAAACAATTTTATTGAAGAAACTAACAACTATGAGACATCCTTTCAAAAATCTATGGGATGTAGCCAAAGCAGTACTCAGAAGGCAATTTATATCCTTGAGTTCATATATTAACAAATTAGGGAGAGCAGAGGTCAATGAATTGGGCATGCAAATTAAAAAACTAGAAAGTGAACAAATTAAAAATCCTCAGATGAAAACTAAATTACAATTCCTAAAAAATTAAAGGAGAAATTAATAAAACTGAAAGTCAAGGAACCATTGATTTAATAAATGAGACTAGAACCTTGTACTTTGAATAAACAAATAAAATAGACAAGGTACTGGTCAATCTAATTTAAAAAAGAAGAAAACCAAATTAACTGTATGAAAGATGTAAAGGGAGACCTTACCTCTTCATTAAACTATTATGCCCAATTATATGGCAATCTAGGTGATATGGATGAATATTTACAAAATATAAATTGCCTAGATTAACAGAAAAAGAAATTGAACAAGCCATCAAAGAATTCCCTAAGAAAAAATCACCAAGACCAGATGGATTCACAAATGAATTCTATCAAACACTGAAAGAACTAATCCCAATATTATACAAACTATTTGACAGAATTAGCAAAGAAGGAGTTCTACCAAATTCCTTTTATGACACAAATATAATACTGATTCCAAAAAGCCAGGCAAGTCAAAAACAGAGAAAGAAAACTATAGACCAATCTCCTTAATGAACATAGATGCAAAAATCTTAAATAGATTATTAGCAAAAAGACTCCAGCAAGTCATAAGGGTTATTCATTATGATCAGGTGAGATTTATACCAGGAATGCAAGGATGGTTCAATATTAGGAAAACCATTAACATAATAATTGATCATATCAATAAGTAAACCAACAAAAATCATGTTTATCTCAATAGATGCAATAAAAGCCTTAACAAAATACAGCACTTATTGCTATTAAAAACACTATAAAGTATAGGAATAGAAGGGCCTTCCTAAAAATAATAAATAGTATATATCTAAAACCATCAGCAAACATCATCTGCAATGGGAATAAACTAGAAGCCTTCCCAATAAGATCAGGAGTGAAACAAGGATGACCATTATCACCTCTATTAGTTAACATTGTACTAGAAACACTATCAGTAGCAATTAGATAAAAAAAGAAATTTGAAGGTATTAAAACTGGCAATGAGGAGACCAAACTATCACTCTTTGCAGATGATATTATGGTCTACTTAAAGAATTCTAGAGAATCAACTAAAAAGCTAGTAGAAATGATCAACAACTTCAGCAAAGTTGCAGGTTGCTAAGTAAACCCACAAGTTATCAGCATTTCTCTATTTTTCCAACACCATCTCAGTAGCAAAAATTAAAAAGAGAAATTCCATTTAAAATCACCCTAAACTATAAAATATTTAGGAATCTGTATACTGAGACAAACACAGGAACTATATGAACACAACTACAAAACACTCTCCACACAATTAAAAAATAGATCTAAACAATTGGGAAAACATCAATTGCTCATGGGTAAGACGAGCTAATAACATAATAAAAATGACAATTCTACCCAAAGTAATTTACTTATTTAGTGCCATACTCACTGAACTACCAAAAAACTAGAAAAAATTATAACCAAAAAACTTAGAAAAAATTATAACAAAGTTCATTTGGAAGAACAAAAGATCAAGGATATCCAAGGAAATAATGAAAAAAAAATGTGAAGGAAGGTGACCATGCAGTACCAGATCTCAAACTATACTAGAAAGCATTGTTATGGTCCATAAAGAGAAATGGCAGGCTATAAATTTGAGGAGGTATTTTGTGGAAAATTATGCAAAGTGCTTAATTTTAGAAAAAGGAATTGGGGAATGAGAGCCAATGAACAACTGAGCAAGGGTATAAGACCAAAGTTAGATACTACTCTAGCAGGGATGTGAAAGATAGATGTGGAAGAATCAAACATAAGTTCTGAAGCTACTGAAATTGTCTAAGGTTAGAAGTTAAGAAGGCAACTACAGCCAAGCAGAGGTAGGAAGTACTGGGTTCAAATGTGGCCTTAAACCCTTCTTGTATGACCCTTGGCAAATTATTTAATCCCCATTGCCTAGCTCTAGCCTTGGAACCAATATCACCAATAGTGAGTAATGGGTACTAAAAGGATTCATGTCTTTAGTAATTTTTCAGTTGTATCTGACTCTTCCTGACCCTATTTCAGGTTTTTTCTAGGGTTCTAAGATAGAAGTTAAGGGTTTTTTTTAAAGGAAGGCAATTCCATTATAAAATTAATATGAGCAACATTATTAAGGTAGGAATAATAGGATTTAGCAACTATAGGAAATACTGATATCAGGAGGCAGAACAATGTATACTACTGTATTATATGTAAACAAACTCTATAAATAATGTATATAAGACAATTAGGTTAGTAACATAGTGATAGAGTCTGTAAATATTTAGCATAGCATGTATATAATGTTGTACATAAGATTAGGTTACAGATCAGACTAGAGACTTAGATAATACTTTTAATAAATAGGGAATAGAGTAGGAGTAATTTAAGTTAAACATAGCATAGACAATTAGTTATACATAGGAATAGACTTAAGGTACATATGTAATGCTTTAATTGTTTATTTTAAACCTGATGCTGAAATTGTGTTTAATGGATATATAGATAAAATACTTTGCAAATAATAAGACATAAAAAAATAGGAAAACTTTTAGTTTAACTTAACAAGAATAAGTAGTATTAGCAGTAAGATTAAAATTTCTTTGTAATGGTTTTGTTCAAACATTTATTGTACTGAATTTATTGTAAAACCCTAAAACTACCCTTACCCAAACTTTCCTGCATAGAATTCCTTAGAGTAGATAAAGTTAGCATAGAATAGCGATAGAGTAATTGAGGGAAGTTTATTATTTGGGGGGAAGTAGTTAGAAATTAGATTTAGTAGATTGGTAACTATAATAAAAATAAGTGACCTTGGGAAGGTCACGACAAGAAAACGGGGACGATTGTGAAAAGGAAAACTTTGTCAAGTTCTGGACTTTCGGCCACTGAGTCGGAACAAACAACAGTGGGAATATTAGAAGGAAGATATTGACAAGACTGACAGTTGGTGGGAGAGGGGGAACCGGGAGTGGCAGTTGGTCTTGTAATGAGCTCTTTCTACCTGGCCCTGGAAGTAGGAGGAGCTCTCTCCTAGTCTCTGGATAGAAGTGGCTCCATTTTCCTGATTTTCCCAACCATATGCTCTCCCTGGATTCCTGTGATCATGTCATCGACAAAAGGACTTAAGGGAAGCAGTTTGAACTGTAAGGCCTGTCTTTAGGGGCATCAGCCTGAAGAGACAGGCCCAACTAGTTCTGAAGGTCAGAACTTTCCTTCATCTCACTGTCTACTACTAATACTTTTGAAATTAAGAAAGTTAGCACAAATATGGCATAGACAGAAATAACAGAAACCCTCCACCAGCCTGTGAGGCCAGGCCTCAACTCAAAAGCTGAGAGAGATTCAAACCTCATCTAGGAAATCCCTCTTCCCTGATATCCTCCCAATCAAACTTGTTATTACAATTTATCTTTATTTGAATATCTCAGTCAGATAAGAGGACTATCTTTTCAGGTGACATAGAGGGAGCTGAAACTCAGGATAGCCATTCAACTAGAAACAATCCTTATTGGACCCTGGCTGGGCAACCTTGGTCTGGGGGAGGCTTGTCCCTCAGGAGGGTCCGTGCTTACCTGCTCTGGGGCATCTTCGGCATCAATCTATAGAGAAGACATCCCCATAGGCTATCATAAGTGGCCCATTTCTCGGGAACCCCATTTTTTCAAAAATAGCCTCTTGGCAGGGGGCATCTCTCTCCTTTTGCCTCACCTGGAGCCATATTCCCTCTCTCCCTTCAACTCCTCCATTTCCCTGCTACAAAACCTTTGTATCCCCTGTTCTTCAATCCCACCCATTTTCCCTATAAATATTACAGAAACAGAGATATGGAATTCATTTCAGGCAGCAGTAATAGCTGCAGCAGCGGGATTGGGTTGCCTGTAAATGGAACAGAAAAACAGAACAGGAACCAAGATGAATATTGCTAAAGTTAAAATAGTAAGGAATAGTAACAGAGAAGGAAGATAAGGGTGATTGTGGAGTGTCAAAAATACCAAGAGAAGAAAGACCAACCCAAGTCTGAATGTTACAAAATGCAAACATGCAATATACCTCTAAACATTTGAGTTCTGTTCAGTTTCATAAAAGACCTGCACTAAAAAACAAAAATCTGGTCTTCAGTAACCCCATTTATAAGGATGCAATAAGACCACTGGACACTGATGTCCACCTAAAAATGTAGTGCAATGATTTATATTAATAAGAGTTTCAAGAGTGAAAAAAGTCAGTTTCTTTCTGAAAAAATATAAACATGTAACTAAAAATGTTGGCTTGTATATATTAGATAATGTGTCTTTCAGAATGAAAAACATGAGACTGCTACATAGATTGTGGGGTGGTGATGGGGGAAATCTATACATAAAAGTTCAGGTTACTTTTTAATAATGCTCTTATTTTTTGAAGCCTCAAATATAACAGTAATGAAAACTATCACTAAATAATAAAGGCTTCATATAAGGATTGAGAAGACATCTATTTTCTTATTGTACTATAAAGACTATTACAATAAATTATGGTGACATTACAATTTTAATATATCCTTAACTCTTTCTTTTAAATGCCACATTAACTCTTCAGCCTGAATATAAAAATACATCTTCTATTACATCAAAGATTAAATGATCTCTCTAGCAAAAGGAAACTTCCAAATTCAAAATTTCCTAAAAAGAACTACTTTGGAATCTAGTACATGTCTCAAAATTACAATTTTCTTTAAAAATTTCCTTTTTCTTTCAGTTTTGCCAGGCAAAGCAATGAAAAGACTTTATAAAACACTTAAAGGTTGTCCCAAATATGTATTACAACAAATTTTAATTCTTTTATCCCATTCTTGCCTAAAATATGTAAGGCTTTATTGAAATTGAACTCTTATAAAAAAGAGACAATTAGGAAGAAGGAAGAAAACCAAATGATTCAAGTTAAAATACCTTATCATTAAAAAGCAAACGCCCAAATAACTGTTTAGCTTCTTCAAGGCTTCCCTCCAAGTAAACAGCTCCTATATGAAAGGAACAATATGTGGAAGAGTTATTAATTCTGAGAAAATTTTAAGTCCTTGTAAGCCCTAGATCACTGCCAAAGGGAAATACACATATAAAATAACTCACTTCCACAGCAACTTGAAAGAAATATTAGTGATTATTTTTTCCTTCAAATTTAGTAATATTTTACACTACAGCTGATTTAAATGCAAAAGAAAATTTCCTCTTAAAAAGTATTAAATTGTTGTGCATAACAAGAAAATGGAAGCAAAAAATTTTAAGAAGTAATGTTGTGTTTGAACCTTGTAAAAGGAACTACAAGAGTGTTTTCTTTAAAAATATAACCTATTGCTTTTCATTTGGATATAAACTTCAGAGAAAATGTATACATGTAAAATAAATCAAATGCAATTAAATACAAAAGAGAAAAACAAAAGGAGAAATAACCCATACACTGAATTAGATAGAATATCTACCGAAATAGGTTAAAATGAGAACGAAAACCTCCAAATCTTTGAAATGTGGTCATGTACTCTTAAAATTTACCTCATAATTTTTCATTTAATGAATTTTATAAAAGATAAATTGATTTTTGCAAGTTTCAAAGCTTTCCTAATCTATTTTAGCATTAATAATTTGAAAGACCAATGCAACCAAAATTAGAAGGGAATCAACCAATTGGGAAACAATCTTCATAAGGAAAACCTCTGACAAAGGTCTAATTACTCAAATTTATAAAGAGCTAAACCAATTGTACAAAAAAATTAAGCCATTCTCCAATTGATAAATGGCAAGGAACATGAATAGGCAATTTTCAGTTAAAGAAATCAAGACTACTAATAAGCACATGAAAAAGTGTTCTAAACCTCTTATAATCAGAGAAATGCAAATCAAAACAACTCTCCGAGGTATCACCTCACACCTAGCAGATTGGCTAACATGACAGGAAAGGAAAGCAATGAATGTTGGAGCGGATGTGGCAAAGTCAGAACATTAATGCATTGCTGGTGGAGTTGTGAATCAATCCAACCATTCTGGAGGCAATTTGGAACTATGCCCAAAGGGTGCTAAAAGACTGTCTGAAATTTCATCCAGCCATAGCACTGCTCGGTTTGTACCCCAAAGAGATAATAAGGAAAAAGACTTGTACAAGAATATTTATAGTTGTGCAGTTTGTGGTGGCCAGAAATTGGAAAATAAGAGAATGCCCTTCAATTGGAGAATGGCTGAACAAATTGTGGTATATGTTGGTGATGGAATACTATTGTGCTCAAAAGAATAATAAAGTAGAGGAATTCCATAGGAACTGGAATGACCTCCAAGAATTGATGAAGAGTGAGAGGAGTAGAAGCAGAAGAACATTGTACAGAGACTGATACACTGTGGTACAATCGAATGTAATGGACTTCTCCATTAGTGGCAATGTAGTGATCTGAACAACTTGGAGCGATCTATGAGAAAAAAACACTATCCACATTGAGAAGAAAAACTGTGGGAGTAGAAACCCAGAAGAAAAAACAACTGCTTCAATACATGTGTCGAGGGGATATGGCTGGGGATGTAAACTCTAAATGAACATCCTAATGCAAACACCAACAACATGGAAATAGGTTTTGATCAAGGACACATGTAATACCCAGTGAAATTGCACATCGGCTATAGGAAGGGTGGGGGGAAAGGGGAAGGAGGGAAATAATATAGTTCTTGTAACCAAGGAATAATGTTCTAAATTGACTAAATAAATTAATTTAAATTTAAAAAATAATTTGAAAGCACTAGATAATTAATAATTAATTAGAATTCATTTTTTTTTCATGTAACTGAAGTCAATTTTATTCTGGTTACAGGAATAGTGGCTTCCTTATCACCTACCTACAGATCTTTATAGTGAGGGCTTTTAAAGTCCTCTAAAGCTTTTCCAGTCTTATTTCATATTATTCCCTTTCTCACACTTTTTGTTTAAGTCAAACTGGCCTGATAGCTATTTTTAATGACCTACTTCTATCTTCTATGTCTGTCCCAAACAGGTTGTTCTTCACATCCAAAATTCACTCCTTCTTTACCTCCACCTCATAATTTTGGCTCTCTCTCAAACTCCCATTGTTGTTAAAATCATCAAATTATTTTTTTACTATTTAGAACTTACTCTGTATTCACCTATTCTCTGTATCCTTTCTCCTTTTCCTGACTCCACTCAAGGAGAATGAAAGCTCTCTAAAGACAAAACTAATGCACTTTTATCTTTGTTTTCACAGTCAAGCATAGTTTGTTGCTAATTATATGCATTTAATTCAATTCAGTTAGGCATTTTTTAATCTGAAAATGTATCCATGTGCCAAAAGTTTGCAAAAAACAGCCTGATTTGGAGCAGTTAGGTGGCTCAGTGGATAGAATTCGAAGCTTGGAGATAGATTAGAGGTCCTGAGGTTAAATCTGGCCTCAGATACTTCCACATATATGACCCTGAGCAAGTCACTTCATTCAAATTTCCTAGCCCATGTTGCTCTTTTGCCTTGAAACCAATACTTAATAGCAGTTCTAAGATGGATGGACAGATAGAGTAACTTATTATGACATTAAAATATAAAATACTAGGCATTACCTATTAAGGCTTCAAAACAATTTGCCATAGCATGGCGAAGGTCTGATTCTCTACAGAGGTCAGGTCCATGAGCATAAAGCATGAATCGGTCCAGCTCAAGTTTCTATATTGAAAAATGTAAAGTAAGAAAAATATAAAAATCAAACCCAACAAAAATCATCATAAAAATTTGATGCTTATTAAGTATGTTAACAATGTATTATAAAATCTGTTACAGTGACTATCAACAAGTCAATGCTATTGATGATTCTGAATGTAAGTCCCTATACGTCACTTTCTAACCTTTCTTATGTAGGTTATCAAGTCTAAAAGGATGTATGGGAATCTTATCTAGCGAGCAACCTCAGAAAATGGATCAGAACTACTAGGAGTATATTAAAATCTTTGGAAGGTCATAGAATTTTAGTCAAAAGAGGTCTCCAAAGCTTCAGAACCTTAAATATCTTTACCCAATGTTATAAAGACAGTACATGTCAGTGATAGGATTTGAACTCGAGTTGTCTAGACTCCTTATCCAGTTTCTTCCTCTGTTTCACGATGCTCAAAATTGATTCAATTTCTTCCACACACTTAGGATGAACCAAACATAGCAGATTCTCCATGGCATCCATGAAGGCCCTAGTCAAACCCTATCCCAAAGCCATCCTGGTCTAAGTAAGATTCAAAAGATCTATTTCCCACTTTCTTCAGACATGTGGTGCTGATGGCCTCTTTTCTGTGTTAAAGGCACTGACATATTCAATATGAGGATATACCCAAATATACTTCCAAATATTCTTTTCATAATAACACATATTCTAGAGTTAGGGCTTTGGGGTTTCTTCATTGGGCATTTGAAGAAGCTATAGCCCAATCTTTTAAGTAGCCTGTCCTAGCACATACAGAAGACCTTAGTAGAAAATAGCAAGACAACAAACCCAAATCTTACACTATTGTTTCCCCTCAAAAATCAAAGTTTTTTTTGTCAGATCAAAACTGCTTCATTATTATATAATTTAATTTAAAACCTGAGTTGCATAGTGTTATTTAAGATTCTCCTACTTTTTAAATGTAAAAGTTAAAATTCAAAAAACATTTATTAAGTACTTATTTTGTATGATAAAGATAAGTCATGTACCTAGTACTCTATGGAATAGATACTAAATAACTATTTCTTAAGAAAGGTAATATGGTATGAGAGATAAAAGTTGACTTTGGATTCAGAGAAGATTGGATTCTACTCCTGCCTTTGTTATATATTAATACACTTGACATTTCAATGCTCCCCAGAAACTAAGTCTAATTTACAAAACAGATGTGGACCTAGAGCCTTATTACACCAATGAAATCACAGAATCAATCCAAAAGAATAAAAAATAAAATATTTATTGAAGATGGGGTAACTGAATAATCTGCATATAATATAACCTACCTGAGTAATCCCTAATCACAAGTGATACTAAATTCTTAGAAATGATCACAAGTACAATGGAGGTTCAGAGAAACTGAAAGGAAATTGCGATAATGGCAATAAGGGTACACACTGCTATACTGTTTTAACTCGATTTATTAATAACCTAGTTCTCCTTATTATATGGAAATTATCACCTAAAAAAGCAGCCACCTCAAATATTTTACCACTTCTGGAAAATAATATCGAATCCCAGTATGTCATGGGCTACACTACATAATTTATCTCCACTTCACAACTTACATAGGGCAATCAGTTTGCCAGCTCCTCCTGAATACTGCTTGGGAGAAGGTGGACTTACTATATTATGTGAGGCCCATGAATTTCCTCACTAATGAACACATCCTTCCCTCCAATTTGGGTTTTTTCCTTTCTTTTTTTGCCCTTAGAGGAAAGATTTATGCATTATAAAATTAAGTCTGAGTTAATATTCTTTGCCCCTATAGTGTATCCAATATATATTGAATTTCAACACCTAATAATTTTCATCTTCATCCTCCTACAATACATTTATGAGACATATAGAGAACAGAAACAATTTTTCAACATTTTTTAAAAGCACTCTTTTTTTTTTTTACAATGCACAATTCTATACAAACCCATTCTCTCTGAAGGGATAACTACTTGCTAGGTTAAATTATGGTACACATGGAGTAGGTAGGCTTCAGAAAAAATGGTAGACTGAAAAACTCTCAATGACAAAACTATTTAATAATTGGAAAATATGAGTCCTACACCTGAAAATCATTGCACTGAATTGATAATGAAGATTAAGAAGATTAGTCACTGTGATAGTCCTGGGCTTTAATGGCAGAGGGTTGAGAAAGACCTATAAAAATACAGCTCAAAAAAAAAACCCCAAAAAATAAAAAAACAAAAAACAAACAAACAAACAATGGGTCCATTTATACCACAGTCTGATGCTTTAGACAATCAGGCAATATAATGGAATCAGGTATTATTTGCAAAAACCATGTTATATCTACTAGAGAAGATATTTTCTTCAAATAACAAATTTCCATTTTCACGAAGTTCAGTGATCACCTAGTATATGTAAAACTTTAATACACCTTATGTTTCATATAATCAAAAGCAAAATAAAAGTCTAAGTTATAAATCTCATCTCCCCTAACCTGGAATAAGGACAAGATAGGCTACCTTCATTTATAATGTCTATTTCCCAGCCTGTGGCACCTATTAGAAGTATCACAGATTCAGAAAATGAAAATTTTCTTCATTTAGTGGTTTTGGACAAAATTCATTATAACATATGTTTTAATTTTTATATTAAGCTAGTCTTTCATATTCTGACAATCTTTTCTCAATAAATAAGTAAAGTAACAATTTTAATGTTATCAGTCTATTGTTTTACAATCTAAGGAGATTATCTCCTACCAAGGAGATAATAGGGAAAATAACTATATATTAAATTTGACAAAGAAAGGAGATATTTGTAACATATCAGAAAACATTTTGATAAATCTATTAAATACTAAACATTTAACTTATAAAGATCATCAAAGAAAGTAGGCTCATTTGTTGCTGCTCTTCTTTTTTTAGGGGGTCGGTTAGAGGCTGAAGATTTAAGGCAGTAGTCCTAGTTTGCAAGTGAGGAAGTTTGTAGCCCTAGACTCTCAAGGCTATTTGAAAAATCAAACAAGGAAATGTACATTAAGAAGTTAGTGAACCTTCAAGTACTGGGTATGATACTTGTTAGTTT
Source organism: Monodelphis domestica (assembly GCF_027887165.1). NCBI lineage: Eukaryota > Metazoa > Chordata > Mammalia > Didelphimorphia > Didelphidae > Monodelphis > Monodelphis domestica. The sequence continues at coordinate 349,782,990 of NC_077229.1, read as the reverse complement.
CGCTAATGTTAAAACCAATAAAAATAATTTCAAATTAAGAAAAAAGCACTGCACCATTATTCTACAATAGCATGGTTAGGAATAAGGAATTTTGACTAGACCAAGGGGGGGGGGGGGGGGGGAGATAGCCTATCATTAAGAATTAGAACAATGCACCAAATTTCAACCTCTTAGGAATAGCAGGTTAAAACTAAGGAAAAAACCCCAAAAACCTCTTAACATAAAAAATATAGAAAAGGAATGGAAACATTTGTTCTTTTTCTAAAGTCATTATCCTGATTATAAAACTAAAAAGTAAATGTAATACAAACACACTAAATTAAGCTGTTTGAAATATTCAATTTCTTCTGCAGTTTTCCCAAGTTTCTATATCCCAAATGCTTAACTCTTTGCCTGTGTACATCTGTTCAATTATTTTCTCATCTTTTATTAAGTCAAGTCACTGTGGAATTCATTAGCTGGTAGCTGAACTCACAAAAGTGCCCTAGAGAGGAGAGGGAGCCCCACAACCCAGATAAGAACTGAAACTCCATTCTGGACTACAAATTGTTACTTTCCCCAAACAACTTGGAAAAGGCCAAAGGAGTTGTTTGAGGAACTAATGACTATAAACTTCTCTTACCCAAATATAAAACCAGTAACAGACTGGGAAAAAAAAAGAATATGATAGACACTATTGAAAAAAAGAGCTTACTACTTCAAATATCTTATATACCTTAGCTAACATAGCAAGGTGTTGGTTCTGAACAATAGCAGTGCGATAGGTTGCTAGTCCTCCTTCTTCTAGGCTAGGAAACAGGTAATACAGATGGACACTGGAGGGGAAAAAAAGACAAAATAAGGAATATATCTCATAAACTTCTAGTTGTTGCTTTAATTCACGGAACCGAACATATTTCGATACAACTTACTTGAGAAAAATGCCTTAGGAATGTGTTTTATAACAGACCCATTAATAGCCAAAAAGAACCATTCACATTAAAAGCTACTCTGGAGACTCAAAGACCAAGGAAAAACATGGGCCTAAAAAATTCCAATCACCGTATTCATGAGTGGTAACTCCATTTGTGATAGTCCCACTGATAGAAGCCCCATTGACAGAAGCTAGACCTCACACATGGCTCCACATTGTAAGGTTTCTGTGGAGCTGTTCCAAAGCCTTGCACAAAGACAGAAGCAGGACTTGGCTATGAGACTAAGAGGAACAGAAAATGGAATGTTTGGGGGGTAGGGGTTACCACCACAAATCTTGATTGATCAAAACTTTTTCTGTTTTCTAAATCTTCAAGCCACTGGTCATCAACTGCTTATCCACTGGGAATTGGGTGGGATCAATGAAACATCTTCATACCTTGGAGTGGCAGAGGCACATATGGAAGAGAGCTTAGGATGGGCCAAAGAAAAGTAGGGGGTTTCTCTCTCTCTCTTTTTTTTTTTAAACCCTTACCTTCCATCTTAGAATCAACACTATGTATTGGTTCCAAGGCAGAAGAGTGATATGGGCTAGGCAATGGGAGGTAGGCGACTTGCCCAGGATCACACATCTGGGAAGTATCTGAGGTCAGATTTGAACATAGGACCTCCTGTCTCTAGGCCTGGCTCTCGATCCACTGAGCTGCCCACAGGGGTTTACTCTTTAAAGGGCATTTTATTCAAAATTTTCTCTATCTTCTTATTACTTTTTTTTTTGAGGGATCCCATGATCTCAATAGTAAAGTAGATCCCAAAGAAACTTCTTTTACCAATGCAGGTCAGCATCTGTACCGCAACTTGTAGTCTTAGAACAGTGGTTCTCCAAATGTTGCCTCAAAACAACTGAGTCCCTGAAACCCTTTTAAGGGGTTTCATGAAATCAAATCTATTTCCAGAATAATATTAATACATATTGATTTTTTTGAAATTGATTTCTAATATTGTAAATATTAACAGACATAACCAACATGAATAAAAGTTGCTGTGGGGGAGGAGTGTTCAATAATTTTTAAGAATGTAAAGGAGTCCTGGAATCAAAAAGTTTGAGAACTAACGTCTTAAGTGAACTGTTTGGGGAACCAAGAAGTTATGTAATTTGTCCAGGGCCCCCAAACCAGTATATGTTAGAGGTGGGATGATTCTTTATCGGAGGGTACTTACTATGAATGAATTTTAGGAAGGAAAAAGGAAACCCTTCCCTTTCCTTCCACAAAAGTTTATAAAATATCTTACAACAACAAAGCAGTATTTAAATGTTTAATAGATAAGACTTTTTTTAGAAAAAGAATTTTTAAGGTCTACATTTAAAAGAATTACTCAAATAATCTAATAGAATTAAATTCTAGAAAAGTATCCTTACTATATGTGGTATAAATGCTTTATTATGTATTATGCAATGAATATATTTCTTTTACTAACAGGCTATCATCAGTATTATTTATTTTATGATATATCATTGTATTTTGTTAATCAATTATATTACCTCTTCAGGTGTGGCTAATTTTTTCTTTATAGTTATGAAATATTCTGAAATTTTCAAATACTCAGAATAAGGTTTTAAAAAAAATAAAAGATACCACTTTGTCATTCATAATCACATTCTTATTTCCTTTGCATTTAGAATGTGGATGGATTTTGATATTGAAGGTAAATGAAAAAAAATTTATGTTAAAAAATATCTCTTCCTCTACAAATTAAATCTAAGCTTGAAGGCATCTGGTCGGAGCCAAACTGATCACATGCAGTTGTGAACAACTTTAATAAGAATCTGACAGAACAGATATATTAGCCTTTTATCTTGTAATCTCACCTGTACCCATCAGTGATAGTAAGGTACTAAGGCAATTATCAGGAGAGGTGCTACTTTTTAGCTATGCTAAATATAGAAAAGAGTGAATTGTCAAAACTTGCTTATTTCATTTCATTAAGTTAACTGCAAAGAAAGCAATGTATGAGATAAAGTATCTGGAAACAAAACTAAAGGGGAAATAGGAGAAAAGGCCACTCACCTAGTTAGGAATTCAACAACAGCATCACCCAGGAATTCCAAACGTTCATTGTGGTTAATCCTGTACAGAGAGGATCATTTAAAATAGAATGTATGTGCATATATATATATGTATAAATGTGTATGGATCATATGTATACTTGAAGAAAAGACAAACAGGGTTCAGCTCTTAAGAAAATACAACCACAGCATTTTTTTTAAATCCACAATACTGCTAAACCACTCTTCTTAGCACTGAGGTCTAAGAGACTCCTCTTTTAGAAGAGAGCATATGGGATACTACAAAGTTATTCTGGCACAGTGATTTAATTTCATCTTCTTATCATCTGCAATAGTTTCCCTTATTCATAACTATCCCTAGGAAACAAGGCTTAAAGGCTTTATTGACTTAAGATGCATAGTGTGGTACAGTGGATGGAGTATTTTATCTGGAATCTATGGTCCTGAATTCAAATCTTTATAACTTATGTGACACTGGACAAAAACTTCCCTATGCCTTGGTAAAATGAGAATGTTGACTTAGATGATCTATAAGATACATTCTAGCTCTAAATCTATGATCCTATGACCCAACTGAGAAAAAATCTTTCCACCTAGGTGACTAGAGCCTTTTTTGATTCATTATGTATGCTAAGAACAACTATGACCATATCCTTGGAAGGATCCTGGAAGTCACTCCTGCTAAAACACATTCCTGGAAAATTAATAAAGTTGGACCATCTTTTTATGCTTATATTCATGAAATGTTTTCCTGATAAGTAGCTGACATCAAATAGAAAAAGATCAACATCATAATAGCAAAAAATGGGTTAGACTTTGTCATCATAATAATTTGAAAGAGTAAAATTTCCTTTTAAGTTCTATCAAATGGACCTAATAATACTGTATACACCATTTAAACAAGAGGCCTGACATGCCTATACAATATGTGTACAAACAATGTACTAAAAAACATAACACATATTTAACATAAAAATAGCATAAGTAGCTATACTAAGCTCTCTGAGAGCAGGAAATGTTTCATTTTTGCCTTTATAATACCAACTCTTAGCATTGCTTCTGACATACAGTAGGCACTTAATAAATGCTTACTGATTGTCTACATTTCAAGAGTACTTGATGACTACAAAGAACTTTAATAGACATTATTTCATTTGATCCTAACAATAATCCTATCAAATTGTTACTTTATAGGAGAGAAAACTAATCTCCAAAGAATAACTGCAAGGTCACAAAGATAGGAAATGGAAGTATTACAAATGAACCCTGGATTTATCTAGTGCTCTTTTCAGTTTAATTTTATTAAAAATATGCTAACTACAAAATTCATTTCACTGTCATAATTCTGTTTTTCTATGTAGAATTTGAGAGATTTAGGGAGAATGGTTTAGAATACTCTATTCTTCAAAGGCAATATGATATTGTGGACAAAATGCTGGTCCTAAGACTCCTGTCTCTAAAGACAGGAATCATCTTTGTGATCCTCAGCAAGTTACTTAATCTCTCTGAGATTCAAGTTCTTCATCTGTAAAAGGAAAGGGATGAACTAGATGGTCATTAAGGTCCCTTCTAGCTCTAATTCTAGAGTCTGAACTTTTTGTCCAAGAAAATCTGAGCACCTTCTTTTTCCTGTGGACAAATTTCTTCATATCAAGAGGCATCAGGAAGTTATTCCACTAATTTTGATTGCTGCATTTGAAATTCAAATTGAGCTTATCAAAAAAAAATTTTTTTAATTAACATTAGTTGAGACTCTAGTATGTCTCATTGTGCCTGTGTTCTGAAACAAGGGAAGGTGAAGGATACATACACAGACTCTGACTCTAGTTTTTCAGACTCTCTATTCACAAGAGATGGATTAGACAATAAGAAACGAAAACGTTTTTAATGGCTGATTAGGTGTGCCCCTGACCCCTACCAAAACCTCTAACTGCAAAGATTCAGTTGCTATTTTCCAAGTCTAACTCACTAGACAACTGAGATGAGTTCTGGATTTCCAACAATCAAGGAGGGTAGAAGTCATGGTGGATCTCTTAAAGGCCAGGGGCTCTGAACTCCCTATTTAAAAGGTGTTAGTTCACAGGAAGGCTACTAGGGAAGCTTGCTCACTTCAGAAATCAGCTATTACTACAAACTTGGTCTGTGCCTTAATAGAACCCTTCAACTTCCCCGGATTAACCCATCTTTTTGATTATACGATGTCTACCTCTTCTGCTACCCGTTTGATTTCTTCACTTCGGAGAGGAATTATTATTAAGCCTGACACCTTCCCCAGCCACTGACCCACCTTTACTTGGCCCAAATTACAAACTCCTCTAGAGCAGAGGCTTTATTTTATTTCTTTTTTGTATTCTCCATACTAGCTTAGACTGCAAACAACTAACAGATCCTCATTAATTACTTGTTACTTTAATGAAAACACTGGCTGTGGGATCTAGGCTACCGGTAAATAATAGTTCATTTTTTTCTACCACTCCACATTTCTTATCTGAAGCAAACTTATTATTACGAATTTTAAGGAAAAATAATTTTAACAGGAAAAACTTGTTAAACCTGGTTTTGATAGTTTTAAGTGATATCCTTTTTTCATATTGTAACTAGGTTCAAACAATGAAAATATATAAAAAGCTTCAGGATTCATGGAAGTGGCTTAAGAGATATTAAATCAAAAATTTCTAAAAGCTGCTTATAATCTATTTTTGTATTGTTAAATAAAGCAAAACAAACACTTTCTGAGGTAGTATGGTAAAGGGAAAAGATTAGTTCCCATGGAATCAGAATATCTGGGTTAAAATCCTACTTTAGACACCCCAAATACGACTTTGAGGAGGTCCCAGTCTTCCTGTATCTCAGTTTACACACACACACACACACACAGATATACACACACAGACACACAAACACACAAATAAACTGAGGAGGTCTGACTAATTGGCTTCTGAAGTTCCATTCAACTTTAGATCTAAGGTCCTATCATTAATCACCTCTGTCATAAAAAATAAAACAAAAAAGGGTAATACAAGCATTTTAAAAGGTACTAAAAGGAGAGTGAGCCCATAAAACTATCTGAATAACTACACTGACATCTGAAAAGTGACTGTTTTTATAACACTAAAGACTGAAGATTAGAAAAGGATTTACATATATATATATATGTGTTTTGTAAATGCTGCTTCATGGAATACTAACAAAAATAGTCTGAATTTTAAAGGGAGAAAGGAGTTGGAAAACAAGAAAAAAGTATTTTAATATCTTTTTGATAAAAGTGATTTTAAATTAAACAGTATTTTTAATAAAATTATGTTGGTTTAAGGAGATTTTTATTGTGAATTGTTTTGTAAAACTCAGGAGGGTAAGACTTTATCCAAGATCTTAACTACGAGTGCATTTTATCATTCAAATTATTAAAATACAGTATTCTCAACTGTTTTAGTAAATGGGAAGACTATCAAAGATTAAGCATTTTTCTCTTTAATGGAAACTCTATTGTATTGTTGTTACAACTAAACTGACAATCCATCATGGCACTGAATGAAATATCTCAAACTTTATAATTTTGTTCAACAGGTCATCTGGATGGCTCAGTGGATTGAGAGCCAGGCCTAGAGATGGAAGGTCCTAGGTTAAAATCTAGTCTCTGATGCTTCCTAGCCATGTGACCTTGGGCAAGTCATTTCACCTCCACTGCCTAGGCCTTACTGCTCTTCTGCCTTGGAACCAATACACAGTATTGATTCTAAGATGAAAGATAAAATTTTGAAATGATAAGAATAACTCTGTTTAACAGTTCTTAAGTTCATGTTTGTTTGTTTTTTAATTAACTTTGGGGACTGTCAATCTTCGTTAGAAAATGTGCTAATACCTTCCTCTGCTCTTCTGTTTCATGTCCCAAGCTAATATAATTTTTCAAATCACTCTCTTTAGATGTTCTAATAAGCTTCTGATGTCTCAGGTGCTCATTTTTCTCTGATAAGTAAATAAGCTTTTACATTATGAAAACAGTGTTAACGCAGAAGCTACTAAATCAGACACTATCAACAGTAACATTTATATGGTCTCTATACTATTTGCCATAGAATGGAATTTAGTATTAAGGCCAATCTATTTTAGAATTCATTCAAGTATACTTAATTATTGAGGCACAGAAGCCATATGATCAGAGATTCAGAGTTGGAAGGGACCTTAGAGATCATCTAGTTCAACTTTCCACACAATGCAGGAATCTCTTCAGGATCCCTGATAAATGATTATAAGGTCTTGTCTATGGTGTGATAAAACTTCCACTCTAAAGTTTTGAGCTATGAGTTTACATTTATTAGCATAGTCACTAATCCCTAGAACACAATTTAATCTAAATACCATCAAGTGTGTGTGGGGAAAGTGTTTACTTCATATCTAAAAAAAAAAAATTCAGTTCACATTAAATAGGCATCTACACCATCATCACATTTTCTATATAACAACGTATGTCTAATTGCTTGAACTAGGTGCTAGTAATTCTAGAATTGTCCTTTATGAAAAAGTATTATAGCTAAATTATACTACTGAATGACCAATTTCTTTATATAATTCCATTAGACATTCAAAACATTTTGATGAACAATGACTTAAAATAAAATAGGACAAATATTTGTATTACTATCTCTTGTGTACCTCCTTTCCAAAGGACTTAGTGATAAGTCTGTGATTTATTTTTAAAGCCTTTAACCTTAATAGATCTTTTTTTAAAGACAGAATTTCATCTTAATTTGCATTTTAAATATAAAAATTCAACAGAGATAAATGTGGTTAGCTTCTCTCAACAAACTAAAATCTGATGGGTAGGATCATTATTGGCAGTTGAAATTCTAGCTGATGTGTGGTAGAAGGAATGATTCCAACAGGTAATTGGACTGACACCTGTTAATCTTTGAGTTACCCATTAAATTTTTTTTTAACTCTGAGATCCTAAATGATACATTGAAACTAGAGTTGATATGATTGCCATTCTTCTCACTCACCTGTTTTTCCTATTCTTAATGATTAACCTGATTTTAGAGTATTCTATAAATTTAAATACCAGTTAAAGCTCTGCAAAGGTAGCCCACTTGCTTTACCATTCTCAGGAACAAATCTTCAGAAACAGCAAGGGCCCTCTCTTTTCATAGGTGCCAGTGCATAGCAGTGGTTGCTTCTGGCAACATGCATATCTATTTATGATTTTGTAGCATATACTTTAAGACCTGTGAAAACCTACTGTTATTTAACCCAAATTTACAATAGGAAATTCAGTAACAAAAAGGAAAGGGTGAACTTTTTAAAGAGAATTCATTATTATTGAAAAGTAACATAATAAACAACCAACCACCTCAAGAAGATTAAAACCCATCAGACTTCCTTTGAATGAAGAATATATTTATATAGTGTATATATGTTACACTATATAAATATATTCTTCATTTACTATATACACATATACAGATAAATAGATAGATAGATAGATAGATAGATAGATAGATAGATAGATAGATAGATAGACAGACAGACAGACAGACAGAAAGATGTACTGTGAAGTGTAGTTCCAAATGTGGCCTTGCTGTAAACTGCTGAGGAGCAGCAGAAGCCAGACCAGACTGGTACTTAACCATTGAACTGAAGGTCTTTCTGAGAAAAAGGCTTTGGGATAAATCCTGCAAATAAGAGCAATGGCCACAAATCAAAAAAACAAAAACAAAAAAAAATAACAGAAAAAAAATTATTGTCTTGGAGGTAACACCTTTAAATGAAAAGAGACAAAAATAGTAGTAATCTTTGGATTACAGCACTTATACTGAATGCAGCTGTAACTGTATACTTTGAAGATATGAGAAACATGAAGATCCTGAGACTTGTACAATGCTAGAAAAAGTATGGCTGAAATAGCAAGCTAGATTTGAGAAACATCAAAAAGCATTAACTGAGCACCAATTGCATGCACATCATTGTGATAATTATTTAGCTAACTTTTAAAAACATTGAAGTATCAGTGACTACAAGGCAAACTGGTCAAATATAGGTTCTATGTCATAACAAATTTGGAAAAGAATCATGTCTCACAATGTCCCAGCAAACATGAATGAGGACTCTTAAATGAATAAATTTCTTATTTCAGAATACTTTAGTAGCACAATGGGAAGTTGTTTGACCACTTTTAATCTCAAGCTTTAAAATGAGATTTTGGTTTACAGTATACCTCCAGAAGACAGGGGACCAGGACAAGCCAAGTACAAAAAAATGCACCACATGAGGTAAGAGGCACAGGGGGTAAAGGGAGAAATCACATTACCTAAAGTTGGCAAGATTGACTATTACTACACTTTGCCAGCTGAAGCACTTATTATCCTAGCTGTTTAAATGCCATCCTTTGCCTTACCCCATTTTTCTTTTTCCCATGCAACCATTTCTAGATTCCTTAGTTACTCCTCTTAATAATCATTTTCCATAGCATTTTCTGTATACTTCTGAAAAAACAAGCACACGCACACATACATACATACACATACATACACACATACATACATGCACAAGATTTCTAAGGCAATCTCCTCTCCTTTCCCTCACAAAATAACACATTGTCCTTCATTTACAAATGATACACTGTACTACTGAGCTCCTCGCGGGATATCATTTTCCAGTGGTGGTGACAGATTTGCGCTGATCCATCCATACTCTCCTCACCTGATCTTCCTTGCACTCAAGGGCACACATTTGTGAGACGGCTTGCTGGAGTTCGGGTTCAGTCTGTGGCTGTGGAACAGAATGATTCTAACTGGCCCCCATAGGTATTAAACGAATAACCTTAGTTGGCCTCATTAGCATGTGTTCTACCAACTGAGCTAATCAGCCACATACCACATAACCTGAATCCATACAGTATTCCACAACATTTAGAGAAGGGGGACAGATGCTTACAAAGATAGCAACTATTACATATGTGACTGGAGCTGAAGATCCAAAGTGAAAGAAAACAAGTTGGGGAAGGGAGGTGCGGAGGAGGGGAATAAAATTTTACATGAAAAAGAAAAGTTACACTAAACTAAGATGTTATTTGTTTTCTCATACTCCATGAAAGAAAAACAATAATGAAAATATTTATAATAATACTGTTTTTGTAGATGTTTTTAGAATACTCTGTAAAATATAAATACTAACTTTTTCAGAGTACTCTTCTATAAAGTACATATATAAAAAAGCATCTTTTTAAATAATACAATCAGGAAACCAAAATACAAGGTTTTTGTTTTGTTTTGTTTTGTTTTACCTGGAAGGAGTAGGGTCATCTTGACCAAGGCGTGACATGATATTTATTAAGGTGTTAATTCCTATTTTCAAAATAAAGAACAGAGAAAATACACACATGCAAACACTGTTTGAGAAACAAAAATATCTTAAAATTTCCATCATTTGGTGACAAATTAATTTTATGCTTCATATTTGTAGAGCAACTTGATAAAGTTTCTAAAATTATAAATGAATGCAAGAGTTTAGTTTCTAAAATTATAAATGAATGCAAGAGTTTACATTTATTTCACTTTAAAACACAAAAACGTTCTTCCCCAAAAGAAAGAATAATCCAATGAAATTACTAGGAGATAAGAAATCATTAAACATTTTTGAAAAATTATTTTTAAAAAATCAAGCATTATGATAATATTTACTCAAAAGGAATGTTTTTACTTTATGAAGACCTAGAAGCACTAAAAATGACTTAAAAAAAAAAGGTAGAATATTTCAGGCTGAGTTATAATAATCCAATGTATCTTCCCTTCCATGATTCTTGAAATAACAGTAGATAGCAAATGTTGAAAAGCTAGCAGGAGAAGGACATCTTGAAAATATCTAAGCAAACCTTTTTTCCTCATGTGCATGTGATGAACTTTTCTGTCTCCATATTTGGGTTGACGAATCCCACAGTTGGACAAAGAGTTACGAGCATGATCAGGATTCATTCCAAAGTTTAGATGATGACTCGGATGAGTCATTGCTAGCTAAAATTCAGATTAAACAAATTCACTTTTACATTCTCTAAAAAGAAGCACTACTTGCCTATTCTTCTTTCTAAAGAATGAGAGGGCTATACATGGGGCAAATCTTACATCAGTCGGAGCCTTTAATAACTTGGTGTGATTTCAGGGGTAATGGGAAGAACTGTCCCTTTAAAATAAAATTTTCTACTCAAATCACCTGACATTTTAAAATTAGAGATTCAATCTTTAATAAGCCATATATATTTATAATGAGCTTTATAAGTTTACAAAGCAGTTTCCTCCTAACAACCCTATGAATTAGTAATGTATATTTCCATTTTACAGAGTAGGATCATGAACTTTGAAGAAGGAAACTTACTTGCCCAGTCATACAGCCAGAAAGTATCAGGGTCAAGATTCTACCCAGATTATAGTTGTCCAAGTCCAGGGATCTATTCATTACACCAAGATTCCTTTTAAAGGCCAAATACTAAGTGATAACATTAAGCCTTACCCTTCAGTTAAACCTTAGTAGGATCTTTTCAACATAGTGGGAATAAGAACACTAAGTAAAAGGGATAATAAATGATAAAAAAAAAAGATGATGAATCAAAAGCAGATGGACATCAATTATTTAACACTATGGCCTTAATTAAGTAGGTTTGGGGTATGAGAAAAAGGGGTTTAAAGTACCAAATAGAAGTATAAGAAAGAAGAAAAGTCAGTCAGATTCTAAAGCATGAGTTAGAAAGTTTTTTTTTTCTGTCATGATTCCTTTGCCAATCTGATGAACCTCAAAATAATGCTTTTAAATAACTGAAATGTTTTATTTCACTTGAGGTTAGAAAAACTAAAAGTGGAATTGTGTTCCTACTGAAGTACATAGGATACCTAAAATCTTAACCTTAAATTAAGAAACTCTAAAGATCCTTCCTACCAATCAGAAGAGGATATATATAGGTAAATTATTTTCATAGAATGAGAAACATTCTATCTTTTAGGTAAGGATTAAAAGAAATGGTTCTTACCTGTAGCAGGCAACGATCTTGGAAAGTATACCCAATCAACTTGTCCAGATGCATCAAACATTGGTGATAACGGATATGATGGGTCAAAACAGGAAGCATCATTGCATGCTAAGAAAAATACATATGATCTTGTAACATTTGGTGAGCATAACTTGATAAAAAGAAAGTTTCTCTTCCTAAGATTTTGTGAATACAGGGGGGAAAGAATCAATTTAAGAGACTATAGATGAGCACCAAAACAAAACACACCCATGTTTCAAACTCCAACAAACAAAGAATATACTTAATTCCACTGGGGAGGGAGGGAAACTGTAAAAGAATGGGCTGACTAGTAGAGGAGAAGAACTAGAACAAAGAGAACAGAAGTCTGAGAAGGGGAAGAGGATATTGTTAAAAAATATTTCTATGGAAAATTTCCTCCTATCCTAAAAACAAACCTTCACTACATCCTATCATCATTTCAAGTTACTGTCCTATATAGCTCTTCACTGTCTCACCCAAATACATAGAACAACAAGTTGACTATATTTTCTGTTCTCTCACTTCTTCCTTAAAACTTTGTAAACAGTTACCTCATCATTCAAATCAAACTATTTTCCATAGTCATTTAATGAGCTCCTAAATGTCAAGTCTTTACCCAGATCTCATCTGTCTTTACCTCTCCACTGTATCTGACTCTTGATCACTCTCTTGTAATAGATATTAACCTCTTCACTACGAATTTTTGGGCACTGCACAATTGGTTTGGCTTCTACCTTTATGGTTATATTTTTAAAGGTCCTTTAACTTGCCCTTTTACTTCAAATATTCTGGCTCTCTATTTTGATTCTCTTCTTCCTTTCTCTCACTCTGTGTTCTGATCAGTTACCATGGATTTAACTGTTACCTATAAAGAACAATAGTTAACCTCTCAATCTCTTTCTAAATTCCTCATAGAACAACTATTTAGATAGAAAAGATTTTAATTGACTTTTTAAAAATCCTAACCTTTTGTCTTAGTATCAGTTATAAGACAGAAGAATGGAAAAGGCTAGACAATTGGGATTAAGTGACTTAGGGTCACACAACTATGAAGTGTGGGAGGCCACATTTGAACGTGGGTCTTCCAGACTCCAGGTTTTGTGCTCCATTCATTATGCTATGTAGCTGCCCTATAATTGACTCTTAAAAGATATGGCAAACCACTCCAGTGTATTTGCCATGAAGACCCCAAATGGGGTCATAAAGAGTTGGACACAACTCAAAACAACCAAACAGCAAATAGGTACAGAGTACACAGAGATCAGCATCTATCTATTCACACAAGTGGTATTCAATGGTATTAATGTTTCCTTTCTGTAAGTCTGAAGCTTCTGGAATTATTTGGTCTGTAAATAAGAAACTAGATTACTAACATAAGGCTCTGTTGCTGAATGAATACCAAAAAAGTTTCTTTTTTCTAGAATCTATCACTTCTGTGTAAATTTCAAGCGACTGAATTTTTGAAGGGTTTGCGAGGATGGGGAGAAAGGGTCATTTGCAGGTTGCTTTTTGTTGTAGTTCTTTTTCAAACCATAAATCAATTCCTTCTGCTTTAAAGAATAAGAATTTAAACATGGAAAATCATTATTTTCTGACTTTCATTTGTAAACAAGAATTATTTCCCCAAAGAATTAAATGGCGCACTCTATTATTTCATTAGCATGTATCACAAGAATGAAGGAATGAAATTTCAACAGACAACAATTCTCTCTTAGGAATAGAGTTCTGCAGATGGAAGAACCGTTATTATATATCATAAAATGTTTACTGGATCTGATCTCAACAATAAATACCTTTTTTGGAGCTAAAATGAGGTTAACTTGTATCCCAGTCAGTCAATCTACATTTACCAAGTCCCTTCATTAACATGAACTAGAGGATTTTAAAAGAGAGGAATAATCTAAACCTTACAGAAGTGAACAATCTGTTAATTCAAGAGATGACAGTATAGGTGCATAACCAGAACATATGAAGGAAATGACTGAGTTTACTATGTTGAAATGTTTTTTCTCTAATAAAATTACTCCTATAATTATGAAATATATTACATTATCAAAACCAACTTAAATTATTACAACTGTTTCTTCAAAATAAGGGCTCTTCTTTGTAAATATCAGAACCCCTAATAATGCAACAGATTAATTATAAACTACCAGGAATTTTAAAATGTTTTAAAGAAAATAAAACCTGCTAATTTCTTATGCCTTTAAAAAATGAAAGGGAAATAAAAAAATTTTATTTAGTCACAAATTTCGGTACCTATGTGGTACAAAGGATAGTATTGGGTTTGGAGCTGGGAAAACTCGAGTGCAAATCTTGCCTCAGATATTTCCTAGCTATGTGACTCTGGACAAATCATTAAACCTGTGTTGGTTTGAATTTTCATAACTGGGAATAATAGCACCTACCTCCCAGGGCTGTTGTAAGGATCAAATGAGAAAATAATTTAAAAGAACTTTGCACAATGCCCGGCAGAGAGCAGGTGCTATTTAAAAATTATAATCTTTATCATTGTCATCATCATCATCATCACCATCATCATTTGGATTGGCAAGTTTTACTCTGAGCTGGCCAAGTTGCTAAAAATTCATGGCATGCATTTTATAAAATAATGACATCCCTTCTATTCTTCTATTTCTAAATAAAACAACTGAACAAATTATATGAAATATATCAGAAAGTATGGCAAAGAGAACTTGCATTTGAGATTGTGAAGATGGGATTAATTCTCCCCTGCCTACTTTTAGATTTTATCAAGAGAAGCATATACACACCCAATTTACGCTTAATTGGGGGGAAGGTCCAAAACCCATGTGCTAAAGTGGGTGACAACTCAGAAATGACTGACTACTCCCTGGGCATTCCCAAGAAAATTTATAAACTACAGTTGGTCCACTTAAAGTGGAAGGCACAGGAAGTGATGCAAAGAAGGGTCTTTAAAAGTAGTTGCAACTTCCTGTGAGAGGGGGTTTTTGCGAGAAGTTTTTCTGAGTTGGAGTAAGAGCTGTTTTGGAGGCTGGTGGAGGATCTTCTCTTTGGACTACTATCAGGGTGAATGAAAAAGGCTGACTCCTTTCCAAGCTCCTGAAAGGACTAGCTTCCTGAGAGGCCCCCTGTCTTGGAGGAGGGTCATAAGATTAGAAGAAGTGGATTCAGAACCTAACGTATACTAGTTATTACCTAATTTTTCAGTGCCCCAAGCAAGGAACATGATGAGAAATTGAAGAGAAGATAAAGATCTGAAAAGCTAGCTACATAATGCTTACCCCAGAGTTCCCAATATATCAATGGAAACACGGAGCTAGTCCCTACCTCTCTATTCCATATAGGTTGTATAGTATCAAGTCTGAGGCAGCATAGTTATTGTAAAATCAGCAGAAAGCTGAGTCTGAATCCCTGCTGCAACTATCTACGTGTGTGTGTGTGTGTGTGTGTGTGTGTGTGTGTGTGTGTGTACATATACCTATATTATAGGCAGGTCCTTTTTTCTCAGAGCTTAATTCACATATCAACAATAACTAATGGAGCTGTGACTTAAGAATACTTAAAAGAATCAAAAATAAAGAATATAGATAAAATGTTTTGTAAAATTTAAACTTATATAAATGTCACCTGTTATTTTTCAGGAACATTTATAATTTTAATATTAGTCATCTAAAGGAAGAGTCTGAGTAACTGGCAAGACAGCAGTATAGTTATTTTCAACATAGCTCACTAACATAGTATCTCTAAAAAGGAAATCTGTGCCAAATTTGTAAGTATTATGTGGAGAGGTGGAGGTGGAGAAATGTTTCTATTAGGGGACTCATAACTGAGTTTCCCAAATGCAGTAAGTAAAATTATAAGCATGTAATAGCTGTAAAAGACACGTGACCCTCTCAAAGACCTTCAGTTATCAAATTTTATATATAACGGTCTAGAAATCTCAAGAGAATTGGCAATATGAATGGACCTCATTTTTTTCCAGTTCATTCACTGACTCATATATATTGGAGCATACTTTTGTTAGCAAGTGAGCTATATAGACATTCAGTTCTTAAGAAATGCTTCTAGCAAAGTGTAGCAAGGTGAGGAGGGGGAAGGTAGAGAAAAAAATAAATTCTAATACAATGCAGAAGCACATAATGGTATCCAATAGATATGGGACAGTGAGAAAAGTAGAGTTGAAAACCTGGAGCCAAGATACTGCTTGGGGGATGGCAAGATCCAATGCCAAAAATCAAGATGGTCTTGGGGTATATGAATTCTTTTTTTTTTTTTAAAGAACAAAGTAAAAAAATAAAGTATTTCTCATGTCACTATTTCAGCTGAGCCTAATATGGGAGACTGTGGCTCAGCACAAAAGCCTTGTGTCCAATAGGAGCAGGCCAAAAATGAGGATAATGGTCAGGACAACTACTGAGAAATAATGAAAAGGCTAAAATACATAAAGTCCAAGAGAGAATGGTCTGGTTTAAACCTAGCTCTTAAGATAAACCAGCAGTGAGATTTAAAGATTAAAGGAAAGATGAGTACAACTCAAAAAAGACCCCAATGCATTGAAAAAGTATTGTATGAGGAATCTTTTTAAGGATATCACAGTGAAGTAATATTAATACATCTTAAAACATAAAAGGAGTTAACTGAATTGCAGAGACATAGGTAAGTAGTTAACACAACTACTGTGGTAGGAAACTTTAATGTTTCTCTCTCCGAATGAGAAGAATCCAACAAAAAAGAAATATATAGAACTAAAATGACTGCTAAAAAAGATAAAGAAAAGATTTTTAAAACTTAAAATATCCTTTGGTTTGAAACATTAGAGAATATTTATTTCAGCAATACGTGACATTTTACCAAAAAAAAAAAGACTATGTGCTAGGAAACCAGAACTACACATATTTGTTTAAAAAAAAAAAAAACAACCCAAAACTTAAGTATTAAATTCTTTCTAAAAACAGAGAATTAAATAAGAACATCAAGAAGAGCTAGGCTAAAAGAAAAATCTCAAAAACAACTACTATGTGAAAGAGACAACACTAATAATTCATCTTCAGAGGATAAACTACTTCTAAAAACATAACCAAAAAGAAAAACCAATATTCTAAAATTTTAAAAGCTAGTAAATCAAAAAATCAATAGATACAGGGGTTCAGCTGGGTGGCTCAGTGGATTGAGAGCCAGACCTAGAGATGGGAGGTCCTAGGTTCAAATCTGGCCTCAGACACTTCCCAGCTGTGTAACCTTGGGCAAGTCACTTAACCCTCATTGCCTAGCCCCTATCACTATTATGCCTTGGAATCAATAAGTATTGATTCTAAGACAAAAGGTAAGGTTTTAAAAAAAATTAATAGATCCAAAATAAGCACAATAGAAGGAATGTTGAAAAGGAAAACTGATGAAAAATAGAAATTACAGAAATGATAAAAGAAAAAGGAATGTTCTTTGAAAAAAATTAACAAAATTAATAATCCCTTAATGAACCTGATTTAAAAGGAAAATAAGCTATGATAATAAAAATAAAGAAGCAGAAGGAAATAAAAATAAAACATTAAAAAGAAAATAAAACATATAAAGAGTTATGAAAGCATTTTAATACCCTTTAAGGGGGAAAAAAATTATCCTAAAACCAAAATCAAGAAAAAATAAAGTAGAGAAAGAGTCCTAAAAAGGTATCAATAATGAATGTTGATGTTAAAATTTTACATCAGATTTTAGCATAAAAACAAGAGAAATTAAAGCAGTGTATAAAAAACATAATGTACTATAATCAATTAGATTCATACCAAAGATGTAAGAATGGAATGGTTTTAACTTTAGGGAATCAATTAGCTGGTATTTTTAGATAGTCAAAACCACATAACTATATAAAGAGACTCAAAAGTAATACAAAGAATACAATGCTCATTCTATGCTAGAAATTTTACAAAGTGATATAGGATTATTTTAATTATATAGATGTATGTGTGTGTACTCATTTTACAGATCCATATGATATATCGGTCAAATTACACATTATATGGCAAGCATAAACACTGGGGATAAAAAAGAAAAGAAAAGAAAAGTAGAAATAGTTCCTGCCCTCAAGGAGTGAGCAGCAGGGAATATATACATAACACATACACAAAGTAGATAGAATATAATCTGAAAGGGGAAGGCATTTGCAGTTGGAAGACTGGAAAATCCTGCTAAAAAGGCAGCCTTTTGTGTTGTGAGTTCTGAAATAAGGCAGAATAACTAGGTGATGATGAGGGAAAGAAATGACATTGAAAAGGTATAGAGCCAGGATGTGGCATGCTGTATGGTAGAAAGTAGGTTGGTGAAGCTGTACCAGAGATTATGGAGGGAAATGAAGATTAAAACTGGAATGGTAGGGGAGGTGAAGGAATAGAAGGGAAGGAAAGAATTTGGAAAACAAATTTTTTTTTTAAATGTTAAAACCTATTTTTACAAGACAAGGTTTTAACACAAGCCTGTTCTATCACCCCCAATTTTCTCTAAGTCTGCCTTTATCTCTGAAATAAAGAACTATATCATTCTGTAATTTTAGGTTTTCCATTTAATAGTCATTCTATGCAGCAGTCATCCTGCTATCTTCTTTCACATGCTTCCATATGCATTTCCAAATGCAGAGACAGATTAACAACTTTTTTAAAAAATGACAAAAAGTTTCTTAATCCCACTGCCATGAAGACTTCTTGAATTCCCTCAACTAGAAGTAATCATTCCTTCCTCCTCAATCTTGCATGCCTCTCTATCTTCTCAAACAGGCTGTTCTTATTCTAATTTGTGTTCATGTCATCATCCTATACACTGTTTGAGATGAAGAATTGTGATATATTACACTTTTAAATTCTCAATGTGAAGCAAAGACTCCTATAAACAGCATGTGCTGTTTACAAAGATATTTTTTCTAAATTAAACTGAACCGTACCAAAACAAAAACAAACAAACAAAAAACAAGTTTAGCATATATTTCCATCAATTCCAAAAATCCATGAGCTCTCTTAGGACCCAGGTTCTTGTTAAGAGAAGATATGCAAACTTAATTTTAATTGTAAAAGTATAATTACCTGGCAAACATCAGAACGGATACCAGTTTTCCAGAATCCTTGGCTACTCAGCTCCACTGTCACCTCTCTTCTCATTGTATTCTTCTGTCGAATTTTCTGCAGAGCTTCCTAGAGAAGAAGGACTAATTATGAGAGCAATTCAATACCTCTAAAGTACTGCTTAGCCAAACAACAGGCATTAAGAATTGAAACAGGTTCGTTTAAAATTGTACTTAACCATATTAAAATGATAATACCTAAGAGATTTGAGAAACTAGGTAGGATATTCACAGCATTATATGGTTAAATGCACTCTTTCCCAGTAAAGATATAAGAAAAAAATTAGTCAAATATTGTTCAATCAAAAGTTTCCTTTTGGAGAAAAATAAATAAGTGAATGGTTATGATTTTAGACTTAATAAAATACTTTTGTCAATATTTTCCTTAACATCACTGTTAAACATGTCAAATTTTTCTCAAAGTTAAATGCTAAAAGTAGAGCAGTAAGTATCCTTCTTAGATTTATGAAGCAGTCAACAAAACCAGTCTATGCATTATGAAGTTAGCCCTGGAACAACCCTGTAGTTTCCAAAAGAACAATCTCTACAAAACACATCTTTCTAGCATTTAATGATAAAAGATTAATTCTGTGAGACAAATGCTTACTCCAAAACCCCCAATGAAGTGGAAAAAATCTAAAAGAACTTTTTGTTAGAATATGAGAGATGAACCTGAGTGATCTCACAATGCTAGTCCATTATATCTAATGCCATACTTTTAAAAAATTATTAAAAACTAACAAAAGAAAAATATTAATTTCAATGTACAATGTAATTATTCTTGAAACTGAAAAAAGGCTAATACATCACTATGTTCCACTTACAAGCTTTAAAAAAAGACACTTTTCAGGGAAGGAGAGAAAGACTTAAAACTAATCTAAAAATAAGCCTGCCCTGGTGGACTTTATCAAAGGTATTGAAGATTGCCTCCTGCAGTTTAAGGCAAGGAGCAAGTTGGGTCAAGTACACCATTGCAAGAAACCATTTTAATGCTGAAAATCAATGTTGGTATTCAAAATAAATATTATGCAAAATTATTTTCTTTCTTAGAAAATGTCTTTTAATAATAGTAACCCCATGAATTCCATAATAGTAATTATGGGGAATGACATTCACTCCTTCAGGAAGCAAAGTAAACTGAATAAAATGCAATGGAGGAGAAAATGGGATGACAATCATCATGGATGTTATGTTTTCCTTAGAAATGCTATATGCTTTAACAATTCATTATAAAACTTACTTCCTTAACATACCTCTCTCTGTGCCAGCTTTTGCTTGTCAGCCTGTTTGACTTTGGGGCTGTTTGCCAACAGGTGGCGGAGCTTCACATAGCTTTTCCATAGTTTCTGATACCTAAAAAAAAAAAGAGACACAGGCAGATCACTTGGTCAGCATATCAGAATTTATATGCCTGAATTAAGGTGTTAGAAGGGATCAAATCCAGCTCAAGAACATGAAATGGCCTGTGACAGGTCACTTTATTAGTCACTTTGGCAGACTAAACATTTATTCCAAAATGATAACATTGCTCAAAACATTTTTGGGAGTTCTCTTTTTGAAATCTTATTCAGAACTTATAACAAATTTTTTTTATTCTATATTAAATATTCTTTTAAATATCCTAAATGATAGCAAATATCTGTTCTTTGGTCTGTTTCCCAAAATCAGTTATCCATAAAATTACTTAGACTAATGTGGTGAAAAAAGTGATACTGATTTTGATACAAAAATTTTTTTTTCAAGAATGAGATTACGTTTTGTGTGTGATGCTTAAATTGACTCTGTAGGTGGTTTCAAAAAATATTCAAAACTATTTTGAGCCATAGAAGTCTGGAATAAAGAAAGTCTAGCAAACTGACCATTTCAAAAGGGAGAACATTCATATGAATGGATAAATGATCTTATGTTCATTACAAACTCAATATGATTAGTTTATAATCAATCACACCATCTACTTTTAAAGTAGGAAAATTTTTAAGTGTCAAAGGTAGTAGTGCAGACAGTCATACTTATACCCAAGTCATAAGGCTAGGTCTATTTTCCAACTGAAAATGATGAACAAAATCTATGATTTTCATGACCAGAGCAGATATATTAATAGAACATTATAAAGTGGCCAAATATCTATCAAGCCTGGTCCTAGTCAAATGAAACTACTAAAATTTATATTGGGAGTCATAGGAACAAATGGTCTTTATAGCAAATCATTCCTCATTTAGGGATGCAAGAAAATTTGGTTTATTTCACTATGGTTTCTCTGACAAATGGGAATTTTCAGCCTCTTGATAACAATATTCTTTCAACTAATAAAACCGTTCCTTTTGAAAAGGGGCCTCTATTATCAACAATTTCTTGTGGTATAGAGGGACTGATATTGAAGGAAGACTGGGCAAAGCACTTCATACTTTTAAAACAACCACACAAATTCTCTGGTCTGGTCTCCTTCAGATTCTGTTATTCAGTTTAAAATTTTAAAACTCTACAAAACCTTATTCCTCTCTCATTATGACCACCACATCCTTGCGATGTCTGATGATTTCTACCTATTAAATAATGAGACAGCTATCTTCACAACCAGGTGACAAATGTTCCATGATTGTTGGAGCCTAGGAACCTTCTACCTCCTCACAAATGAAATGCCCATTTTAGTACAAGCTATTTCCACTTGCATGGACCAAGGTAGAGGCAAGATCAGTGAAGATTACCTATACACAGGACATCAACTGAAACAGCAGGTCCTTTCATTCCCTTTTTACTCTGAACTAAACATCTTATGCATCTAGAACTAAAATTTTAATTAAGAGATGAAGTCAATATGTCTCTGTGGTAAATGCCTTTATTGAGTTATGCACACTTCTCCTTTTCCACTAGCCCCATAGAAAAATTTGATTGGAGAGGCAACCAACCATGATACCACAGGAGAGCTAACTCATATTCTCTGCAATGAGTTCAAGATTTTAAAAAAGGGCATTTTATACTGACATAACATTTACAAAACACTTTATATTATCTCTTTCATTTGAACCTCACAGGCACCCTGTAAGGACATAAGTCTTATTCTCATTTTGCAGATGATGAAAATGAGGTTCAGAAATTAAATGACTTGCTCATGGACACACAAGGAATGTATCAAAAGTCCTCCAATTCAAGCCTTCCTTACTTCAAGTCTATTTTTTATTTGTATTCTGCTGCTTCTTGCTTCTCTAAAGGAAAAAGCAGGACATGCAGAAAGTGAAAGAGGGTTCTTTCTTTTTCTTTTTATCCTGTAGCTAAGTTAAATAATTTTAATGGTCCTTAAGGTTCCTCCCACCTCCAAAATAGATCAAATAGATTCTGGTACCATTATTAAGAATTTTAAGAAATCATTGTTAGAAATTTCACTGTAAGGTTCCTATCCATTTTAATTAAAGTTGAAGGATCTTACAATTTAAAAAGTTTGGGGTACTGAGTTAAAAAATCAAAATGCTACATGAACAAAGCTTAATTTCAAACAAAGAAAATAATCTCTAATACTATATGAACTAATGAAATTAAGATAATATTGATAGAATTCTATTAAAAAAATAACAGCATTAAGTAAGCCAGGAATTTCAAAGATGTTAGAAAACTTAAAAAAGCTGAACATGTATAAAATGGACTTATTCTGATGATGTAACATCTAATTTAATCAATCAACAAGCATATATTAGGTGCTTACTATGTGCAAAGCACAAAGGATACAAACAAGACAAAAACAGTTCCTGCCCTCAAGGAGCTTACATTCTGATTGGGAGACAACATGTAAATACATAGTACATACAAGATACATACAGAGTAGATGGAAGGTAACCTTAGAGTGGTAGGCTCTAGCAGCTGTGATGACCGGGAACAGTCTCTTGCAGAAGGTGGCATTTGAGCTGAGTCTTGAAAGAAGCTAGGGATTCTAAGAGGTAGAGGTGAGGATGGAGAGCATTCCAGGCATGAGGGACAGACAGTGCAAAGGCACAAAATGGGAAATGGAGTGTCATGTGTGAGAAATAGCAAGTAGGCTAGTGACACTGGGATTGTGGATTGCGTGGAAGGGAGTAAAGTGTAACAAGAAACAAGACTGGAAAGGTAGAAAAGGGCCAGATTGTGAAGAGCTTTGAATGATAAATAAAAAAATGAAACTGCAAATATAGAAATAAGGTCTATTTTAGATAACTTTAAAAAAGGGAAAGGGAAAAGGGGCAAGGCATATACAATAGTCTCTCTTTCATGGAAAGTGAAAAGACTAACACAAACATTGAGAAGGATATCTTACTGAGGGTCTCCTGCATAACTCAACTGGGCAGGGCGTATCCCAAAGTGGACAATAATTGGAAAGGTAATCACATCTGGGTTGAACTGTTCCCGATCCAATTGATCAATGCGCACTGAGCTAGGTTTCTAGAGAGAAAAAAGCAAAGTCAATTACTCCGAAAAGAAGTCTCAATTATTAATAATGATAGAGGGATGAGGACTGGAAAGGAATCAGATTTTTCTAGAATTCCTAAGCTATCAAAAGGATGTTATTCAAAACTACATTCACAGATTCTGAACTATATTCCTACAAATAAGTCAATGCTATTTGGCATGATGAATAATTTTGACTTTTTTAGTTTTCCACAGAGATACACATCTTTTAAAAGTAAAAGTTTCAAAAGGGTAGTTAGTAGTCAGTCATGAGGTTTTCTTAACTTCTTAACTTTAACTTCTTCAGAAACTAAGGAAAAGTAATTAGTAATTAAAAAAAAAGATACACCATATTCTTTAATGCTTGGTTATATATGCTATATAATTAACATTATATGTTATGATATGTTATACACACATATATGACATACGGTGATTTATTTTTCTTTAGGTTTACAAAGGATACATTTCTAGGTTGTGTACAAGTAGGAGCACGCACAAATAAATATGCTCTTAGGCTTCACATTCCTTTTCTCACCCATAAGTTAGGTGTGATGAGGGGCAGCTGGGTGGCTCAATGGATTGAGAGTCAGGCCTAGAGTTGGGAGGTCCTAGGTTCAAATCTGGCCTCAGACATTTCTCAACAGTGTGACCCTGGGCAAGTCACTTAACCCCCATTGCCTAGCCCTTAGCACTCTTCTGCCTTGGAGCCAATACACAGTGTTGACTCCAAGATGGAAGGTAAGGGTGTAAAAAAAAAAGTTAAGTGTGATGGGGCAAAAGTCTGCAAAATTGATTTATATTTAATTGTACTTATTTTGTTAAAAGATGTACTTTTTCCAGGGGGAAAATACACAAATTTGCATTTTTATAGATCAATTTTTTTCTTCTAACATACAGTACAAAATAACCTTTAAATCACAACAAAGAAAAACCAAAAGCATTTTTAAACTATTTCTTCTCATAGTTTCTTTTACTATAAGGAAAGTAAGAAACTATTTCAGTTGGACTTTAAAATTTCTAAAAATTTTCTAAATACTGCAGTGTCAAATAACCAAAAGAAAACATTTTTAGCACAGCTGAAAATTCCCTATAATACCTCCAAATGTTATTTTGCTAATTCATATAATTAATGTGGGAAAAATGCTAAGAAAAAACATAAAAATATTTAAGTTTCTAAAGGCCTAATTACTTCCTTTTACAAAACATTAAAAATTGGGGAATATGGTTGTAAAGCATTTTAATGCACGAAACTATTCATACAACTGAACATACCATGCCAGGATTGTTAACAATCATTCCTTTGCATTCCTCTGCATATTTCTGCCATTCAAGTTCTTCCCATTGAAGCATGTTAGCAATCTCCTCTTCAGGAACCAAAGCTTTATTACATCTCAACAAATAGAGAAGGATCTGATGCATTGATAGCACCTCCTTTCCTCCATCTCATGAGGGAAAAGGAAAGAAAGGAGAAGAATCTTAACATCAAGGATTAATGACACAGGAAAAAACACAAAACAAAACAATGTATATCAAAAAGCTTTTTATAGGCAGTTTATGTATTAAATAGCTAATCCAGGTGACAAACAGAAGGAAACATTTTAATTGATGAACAATGATCATAAACAATTTGATTTAGTAAAGTGGTAACAATAATATTAACACTAAGAAAATTTTATTTGTTAACTGAATAATAAAAACAAATTTCCTTTTTGAAATAAATTTTAAAGGAGAGCTTAAAGAGCCACATGTTATACTGCCCAGTTATAGATTATGATATACATACTTATCATACTTTTTATTACAACAGTTAAAAACTATTTGGAAGTAATAACACTTTCTTAAAGAAATGCAAGACTTTTATGGGACATTTATGGATATAGTCAATTAGTTATTATTGTGTTATGGACTTAACTCTTGGTGCTAATTTTTTGCACCTGCCATAATGAAAAGAACCCAATGGTCTATACTCATATCACTGTAACATCATTCTATGAACTGAACACAGGAGAAAGACAAGTATAGAATCATGCAGAGGCATAAATCATCAAGATCAAACTTACTTTAAACTATAGAATTACAAAGAACAATAAAAGCAATACATAAGGTACTATAAAAAAGTGAGTTAATTTAATACTTGATGGCCCAAATATAAAGATTTATCAATATTAGCTCTTTGAAAAATCTACAGACAACATTTCTTCCCAAACTATGAAATAGATTAGTTATGGCAGAAAGAAATCCATCCATACAAATGAGAAATGATTTAAGGAAATTTGATAAAAGAACAGTAAACTATTATTTCATCTACACATTTGAAAGTATAGTTGACCTGAATTCAGATACACTCTAGAGAAAATAAATATGGGTTTGTTTCTAAATACTAAATAAAATAATACTATTTTTAAAATATATTTAAATATATATTTTAAAATATAAAAAAATACTAAATACTAAATAAAAAACCACATCACATTTGAACAGTTCACATTTCAAGGAATCATAGGGAAATGATACACAGAATACACATTAAAAAAAGATCAAGCATAGTCTTTAAACAGCTTAAAAATGGGTAATTAATAATTCTAAGCTCTAAAAATAGCCAATATTTTTTACCATTTAAATCTTTACATGTGAGTTTACACAGAACCAATGAATCTTGAATAATCTCAGTATTGACAAATTTTCATGTTCTGAGTAAATTTGATTTTTTAAAAGTAATTAGTCCATTAATAAAAATGTATTAAGCACCTATTATGTGCTAGGCACTGTATTAAGTGCTGGAGATATTTTTTAAAAAGGCAAATGAGAGACCCTGCCATAAGGAGCTCACAATCTAATGGTGAAGACAACAACAAATATATATTAAAAATACAAAATTACATAATTACATAGTAGATTAATAGGAAAGAAATAATAGGGATATTGCACCAGAAATAATGCAGGGTCAGAAAAGGATGCCTGTAAATGATTTGATTTTAGTTGGAACTTAAAAGAAACTGGTGAAGCTGGTAGAGTTGGGGAAGAGGAATGTTCCAGGCATGAGAGACAGTCAGAAAAAATGCACAGCCAAGAGAGGCAGTGTCTTGTTTGAGGAACATCAAGAAGGCTAGTGTCAATGGATCAGAGTACATAGTGGGGAATAAGACCAAAAATATAGTAGGGAGCGCTAAAATGAGTTTTTCACATCAAGTAGAGAATTTTATGTTTGATGCTAGAGACAAAAGGGAGCCAACTATTAGTAAACGGGAGTAGGGCAATGGGGTGTGGAATATGTGTGAAATGGTTGGCCCTATCATTTTGAAAAACCACTTTATTGTCTGAATGAAAGATGAATTGGAGCAGGATACTGCAATAATCTAGACATGAGTTGATGAGGGTCTGAGTCAGCAACAGGGCATTTTTAAGATATGGTGCAAAAGACATTTAAGACATATATGTTGAATAGTGTAAATGAACTAAGATACAAAGACTATCTTTTCATCAAAAATGAATTACAGTGATAAATACTGGTTAAATACTTCTATACTATGAAAAAGTTTTGAACAATAGCAACACTACTGAAAAAAAGACATTTAGTCTCCCAAACGTGCTTCCAAGGAAAACATCTAAAACATAAAACCAAGTCTAGGATATTTGTTATTTAAAATTTTTCTTCCAGGGTTCCTTCCTAACAATATTCTTTTCATATATTACATTTAGTAGACTATTTTTAAACCAGTAAAAGGTTAAGTCCAAAGTGTCTGAAATGTGAAATTTGGATTACTGCACCCTACTTAGATCCTACTTTATGGAGAAGATGAAATTGTAATTTCCTGATTGAACAATGAAGGTACTTATTTCTTACTTTATAGTGAAGTTAGAACTTTAATAAGAATATTTTAAGATCTTAATACAAAAAGGTGTTAAGTAACTATAAATGGTAAATTAATCACAAAAAGGTTAAGTAACTAACAAAAGGTGAACTTAACAAAGATGTGTTAAGTAACTCAAAAGATATAATCCATCAAAGATGATGAGAACTAAAGAATGGGCAGTCCTGGAGAAAACCCTCTGATATGATCAGTAGACTTGAAAATTTAGAGGAGGGGACACAAGAGTAAAAGGCCTATATATTTCATGTCATTTCCTCTCTCTAGTACCTTTGGCCTTTCAGCATCTTGGCATGGCTACTGCTATTGTCCGGTTTGGTGGTAAGTTTCTGGCTGAGTTTTCCCTCCTTTACTTTCCAAACTTTATCCTCTTAGAAGCCTCTAATCTCCTTCAGAGACCTAGCGGTGGAGATCTTGGAGAAATCCTATACCCTCTTCCCTCTTTCTCCTTAGACCCTTTCCTCTATATTAATTAAAATTACCATAAAATTCCAGACTGATGGGTATTTTATTTGGGATTTTCCCTGGCAACCAATTAATTTGGATCACAACCCTTAAATTATCTTTATAGTCAACATAAAAATACTTCCTTCTCCCTTCCCTCGAAACATTAATATTGCTTTCAATCCCACCCCTTGAAGTCACTGTCAAAGGGATTGAGAGCCATAGTTATAGAAGCCCCAGAAAAGGAAATTCTCACCAAATTCCTTGGCAAAAACTAAATGGTTTAACGTGTTCTCCCCCCGCCCCCCCATGGAAATGACACAATGACACTAAAGGAGATTACCATTTGCTTTACTGTTGTTCCCTAAGGACCACACTGGTCCAGGTCATATGACTTATAAATGGCATTTCCTGCCTATGTTGTTTTTCCTTACCCATTAAAGCATGAGCTCCTTGAAAGAAAGGCCCATTTTGTTCTTAACAAATGTTTTTCATTCATGAATTCATTCTGTAAATAATCTCCACATAAAAAATTAAAACAGAGCAAGTTTGTGTAAGAAAAAGGCTCTGATACTATTTCTAAGAGGATGACAATAAATAATTTAGGATCACCCTGGCCACGATAAAATATATGTGCAAGAGAGTTAAAGAGTCATCCTCAGAGAAATGTTGGTCCCAGAAAATACAACCAACTTCTTTCTCTCTTATTCCTCACTCTGGCACAAATAGTCTTTCTGCCTCCACCAGCAGATGCTCTGAGAAAAGAACCAATAATATAATCCCTTTCTTCATTTATTGTTTTTTGGGACTTAAAACTTTTAAGAATAGTTGAAGAGTAGTTTAACGTATATTTATTCTTTTGACTTATTAATTCCTAAAATTTGATAAAGCTATTTGACAGTACCCTAATATCCTTCTTACTTTCTTAGTTCCTAATGAATGTGGGCAATATGACAAAGTTATTTCAAGTCTAGTTATTTTTCTTTAAGTTACAGTTTATTTCAATGCAGAGATCCAAGACAATCTCAGACTCACGATGAAAAATGCCATCTCTCCTTCAAGAAAGAACTGTAGTATGAATGTACACTGAAACATTCTATATTTCATATTCTTTCTTCTATTTTTTTCCCATTTGAGAACTTTTCCATAAAAACAATATGAGAAAATGTTTTGCATGATTAACATGTAACGTCTCTATCATACTGCTTATCATCAGGGAGAGGAAAGAGCAAGGAAGTGAGTAAGAGGAGATCAGAAGAAGGGAGAGAATATGGAACTCAAAAATTTTTTTAAAGTTTAAAAATTATTTTTACATGTAATAGGGAGAAAAATAAAATATGATTTAAAAGGAACAACAAAGTAACATTGCATGAACAAAAATTAAAAATAATAAGTTATGATCTATCACTGCTTATTAATTTTTTAATTCAAATGCAGTATAACAATTGACTATTCTTTAAAATTATCCCTACTCTCATCTTTGATGAGACATGTCAATCTCATTTTTATTTTATAAAAGACTAAGATGCAAAAGACAATATATTTACTTTAGTCATAAAAAGGACAGAAATTTTGTCTAAAAGAATTAGTTCTATTTTCTTTTCACTTTCTTGCTAGATACGAATAAACTATATCAAAGACCATTTCAGAAGCATCTTTAATAGAAAACTAGTTTAAAACCATATTTATGGAGCAGCTAGGTGCTCAGTGGATAAAGAATCAGGCCCAGAAGGAAGGTCCTGGATTTGAATTTGACCTCAGACACTTCCTAACTGTGTAACCTTGGACAAGTCACTTAACCCCCAACTGTCTAGTTAGTCCTTATCACTTTTCCTCTTCTGCGTTGGAACTGATATTTAGTATAGATTCTAAGAAAAAAGATAAGGATTAAAAACTATATATACTTATATATTAATTATTCTTAACATCTCTTCTTAAAATACACAAAAAATATGTACATATTTTAAAGTAAAAACTAATAAATGCTTTTTAAAAAAATTAATGGGTGACCAAAAAGGAAAAATGATAAAGGTTGGAAGACTTGTGTGAAAAGTGGGACACTAATGCACTGTTGGGTGAATAGATACAACTATTCTGGAAACAATATGGAACTTATAACAATTAAAAAGTGTTCTATAGTTTCATCACCAGAGTCATATGCATTTATCAATGAAGACAGAGATTTCCTTTAACGTAAGATCAGGTCCCAGATTTCAGCCCAATGTGGTTACTTCCAAGCTGTGCTGCTCCTTGCCAAGCACCAGCCCAGGGAGTTAGTCTGTTCAAGTGCCAGAGAGCTTCCTGCATCCCTTTAAGAATCCTCCTAGCACTCTCTCTCTCAAACATCATGCCAATGGGGTGACATTCTGCCAGCTCTTCTTTCTCCTTTGTTGGGGATGCCCACAGTAATATTGGCTCTGTGATGTTGTCACTCACCCTGTTGACACCAGGTCTTAAACTCTGTACTCAGGATCAAATGGCTCCCCTAAATAATTTCTTTCACACAACCTTACCCAAAGGGCCATAAAACCAGGCATATCCTTTGACACAGCAATATCACTACTGGGTTTATATCCCAAAGAGATCAGAGATAGGGGGAAAAAAAGACTCAATTATGGCAGCTCTGATTATACTGGCAAAGAATTGGAAACTGAAGGGGTGTACATCAGTTGGGGAATGGCTGAACAAGATGTAATTCAAAACTACTGTCATAAAAAATGATGAATAGGATGAGTTCACAAAAAGTTGGAAAGACTTCTATGAACTGATGCAAATTGAAGTGAGAAGAATTTGAAGAAGAGTGTATATAGTAAAGGAAATATTGTACAATGATCAACTGTGAAGGACTAAAATATTATCAGCAAAACAAGGTTCTAAGATAACTCCAAAGGAATCATGATTAAAAAAAAAACAAAAAAACAAAAAAACACTATCCACAGCCAAAGAAGGAACAAAGACAGAATACTTCATTCATGTATATATGATCTATGTCTTCAGTCACAACTTGGGGAATAAGGAAATACATATTGCAGTAAAGCACTGATATAACCTCTATCAGACTATTTACCTCCAAGGGTGGATGGTGGATGTCAGAGAATCTGAATCACAAAATGTCAGAAAACAATTGTTGGGGGCAGCTAGGTGGCTCAGTGGATTGAAAGTCAGGCCCAGAGACTTTCTGGGTCCTGGGTTCATATCTGGCCTCAGACACATCCTAGTTGTGTGAACCTGGGCAAGTCACTTAAGCCCCACTGCCTAGCCATTACTGCTCTTCTGTCTCAGAACCGAGGCAGAAGGTAAGGGTTATTAAACAAACAAGCAAACAAACCAAAAAAACAAGAAAAATTGTCAAAAACTGTTTTTACATAAATAACGGGAAAAAAATTAATAATAAAATAATAGGCATTATTTGCAACTGAACTTAAATGTTATCACTTTTAGATACTGATGTAAACTACTCTGAAACAAGAATTGGAATTCAGTAAATGAATAGAGTAACTAAAGGATTTCTTTAAGATCAATTAAAAGCTATTCTTATTAACCTTCTACTCTGAGAAATATTTGTGCAGAAAAGGCTATGAGATGCTAAGAAGAGCACCTCATGTAACAGTACAAATATATTCCAATACTACAATGTAAAATTTTGGCAAGCAAAGTACATTTTACCATTGATTTTTCCATATTGTAAAACCTAAGAAAATTCTGCTAATGTCCAAATACAATAAATAACTTTCAAAGTTCTTTAAAGGACAAGTAAATTATAGTTAATCTATTTAAAAGATGTCACAAAGAAATAACTATAAAGAACATTGAATATGGAGCTGGAACTACATAAAGGGTTCAAATACTGACTCTGCAACAATGGAGGACTGCATATTATCATTTTACTTCTATAGGCTCCATTGTTCTTATTCCTAAAACAAGCTCCTACATCTGAATCTTGTCATTATGGAAATCACCAGTCTCAAACTACTTTGTCATTTGTAATATTAGATAGGTTTCTTATGTCATTTTTTTACACTACTTTGGCTACATTGCTTCTATGGCAACATTATGTTATCCTTTTTGGATAACTATAAATTTTATAATAAGAAAAAATTAAGAATTGATATGTTTAAACTTTGTTTAGAATTAAAGAATAATTGAAGAAAACATTCTGGCAAATAACAGTGATCTCTGGGGCAGTTGGGTGGCTCAGTGGATAGAATGCTAAGCCTAAAGCTGGGAAGACCAGGGTCCAAATCTGGCTTCAGATACTTCCTAACTGTGAGACCATGGGCAAGTTACTTGATCGTAATTGCCTTACCCTTACCACTGAGCCTTATTATGAACGTATGGGTTAAAAAAAAGCATTAAATAGTGTTTATTGAACCTGATAATACTGGTCATTATTGAACTATCATTGCTACAGTTTTTCTGCAATATACGTATTAGAAGGACATTGCCCTCTAGTTGATTGAATTATCAAAAAATTATGGCTCATATAAGGTATCAAGAATTTTTTTGTAATGATCCATAATCTTGATATGATGGAAAGAATACAAAATTAGATAGTTTGTGAATATGATTCATAATCCTAGTTCCTTGAGTTGTCAACCAGTTCTCTGAGCTTCAGTTTGCTCACTTGGCCGGAAAAATCTCAGGATATAAATGTAATAGGATATTACTGCTACTCCATGAGAAAAACTAAAACAGGAAGACTTGTAAGAGAAGATGTGAAGTGAAGAAAAAAGGAGCAATATTATAATGTACATAAAGATTGCAACAATGTAAAATAAAGTCAACAATGAGAGGCAACAAAACCCTTTTCAAATAGTTGTGTTAGAACCATATTTTCATGGTTAAAGGGCATAACCTTCCTATAGTAGTTAACATATTGATAAACTATTTCGGGGGAATGTACATAATAGAGGATATCCTATTAATATTCCTTGAGAAATGTTTTGTGTAATATAGCAAGAAATTTTTAAAAATTAAAACACAAAATGTGGTGGCCAGGACAGACTCTAATACTACAGATGTGGTCATAGATCAAGATAAAGAATACAATAGCTATCATCTCTATTTAATGATTGTTGAGGCTAAATTATTATTATAATATTGTATAACATCACAAATAGTATTTGGAATAATAAATTTTAATTAATTTGACAACATATTTACCTGGAAGAAATCTTACAAAACGTGGCATGAAATGAAATCTTGGACAGCATGAACTATTATTTTCAAATGAAGGACCTAAAACAATTTGAAGAGGGAAAAAAGGTCTTAGAAAATACTGTAAAGCTGTTCAATCCCTATTTTATAACAAGGAGCAGCACTAGGGGTGTGTGTGTGTGTGTGTGTGTGTGTGTGTGTGTGTGTGTGTGTGTACATACACACAGAAAAATTGACACAAACTCTTACATTCCAAGGTTAACTGAATCATGAGGTGATTGATGTGAACACCCAAAGAAGACTATAACAATGAAGGATATATATAAGATAAGAAAAAAAGATATGTATAATTAAAGGAATATTTTAAAAGTCTATTTTACAAAACAAATATGCTAATACATATGCTAATATAACATGCTTATATTTTTGTTTTTTCCTTTTATTTCTCCCAGAAATTTGTTAAAAGAGTATGTACCTAAATTTTTCACAAATAATCGTGGTAATCTAGTTTGAAAATTAACTCTAAGAGTTCCTGCTCAAAATAAACACACAATGCCAGAGACATTTCCAAAAAACTAAGGTGTTTATCAATGAGAACAAAATTGCTTTTTTAAAGCACCAGGATACCTGCACAGGCAAAAATAAAGAAAAACTGTGTCAATGGGCAACAAAAGCATATACTGACCATCATTTTTGCTCTTTACATTTATTCACAGCATTCCGCTTTGATAAGCTAAAAACCTAATAGGTGTTTTTTTTTACTTTTAAAATAAAATTTCACTGATTTAAAATATTAACTCAGGACTTTTATTAATGAAACTTAATCACTTTTCATAATCAATAAAGAGCACCTTCTAATGAGTACAGACATATAGCATTATGTAATAAACACTTCCAAGAACCTGTTGGTGTCTAACCAATAATCTTTGTTCATAGAAATTAAACTAATTTCTATTGGATATTTAAAGCAACAGAAGCATTTGTAACTCATCTCTCCCTCTCACATCAAAACTTGGTTTAAAATTTTCTGCCGATTCTTGTCCTTCAAATTGTAATATTTATTGGGAAAGGAAATAGGATTGGAAAAATGGGGATAATGGGAGGTTTGTATAGGGGTAAGGAGAGAGAGGGAATAGTGCTAGGTGAGGCAAGGGAGGGAGATGCCCCCTGCTGAGAGGAAACAGCAGGGGTCCGATAAGGTTTTTTATTGCCTTGATGACTGAACTTCAGTTCAGCTCCCTCTATGACCAGAAAAGATAGTCCACTTATCTGACTGTGAATTCAAATAACATGAAGTTTAATAACTAGTTGGGATTGGACTTTTTATCAGCTTCAGACCTGAGTCTAGGCCCCAGAGGCTGGTGGAGAATTTGTCTCACTCCCGTATACTCTTGTTGTTCTAATTCAGAATCTTAGCAGTACACAGAAAGCAAACAAGAACAATTCTAACCTTTAGAAGCCTGTGTCTTTGGGCTGAACCAAGAAGAGCATGCCACTCCAGACTGGGCTGAACAAGCTCCTCTCTCCTCCAACACACCAGGACCCCAGTCCCACCCGGCAGGAAGGAAGTGCTAGTCACAACACCCAACTGCCACTCCCAGTTGGCCCCTTCTCCCAAAAACTGTCAGTCTAATTTCCTTTCCACAAAATACAGGCATTCTCCTTTTCATTACACCCATAGTTTTCCTTAGAAGGAAGTGAGGAGTAAAGAAGACCTACTTCCAAATAATATCTTTATATACTCATTAGCTATGTCATAACAAGCAAGTCATAACTTCTTCAACTGTAAAATGATATTTATTTCACAAAGTTGTTCAGAGGATTTAATGACTTAAATGGAAAGTGCTTTTGAAACCTTAATTATTATTAGAACCTTAAATAAACTTCATATTTGCACCAATAACATGATTTGCCCAAGAGGTATATACTAGTACTGACCTGTAAGATTCCAATCATAGAGTTCCAAAATGTCTCTGAACAGGTACAAGGAAAAGAGCTCAAGGCCTTTCACACAAAAATTCTGAAAAAATAATTATTAGTTGCATAAAATTCTATAACACCACAAAGATTTATTCTGATGTTTCACTGTGGGGTGGTAGTGATTGTAGGTTCTCAGGAGCTCTGAAGCAGTTCGAGCTCTAGTGGGGCCCAAAAAACTGGAAAGTTTGGGTCTGGTAACAAATTGTATGTTCAGAAGTTCATCAAAAGGATGGATATCGGATGATGAATTTTTGGCAAAAGTAACAATGTAAAACTATCAACTAAGCCCTAAAATGACTACAACCAGCACTAGAGACATTCACCAAGTACTGAAACAATTAGCCTTCTTTTTCAAAATAATTTTAAAACTATGGAAATCCAACTGAATGAGTTGTTTAACATTAATAACCTGTTAATATTTATAATGATATGATAGGACAGTATTGTATGATGGATAAAGTAGCTGCCAATATTGGGAAGGCCAAAGTTTGAGTTTTACCATTCATACTAATGTGACCCTGGGTAAAATCATTTAAATCCCTCGGTGAACTCAAGGGAACTCCGAGATTCACATTAATTTTGGAATTCTACCTTTCTTTCTGATCCATGTCTTAGTGCAGTTTTAAGCTTTAATAGCTTAAGTTACTGCTAAGCAGCAACAATGAAAGACACTTAGGGGAAAAGGCAAGAATAATACAGTAAGGGGAAAAGAAGTATTGATCTTGCTTTTGAAAATGTTATTCCCACAATTATGTGACCAAGTTCCACTTTTCTAATTTATTTTTTAACATTAATATTAATGAAGTCCATTGTTTATACAAACTAAATAAGAAACTGATGTAAAATTAGTGTTAGAGGATGGACAGAAGGAAGGAAGGAAGGGAGGGAGGGAGGGAGGGAGGGAGAGAGAGAGAGAAAGAGAAAGAAAGAGAGAAAGAGAGAGAGAGAGAAAGAAAAAAATAAAAGAAAGAAAGAAAGAAAGAAAGAAAGAAAGAAAGAAAGAAAGAAAGAAAGAAAGAAAGAAAGAAAGAAAGAAAGAAAGATTAAAATCCTGAATAAAAAAAATTAATTTCCCATGTTCATAAATAATTATCTCCCTTACCTCAGGCATCATCTCTTCAATGAAGTGAATTGTGTAGTCTATGTTAAATCTAATTACTTTACATAGGGGAATCTGTAAAAACAATAAGAGAAGTTTAGTTTCAAAGGTCTTACCCAATGGTTCTTACTTTTCTCTAAGGATCATATTTTCTAAGTGGTTCTCTACTTGATTTAAAAAGTAGTGGTCAAAAATGAAGTCTAGTGTTTACAATTCTAACAATTATTATTCAGAAATATGTAGTGCACAACTCTATTATGTTATACAGATTATAAAGCTAATGAACAGGAATTTAAGTCTGTCCTCTGCATAAAATCAGTGTATTGGTAATGATTTTTTCATAGAAAGTAAGCAAAAGAAGAGTATTATTATAAAAAACTCAGAACAAAATTTGTCACCTGTACAATTACTACCATTAGAAACATTGCATGACAATTTTTCCAAATCTCTCCTTTAGTCTCCCACCATCTTCTGTTCTTCCTAGTACATTTGTTACATACTTCAGAGAATCCATAAA
The DNA here is from genome assembly GCF_027887165.1 of Monodelphis domestica. Classification (NCBI taxonomy): domain Eukaryota; kingdom Metazoa; phylum Chordata; class Mammalia; order Didelphimorphia; family Didelphidae; genus Monodelphis; species Monodelphis domestica. The sequence goes on along the minus strand of NC_077229.1, from coordinate 349,746,404 downwards.
GTCAAGGTCTAAGGGTTACTTTTGTAAATATTGGCATTAAATAGATAAATGACATATCCAACTAAATTTGTTAGATATATAAAAAAGCAGAATTTAACCAATGGGCTACTTGAAGTTAATCAAAAGAATTTGGGACATTTTCATCTGTTCCAACAAAGAATTGTTACCTCAATTAAATTTGGTAGGGAAATTTGGAAAAGGAAAGTGGTCAACTCACAATTAATGTAACATTTCAGTGGATGCTTGATGATGTGTTGGAGAAGGAAAAAAAAAGTTGAAAAAGAATTCTAGAGCTACAGACTTCCTAAAATTATAGCTATCAGGAAAAACATGATAATTCATGTCTCATTTTCTATAACTGTGAAGTTGATATAATGCAAAATAGTCTTTTAGTGCCATCTATTGGACAAAAAAATCTTGTTCAAGGAGAATAAGGTACCCACTTAGATTACCTGTATGTAGATATCTGTTTCCCCATATTTTTAAAAGAGTAATGTTAACATTAATTTTAGAGCAACTTCTATATTAACTAATAAGAATTTTCATTTTTTTTTCAATGAACTTTATGAAGATAAATCACAGCTAAAGGTGACTGCCATTTTCAAGTTCCCCATCCCTAGCCTTTTCATTTCACTTATATAATCATCTGTAGACATCAATAAATTTTTTATTATAGTAAACTGAAATCATTATTCTCAATTCACTTCTATCTGCTTTTCCTTTTTTTGTACAAATTTACACCAATACTGTATTATGTATTATATTTTATCATAGGATACATGTACTTGCTGACATGTGTATCAACTAAAATTCTCTTGTTGTTTTAAAGATAAAGATTAGAATGACTATTTTAAGTTACTTCATATTGGCTCTCTAAGTAATTGTTTTATACACAGTTCATAAAAGTGCCTACCAGCTAACATTAGTTCAGGAAATAGAAATCCCAAACCATTGCTTTTATAAAGATTACCCTATGAAAAGCAAAATCAAATAAATTTAAAATTCTGAGATCTAGCATCATCAAAAACACAAAATTTAAAAAGATACCCATACTCTAGATCAGGATATATGCCCTAAACCAAAATGTTTTCAGACAGCTATTAGATTCAAATTAAGGTAAATCCAAAAGCATTCTCAGTATAAACAGGTCTTTATCTAGAACACTAGATAAAAACAGTGGATAGGTCTTAACTCTTTAGTCTGATGGAAGCCTATTTCTAGCCAAAACAATCTAGATTCAACACAATTACGCTATTTTCTATTAAGTTCACATTCATCCTCTATTAAAATTTTTCAAAAGGATATTTATAGAAGGTTGGTTTTGATGAACTCTAAAGTCCTTGTCAACTCTCAGGTTGCTGTTTAGCAAAGGGCTTATCTACTAGATAGTTCTTTTTTAAAAATCCACTGTGCTTTTTGATGATTTTTTCAGCAGATAAGGACTCAAACATTCCTTTCATTGTTTAGAAAGTTCAAATATTTCTTCAACACATGAGAACCTTAAGTTTGATTACATTAATACTAACATACTGACTTTTATATTTACCATGTGTACATTTTCTCAAAGTGGATACTTTAAACTAAAAAGACTATAAAATAAGACATTCATCCTTGTGAAAAAATAGCTTCACAGTTACTTTAAGTATTGGAGAACTCAGAAAGAGGCAATTAAAGACTACTAAGGGTTGAGGAGAGAAAATGAAGAAAATTTCCCATCAATTCCTAATTCATTTTGTTTAGAACAAAGTTTTATACCATGTAGGGACAATGCATATTGGTTCTTTGTGTATTCAATAGTAAAAGGCAGTTTCACAGGTATAATTCAATAGAAAATTCCAGTTAGCAGTGATTTTGAGTCAAAACTTTTACAAGTATGTAATTGGCCCTGGAATTGGCATATTCTTTTTTCTTTGCTAAAACATGTAAATAACTATTTCAGCGGGTTAATACAATTAAGGCCAAATGAAAAGTATAGAATAAATTATTCAATTCCTTAGACTGGCACACTTCAAACAGCATAGTGCTGTTTTGATTGAAATTCAGAAATTTCACTTGAACTTAGTACCAAACACATGTTCTGAGGAGTTAGGAAAAAAAACTGATTGATTTTGCCTCTTTGAGGAAGTTTCTCAAAGAAGGACAAATCTTAGAACACAAGAATAATCTGTTTTTGCTAAAATTAACTGAATCTTGAGATGCTCTGAAAGGTTTGTCTTTTGCATTGTTTGAAGATAAAGTGCAAGTCTTTCCTAAAAACTTTCATTAAAAGAAAACTCAAAAGAGCTTTAACATATTAATCCATGTTATTATTCCCTTTCAATCTTCCACATCTTAAAAATGTTAGTGTAACATTTATGTAGATATATGAATTCATATAACTTAAATCTGGGACTCATTTGAACTGATGTCATCATCTCACATATTCTGTGAAAACACATAATAACCTAAGGTTCATTTAGAAATATTACATTATATTTAACAGTACTTAATATTAAATATTCACAAGTGAATTCTGATAAGAAAAAAGAGTTTGTTCTTACATTGGTCAGGGGAGCATGTGCAAACATAGAAAATCCTTCAAAAATATATTCATGATCATCATATTCTATAACAGTTGGTCTGTCAGTCTAAGAAGCAAAAAATTAAAAAATATACATCATATTTTGGCTATGCAAAATCTGCTAGTATACATTGTACTAGAATTATTTTTCAATGAAAACTCAAAGCTACTAAAGTAAAAAGAATTCGACTAATATTTACTAAGCAGACAGTCAGTCCCCAAGAATTCATTAAATATTAACTATATAACAGGAACTATGCTAAGTACTCAGGATACAAAGAAAAGCAAAAACGGGCCCTGTTTATCAAGATCTGACATTCTACTGGAGGAGACTACATGAAAGATGTGTACAACATAATCTTACAGGAAACACACTAGCATTAATTAAGGGGGACTAGGAAAGGCTCTTTGCAGAAAACGGGATTTTAGCTAAGATTTGAAGGAAGTTAAGGTAACCAAACTAAGATGAGGAAGGAGAACAGAATAAGCACAAGCAATTTACCAGTGAAAAAACATGGAGTAGGTAGTTGGAATGTCTTGTGTGAGGAAAAAATAAGTAGGTTCAGATAAAATAGAAACAAGAAGGAAGAAAGATAGGAAAGGGCCAGATTATAAAGGGATTTAAAAGTCAGACATCAGATTTTATATTTGATTCTGGAGGTAATAGGGAGTAACTGGAATTTACTGAGTGAGGGATGTGTGGATGTGTGTTTTAGAAAGGGGGAAATGGTGTGCATGGTCAGATCTACAGTTTAGGAAAATCACTTTGGTAACTGAGGGGGAGGAGAATGGACTGGAAAAAGAAAAGACACCTGAGGCAGGAGAAAAACCAGAAGGATAGAGCAATAGCTCAGACATAAGGGGATGAAGACTCACACCAGGTAGCAATGTCAAGAGGGAAAGAGAGGGAATTAGAAAGGCAAGTAGAAATGATATTATTACTGTGGGAGTAAAAACACCAAGGAAAAGCAACTGCTTGACTACAGGGGTTGAGGGGATATGTCTGAGGAGAGACTCTAAATGAACACTCTAATGCAAAAACCAACAATGTGGAAATGGGTTCGAATCAAGAACACATGTGATATACCCAGTGGAATCGCGTGTCAGCTATGAGAAAAGTTGGGGGGAGGGGAGGAAGAAAATGATCTTTGTCTCCAGTGAATGTTTGGAAATGCTCAAATAAAAAAAATTAATAAAAAAAAAGAAAGAAAGAAATTATATTATTTAGCCACACACTGGAAACAGGTTGGGGGCTAGGCAGGGAGATGAGGAAAAATGAAGACTTAAGGATGACACATAGGTTGTGAGCCTGAGTGAGTATATGGCAGTTATAGAGAAGTCTGGAAGAGAATAGCTGTGGTAGGGAAAAGATGTTGAGTTCAATTTTGGTCTTGTTGAGTTCAAGATGTCATAGGTAAAATTATCAGTGTCTAAACAAACTGATACCAAAACCAGAAAGGGTTTATTGAATTTAATAGCAAGGGAGCCCCAACTTGTGCAGGCATCTGGATGAATAAAAGGACAAGGATTACAGATCTTTTAATTAAACAGAAGGTAGATTAGATATAGGAACCTTTAATTGAACAGGGCTTTCTGCTAAGGGATTGGGATAAGAAATCTAGGTCTTTCTTTTAAAAATCATATAAAGTACAGAAGTGTGAGAATTCTAGAAATGGAACCTATATTATTTCATTAAATTGCCAGAATTAAAGTACTTACCAAAAAGTTTGTAGGAGGTGAAACTGTAATTCGGTAGTGGTAGAGTCTTCCAGCATTGTTGGTCATAGGACGACAGGGTTTGATGGGCTTGAAAGGGGGGAAAAAAATATATATATATATATTTTTTTTATCTAAGAATAAGAACAAGCTGCTGAGAAAAAGGGAGGAAAAATTATCTGTGTATGCTTATGTGTGTGTTTCCTTTGGAGAAAAGGAAAGAAAGTTTTAAGTGTAAGTGGCTGGTATCTTAAGACAAATTATATAACCTCTCTGAATCTCATCTTCTTTCTTCCATCACTGCAAACAACAAAATACCAAATATGTCTTGTTTTCCAAAGTATTCACCCTCAAGTGTAAAAGCCAGTTATTTTGAGGGAGAATCTATCCCATTTCCTTTGAGTTTATCGGTAACTTAACTAAAAAAAATGTCTTAAAAAGGATCATTATTTTTTAAATGTGTATTACTTTAGTGAAAATAGAAATTGTTAGCATCTGCATGCCTGCCCCACTAGCCTAACACTTTAAAGTTTAATGTTCCAAACTAATCACCTCTTCTCCTGGGTAGATGCTGTGCCGGATTCCTGTGCGCCTTGCTTTTGCACTGCATTTACAGAGAGGGCCATCATTCATCTGTCATAAAGAGAAGGGAATTTCATTTTTATTTGAAAGAAAAAAACACATACATGATGATGTCTCAGAAATGGGTTTCAGTTTTTCATGTTATCAGTGCTGAAGCCTCTGAAAAACCTGTCAGGGGACAGGAAATAAGTGGATGCTCTAAACCCCATAAAGATGCAAAGTGTCCATGTATAATCTGATAAAAGAAAATCAAATAGCAACATTAGATCTGATTATCTAGTCAAAGAAGAAAAGCTTCATCAAGAACTAAAACTGAAACTTTTACCTATTACTTCCTGGTTTTAATTAGATATAGTAATTATGAGAATATGAAAACAATCAGAAGCATTGCTCAAGAAATGAGGCTCCATATAGAAGTACTTAAGTAAGTTTTATTCATTATTGTATAACAAAATACTTACAGTGTTAACTGCTTTGAAATGAAGTCTATCCCTTCCCCACCCCGCCATCAACCTTCAGATCTTTAGGGACAATCTAGAGCTATAGCCCAGCACTTAGGCATTTGGTCAAGAATGACTCAGAAAATCATGACTGTATAATGTATAGCTGTGAAGTGAACTTTGAACTTAAAAGAGAAATAAACTCTAACTAATAACATATGACTTGAGGAAGTATAATTATGCCAGCACTACTAAGCACATCTCTCTTCTAAGGATGCTCTTCAGAAATGTACAGAAGAACATGGTCACCAAAGCCTTTAGAACACTAATTTAAAAATAAGCACACAAACCTGCCCTGGATCATTATACCAGAGTTCTTCATGAAGTCGATCAGGGTGGGCCTTTTTGCGTTTGATTTCAGCAATTACATCAAAAACATCAGAGTCTGAGCTGCTGGAACAACTGCTATCATCATCAGAATCACAGTCAGATTCACTGGAACTGTCTAATATAACATTTGGAATTAAAAAAAAAAAAAGAATTATTGGCAGGGAAGGGGAAAGAAGAGAAGTTGTTTTTTCATTTAAGAGACTTTCAGGTGACTGAAACATTTGATAGATATTATTGATCCCCCACCATATTAATTGTGTTAAGTACTGTGGTGGATAAGAAATACAATAATACCGAATTTTACTTTTTTCTAATTCATACTCTTATGGAGTCTACTAAGTAGAAACAAGATTCATACATGCATAAGCTATACATAATAAAAGTGTTAATGAACATTATAAGCAAAGCTAAGTGGTACAGCCAACTCATTTGTTATAAAAACATGGCATAGAATTAAAAAAACAAAACAAAACACTGGATCTGAGCTCAGAAATTCCCATCACAGAAGAACTCATAGACTGAAGAAAGACTAAAGAGTATTTAGAATGAAGCTTTAAAGGAGACATGATAGCTGCCTTCAAATATATGAATAGCTACAGATGGATCCTGATTAGTGTGAATAAAGTGGTTGCATTACCCTAATTAGCACTGCATATTTCCATAAGGATAGAACTAATTAACATATTTTATATAATTATAATTTTGAATAATGTTGATTTAGATATACATAACCATTTCACAAGATTCATTATTCATACTAATCAAGACCTGGTTATATTCTAAGAAAGAGGAATGAGACAAACAGTGTTGCTCTACAAGGAACAATAGACACCATTTCAGGCAAGAAGATTTTTCTTACCTATAAAAGAACATTCTAACAATTTAAGTTGTCTAACAAACCACTACATGTATTCAATCAAATAGCAGATGACCATCTCAATAGCAAGTCTATCAAGGGCAAGATTTGCACATAGTTCCTATCTTGACCCAAAAATGATCTCTAAGGGCAAAGGGAAACCGTTTTAATTCTGTTTATAATAAATTATATCAGTATACTAGATATTTGCCTGACTGCAATTTTTAAAAAAAGGAAAACTGAAAGAAAGCATTTATATCACAGGTGTACTATATCTGTTCCAAAAATTACACCAGAGTCTCTAGAAAACAAACCAGGAAACCAACCAATGTACAAACTGAGCTTCAGGCTTTAAATTCAATTCAAGTCAAAAGTATCTATTATGTATTCATATTTTAGGCCCATGAAATCTTGTTTTCTTACCCAACCAACCTACTGAAAATGAATTTTCAAAGGTTAACAATGATTTACCAATGAAATGCTAAACTGAATGGCCATTTCTGAATCCCCATCATCCTTAATTTCTTAATATTTTCTAACCATTCTGACAATCCCTTCCTCCTGGCCATCCTTTCATCTGATGGCTTCAGGGACATCACTCTTTCCTGGTTCTCTAATGCTTTGACCATTCCTTTTCAGCCTCTTTTGCTAGATCACCCATTTCTTGCCTGTGAAGGAGAAAGGATATCTCCCAGTTCTCTGTCCTGGACCTCTTTCCCTTCCTTTCTCCATTCTCTCTCTTTTGCTTAGCAATTTTTATCAACTCCCCATGCTCTCAACGTTCTCTAAGGAAATGACTTGTAAATCTATAAATCTAAGCCTTATCTTTCACTTAAATATTAGTACTGCATCACCAATTACCTGCTGGATACTGCTACCTAAATGACTTGTAGGGAGCTTATAAAATCAGTATCTCTAAAACAGAATTTTATTTTCCTGTCTCACCTTTAAACTTCTTTATTTCAAATAAGGCCACTATCATGCTACCACGTGTAAGGTTTATAACGTTAAAGCATCCTCCACTCCTTTTTTCTCCTAATACTTCAGAGTCAATTGGTCATCCAGACCTGACCATTCTAGCTCCATAAGATCTCATAAATACCCCTGTCTCCATACTCAAATGAGTATTATCCTTCTTAAGGCGTGATTACAGCAACAAGTTCCTAATTATTCTCCCTTTATCCAGACTCATTTCCTTCCAAACCAAACTCCATATAAGAGACAGATATGGCAAAACAAAGCAGATATTGCAGTATTTATTACCCCCCCCAATTCAAAAGTCTTTAGTTGTTCCCTATTGCTTCTAAGATAAAATACAAACTCCTAAGCTTGATATTTAAGGTCCTTCACAATTTGATTCCAACATAACCTTTCTTATCTTCTCCTTTTTGTACTTTTAAGTTCCAGAAAAAAATGACTACCGAACTTCACATTCCATCTCTCATCCCAATGACTTTACATAAGTTGTGGAGTACTCTTGTTCCTAACTCTACTTCTTAAAACCTTCCTTCAATAGAAAACAAAGATTCATCTCTTCCAGGGAGCCATCCCTGGCCACAGCAGCTGTTAGTGTTCTTTTCATCCTCTTAAATGATCCAATGTTTTCTGTGCTAGTTTTTGATCTCCAAAAATAGTGTGAGAAAAGAGACTATTTTCTATCTAAGTGCCTTACACATAATAGGCACTTAAAAGTTTTGTTAAGTTAGGATTGAGTTTTGCAGCATCAACCTCACAATGTTGTTATGAAGGAAGTGTGCACAATAGATTGTGATTTGTTGTCATTATAATTAATAATCATAAAAATTCTCTCAATTTTAATATTAAGAAAATTTTAAAGAATTGAAATAGTCTGTCTTAAGTTCAAATAAAGTTACTTTAAAAAAATTCAGGGACTAAGCTTTGCCAAACTAGGACTTACCTAAATCCTCATCTAGTTTGGTCTTGGGTGGCTCCCAGGGGGGTCTCACAGCTTTTGCTTTTGCTTGCCTCTTCCCTAATTCCTCTTCAAACTTTTCATACAAGTCTCGGAGCCTACTAGTTCCAACAACTGTAGAATCGCCCTTAAAAGAAAAATATACACCAAAATATTGGTATAATCAACAAATTAATCTAAATAATATGGCAGGGCAATTATTTAATATCAAAATATCACAACTTCTAAATTGTAAATTGAAAACAAAATCTCTTTTCCTTTTAACAATATTCTACATATAAATCTAGTTAGTAGAAACCATGGTCCTGCCACCCTCCCAATCCTCCCTAATTATTTTATAAATTGATTTATTCTACAAATAAAATGTTATCTTGCTCAGAGGAATTTGCCTCAGGCTACCTTTGTCGATTTCACTCACAAAAAAGGATAAAAGCAAGATGTCTCCACTTTCAAAATTATGAAATTTAGAAGCTATGAGCAGATGCAAAACATAAAAGTCTTTTACATGTTAATGCAAGTAAACCTTAAAAAGTTAATTCTGAAGTCTGTCTCTGGAAAAATAGCTTTCTTATAATCATCATAAATTCAAACTAAACAAACTCAGTAAATGTTTACTACATACAAGAAAGTTCCCACTCCACTTCAGACATACCACTTGATCCATGGGATCATTAGAATAGTAGCTTTCTGAATGAGTACAACGAATCCAGACTGGTTTAAGCAGATCCTCCTCCTCTTCTTCATTTTTGTCAGGCATTATTTCCTCTGGCTCTTTGTCTTTGATTGAGGTATAGCTCTTTTCTTTGCCAGAATTCTGGTTGTCAACCCATCGATCTCTGTCATCTTCCCATCGAGTTCTCTTCTTCTCTCTACTTGGAGACCGGCTTTATCAAGAAAGAAAAGAAAAAGAAAACTGCTATACAGTCAAAATTATCAGTAGAAGATTACTATATGCTTAATCCCAGCTTCCACTGTAAACAAATGTTCATATTCTCTCACTGATCATTTTCCCCTTAAATTATTGTTACTCTATACCCCTATATTTACATTAGAAGTTAAGCTATAATCCTCACTAGAGAGACTTTGAGAGTATTTATTAACTACCACTTATTAATATACCATTTCAATACCAGAAAGGAAGAGATTTTCATTGAGGTTGTAAATGCTTACTTTCATAATTTTCATATCAAATATAAATATAAAAAAGCTTTAAGACCAATATATTCTGATGATTAAAGATCTCCAAAATCAATAGCTGTTCCATTTCTTCAAAAACAAAAATGTATATATAGATTTTAAACTTGGACTGAATGTTGGATTATGGTTGCACTTAATGGTTTTCATGTTATCTCTCCCATTAGACTGTGAGCTAGAGTGAATACAACTAGGTCTGCCTAGTTTAATACTGGTTCCAGAGCAAACTACCTTAATCTTACCTGCTGGTTCGCTTGTACTCTTTTTTGTAGGATCTGTCTGGAGATGGGGATCTTCGGCTTTCCCGATGCCTGTGCCTGTCCCTGTCCCTGTCCCGTTCTCGCTCTCTTAAAGGGTTTAATACACAAAGCTGTTTTTGATAGAAAAGCTTAAAACCACCATCACATGTTATCAATGTACTTCCAAATAGAGACCTCCCTACAGAAATTTTTCTAATTTTGTTAACCAGGGGCATTTGCTATTTGCCATGAATTACTCAAGTAGATAAAGCAACTTTTCACATAACAAAAAAGTCAATTCTCTTTCACAATGTTTATTAGAAGTGAAAATAGGGGGCAGCTGGGTAGCTCAGTGGATTGAGAGTCAGGCCTAGAGATGGGAGGTCCTAGGTTCAAATGTGGCCTCAGACACTTCCCAGCTGTGTGACCCTGGGCAAGTCACTTGACCCCCATTGCCTAGCCCTTACCACTCTTCTGCCTTGGAGCCAATACACAGTATTGACTCCAAGACAGAAGGTAAGGGTTTAAAAAAAAAAAAAAGAAGTGAAAATAAATCGCAAAAAACCCCACCTGAAACTCTAAAACTAATTGAAGTTTGATCATGGTCAATTTTTCTTAAGATCTTCCATTTGCCATTCTTACTTAACTAGTCTGTCAAATAAAATTAAGTTACTTCCCAATGCTGCTTGGAAAAACACCCTATCAAAATATAAGTAACTTGAAATGTAATATTAATATGCAGGTTAAAATTTATTAAAATTTATCCACAATTGTAAAATGAAGTTAATTAGCACTAAATAAAATGAGAAGTGAAATTCTGCGATTTTAAAGCAAATAGACACATTTCAACTATTCCTTAAGTGAATATTTGGAATCAAATTCCCAAAATGAAATTCAGTATGACCAGAGGATCCTTAATCAGAAAATGCTATGAAAGGTAAATTACCAAATGAATCTGGTCAGTGGAATAAAGGCTGATAAAAAAATCATAGTACTTTTAATAAGGAAACTTAAAGAACCTTATAAAACAAATAAGCATTCTTCAAGAAGATGCTGTCAGCTTTTAGTTTCCAGTTAACAATTTTGTGACCAAGTGATAATGTTTCACTTTATAAAATTCAAAACTTATAAAATAGAAGAATGGTGAATGTTTTCATATTAAAAGTATTTTTTGTTTTACAAAGGTTTATTACTGAGGAAATCTTTTAAATAATTAGTACCTCTAGTTAATTCAATTTGTAGAATACTTTTAATTAGATACAATTTTTCAGTAAACACCTGTTGGAAAAAAGTACATTGATGTTATTTTTTTAAAAACCCTAATCTTCTGTCTTAGAATCAGTACTAAATACTGGTTCCAAGGCAGAAGAGTGTTAAAGGCTAAACAATTGGGATTAATTTGCCAGAGGTCACATAGTTAGGAAGTCTCTGAGGCCAAATTTTAATCCAGTGCCTCTTGTCTCCAGGCCTGCCTCTCTATCCACTGAGCCACTTAGTTGCCCCTGTTGATGTATTATAAAAAGATTTTTCTAGTTTAAAAGTGATATCCACCAAAAGAAAGAGCACAGGATATCAGGCTCTTGAATTTGATATGACTGAAATTTTGGCTCAATTCAATTCTCTTACAATATTAATTCTAAATTAAACATGATAAAAGATTGCTGCTAAAAAAAAAAACACAATTATTTCCACATAAGATATTCTAAAAAGAAGTCATTTTAAAATCATTAAAAAAAGATCTGTGCCCTATAAAACTGTGCATACCCTTTGATCTTGTAATACCATCCCAAAGAGATAAAAAAAGGGGAAAGGACCTACTAATACATGAATATTTGTAGCAGCAATTTTTGTGGTGGCAAAAAAATGGAAATTGAGGGGATGTCCATCAACTGGGAAATGGATGAATAAATTGTGGTATATGATGGTGGAACATTATTGTGCTATTAAAAACTATGAGCTATAAAAAACTATGAGCAGGATAATTTCAGGAAAAGCTGGGAAGACCTGCATGAACTACTGCAAAGCGAAATAAGAAAGGAGAACACTGTACATAAGAATAGCAATACTATATGGTGATCAATTATGAAAGACTCAGCTACTCTCAAGCAATATAATAATCCAGGGCAATTCTGAAGGATTTATGAAAAAGAATGCTATCCACTTCCAGTTGAAGTCAAATACAGATCAAAGCATACTACTTTTCACATTAATTTATAATTTTGTTTTGGGATTTTGGTTTTATGCGTATTCTCTTCCAACAAAGGCCAATATAGAAGCACTTTTTGCATGGTAATATATGTATAACCCAGATCAAATTGCTTCCCATCTCTGGAAGGGGGAGAGGGAAACAACTTGCATCTTATAATTTTTTAAAAATATATATTTATTTACATTTATTATATGTGATTGGAAAAATAAAGTATTTTTTAATAAAAAAAAGATTTGAAATAATTTTAAATTCAAATATGTATTTAGAAAGACAACAAGAAATTAGAAAGCATCCAAAGGAAATTAAATGAAACAATGAAAGTCCTTGAGAAAATGAAAAAAAGTCATACAAGGATTTGGCTTAGAGGGAAAAAAAAAGAGGAAGGATATAATCACCGTCTTCAAATATTTAAGGGGCAACCTTTGAAAAGACATGAGGACATGAAGTGCTGGGAACCAAAGGGCACAACTAAAAACAAAGGATAGAATTTACAAAGGGATAAGTTTAGATTCAAAAGAAAGAAAACTTTCTAAAAAATTAAAACTATACAAAAATAGAATGGGTCACTTTGGGAAGTTGGATATCCATTTGTTAGGAATGCTCAGAGAATTCTTGTTTGGTACAGGCTATACTGTTTGCTTTTTAAGTCCCTTAATGATTCTGCAATTCTACTGAAATTAAATGATGTACAAGATTATGTTTAGAAAAGCAAATTAAATGGTCTGGTATGTTTGGTTTAAGCAGCATAGCAATATTTGCAATACCTTTTAAAAATATGTCATGAGAAGTGTATATGATGTATTTTTAGACAGGTCATATACTTCTATACTAGCCTTTTTTTTTTTTTTTTAAAAACCCTTACCTTCCGTCTTGGAGTCAATACTGTGTATTGGCTCCAAGGCAGAAGAGTGGCAAGGGCTAGGCAATGGGGGTCAAGTGACTTGCCCAGGGTCACACAGCTAGGAAGTGGCTGAGGCCGAATTTGAACCTAGGACCTCCCGTCTCTAGGCCTGGTTCTCAATCCACTGAGCTACCCAGCTGCCCCCTCTATACTAGCCTTTTAAAAACGAAGTCCACCTTAAAAATTGTTCAGGCCTTATGGGAAAGGCTACTATTGGATCCTTAATTTTAAAAAGGCCAAAATTTAAGAAATGATGTATTATTTTGTGTTATTCTTTAGAATTCTACAAAATAAAGACAGAGAAAGGAAGGGGTCATGTGAAATTTGGGTTTAATTAATTAAACTCGATCTTATTTCTAGATCTTCAAACTTTTCTTTTGTTTTGTTTTTTAAATCTTTACTTTCCATCTTAGAATCAGTACTAAGTTCCACAGCAGAAGAGCAGTAAGGGCTAGACAACTGAGGTTAAGTGAGCTGTCTAGAGTCACACAGCTATTTAGTGTCTGAGGTCACATCTGAACCCAGGACTTCCTCTCTTTAGGCCTGGCACTCAATCCACTGAGCCACCTACCTACCCCCTAAATCTGCAAAGTTTTAGTCTGGTCAAAGCTGCTTTTTGGAAATTACCCTAGATTGGTAGCTTGGAAGCTCAGTGGATTGAGAGCAAGGCCTAGAGATGGGAGGTCCTAGGTTCAAATCTGGCCTTAGACACTTTCTAGCTAACTAGCCATTGGTAAGTCTCTTAATCTCCTTTGCTAGCCTTTACCATTCCTCTGCCCTAGAACCAATACATAGTACTGATTCTAAGATGGAAAGTAAGGGTTTAAAAAGAAAAACAAAACAAAACAGAAATTATACTAGAACTTTAGATTTAACAGAAGTATAAGGTAGGCCTCATCTAAGAGAATTAAATGAACTTTGTTTCAAGTTAGTATCTCCTATAAGGCAGTTTTTATGATGTTCTTGAGGTCACTGTATGTCCCTTTATTAAGCACTACTCATATGTATAGTAAGATATTTATAAAGGACAGAAATTATCCAGAAAGTTGTTTCATAACATTAAAGGGGGGGGGGGGGGAGTCAGCACAATTATGATAAAACAAATTTTCATTCTGCTTAAAATGTACTTACTATCCAGATATATCTAGGTTTTGAGTTGTCTAAGATAAGCACAAAACAAAAACTAAGGCTAAATTGCAATTGCTTGATGCCAATGGAGTGGCTTTTAAGAGTCCATCTAACAGTCTTACAAAGTAACAGGAAAAAATTATCCAAAGTGCTGAAATTCTCAGTTAAATGTTTTCTCCAAAGATTACAACCCGAAATCACTTAAAGATCTAAAAAAACATAATCCAAGGTCTCTCTCTTATAGAAATATACATGGCCTAGACTCATTGGTGCTTATTGAATTAAAAACAAAAACAAAAAAAAAGATGCTTATTCATTTTCATTCTCCCCAGCACATTTCAGACTGCTAAACCAAATGAAATAGTCTGTCTTAAATCACACTGAAGGCAATGTCCAATGTGGTAATACTGGAGGATACCTTCTCCCATTTTTAGGTATTTCTTTACTATTTGTAGGGTCCCACAGACTAATGAATCCAGCATACATTGTGATCCCTTCATATATCTACACATCCCACAATAAGGAAATAGAGAATCTCTCTTCTTTTCTTCACTGGTCCTGTTAATCCTCTTAGTGGGTGAGAATGGTTATCATCCTTTAATGCTAATATTTTCTATCTTAATAAAAATGAGAGGAGTAGTGAAATTCTTATGTAGAAACAAATTTTAAAAGGTGCGTAGTTTATTTAATTCTGAAGAAACAACTCTGGAAAAACCAAAAGAAGATGGGGGTATAAAGTATACTTTTCAATGTGGAAAACAGTAAAGAAAAAGTAATTTAAACAGTGAGAGGGGGAAAAAAGGGAGAATGTAAACATATTAGCATGACAATGAGACTAAATATTGACAAATACCAACATCATAAGGCGCAAGTAAGGCAATCATTTTCTACTTACTGTTTACTCCCTCTAAAATTTTTTCTTGTGTTTATAGATATTTGGACTTATGAAAAAGAAAAACAATAAGTCTGGAACATATTAGTTTGAAGAAAAAGAATTTCTTCACCATAATTAAGAAAAATCCATTGAACATCACAATAAAAAGATAATTTTTAATATTATCTGACACAGGAAAGTTGGTTTTCAATTACACCACTTATCACATTTAAAACCAATAACTATGTGAAGGAAACATAAACTCCCATTTATTCAGAATGGCTTACAGTGAGAAGTGTGCTAGTTAATTGATTAATTTTGGGTCCACTGAAAACTATCATACTACCAATTTCCAAAAAATAAAACTCTTACACACTTAACCCTAAACTTAAAATCTTGCACTATTCTGGGTTATTATAAAGTAGATCAATCATCACTTTAGAATACTATAAGAGCAACAGTTTACTGCTAGAATGAGATTTGAATGAACCAATGACTAACTCTTGTATATCACATTATTTACTTAAATAAATCAATCCCTGGAATCAGTTGATTTACCCACTAATTTTTTTTAATCTTATGTTTTTAATTTTCTGATTTAAGCTATTGATAAATGGAAACTTGCTTGTACATGGGTCTTTGACAAATTTATTGTAAAATTCCAGACATCTTGCTTACCTGCTATGCTCGTAACTGCGGTGACGAGGTGGAGTCCTCCCTCTGTCATAATCTGATCTATGGCGGCTACTTTCTTGTCTCCTCCTGTCTGGACTTCGAGTTCTGTCCCGCCGGTCTCCATGACTATCTGACCGATGTCGGTCTCCATGTCCATGACTATGTTCTCGATGCCGGTGGTCATCATAGTGCTTACTTCTTTCTGGGGACCTCCTTTCACTCGAAGGCTTTTCTACCTGATACTGAGTTGGGTGCCTAAAATGGCTACTGCTGTTATTGTTACTGCTGGTCTGAAAAGAACTAGAGTTATTCTGGTAACTACTAAAATTAGGAGGTGGGAAAGACTGTTGTGAATAGGTTGTGGGATAAACTGATGGGTAATTAACCTGTGGTGGTATGACTGGGGGTGGTGGTGGCAGGGAAGGAGGTGGCATCATATAGGGAAAAGTAGTTTGTGTAGCAGGTGTTCCAGGTACTGAAGTGTTAGTAGGAGTAGGTACAGGAGGAGGAACAGGAGGAAAACAAGGTGGTACTGGAAACGTTGGCCTCACTTGATGGTTGGGAAGAGGTGGCCTGAGGGGACACTGGGTAACAGGAGTCTGTGCTGTTGGAGGCACAGGTGGGGGATAGGGCACAAAATCTGGCCTGGGTGGCAAGTAACTTGTAGTTGGAGGACTTGTGAAAGTGGTTGGGGGGACAACTGGTTGTTCATACTGGTATTGCCCAGTAGGCTGCTGAGGATGAAGCTGTCTCAAATTCTGAGGCCTGAAGGTTTGAGTTGAAGCTCTTCCACCAGATCCTCCTCGTCCTCGAGAATTGCCTCGTCCAGAGTGGAATGACATTCTTTGACTGAAATTTTACAACAAAGAGAAAGAATAAAATAAATTTCATCACACAAAACCTTGTTTTACAATAATGCAGCTATGCAGATATAAAATGACAGGACCCCCAAATCAAGCTATTGAAATGTCCACAGCCTTCTTTTCTATTCATCTTCTAAAATCCAGTCTCAAGTCCTGTCTCACTAATAAAGCCCAACTATGTTAGGTTACAATGAGCTCTCCTCCTGATTCAGAAAAAATTCTATTTACTCTGGAATTTTAATCGCTACAAAGTGTTCTTTCCTTTCTTCTTCTTCCAGCCTCCCTGGAGGTTCATGTACTAGCCTCCCACCCTCTACTCAGACTCCTTATTTCTAGTATGTGCACAGAGACATAGGGTTACTGAGGTTTCGAGGAACTAAAGTTCAAATTCATTATTGGTGCTACTGAAAAGCAGCTGAAGTTCCTGCCCCACAGCACAGCTCACAGTGGGACGCAGTAAATTTGATTCAAGTCTCACTTCAAATAATAATTAGAAAAATCTTAATGCCATTTGAGAGTAACTTTAATTGGAGAATTGTAGAAGGGTAACCAGCCACCCCTTTATGCTTTCTCACAGCTTTGGAACGACTGACAGATTTCTTATCAGGTAGTTCCCCACCCTGCTCCCACTTTGCCTCATTCATTTCTAGGGAGCCTCAAGTGATTATGGCAATAGTCCATTGATAGAGCAAGATCTCCATAGATTTATTCAGTTATTAGAAACAGGATCTTGATCCAAGGAGTGAAAAAAACGGGCCTCCTCCAGGTAGACCAACAGAATTGATAATGGTTTTAATAGCAAAAAACTAAAACAAAAATGAATTTGTTCATTCCACAAACATTTTGGGAATATCAACTACATTGCAGGTAATGGTGTGGGAGACACTGAAGATACAAAGATAAAAGAATTTTTTTAATGATAGAGACAAAATTTACACTAGAAGTATAAGAAACTTTGAGGCAAGAAAGAGAACTAACAACTAGGGGGAAATCAGAAAGAACTTCCTGCAAGAGGTGACACCTAAATTGAGGCTTGAAAGAAGCTAAGAAATCTAACAAGCAAAGGTAAGAAGAACCAACACCAGGCACCAGACAGTTTTTGAAAAGTGGCAGACACGAGGGAAGGAATGTCTAATTCAGGGAATAGAAGGAGGAAGATTTGTCTGAAACATGGACACAAAGTAATGTGAAATGAGTCTAGAAAAAAAGGCAAGCTAGACCCAATTTAAAGGGATTTAAATGCCAAGCTTAAACATTTATATATTATGCTGTAGACAATATGAAAATCACTTAAGATTTCTGAATAGAGAAGTGATGTTGCTTTATAAAGCAGAGAGGCAGTGAAGAATAAAGCCAGTCTAAAGAAAGTTTTGCAAAATATTCAACAAATCAAAGTCATCTCAAAGGCAAACAAAGATTTAGTAGTTTTGTAAAAGATGAAATTAGACCCCACTCCTCATTATTTTATGACATTTTCAGAAATGGAAGCCATGGAAGTATTATAAGGAGATAAAATTAAGGGTTTAAATATCAAACCAAATTGCCCATATTTGCAGATGATATGGAGATGTACTTGGAAAGCCTTAAGACAAATCAGGGAAGAAACTGAGATAATAAACAGGTAAAATACAAAATAAACACACAGAACTCATCGGCATTTTTAAGTCATACAAATAACTAAGAAGATATAATAGGAGAAATTCTTTTCAAAATAACCAAAAAATGTATCAAATATCTATACACTAACACAGGCAGATTTCAAATAAATACAATTATAAAACGCTTGAGAGAAACAGTGAAGACAAATCATTGCTCATTGTTGGACTGTATCAATAAAGATAGCAATACAATTTTGCTAATCAGATTACCAAGAGAATAATTCTTAGCACTAGACAAAATAAGCATTCACCTGAAAGACTAAAAAGTCTAACAAACCCAAGAATATCTTTGAAAAATTGGAAGGCTATATAGCAAAAATTGTAGACATACATCTTTCACTATATACTATAATAAGCTCAAAATGGAAATACTATACAAATACAAAAATCACATTCAACTAACTCCAATGGTGTTTTACTGCCACCAGGACAACAAGTAACCTTAACTGTTCTATCCTTAAAGCCCTACAAAACGTGGCCTAACCTATCTTTCCAAATTCACTGGACATTATCTTCCCTCCTTTATTCTATGATCCAGTCAAAATGGTTTTCTCTCTACTCCTCATTTATGACACTCCATCTATCCCATGTCTTTGAACTGGCTGTCCTCATCCATGGAATGAACTCCTTTTCCTTATCTCTACCTCACTGTGGAAGGGGGCCTAGCAGTACCAGATCTCAAACTATACTATAAAGCAAAGCTCATCAACACAATATGGTACTGGCTAAGAGAAAGAAAGGAGGATCAATGGAATAGACTTGGGGTAAGTGACCTCAGCAAGACAGTCTATGATAAAACTCAAAGACCACAGCTTTTGGGACAAAAATCCACTATTTGATAAAAACTGCTGGAAAAAAGGGAAGACAGTATGAAAGAGATTGGGTTTTGGATCAATATCTCACACTCTACACCAAGATAAACTCAGAATGGGTGAATGACTTGAATATAAAGAAAACTATAAGTAAATTAGGTGAACACAGTACTAGTATGCTTACCATATCACTGGGAAAAGAAAGATTTTAAGACCAAGCAAGAGTTAGAAAAAATTACAAAATGTAAAATAAATAATTTTTATTACAGTAAATTAAAAAGGTTTTGTACAAACAAAACCAATGCAACCAAAATTAGAAGGGAAGCAACAAATTGGGGAAAAAATCTTCATAACAAAAACCTCTGACAGATCTAATTACTCAAATTTAAAAAGAGCTAAATCAATTGTATCTCTCTACCTCACTGTGTTCTTTTCTTCCTTCTAATTTCAGCTCAAGTACTACCTTTTCTACATGAAGTCTTTTTCAGTTCCCTCAACAGCTATTATACTTCTTTCCTCTCAAAACTATCTTATATTTAACTTAATATACATACATATATACACATATATACACATACACACATAAATTTATATTTACGCTCTGGGTATATATATACACACAGTATACATATAAAAACAAAATATATGTGTATATATGTATATACACATACACACTTTGTATATGCATACAAACTGTAATACAAGTTCCTTGCAAGCAAAGATGGTTTCATTCTTTGTACCTGTATACCCAATGTATATTACTGAGTGTGGCACATAAAGTGCTTCATAAATAAATGCTTTAAATTTTTTAAAATTGACTAATACCAGGTCATTCTAAAATTATGGCTAGGAGAATTCTTTATTGAATAAGGGGACAGGGAGAGAGGAGAGGAGAGGAGAGACAGACAGAGACTTGGTACATACAGTATTGACACTTTAACTCCCATGTATTTAATTATCATCTTGATGCTGAAGGGTTTCATATCCAGTTTTTTTATCCCTATCTTCTCTGTTTATCTCCAGTCTCACATCTCTAAGTGTCTTTAAGACATCTTTAACTCAATATATCCAAAAGTAAACTCAAAAGCTTTTCCCCCTTATAAACTTGCCTTTTGTTGTCAAAGATACCATTTGCCTACTCCCTCAGGTTCATAAATCAAATGTCATCTTGGACTCTTCACTATCTTTAATCTCCCATGTCTAGTCTTTACTTACTTTTTCAGTTTTCACAACTTTAATAGAATATCCTAACTACTCTGTGTAAATTGAAAATATTGTATATTATTAAGCTTAAAATATATATTGTTTTAAGGTAAGCCTAGAGCTTTCTCTACACACCTGGTCATCTGAATCCTATGTCAACAAAAGGAAGGAAGGAATCTACCCAACCTAGAGCACCAAAAGTAATGTGTGGAGCCAGGGAAGATTAGAGAGAAAAAAGACCCAACACTTCCACAGTGACCTTCAGACATCCACTTACAAGCTCCAAGGCTCCACCACCTCTTCCACGCAAAGACCTTGGGAGCCTTGGTCTCCACTCCTAAGCCTTCCAGAGTGTCCTGATAGGAAGCCAACATTCACCTTTGCAATATCTCTCAAATGCATCCTCTTTTCATTTCTGATATTGTCACCACCATTGTGCAGGCCCTCATCACATCATGCCCAGAAGACTGCAATAGCCTGCTGGTTGGTCTCAAATCTTTCTCACTCCAGTTTAACTTCTTTTCAGCTGTGTAAGTAAGTGGTTTTCCTAAAGCACAGATCCAATCATATCACTTTTACACTCAATAAACCACAGTGGCTCCCCATTATCTATAGGATCAAATACAAAATCCTTGACTAAGCATTCAATGTGCCTTTTCTTATTACTTACTATTTGAATCAGTATATTGTGTAATTAGAATCTGAACCCCCCAACTCTCTTTCCCAGCTTCCCATGCTCTTTATCACATTATGTGCTAATGTAGGGAGGATATGTTTTGAGAGGCAGGAAAATTTTACTCAGGTGTTTTTTGCTTTTGTTCTTTTTATTTATTCTATTTCAAGTGATTATTAATAAACTTTATAAAATAAAATACTTAGAGTTACTGGATATTAATTTTAATCTCACAATATCTTGCTGATAGAGTAAAATTAAATTTAGCACAATTATATCATATTATCACTTGTTCATTCATTTCAGTCATGTCTGAATCTCTGTGAATTCTTTTGAAGTTTTCTTGGCAAAGATACTAGAATGGTTTACTATTTTCTTTTCTAGCTCCTTTTACAGATGAAGAAATTGAGGCAAAGAGGGTTAAGTGACTTGCCCAGGATCACACAGTTACTGAGTGTCTAAGGCCAGATTTGAACTCAGGAAATGAGTCTTCCTGACTCTAGGCCTGGCACTCTTATCCACTGTGCCACCTATTTACCCTCATTACATCACACTTGACAAAAATTTTTTTAATGCCTAATCAATGCAATGTAATACAGAAGACTATTTACCATCAGGACAGTGGCTAACAAATTCAAAGTCTTTCATAAAATACCTCCTCCTTGAACTGTTCAGTCTTCTTACACATTTTGATTCAGTGACACAGTTCTCTTTTGTTATTCCATATGCAAGACACTATATCTCTTAGCTTTGGGCATTTTCAGTGACTGTCACCTATACTTCTTCATCTCTTGTCCCCTGGTTTTCCAGGCTTCTTTCAAGAAGCAATTAAAACCCTGTCTTCTACAGGAATCCTTCCCCAAACTCTAATTTATTTATTTATCCTGTAAATAACTTATTTGTACATATTTGTTTGGGTTGTTCTCTCCCCTTTAGATCATGGGCATCTTAAGGCCAGGGACTTTCTTTTTCCTTTCTTTTTATCTTCTATGCTAAGTACTGTACCTGTCACTTTTCAGAGGTTTAATAAATGTTTATTAACTAGCAATAAGCTAGGACAAGTTAAAAAGGGTTAGAATGCTTTTAGGAAGATGTAGTGATCTTTTACTAACCTTTTCACTAACTTCTTTACTGACTCTTTAAGTTTAACATGAAAAGAAAGAACCATAATTTAAATCCTGCTTTTCTTGGTGTTTCTACTTGGCCATATGGTTGCAAAATCATCAATTATGAAAAACTAAAAATCAGTATGACATATGTTATAAGGGAAAGTTAAGGAGTAAAGTGTGCAACTCTGGAGAGAGAAGTAGCATGAGACCAGCAGGAAGATTCTGGAACTTTGAAGGAAAGGTTGGACTGGTATTGAGGCTGTTAGCTCTTTCTCTTTCTCTCTCTCTCTCTCTCTCTCTCTCTCTCTCTCTCTCTCTCTCTCTCTCTCTCTCTCTCTCTCTGAAGATATCTGGAGGGAGTGTAGCTCCTTATCCTTAGTGGCTGATCCTATCTTTGTTTCTATCCTCCTTGCTGTATTTCATAGAAGCAGAAACTGGTGGTCCTGACCAAACATCTGCAGTGATTGTGCATCTAGGACCTTCCCTGGGCCTAATTAGGCTTACACAGACCCTTTGCTTAAAACCAGCTAAGGGGGATTTAATTGTAGCTTAGCCAAGAACAGGGACTGGGATTTTAGACAGTAAGGAGACGATTAGTGTAGGAAAATCACTCTGAAGAAATCTCTGTGAAGAGGCATTAGATCCTAGGGTATTAGTTAGAAAATTAGCTTTAGGTTATACCTATACCCATACCTTTCTACCCTATTCTTTTTTATTAAACCTACTCTCCCATTTCATTAAGTGATCTGTGTGTGTAGTCTCAGTCCAGGCTTTGCCTGGCTGGATTTTGTTGGTCTTTCCAAATCACAGATAATCTTCTGATACTGGCCCAACATAATTCATCCCTACACATTCCCAAACTCCCTTCCTTTTTACACATAAGACAATGGAAAGGCACATGGTAGGGGTGGCCTGCCACATATAACCAATAAGGAACACCTAAGAATAGAAGTAAAAGATGGCATTGTGCCAACAGTAAGATGGGGGGGGGGGGAAGGATGAGCTGACAGTATTACTAGAAAGAACTCCCAAATTAATGGTATCACCCATCCCTCTGAGTATTTTGAGAATCAGATGGAATGTTTTTAATGGGGGTGAGGAACAAAAAGGTTTAATCTGAAGGGGGAAAGAATAAAATGACTCTGATGTAAAAAAGGAATCAATAAAATGATTTTTCAAGATGGCTTATTAATTAAGTAGTAGAAAACTACTGTAATTGTCCAAGTGAGATATATATATCATATATATATGATAAGAAATATTAATTGATTAATTAATTAAAATTAATTAAAATATTAAAAGACTGATATTGGGAAGAGGGAAAACTCTAAGGTGAAGCTGAAGTTTCAAATCTGGGTAATAAGAATGGTGGTGCCTTTAAGATGAATAGGAAGTTTAAAGGAAGGATGGGATAGGTAGGAGGAAAAGAGTTAGAAAATAAGAGATTAAGGCTGAGTCTGAAGTGCCAGTGCAGCAGCATCCAGGAAGAAGTGTCCAACAGGCTATTTATGAAGCACTCCTATTGGGTTGGTGGGCAGAGGGACAAATGAAGTAAAACATGTCCTCAGGTGAAGAGGGGGAAGGGAGCAGCTCAACAGGAGTCCCTCTGCCTCTCTAGTAACAAAACTTTGGTGTGGAATGATGAACATGACCACAGAGAGTTCTGTGTGCCATAAGTTTGCCACCACGAGTCTAGAAGATAAAGATGTTGGGACTTCCTCCCATGAGTGACCCAATGATATCCCTACATCAATTTGGTGGCAGTGTCTGATGTGGGAGCCAATGACAAAGTACATGCACATTCACTATACTTAAAAGATCTTCTTGAGCACCACTCCAAGAAGAAAAGAACTTCCAGCTCCTAGAAGTTATACATGGTTGCAAGAGTATCAGTATATAAATAAATGGGAATGTAGTTCTGATGCCATGTCTTATTCCCCAAAAATATGTCACAGAATGACCACATGAACCACAGAACTTTAAAATCAGAAGCAACTTTGGTTGGTTTCAACTTCAGGGAACAAAATGCTCATTCCAAATTAAGCTGATCACTTCTAATCTCATCACCATGCTTAACACCTTCCCACCTACCTCAGTCTACAGTGACTGCAGAGCTAGAGGGTGAGGTAGTAATCTCCTCCTAATCTTTTCCCTATCAGAGGGTGGAAATTGGAGTTTCAGCTCACTGAACTTTACATCTACAGCTCTACTGGGGTTCAACACTCCATGGAACAAGATATCACCTTGGTGCCCACCCTGCACCCCATCCCTTCACCTATCCGGCTTCTTTTTGATTATCATCTTCCTCCCTGAGGCTGTAAATTCCTAGAAGGAAGGAGCTGTCTTTCTCATTTGTATGTCTCAGACTAAACACAGTATCTGGCACTTAAATGTTTACTGAATTTAATTTCAAGACAAGACAGGCATTATCTATCAAAGGAATTCAGAGGTGGTCAGACAGGAAGGAAAATCAGGAGATAACTAGGTCAAAAAGGCTAAGAATATGAGGGCAGCTGGGTGGCTCAGTGGATTGAGAGTCAGGCCTAGAGATGGGAAGTTCTAGGTTCAAATCTGGCCTCAGACACTTACCAGCTGTGTGACCCTGGGCAAGTCACTTGACCCCCATTGCCTAGCCCTTACCACTCTTCTGCCTTGGAGTCAAGATGGAAGGTAAGGGTTTAAAAAAAAAAAGGCTAAGAATATCTAGGAAAACAGGGTTGTTCCGTACTATCAAAAATTTTACAAAATAACTAAGAAAATCTGATGTTGCCATTAAAAACTTATTATTCTCAGAAAGAAAGCCATATCAGTCTAGGATCAGACAGAAGCCATATAAAAAAGGACTGAGAAATAAATGAGAAATGAGGGTGAATACAAAAGTAGATAGCTTTTTCTAGGGGTCTGGCAAAATCAAGTAAAGATTTAAAGATGGGAGGAGACAGATGATTACAGGCAGCAAAAAGAGCCTAAAGCTAAGAATGAATATGTGAGAAAAGAAAATGAACAAGCTCTTTGAGAAGAAATGAGATCAAAAGCACAAGTACCTATAGCCCAAGGAGGTTAAAGACAGAAAGAAAGGAAGGTCCTACTGTGGGTAAATATATGTGTATGTATGCATATATATAGATACACATACATATTTATATATGCACACATGTCTGCACACATTTATCTATGCATACATTCACACATATATTCCAGCACTTTTTCTGATACTAAAGGACTAGTAACAAAGGATAAGTTCATCAACTGGAGAATGGTTGAACAAGAATGTAATAATGCAATATTAGTATAAGAAACAAGGATTATGAAGAATTCAGGGAATTATTGGAGACATATGAACTGATGCAAAGTAAAATAAAATAAAACAGAAAAATTATATAATAATGACACACAAATGTAAATGAAAAGGATAAAAGAAATAAACCCAAAATCTGTGTAGTTACAATTAATAAAGTTTCCCCCTAAGGAAGAAACAAGAAAATAAATTTCCTTCCCTTCTTTGTAATGAAGTATAATTAGTGTTGTACATTAAATATGTTGCTTTATTCAATGTATATATTGGTTAATTTTGCTAAAAAAAGTCTCTTTTATCCTTTCTAATTCTGGATTATAAGAGATAGCTCATTGAATAGAGAAGTGAAGGGATTTAATTGGGAAAAGGAGGTAATATATAAATCAATCAAGAAAATGATTATGAAACTAAACTTTCAAAGACAGCAAATTAGGCAGAAGTTCAAAAGCTAAATTTCATTATTTTTAAGATGAGAAAAAACTGAACAGTTTGAAAGGAATTAATATTAGCATATAATCAAATTATCTAGTAACTGATAATACATTCCTTAATACTTGAGAAACACAACTGAATTATAGATATAAAGCTAGCTATAGAGTTAGGAAGAACTAGACTATTTCAATCTTAGACTACACCAATGGATTTAATGCCTAATCAGAAATGATGTCATGGTCAAACACATCTGAAATACTATGTTCTCTTCTGGGTATCACATTTTAGAGAGAATATAAGTAGAGTGAGGAGCAGCATAGTATATGGCAGGTAAAAAGCCTGCCTTGGAGTCATGAAGACCTAGTTTAAGCCCCTGGCTATGTGTCCTTGAGCAAAGGTAATCTCTCTCAATGGTCTAGGAGAGTCCAAGATTATAGACTGTAAAACAGCAGCTGATTTGCATTGGACAAAGATGTTCCTACCCAAAAGTTCTCAGAGGATTAGACCACACTGTCTCATGCTTTAGGAAAATTTGCTCCACCGATTTTTTAAAACATCTACTATGCTGTTATTTATTTCCTTCAGGGTAAGGTTGGGGAATGAGCAGTATTCTGGTTTTTCTACAGTGGAAAGAATCCTTAACTTGGAATTAGAAGATCTTGGGTCATGATTCTGGCCCTATAGTTCATTTCTCTGTAATTTGTAGCTTTGTTCTCTATATACTCTATACAGTTCTGACTAGTTCTATCTAAGTCATGAAATACTATATATTCTGACTTTCCATATAACATTTACCATGTTATCTGCCTCATTTTGTTACTTAACTACTTCATATAAATATATCTTTTCCCCCACAAAAGGATAAGATTCCTTAAGGGCATAAATCTTTTGTGCTTCTCTGACAGTCTCCAGAATACATAGCAGCCCAGTGAAGTATTTGCTAAATTGAAATGAATTAAAATTCAAAATCGAACTAATACTGATTCATTAAATATATAGTCTAAAAAAAAAAGAAAATGAAAGGCTTAGGTACATGCTTCTGTGACTAGTAGGCTCAGTAGATGAGTAGCATGGTTAGATGGAGAAATAAGGACCCCTAAATTTCTTATACTATCTTTACCTCTAACTTGCTGCAAGGCTCTCAGAAAAATCACTTCACCTTCCTGTGCTCTAGTCTTCCTCCTGTGTAAAATAAGGACATATATCAAACAGTGAAGTTATATACTTAACTTAAAAATAAGGGTTTTTAACATTTTTTAATTGGATAAAAATGAATATAAGTATCTTTTGTAATTGTGACAAGGAGAAAAATTCTTAAACAAGAGATAGACAAGAGCATAAAAGCTGTAATAATTTGATTATATGATATTAAAAAGCTTTTGCACAAGAAAAAACAGTAAAGCTAGAATAAGGAAAATAGTGATAAGGGTTATATATCAAAGATACATGCAGAAAAGAATTAACTCAACTCTCATATATTCAAGTTCCATCAGTATACAAATGAATTCCATTTGTGTAGACTTCATTATTTTCCTCTCCTGAGCATCCTCCAGCATTAGCAACTTCCAATTAGACATTTCAAACTAGACATCCATCCCATAAAGCAAAATCAAACTCATGTCCAAAAGACCCACTCCCTTCCTACAATCCCTATTTCTGTGAAAGTTGGGATCATTCTTCTAGTTACTCACAACTTGCATCATTCTCTCCCTCAACTCACACAATCAATCACTTGGCAACTCTTTTTACCACAATTACATTTCTCATCTATCCTATTCTCCCTACTGCCAACTACTACTCCTCAAATTTCATCACCTCTAACCCAGCCAATTCAAATAGCTTCCTAATTAGGCTCTTTGCTGCCCTACTCTATAACTCAAACTCCATAGCAGCCAATCCAGTATTTCTAAAAAGCGTAAGTCTGGGGGCAGCTGGGTGGCTCAGTGGATTGAGAGTCAGGCCTAGAGATGGGAGGTCCTAGGTTCAAATCTGACACTTCTTAGCTGTGTGACCCTGGGCAAGACACTTAATCCTCATTACTTAGCCCTTACCACTCTTCTGCTTTGGAGGCAATATACAGTATTGACTCCAAGATGGAAGGTAAGGGTTATTACATTTAAAAAAAATAATAAGTCTAACAAGTCACTTCCCAATTGAAGAAAATTCAAGAACTTTCCATTGTTACTAGGATCAAATACAGACTCCTCAATTTGAGAAGCTCTTTACCATGGAAACTCTAGGACAACCAAATTGATTTCCTTGCAGTCTCTTATTTACAACATCCTATTTCCCACTCTGCACCTTTACATAAACTGTCCTTCTATGTACTCCCTAGTCTGTCCTTGCTAGAATTCCTAGCTTCCTTCAAAGCCCAGTTCAAGCACTGCCCCCTACACTCAAGTTCCCTCAGTTGCTAATGCCTCCCTCTACCTGATATTCAATTTGTATGTATGTGCCTATTGCTTTCCCACAACAGAATGCAAGCTCCTTGAGGGAAAGGACTGTTTTTTTGTCTCTCTGTATTCTTACTGCTTAATGCCACCTGGCATTAGGTTCAGTAAGTATTGAATAAATGTTTATTGTTGATCTGAAAGAAATAAAATTTGACTCCAAGGTTACTGCAGAGGGGAGGGGATTAAATCCATAACTAGACTACTGCTTTGGATAAGTATACCTTTCAGTTAAAGGCAGCCCATAAATACTTATTAAGCAGCTTTATGCCATGAACCGTGCTAGGGGCTGGGGAAACAAAGAAAAGCAAAAGGGGTAATCTGGGTTCAAGGAGCTCTCAGTTTAATGGGAGAAACAACACAAAAAAACATTAAAAAACAGGCTCCTTATAGGATAAGTTGGAGATAACCAACAAAGAAAGGCACTAGAATTAAGGGAGATATGGAAAGGTTTCTTATAGAAAGTGGAATTGCAGAGATGAGGAAAGTAAGAGTTGCAAGTACTGGAGATGGCCAGTGAAAACATAAGGAATTGAGAAAGTGTTTTGTGCAAGGAAAAGGAAATAGGCCAATGGCAAGGATCAAAAATTATATGGTAGGAAGAAGGATGTGAAAGTGACAAATTTGTGCTTTAGGAAGATCATCTCAGCAATTTAGTGGGAAATGGACTGGAATTGGAGAGAAACTTGTGGCATGAAGAATAACCAGTCAACTATTGCAATAGTCCAGGTGCGAGTGCATCTGAGTGGCAGTGGCAGAAGAGATAGAACAGGTAAAATGGAGGGTGAGGGGGTGTAGCTTAAGAAAATTTTATATTCATGGGAGGATACCTGGGTACCTGGGACAGGGAGAGGGAAGCATAATCAAGATTATTTAGGTCAAGGTGAAAGAAATAAAGGGAATTGATCTTGTCATTGGATACACTACAGACAATCTAAATAGAAAGAGAGAACAAATTACAAGTTAGTATGATAAATCACAAGCCTGGCACAGAAGCATAATATATAGTCCCAGGAGACTTATTCAGAATCTGAAAAAAGAGAGCAGCTAATCATTTGCTGACTTGCCTTCATTATAACTTCACCCTTGAAATGGTGGAGGAATCAAAAAAGGGAAATTCTGTTCTGCATCTGTTTCTTACTACTAGGGTAGAACTGGTGGCTAGGGTGAAAATTAGAAACCCTGGGAGGGAGATAGGACATTTCTTTTGTGACAGAGAAGAAGCATCCTAAGTTTGCAGAGAGTGTACCTCAAAAGATTCAGAGGAAAAATAGGCAGTATGCCATTAAGCAAAATGCTAGGAGGGAAATTAATCCAGAAAAATGGGAAATAATCAAGAAAGAAATTCTAAAAACAAGAGGAGAAATATTTCCAATGAGGGGGAAATGGGATTTGTCTGAAGAGATCAATGCAAATGTTCTGAGAAGCTACCACCAAACTTTAATTTTTTAAAAGGAATTCCCAAAAGATAGAAGTCATGGTATGACATCATATAAAAAGTATCCAAACGGGGGCGGCTGGGTAGCTCAGTGGATTGAGAGCCAAGCCTAGAGACAGGAGGTCCTGGGTTCAAATCTGGCCTCGGACACTTATCAGCTGTGTGACCCTGGGCAAGTCACTTGACCCCCATTGCCTAGCCCTTACCACTCTTCTGCCTTGGAGCCAATACACAGTATTGACTCCAAGACGGAAGGTAAGGGTTAAAAAAAAAAAAGTATCCAATCAACATTGGCAGAAGCTTGGGGAAAAAAAAGCTAGGAAAAGAAAATGATCTTTGTCTCTAATGAATAATGTTTGGAAATGATCAAATAAAATATTGTTTAAAAAAAAGCTAAGGACAACAAAATGTTAATTTTTAAACTTGAGTCTGTTTCATAAGATCATTCTAACTTACTCCAAAAAGACATATCATGGGTAAGCTGATCACTTTGCAATGATTTTTGTTGGCCACAATAGCCCATAAAATAGAGAAAAATTTAAAAAGGCCTTCAATTCCTTATAGTCCCCTTCTACTTCTCCAGGAGCAAAGGTACAGGAAAGAAAATATGGGCTGTTAAGTTACATAACTTTTAGACTATTGCTAAACTTGGAAATTTGACTCAAAATTTTCAATGCCAGATCCAAGGAACAAATGGATGAGGAACTGAATTATACTAATCTTGATAGTCATGCTATAAATGATGGAGGATGAGAAAGAAGAGTAGGAGGAGGAAGAAGAATTTACAGTTAAGTCATCATGTACTACAGTATAATATACTAATATAATAACATACAGTACTACATGTACTAAAGTATATGCCAAAAGACTACCATGAAAATAGCTTATATGCCAACTTCAGTTTGTTGAGGCTAGAGATATATTACATAAAGAACTTGATAGGCCCTTCTAGATCTAATCAACATGTACTATCTTTCTTGGTGATTTCAATGAAAAGGTTGGTTACGGTGAGGATTCTTAGAAATATAAAGGAAATCATGGTTCAAGAAGAAAGAATGGTAGAAGCCAGAGATTTGTGAAATACACCGAAACTTCATGCCACTATAGTATGAATCCTTTCAGTTTTTTTTAATAAATGATAGACACCAATTGTGATAAATATCAAATAACTATCACTCACTCTCACATATACTCTCTATCTAAGAAAGAAGGCTCATTGTGAAGTTATGTGAAAGTTATCTAAAATCAACTTTCAGGAAATAGTCAAGACCATCAAGTCACCATAGCTAATCAAAATGAGCAAAACATAAGGAAAAAAATGATGTACAACTGAAAATAACAAACTTTAACTAAACATACAAAAATAGATGGCTTTGTAATAATTAAAATTATGAGGCTGCAGCAGGTAGCTTTATAACTTTATTAAATCAAAGTAGTAGTAATAAAGAGAGGGAAAGGTAGGGAAAGAGAGGGAAAGGTAGGGGAAAAGTAGAGAGATACTTAGCTTACTAATCTATTGGCCACCATGATGGATTGAAACTGACCTCAGACAAGGGTTCCTCAGCTCTTCCCAATCTAGCCTGAAGCCTCCTTACAGACTTCTGGGTTTCCCCTTATAACCTCTTTTCTCCTTCCACTACCTCTTACACATCACATCTAAGGAACCCACCACAGTTTCTTAATTTGCCTGGACTACCCAGAGGGGCAGTGTCTGTGGAATCAGTTTCCAGTCTAGTTGGTTCCTTGGTTCTTTAACTTCCTTTCTATGAGAGCTTATTCATACCTGAATTTACTCAGTGGTCTTTGACCTCCAGGTCACTGAGAAATGACATAAAAAAAAAAGGCAACATAAGGGAGAGATTTGCTTCCAACAACTTCTTGTATTTAAATAGGAAAATCATTTCCCTCATATCAGCTTCTGCCAAAAACCTAAAAATGGAATCAGACTAAACAATAATTAAGAAATCCAATGAAAAATTACATTGCATGACATCTTCCCTACCATAACTATAAAAAGTCAATAGATTGGGGGCGGTTGTGTGGCTCAGTAGATTGAGAGCCAGGCCTAGACATGGAAGGTCCTAGGTTCAAATCTGGCCTCAGACACTTCCCAGCTGTGTGGCCCTGGGCAAGTCACTTAACCCCCACTACCTAGCACTTACCACTCTTCTGCCTTGGAACTAATACACAGTATTGATTCCAAGGAAAAGGTACGGGTTAAAAAAAAAAAGTCAATAGATTGGACAACAGGAAAAGAGGTCACCAGAAAAGTAAAAACAGCAAGTAGCTACCCAATCTGATATTTATAATCAGGGTTCTGTGTCTGGAGGGTGGCAAGAATGGAAGAGTGCCTCAACAAAACTACAGGGGGTTCAGTGCATATGTGACAGTTCAGGTTGGGATACTCCAAGTCCAGGTATCTGTGGTCCATACTAATTTGTCCTGAGACATATAGGGCTTTCTCAATGTTTTTAACCTCAAAAACTGATGATGGAAGTTGGCACAGAAATCCAAATCACCCAAACAACCAGACTAAGAAGGGAAGATCACCTTTACACCAACAAGGAGTCTGTCTCTAGCACAAAGCTTCAATGCAGAAACGACAGCTCAAAAAAGGAGTAAAGAAATACAATTAAGTCCAGCAGATACCCAAAAATCCAACTTAGAAGTAACTACACACCAACATCAGAATAGCAAAGGAAAAAAAATAGGTTTTACAGAAAAACTATATGAACACCTAGAAGAAATGAAGCAAAAAAAAAATAAAAGCTCATGAGAAAAAGAATTGGGAACATAAGTAGCTTAGAAGGGAAAGTGATATCTTATCCAAGCAAAAGGTGCCCTGAAAATTAAAATAGATCAAATGGATATGAGAGATAGCAAGAAATATTAGAACAAAATCAAGAAAAAAGAAAATGCATGGCATCATATATGAAAAATAACTGACCTGAAAAATAGGTCATGGAAAGATAATTTCAGATAATCACTGTAAGAAATGGAAATCAGGATTAAATACGGAAAATATTTAGATATCACATCACAGGAAAACATAAATTAAAACTGCTCAGATTATGAGAACCTGGGGTTAAAATGAAGACATACAGAATCTACCAATCAACTGGGGAAAAAAATCCAAAAGGAAAAATCTTAGGAAGGTTAGTCAAAATCTAGTGCCT
Source organism: Monodelphis domestica (assembly GCF_027887165.1). Taxonomy (NCBI): domain Eukaryota; kingdom Metazoa; phylum Chordata; class Mammalia; order Didelphimorphia; family Didelphidae; genus Monodelphis; species Monodelphis domestica. The sequence continues at coordinate 349,713,598 of NC_077229.1, read as the reverse complement.
CCTGGTTAAAGAAAAAATTATTCAAGCAACTAGAAAGAAAGAGTTCAACCAAGGAACCACAAGTAACATCACAGAAGACATGGAAAGCTTCTGGCTTAAAGGCAAAAAAAAATTACAATAATAGCTAGCATTTCTGTAGTATCTAGTATGTGTCAGACACTGTACTCTACAATTACATTTTATCCTCATGAACAACTCTAGCAAATAGGTGCTACTATTTATTTACAGATGAGGAAATGGAGGCAAAAAGAGATTAAGTGACTTACCAAGGGACAAACAGCTAAAATGTGTTGGGAGGCCAGATTTGAAACCAGGTGTTTCTGACTCCAGGCTCAGCACTATACTCACTGTATGTTCTATCTTACACCCAAGAATAACTTATCTTTTTAATGCTGAGCAAAATTCCACAAAAGAAAAAAACCCATGAACTTTTGATGGAAAAAGACTTTTAAGAATTCGATGAAAAGAAATAAAAATATGAACTTGAAATGCAAACACAAGACTTAAGAGAACTTAGAAAGGTAAATTTATTTAGGCAATTTGAAGTTATATGATTTAGTATTAAAATTGTAATAAGCAAAGAAAAAGCATCTCTTCAGAATCTTAATATCTTCAAAAGGTATTGAGAGGATGAAGAAAAATGAAAGATGGTTCTGATCTGAGGGTTTTAAGATAGCAAAGAAGGGAGGACAACAGGTACCCATTAGTTTAGAAAGAAAAAGGAGGCAGAATTTGCTATTTTTCATAACTGGAATGCACGAGTATACAAATGGAGACGGTTAGGAGGACTGAGCATCTGATAGTCCTATTTGAATTTAACAAAGAAAGCATGCAACACTACATAACTTGGAAGAAAGAAGAGAGTCATCAGTCAACATGAAAAGTGGAAATCTGAAGAAACTTGATAAGTATTCATTCAACACAACACTATTCGACACAAAACACAAAATCACAAACTGACATATATTGGGAGACCTCATGTAAATAAACGTGTGTCTGAAGATTGCATATGTGCAAAATATATATATATGTATATATATATAAATGTATATATTTCCTAAGTCTATAGAGTTTTTTAATCTATCATGTCCTTGTAGGGCTAAAATCTCTATGCAAGACTGAAAAAAAAAACCTTGAAAATATGTACATACTTGTATCATATATGCATAAAAGTAGATAAAACTTACTAATAAAAATTCTAACCTATAGAATTGTATAGCAACTAACCACTTTAAAATAATAGCATTGGGAAACAGATGGGGACTAGGGAAAAGTTATGTTTTTTTAGCTGGACAGCTTAGGATAAGACTATATTATATTGTTATATTTTGGATGTGATATTAACAAAAATAAGATAGATAACTGAATAAAATAATAGCATAACTTAAAATTATTTTGTAAACATGAGTAGGTTAACATATAAAATAGAAAAAGCATATATAGCTTAGCATAATATAACAAATGATTAATAAGAAAACTGTTGTATTGTTACATTGAATTTACTCATTTGGATTTGAGAAAAACCTGTTTGCTGCTACAAAAATTGTTCACCTATTGCAACATTGTAATGCAATTTGTATTATCCTTTCCTATATTCCTTTCTTAGCATAGTAGATAGAATCCTAGATAGAGTAAGATAGTAAGATAGGAACTTATTATTTTGGTGGGACAGAACATAGGATAAGAATAGGAAAAGGCAGTGCACAAGCAACATGAGCTTTTAGCAAAAGACTGTTTCTGTTAAAAACATCGCTTGTTCCTGTCAAGAAACCTAATTTCTTCAAAAACTTTCATTCCATGAACTATTGAGATACTGGACTCAAATCAATGAGCAGTGTTCTCCCCTGTTTTACCTCTCTCCTGGCTATGAGAAAACTTTGTATTTCAGTAATTAGATTTATTTAGAAAGAGATTTAGGATGACCTACAACTCCTCTAACCTTTACCCTCTACCTCAATCAGCAATTAAATCAAATAAGCAGTCAGATAGTGAATTCAAACTCGTTTATTTACATCTAGAGAGTAAGCCCATTGGCAGACTCCATCTTGTTGCCAGTTTTCAAGAAGATAGGAGGGAAAGGCTTGTGAGTACCCTAAAGCAGCACATATCCGGAATGAGGTCCCTCATACCTCTCCTTGTAGAGAAGACTTCCCCACCACCCGTGAGGGCACAGCCACCAAGGGGCAAGACTTGACTGAGGGGAGATCTCCATTTTGTCTCCCTCAAGTAATTCAAGGACTTTGGGAAGGGGTAGTGAGGAAGCCATTTCATAAACCCTTTCCTCACTGCCTTCATTTCTCCATCTAAGGAGTGAGAGTCCCCCAAAACTATAGGTTGATCATACTCAAATAACACAATTTGTGAGAAATGCATCGATTTCAACAGGAACTCTGACAGGGGTGAGAAAATAGGTTACAAAGTGCAATAATATCTGGAAAGGAACAGGCTAAGCAAAATCAATTTTCTAATCCCAAAAGAGGAAAAGGAAAAAAAAAGTTAAAAATGGGAATTTTGGAATTCTCAACTGCAGAATAGCTGGGTCAATTGTGGTATGTAGGTGAAATATAGTATTAATGAAGAGATTATTTCAGTGAATTTTGAGAAGTGGGAATTGATTACTACCATGTAACAACTTATAAAAGTACGACAATGTAAGGAAAAGAAAAACAAATTTAAAGATGTAAAAATTCTGATCAAAGTTCCGACCAATCACATCTCTAGAAGACCTATTGAAAATCATGACACTTACCTCCTGACAAAAATACTCAAGATGAGCAAGAAGACATTTTTTTGATATAGCCACTGAATGGATTTGTCTTGCTTGGCTATGTTTATTTGTTACATACAAGTTTTTTAAAGTTATTCTTTTTAATGAGAGAATTGCTTTGCTTGATATGCTTATTTGTTACAAGACTCCCTCTAAGACATTGTTGTCATTTCAAGTCATTGAAATCAGTCAATCTATAATTTTTAAGCAACTAATACATGCCGGGCACTGTGCTAAGCTCTGCAAAAGATCTAGAAATTTAGCTATAATAAAGGAGGTAAAAAGTCTACTTAAATCTTGAGCTTCCAAGAATATGAAGGTGACAATCCCAATATCACCCTTGCGATATCTCATCTGAAGTATTGTATTCTAGGGGTCACAGCTTAAAAAGGACACTAATAAGTCTTCTTTCCATATCAAATGAGGAACTATCAAAGGAATTCTTATGTTTATCATAGAGAAGATAAGAGGCTGAAGGGAAACATGACACCTATCTCCTAAAATACTAGAAGAGCTGTCAGATGAGGATGTACTTAATTCTGTTTGATTATAGAAGGCATAACTAGAAAGCATGGTTGGAAGCTGGCAAAAGAAAAAACTAGGCTTAATGCCAAGAAAGGCTTTCTTAATAATTAGAAATGTAAAAAAAGCAGAATGAGCTGGCTCAAAGGGCAGTAGGTTTACCCTCAAGCAGAAGGTACATGACCACTTTTCTGATATGTCTTAGCATGCAACATTTTGGAGTTAGGGACTGGACTACATGGCCACTCAGGTTCCTTCCAATTCTCAAATTCTGTGACTATATATAAATGACAAAAGTCATTCTCCAATGTATAAATGTCAAAAGATATAATTTTAAATGCAATTGTGAACTATTATTCATCATATAAAAAACTATACCAAATCCCTAATTGTGACCTATTATCCATCATATGAAAAAACGATCCCAAATCACTAATTACAAGAGAAATGCAAATTAAAGCAACTTGGAGAGTTCACCTCACACCCAAAAAATTGGCAAAAATGATAGATGAAATAGTCAATTCTGAAGATGAGGCAGGGCACATACACTAATATGTATGCTCTTGGTAAGCTATGAACTAGTTGAATTATTCTAGGAATCATTTGGAATTATGCCAAAATAAAATTAAAATGTCCATATCACTGGTAACCATTTATTACAAACAAGTCAAAGACAGAAGCAAAGGTCCAGTTTAAACCAAAACATTCAGATACCACCATTTTTTGTGGTAGCAAAAAACTGGAAACAAAGTAGGTGTCCCTTTTCAGAGAACATATTAACAGTGCTATATCAATGAAATGGAATGGAATGGAGTGTTCTATACAATAAGAGACAAAAAATGCAAAGAACTCAGGAACTAAGTGAAGACTTGTATGAACTGACACACTTGTCTGAAGCAGAAACAATAAAACAATATATTTAACAACTAGAATGCAAACCTAAAGAAAAATAAAAACTGAACACTATGTAGTGAAGGTAGAGGAACAAATATGAAATACTGCATTAAGTAAGACTTAATACAATCCTTTATTTAGCTAAGGTGCTTTTCGCCCTTTTCCTCTTTCTTACAAGGGAAGGTTGATAGTTAAGGATAAAGTGAGAGTCAGCAATGAATAGAATGTCAAAAAAAAATGAAAAATTAATTTTTTAAAAAGCCAGTTTAAAAAAGATGAGCTCCCAGAAAATTCATACATTTATTTCAAACAATTTGGTATTATGCAAGCTGGAAATAAAATGTTTCTCTCAAATTACTCATTACATTTTCAGTGACATTTCTTATGTGACACTACATTTTTGGGTCTATTTGGGTCTATTTTGGGTCTATCATATTCATATACTGCACTTAGCTCTCACCATCACTCCTTGGTTTCCCCAAAGCCTAAGATTTAATACCCACTGCTCCCAAAGATTCAAAGTATCTGGGGAAAAAAATTTAAGCTTTAAAATTTTAAGCATGAGAAGAAGGGCCATAATTAATCATCACGTTTCTACACAGGAGGCACTAAATAAAATACTTTTTTTTTTGGACTACCTAAGACAGTGCCCTATTTTTACAGATGAGGAAACGGAAAACAAAGGTCACAAAAGTAAATGCTTTTTTTCCACGTATGTCCAGAGCTTACCCCTGTATGTTTTTATTACTTGCTTATCTATGAACAAAGTGCTACATGTTTCTCCATAAACATAGTATTATAAGCCATTTTCACATGCTCATCTTTGGGCACAGTATTTATAGTATAAAAAATACTGGATTTATAATTAGAAGACCATGGTTTGAGTATATCTCTGCCAATGGCTACGCATGTAACTTTGGCAAAAATTCTTAAGAGCTTCAGTTTCTTCATTTATAAAATGGGGTTAATGATATTTATTCTTCCTATCTCACAAAGTTAGCACAAGAGAAGTATTTTATATACTAGTATTCCTTAAAAAGAATTCAGTGAGCACCTATGTACCAATCAATGTCCTAGACTAGATAAAAATTAATATAAAAAATGCAAGGTAAATTTAGCAGGAAAGCACTAGCAGCAGAGATAAGGACAGACATAATTTAAATGGCCCTTGAGTTGAGTCTTGAAAAATAACATATTCTTATAGAGTAACAGCCAGAGATAAGGAGAGTCTATTCTAGGCATTGGGACCCAGGTAAAACCCAGGCAAGAGAGGATTTCATATATTATGGGCAAATTTGGCTAAATTATAGTATATGTGAAAGGGAGTAACATAATAAAACTAGTTATGAAACATTCTATAATGCAAATAGAATTTTTATTTTATTTTTGAAGTAACAAAGGGTCACTGAAATTTTATTCAGTAAAGGAATGATCAGCTCTACACTTTAGGAAAATCATTTGATGTTTGGAAAAACATCATAAGGCCCAGAAAGAGGATAGGGGTAAACAACACAGGATTTGACAACTGATGGGGTATACAGAATAAATGAGTGAGGAGTCAGTCAAGAATGACACCATGGGGGACAGCTGGGTAGATCAGTGGATTGAGAGCAAGGCCCAGAGGTGGAAGATCCTAGGTTCAAATCTGGCCTAAGACAATTCCCCGCTGTGTGACCCTGGACAAGTCACTTAACCCCCATTGCCTAGACCTTACCACTCTTCTGCCTTGGAGCCAATACATGGTATTGACTCCAAGACCAAACGTATGGATTTAAAAAAAAAAATGACACCATGGCTGTGAGCCTGAGTTAACTGGAAGGATAGTAGTATCAACAGAAATAGAGAGGTCAACAAGTATTTACTAAGTGTAATGTGCCAAGCAATAAGGATCCAAATACAAAGAAAGAATCAGTATCTACTCTGGAGGAGTTTATATTCTAATAGGATGAGTTCAGTTTGAGTCATGTTGATTTTGAGGGCATTCTGTTTAAAATGTCAACTAGGCAGTTTGGTTAATATAGGAAGGAAGATCGGGAGAGAGACTAAATATGTGGCTATACTGTATATAGAATCATAAATAATGAGAAATTGTTACATGAGGGAAAAAGCCTTTACAGTAATTTTCTTTGGTATTTAGCTTTCTGCCTTGTCTATCAGGAAAGAGAGGCTGAACACATAATAATACTAAGCTTAGGACAATGCTGTGCATAAGGATATAATAATTATATAGCATTTAGTTACTTCATTTCATTCCCACCACACCTGAAAAGGTTAAGAGCTATCATTCCAATTTTATTGATGAGGAAACTGAAGCTGAGTGAGGTCATATGATTTGCCCAGCTACTATGTATTTAAGAAGGGATTTGAATCCAGGTCTTTCTGATTCCAACACTTCCATCTCCTATACTTTTGGGATCACTAAATTAAACTTCCAAAGGCATAATAAACTAATTCTTGTCTGCAAAATCTAACAAAATTAAAAGACTTACTATGCTAGAGAATGGAGGAAATTACCTGCCCTCAACCGCCAGAAAAGTAAGCCTTCTGGAAAGCAGGCCCAGCTCTTCAGCAAGACCCCTTATATAAGGTTAACGCTAATGGGGAAATCATTAATGTAAAATGCATGCATGCAACAGCAACAAAAATCTGACTGCTTTCCAAGGATCAACCAAGCTACGTACAGAGAGGCTCATCACCAGCAGGCTGTCCAGTGGGTGATGAATTCTTTGCCCATGGCAACCTAAGAATCAAAGAAAAGAAATCTGAAATTCACTCCTCTCAAATCTCCCCTCCCAGCCCTTCTTTCTCTCCTCCCTCCTCCCCCCAAACCCGCGCCGCTATTTAAGCAAAGCACAGGTTACTTTCTAACTCAAGTCTCTACATAGGTACAGGCACGTCGCAGGATTCCGAGCCGGAGGGATCTTCAGGATCGCTTAGGCCGGGAGAGGACAGAGGATTGCTCAAGGCCCCACCGTGGTGAGGGGCGAGCCTGGACCCCATCCCGCCCAAGCATTTCCCCAACCCCGCCTCCGGGAAACGGCAGTTTCCAAAGGGTCAGACTCGCAAACAGGCTCCGTCCAAAGGCCTTGCTTCTTACCTGCAGAGAGCCCCCGGGGGAGCTGGGCGGCTGAGGGGAAAGCCCGAGCACCGCGAACGCGACCACCGCCACTAGAGGGGGAAAACAGGGAGGAGCCTGGTGGGGCAGAGGCTGCGGCAGGCAAATCAGCACCTCCGGAACAGGAAACCAGGGAGTAAAGGGCAGGACTGCGGTTCGCGAGGCAGCCATGCGGTAGGCGCATGCGCTCCAAATTCTTTCCGAAATTGGGAAAGGCTCAGACACATCAGGAAGAGAGAAGTTGGGAAAGTCCAATCAGCTCTGTGCATCCCTCATGGGGCGGAGCGATTTGGGCTAGATTTGCCCTCCTTTCCTTCTTCCACATCCGGGTGAAAACTAATATTTCCGCTTACTTTTTTCTTGCTCCTCAAGAGCTTGGGGTGCTTGGTTTTCTCTTCTCTTTTTCTCCCGATTGCTCCTTTTTCACCTTCTCCCATGGAACGTTCGCAAGCCTGAGGTTCCATCTTGGAACTGTGGAGGCCTCGGAGTTCTAAGCACGAATAAAAATGACTCACTCCCCTAACGAGCGGCCTCCCCTCAGAGTCTACCCCAAATTACCCGTGTGGATAGTGGAGGATCACCAGGAGGTAAGAGTGCGGCTCCGGCGTGTTAGGTAGGGCCAGGAGTGGGACAGCCTAAACCGCAACTCCGACCCTGTGACCCCGGACTCAGTAAACTCTAGAGCTGCCTGTCACCCTCAGGATCAAATACAAGATGTTCTGTTGGGTGTTCAAAACTCTTCTTGCGCTCGTTCTTTTTTCTCTGCCGTCCTGTTTCCCGCCACACGCGCGTCCGCAATCATAGGGACACTAGTCTCCAGGCTGCTCTGAGAACGGAACAGGACGGACTCCGCTCCGAGCATTTCTCTGGCTGTCTCCAAGTCTCCAGGGCTCTTGCTCCTCCCTGGCTACCTTTGAGGCCCAGCTGAAATCGCGCCCTTTACCGAAAGCTTTCCCCAGCTCCTTTTAATAACCGGGTCTTCCTTCTCTTAATGAGTTAGCCTATACGTAACTTGCTTTGTTGATATTTATTTGCATGTTGTATCTCCCACTGGATCTTAAGCTTCTTTGTGTCCTTTGTGTTTCTGTATCCTCAACCTTTAGCATGGTCCCTGACATGGAGTGGGGGCTTAAGAAATGTTGATTGATTTAGGGGTTGTGCACATTAGTTTTGTTTGAGATTTGTTGGAATTAGAAGTTAAGGCCTTCGTGGTAATGAATAGATTCCTGCCTTAGAGTCAGGAATGAATCAAAACATTTATTAATGTCTACTCTGCACTAGGTACTTCTTAAATGCTTCAAATTAAAAGAAAGGCTAAACACAATCAAGGAGCTTTCAGTCTGAGGGGGAATTATCATTGAAACAATTAAGAATAAGCAAAATATGGACATGGTTATAACAGTATTGTCCTGAAGGAAGTTAAATAGGTAATGCCAATAATTACCAGTAACCCAGAGGTATAGGTCAAAATTGCAAGTTTTATTTCCTCAGAGTGAGACACACTATCAGAAATTGATGAACTATATCAAGGGGAGGCTGTGTTCCTCGGTTTAGTATATAAGGAAGGAATGTGTCCTTTTTAGCAGTCATTGCAATCAGTCGGTAAATATTTAATAAGTATTTGGAATCCAATCGTCCACAGTATTATTAAAGACTGAAGAGAGGAGTAGGAAAATGAGAATTGTGAAAAGGCTGTTAAATTTGGTAACTAAGAGATCATTAGTAACTTTGGATAAAGTAGTTTCCTTAGAATGATATGATCAAAAGCCAACTTGTAAAGGTTTAGGATGTGAGAAAGTGGAGACATCCATTGTAGATGGCCCTTTCATTCCCTGTAGATGAAAGAAAAAATATAGGTTCCCTTCTTAGTATTCAGATCTTGATCTTAGGTTGAGTGGAGCAATGAGTAGGACTATGGTATTGAACTTTTTAAAACTGTGATTCATAGGGGGCAGCTGGGTAGCTCAGTGGATTGAGAACCAGGCCTAGAGATGGGAGGTCCTAGGTTCAAATCCTCAGCCACTTCCTAGCTGTGTGACCCTGGGCAAGTCACTTGACCCCCATTGCCTAGCCCTTACCACTCTTCTGCCTTGGAGCCAATACATAGTATTGGCTCCAAGACAGAAGGTAAGGGTTAAAAAAACAAAAAAAAAACTGTGATTCATTTACTCATTTAAAAAATAACTATTAAAGAATTTGTTTTGTTTTACTAGACACTTCAAATGGTAGTCACTACACTAAGTCTGGAACTAATACTTTTAGGAAGCCTTGGCCTTAAGCCTTCAGGGGTCTATATATCCTTGAGGGACATTGGGAGGGAAGAAGAATCAGGTAGTAAAATGTACCATTCTATGTACAGAATTAATAGAATCTTCTAACTAAAAAGGGCCCTAGAGAGCTATCATTTCTACACCTTCATTTTATAAATGAGACAGATCCCAAAGAAGTTGAAGATTCTCTTAGATCATAACAGTAAGTTGCTTACAGAGACAGGACTGGAATACAAGGGCACTGACTTAGAAATAGCCATTTGTACATCATCAGCAATAAGTAATATTACTCCCATTTAAAATTTAGTTCTTTGTGCTGTTAAGCTTTTCTTAGTCTGTAGTAATATGCTTTTATCATACTATTGTCAGAACTCATTCAGTGTGTTGATTTTTCCATTGGTCTCTTACAGGTTTTGCCTTTTATATACCGAGCTATTGGCTCAAAACATCTTCCTGCCAGTAATATAATTTTTGTTCATTTTGATTCTCATCCCGACCTCCTTATTCCTGTGAATATGCCAGCAGATACTGTGTTTGACAAGGAAGCTCTCTTTGGGTAATGTATATTCAATATGCATCATTTCCCATATTATGACCAGTTTAATGCATAATTCTTACAAGTGATCCCTAGTTTCTGAGTTACACCGAAATCTCAGTATATTAATATTTCACTGGATGGGTGAGCTTAAGCATAATGATACTTCCCCCTTGTTACATCTATTCCTTCTGATCCTCTCTTCCATTTTCTTTAAAGATCCCACACAAAGAATTATCTGATATACTTTGGTTCTTCTTTGGGTTCTTTGTATATGTCTGTGCTTCTAGTGGAACACTGTCCATCTGCTATCCTCTCTCTTTCCACTGGAGCACTCACTTTCTTTTCTGATCATGCATTTCCTGAGTTTCCTTATATCACTGGGGTCAAACTCAAATAGAAACAAATCACTATCAACACATATTTACTTAGAAAACAACAAATTAGCATATTTTCTCTTGTATTTGTTGTTACTATATAGAAATGCTATTGGTTTTTATGTATTTATTTTGTATTCTACTTTCTCTGAGCTCTATTGTCTCTGTTTCTTTGGTCTGTGAGATTGTCTAAGGAAACCATTGTGTTATTTGCAAATAGGCATTATTTTTGTCTCTTTAACTATGCTTATGCTTTTAGTTTCTTTCTCTTTACATTACTGCTAGGGTTAGCATTTGTAGGGTTATGTCACTTAACAGTAGAGGAGGCATTCTTCCTTTATTAAGAAAATTTCTAGTGTTAACTTTTGGTCAAATACACATTTATATGTTTTAAATGTGGTCTCCTTTTATGCTCTGTTTCATCTACTAATAAGAATCAAGTTGTTTATAATTTTTTTTGTCTAGATCTGTGATTTTATTGGTATTTTGAATTCTTAGTAAGTGAACCCTTCCCCTCAAGTCTCCCTGCAAATGCATAGAGATCTCTACTCCCTGCTTATATTATTAGAAAGATTCCTGAGTGACTGAAAGATTAAATGATTTTCCTAAATCTGTTTTAGAGGCACTTGAATTCAGTTCTTCCTGACTCAGGTGTCTGCCTTTTATCCTCTGAGACACATTTAACATTTTAAAATAATTTAAATGTTGATTGTTTTCCTAATGTTGCATTATCTTGGCATCTGATTTAAGTCAAACTTCATTTTGCTGAGGTTTTATTTTTTTTCTATAACTATAGATTTCCTTTTATTTTAACTTTTACAAAAGCCCACGGATTCCCCCCAGCCTTCACTGTGTCCCCCCCCCTCTCCTCCCCTGGCCCCTTTCTGGTGTGGCATTTAAAAGAGTGGTTGGTATAAACTGTTACAGATAAAAGAGTGGTTGGCTTAAGCTGTGACCGCAGAAATATGGGTTCAAGACAGTGTCTTAATTTTAATCAAAATATAAAGTGGTCACTAGGGAAAAATTCCCAAATATGAAATATACCCAAGTCAGCTGGGTTTTATAGAGATTTTAATTAATACAAATGAGGAATTAATGAAAGGGAGAGAGAGAGGGTAAGAGGAAATAATGAGAAAAAGAGATAGGCCATCCTGGGCCAGTTTAGGCTTTTAAGCCTTAAGAGAGAGATCAGTCAGTCTTCTATCCACTCACCACAAGATTTGTCCCAAGCAAGATTCTAGTGTTCAGCTTCAGCTAGCTCAATCAAGTTCAGGCATCAAGCCCTTCAAGGCAGCTTTTGGCCAACTGAATGAAATTCCTTAGCCCTTTCTGAGATCCTTTTTAAAGCTAATTTTCTCCTATGTCACCTCCCCTAAGTTCTTACATCTACCAATCACTTTGGAAAACGAGTAGACGTTTTTCCAAAGGACAGACCATTCTTAATTCACACCTGAGTAGACTAAAACCTCTGAGTAAGTTCTCACCTCTTTGCCACTTGCAATTTTACAAGTTGCCTGACCTTTATAGGTACTTAGCACCCTTTTGTAGTAGATCTAAAAATAGGCACAGCTTAAGAGCTTTTGCCTTACTAAGTATGGGTTAAATATTTTTCATTGTTCATCAAGGAGTTTACAACTTTATCTTCCCCTAAGGCATGCTTAAGTATGGGTGAAGTAGAGGTCTCACATTCCTGATCAAGTACCTTCATTGTTTAAAATTGGGAATAGTCTTAACCAAATGTTCTAAGGTAGAGTCTGAGAATTTTTAACATTCACAAGTCTGAGAGATTTTAAGATTCACACTGGTGAGATATTGATCCTTGGGAAAATACTGTAATTCTTTCTTTCATTTTTTTCTATAGCATTTTTATAGTTTGGAATTTTTAAATCAAGAAAATATTGATGCAAATATGTATTTCTATAGTTCCAGCATATCACTATGTAAATGTTAATATGTAAGCCAATGAGTTTTAAATGAAATTTTTTAAATTTATAACTTAAATGTTTCTTTCATTCCTTTTCTAGGGAATTGAGTATTGAGAACTGGATTATGCCTGTAGTCTATGCAGGTCATTTTTCTCATGTAATATGGCTCCATCCATCATGGGCTCAGCAAATCAAGGAGGGCAAACATGGTTTTTTAGTGGGCAAAGACACCTCTACTACAACTATCAGGTAACATGTGATCCTTTCCCTAGGTATGAGAAGGGTTAAATGTTTCTTATGTCTTTTAATTATAGCTAAATAGGATAATGACTCACATCTCTGAAACCCTTTGTAAGGCTTTAGAAAGTGCCCTCCTCCCCAAATACCCTGGGTTTAAATACCCCTTTCTCAGATGAGAAAACTGGATCTTAGGTAAGTACAGTATCTTGTCCTGAGCCAAACAACTAGTGATTGTCACATCTGGTATTTGAATTCAGGTTTCTTCTTATGGATTCAATCTCTCTACTACAAATGCACTTATTAAATTCATACATGCACATAGCATCTTTATATTTTGCCCTTAAATTTAAATCTTTTGAAGTATAACTTTCTGCTAAAATAGAATTCTTAATTCTAATCTTAGTTCATCCATTGATTGATTTCATGGCAGGCAGTGTCCCTTTAGCCATTTAATTAAATAATGCAAAACCTATTATAATGTAACATATACTTTTAAACCCTTTTTTTCCCTATTTCATTTCCTTTTAAAATGTTTTCTCACTTTATCTCAGTGGAAACTCATTTTTATCTAATGTTCTTTACTTTTAAAAGTTTCGTCTTACTCCAAAAGGTAGTACAAATATCCCCATTTTATATATGAGGAAATTGAGACTTAGTGGATTTAAATGTCAGGAGTCAAGTTTTCTGACTCATTTCATCATTTCTCCTTCTCAAATATTTCTTATTGCTGGTTTTTAATTTCTGTGTAGGTTTTGGTAAATTCTTGCTTTCAGGATAACAAAAATTGAAAAAGGATGCATGTTGCTGTTTTTTCCCATTCTGTTACTGCAAACTGTTTTGTCATCAATAATTGAGTGAACAAATAAGCTGTTTTAGGCAAAATTAGATCCTTCTATCATAGGTCAATTTAATGAACAAATGTATTTTTTTTTTACTTGTTTTTAATTTCTAGCCATTTTTATCCAGTTACTAACATTATTACATCAAATTTTCTGTATCAGGATCACATTTTTAGAGCTATGGTGGCCCTTCAAGATCATTAATTATAAACAATTTAAAAGTCTAAAGTACTTAAATCACATTTCAATCACATCATTTATTATACATGATTAGTTTTCATTCTGTACACTAATACAACAAACTTCACTGTATATCTTATATTGCTTGTGTAATAGTTTTGGAATATCAGAACATTTATGACAGTATTAGGGCTAAATAAAACACTTTAAGCTATCAAAAAACAACAAAATATAAAAATGTACTGAAAGTGTTTTTATGTACATAATAAAATTGTTTCTTTTCAAGTTGTATGTAGGACTATTTGTCCAACTAATATGGACCTAAAAGCCAAAAATTTTAGTCTTGAGTATAATGAGCAAGTTACTTTTCTAAGCCCCAAGCAATTCTCTAATTCTATAAATTATCGACAACTTGTATTCTGCTTTCTTAGAATGAATTAATGAAAATTAATGAACTAATGAAACCATAGCTCCTTGATGTATTGACAAGATTTTCCACTCCTTAAAAAAATTAAACTACATATACAACAAAAGCTGGGGGAGGAGGTTTGTAATTGAATTGTTAACTATTTTATAAAATCACCAGATCTGCTAACTAAAATGTATCTCAGAGATTGCTCTGCCCAAGTACTTCCTCTTGCAAATGAAAAAGCTGTATTTTCTTTGTTGATCCTGAAGGCAAAATGTATGTGAGGTATATTCAGTGAAATGTGGTTAAATTAATTAAAAGAACATGAATTTCACACATAGGATGTTAACAATAGAAGAGAACTCAAGATCTCATCTAATCCATAGACTGCATGAATAGTAAATTTCTGTTCTAGAATTTGAGTCCTAATCATCTCTCTCTAACTCTTGTCTTTGTGTTATATTGGGCCACTTTTTCAAGTTATAAGTGAGAGTGGTTCAGTTGTATTTTAAAATAGTCTCCTTTAGAACATGTAAGAATATGCTAGTATAGTTTTCAGTTAGCTTGGAAATTTTTTATTTCCTACTTAGACTGTAAAAGATGCTTTTTTAAAAATAGCTTATTTAGGTAAGATAAACATTTGTGATCTTTTTCAATTTAATTTTTTTTAATCAAGCTATTCTGTATGAAAAGGAAAGTTTGGTCATTAAAAGACCTAATTTAAAGTACTTCTAAAAAGGAGAGAGAAAAAAGTAAATGACAATATTTTAGTTGGTTGAGAATTGCTTTGGGGAAGCATCTGGTTATACTGATTGTAATTAGTCAATGCTCATATTGCTTTTTAAATCTTAAGAACATGCTGATATTTCAAAGGGAAGATACCAACCATGTTCATTTGATTCAATAAGGTAACTTTCTATGTTAAATATTATCAAGGTAAATATTGTGTTAATTTAAAGAAAATCCATTCTCAGTTTTTAAAAAATTGGGAACTATATTTTATTTAAAGGTATTTCTTTACAAGTTAGCTTTTTTATATTTTTTGATGCCTCCTGTTCCTACACTACACACTGAAATTTTAGAATATTTTCACATTTTTCTATGATTCAGGGTTACAAGTACAGATCATTACTTCTTAAGTGATGGTCTTTATGTCTCTGAAGATCTACTGGAGAACCCAAAACCTTTAGAGTTGGATGTAATTCTGGTAAATCCTTCCCAGCTGGTCAATAGTCAAGAAGAAAATGGAACAGTGTCTTCTGCTAAAAAACTGAAGCTAGCTGCAGAAGAATCACAGAGCACTACATTGACAAACTGTTTCTCTTCAGAAGGATTTTGTTCAAATCCTAAAGCAGAAGAGATGGAAAAAGATACAGAATCACAGTTGACTCCCCAAACTTGCACAGAGCCAGCAATTTCAAGCTATTCTGAAGCCCAGGACTTCCATACAAGGACCAGTGCTAGGGAGATCCTCCAAATTCTGAAGAAAGGAGATGCCTTTGTTTTAGATGTTGACTTGGATTTTTTTTCAGTCAAGAATCCTTTCAAGGAAATGTTCTCTCAGGTAAATTATACTAGTTTGGCTGACTAATGATATACAAGATGTGGGCTAAAAAATAGGTTTGCAATTTTCAAATATTCTCTTTCTCCTCATCAAGATACCTCTTAGGCTTGTGTGTCATTGTTCCTAACTAAACTAACTCTAGGAGAGACTAGCAACATAGAAAGGCATGTCATAGCAACATAGAAAGTCAGATCATGGAAGCAAGGCAATGTGAGTTCTAGTTAATACTAAGATGCAAGAATTGAGACATAACTGCATTTATGACATGACAACAATGACACTGTTTAATCAGTTGGCTAATGTTCCATGCCTCTTATATTTGTAGGCACCTACATGGAAGAAGTATTAACCTTTAAAGTGAGTGAAGCCACTAAGTTTAATGAGTTCTTTTAAAAAGACCACATTATATCATTTCGAACCAAAAATATTGAAAAATATCAATGCTCCATTTTTTGCCTTTATGCCATGAATATATATGTATATAGAAAGAAATTGTAAGTCAATTAGTTGACATGCTCCCATGTAACATTAAAGATCACTAAGATTTTATAATGTAGGCTGTATTCAGTGTTTATCTAATATCCATCATTCCTGATTTTCCCCTTCTTGCTATAGAGCACAGTGCATCATGCCCTCTGGAACTACAAAAAGGAGAAAATTTTCTATCTACAGTTCTCCCCATTTCTCTGCTGGAACCAGACGTATGTTGTGTTCAAGTGGAGAATCATTCATCTGGAGCCAATGGCCTCTGTGACCAGTAGCTATCAGAAATTACTAAGTAGCAATCAGAATTCCTTAGAAAGCTGTCATAGTGGAGAGTTCTTGGACATGGGTTCCAAGGCCCTTTCTGCTGCCCATATTCCCAGGTGGGATTATGGTGCCACATATACTTTCCTGTGTAAATGCTGCTGCCTAGCAACTATTACACATGAGCACATAGTGGGAGGGCTTTTTCTCCCAGAAAGTCTTGCATAAAACTGCATTAGACTTTACCCCTTGTGTATACAGGAGCTCTCTGACTGAAATACATCCTATATCTCTGGCCTTTTTCTTCTAAGATTTCCCTATATATTCTCAGAAGTTTGGCCTGGTGTCAGGAAAATGTCTATATGATGAATTAGATATATTTTGTCTAAAATACTTGTATTATAAAATTTATTAACAGTTTAAAATACTTAAATTAGGAGATTTTATTGTATGCTTCAGAGTAATATAGAATAATAATTATTCTATAGGCTTCAAGGAGTGTTTGTACCTAACTAATTTACATTCATTGTTATATAATAATCATTTCTAAAGAGTCCCTGAAAAGACTTAGACAATTTAGACTAAAAATCTGAAGACCACTTTTCATCTGACTTTTTCAAAATAACCTTTTATTATTTATTTGTTTGTTTGTTTTTTAGACCTTACCTTCCACCTTAGAATTAACACTGTGCTTTAGTTCCAAGGCAGAAGAGTGGTATCAGTTAGACAATGGGGGTTAAATGACTTGTCCAGTGTCCCATAGCTAGGAAGTGTCTGAGGCTAGATTTGAACCAAGAACCTCCCATCTCTAAGCTTGCCTCTCAATCCACCCAGCTACCCACCCACCCAGAATAACCTTTAAAGAGTCATCAAATAAGTTTTTCTTAGAGATACAACCTCTACATATTTTGCATTTTAATATGTATCTTTGGAGGTATTAAAAAAATTTTTTTCCCTGGATGTTTGTTTTGTCTTCTAGGAGGAATATAAGCTCTTACAAGAACTATACAGTTTTAAAAAGCCAGATACAGACTTGACAGAGGTATGCCAATATCGTTGGGTGTGGTGGGGTTTAAAGCTTAGGATGCTGTGATATGAATGATTGGCAACTTATTAAGGTAATGACCTTCAAGGGGTTACCCACAGTCTTTTGTTATTAAACAAATCAGACTCATGATGGAGTTAGGAACCCTTTCCCCTTTTTTCCTCTCTTGTGGAGCTGAAGTTTTCATTGTAATGAGACTTTCTTTGAATTCTGAAATCATATACAGTATTTATACTCCATTCTTAAAGGAAGGTTTGGTAGACTGTGTCGAAGGTCGAGTTCATCAGCTAGAAGACTTAGAAGCTGCTTTTGCAGATCTGTGTGATGGTGATGATGAAGAAACAGTACAGAGATGGGCTTCAAATCCTGGGTAAGAAGGTTTGGGGGGTGTTCTTTTTGCTTCTGGCATCTTCTTAAGAATTTTTTTCCATATTGCTTATATTTGTAGTGCATTATCCTGGTTTAAAAAATTTAAACTTATAATTACATTTAAAGGCAATCTCTTTTTACAGCTGGAAAAACATTGTTTCTTGCTGAGGGAACTGTATCTTGAAAACTAAGAATAGATCAAGTAACTTTCATTCCACTTTAACTCTTCTCTATAGTTAAGCAGGGCCTCCCTAGGAATTCTGTGCTGACAAAACCCTCACTACTCAAGCGTCTTGTTAAGTCCATAGATAGAAAAAGGAAACATTCTGAAATGTGTAGTTGGCATAAGAGAATTCCCATCTCTGTTCATAGCAGCACTGTTTCAAGCAAACATCACAGAAACACTGGGTATTTTTCTTTAAGCTACTTTCTTAGAAGAAAACTCAAAGTATAAAAAAATCACTGCCTTTCTTACATTGATAATTTAATTATAGCTCTGTCACTTGCATCAGCATCTTTAGTATATATTCTGTGTTTCTCAGTTCGCTGAGAAATATATTCTTTCCTGTTTTGTGAAAATAAGTAAAGGGATCCCCAAGATGTTGATTACAACAGATTTGTTTGAGCGCTAAGTTCTTAACCTCTCTGATGCAGTTGTCATGTATATTATTTCTCTTAGTATGTATCCCTTTACACACACTTGTACACTCTCAGGTTTAGAAGGTGAGGAGAGTGTCACCCTGAGCTTAGCCCATAGCTAAGCATCTTCTCAACTTCCCTGGCCATTCAGGCAAAGAGCTGATAGAAGAGGCCTAGATGATTCAGAACTCTAAGCACAAAAAGGAATAATAAAGTGGAGGAATTCCATGTGAACTGGAACAACCTCCAGGAAGTGATGCAGAGCGAAAGGAGCAGAACCAGGAAAACATTATACACAGAGACTGATACATTGTGGTACAATCGAAGGTGATGGACTTCTCCATTAGTATCAATGCAATTACCCTGAACAATCTGCAGGGATCTAAAAAAAAATACTACCCACAAGCAGAGGATAAACTGTGGGAGTAAAAACACCACAGAAAAGCAACTGCTTGACTACAGGGTTGGAGGAGATAAGACTGAGGAGAGACTCTAAATGAACACTATAATGCAAACTCCAACAACAGGGAAATGGGTTCGAGTCAAGAACACATGTGATAACCAGTGGAATCATGCGTCGGCTATGGGAGAGGGAAAGGTCGGGGGGGGGGGGGGAGGGGAGGAAAAGAAAACGATCTTTGTTTCCAGTGAATAATGTATGAAAACGACCAAATAAAATAATATTTTAAAAAAAAGGAAATGACAAAAAAAGAACTCTAAGCACAATGGACACAAAGGCCCTATGAGCCAGCATGACAAAGGAAGAGAGTAGGTGGGGCACCTACTACATTAGTTTCTATGTTTGAAATTTGGAGGAAGGATTAGTTTAGGAGGGCTCTCAATATAGATTTGATTGCCATCTGCACAAAGCTGGTTCAGTAGTAGACCCATGGAACCTTGATGATGTCTCCCAAGAGGGTAAGATATCCACACTTAATGGGGTTGGAAGAAATTGATGATTTGAGGATTTGGAGAGATAGAAAGAAAAATAAGAGCATGTGGGGTTATATTAGCTGAGGAAAAGGAAACTGAAGGATGGTGAGGATGGTCTGCAGTAGCTGAGAAATGGTCAGTAAAGTTGCAGAGTAAGAGAAGGACTTTTGTAGCAATTAGGAGATTGTAATTAATATTGGTAAGAGTGTCAGTTCAGTGGTGGGATTCAGAGCCACATTAGGGATTGAGAAATGAATAGAAGATGAATAAGAGGATAATGCAGATGTAACTGGCTTTTTCTAGAACTTTGGCTATGAATGGGAAAAGATTGATAGGAGAGTGTCATGAAGAGAAGTATGGGCAAGTAAGGCATTTTATAGGTAGCAAAGAAGGAGTCAGTAGATGAGAAAGACTGAATAAAAGATTTGGGTAAGAGGATATAAGATCCAAGTCACCAGAAAAAGAGGGGAGTTTGAGGTTCCTTTTTGAATGTAATAAACTCTTGGGATTTAAATTAACAAAGTTACTTCTTTACATTTGTAGATGAAGGTGGTTCAGTTGCCATAACAGATTGAAATAAATGCATCTTTTGCTTTTTAAATTCAAAAGCATAATTTCTGTTAAGCATTTATATATATTAAACTAATGATCTCATGTTTGTATTTACTAAACCTTTAGTTGCTAGTTTATTTGGAAGATGGGGGATAAGTCTAACTTTTCTTCAGCATAGCACAACTGAGAAGAATTGTGAACTTAGAATCCCAAAACCAGGTTAGACTACAAATAGATTTATTATCCAGGCACTCTTAGGTGAGCCATTTATTCTTTGGGCTTCATTTTCCTTTGCTACAGAACTTTGAGTTTGAACTAAATGAGCCTTTCCATCTCTAAATCCCGTGATCCTGTAAAATCTACATCCATATCCATTAAGTTGATCTTAATGGAACAGCCAAGTGAATAATATTTTGTCATACAGTTTTTCCAGATGAGTTAAAGTGTTCTGTACTGTCATGGTCACATCACATTTCAAAAATATTTTTCTGTTCTAGATGCCATGTTATAGAGAAACAAAACATTTCTAAGCTGGAAATTTTTCCAGAGAGCAACCAGGATGTGAAAATCCTTGAATTCACATCTTTTGATGATCCAGCTGAAGAAACTATGGGTGTTTTAGCCTGGATTGAAGGAGACATAAAAATTGACTTCAGGCATTTGAAAGTCTGTCCCATTGGTTAGGGCTTGGACTTTTCTGAGTTGAGGACAGAGAACATATGTAGGAATAAAGGACAGAAATTGCAGAGACACAAAATTAGATTTGATGGAAGAAAATAATTGGTTGCTTAGAACTATCCAGAAGTGGAATAATCTGCCTCTAGAGGCAATGGATTCCTTTCCCTGCTTGAGTACCAGTCTTTTTCAGGTATGAATGGGACCATATGTCATCTAAAGACTCTTTTAACTGTTAAGATTCTGTGATTCTCTATATTCTGGATGCAGAAATTGGAAGTATAAAGACAATTAAAAATCATGATGTGAATTGGAAGTACCTTGTAGGAAATTTCCAAGTATATTGTTCCTAGATTGAGTAAAAAGGAGTGGAGTCTTTACCACTATTATTGCCATACTCTTGGTTTGCTTTTAAGAGGGTGGTATGGGTGATGAAATAAATTTCCATCTATATTAAATTAAGTGATTGGATTTTTCATTATTCCCTTTTGCAAATTTTTTTATTTAAAACACTATCTCCATTTTAAGAGGAAAATTTTGGGGGTTTCACTGGATGTAGATTTTAAATCAGGGGATGGGGGGGGCTTTCAGTGTTTATTTTTCATTTTATACTTGTGGATAAAAATAATTTTTAAAAGTACAGTGGATGGGGGCAGCTGGGTGGCTCAGCAGATTGAGAGCCAGGCCTAGAGTCAGGGGGTTCTGGGTTCAAACTTGGCCTCAGATGCTTGCTAGCTGTGTGACCTGGGCAAGTCACTTAACCCCTATTGCCTAGCTCTGCCAGAAGCAAATTTCTCTCTCCAGTGTCACTTTTTATGTCATCTTCCAGTGACCTAGAGGTCAAATACCACTGAGTGAATTCAGGTATAGAAAACCTCAAGAGAGAATTAAAGAGCAAAGGAACCAATGAAACAGGAAACTGATTCCACAAGTACTGGCTCCTTGGGCAGCCCAAGCAAATTAAGAAACTATGATTGGTTCCTGAGATGTGACAATTGAGAGTTAGTAGATGGAGGAGAAAGCTTATAAATTCAGACCAGGAAGTAGTCTTGGTCTCTGGTGTACACATGGAGGAGCAGAAGGGACCCTTGCTGGTTTGTAGCTACGGGCCCGTTATGGCAGCCAATCAATTAGAAAGCTAAGCCTCTTTCTACCTTCTGACTTTTCCTTCTTTTTACTACTAATACTACTACTTTTGATTTAATAAAGTTATTAAGTTATTACCAGCCTTATAGTTTTAAATATTACAATCCTTACCATTCTTCTGCCTAAGAATCAATATACACAGTATTGATTCTAAGAAGGTAAGAGTTTTTAAAAAAAAGTATGTTGGAGTGTAAAAATTCGATTTAGTTTCTAGTAATAAAAGTATTATATTTTATGAGGTTTATTAAAGATTATTAGAAATCAAGGATACAAAATAATAAACCACGTGCTTAGGGCTGATTAGCCCGTTCAAAACCCCTGAGCTTAGCTTACTCACTACATCCTTGCAATCACTGAGTAGAGAGGAAGAGAGAGCTCTTGGGAGGCAGAGAGCCCATTAAATACTAATTTGTGATCTTGCCCAGGAGACTCAGGTGAGATTATAGGGAATTCTGGGAAGTACCAAGGACTTCTGGGGATTGAAGTCTGGGGTTCACATCTCCATTTTCACAGGAGAAGGCAGTGCAGTAGCTTAGTGAACTGAAAGCCAAGCTCAGAGATGGGAGGTTCTGGGTTCAAATTTGGCCTTATAGAATTTCTAGTTATGTGACTCAGGGCAAGTAACCCATTGCCTAACATTTAGAACCAATAAAAGTATTTATTGATCTAAGATAGCAGGTTAAGTACTTTGGAATTTTAGGGGGAAAAAAAATATAACTCCTCACTTTTCTATATATTCTATATAGTCTTAAGATATTTAATAGAAAACAAATTCTTATGTCTAAACATTATGAAATGATATTAACAATGATTATTAATTAATATTATTAATTATATTTTAATATATTAATGTTATATTATATTAACATATGATAAATGTATGTTTGTAATATAATTAATAATTAATAATGATAGAAACAAATCTAATTTAAATTTTTAAGTAGAATTTATTCTTTTTCCTACTGGTGTGTTTGGTATTATTTATTTCTGAGGGTGTTTTGAGCTTGGGTTTAGTGTTTTTTTTTTTTTTTTTTTTACAGAATGGGCTCCCTAATTCCACTTGTTCAGAGTTTGAAAAACCGGACAGAAACTCCAGACTATGAGATGGTAAATATTTTCAACTGAGAAATATAAATTATCGAGAAATATAAATTGTCCCTTTATAAAGCATTTTCTGGAGGAAAAAATGTCTCTTAATCAAATAATTCATTGGCTTCTTTGCCTTGGAAGTATGAATGAATAATTGGGAGATAAAATGAATAATAAAGAAATAAGAATTACTGAAAAATAAAAAGAATCTCTTAATTATACCCATTAATCAGGAAAGTTTTTATAATCAACATTGGGATTCATAATTTTTATATGATACAGAAATATAACACATTTGGGTTTGTATATATTCTCAATATCTTGGGTTAGAGCAGCTAGGTGGCTCAGTGGCTAGACTTGAGTTAATTAAGGCCCTTACACCTTAAAGTAGAAATTACTGTACTCAGAATCATACAACTTAATTGAGACTTTAAATATAACATTTTTAGCATTGAGGGATTTATTCTTTATCTTCATGTTCATATATTTAGGTAGTACTGAAGTTTAAGACCTTTTGGTAGAGTGGGTAGAGTGCTGGACGTGGAGTCAAGTAGGCCTGGGTTTCAAAACCTGCCTCATATATTTACTAGCTTTGTGACCCTGAGCAACAAGTCACTTAATCTGTTTCAGTTTTCTCGTCTATAAAATGAGAGTTGAGGTTTCAGTCTATTATCTTAAAAAATGAAAATTGACTATTAACAGAATTCCTATAACCTCTATGCAAACAGTTCTACCTCTCTTCTTCTTTGCAAATGTAGGAGGTGCAAGGTTATGGAACATTGCATCTGCTATTAGACTTGGCAGATGTATTGGTTAGTTTTCCTGAACTGCTTTTTTTTCCTCCCTAGGTTGGAAAGGAAGAGGGAATATTTAGAAATTATTAGAGTATAAATATATTAGAGTATAAAGAGAAAAGTTTTACTGTAACAGTGCTAAAGGGGGGAAAAGGATAAGATGTTTTTCTTCTGCATGAAAAGTTATCTTTTTTAAGGTTTTTTTTTTTTTAATGTTAGGTCCATCAGGCTGGTCTGACCTGTGATTATTCTGAGCTTCCTCACCATATTAGCACAGAACAAGAAATTGAATGTCTCATGCAGTCCCTAAAGTATTTACTGAGAAACTTACCAAAGCCTACTCTGGTGACCATTGCCCGGTAAGATTCCCAAGATAAATTATTTTTTCTTTGTCTAGAGAGCAAATTTTACAGGATTATTATTTATATTATCTATGTACATATTCCCTTTATAGGCTTTTACTGTCTATCAATACCTAATCAGTTTTGGGTAATGATGGAGTATGAATAAGGCTGAGGTAAAGCAACATGCCAGACACCCAAAAGTCAGAAGTCTTTTTCAGCTTTGCAAACAAACTTCCTTCTCAATAATTCCCTTCTTCCTCTCCCTAAAAGGAAAACAAAACAAAAACCTTTATCTGGCTTCAGAGGGCTAGCCTCATTGCCCAACTTCAGTCTTTAATACTCTACTCATTGTGCTCTACAGCAAGAAGGAAGCCTAGGTTACATATAGGAAGAGCAATATCAGAGATGAGGCTGCTTTAGGTGAGATTTTTGTACTTTTCTTCCCGCTTGCTTCTTTAGTCTAAAGCTAAGAAACAGGGTTGTTGTTTTTTTTTTAATTGAGCTATGGAAGGCATTTACTAAGAAGTAACAAGTTGTTATTTCCCAGCCTAGTTTTTTCCTCTTGTTTTCTGACAACTTCACAGACTTTGCCAGTTACTCAGCTTTTTATCTTAAGCTCAACTCATGAACTACACTTAAGAATCACTATTCTAATTATGCTTTTAAAAAAACTTTTCTAGATATAATCAGCAGCATGTTAGAATTAACACAAGTACTCATGTCTCAAAAAAAAATATCCCTACCCTCCTCTCTAGTATATCCCAAGAAGAACTAATTTATTTTTAAGATTCTAACAATGTTTTTTTTTTTAATCATAGTATGTTGAAGTCAGCACAGACAAACCTTTATCACTGTAAAATTCATTTAAATAGCAAAGTTTGTTTTAATCTTATCTCTATACACATATGTAATTTTATTCAAATTTTGGTTATAGGTCAAGTTTGGATGACTACTGTCCCTCTGAGCAAGTTGATACTATTCAAGAAAAGGTCCTTAATGTGCTTCATTCTTTGTATGGAACACTAGATATTCACTTGGAGTATTCAACAAATTCACCCCCAGTTTGAAAGGAAAAAAGGTTCCTATTCCATCTAAAAATGTATCAGCTGTTTCTTCTTAATTCTCCCTTGCAGCATATTTTGTTGTTTTATTTTTAGTAACTTTAAATTGTAATTTTTTTCAATCATCTAATCTCCAGTCAACATCTATCAAAGCTATTGAATATCAAACATGCCAGTTTCTAGAGTTACTATACTTTTTGTCTGTTCTTTTTCTCCTTCTTTCATGTCCCCTCCCAACACAATTCTATTTCTTAGACCAGAGTACAGTGGATCCTGCTTACAAGATTAGAAGGGACCTTAGAAATCATATAATCCAAGTTCCTGATTTTAAAGATGAAATAACTAATTATTGGTCAGCTAGATGGCACAGGTGCATAGAGTGCTGGCCCTGGAGTCAGGGAAGACTTGTCTTCTTCCTGAGTTCGGATATGACCTCAAACATTTATTTAGCTGCTTGACCCTAGTCAAATAACTTAAACCTGTTTGCCTCAGTTTCCTTGTCTGGACAAGAAGCTGAAAAGGAAATGGCAACCCATTCCACTATCTTTACTATGAAAACTCCAAATGAGGTCACCAAGAGTCAGACAAGATAGAAAAACAACTGAACAGCTGCAACAACTAATGTCCAGATAAGTCATTTGTCCAAGAGCACCCAGATAATTGAGCAGGAAAACCAGAAATTAAACCCAGTTCCATTGGTCCTAAATGATTCATTAACCCTCTTTCCACCATCCTGAACCAAATTGCTTCTCTAATTTTAGTTATATTCTTAGCACTTAAAGAGATATCTAATCCTTTACTTTTATATGTTCTTTAATGATACATCATTCTCAGAAAGGTAACTCCCTAGAAGCCTAATCAAATGGTGTTGATTACATGACTCAAATTATAAATCTGCTGTCTCATGTGGTAGGATAGTTTTCATTTAAACTAGACTGAATGAAACTTTGCCTTTCTTTGAAAATGAATTTGAGATGCTATAGGCCCTTATAGATCTTCATTTTGAAAATCAGTTAATGCAAATTAATAGAGTTCTGGCAAGTACTGTGGCACTTTTGAGTATAAATACTAGGAATAGTCATATGGTTTAGTAATCATCAGAAATTTAACAAAGAAGTGTCCTGTCATGAAATGCAACCTAGTGTAACATAAAGGCAATCTTCTTAAAACCTGGTACTCAAGCTTCCACCCTGGAGTCCTTTGGTACTAACTGGTAAAAATTTACTATCAGTGCTGGGTCCTACACCTACCACATTTCAATTCTGTCATTTTCCTGCCTTGCCAACACTTGCATCCCTTCATTTTCTCCTCTTGTTCTGGGAATGGTATCAAATCAACTATTTTCTTTCATTCCTTGAAAGGATGTCTCAGTTGCTCTATGATTCAACTTGCTGTCCTTATGGCTCCCTAGATCACAATACCCTTCCCTGACAAATATTGCCTTGTAATTGTGTTACCTTTTGTTACAATGTTAGCTTAAATAAGAATTGTATTTTTCTCCAGTTTTGTTTTTCCAGTTCTTAGCCCTGTGCCTGGCACATTGTATCAGCTTAACAAATGTGGTTTGGCTTGATTTTTCCCCCCCCTCTATTCAAAGTGCATAGAACTTGTAGTCCAGGCTTTGGTACTGTTGTGATGCTTTTTAGTCATGTAACCATGGGCAAATCACTTACCCTTTATAAGCCTTAGTTTTCTCATGTAAAATCAGTCATTGTACGTTACCATCTTACTGCACTACTCTGGTAGATCTCTAATTTCTCCATCATGCGTCAGAAAACTCATTATTCGGAAAACCTCTCTGATAAGAGATCTTATCAGCCTGGGTACTACAACTCTTCAGTACTCTCTGCTCCTCGGATTGAATTCTGCAGCCATGGAGTCCCAAACCTCCATTTAAGGAGGAAGATCAATTGATAACTTGTCATTTCTGTCCATGGTTGTACTCTGGCTTCACCATGGCCCTGGGTATTCAGTACCTTCTCCCTACCCCACCCCTTCCCTTCAACCTCCTTTTGCATGTTATCTTTGGGGGGGGTGGGGGCGATGTTTGTATACCCAGCACTTAGTACAGTGGCTGGCATATATCAGGCACTTGAATGTTTATAAACTATTGACTCACGGGGTAATTTGAAGATCAAATGAGATTTTATGTATGGCACTTTACAAATCTAAAGGTACTATATAAATTTCAAGTAAAACTTATAGTATTGGTGCTTTTCACATTTTTCACAATCCTTAGGCTGCTACATTTCCTATATTGTATAAGATCTTGTGTGATAGCCTTTCTTGGAAGTAAATAATAAGTTTTAGGGTAAATTACAATTCTCTTACAATTCAGTAGATGGTGCCAGCCACCAAACTACAAATGATGTTCTCCAGCTGCATTCTTTGGTTTTGATTGCATTAATTTCACAATGTAGATACCAGCTTATCCTGCTCACTTTTTCTTTTGAAACCAAAACTGACTTTTCTATTTTAATATATCATGTGCTAAAAAGTTATGGATATTCATAGTTTTAAAGCCAGGGCTAAAGAGGAAATAGAAGGAATCTTATGTTGTCTTGCCTTTTTTTTTCCATTTCTTGAGATCATTATATATAGGAAGTCTGTAAGAAAGAAAAGAATTTAATTGAGATAAATTATTTTTATGTATCAATGAGGATATGCTTTTAGAATTTAAAAAAAACTTTTAAACTATAGGACTAATAAATTATCTTGGAACTTCATTGTTTCAAATTGATTTAATGAGTTTTTTAATTATTCATCCCATTTACTATTTTCCACATAAAACACTAATGTCAGAATAAAGAAGTATCTTGGGTTATGATGCTTATGAATCTCTGGAAATCATAAACACTTGACATCCTGAATGGTAACTGCTCTAGTTGAGGCTAGTTGGAATAGTCACACTTCATTAGGCTATTCCTCCATTTCTCACTTAGGAAAGGGTGTGCAAGTCTCTCTTTTGTTTTTACTCTTCCAAATTTATTTCAAAACAAAGTGACCCCACCCCCAATCACTGTTCACCTATTTTTAGTTCCTTCACTTAAAAAAAACCAGCATTTAAGATAGTACTTGGTACACGTGTGCTTATTAAATGTTTATTAAAATGAGAAAATGATTGGCATAGCATTTTCCTTTGTAGAGGAGTACCTGCAAAGAGTAAAAGAAATAGCTTTTGACAGTTGAACTAGACCAATTTAATATTCTTTTCAAATTAACATTTTGCATTTTTTAAGAGGAAACTGCCCTTCCCCATATAAATTAGGTACAAAAATAAAATTTTGAACTTTGAAGCCACTCTTTAAAGATTTGACCAACATTCTCAGGCATATAGCATTTCCTCTATTGATGCATAATTTATATATCTTTGACTATATGTCTTCTCATCTTCCCTGTTTAACATTTTCTGCTATGTATGTGTACTATAGACTACCCTAGCCCTCACCAATTGGAAAGCCAGATAGGTGAAATTTAACCGATTCCAGGAATCTTTAATACCTTTAAAGGGTTTGGGGATATATAGGCTATCTGCAAGGCTCTAACACCACCAGTAATCTTCCCTTTGTTAAATTTAAATTAATGTCCAATAACCCCAAGTATTATATTTTATGAAGCTTATTATTAAACACTTGAAATAGAAGAAACAAAAGTATAAAGCATAAGTAAAACCACGTGGCTAAAATTCTCCTGCCAGGCTCTCACCCAACCTCCACTCTCGCCTTCCTGGGAGCAGAGAGAGGGAAGAGCTACACCCACAACTTTATCTTCAAAGCATAAGCATTTAGTGAGAACAAAAATGGGAGGTTGAGAAAGGGAGTTCTGGGGAGCAAATTCTAATTACACACCTTAATTGTAGGGGGTGGGTCCACCTACACTCCCATTCCATATAGCCACTTAAATTTGGATTAGCTTTTATACAAATATTTACCTCAAAAGTTATCATTGCAAATATATAAATTTGTTAGGCAAGTTGTCTTCAGACACTGTGATCCCAAGCAAGTCACTTAACTTTGTCTTAATTTCCTCATTTATAAAAGGGCTAGAGAAGGCAATAGTAAACCACTCCAGTATTTTTGCAAAGAAAAACCCCAAATGGAGTCACAAAGAGTTAGACACAACTGAAACAACTCAACCATTCAAACTTAATCCACCACAGATGTGGGAGGCAAAATGTTCTCCAAATCCCCTGTATGAACCTTATCAGTCTCGGGGAAAAGGAAAAGAATTAAATTCATTAAATTAAACTCGGTTCCCATAGAGTACATGTCCAAGTAAAAACCTTACCTCAATTTCAAATCCCAGACATCCTGGCTACTCAAGGTTTCTATACTAGGCACCTAAAACTGAGGATAAAAAGCCCAGCATAGGAACAAATCCAGGTCCATTTCTTGGAGTTAGCATAAAAGAGAGAAGGGAAGAAAAGTTATTCCCCTTTCTTATTTATTTGTTCAGCTTATAGCATTCATCCTTTGAGTGAACTGGGCCCTTTACTTTCTGGACATGGTCAATAAAAGCACAGAACAAAGAATTCAGCCTTACTAGTTTTTTATTTGCAGATAACCAGTAAAAGGAAACTTCTCTCCCCCACCCCCCATGTAGGAGGGGACTCAAAAGCCTCTCTATGTTAGGTAATTGATATGACTCAATTGGGAAATGGTTAGAGATCAGACAAGATGGTGGAGTATGAAATGCTCAAAGCCCTCCAACCAACCACCAAATTACCACAGGAGAACCAAAATTCCTAAAAAACATACTGGAGCAGCAAAACTTAACAGAAGAAGGGGTAAAGTAATGTTTCCACTCAAAACAATATGGAGGAACAGCAAAGATGACGTATCTCACTGGGATACAAGGCAAGAACACCAAATGAGCCTCAGAACTTGGACAAAAAAAAAAGAGTAAACATCAGGGGAATGAGCCCAGCCATTCAGTCCAACATTAGCAGGATAAGAGTGAAAACCAACACAATATTGAACAAGAGGCCCTGCATGGTCCTGCCAGAACAAGCCAGGTGAGAACAATGGTGAGAATTCAGCCCCACAAGGTCCAGCTTTGGAAGAATTGGAAAGAAACCAACTCTGATCAGTTGAACTGAACAGCTGATTCACACAGCATGCCAACTGGTCTGCCTCAGCATTGTCCTCAGTCATGTTAGATTTAAAATTGTTGTGGTTGTAAACTGTGGCAGTTAAAAGAGTTGGAGACATAAACTGTAGTGAGTAAAATAGTGGAAGATAAAAATTGTGATAGATATAAGAGTGGGTGAGTAAATTTGACCGCAGAAAATGTTTCACTACAGTGTCTTGTTTTTAAATCAATATATAAGGTGGTAGCCAGGGAAATATTCCCAATTATTCAATATACCCAAGTCAACTGGGTTTTATAGAGATTTTAATTAATAATACAATAAGTAATTAAAGGAAAGAGAGAAAAAGGAAATAAGTTTGAAGGGCCTTAAGCCAACATGGCCTAGACCTGAGTCTTAAGAGAGAGAGATCAGTCAGTCAGTCTTTTATCACTCACCACAAGGTCTGTCTAAGCAAGGATTCTAGTGACAGCAGGCCAGCTCCATCTCAACTGACTTCACCAGAGAGAGTTCCAGCCAGAATCCTCCTCAAAGAGCCTTCCAGCCAGAGAGACTGTTCCAAAGGGCCTCTCTCCAGAGCCTCCAGAGGGACAGAGTCCCCTCAGAGGAGCTCCAGCGAGACCTCCTTAGAGATTGTCCTCCAAGAGCTTCCCTTCTCTAGAGCCTCTCTCAAGAGATTCTTCCCAAGCGATCCTCATAAGACCTTTCTCCAAAAGGATTCCCTTCTCAAGAGATTCTGCTTTTTCTTATATAGGGGTTTTTCTCCTATGTCACCTCCCCTAAGTCCTTACATCTACCAATCACTGTAGACGTTTTCCAAAAGACAACCCATTCTAAAAACACTGCTGGGTCGACTTAATCCCTTTAGTAAGTTTGAATCAGAAGAAACACTGCTGGGTCGACTAATCCCCTCAGTAAGTCTGAACCAGAGAAAACACAGCTGAGTCGACTAATCCCCTCAAGAGAAAACCTCTAAGTAAGTTTTCACCTCTTTGCTCCTGGCAAGTTTACAAGTTGCCGGACCTTTAGAGGTACCTAGCATCCCATTGTATCAATTCTAAAAACAGGCATGGCTCAAAGGACTCCCTGCCTCATCATAAGCAAGTACTTTCATTGTTTAGCAAGGATTTTCCCCCCCTAAAGCAGTCTTAAGTACGGGTGGAGTAGAGGTCCTCCCATTTCTGATCCTGGCGAGTTCTCACAGTCAAAATGGGGAATGTTCCTAGTAGGGAATTGTTCCAATTGAGAATTCCCCATTGGGGAAAATTTTTAACATTCATAAGTCTGAGAAATTTCGAGATTTACAGTCAGAGACCAAGTCAGTGGAGCCAGCCCAGGCACAGTACAGGAATGCAACAGTACTCCCATCCCAGGAACAGAGTTAAGTAAGCTTCAACATATAAGAAAAAATGAAAGGAAAAAATAACCCCAAAATGAGCAAAAGATAGAGAAAAAGCCCAATGCTAGAAAAATATTTCAACACAATGACCAAAATATGAGCTCGGAAGAGGGCAGCAATTCAAAAATGAAAATGTGTGAAGCCTCCAAGAAAAATGTATGGGTGTTAAGCCCAAAATAAACCCCTAGAAGAACTCTAAGAAAGGATAGAAAAACTAATAAGAAACTTAGAAGAAACATTAAGTTATAACTTAAAAACTTATTGAAGAAAAGTTCCCTCAAAAAGGAAATACAATACCTCAGGAAAATAACTCCCTAAGAAAGGAAGTCAAAAACCTCGCAGAAGAAAATGTCTCCCTAAAAATTAGAATAAGAAATGGGAGCTAATAACTTGTTGAGATAGCAGGAAACAAAACAAATTCAAAAGAATGAAAAAATAGAAGACAATCTGAAATCTTTCACTGAAAAAAGAACTGACCTGGAAAATAGGTCCAGGAGAAAGAATCTAAGAATTATTGGATTGCCTGAAAGCCATAATCAAAAAAGGAGCCTAGAAACTATATTGCAAGACATTATCAGGGAAATTTGATTTCTTGTTAAACAGGGGAAAATAAAAATTGAGAGAATCCTCCAATTGCCTACTGATAGAAATCCTAAAATTAAAAATCCAAGGAGTATCCTAGCTAAATTCCAGAACTCCCAGGCTAAGGAGAAATAGTAGGCAGCCAGAAAAAAAAAATCAGATATTATGGGTTTACATTACACACAAGACCTAGCAGCTTCTACATTAAAGGATCAGAAGGCATGGGCTATGATAATCCCACCAGACTAAGAATTTAGGCCTACAACCAAAAATCAACTAACCAATGAAACAGCATAATGCTCTAGGGGAAGAAATAGATATTTAGTGAAACAGAGGAATTCCAGGCATTCCTGATAAAATAACCAGACAAAAAGAAAATTTGAAGATCAAATTTAACACTCAAAAGAAACAGAAAAATGTAAACAGAAAAAACTCAAGGGAATCAGTGGGATTAAATTAATCACATCCCTGCATGGGAAAGGTGTAACTGGGATACTTAAGATTTCTATAATACAAGAGATACCCAAAGTAATTAATATAATTCAGGTAATCAAGTGATAACTAAGATATTTATGGTATGAGATATTTAAGATACTTTAAGGTAATCAAAGGAAACAATTGGGTTTAATTATATTGCCTGTAAGAAGGTGATAACTAAGGTGCTTAATCTATTATACTTGAAGTACGTGAAATACATAAAATACTTAGGATACTTAAGGTTCTAAAGATATTTAAGAACTTGTCACCATTAGGGCAGTGAATAGGAGCATATACAGGGAGAGAGCAGGTAGTAAGTTGAATAGGATGAGATGATAATCAAAAAGAATCAACAGATAAGAAAGGAACACATGAAAAGAAAGGAGAAAGATAGGAGTAAATTATTTCATGGGGGCAGGCATACGAAATGTAGTGAATGGAGATGGAGGTGATGGGCAATGCATAAACTATTCTCATCAGAACTGGCTCAATGTGGGAATAACATCCACACTCAGTTAAGTATATAGATTTATCTATCTTACAACAAAACTGGGAGAAAAAATCTTAATACCCAGTCCCTGTGACAAAGGCTTCATTTCTCAAATGTATAGAGAACTGAGTCAAATTTATGACTACAAAGCATTTCCCAATTGACAAATGGTCAAAGGATTTGAACAGGCATTTCTCAGATGAAGAAATTAAAACTATCTTGAGTCATGAAAAAATGCTCCAAATCATTATTGGTCAGAGAAATAAAATTACAACTTTGAGATAATACCTCACACCTATCAAGCTGGATAACATGACAAAAAATGATAAATGTTGGAGGGGATATGGAAAAATTGGGACACTAATATACTGCTTGTAGAGCTGTGAACTGATATAACCATTTTGGAAAGCAATATGGAACCATGACCAATGCACCAAAAAATTGCATACCCTGTATCCCAAAGTGATTAAAAATAGGGGGAAAGAACCTATTTGCACAAAAATATGTATAGTGGCTCTTTTTGTGGTAGCAAAGAACTGGAAACTAAAGAGATATGCATCAATTGGGGAATGGCTGAATAAGCTATGGTATATGTTGATAATGAAATACTGTTGTGCCATAAGAAATGACAAACAAAACGATCACAAAAACCAACTTGGAAAGAATTATGTCAAATAATGCAAAATGAAGTGAACAGAACAATTAATATTGTACAAAGTAACAGCAATAATACATGCTGATCAACTTGGGATGATTTTATTGGTATCAATATGGCAAGGATCCAGGACAACTCCAAGAGACTTATGAGAAAAAAGGTATATCCACTGCCATAAAAGGAACAGATGAGTCCAAATGCAAACTGTAATATATCATTCTTTATATTTTCCATGAGCTTTTTTCTAGAGTCAGCAATATATATTTTCTTTCATAACATGGCAAATATGGAAATATTTTACATTTAAAAATATATGTACAACCTGTATCTCATTACCTGTTTTCTTGGGGAAGGGGAAAGGTAGGAGGGTGATAAAGATGATGGATTGCAAAAGGTCAGAAAGCAAATATTTAAAAATATATTGATATGTAATCTGGAAAAAATAAAAATATATTATTTTTAAAAAGAAAAAAGAAATGTAGGAAGAGCACCAGGAAAAAAATGTCACAAAAACATAGAGTGGGGGAAGTTGGGTGCCTCAGTGGATTGAGAGCCAGGCCCAGAGACAAGAGATCTTGGGTTCAAATCTAACCTCTGACACTTCCTAACTGTGTGATCCTGGGCAAATCATTTAACCCTGATTGCCTAATCTTGCCTCTCTTCTGTCTTAGAATTGGTACTAACAGAAAGAAAGAGTTCAAAAAAGAGAGAGAAGGTGGGTAACTTAGTAGAGAACAGTGTTAATTGAATGATGCAAAATTCACAAAATTCAAGAGAGTTTAGAAGCAAGTGTAAGAAAGGACAGGAAATAGATCACTTTCTCAAAAAAGTTAGACAAGAAAGGGTTGAAAATGAGAAGATGACTCCTGGGTAAGCATGGCGGCAATCTAGACGTGATTCACTTGCTTTCCCCAGCACCCAACGAAATAGACTATCTCAAAAGAATGGAGGGACTCTATAGTAGGGCGCAGCATTGAAGGTATGTTGGGTTTGAGCATTTCCGTACTATAAGAAGGAGAAAAAGCTTGCACCCAAACATGAGCCAATCTACCCTCCCCCACCTCACCTACAGAGACAGAAACATCAAGTGAGCAAAAGACACCTCTAGAGTGAGCAAGGGGCACCCCTAGGTCCTTGGGAGCTGACTAGGACTGCTGGAGATCCACTCCTGAGAGCAGTTACACGAGAAACCTCTGCACACTGGAGAGCACAGACCTTGAGTGCTCTAGCATACAGCAGAGGTTGTGGATATTCAAGAGCTTGCCTCAGGCAAAAGCCTCGCTCCTTAACTCCACAAACAGAGAACCTGCCCATCTCACTCAGATTTCTGACTAAAAAGGAAAGGGAAAAGCACCAAAGGATGGCTCATTATGCTCAAGACCAACCTTCCAAGAAAAACAGGAAGAAGACAGTGACTCTTGAAAATTTTTACAGAGGGAAAATCCAGACTACAGAGGAAAAAGAGAATGAAATTCAAACAAAACCAAAACCTTCACATACACACACACACACACACACACACACACACACACACACACACGGAAATTGTCCACAAGCTCTGGAAGAATTCAAATTGGAGCTTAGCCAAAAGATGGAAACCTTCTGGGAAGAAAAATGGGAATTAATTCAAAGAGAGATCAACAGTCTGAGAGACAAAAACTCCCAATTGGAGAAACAGCTGGAAGCCACAAAAAGCAGGGCAGACCAAACTGAAAAAGGAAAACCTGGCTTTAACGACCAGAAGTAGGCAATTGGGCAACAATTACCTTACAAAACAGCAAGAATTAATAAAGCAAAGTCAAAAGACTGACAAAATAGAAAAAAAAAACATAAAATATCTCACCAACAAGGTGACAGATCAGAAAAACAGAGGCAGGAGAGACAATTTGAGAATCATTGGTCTACCTGGAAAAACCAGAATTAAGAAAAAATCTTTACACCATACTACAAGAAATCATCCAAGAAAATTGCCCTGAAGTTCTTGAACAAGGGGACAAAATAGACATTGAAAGAGTTCATAGAACACCCTCTATACTAAATCCCCAAAAGACAACTCCCAGGAATGTAATTGCCAAATTCAAGAGCTTTCAAGCTAAGGAGAAAGTTTTACAAGAAGCCAAAAAGAGACAATTCAGATATCAAGGAGCAGCAATCAGGATCACACAAGACCTGGTAGCTCCGCACAAAAGGACTGCATTGCCTGGACCATGATATTCAGAAAGGCAAGAGAACTGGGTCTTCAACCAAGAATCACCTATCCATCAAAACAGACTATATACTTCCAGGGGAAAGTATGGGCATTCAACAAAATAGAAGATTTCCAAGTATTTGTAAAGAAAAGACCAGAACTAAGTGGAAAGTTTGATAACCAAACACAAAGAGCAAGAGAAACATGAAAAGGTAAATATGAAAGAAAGGGAAAAGGAGAAAAAAAATTTTTTTAATTCAAACTCTCTTCTATAAGGCTACAATTAGATCAAATTATATATATATATATATATATATATATATATATATATATATATTAATATATGGAGAAAATGTAATTTGTAACATTCAAAAATTGTATTCATTATTAGAGTACTTGGAAGTACTAACGCATAGGGAAAAATTGGACCATTAAGATGATATGGGGGAAAAAGAAAGAAAAAGGTTGGGGGTGGGGAATCAATGATGTTACCAAAAGATACTTGAAGAAATAGGAATAAATTAAATAGAATAATCTTTTTCACACAAAGATACACATGGGAAGGGGAGGGGAAGAATACTCTTATAAGAAGGAGAGGAAGAGAGTGCTAATAGGTAATACTTGAATCTTTCAGTGAAATCAACTCTGAGAGAGAAGAGCATTTAGATCCATTGGGATCTAGAATTCTATCTTATCCAACAGGGTAAGGAAGAAGGGGAAATGAAGGGGGAGGAGGGGGATAGAATACTAAAAGGAAGGGAAGGAGAGGGGGTAGGGAATGTAAAAGACCCTAAAAAAAAACAAGAAGGGAAAAAAAGGGAGGGACAAGAAAGGGAAGCATATCAAGGGAGGGGATCAGGGAGATTGATTAAAAGTAAACCACTGGTTTAAAAGGATATAGCAAAAGAAGAAAGGTCAAAACTGGGGGAAGATATCAAAATGCTAGATAATTCATAAATGGCAATCATAACTTTGAATGTGAATGGAATGAACTGTAAACCTTAAAATTTCTTAGACTTGTGAATGTTGGAAATTTCACCTTTGGAAGGTTTCATGCTTGTAGGGAATTTCATACTGATAGTGGGAACTCTATTGGAATGTGAACCCTATTGGCAAGGGAGGTTCCTCCTCCTCCCTTCTTAAGATTACTTTAGGACAGAAACCTTTTGCTGAACAATGGAAAGGGCTGCAGCATAGATCAAAATTTAATGATTCCAATCTCCACCCTACTCAGGGTAACAGGATTTAGGAAGGGCTGCAGCATAGATCAAAATTTAATTATTCCAATCTCCACCCTACTCAGGGTAACAGGATTTAGGAAGGGCTGCAGCAAAGGATCAAGATTTAATTATTTGAGAATATGACCTTCAACAGACATGTGCAAAGCCACAGACCTCTGGGCGGTCCTGGGTTAAGGTAGAGCCACCATTGGCACAGGGAAGACATGGACAGTGATTGGTAGATGTGAGAACTGAGGGGAGGGAACTTGGATGGTTTCCTTAAAGATAGCGGGGTCTGAGGACGAGGAAGTTGGTTGGAGAGTTTTTGCTCTGAGAGGTGGTGCTCTGAGAAGCTTGCTCGGAAGGAAGCTGGAGGTGGAGGCCCCTGAGACTGTTTCTCCATTTTGGTCACATGAGTGATAGGGACTGATCTCTTTTTTTTTGCCTCAGCTATCTAAGGGCTTGGGCCTTTTGGCCCAGCCTAAAAGGAGGGGGTATTTAAGCCCTATTCCCTTCTCTCCCCTTTCTCTCTCTCTCTCTCTCTCTCTCTCTCTCTCTCTCTCTAATACCTTTCTTCCACCTGTTTGTAATTAAACTCCATAAAAGGTTGACTGCTGACTTGAGTTTTCATTTAGGAATTACATAGCTGAATTCCTTGGCGACCTTAAATTAATATATATCAGTCTTTTAAAGTGATTTCCTTGTCACAGAACTCACCCATAAAACATAGACAAATAGCAGAATGGATTAGAATCCAGAATCCTACCATATGCTGTCTACAAGAAATACTCCTGAGGCAGGTAGATACACACAAGGTCAAAATTAAAGGTTGGAGTAAGACATATTGGGCCTCAACTGAGAGAAATAAGACAGGAATTTCAATCATGATATCTGACAAAGCCAAAGCAAAAATAGACTTGATTAAAAGGGATAGGGAAGGTAAATACATCCTGATAAAAGGGAGTATAGACAATGAGGAAATATCACTAATCAACATGTATGCACCAAATGGTATAGCACCCAAATTTCTAATGGAGAAACTAGGAGAATTGAAGGAGTATTGCAAAGATAGTAAAACTATACTAGTGGGAGACCTGAACCAACCACTATCAAATTTAGATAAATCAAATCAAAAAATAAATAAGAAAGAGGTAAAAGAGGTGAATGAAATCATAGAAAAATTAGAATTAATAGAGAAAAATAGGGACAAAAAAGGAATACACTTTCTTTTCAGCAGCACATGGCACATTCACAAAGATTGACCACATATTAGGTCATAAAAATATGGCATACAAATACAGAAAAGCAGAAATAATAAATGCAGCCTTTTCAGATCATAAGGCAATAAAAATAATGATCAATAAGGGCACATTGAGAGTCAAATCAAAAATAAATTGGAAATTAAATATGATTCTCCAAAATCAGTTAGTTAGAGAAAAAATTATAGAAATAATAATTTCAGTGAAGAAGATGACAATGGTGAGACATCCTTTCAAACCTTATGGGATGCAGCCAAAGTAGTACTCAGGGGAAAATTTATATCCTTGAGTTCATATATTAACAAATTAGGGAGGGCAGAGATCAATGAATTGGACATGCAAATCAAAAAACTTGAAAGCGAACAAATTAAAAAACCACAGAAGAAAACCAAATTAGAGTTCCTAAAAATTAAGGGAAAAATTAATAAATCAAAAGTGATAGAAATATTGAACTAATAAATAATACTAGAAGCTGGTATTTTGAATAAACAAACAAAATAGACAAAGTACTGGTCAATATAATTTAAAAAAGGAAAGAAGAAAAGCAAATTAACAGTATCATAGATGAAAAGGGGGACCTCACCTCCAATGAAGAGAAAATTAAGATAATCATTAAAAACTATTTTGCCTAATTATATGGCAATAAATATGCCAATCTAGGCAATATGGATGAATATTTACAAAAATATAAATTGCCTAGACTAACAAAAGAAGAAATAGAATTCTTAAATAATCCCATATCAGAAAAAAAAATTGCACAGGTTATCAAAGAACTCCCTAAGAAAAAATCCCCAGGGCCTGATGGATTCACAAGTGAATTCTATCAAACATTCAAAGAACAACTAATCCCAATACTATACAAACTATTTGACATAATAAGCAAAGAGGGAGTTCTACCAAATTCCTTTTATGACGCAAATATGGTACTGATTCCAAAGCCAGGCAAGTCAAAAGCAGAGAAAGAAAACTACAGACCAATCTCCCTCATGAACATAGATGCAAAAATCTTAAATAGGATA
This sequence comes from Monodelphis domestica, assembly GCF_027887165.1. Classification (NCBI taxonomy): domain Eukaryota; kingdom Metazoa; phylum Chordata; class Mammalia; order Didelphimorphia; family Didelphidae; genus Monodelphis; species Monodelphis domestica. The sequence continues at coordinate 349,674,189 of NC_077229.1, read as the reverse complement.
CTAGCAAAAACACTCCAGCAAGTGATCACAAGGGTTATTCACTATGACAGGGTAGAATTCATACCAGGAATGCAAAGATGGTTCAATATTAGGAAAACCATCCATATAATCAACCATATCAACATGCAAACCAACAAAAATTACATGATTATCTCAATAGATGCAGAAAAAGCCTTTGACAAAATACAACACCCATTCCTATTGAAAACAATAGAAAGCCCAGAAATAGAAGGGCCTTTCCTAAAAATCATAAACAGTATATAGCTGAAACCATCAGCAAACATCATCTGCAATGGGGATAAACTCTTAAGTCTTCCCAATAAGATCAGGAGAAAAACAAGGATGCCCATTATCACCTTTATTAATTAACATTGTACTAGAAACACTAGCAGTAGCAATTAGAGAAGAAAAAGAAATTGAAGTTATTAAAATTGGCAATGAGGAGACCAAGCTATCACTCTTTGCAGATGATATGATGGTCTACTTAATGAATCCTAGAGAATCAACTAAAAAGCTAGTGGAAATAATCAACAACTTTAGCAAAATAGCAGGATGCAAAATAAACCCACATAAGTCATCAGCATTTCTATATATCTCCAACACATCACAGCAGCAGGAATTAGAAAGAGAAATCCCTTTCAAAATCACCTTAGACATTATAAAATACGTAGGAATCTATCTGCTGAGACAAACACAGGAATTATATGAACACAACTACAAAACACTTTCCAAACAACTAAAACTACATCTGAATAATTGGAAAAACATTAACTGTTCATGCGTAGGATGAGCTAACATAATAAAAATGACCATCCTGATTGCCAGGAGGTGGAGTCAAGATGCCGGCCTAGAAGGAGCAGAAGTTCATACCTCTGAAAACCCTTCCTTACCAGATCACAAACTGAATGCTCCCAGGGGACTGAAAAACAAACGTAACAACAAGACAGAACCAAGGAACCCTCCTGCTGGACCTAATTCAAAAGGTAGGCCCCCCAAAAAGCCAGAATACGAGAGCATTTGGGTTTAAGGGGAAGACAGAAGGAAGATCCCATGACCCATCCCTCCTCCCACCTAGAGCACTGAGATTCCAGCAGCAGATGGAACTTCTGGGTAGGCAAAGGTGCTGGTCTGAAGGGAAAAGCTTGAGGGCAGGACTATCCAAGTTCAGAGCATCCAAATGAGATGGCGGGGAAGAAGCTAGAGAGGGAGCATAGACCTGGCACCCTGGCCAGAGCTTTGGAGATCCTCCATATTTGCTCAAGCCGTCCAGGAATTTTAGGACTCAGAGCAAACCCAGCCCAACTAAGCTGAACTTAATCCCATCAAAAGTTTCCAGAACTCAAGGAAGCCCAGGCTCCCCACCCATTCTCATTGACTGCTGGACTTTAAGCTAATGAAAAGCCTCCAGAGTACAGGGAAGCTCAAACCCCCAACAACACTCCCCCAGTGACTACACCAAGAGATCTTCTGTTAAAGCTCCAAGAGGGTAGACTGATAGAACCCCCCCCCCAAAAGAAAGAAAATGAGAGGAACAAGAGCACAGACAAATACAGGGAGTAAAGAAGGGGTGAATTTGAGCAAACAACAGGAAAAGAAGAAAGAAACTACAATAGACAGCTTCTACTCAGCAAATTGAACAGAGGGGGAGAGATAAGCAAACGATAAACCAGAAATCCCAGTGAATTTGATACAGGCTGTGGAAGAACTCAAAACACAATTATGAGAGGCTGAAGACAATTGGGAAAAGAACTTAAAAATTAAGATAAGTCATCCGGAAACAGAGGCACTTGAACTAAAATGAGAAAATAGTGTCTTGAAATCCAAAATCAACCACCTGGAAAATGAGGCAAAGGAGATGAAAGATGAGGTAAAGGAAATGAAAGACAAGGTAAAGAGGATGAAAGATGGTCTTCAAAGAAAATCAGACCAGAAGGAAAAGGATGACCAAAAAGCCAGAGATGAAATCCAATCTTTAAGAACCAGAATACAACAACTGGAATTAAGTGACCTCACAAGGAAGCAGGACACTATAAAACAAAACAAAAAGTGAAAAAAATGAGGAAAATGTGAAGCATCTCATTCACAAAACAGACGATTTAGAAAATCGTTCAAGAAGAGACAATTTAAGAATCATTGGACTACCAGAAGACCACGACAAAAGAAAAAGCCTGGACATAATACTAGAGGAAATTATTCAGGATAACTGTCCCAATATCCTAGAACAAGAGGGGAAAGTGGAGATTGAAAAAATCCACAGATCACCCCCTGTATTTAATCCCCAACTGACAACACCAAGAAATGTTGTAACCAAATTCAAAAACTATCAGATCAAAGAAAAGATATTACAAGCTGCCAAAAAGAAGCCATTCAGATACCATGAAAACATGGTGAGGTTAACACAGGATCTGGCTGCATCCATACTGAAGGACCAAAAGGCATGGAATACAATATTCCAGAAAGCAAGGGAATTAGGTCTACAACCAAGAATAAAATACCCATCAAAACTGACTATATTCTTACAGGGGAAAGTATGGTCAATCAACACAACAGAAGAATTCCAAGCATTCATAAATAAAAGACCAGACCTGAACAGAAAATTTGATGTCCAAGCACAGAACTCAAGAGAATCATCAAAAGGTAATTTAAAAGGGGGGGAAAACAAAACAAAACAAAACAACTACAAAAATTTTTTAAGAGACTCAGTAAGTTAAAATGATATGTATCCCTATAAGAAAAGAGGTCATTGGTAACTAAAAAACTGTTGCTATCACCTGGGCAGCTAGAAGAATTACTTAGAGGGAACAGTGACAAACTGTATACGATGAAAGGACAAGACATAAATAGTTATATAGATATATTCATTCATAAATACATATACATATGTGTTTGTGTGTGTATATATATATGTATATATATATATATATGACCAAAGCTAAAAACAAAAAAAAAAGAGGTTAATACTAAAAGAAATGGGAAAAGAAACAAATGGGGGTAAATTTATATGTCACAACGAAGCTCATAGTGGGAGGGGGGAGAACATCAATACACTGGAAGGGTAAAGAGGTTGGAGATAGGAAATACTCAACTCTTACGTACTTTGAAACTGACCCAAAGAGGGAAGAACAATCCAATCCATTGGGGAAGAGAATCGATTTGTGCCCTACAGGGGAATAGAAGGGTAAAAAGCAGACTAGAGGGGAGGGAAGCAGTACAAGGGAGGGAGATGGGGGGGGATTTTTAAAAGACTACAAGGGAAAATAAGGGAAGGAATAAAAAGGAAGGGGGGTAGAAAGGGAAGTAAAATAAGGTGGGGAGGGGAACTAGGGGGACTGACTATAAACAAACATTGGTGTAGAAGGAAACAGTGAATGAAGAAAATGCAGGACCAGGAGTAGAAATCAAAATGCTGGGAAATACACAGCTAGTAATCATAACTCTGAATGTGAATGGAATGAACTTACCCATAAAATGCAAGTGAATAGCAGAGTGGATTAGAATCTAAAACCCTACCATATGCTGTCTGCAAGAAAAACACATGAGGAAGGTAGATACACATAGGTTGAAAGTAAGAGGATGGAGCCAAATCTATTGGGCATCAACTGATAAAAAGAAGGCAGGCGTAGCAATCATGATATCGGACAAATCCAAAGTAAAAATAAATCTTGTTAAAAGACATAGGGAAGGTAATTACATCCTGATAAAAGGCAGTATAGACAATGAGGAAATATCTGTACTCAATATGTATGCACCAAATGGCAAAGCATCCAAATTTCTAAAGGAGAAACTAGAGGAGCTCAAGGATGAAAAAGATAGAAAAACTATACTAGTGGGAGATGTGAACCTTCCCCTATCTGAACTAGATAAATCAGATCAAAAAATAAATAAGAAAAAGGTGAGAGAAGCAAATGAAATCTTAGAAAAATTAGATTTAGTAGACATATGGAGAAAAATAAATAGGGACAAAAAGGAATACACCTTCTTTTCAGCAGCACATGGTACATTCACAAAAATTGACCATGTATTAGGGCACAAAATCATTGCAAACAAGTGCAAAAGGGCAGAAATAATAAATGCAACCTTCTCAAACCACAATGCAATAAAAATAATAATTAGTAAGGGTACATGGAGAGATAAATCAAAAATTAATTGGAAATTAAACAATATGATTCTCCAAAACTGGCTAGTTAAAGAACAAATCTTAGAAACAATTAATAACTTCATTGAAGAAAATGACAATGGTGAGACATCCTTTCAAAACGTATGGGATGCAGTCAAAGCAGTACTCAGGGGGAAATTTATATCCTTGAGTTCATATATAAACAAATTAACAAGGGCAGAGGTCAATGAATTGGGCATGCAAATTAAAAAACAAGAAAGTGAACAAATTAAAAATCCTCAGATGAAGACTAAATTAGAAATCCTAAAAATCAAAGGAGAAATTAATAAAATTGAAAGTCAAAGAACTATTGATTTAATAAATAAGACTAGAAGCTGGTACTTTGAAAAAAACAAATAAAATAGACAAAGTACTAGTCAGTCTAATTTAAAAAAGTAAAGAAAAAAGCCAAATTGACATGATCCAAGATGAAAAGGGAGACCTCACCTCTAATGAAGAGGAAATCAAGGCAATCATTAAAAACTACTATGCCAATTATATGGCAACAAATATGGCAATCTAAGTGATATGGATGAATACTTACAAAAATATAAATTGCCTAGACTAAAAGAAGGAGAAATAAATTACCTAAACACCCCCATATCAGAAAAAGAAATTGAACAAGCCATCAAAGAACTCCCTAAGAAAAAATCCCCAGGTCCAGACGGATTCACAAATGAATTCTATCAAATATTCAAAGAACAGTTAACCCCAATATTATACAAACTATTTGACAGAATAAGCCAAGAAGGGGTTCTACCAAAATCTTTTTACGACACAAACATGGTACTGATCCCAAAGCCAGGCAGGTTAAAAACAGAGAAAGAAAACTATAGGCCAATCTCCCTAATGAATATAGATGCAAAATTCTTAAATAGGATACTAGCAAAAAGACTCCATCAAGTCATTACAAGGGTTATTCACTATGATCAGGTAGGATTCATACCAGGAATGCAAGGATGGTTCAATATTAGGAAAACCATCCACATAATTGACCATATAAACAAGCAAACCGACAAAAATCACATGATTATCTCAATAGATGCAGAAAATGCCTTTGACAAAATACAACACCCATTCCTATTGAAAACACTAGAAAGTATAGGAATAGAAGGGCCTTTCCTAAAAATAATAAACAGTATATACCTAAAACCATCAGCAAACATCATCTGCAATGGGGATAAACTAGAAGCCTTCCCAATAAAATCAGGAGTCAAGCAAGGATGCTCATTATCACCTTTATTATTTAATATTGTACAAGAAACACTAGCAGTAGCAATTAGATAAGAAAGAGAAATTGAAGGTATTAAAATTGGCAATGAGGAGACCAAACTGTCACTCTTTGTGGATGATATGATGATTTACATAAAGAATCCTAGGTAATCAACCAAAAAGCTAATCAAAATAACCAACAACTTTAGCAAAGTTGCAGGATACAAAATAAACCCGCATAAGTCATCAGCATATCTATATATCTCAAACCCAGTTCAGCAGCAAAAATTAGAAAGAGAAATTCCATTTAAAGTCACCTGATACAATATAAAATACTTAGGAATCTATCTGCTGAGACAAACACAGGAACTATGTGAACACAACTACAAAACACTCTCCACACAATTAAAACTAGATCTAAACAATTGGAAAAACATTGATTGCTCATGGGTGGGATGAGCTAACATAATAAAAATGACCATCCTATCCAAATTAATCTACTTATTTAGTGCCATACCCATTGAACTACCAAAAAACTTTTTTACTGAATTAGAGAAAACCATAACAAAGTTCATTTGGAAGAACAAAGGATGAAGGATATCCAGGGAAATAATGGAAAAAAAAATACAAAGGAAGGTAGCCTTGCAGTCCCAGATCTCAAACTATACTATAAAGCACTGGTCATCAAAACAATTTGGTACTGGCTAAGAGACAGAAAGGAGGATCAGTGGAATAGACTTGGGGTAAATGACCTCAGCAAGACAGTCTATGACAAACCCAAAGACCCCAGCTTTTGGGACAAAAATCCACTATTTGATAAAAACTGCTGGGAAAATTGGAAGACAGTGTTGGAGAGATTAGGTTTGGATCAACACATCACACCCTACACCAAGATAAACTCAGAATCGGTGAATGACTCAAATATAAAGAAGGAAACTATAAGTAAATTAGGTGAACACAGAATAGTATACATGTCAAACCATTGGGAAGGGAAAGATTTTAAAACCAAGCAAGATTTAGAAAGAGTTACAAAATGCAAAATAAATAATTTTGATTACATCAAATTAAAAAGGTTTTGTACAAACAAAACCAATATAACTAAAATCAGAAGGAAAGCAACAAATTGGGAAACAATCTTCATAACAAAAACCTCTGACAAAGGTCTAATTACTCAAATTTATAAAGAGCTAGACCAGTTGTACAAAAAATCAATCCATTCTCCAACTGAAAAATGGGCAAGGGACATGAATAGGCAATTTTCAGTTAAAGAAATCAGAACCATTAATAAGCACATGAAAAAGTGTTCTAAATCTCTTTTAATCAGAGAGATGCAAATCAAAACAACTCTAAGGTACCACCTCACACCTAGAACATTAGCTAACATGACAGCAAAGGAAAATAATTAATGCTGGAGGGGATGTTGAGTGGAGATATTAATTCATTGCTGGTGGAATTGTGAATTGATCCAACCATTCTGGAGGGCAATTTAGACTATGCCCAAAGGGTGATAAATGACTGTCTGCCTTTTGATCCAGCCATAGCACTGCTGCCTTTGTACCCCCAAAGAGATAATAAGAAAAAGACTTGTACAAAAATATTCATAGCTGCGCTACTTGTGGTAGCAAAATATTGGAAAATGAAGGGATGCCCTTCAATTGGGGAATGGCTGAACAAATTGTGGTATATGTTGGTGATGGAATACTATTCTGCCAAATGGAATAATAAAGTGGAGGAATTCCATGTGAACTGGAACAACCTCCAGGAAGTTATGCACAGTGAAAGGAGCAGAACCAGGAGAACATTGTACACAGAGACTAATGCACTGTGGTACAATCGAATGTAATGGACTCCTCCATTGGTGTTAATGCAGTGATACTGAACAACCCAGAGGGTTACAGGAGAAAAAAACACTATCCACATCCAGAGGAAAATCTGTGGGAGTAAAAACACTAAAGAAAAACAACTGCTTAATGGCATGGGTCGAAGGGGATATGATTAGGGATGTAGACTCTAAATGAACATCCTAGTGCAAATACCAACAACATGGAAAGGGGTTCTGATCAAGAACACATGCGTTACCCAGTGAAACTGTGCATCGGCTATGGGAGGGGTGAGGAGAAGGAAGGAGGAATATAAAATTATTTTTGTAACCAAGGAATAATGTTTGAAATTGAAAAAAATAAATTAATTTAATTTAATTTTTTTTAAAAGAAAATTAGAAGATAATAGCTAGCTAGAAACTGGAAAGCAGTCTGGCAAAAACCAGATAGAGACCAATATTTTATATCATTTACCAACATAAGATCAAAATGAATACATGACCTAGACATTAAAGGGGAGCTATTATAAGCAAATTAGAAGAATAGGGATTTATGGATAGGAGAATTATGAATAAAAAAGACATAGAAAGCCTTATGAGATGAAACATGGATAAGTTCTAATACATTAAATTTAAAAGGGGTTGTACAAATAAAATGAAAGTAGCCAAGATTAGGAGGAAAGCAGTAAATTGAGGGGTGGGGAGAATTTTATAGATAGTTTCTCTTATAGAGAACCCATAGCTGCTTGAGATGCAAAAAAAAAAAAAAAATTAGGGAGAACCTGGGAACTTTCTCAATCCAGATCTTATGGCATGTTTTTATACCCTAAATAGCAGCCAGTCAGAAAAGAGAAATATTCAGGAGACTCACTTAGTGCCTTTTGAATGCAGCCCAGTTCTATCCCCTCAGCCAAACTATAGTCTGTCTCTCCACCATTTGGGGAGCACACCAGAATATATATGCTCCAAACCAGGGGGTATGGATTTGGGAGAGGAGCACTTCTTACACATTGATTATACAACAGTAAGCCTGTTTGAAAGCTTTTGGTAATTGTATTTACTCTGCTTATAATATACATAGCACTCCTCTAACATGTCAATATAATAATACTATCAAAAAAAAAAGAAAAAAGGCTCTCCTTCTTTCATAAACCCATCACCAAACTCTTATCTTCTTCAAGACAAACATCATAGCAAGTCTGTAAGGTTTCTTGAGAGTTGTGACACCTGCCTTTTGGTTTGGAGAAAGACAAGATCTTGGCAAACAAGGAATAAGTAAAAGTTTCCCTGTCCTGTGGAGAATGTGAAGGTCTACTTGAAAGAGCTCACATTGGAAAGGAATGAGAAATAAGAATTATTAGGGCAGAATTAGTTTATCACAGGCATCAACAATCAAGCAAAGAATTTTGTGCTATGTGATAGATATAAGGTTATAGAACAATTGTATAGTATAATGAAGATAGTATTCTAACATGTTTATTATATCAATACCAATATCAATTATATCAGTAATTATATCATTATATCTAATGATAGATAGTATATGTGATTTTTTGAGGAAATAGACCAAGACTCCACAGGGTCAGAATATAATAGTTTGACACCTAGCCTAAAAGAGAAAACACATAATTTGATTTTTCAGTAAATATTTATTAAACTGGAAAGACTTCTCCAAGAGTTGACTCAAGTTGAAGATTGAAGGAAAGGATTCTAAGAGATGGAGGTAAAGAGGAAGTACTTTTCAGGCATGGGGATAGCTTGTTCAAAAGCATGAAGGTGGGAAATGTACCTGAATTTCAGGGATACTAAGCAAACCTATTTAGCTGGAACATAGAGGTCATGAAGGAGAGTGATATGAATTAGAATTAGTGAATTAAATATATCAGTGTTATACTGGACAGACAGGCATGGAGAGAAATAAAAGGCAAGATCAGTTAGGAGACTGTTGTAATCATCCAAGTATAAGCTGCTTTAGGGGAGAAAACTCCTTGCCTTATTATAAGCATGGGTCCAAGTACTTTCATTGTTTAGCAAGGAGTTTTCTCCCCTAAAGAGTCTTAAGTACGGGTGGAATAGAGGTCCTCCCATTTCTGATCCTGGCGAGTTCTCACATCAAAATGGGGAATGTTTCCCAGTAGGGAATTTGTTCCAATGGAGGATTCCTCAATGTGGAAATTTTTAACATTCACAAGTCTGAGAAATTTCAAGATTTACAATCCCCCCGTGATGATCATTGGGAGACTAGTCTCCCCATTGATCATTTAACATAATCAATTTGTAATCCTAAATGCACTTCTAACTATAGATATACACGATATTCAAATTTCTAAGAGGAATTAGAATAGTGAGGGAGGAAATAGAAAAGAAAAGAAAGCAAAACCAATGTTTTGCTAGGCGCATTGTCAGAAAGCCAAATTAGGGGCAGTCCCTTTTGGCATAAATGTGTACATTTACAATAAATGTTCAATCAAAGTTCAGTTCAATCAATCATATCCAAAGTTCAATCTTGATCTTCTTGATGAAGTGTAGGTTTTCCGGCATCTTTCTGCAACAGTTCATTCTCTGGATATAAAAGTTTCAAGCTTCCTTCTTGAAGATCTTTTCTCGAACAAAATCAAAATCTTGAATTTTTATAAAAGCACAATCTTAAACAAAAAATCAAAAATTCTTAGATTTTAAATTAAAATACAAAGACCAAGTCCTTTGGAGAAGAATTTAGTTTGTTATAGGGAAAGGTCATATTAGACCTTTTATTCTGTTTTGAGTTGATTTTATTTATTTTTTCCCCTCTAACAACTTCTACTGAGATCTATGAAAAGTGCCTTTCTAGAACCAAGTAGAAACAAAACTCTCCTTCCAGGAACCATTACAATCCCAATTCTTTTTCAAAGCATATATTCAGGCAGTTCAATTTCTACACAGGGAGAGTTCATGAAGGAAATTTCCCCATCTACTTGCTTTGCCTAGAGATGTAAAATCTGGGGCCAACGGGCTACACATGGCTCACAACATTTCCCAGAGGTAACAGAACCAAGTGAAAATATAAATGGGAAATATTTAATAAAATATATAATTTTACATTTTAGAACTAAAAAGCATAAATTTTCCTTTTAATACAGTTTTTGATTATAAAATGAATAACTTATTACTGTTTACTAATTCTTGTGTTAGCTTTGATTAGAGTGATGATGAGTGATTGTAAATGAATAATTTCCTCTCTCAAATATCTAGCTGTTAGTGATAATTTTAGAGAAAGAAGGGATACAGGTGGGAAATAGGAAGTGAAGAGGTGATTTGCACCATAATTTTGTGGCCTCCAGGTAGGACGTTCAAAATGGCATGGAGGAGGCAGGAATGATTATAGACAAATATATATTATAAAAGAACTTTGTGATATTTTTAGTACTTAAAGGGCTATTAGTAAAAAATAGAAATATTCTTTGAATTGTAGTAATTACTATGGTGGTATATAATATATATTCCTTTGACTAAGTGCCTTGTACTCAACACTTAGTCAATGACATTATCCATTTCTGTGGTTAGGTCCTGATCCTCCTGTGCAGTACTGAAATTCATTAGGAATCACTTTTAAGAAGGTTTCATTTATAATGGCCTAAGTACCATGTTAGTGACAGAGCAATCTAATGGAGTTCGTATGGAAACTAAGCAGATAAGAAACTTGTTACTTAGAAAATAAGAGAAGCCAAAACCTTGGGGAGGGCCAGGGGGAACAGTGCTTCCTCTTTTCAGACTGCCATTCTTATAATATGTTCTGTTTCTCTTGGACTGTTTGGAAGTACCTACTATATTTTGAAATCCATTCCCTATTGGTCACTCAATGGAGAAGGCTTCATGCCAACTATACAAGTTAATTCTAGAGGAAAAACTTCTTTTAGGAATAGTTCTAGCAGTTGTTTCTAGCAGTTGACCTATAGTTTTGATCCATGTACCAGTGTAATTCATTCTCTGTTAAATAATATACAGAAAATAATGCTTTGTTACTCTCGTATTCAATGAGTTTTTGCTATGGGTAAAAGAAAGTAAAAGAAAGAAGATTCTTTACTGCAACTTATGTAAGGTAAGACTTTCTGTAACTGATCTGTTGGGTGGCTAAGTGGCACAATGGATAGAGTTCCAGGCCTGAAGTCAGAAGGACATCTTCCTGAGCTCAAATCTGGCCTCAGTTATTTATCAGCATTGTGACCCTGCACAAGTCAGTTAACCCTGTCTGCCTCTGTTTCCTCATCTGTAAAATAAACTGGAGAAGGACATGGCAATATCTCCAATATCTTTGCCAAGAAAACTAAATGTGGTCACAAAGTCAGATAATGACTTAAAACAACTGAATGGCATGTGTATTGGAGGCTCAATTACTAGGATATTTAAGGTAAAGAGAAAAGCTTAGAATAATGACTCTAAAAAATAAGGTCAAGGATAGACTGAATTCTCAATTCTCCTCCCCCACCCACTTCCTGCTTCCTTCTGTTGATCCTAATGGTTACTCAGAGATGGGAAATTATAGCAGCTTTCAATAGACAAATTTCACTTCAAAATACTGGAAAAAGATTCATTTTAAATGAAGAAAGGGTAGGGAGTGGGGAATAAGGGTAGAGGGAATTTGGGGTTTCCCTAATCTATTATAAATTCAATATCAAGAAAGTAGAGTTGAATTGTCTTTAAGGGAATGTTGTTAATAATTTGAAAAGATCTTTAGAGCAAAGCCCAAGGCTTCAAGTTGAAGCCAATAACCAGAAACTACAGAGGAAATCTCTCTGTCAGCTTTCTTCCTCAGAGTCTCAAGGAAGAAGGAGAGAAAAATCAGTTTGTGTGACAGCTTATTCAAACTGCCTTCTCCCTGGCCACATTCTTCTCTGGAATTTTCTGATTGACAGATCTACAAAGTTCCATGGCTTGCACTTGCTTGCAAGTCTTTCTGTAGTAGTAATCAGTTTTTTCACACATGTGAGGAAATTATAAGTATACATAGAGATAGAAAGATAAAATGTTAAAAAATTTTATTAACAGAATTTATTTCCAGAAATCTTAGCCCCTCCTTCCCCTCTATACAACATCTGCCAAAAAAAAATTATATATAGATTATGTCACTAGTGTTTCCACTTCTCACTTTATTCTCTGGAGAAGAATATTCATAAGTTCTTATTAAAATATTAAATTGGTAGCTGTAAATACTGTTCTCTTGGTTCTACTTCCATTCGTCATTATCTCATATAGTTCTTTCTAAGTTTTTTTAGATTAATCTCCTCATAATTTCTTCATGTACCATAATTTAGAAATGTAAGATTACAAATTATTTGGTTTTAAAATTATTTCATTTTTATTTTATAAGAAAGTGAATCAATCATCTTAACATCAATGAGAAATAAGAAAAGATCCATAGAAAAAGAACGTGGAATTTTTCTGATAAGAAAATATGCATTACTAAGACCTTTTTTTTTTCCCTTTTACTATGGAACTAGCACTATGTATTAGAACTATGAAAGCTAGGTTATTTTCTGAAGTAAAGAAATGATTTCATGTTTAATAATTCATTTAAGATACTTTAAAATTCACATAAAATACACTGTTCTAAGTATGATTAATATTTAACTTAAATAACAAAAGATCAGTTTTAAATCCCTATAAAAAACAACCCTAAGTATTTTCAAAAATTCACAAAGAGAGTAAATATAATCAAAATGAGTTATTTTAGAATCTCATAATTTTTGTGGAGGTGTATCTGATAAAGCTGCTACTCTTCTTTTTCCTGAAAAAGTAAAAAAAAAAATAGAGTATTTCATTATTACAAAATACTTTTGTGGAAAGTATTAACAAAATTGCTACTGACATAAGTGAAAAACAAAACAAAATTGGAAAATTTTCTGAATTTTTCAATTGTAATTGATGAATTAATAGACTGACTCAAATGTCTATTTAACATGTGACATTTTACTGGGAACAAAAAATTGTTTGATATTCTTCCTCTTAATGAGATTATAATAGGTAAAAATATTGTTAAGGAAGTATATAGACTTTTCAAAAAGTATAATCTTCCAATAGCAAAAATAGTGTGTATAACTGCATTCAGTTCAGCATCAATTTCAGGGATAAACAAATAGATTTGTATCTAAATGATTGACTGAGCAGAATAAAATTGCTGATCATATTCATTACATTATATACCAGTCAGTATTGTGCTCAGATATAGTAAAAATGGAGCATGTGCTGAATTTTGTTTAGAAAACTTAATTTTTTATTTATTTATTTTTCTATTTAAAACTCTTAATTTTATTTCTTGTCATTCACCACCATAGAAAGGAAATTGGAGTGAATAAAGACAAAGTGTGCCTTATCTTTCTTTTATCAAAGTATTATCAAGATCTTTATCACAAATCTCCTTTTTGAATATATAGATTGGCAAACATGCATGGGAAGTGAACAATTCAATGTCCATTCATCCATCCATCCATCCATCCATTGGATAAGCTCCTTGAGGGCAGGAGCTATTTTATATTTTTGCATTTCTTTGAAGTTGCCTGTGCTTTGCACAGTGCCTAACACATAGAAAGTGTTTATGACTTAATGACTGATTGATTCCACTAGTATTTAGTATAATCATCTTATGTTTCCTGTAGACAGCGCACAATTCCATTGGGTTTTACATGTGTCCTTGATCAAAACCTATTTCCATGTTGTTGATATTTGCACTAGGGTGATCATTTAGAGTCTACATGCCCAGTCATATCCCCCTCAACCCATGTAATCAAGTAGTTGTTTTTCTTCTGTATTAATTTTTTTAAACAGTGAATTTTATGTGTTCTTAAGTATTGAACTGACAGTTTTATTCATTAATATTGGAATTTGAAATTGAAGCTGGAAGATCTACTTTATTATGTAAAAGTTTGGTGGCTTTCCTGTTAAAAAGCTTTAAAGAGATTTTGGCAATTTCCACAAAATCAAAAAAAAAATTATTTAATAAATGAAAAGAGAACACCAGAAAAATTTAATAAGAACTGATTTAAGATTTCAGATTACAATGTAGATATAACAGGACATTTAAATGAAATAAATTTAAAACTTCAGGATCAAAATAAGGTTGTAACATTTGTGTTCAACTACATTAAATCTTTTAAGATAAAATTTGATTTGGGAAAAGGCAACTAAAAATTGTGATTTGACTCATTTTCCTGCATTTAAAAATTATCAAGAATCATTTGGTTCTTATCATTTCAGCAAGTATGACCTGTGTTGAGATTTCATCCCCTCCCCCTCTGGACTTGCTGACCAATGTCCATCAACATTCTTCACATGCCAGAGTTGCATCCATGAATGTCAATAAAAGAGAGTGGGTGAGGCCCACTTGGACTTTTTGGCATGGACACTTGGCTGGAACAGACAGGTGAGGGAGAGAGGGATTCTTGGGAATATGCTGCATGTGGCCAGAACTTAGAGTATGGAAAAGATTTTAAATCTATACTCATCTACCTTTTCTATCTCATGTGATTATTGTAAAAAAAAAATTTTTAAATGGCATGCTACACAAAATATAGATAGAAAAACTGTTCAATATAGGTTCAAAATTTTTTGGATACTTTTGATAGAGGTAATCAAAAGTATCCTCAGTGATGAAGTAAAGCTCAAAGGTGAACTTCCCTTCAGGGCCAGGTGAAAGGACGCTAAAAGACTTATTATAAAAATAAAGTATTTATTGAAATATATAAGGATAAATAAAGGATTTCTAATTCTAAGGGATTCTAAATCCACCCAAATAAACTCCCTGTTTCCACAAGGAACTGCTTCTCCTGTGTTTCACAGGTTACACTAATTCTCCCTGATCTGACTAATCAAAATTTATATTATCTAAATAAAACTACCACTATTATTCTTATACTTCTTAATTTTTTAGCAGAGCTGCCCATCTGCTTTCATATGTGGGACACACCTCGGCTGAGACACAAAAGTGTCTGTTTTTCTTTTTTGAGCCTGCCAGGATTGGTAAGGACCCTCCTCCCACGTGATGTCCCCCTTCCCTCATTTCTTTTAGCATGGAAGAAGCTAAGCTGCTCCAAAAATCCAAATGGGAACTCCTAATTCTTCCCAGCCCCTGACAGCCTATACTTTTCCCCGGTTTGCAAAATCTGTGGGGAAGCTGACACAGAGTCCTAGTTCTTGCTTTGCTTAACCCAGTATAGTGTAGTGCATGGAGTAGCCCCCCTAAAAATGGACAGTAGACTAATCTTGGGGGTACTTCTAGGCTGTGGGGGATTCAAATGGGGAGACCCTAAGACTCAGCCCCCCACAACTTTGGAACCTGACTGTGAGGGGCTGGAGCAGAGTGACTGAGGCGTTGGGAACTCCTGTTACCAGTAGTTTGAGAGCCAGACCTAGAGATGGGAGATCTAGGGTTGAAAATCCCACTGACAGATAGGAGTTCCCTCCCAAGCTCCCTCAGCTTTGAAAACACATGGCCACTGGCTTTACCTCTGAGGGAGGGGAAAGGACTGGACTTTTACAAGGGAACTTTTTCTTTTGTTATTTTTTCTCCCTTCCCCCATTGAACATTTCTTCCTTCTTTATCTCACTCTTGTCTACCCTCTAGTGTCTTACCCTCTACATGCAATTATAGTGCCACCCTCAAGCAAGAAAAACTGCAGTAAACTTAAAAGAAAATACCATTCCTACTACTACTATTACTAGTAATTTAAATAAACAACATTTAATTGAATACATTTAAATAAAAGAATTATTAATTATTAAATATTAATGATACTGCATTAAATTAAAACCAGTTTTATAAAATTAAACAAAGCCAAAAATAAATCTAAGTAAATGCAATATTAATAAATAATTTCATAATGCAGTATTATTAATAGTATCAATAACAATAATTATTAATTATCAATAACTATTATTAGTCACTAACAATTCTTATTAATTATTAGTAATTGTTGTTAATAATGTTTATTTATTATCATTGGCTATTATTAAGTATTAATAATAACAATAATAATTATAATAAATACATATTAATTATTGGTACTATTGCTGTGCAACAATTACTTAGTTCCTTATATTAGCTTATTATTTAATTCCACTCTCATTGCCTTCCACAATAACATTGAAGAAATTTGGGTCTCCATTTTTTTCTTGTTTTAGGAACCTTTCATTGTATAAATTGACTATTCAACAATTCTCAGATTAGCTAAAATAGGCAGATTAAGACAGACAGACTAGACACTATGGGAAATACTGCAATACATCTAGGGAAATCAGGAAATATTCCTCCAGATTCACCCCTGCATAAACTCTTTAGTTCTTGAGGTGATCCTAATCTTCCTAAACAGAATTGGATGACAAAAAAGGAAGCTAAAAATTTTTTCAAAACCTGGATGGACATATCTTATACATGGCCAAAATATGGATCCTTTGACTTCAAGATCTTAAAAGATTTGAAGTTAACCATTAAAAACAAAGGTTCCAAAGATTATAAATACTGGCTCTTATGGGCATATCATGTTGATAAATTAACCATCCCCTCCAGTGAGTAAAAGTTTTTCTTTGGAACCAGACCATTCTGGCTCAACTCTTTCAGTTCCTCCTCCTGAACCCTTAATTATATCTAGAAAGAAACACTCCCTATCATCCCACTTGGACTATGAGGAAGTCTCTCCTCATTCTAACCCAAACCAGGACTTGAATCCTTTGTCTCCTCTCCCTATCAGACCTCACTCATACCCCACCCCTCCCATCTCCTTTCCTCTCAACCTACCTCTCTACCCTCACTTACCATATAACTCTCAATATCACTACCTGTACCCTCAAGAGTTTCCTCCTCATTACCCAGTTCCCATCCATCTTCCCTATCCCTATGAACCATTGGTATTCTTATTCTCTTATCCATCCTTTTCCCTACCCTCCTTCCCCTGACTGATCCCACCCACCTTACTATCACTCCTTATCTCGACCTCACCCATTCTATTATATATCTCCTCCTCTCCTCTCCAGTCCCACCCCTGCTCCTATCCTCCCCATCCCCAGCCCCATCCCCATCCTCTCCACCCTGCCCCCACCCCCAATATTTTTGCCCTGTTTTCTCACCCCTGACTATCCCCTCCCTCTCCATTCACTCACTCCCACCTTCCCCTACTAACTTCAATATAACCCACTCCAGTGAAATCCAGAAAATAAACCAAGCAACAGTTACCCTTGGTGATTCAACTCGATTCAAATAAAGGCATTTTTCCCTCTCAGAGATGTTCCTACTTATAATAAACTTGGAGATTTAGTAAACACTAGACATCATACACCTTTCTCCCCATAGGACATTGAGAGATCCAAAAAAAAAAAACTTCCTTCTTTTGAAAACGAGCCCATACTGCTCATAAATAAGGTTGAAAAAGTATTTTCCACACATATAATCCCATGTGGATTAATGTGAAAGATTTGCTCCAGGCCTTGCTAATGGAAAGGGAAAGAAATAAAATTCTTTTGCTTGTTAATCAGGTCCAGGGAGAGGGAACAACTTGTTGGCCAACTGAAGATCCCAAATGGAACCCAAATTCAGAGCAAGATTACTTACAACTATGCCAGGCTAGAAATTCATTACTAAAAGCAATGAGGCTTGTTCTGATAGGCCTGGTACATGGACTAAATTTGAAAATCTGATGCAGGAAGATAATGAAAACCTCTCTCAGTTTTTGGATAGGCTTATTGAGCTGGGAGGTAGGTATATAGAACTGGATCTTCCCAGGGAAAGAGATATTAGACAAATCAGAATATAATTTGTGAAAAACAGTTGTAAGGTAGTTAAGAATTATTTTATGACTAGCTGTCCAAATTGGCCTAATATGGACCTCAAAGAATTGAAAAAAGTGGCAGTTCATGCTTTTGAGGGACATAAGGAAAAGGAGAAAGAGATCACTGATTTAACAGTAACATTAAGGAAGGAAATAAAGAAATTAACTGCTAAACAGGGAGAGAAGGATAAAAAGAACACTAATTTAATGGAGACATTAAGGAAGGAAAAAAAGAATTAACCAAAACATTTGGAAAAGCAAATCAGGGAGAGGTCATAGCTCCCTTACAAGAATCCACAAAATAATTACTAACATGTTATTTTTATGGAAAGGTTGGTCATGTAATCATGAATTGTAAGAAGAGAAATCAGGAAAATAGAAATCAAAATTTCAGGAATAATGATATTGATAGGAATTGCAATTCGAATGAGAAAAATTAAAACTCACACCCAAACATCTGTACTCAGTGTGGGAATCCCCTTCAGTATGGGGGACTCCAGATGTGTGGACAAAGGAATCTAGATGACATCTTGAAGACTATAAAAACTTCACAAAGAGTGAAATTAACAAACAAATATCTATCATTCATACTGAAAATTATATTATCACAAAAGCTTATACCTGATAAGTTGCCAAGTTTCTAGCAAACAATAATAAACTATTTTTGAATCTTCTTATAGTGATATATTCTATAATTATTTTTAATATATTTGATATTAAAACATAAAATCATGCCTCTTTTTATCTATAATTAGATCTTACCTTATTGGTATGCATGTATATATGTAATATAAATATATGTGTGTACATATAAATATTAAAAACAAATTGTTAAATTTATGTTTCTTTATTATATGTCATTTTATAATATGTGTTATACATATATGAGCTATCTGCTTTTAAAGTGTTGACATATTAATGAAAAAAGGAAATATATGAAAATATTATTTTCTAAATCAATATGCAGCCTATAGGAATCCTTATGCATGATTTGGTAGCCACCATTTCTGTTTGGATTTGACATTGCTGGATTAATTTACAGGAAGATGACCTTTGTTTGTAACTCATACCTGAAGGCATAGTCATGGACAGGCAGTGTGTTATAATGGAAAGATCATGAATTTGTACTCTGGAGCACCAGGGTTAGAAGCCTGGTTTTATCACTTATGATTTATGTACTATTGAGTAAGTCAATTTACCTCTGGTCCACAGATTCTTCCTTATAGAAAATCAAGATGTTAGTTATTCAGTTAGTCAGTCAGTAAACATTTGTTAAATACCTACTATGTGTTAAGCACTGTGCTAAGCATTGGTGATTCAAAGAAAGGCAAAAACAGTCTAGTCTCTTAAGGAGCTTATAGGGAGAGACAACTTCCAGACATCATATTCAAATATGATATATAGAAGATAAATTGGAGATAATCAACAGAGAAGGCACTACCCATGAAGGGGAATCAGGATAAGCTACTCATAAAAGATAAGATTTTAGCTGGGTCTTGAAGGAAACTAGGGAAGCCAGGAAGTGAAAGGAGGTGGGTTTAGACAAGATAATTTCCAAGGTAGTTTCTAACTCTAGACTGACAATCTCATGAATGATTCTATGCCTTTTGGCATCTCATGGAGGATGGTTCCCTAGTGATCTAGGATAAATTTGCTAGCTCTTTGGAGCTTAGCTCCATTTTGAACTAAATTGTTCTCTGATCTATGTTTATCTCCCTTAGAAACTAACCAAAAAATTTGACTGCATCCAACTCTTTTTTTTTATAATTTCTTCCTAAATTGGATGATTATACTCATAATAATCTAAAGTAAAGAATTCATCTTCAATTATTGTCCATAGGAAGATACTATTAAAATCTGAAACAAAGGCTTACATGATCCCTGTAAACCTTTATTAAAAAAAAAACAAAAAAAAAACAACCTTTAACTTCTAGGTGCAGATAGGTGTCTTAGTGGATAGTCAAGCCTGAATATGAGTGGCCCTGGGTTCAATTCTGGATTCAGATTCTTCCTGTGCGATCTTGGACAAACCTAGGCAATTGAGGTTATGTAACTTGCCTACGGTCACATCAGTAGGAAGTGTCTAAGACCAGATTTGAACTCAGATTCTTCTGACTCCAGATCAGGTGCTCTGTTGTGTGTTTAGTTTGTTTTGATCATATAAGAGTGAAATAATTTTTACAGATGCCTTCTTTGCCAAAATTCAGTGATAAAAAACTAAACTTGAAGAATAACAAAACAAAGATATAAACCACAAAATTACATAAATTTGTAAATAGAAGGCATTTCAGAAGTCCTCTAGTCTGACCTTTTCCTAAAATTGAATCTTGTCCTCAATATAATTAATAAATCTTTGCATGGACACCTCTTGTAAGATGAGCTCATTAATTCTCAAAGCAGATCACTCTACTTTTGTATAGTTCTTTTCATTAGGAAATTTTTTCCTTATATCAAACTTAAGTCAGCTTTTCTGTAATCTTCCACAAATTGCTCCTGATTTGGGCTACTAGGGCCAAGACTAACCAATCTAATTCCTTCACATCATTTACATAACAATCCTTCAAATATTTGAAGTCAGTTCTCTTTTCCCTCTCAGCCTTCTCTTCCATGCTGGTTCCTGGTTCCTTCAATAGCATTAGGTTTGTAGTAGATTTGGAGGGACAATTTTCCATAGGAGATCTAATAGGTTAAAATTTCATGGCATTCTTAAAATGCATGGAAGAACCTCTGAATTGATACAGAAAATGTAAATTCATCAAGATATATCTGAAAAGAGAGTCAGAGGTCCTAGGTTCAAATTCAGATATAGTTCTTGATACTTTTGTGTTCTTAGGCATGTCACAACTTCTCTGAGACTCTGTGGGAGTCTGGTGATGGGGGCCATTGCAGCCATGGAAAGTGAAAGTTAGTCTGCTAGAAAGAAAGGGTGAAGATAAGGAGGACAGGAAAGATGCAGGCCAGCATGCAGAGGACCCAATGGAAGAATCATGGAACCATAACTGGAGGCTATGATCTTCATTTATTATGCCAAAGAGAAAGACTTTTATAGGAAATAGAATACTAAGCATTATAACATTCTTAAGGGATATTACTTTCCCACAGGATAATGTTTATGAAAATGACTTCACACATGAACATTACAAGGGTTGCTATTACAGATGAAAGCAAGTTGAGAAAGAGTGACAACTAATCTATTCTTAATGAAAGGCAGGTTTGGTGCTTTTAGTCATGATGTTACAAGAATTTCTTTGCTCTTCAGAGTGAGGGGAGCTCCAGGGTTTAATGATAACCTTTGCCTGAGAGCAGCAGTGCCTTTGTGTGAGACTGGGGCCTTGCCAGCAATCTCAGGCAAGCATGGCTGCTTTTCTCAGTAGGCTTGATCTGTCCTGAGCTCTTCCTATAAGACTCAATTTCATTATCTATAAAAGAAGGGCAGTTGGATTAAATGGATTCTGAGGTCCTTTCCAACTCTAAATCTATAAACTATGGTAATGTAAGGGGGGGGGAAGGGGTTATTTTTTAAAGGGTTGGACTTGATTATTTAAAAATGTGGTCACTAGGAATTTAATTAATTCCAAAGAGATTTATTTATAAAATATAGAAAGAATGAAGAAAATTAAAGAGAGGATAGCATAAGATATCTAGCCTAGGCACTAAGTAATTTACTCCCAGCCTCTCTGGGCAGGGAGAATTAGTTTCAGCCGGCCTTGGCAAAGCCAAGGACTCAAGAAGAGTCTCTCAAGAGAATAGGTCTTTCCTGAGGCCAGTCTCTTCAGAGAAAAGCCAGCATTTAAGTCAGCTTTTTCACTCACCAGGTGTCAGTCCAGTCAGTAGATCCTTCTTCCCCTCTTTACCAGCCTCAACTGGAAAGCATGAAGAATTGAATTTGCAAAGGAAGTAACAGCTCCTTTTAAAGACATTTTCTCTTGAGTCACTTCCCGTGCCTTCCCCTAATTCTATGTCTACCAATCACAGTTGATGCTCTGCTCTAGGACTGCTCAGACAGCAGTCGGTCAATTTTGATTCGTCATCCACTATCACACACATGGGTCACAGACCTCCCACTTCATGATTAAGTGGGATATTTGCACTTTTGGTCTAAATGAGTAGATCTTCATATTTAACTTTTAAATACCATGTTTTCACTTTTTGTGATTGAATCTAAAAATAGGCAAGTCTCCTTACTTAACTTTTAAGTAGGGTATTTACATTTAATGGGGATAAAAATCTAAAAATAGACATGAGTTACAATTTAAATCTTCCCAATCAGGGAAGAGCTAAGTACCTTCATTATTATAAACAGGGGAGAACCAAATCCAATCTTTACAATAGTGATTCTCAAAATGCAATCCACAGATTGAGTCTGACAACTTTGTTTTATGAAACCCAAAATTTACCCTCATCCCATGGAAATCTGCTTTCAAGAAATCCTCACTCAGACCCTGGTCTCATATTAAAAATAGGCCATCAAGCACCCATTGAGCACTCTGGCTGGGTAGTCTGAATCTTAAACACCCTCTTGTCTTCTTAGTTTCTCTTATTGTATTTAGACTTCTTCCAGATACCCTAGTCCTGTGCTACAACCTCTTTCCCAAGTCCCTTTGTAACTAGTCAGTTGTTTCTCTTTGGTTATACCCCATAAAGTATAAATAAAACCCCAAGTTCTTTAGTTAGAAGAAAAATGGGAAAAAATAGATAGTGTTCCCAGAGTCTTGGATCTGGGTGGCTCTGTCTAGTGTGTATATATGACTCTGGTTGCCATAACAGCATTATCTCCCTCATTCTGATTAGAGATGTTTTCTTTGGAACTGCTTTGCTGGTTCTGTTTTTTTTTTTCAGGATGACAAGTCCAAGAAGAAAAACTGAAATATGCTAAAGGTATGAAGTCTTCAAATAGCAGAAATAGAGAAAACATGATGTGATATAGCAAGACTTATTACTTCATGACTTAATGTCTAAAAATATCACTAGGTGGATCACACTGTCTAAGCCTAAACCAAGGAATGTTACACAAAGAAAGAAGTGGGAAAAGAGGCACAGAAATCTTCATTGAAAGAGACCATATCTGATACTCCACTTTATTCCATCTATCTTACATTACTGGTTCACTCTAGTTTAAGGCAGGGTTATAATGGAATCTGCTTGAACGGGCAAGGGAGATCCCATTTGTTTCATTTTCACTGTGAACATTTATACCTCAGAAATTGGCATATGTGAATTTAAAAATCTCCATCTTGCTTGGTCTAGCACCCAAAATTGTGCACACCCACACAACACGGGTATGTGCTAGTCAATGACAAATCAGAAATAACTAACTGCCCAACCGGGCTGTCCTAAGCCAAGGTTAAGCCACCATTGGCACTTGTGAGGCACAGGAAGTGAGGTAGGGAACAGCTCTGGAATTCGCTCACTTCCTGTGGACAGGGCTAGACACGAGTTTGTGCTAGTAACTGGAGAAGAGAGGACACCCTCAGAGAGCTTTCCTTCAGATCGGTCACGTGAGTCAAGGACTGATTTTCCTTTCTACCTTGGCCTTAGGGCCTAATCTCCCTCTGGCTCGGCCAGAAGGTTGAGTTAACCCTTTTCCCTTTCCTCCTCTCTTCTTTACTCCCTGTCCTGTTTCCTTACTCCCAATGTGATTAAACCACCGTAAACTCCATTCTGACTTGAGTGTTTCATTTTAGGAATTTCATAAGTAAATTCCTTGGCGACCATAAATTAATATTATAACAATCTTTAAAGGTGATTTTTCACCACAACACATACTATTAATCAGGAATTAGATTTATTATTTTGTTGATTGTCCAGCTTACAAATGAGATGGAGAAAAGTTTAGCATATTAAACTTAAAAAAAACTAGCTTTTCAAAGAACTAGTTGTTAAACATTTTCTAGAACACTCCTGCTTGAGAGTCCATGAATCCCTTTCCCTATCCCTCCTTCCCATTTTAGATCAAAATGGCAAAGGATTGAGTGAAAGAGACTTAAGTTGGTCTGAGAGTTTTTCCTTTTGTTATTGTTGTTTAGTTAGTTAACTGGTCAAATGATGTATTTCTGGTATTTAAGAACCAAAGTGTTTAAAATGATCATTTGTCTCAGTTTCTTCATATGTAAAATAAGAGGGTTGGACTAATTGGCCTCTAAGATCCTGGCCATCTTTAAATTTATTATCCAACTGTCAACCTTGAAAAACACAGAACCACTAAAGTAGTTAGAAAGACTGTTAAGGTTAAAATTTTAGGGTTGAGACTGAATATATTTTTTAGTGGTCACCAGCGATTTAAATTCTAAATCCCAGTGAAATATTCAAGTCAGAATGGAATTTTATGGTGGTTTATTTACAGTAGAAGGAAGAAATTAAGAATGAGAGAGAGAGAGGGAAACGGGAAGAAGATCTGCTCTGGCCTGGTCTGAGCCAGGGGGAGTTCAGAGGCCTCAACCAAGGGACCTTCCCAGAGACTGTTGCCTTCAGAAGGCCAAGTAAAAGGGGAGTCAGCCTTGTCACTCACCACGTGGTCATCTAAGGGAAGCAGTCTGAGATCTCACGCTCTAGCTCCTCCAAATCAAGTTCCACCACCAAAGTCCCTCTCACAGAAAGTGATGAGAAATATAAAGGCAGTTCTTTACATCACTTCCTGTGTCTCACATGTACCAATGGTGGCTTAAACTTGACTTTGGACAGCCCAGGGGGTCAGTCAGTTGTTTCTGATTTATCACTTGCTAGCACATGCGGGTCATAGACCTTCCTCCCCCACATTCAATCCTTAAGTTCCTGCTTGCTAAAATTCTAAAGACTAAGCAGGGTGTAGTAAATATAAAATTCACAAGAATAAGTGTTTAATTAGGAAGACAATGCTCGGATTCAGCTACTACATCAAGTCAGGTGCTGGATAATACATAGACTCAAAGCTCTGGAACTCTGGGAATAATGTCTCTGGGAAAATACTCTGCCAAAAGAGATTTTCCACTGAGCTAAAAACTTGGAGTCTTATATACCTTTGGGGGAATGAAGGGCAGGAAACACACATATTGACTGGTTACAAGCAGGCCTGGGAAACAGGCTATAATCAGAAGCTGGAGTACCAGGAAGTGGCCTAAGATACAATGGGAGAAACTTCTAAGACAAAAAGGGTGATGGAGATTTGAGTATTTCTATTACTCCTATTCAGGATACTTAATGCTTGGTGGTCCACTGTTCAGTCTAAAATAAGGTCAGTCTGGGACTTCGCTAAGGCAAGTTCCCAAGGGACAGAGGCAAACTTGGGGCTTCCACAAAAATAATTGACATCAATCATACTTTATTTCATCTCTGATTTTCTACAGTGGTTCTCAGGAAGCATGGTAGCAGAGTTCTGACCAGTAGGTGCAATACTTACCACAACGTACAGGTATCTTTCTATATCTGTAAATGTACATATTTAGAGAAACAAATCAGAAATATAAGAAATGTCTCAAATGTGCAGAATAATAATTTCACTATTCATATCAAGGCTTCAGACAGTAACACATTATGACTTATAGCCTCACCTAATATATTTGGTATTGTTTGCTAATTGCACTCTTTAGACTCTTTCACCTAATTAAAAAAACCTCATATTCAGTAAACAAAGGCAGTCTGTCTGTCTGTCTATCTATCTACTGACACTTTGTTTTTTGAAACTTCAAATTTACCTTTGCCCAAGGAAACTTGCCTTCAAGGAACTCCCAGTCTGATCCTAATCCCAGACTGAACAATAAGCCATCAAGTACCCATTAAGTACACTGAATAGGAGTGGTAAAGACACTCAAGTCTTATGTCTTCTTTTTGGTTTCTTGATTTCTGTTATTTGTATTTGGACCTCTTCCAGATGTTCTAGCCTTAGGCTACAACCTCTTTTCTAAGCTCCTGAGCAAATGGTTAGCTGTCCTTCCCTTTGTATACTCCCTAAAGTGTATATAAGACCCCTGGGTTCTTTAGTTTGATGGAAATTCCCATGATGTAAATATCCCATTTGTGATATATTTTAAAGTCCAAGAGGTTAGCTTAGCTTGGTGTGGTACTGTTGTATGTGCACATGACTCTGAGTGGTGGCCATAAGACCACTGTCTCCCCTGACCTGATTATAGACTTGTTCTTTATAACAGCTTTGGTAGTTCTATATTTTTCCAGATTGACTTCATTTATCTATCCATCTCAGTAGAGAGAGGAAAGATGTATTATCTTCCAAATGATTAGTGTAGAAAATAGAAAAAAATATATTTAAAATATGATGTATATTTAATAAAAATTTAAGATAAAGTACCTTACTAACCATGAGTTAGGCAAATTTGAACATTATTTTGACCTGATGATAAAATTATATCTAAAAACTTTTATTCTAGAAATTTGAAAATTGTTTCATATTATAAATATCCATTTCTAGTTTTATAGTTAATTTGAAGTATATATTTATAGTTTCATAAATAAACTTTCCTCAATATCCAAGATGTACAGAGAACTTTGAATATAGAACATTTACCTTTTTTTTTAATATACAAAGCCAAAAGCTAGGGAAGTCACAGAAGGAAGAAAAAAGTGTGAATTTCTGAAAAGAACAAAAACCAGCAAAATCAGTCTACAGGCAGATAGTGGTCAAGTTGACATTTCTAAAGGACACTGCAAGCCTCTTGAGGAGCTGTTATTGAATCTATGGTATTTTGTAACGTTTTCCTAAGATTAACAAAATCACTACTGAGGCAAAACTTTTAGAATTCAGAATTTGAACCTTGCTAATTCATACTCCCCTTCTCTCCCCACCCTTCTCACATATACATATTTTTCTTTCTATTTCTTCCTTCTTTCCCTTTCTCCTTTCTCTCCTTCCTTCTTTCCCTCCCTCCTTTCTTTACATCCTTTGGATGAACTCTGATCATTTAAGATTGGCAAAGCAAAACAGAAACTAAATTCAGACATTTCTATTGTTTCTGAAAAAAGAACTGAGAAAAATTCTTATGAATTGGTTTCCCTGGTGTATATGCCACCAACAGATTTCTCCTTTAGTCAATTTCCATTTTTTTTCTTCTCTTTTTCAGTAGAGTCCCCTATAGGGAGCCCATTCTTAACTCCCTTTCAGGGACCTTATATGCTATCAAAAATGCAATAGAGGATGATAATATTCTTGTCAATTCTGATTGTTTAGCATATTGTATTTATTTAAAAAAAACTACTTAATGAGTTGCCTTTTTCCCAGTCTGAGGTTTTCTCTAAAAGTAATTGAGATGATCTTGAAAGAACATTTGTTCCCTAAGACTGCACAAGCCCAGAAGGATTGGGAGGCTGGACCTGAGTCTGGCCCTTGACTTAAAGGTTTCACTGAACAATTCTAATATCCACTAGATAAACTGGACCAAAAGTCCCTTTTTTCTTAATTGGTATTGGGTTTTTTGGGAGAAGTTTGCTTTGTTTGGGGGCATAGGAGGTTTTAATTAACTCAAATAATTTCCATCAATATTACAATTCATTTTGCCTATGTAGGCACACCCTGAGCTTCTTGTGTTCTTGCTACCAAAGACCTTGTCTTTAAGTAGCATAAAGATTTCTCAGTTTTATTGATGGAGACAACTTTTTAAACAGGGGAAACATATTTATTTACTCATTATTCCAAAGAATTCTGTTTTTATTTCAAATGACTAAATTATTTTCTTTAGTCAAAGAGGTGGGGATACATAGAGAAAGTGCAGAGCTCCCCTGTATGCTTCAAGACTCAAACAAGCTGCCTGCTTCCAGTGGACCAGGAGTGTCTCAAATTTGGGGATAGGTAAGTTATCCTCTTTTTAAGACATGGAAGAGTCAAGTCTTCAATAGACACTTTAAAGTGACTCTGCTTCCAAACCAAATATTCTCTTCTCCCTATAAATCTCTTCTTGGAGGCCGAGACTGGACTGGTGCCCTTCTCCCACCAGCAATATGGTGAGTGGTCCCATGAGGCAATTAGAGCAGAAGAGCTTACAAAGTGAGCTTGACTCAGCCCCTCACTGTTTTTTCTTCTTTGTATTTCCTTTCCTGTACATATGGCCAAATACTGATCACTAGATAGGCATATCTAGCTTTGCAGGCAATCTTGCTAGGTCAAAAAGTTGTAAATTTTAAAAATTAACATTTAATACTCCCAGTATTATATTTAATAATATTTAACTTGAAGCAAAGGGAAAGTAAAAGGCTAGAGAAACCAAGAGAGCTCACCAGCCTTCCATATGGAAAAGAGAGTGAGAGAGGAAAGAGACAGGCCCAACCAGCTCTGAAAGTCAGAACCTTTTCTTCCTCTTGCTATATACTGCTAAGACTTTGAACTTAAGAAAGCTAGCATAGATTAGCATAGACAGGAATAAAAGAAACCCTCCACCAGCCTGAGAGGCCTGGCCTCAGCTCAAAAGTTGAGAGAGACTCAAACCCAATCTGTGGAAAAGTATAGGGAACCTCTCTTCCCTCTACCCTGATAACTTCCCAATCCAAACTTGTTATTACATTCATCTTGGGTTAAGTAACTTGTAGTCAGATAAGAGGAGGACTATCATTTCAGGGTAACATAGAGGGAGCTGAACCTAAGGATAGCCATTCAAACACAACTGGTCCTTATCACACCCTTGCTGAGCGACCTTGGTTGGGAGAGGCTTGTCCCTTGGGGGGTCTGTGCTTACCTGCCCAGGGGTATCTTCAACATCAATCAATAGAGAAGACATTCCTTTAAGCTATCATAGTTGGCCCATTTCTTGGGAACCCCATTTTTCAAAGACAGCATCTCAGCAGGAGGTATCTCTCTCCTTTTACCTCACCAGCATCCATATTCCCTCTATCCCTTCAACTCCTCCATTCCCTGTTACAAAACCTTCCTTATCCCCGTACCTCTTCAATTGTCTAAAATTCCTTCAACCATTACAGTAGATTAAACCTAAAGGTATAGTGTTCAATATAAATTTTTCCCCTAGAGAGCTAGTTGTTAAATATTTACCAGCATACTACTATATACAACCTCTGATCCTCACCTGACACCCAGCTCTCACTTGTGGCTCTTAGTAGCTGCTAGCATGCGACAGTGGCCACACCCTGGGCAATGGCTTCGACAGGCTGGCTAAACCTTGTGAGGGTAGCCATTGGGTCGTCGTCCCCTGGTGAACCAGGGCTTTGCTCACCCAGCATGTGAAGACTGCTTCAGCTGAACAGGTGGAAGAAACCAACAAGAAGGTTCAACGGCTGAGAGGGCGACGCAGCAAAGCATTGTGGAGTGCTATGGGCATGTTGGAGCACAAAGGACAACATGGCCATCCAATGCAGTTGAGGAAGTCGCCAGGTGTAACGATTTTTCATGCCAATGGACCGAGGCTTCCAATGCCGAGAGAGTGGGACTGTCTCTGTGCATTGACTTTTCCACTTAAATCTACTTCACGCACAAGTGTTTTTTGTGCACACTCCTCTACATCACAGATGAAAGTGCACAAAGACAATCGTCATCCTCATCCTCGGTTACCAAGAGACTACTACTACTATTACTATATACAATATAAATGTCACCCAGGGGTAATAGGTTTTTTTTGCCTTTCTTTTAACTTTTGGATAGACCTCTTGCTAATAAGACAATAGACTGAACTTAGATCACAGACAAAACAAATTAACACTTCTAATGAGAAATCCTAAATTCAATTCCCTAGAAAGTTTTAGAATGTTATCTAGAGGAATCAAGAACCAAATTTCTTTTTTCATTCATTTACTCAACAAACATTTATTAAGCATCTAAGATATGGAATATGTTGTCTTAGGTACTGAGTTTGGGGTATATAAAGATTAATAAGACATGATTCCCAACCTAAAGGAGCTTATAATCTAATGAGGAAAACTAAGGCATATAAACAAATATAATACATGATAATATATTAAAAATATTTTTAAAAAGCTTTAAGTATGATGAACACAGCTGTGGGAGAAACAATTTACAGCTAAGCTTAAAGGTGTCCCACTGAAAAGATTAAAAAGGAACTGCATTTTATACCCAAGCAGACTTCCTAAACTTAAAAAAAAAAATTTAGAGTTTGAAAGTACTATTTCTGGCATGGTACCCCAGGTTTCCTTTGGACAACCCTAGAACCCAAACCCTAGAAATGTTTCATATCAAACAGAAAGCAGGAACCTAGATCTCAGCTGGATCTTTCCCTTTTGTATCCATTGTAACCAAACCAGGGTAGAGGGCTTTGATACAATGGGAAAAACTACTAGGACAAAGGGGTACTTAACATTTGATTAGGTCTGCAAGCCCCACTTAAGCTGGAATCTTCAAGTATTTTAAGGTCTTTTGTTTAGCCTGAAATGGGTGAATCTGGGACTTTCTTCAGAGTGAGTCCTCAGGGGACAGGGACAAAATTGGGGTCTTTAGATTTCAAGTTGACATTCTAGAACTTCCAACATTACTACCAAATTAATAAATTTCTCTTTTTACTTCTAAGCTAAGTTTTGGAGTTTTGCATTCTTGCATTCTTGCAAAGGGTACCTGTCCTGAACCCAGGGGTTCACCTCAAGCTTCCCCCTCCCCCCCCCAACAAAACTACATTTAAAAAATTCCAGGATATAACCAGGAAGAAACAAAATTGTCTGGCTTCAAAAAAATTCTATTTCACATAAAGAAAAAGAGAAGAAAAAGACTTAAGTGAAAAGTGTTTTCCAGAATGGGAAGACAAAATCTTGCTTCTAAAACAAAACTAAAAAAATCCCTAAGCCTTCCATTTCTAAGGGCTAGGTTGAGACAGGAGATAGCCATCTCTACAAAAAATCATTCTAGAAGGAAAAAAAATCTTTCCAACAAGTTTTTCTCTCTCACTGTTTCTGTGTATCTCTCTGTGTCTCACACACACATAAAAGTTAGCTTAAAAACACAAAATATAAACCAGAATGTTAGTAGAAAACAATTCCTATTTACAATTATTCCAGGTCAGCTGGAGTATAAACAAAATAAAAACAATGGACTTTATAGGCTAGAAAGCTAGAGCTTTTATTGGCCAACTCATAAAAACCTCAGGCAATTTGGGTTTAAGTGGCCCCATTCAGAACACAATAGGGTGGTTCATGATTAGAAAATATTCTAAAGAACCACAGAAATGATTGAGAAAAAAAGTTCTCCATGGTTTTGATAAAAATCTAACAAAAGCCACAATTTCTTGCAAAAATAAATGACCAGAAATTATATTCCTATGGATAAGAGCTCCCCTGGACCATTGTGAGAGCCATCTTCTAAGCTGGTGTTTAATGAAGTCATCAGATGGGGATACCTCACTCTTAACCCCATAGATTCAAAGTGATTGGAGTCAGTCTTGGCATATCTCTGGGAACTCCTCATGCTGCCCCTGGAACCCAAGACTCAGACCAGAACCCACCCTTCTCTATAGACTTTTGACATACAGAACAATTTATGTAGCAATTTTGCCAGGCTGTGCTTCTCTTGAGACTATCTCCCTATTGAAATGTATTTAAACCCTACCTCCTCTTCTTCTCCTGGGTACTCCTGCATTTTGGTGCTATGTGTCTGTGTTGTCCTTGATTGTAATTGTAATTCCCTAGCTCAGTAAAAGACTCTTCTTATTAACTTTGGTAATTCCCTTTATTGCAGATTGATATCACACATATAAATAACTATTAATCTCACTCATTATGCATTGCCCCATAGAACACCAATTATACCCTGCCTAACTCTAGTAGTCTTTCCCCTTATTTTTTATTTTCACTACTTGATTACTCAGTTCAATTTCTTTCCAAAATTGATTGAGATCAGGTAATTTCACTGTCAGTTCCCCCAGGTTGAACTTCCTGCCTTCCTTCTCCAAGGAACTCCAGTATCCTAGTGTCCATTTCCTAAAGGGGTATGTTCATCTTAATTATGCTTATATCATTTCACCCTACAATACAATAGCAGACTGTATAATGACATGGGCACTGTACCCCCAGAAACCCAGGCCAACTATTATCAGGGAAAACTCCTTTGCCCTTGCATCCTTGTGACTCTGAACTTAGAAACACCTAATGACCCCCCTAGGGTCCTGAGATATTTATCCTCCTTGATTGTCCTCTAGATTTAAGGTGGACAAAGAGATGAATCTTTTATGCC
Source organism: Monodelphis domestica (assembly GCF_027887165.1). Lineage (NCBI taxonomy): Eukaryota > Metazoa > Chordata > Mammalia > Didelphimorphia > Didelphidae > Monodelphis > Monodelphis domestica. The sequence goes on along the minus strand of NC_077229.1, from coordinate 349,642,105 downwards.
TCCCGGCAGACCCCAGTCAGATGACCACCTCACCCCACCAAATGCCTGAGGGACTAACATTCTGGTCACATCCACACCAGGACATAGCATCTAAAGAGTATATAATCCCCAGAATTGATAATCTGGGGGACAGCCTCTCCATCCATGCTGTCCCCATGGAGGAACAGCCTTTCCTTTCATGCTGTCCTCCCAGGGAACTGCTCCCCATCTTACTGTTCCACCTTGCTATCCTCCTGGCCACTCTCAACATTACTTTCTAAATGAATAAATTTCTTTTTGTTTTTAAGCTAAGTTTGGAGTTTTGCATTCTTGCAAAGGGTATCCTTCCCGAACCCAAAAGGGTATCCTTTCCACACCCATAACATATAATATAGCAAATATTATAAATAAAAATTTATCAGTATCCTAATAAAATACTAGGAATCTCAAGTTGTGGTCTGCCATGTATCTCTTGTGAATGATTCAGATCCTAACATGTATGTGTATGCCTCTTTCTGATTGCCCTGGGTTATTGCCTTAACTTCTAGATCTTGATGAAGAACATTCAGATTAATTTGATAAATGATGCATGCCCTGGAAGTAACCCTGCAACTGTTCCCGCACAAGAAAGGTTCAGTCCAACCCAGAGTGGTCCCTGAGCTCTTGTATATAACTCCAATGTTGTCTCTTCCATTTTTATCAAAGGTATGTTTAGGACTTTCCAAAATGCTGTTGCTGAACAGTTCCTGTCGCTAGGCAGAAGTTTCTCCCTTATTGTCCAATCTCAGAGACTTACTCCCCTCTTAGAATACTAGAGAATCTTTAAACTTGGAAAAAACGCAGAACTACTTAGGTAGTCAGAAAAACCAAGTCTTCAATCAGGAAAAGGATAAGTCCAATATTTGGCTGCTACACAGAGCCCAGCACCAAAAACTTTACAGGGCCTACACCCTGGGAGTCTGGGATGGTATCCCTGGGAGGATCACAGAGCTTGATGATGGCTCCCAATGTTGTGGGCAGGAAGGATACCTTTTGGGGTTTGGGAAGGATACCTTTTGCAAGCATGCAATGACTCCAAATTTAGAAAGTAATGTTGAGAGTGGCCAGGAGGATAGCAAGGTAGAACAGCAAGATGGGGGGCAGTTCCTTGGGAGGACAACATGAAAGGAAAGGCTGTTCCTCCATGGGGACAGCATGGATGGAGAGGCTGTCCCCCAGAGGACATCAGTTCTGGGGATTATACACTCTTTAGATGCTATGTCCTGGTGTGGACAAGACCTGAGTGAGTGTTATTCCCTCAGGCATTTGGTGGGGTGGGGTGGTCATCTGATTGGAGTCTGCCTGGAGGCATAAAGATTCATTTCTTTGTCCACCTTAAATCTAGAGGACAAAAGAGGGTAAACATCTCAGGACCCTGGGTGGGGTCCTTGGGTGTTTCTAGGTTAAGAGTCACAAGGATGCAAGGGCAATGGAGTTTCCCTGATAATAGTTGGCCTGGGTTTCTGGGGGTACAGTGCCCATGTCATCTGGAACAAAAGAATTTGGGGAACCTAGGACAGAGAAGTATGATTGATTGACATTACCATGGCTACAAGAAAAGGGGACACCTAAGACAGGATTATCAGGGAGAGGCTGATGCTTTACAATGGATAAAAAAAAAAAGCAACCAGCCAAGGGCCAGGCTATCAAGGAAAGGACCTTGATACAATGAGAGAAACTACAGGACAAAAGGGTACTTAACATCTGATTAGGTCTGCTAGTTCCACCCAGCTAGGGCCATTTACTACCTAAAGGTGTATTATTCACTCTGAAATGACTAAATCTGAGATCTCCCTTGAAGTGAATTCTCTGGGGGAACAAACTTGGGGTCTCCAGATTCCAAACTGACAAATCTGTAACCTTCTCCCCAGACTTGGTTCTATTCCAACCCCTGCACATGGCTTTTTTTCCTGCTCTTTTAAAGAAACAAATTTTCTGAGCACCCTGTAGGCTCTCTGGTTTTAGAGCTATCAGGTATAACACTGTAAATCTCTGGTTTTCAGGGGAATAGTTATTCTGTTCCTCTCAGGTTTTAATAGTTGACTATTACTCTTGAGGAATGAGGAGGCATACTTCTCAGGAAATTGGTCAAAATGATATCCCATGATGCTTCAGTACCAAAGACAACCTTATTGGGGAAAAACTTTGGGATGTGTACAAAGAAACATTCAAGTTAAAAAGACAGAATAAGGTAAAACAGAAATAAGGAAAAGATAAAAGATGGTCTATTGAAATAAAAAGGAGGGAGATATAGCGAATATAGGACTTTTATCTTGGCCCCTCTTTCCCCACTAGTTTCAAATAATGAAGTATTTACTTTAAACCATTAGACATATTCAGTCCCATGTTTCTGATTGGAGAAGTTAAGAAATGTTAGAAGGTCTGGGGATGAGCAAAGTAGTATGCAGAGGCTGCAATAAGGACTAGCCAAGATTTCCAAACATTGTATATATGCTGTACCCCCAGAAACCCAGGAGAACTATTATCAGGGAAACTCCCTAGCTCCCTTGCATCCTTGTGATGCAGAACCTAGAAACATCCAAGGACCCCCACCCCCTAGGGTCCTGAGATGTTTATCCTCTTTGATAGTCCTCTAGATTTAAGATGGACAAAGAGATGAATCTTTATGCTTCCAGGCAGACCCCAGTCAGATGACCACCTCACCCCACCAAATGCCTGAGGGACTAATACTCTAGGTCCACACCAGTACATAGCATCTAAAGAGTATAAAAAACCCAGAACTGATGTCCTATGGGTGACAGCCTTTCCACCCATGCTGTCCCCATGGGGAACTGCCTTTCCTTTCATGCTGTCCTCTCAAGGAACTGCTCCCCATCTTGCTGTTCCACCTTGCTATCCTCCTGGCCATTCTCAACATTACTTTCTAAATTAATAAATTTCTCTTTTTGTTTTTCAGCCAACTTTTGGAGTCTTGCATTCTTGCAAAAGGTATCCTTCCTGAACCCCAGGGGTACACATCCAAACCCCATAACATGAGGACCATGATATTATACAAACTGCATTGAGTTTTTGCATTGAATTACTTGAGGATGTATTATTCCTTTTGCCTCAGTTCTGGGAAGAAGCAGTAAACTGTCTAGGTTCCTCCTTCTAATGTGAAAAGTCCAGGGAAAGTGGAGACATATGCAGGAGGAATTCTATGTGAATTGGAATTGACATGGGCATGGTACCCCCAGAAACTCAGGCAAACTATCATCAGGGAAACTCCCTAGCTCCCTTTCATCCTGGTGACTTTGAATTTAGAAACACCCAATGACCCCCTTAGGGTCCTGAGATGTTTATCCTCCTAAATTGTCCTCTAGATTTAAGATGGACAAAGAGATGAATCTTTATGCCTTCAGGTAGACCCCAGTCAGATGACCACCCCACCCCACCAAATGCCTGAGGGCTTACCACTCTAAGTCAAGTCCACACCATGACATAGCATCTGCTGTAAAGAGTATAAAATCCCCAAAACTGTTGTCATCTGGGGGACAGCATTTCCATTCATGCTATCCTCCCAGGAACTGCTCCCCATCTTGCTGTTCCACCTTGCTATCCTTCTGGCCATTCTCAACATTACTTTCTAAATTAATAAATTTCTCTTTTTGTTTTTAAGCTAAGTTTTGGAGTCTTGCATTCTTGCAAAAGGTATCCTTTCTGAACCCCAGGGATACACATCTGAGCCCCATAACAATAGGACCCTGACGTGATTGTCCTCCTTTTATCCTCCTTTAGATTTAAGATGGACAGAGATACACCTCCAGGCTACACCCTGATCCTATCAGGCTACATCTCAAACATCTGTCTGTTCCCTAAAACCAAAGAATCTTTTATGAGGGTCATTCCCTATGTCTCCAGGCAGACCCTAGTTAGATAACCAAACCCCTGACCGAATGCCTGAGGGTTTACCTCTCTAGAGTCCCATGATACAGCATCTGTTGTAAAGAGTATAAAATCCCCAGTGCTGATGTTGTTTGGGGGACAGCTTTTCCATCCATGCTGTCCTCCCAAGCTGCAGCCTTCCATCTTGCTGTTTCACCTGTACCATTCTCCTGGCCATTCTCAACATTACTCTCTAAATTAATAAATTTCTCTTTTTATTTTTAAGCTAAGTTTTGGAGTCTTGCATTCTTGAAAAAGGTATCCTTTCTGAACCCAAGGGGTGCACCTCTTCATCCCCATAACAGAATGACTTCCAGGAATTGATACAGAGTGAAAGGAGCAGAACTAGGATAACATTATACATAGAGACTGATAACACTGTGGTACAATTGAACGTAATGGACTTTTCTACAAGTAGCAATGTAATGAGCCAGCACAATTCAGAGGGAATTATGAGAAAGACTGCTATCCACATTCAGAGGAAGAACTGTGGGAGTAGAAGCAGAGAAGAAAAACAACTGCTTGATCACATGGGTCTATGGGGATATGATTGGAGATGTAGACTCTAAATGATCACCCTAGTGCAAACATCAATAACATGGAAATAGGTCTTGACAAATGACACATGTAAAACCCAGTGGAATTGTGCATCAGCTATAGGAGGGGGTGGGGAGAAGGGAGGGAAAGAAAAGAATTCTTGTAACCATGGAAAAATATTCTAAATTAACTAATTAAATAAAAATTTCCAAAAAAAAAAGAAAGTAGAGACATAATAATTCATCTGATTCTGAGAGTGAGGGTGAAAAGGAAGGAAGAGACATTTGGGGTTGATGTGAAAGCAATAAGGTGAAGAACATCTAGAGGAGAATAGCCAAGATGTGACAGGTTTGGAGTCAGGACATGCAGAGGAACTATTGAAGCAATGGGGGTTATTTAGACTAAGGAAAATGAAGGGCTAGAGGAAGAACATGAAAACTATCTTCAAAAATTTGAAGGATGTAACATGGACCCCTTGCTTTTCTTATCCTCAGAAGGAAGCACAAGGCACAACAAGTGCAAAGTGAAAAGAGGCTGTGAAAAAATACTTTAATATATTGTTTAAATCTTTATACCATTTAAATCGAACTAGATATTATTTGGACCCAGAATGTCACCTGACCCCAGGAACTCTCCAGGAATTCCAGAGATGAATAGAAGAAATTTTTGGCTTCTCCAGGCCCTAGAACTACCCAAAATCTTATTTGCAGTCACCACAGCCAGGGTTTTTTTTTAGGTCTGTTATGTGGGGGTTGAGGTGAGCCCCTGGGGTTCCAGATGGGTACCCTTTGCAAGAATACAAGACTCCATAACTAAGCTTAGAAATTAAAAAAAGAATTTTATTCATTTGGAATTCATGTTCAATTTGGTTGGGCAGATGGCATAAATGGAAAAAAATGCTTCCTTAAAGGGTTCAGTTCTGTGGTTTTTACACTCTTTATAGCAGGTGATACCTGATTTGAGGAGAGAATGAATTTAGGCAAAAAGTGGGGTGGGATTGGTTACCTGATATGATCAGAGCAGTGTCTTATGTCCTGGAGACATAGGGTTTATCTGGGCATAATTTAGGGACCTACATTACAATCCAATGGTATTGGGAATAATCAGAATATGGTTATCTATGTCCATCTCTAAACCTAGGGGAAAGTCCAAGGAAGATAATTCTCTCAAGCTTCTTTCCCTTTGATGTCCAGAGTCTTATTGGCAGGGTATTGTACTCCCAGAAACTCAGGCAAATTATTATGGGGAAATTCCTCCTCTCCCTTAGGCCCTCAAGACTCCCAACCCATTGCATTCTAGTGAAAGGTATCCTTCCCGAACCCCAGGGGTTCATCTCTACACCCCACGACATCATAAATCTTTGATATTTTAGGGTTAGTATTAACAAGAATGCAAGGAAGCAAAGGAATTTCCCTGCTTATTGCGGGTACAAGATAAATTTAGTGTTAAACTGGAAAAAACACAGAACTATTAAATAGTCAGAAAAACCAAGTCTTTAATCAGGAGAGGAATACAGTACAATCTTTAGACCTCCACACACTCAAAATCCACACAGAGCCCAAGGCTCTGGCTACTCTGGCTACCTTACCCCTGGGAGTGCCATGGCACTAGATGACAGCTCCATGAAACCATGAAAATTCTTGGGGAACTGAGGACAGGAGTATAGTTGACTGGCTTTACAATGGCTACAAAGAAATAAGGAGTTCTACACAGGATTATCTGGGAGAGGCTGATGCTTTACAATGGACACCAAAGGGAAAGAATGGGCTGCTTGAGAAAGGACTTTGATACAATAGGAAAACCTACCAGGACAAAATGGGTACTTAACATCTGATTGAGTCTTATAGCTCCACCTAAAGTACTTTAAGGTTTATTGTTAGTCTGAAACTCTTTGAGTCTGGGATTTCCCCCTGGAATAAATTCTCATGTGACAAGGTCAAACTTGAGATCTTCAGACCTCATGCTGCAACACTCTTGGTGTTCTCAAGATCTCAAGATTGGGGTTTCTAGATTCCAAGTTGACACTAGAGTCCCACATCATAACCAAGCTTATGGTTTGGGTTCCCCTTGTATTTTAGCTTTTCCCAATTTTATTGACTATATATACTTATTCATCTATTTCAGTCTACCTTGCTTTCAAGTTACCTTCTCGGTGAAGTTGCTTTATGACATGTGTGTGGTTCACATATGGGTTCCCTTTGTTTAAATTTTACATGATGTAAGCCTTCCAGAGTCTGGCTGAAAGGGTGTAACATCTCTTTGCTGACTCATTCTCTGCCCAAAATGACCTAATACATTTCTTTCTAAAACTATTTCAGCTTTTGGGGCTTGTTCTGAACAATGAAGCACATTTCAGCTTGATCCAAGGAAAAACCTCCTAAAAATTCAAGCTGCCCAAAAGAGAAATTGTTTGGGTTCCTCTTATTGGTCTTTGAGGAAAAGCCAGGTGACCTCTTGCCAGTAATGTTGTTGAGAGCCCTTTGTTGGAGAAGCTGGCCTCTGTGGTCTCTTCGAACCCTGATATTTTATGATTCTCTGTCAGTTGTGTTTTATGTTATCTGCTTGATGCTTTTGGATTTTAGTAATGCTTCGTGTGTGTGTGTGTGTGTGTGTGTGTGTGTGTGTGTGTGTGTGTGTGTCTGTCTGAAAGCCAACTCAAAAGATTCTCTGGGGAAAAAATTGAAACCTGGAAGAAAAATTTGTGTAAAATATAGTTCTAATCCTCAGCCAATTCAATGAGGATTTATTAAGCTTTACTATATGAAAAGCATAGTTCTGGGAGAGATAAAAATAAACAAGACACAGTCCTTGCTTTTAATGTACTTTACATTTTGGTAGCTTATAATTTATTTAGAAAGTTAAGGAATTTATAAGAATTAGTTGAATAATAATATAAGATAATATGTGATTGCTTACAAAAATGGTAAATCTGTGGGGGGTGTAGGATATTCAGCTAAAACCTCAGGATTTCTTTGAGCAGTGTAGTGACAAGACAGAATTAGATTTTTTTTTCCCCCCAGATTGTCCTAGCAGAAAATGAGTACTATGGATTTAAAAGAAAAGCGAGAGGAAATTGAGTCAGGAAAGCTAGTTAAGAATTGATTTGATTATTGATTTGGAATTATTTTTTATTAATAAGGAACTGTTATTGATTGCCCAGATTTTGTAATATGAGTTAGTCTCAGCTGGGTTAGGTGAACCTTAATATTTATAAGTAGTGGTAGGTTGGTTATTTTGGGTATAATATAATAATATAAGAAGGTAATCATATCATTAAGATATAAGAATGCATATCAATGCTGCTATGTGTTAAATTCCCTATTATCAGCAACTTCTCTCAACTTTTTCAAAATTTAGTTTACTAGCCAAGGACTTCTTTCCAAAATGCCCTTCCTTCCTTTATAACTTTACAATCCAACTATAAACAGCCCAGAGGAATGGCAATTTCCTACTACACTGATCTTAGATCCTTTTTACAGGGGGTTGTCAAAACCACATACTTGCTGTTAGGATTGTTAGTAGTCCCACGTTAGGCATACCTTGATCACCCTGACTCCCATTCCTCAGTATGTTTATGTGGTTTTGATGTAGCTCACCCCAAATTTATTCTTCTTTTTTCCCCTATAAAAATCATGTTGATGCTGATGCTCGGGGTCTCAGATCTATCTGGGTGTTTGCAGATTCATTGACTTTGTATGATTTGTACACTTCATATTAAAGCCCATGTTCTCAGATTTTTGTTCTCCAGTTTTGCTTTTTTTTTTCCTTTACAGAATCTATTGCAATAATACAGGCATGAGATGTTGCAGGCTGGTAGTATGGTGATGTTTGTGGTGGTGGTTATATGGGTGGGAGATGGGGAATAGAAAGAATTTTTAAAAGAGAAATTTGAAAGGAAATGTAGTAAAGGGATTGGTTTATATTGGATGACCTTTAAAGTTCCCTTCCCTATTTAATTGACAAATATGATGACCTTTTCTTAGTCCTCATCCTTCTTTTTCTCTTTGCTGTGTTTGACACTATTGATCACCATTTCCCCAAGGCTTTGTTCTGGACTCACTTCTCTTTCTACACTTTCTCTTGGCAACTTATTTAGCTCTCATACATACACATGTCATACATTAAATTTGTAATATGCCTAGCATACATGTTAATAAATACAGAGAGAAGTTTCATATCAAAAATGTTGCTTCAATTCAGAGGACACACACAATGCATACAAATACATAGATACCAATATTTTCAGACCCTTCCCAGCTGTGTGATTCTGGTCAAGTTGCTTAATCCCAGTTGCTTAGCCCTTACTGTTCATGGATTCTAAGGTAGAAGGTAAAACTATCTTATACTACAATTAATAAACATATATTAAAAATCAAACTAAAATTCTTATTGATTACTACTGAATATTTTGGACTTCCTTTACATAACAATTAGGCCTTTTCAACATGGAGGCTGAGAACATGAAGGTTTTCAAAACAGGAGAACTTTCTTTTTTTTTAATTTGAAAAATTTATTTAATTAATTGATTTAGAATATTTTTCCATGGTTACATGATCATGTTCTTTTCCTCCCCTCCTTCCATCCCCCTCCCGTAGCCAATGAGCAATTCCACTGAGTTTTACATGTGTCATTGATCAAGACCTATTGCCATATTATTAATATTTGCACTTGTAAGTGTTAAAATTATGGTCGAGATTGAATGTAATAATTATATTTGGTCACTAAGGTTTTTATTTATAAAATCCTAATGAAATACCCAAAGTCAGCTGGAAATTTTATGGTGATTTAATTGATATAGTGGAGGAGATTAAGAAGAAGGAAGAAGGAAGGGGCTAGTACTGTGTGGAAGATTAGGAGATCTAGAAAGTAAGGTTTTGAGTGTGAAGGAGGAAAGAATCAGCCCAACTTCCAAAGGGGCTCAGCTAAGATGCCCAAATCTGAATCAGCTCAAGGGCAAAACTCACCACCAACACTCCAAGATGTAGAAACATCTAGCACACTCTCAGCCAGAGTCACCTCTCTAAGGAAAGAGGAATAGAGAGGAAGTGACATGCCTTATATGGACAGTTTTACATCACTTTCCCAAGTCTCATCTGTACCAATGATCGCTTAACTTGACTTAGAACAGCCCAGGGGTCTGTCTGTTTTTCTGCACATGTCTGTTGAAGGCCATTTCCTCAGATCATTAAATCTTGAGTTTGATGCAGACCTTCCTAATCTTGTTAAACTAAGAAGGGTGGAGAAATGTGGAGTTCCAAGACCTGATTCTGTTATTCCAAGTATCTCCATTGTTACTGATCAGGAAATAGCTAAATCAGATCTTCTAAAGTCCAGTCTGATTAAGGTGGAATAGTTTTAAAATTCACACACTAGAGTGATCATTTAGAGTCTACATCCTCAATCATATCCCTATTGACCTGTGTGATCAAGCTGTTGTTTTTCTTCTGTGTTTCTACTCCCACAGTTCTTTCTCTGGATGTGAATAGAGTTCTTTCTCATAGATCCCTCAGAATTGTCCTGGGTCATTGCATTGCTGCTAGTAGAGAAGTCCATTACATTCAATTGTGTCACAGTGTATCTGTCTCTGTATAAGGTTCTCCTGGAGGAGAAGAAATTTCAATTGTTAATTTTACTTATTGGCAACTTTGGTAGCTTTCTAATTCCAAAATATATTTAATAAATGATTAAAATTCATGTATTTAAAAACTTTTAACAGTTGCTATTTTTTTAAAAGTGAGTTAGACTGATACAGGAATTGGATTTAAGGTGTATCTTGGGACCTGTCAATTTTGTAAAATCCAGCCAAATCCTTTGAAAGTTACAATGGACCAAATAAGCTTTCCATGTTGATTAGTCAAGTTGAAAAAGATTAATTTTTTTCAGTTAGTTAAGATGTCTTTGCATTTTTTCTTTTAACATAATAGCAATCTGTGCAGTTATTTTATTTTACTCTGATGAAAATTGAAGCTTCCTTGAACTCGTGAGAAGCCTCAAGATAGGAAGATAGAGGAAGGATAGAAGTTCTGTATGCCACGAGGGGGGTGGTGGAGTCAAATTAGAGATATGAGGTGGCAGGAATGAGTCAGAAATCCAGGCCTTATTAATCCAGGCAGAAACTCTGATCAGTGGACTACTCAGAAGGCTTATACCCGTCCAGTGATCCAAATTTAATACCACACAGGTCAGAGACATGATAGAGAAAAGAGAGTGCCTGGCCAAAGGCCAGGTCCCAGGTGGGAGAGGTAGATAAAGAAAGGAATCAAAGATGGAGCTTGGCCAGAGGCCAAGCTCCAGCAAGCTCAGGCATCAGTGAGAGCTGAGATCCAAGTGGAAAAGAGAAAGTGGAGATTGCTGTGACTCGGTATTTAATCTCTTTGATATGCAAATATACACAATACATAGGGATGATTATCATTGGTCAATGACAAGGTATAGGTGTGGTTTCTCTTAGCCAGGTGAGCACAAAGAAACCTATTTTCCCGCCTAACCTGGGGGAAGCTGGGGTCAAGGGTCAGAGGCTTTCCTAGACATGCTCAAGACTGAGCATGCCCTCTTCTAAGCCACTCTGTACACACTAATTGTTTCCCTTGCCCATGGCTAGGGGTAGACTGCTACAAAAATGATTTTGAGCTTTTGTGTACATAAATCACTATTGTAGGTACCATGCATATATTGTAGTTTACAAAGTCAAACCTCAGAGAAATACTTATCACTCCATTCCCCTTATTTCCTTGTTTTTTGAAAATAAACAAAAATACCAAATTATACTAGTTTCAAAATATCATTTCACAGAAGAAGAAAATTCATGATAAGAGATGCCCTGTGGAGCCTGGAATTATTGATAGGGGATTTGGAGTCTTTTCTGAATATATATATTTCCCCTTAAAATTAGGACTATTTTATTTTAATTTTTTTTAACATTGAACAGAAATAAAGTTTATGTAAGAGTAATACAGAAAGAATATTCAGGAAGAATGAAACATTGACTCAGGTAGGGACAGCCTTCCCCATCTCCATTTACTAATGTGTTGTCAGAAGGCTGTGTAGAATCATTCAGTGTTGGGTCATCTATCAAGTGTGAGATGCCTTGTTCCTCCCATATTGGACTTTCTATCCCTTTTGTTGGGGGGGGGGAGGGGGTAGATTTTACTTAATTAATTAATTTAGAATATTTTTTTCATGGTTACATGATTCATGTTCTTTCCCATCCCTGCTCCCAATCCCCTCCTAGAACCAACACAAAATTCCACTGGGTTTTACATATGTCATTGATCAAGACCTATTTCCATATTATTGATATTTGCACTAGGGTGATCATTTAGAGTCTATATCCCCAATCATATCCCCATCTACTAATGTGATCAGGCAGTTGTTTTTCTTCTCTGTTTCTACTCCCACAGTTCTTTCTCTGGATGTGCATAGCATCCCTTCTCATAAGTCCCTCCAAATTGTCCTGGATCATACGTTGCTGCTAGTAGAGAAGTCTATTACATTTGATTGTGCCCCAGTGTATCCATCTCTGTATATAATATACTTCTGGTTATGCTCCTTTCATTCTGTATCAATTTCTGGAGGTAATTGCAGTTCACATGGAATTCCTCCAGTTCATTATTCCTTTTAGCACAATAGTATTCCATCACCAACATATACCACAATTTGTTCAGCCATTCCCCAATTGAAGGGCATCCCCTCATTTTCAATTTTTTTTTTGCCACCACAAAGAGCATGGCTATAAATATTTTTGTATAAGCCTTTTTCCTTATGATCTCTTTGGGGTAAAATTAGGGATATTTTAATTTGTTCAGATTAATCTAGGATATCAGACTGTATATTTATATTCATTTTGTTTTTAATTTATATTCTTTAGTTTATACTTCTTTTTAGTTCATGCCAATCTGAATATGCAGAGAACTGAGTCAAATTTATAATACAAAAACCATTTCCCAATTGACAAATGGTTAAAGGATATAAAAAGGCAATTCTCAAATGAAGAAATTAAAACTATCTTAAGTCTTATGAAAAATGCTCCAAAATCACTATTGATTGGAGAAATGTAAATAAAATATCTCTGAGGTACCAACTTACATTCATCAGACTGATTAACATGACAAAAAAGTAAAGTGATAAATGTTTCAGGTGATATAGAAAAATCAAAACTAATACACTGCTGGTGGAATTGTGAATTGATAAAAACCATTGTAGAGAGCAACCCTTTGACCTAGCGATGCTACCATGAATTCTGCATCCCAAAGAGATTAAAGATATTGGAAAAGAACCTGCGCACACAAAAATATGTATAATAGCTCATTTTGTGATGGCAAAGAACTGAAAACTAAAGAGATGTCCATCAATTGGGGAATGACTGAATAAGTTATCACCTATGCTTGTCATGGAATTCTATTGTTCCCTAAGAAATGACAAACAAGTTGATCAAACACACACATACACACACACATACACACAAACAAAACATGGAAAAACTTATATGATATGATGCAAAGTGAAGTGAGAAGAATAAGGAGAATGTGGTACACAATAACAACAATAATACATGAGGATCAACTGTGGATAACTTGCTATCATCAAGGCAGGATCCAGAATAACTCAGAGAGTCATGGCAAGAAAACGATATCTATCCCCAGAGAGGGAATAGAGTCCAAATGTAAATTGAAACATACCATTCTTTACTTCATTTACTCCATGAATTTTCTCTAGTGTAAGTAGTATGTCTTCTTTCACAATATTATGAACTTGGAAATCTATATTATTTGATTCAACTTATATCACCTACCTTTTTGAGAGGGAGAGACTATGAATTGCAAAATATCAGAAAATGGATATTAAATTATATTGGCATGTAATCTGAAAAAAACATTCATTATAAAAAAATAAAATAAAATTCAACACACATTTATTAGGTGTGTATTCTACATAAGGCACTGTGCTAAGCACAAAGGATATAAAGAAAAACAAAAGATGGTGCCTTGTCCCTAATGAGCTTAGGGACTAATGAGTGAAAACATGAAACAAATAACTATTCAAACAAGTTATATACAAATAATTTACAGAGACAAAGCATTTAGCATTAAGGGGGGGGGGGGTGTTAGGAAAAGCTTATTGTATAAGATTAGATTTTAGCTGGGACTTATTGAAGGAAGCCAGGAGGCAAGATGAGAATTCAAATTTCCTTTCTATTTTTTAAAAATTCTTCTCATGGCAGAGCAAGTAGATTAACAAGAAAAGGTCCTCAAGATTTGGAAAATAAATCCTGCATTTGTCTACTCAGGATTCCAACTTATTGCTATTTTTTAGGAAAGCAGATACTAGAAAAATATAGAGTGAATAAATTTCACCTTGTAATTTACAGTATCTTTGATAAATCTCTAAACTCTGAGTACATTTTAGGAGAGAAGTCCATACTAATCTGAGTTGATTTAACTCTTCCAGGGGGACCATAACACCATCCTAATAAGAAAGAAAAAAGAAAAAAAATCTACTTCTCTTGGCACATTATAAAATCCATCCATCTGTTAGGCTTAGTCTAAACTAAAAATTTCTCTCCATTATTTAATAGAAATGAAGTTCCATCTGGGGCTTAGGGTAACAAAATGAAGCCTCCTTATGCCTGAGCTTTTAATTCTAAATATCTTTGCAAAAACCACTAAGTAAGGATGTTACCTATTCAATTAATTTATTTTGAAATCTCAGACAAAATGAAATCTCTTTCATTGTGCTTTGAGAACTCAGGAACGTACAAGAGTAATGACCTGAACTATTTTCCTGTGATGTTCATGCTTCTTAAAAAAATTGAATAAAGGCAGAGATAACGATAACAAAGAATGGTCTGGTTCTGAAAGTCATCTATACTCCAAAGTCAGAGGAATGGTGAAAAATTGATGGAAGTTTCTTATTCATTATCTTCTTTTATTTTCTCTTCTGCTCTTACATGTTACCTAATGGGAAAAGAAACTATTTTGACATCAATAAATATGCTTGTTTATGTTGCTTCACTATGTATGTTATTAAAACATTTAAGGGAGTATGAGTGTGTAAAGGTGTTGTTTGGCTCACATAGATTATCAGTTTCCATATGGGTCTGTCTACAAGTGGCCCACAAAGGAGATAAGAATACATTTCTAGTGTCTCTTCCCTCTATCATTTTTAAGGGAGATTTTGATTCCTCCCAGGAAGAGAAGCAGAAGATTGGGGTCAGAGGATGGCTACTCTGCTCTTCTCAGAGAGAAGATACAGTTCTAGAATTATATCTATTTGCTCCTTTAAATATAATTCTTCTAGGGGATGAAGTCTTTAAATTCAAGCTAACTCCAGATTACTCTTCATTAATGGGGAAGGAATTCCTCAAATTCTATATTTAAGGCTCAGCTCTCTTTCCCCTGATGCCAGTGTCTTAAAGAATACATGTAGTAAACAGCTAATAAGCCAAGTTACCTAGTTGGATAGCAAACAGAAGCCAAAGAAAGAATACATAAAAATGTAACAGACAAAACAGTGAAGGTGCTCTCCAATTGGGAATGGGATAATTCAGTTAAACCAAAAGAGAAGAAAGCTGAGATCTTCTTGTTTGATCATTATCAGTAGTTTCTGATTCATCATGATCCATTTTGTGATTTTCTTGGTAAAGATACTGGAGTGGTTTGTCACTTCTTTGTCCAGATCATTTTTACAGATGAGGAAACCAAGGCAAACAAAGTTAAGTGGCTTGCCCAGGGTCACCCAGTTACTAAGTACCTGAGGCCATATTTGAACTTAGTATGATGAATCTTCCTGGCTCTAGTACTAGCACTCCATTCATTGTGCCTTCTATCTGCTCCATTGCAGATCTTAACTAAGGGAAAAATTCCCAAAGACTCTGTTGTAGTAAACGGGATACAGGGACGTGATGAAGTATGTCTACTTCTCTGCCTCTTAGCTTTTCCCCAGCCTTTTTCTTCCCTCAGTGACTTTTAGAGAGATTGAATTCACACATGTTCTCTGTTGAAGTCAAAAGCAAGAAGAGCCAAAATCTCTCTTCTCCTCTACTTTCACCAATTCTGATCCCCAATCCCACTTCAGATAGTTAAGGAGGAATGAATACCAATGAGGAGAAAATCTCACACAATTGGTCTTTTGAACTAAAGGTTACATTTATGTTATTCTTTCTTAACATAAAGCAGTCTCAATATCTCTTTCTTTCCTTAATCCATAAATTCCAAAATTGTATCTTATAAATGCTATTTGACTGACTGGTACATCAAATAATTTCTAAATCTTAATTGAAAGCAAAGAGCTACTCTGATGAATAAACGGAGTCAATACAAATAGTATATATTGTATCAAAAAGACTATTTCCATATTTATTAACCATTGCCACCTCTTTTAACACTTGAAATATTCGCTTTTTTTTCCCTTTTGGGTCTTCAGACGCCCCCAAGGAAATAATTTGAAAGAACATCTTAAATTTGTATTAGTTATTTCCCTAAAGGGAATTATTAGATAACTAGCTGAGAATAAGATTGGTGCCTTGGCACTCTCTAAAAGAAAGGAGTCTTAAAGACAGATGGGAGAGAAAAGGTAGAGATAAAATTTTTTAACTTCAAATTTTTGTTGTTTTGCTGATGAAAATATTAAAGAAAGACATCAAAATATTATTTTATTGGAAAATAAAAAAAACTTTCCTTGCAACTATACTAACACTCATGTTTTCACGTTATACTGTTTAGTTTATACTTCCTATATCAAGGAGAAGAGAAAAGGAAAAAATATTTAAGTGCCTACTATGTTACAACAATTTACAAAAATGATATCATTTGATCCAACAATTCTGTGAGAAATGTACTATTATGATTATGACAGAGTAAACTGAAGCAGACATAGGTTGAGTGATTTTCCCAGGGTTACACTATTTTTTTTTAAAACCCTTACCTTCCATCTTGGAGTCAATACTGTGTATTGGCTCCAAGGCAGAAGAGTGGTAAGGGCTAGGCAATGGGGGTCAAGTGACTTGCCCAGGGTCACACAGCTGGGAAGTGTCTGAGGCCAGATTTGAACCTAGGACCTCCCATCTCTAGTCCTGGCTCTCAATCCACTGAGCCACCAGATGTCCCACCAGGGTTACACTATTAGGAAGTATTTGAGGCTGGATTTGAACTCATCTTCCTGACTCTACATCCAGTTGACCAATCACTGTCCCACTTAAGAGTAGAAAATATTCTCATAATAGTGATCCAGTTCTTGAAAGTAAGAGTTGTCATAAATTGTTTAAGATTTTTCCAGCTAGTTTTCATTATCAGTACCACAAGAGTGCAGAAAACAATGTTCCAAAATTGCTTTGCACCATTATGTTTGGATATTCACTTTTGAATTTAAAGTGTGATCACCATTTGGAATTCTTCTGATCTTTCAATTAATTGCTTTTATGATTTAAGGTGTTAATAAATTATTTGCTCTCTTTTGCCAAGGGCATTTTGCAACTTCATTTGCATTTTTATTGGGTCATTGAAAAACATAGAAAGTAATACAACATTTTACTAATGGTCATTTAAGGTTATAGAAAAAGGATTTATTAAAATAAACTTAAATTGTTCATGTAGAACTCCAAAGCATAAGTAAGGAAATAGTCTTGATTTGTGTAGCTTTATATTTTAAAAAATTGTTCCTTTACCCACTTTCTTACCCATATCAAATAGTGGTAAGCCCTATCATTTATACCGTCACAATATTTCTCCTTGGTTTCTAGGTGTGTATCTCAAAAAGATAAAAGAAAAGGAAAAAAGGGTCTATTTGTACAAAAAAAAATATTTATAGCAGCTCTTTTATGTGATGGCAAAGAATTGGAAATTAAGGGATGCTCATCTCTCCTAACCCAAATCAATACTTGTCTGGGCTAGAGACTAATACCAGAAGAAAAGTTAAAAGAATAAACTTTATTTTAGCCAAGGGCTTTGGCTAGCTTTTTGTTGATTGCCTAGAAACAGTGAGTCATAGTTTCAGAAAATGCACTCAAAGACTTTTAGCTTTTCTTTGGGAAAGACTAAGTACAACACATAATGGCAGAGAGTGAGAGATCATTCTGAAAAGGCTAAATAGCTGAAGTATAGCAGATGACAACAGAAAACAGCTCAGAAATCATTGTATCTGCATCAGAAACATGACAGTAAGTAGAGGGTAGTTTGATGGCATCATTCAATGCTGCTGACAGCTCAGAAGCATCAGAAGTGTAAATTGTTCTAGTCTCTCTGTTTCTTGTCCTCACATATCCGAGGTATGCTCTTTATATATGAGCCCCAGGCATATATGTTGCAGCTTCCTACATACATTTCCCTATTGTGTGCCATCATTGCACATTTCATAGTGAAATAGTCAGGTTTCTTCACTCAAAAGGTTAGTAAAATCAGAAGTCTGTTGTCTCTGTTCCTCTCAGGCTCAAAAGGCAAGATGGCTATCCTCAGGCCTGGCTCTCAAAAACACAATCTGACTGACGGATACTTGTTAACAACTGATTTAATGAAGTAAAACAACAAAGACTCCATGAGGGTGGAGGGCCAAGGGATTCCCTAGGCTAATAAAACTATGTTTAATCCAAAACTAAGAGACGTTCACAAGTCTCACTTCTTTTGTCTTCCAAGCTATCTCACAACCTTCCTGACTAAGCTATGTTCTCCAAAAATATCCCTATCCCAGCTTTTCTAGTTTTTAGCCTCTCCAAAATAGCTTTCAGTAAAGATAACAGATCAAGTTGGCTGGATCAAGGTTGGTGACCAAAATGTCCTGATCACCAAAGATGCAGGCTAGTGCCTATGCAGGAGAATAAATAGTTCAGGTCAAAACAAGGTGGCTCTCTTTCTCAAAGTCTCACAAGTAGAATTAAACTAGATCAGGAACTGGCTGGCAGGAATATCTCGGGAACATTCAGGAGCCTGTATTGATTTAGAATCTTGAACCCTAGAGACTCCTAGAGAGCTGCTGTTCAAGCAGGACCCATAGATTTCCCACTTCATGATTTAAACCCAGGTGACAGTGTGTACATAAAGAATTTCAAACATACTGGGTCTACTGAACCTGCTTATGATAGACCATTCCAGGTCCTACTAATTACATCAATAGCCATAAAAATGGAGAGAGGGACTCATGGATTCATTGTAGCCATGTTAAACGAGTACCTTCTGTTGATGATGAATAATTGCTTGAATTGATTGTATTTGACTATTGATTGTGATGGGACTTCTTTATTGCTTGATTTATACTATTTGGTTGATCCTTGTATTTGCACAAATTCCTTGTAGGGCAATTTATATTACCTCATAGATGAAAATCTGCATTAGTGACCTATATTGACCTGATGTGCCTTTTGTAATATTTTGTGCCTTTTCTAATTTTTTTGCATTTTCTTGAATGTATTATTGCTTATCTATCATATTTGTACTCACGTTGTTTTGCCTACCTTATTTGTATTCACACTGAGGATCATTGTAAGTCAGTTAATGAATCTTGTTTTTTGAAAACTAGCCTCTTTACCTCTGTAATTGTGACATATATACAATTGTAGTATTTTGTTTTCTTCCTACATGTATCATACAGTATTTGATTTTTTCTTTCTTTTCTCATTTTTTGCCTTTGAAACACATCACTATTATTGAAAAGTTTTTTTTTAAACTATTTTTACTTTTTGTAATAGCATAACCTAAGATGTCCATTTACCTAACATATAAAAAGCATACCCCAAAAGGCTTTGGACTATGGCAACCTGCCACTAGTTATTTAAATATTATGAGACTTTTGCTTGATGACTATGTCAAATCCAAGGAGAAACAGACCACAATGGAGCATAGAACTTGACCTGAAAATTGCCAAATGAGCACAAAAAGTTAAGAGAAAGTAAACCAATTTTATGGGATTGATGACATTTT
The DNA here is from genome assembly GCF_027887165.1 of Monodelphis domestica. Taxonomy (NCBI): domain Eukaryota; kingdom Metazoa; phylum Chordata; class Mammalia; order Didelphimorphia; family Didelphidae; genus Monodelphis; species Monodelphis domestica. The sequence continues at coordinate 349,622,759 of NC_077229.1, read as the reverse complement.
GCACAAAAAGAAATATGACTTGATCATAATATTGATTCTTCTGGCTCTATTTTCCTGAAAAAAAGAAGAAAGGGTTGAATCAGGGAATTCTATGGTCTCAAGATCTAGTCCCTTTTTCTATTTTCTCTCATGATGTGACAACTTACTGTAGTCCAGACTGCTAAATTGGGTTAGTGATTGTTGTTGTACCCTCATGGGACATGAATTGCTACAAGAACCTGTTGTGAGTTGTGATAATTTTTTTCTTTTTTCCTTCTTCCCAGATTTTTTTTTCAAGGTTTCTTTTTTATATTTTTTATCTGACTCAGAGTTATTTAAAAAATTTCTTTGACTTCTTTGATATATTTTGGTACTTGATTCATATGCCTTATGGCTTGACCACGTATTCCTACACGTATCCCTGTTTCCTCCTTGGGGGGGGGTGATGTATTATTATTTTCCTCAGGGGGGACTATGTTATTGTTGTGAACTTTGACTTGAATTTGAGCCTAATTTAGAATAAGAAACTACCTCCAAGAATCTGGAAGGCAACATGAAGATGCCTGCAGAGACCACATGCTTCACCAGAAGATCCAGATTGAATTTTGATATCTGGTGAATTTGAACTTTGGGAGTTTTGAATGCTTTTCTTTTGAATGTACACTCTTATGCCAAAGGGGACTGCCCCCAAATTGGCTTTTTGTCAATGCACCTATTATTGGTTTTGTTCCTTTTCCCTTTTATTTTCCTCTTATCCCCAAATTATTGTAATTTCCATTTAAAAACTGTAATATTTGTACATACCTTTAGTTCAAGTTATAAATTAGTTATGTTTTCATGATCGATTGGGGAGACTGATCTCCCAAAGGATCACAGGGGGAGGTATTGATTTAGAATCTTGAACCCTAGAGACATCATTTCCCACAATCCCTCTTTCCTTTTCCTGTTTGTGCATCTCCTTATGCGGATTGAGGTTTTAAGTTTCCGTTTCTACCCACGCAGGCTCTCTGACTGGTATCAGCATGTAGGAGGGAGTGGTTTTTTGCTTTTCTCTGTTTTTTATTTTTCTGTTTTGTTTTTTTAATTTCTCTTTGCTCTAAGTGGATTTTAAATAAAGAGTATTAAAATAATACTTGGAGTATTTAATATTAATTTTAATATTTACAAACCACACACAGGAGTACCCAGAGCATCACAAGCAAGATTCGAGGGGGACCAAAATCCAGAAGTTGTGAACTCTCTCACTGCTCCCAAAACTACTCCTCAGGACTGGTATTTAACCCTCCCCACCCCCCCCCCCAGCAGTCCCTCTCTCAGAATTCCAAGAGAGATCCAGGAACATTCTTTCCCCTTCAGTTTAACCTCCCCTATTTTCTTCTTTTTTGCTTTCTCTTTGGAACTTGTCCCCTTGCATTCCAGCCAAGAACTTATATTTTTCACCCTGCAAATCATTACACTTTTCTTTATCTCTCATTACTTTCTCTCAGTCCTCCCCTTTCACAAATGGAAGCCACAGATTTTCCATTCTTTGAATCTTAATACTTACCTGAATTAATTATCAATCACTTATTCTATAAACTATCCCCCCTCCCAATAAAACCTACTCTCGTTTATGCTAAATCTATTTAACTATGCCTAATCTAGGGACATCAACCAAGGAAAAGGAAGGGTAAGGATAAGGGTTCATAAAATTATTACAAACTGAAACACAACACATTTTCAAATTCAAAACAATACAGAAAACATGAATATACCCTATCACTTCTATAAAATGCAAACACATTAAAAAACTAAACACTGTCATAAACTCTTTTTAAACCAATTTTCTATAAAACTCATACTACTAAGCAAATACAAACCCAATTTTAACACCAAAATCAAACTCCAAATTTGTATAAAAATAGAAAAAATATTTAGAGTTTTATAATAAACACAATTTAGCTCAAGCTTTGACACCATATGCCCTGAGTAAAGCAACAACAAAAAAACTTCTGCAAACTGCAGTTTAAGAAAACTCTTATCTGAACAATTCAAAACATTTTTCTATTCTCTATGCTACTTCTAATACATTCAAATAATCTTTTACATTGAACTGAGATCTAAACTCCCTATCTTATCCTATACAATTTGATGTACATATGATAGAAGTCAAATGTATATATTTACATAGCTACAATAATTCTGGTTTTTTAACTTGTTATTGTTATTGTCATTGTACTTTTCTTTATCTCTCATTTCTTTCTCTCACTAGTCATTACTTCCCCTAAACTCTAGTGTAGATAGCTCAGGTACCTGAACCCCAAAGCATCTAATAATAGTAGTAACCTCTTCTCCCCATAGTCCTTGCCCTTCCTGTAGTCCAGGTCCCAGAGGCATCACAGAGGGGAACAATTCTTTTAGAGAACATCTTTCTTGGGGATGATGAGAAAATTAACAAGCTATAACCTTCTGTTACTACCTATCCAGGGATAAAGCTGCCTTTGTTTACTAGGCAGGGTAAATAAATCAACTAAGGACTAGTAGACTCTTTTCCTTTTCACTTAATCTCCATGATTTAGTCTAACATTGCCTACTCTATGCTCTCTCTCAAGAGTGCTTTGCAAATATTAAAGCAAATATTTCTCATTTATTTCTGAGTGTAATTTAGGTTTATTCTGTAAATAACAACAGCTGCTTAGTGGAGTAGACAGAATGCTGTACCTTGAATTAGAGACAATTTCAAATCTAGCTTCAGCAACTTAATAGCTTTGTGATCCTGGGCAATTCACTTTTCTTTTGTCTTTATCAGTTCTTCATGTGTAAAATAAAGATAATAATAATATACATCCCCTAGAGTTGTTCTGAAAATAAAATGAGATAATATTTGTAAAGCACTGTCCAAATCTTAAAATGTTTTATAAATGCTGGCTGCTGTTACTACTAGTAATACTAGCAGTAGTACTACCACTACTTTACGCAGATCTCTAACTCAAGCCATCCAGGATGGTGACAACATATATATTAGTTCTAATCCTATTGTGTCTTTAGCTGATTGATCTGATTGGCAGTAACCAAGGTATATTACTATAAACACCATCTTGCCAGATGGTATCTTCCTGGTATATTCAATTGAAAGTCATCATTCTGTGACAAGGAAATCACTTTAAAAAACTGATATATATTAATTTAAGGTCGCCAAGGAATTCAGCTATGTAATTCCTAAATGAAAACTCAAGTCAGCTGTCAACCTTTTATAGAGTTTAATTACAAACAGGAGGAAGAAAGGAATTAGAGATAGAGAGAGGGAGAGAGAAAGGGGAGAGAAGGGAATAGGGCTTAAATACCCCTTCTGTTTAGGCTGGGCCAAAAGGCCCAAGCCCTTAGATAGCTGAGGCAAAGAAAGGAGATCAGTCCCTATTACTCACGTGACCAAAATGGCGAAACAGTCTCAGCGGCCTCCACCTCCAGCTTCCTTCAGAGCAGCACAACCTCTCAGAGCCAAAAAACTCTCCAACCAACCCCCACCGTCCTCAGACCCCTCTATCTTTAAGGAAACCATCCAAGTTCCCTCCCCTCAGTTCTCACATCTACCAATCACTGTCCATCATTTTCCCTGTGTCAATGGTGGCTCTAGCTTAACCCAGGACCGTCCAGAGGTCTGTGGCTTTGCACATGTCTGTTGAAGGTCATATTCTCAAATAATTAAATCTTGATCCTTTGCTGCAGCCCTTCCTAAATCCTGTTACCCCGAGTAGGGTAGAGATTGGAATAATTAAATTTTGATCTATGCTGCAGCCCTTCCTAAATCCTGTTAGGACTGAGTAGGGTGGAGATTGCAATTTCCAAGACCTGGTTCTGTCATTCCAAGTATCTCCATTGTATCAATTATAAAATCAATCATGACTCAAAGAAATTCCTGTTCTATGCTTAAGCATAGGTCAAAGCCCTTTCCATTGTTCAGCAAAAGGTTTCTGTCCTAAAGTAATCTTAAGAAGGGAGGAGGAGGAACCTCCCATGCCAATGGGGTTCACATTCCAATAGAGTTCCCACTCTCAATAGGAAATTTTTCAAGTATGAAATTTCCCAATGGTGAAATTTCCAACATTTATAAGTCTAAGAAATTTTAAGGTTTACAATTCAGGATAACTAATTTTGCCCCCAGGTAGGAAGTGTGGTTCATGATTCTTAAGTAGGCAAATAGCTTTGTGGCAACTGTCTTATTCCAGGTATTCTGGTTTTGTGGAATTAAATGGAACAGCTACAGAGGGATTTTGTCCACTCCACAGAGAGATTTTATATATTCCTGATATTTTTGAATCCCTTTGAATGTCTCCCTGCTCCCCATCCCCAAATTCACCTTGAGGGAGGAAGTGCTATAAAGCCATATAGCTGAAATAGTAAATGAAAAGATATGATCTGATTATACCTAGCAAATAGTAGATATTTAATAAATGTTTATTGACTGACTGATCTGTTATCCAAGTTCAAATGACCCAGTCCATGAATAACTGTGGCAGAGTCTAAGTTCTAAAACAGTTTTGCTCTGTCACATAAACTCTGCCTAAAAATTCCATAACATGGTGGCTAACCTGGTAATGAACCTCTCAGAGCTTAGCTAGGCTGGTAGTTGGAGGAAAGGTGGTCCATCACTGGACTCTTATTTAAAACCTTTCCAACTTGATAGGAACTTTCTTGCTTTCTGGAGGCATAGCCTTTGAAAAACCCACATTGTCTCCATAGTACAATGTGGCATCAAAATAATAATAATTCTTTAGTAAAGGATTTTTTAGATAAAAATGGTCAAAATTATTGTATTGACTTTTTTTTGGATAAGAAATTTGCAAGTTAAACTTACTAAATTCAGGATGAATCCTTAAAAAATTCGGCTATTATCAGCCTTAACCAATTCTACCAATTTTTCTGAGACTTATCAAATGAACTCCTTTTGGCTAAAGTGCTTATTTCCATTTTCTATCAACATCTTAAAGTGTAAATATCATTCTGTAAATTCAACATGATAAGAATGCAAACTATTAGGGGTAAAATAAGATTTGGGGTTTTGATAAGTAAGTGACAGGAGCAGACTGCCTTGAGATGGAACCTTGAGCTAAGCTCTGACTTGGGAATTTTGTGAGATCTGGGAGTTGGAAATTCTGTTTAGTTCAACTGCCATTCTGTCTCTTTGCTGGTGTTCCCTGCCCAGAGAGGTGGCTAAAGCTTTGGCTTGTGGAAATTCCTTGAACTGGAGTAGCAGTTGTGGAAAGAGGAGAAAGTTGGAAGTTTGGGGAAGAATTGAGAAAGGAAGATCTACAGTTAAGAGAAGAGAATCTGGTTTTTGCTCCTCTGTGGTTACAGAGTTGAACAGCCTGGGCTTGGCATTTTCAGGCCTGAAATCACTAGGACAAAACCTTGACTGACTAGAAGTTGGAAACCTAACTGAACAACTTCAAGGAAGCAGTAAATGAATAATATATAATAATAATAATAATAACTAGAAATAGGCTTAGATAGTTAGAAATTGGGTAAGTTAGTAATAAGGAGAGAGAAAGCGAGCAGGTCTGGTTTTTATTGGATGGAAGAGAATCCTGTGAGGGACTGTGAGTTTGGATGTTTGGAGATAGTAATCCACTGGTTTTTAGGGATTGTTCCAGCTTTTACCTTTTCGTTACACCTTTTAATCCTTATAACCTTAATAAAAAGAGGTTTTGTTTTTTAAAAACTGCTTCCACAATTGTATCAGTCTAAATCCCTCTAGAAGGACCCACTGTTCTTCCCAGTCTATATAAACTTTGTTACAAGGTTAAGTCAACTGGCCCTTCTTACTAACAAACAGTACAATCCCCAAATATCAACAAAAAATTCATTATTAAGAACAACAACAACAACAACCTTCTTCATTTCCTAATGGTTTCTTGTGAATACAGAAATTGTTCAGTATTTTTTCATAGTAGGGAAAATTACTTCTGTGACAAGACAACAGAAACTCAAATTAAATCTAGATCAGTTCTACACATAATGCAAATTTGAGAGCTCTAACTGCAGAAACAATGCATTTCATGTATTCAGTAGCACTTAGAATTCATCTAATATCACAGAAATTTGGTTGCATATTATTTCATTTCATAATTCTCCATAATGAACTATAAAAGATCTTGGAGGATGAAAACTTGAAGCATCTTTATTGACCATTCTATGTTAGTTTTTATTTTTTAATTTTCATTTAAATATAGGTGATAGACTCTTTTGAAGTCAAATATCTATCCTACAGTTTCACTATAACTTTTCTTCAGTTGTCTCCACGAAACCTTCCATGAATAGTATAGAAAGATTATACTAACTTTTAAGATATGAGTGAGAATGCAGGGGGAGTAGAGACTATAATTCAACCCCCCTTAATGTTTTGAAAGGAAATATTTCTTTCATTCAATAAAACTTATTCAAATAGGAAAGTCTGGTATAATGCTACAGAAATTAAATAAAAAACATTGTTTTTCATAACCATCAGTTTTTAGTTATCATTCTTCAATTACTATTTTAAAACAGTGATTTAACTCCTTGAAATGATGTTATTGCATTGGTAGATTGCAAGATTTAATTAATTCAGGCTGTCCCCACTGGCAAACTGGGAGTGATAAGGCCTGTTTTGGAGATTTTCTGAATCTCAAGCTCCCTATTTATCCACAAGAGAAATCTGGTTTCAATGTAGCTACAGTCAATATGCTTTAAAACTGTATCAGCAGTGTATAGGGTTGATTTTTCCAAGAGCCTAATTGAGTGTAAAGTCTGGGGATGCATTTGTTCTAGCAAGCAACAATTCTTAGAGCAACCTCCTGAATTATCTGAATTCAGTTCTTATACTCAATCACTGCCATTGGGTAATAGAAATTCTCTTCCTAAAAAAAGAAATACTCAGAATAAAGCTAGGATATAGTGAGTACTCTGCTGCTGTTTATCTAGACTGGATATTAGTAGACCAATGGGATTCCTCAGTAGTGAAGGACTTTTCCTTTTGAGGGTCTAGGCTATTCTCCACAACTTTATGCTTCAAACTTGCTAGAAGTATCCTTCCTTCTTCCTGACTCAGATCTAGGAAACTTAATGATAATTATTGAGCACTTATCCTATGCTTAGCAGTATTCAAGATGTCATGAAGAATCTGGAGCAAGAACTCTCCCACCCCCAATCCCCAATAGTATGCCTATTCTCAGGAATCTTATGATAGGATGAGATATTAATGGAAGGACATTTAGGAAAAGAAAAATTAGAGGGCAATAGAAAACAGGATAAACTAGAGCACTAAGTTGTGTGATAAGGCTCCCCAGTGCCCTAGGAATTCAAGAGGATAAGATGAATTCAGAAAGCAATTTTGCTGTAAGGATTTGTGGAATATTATGGGGTTTGCTTGAGTTTCACCTTAAAGGATGATTAAGATTTGCATATGTGAAAAGGAGTAGGAAAGTTAGGAGGAATAACATAAAGACATAGAGGAAAGAAAGAACACATTGTATATGAGGTCCTGTGAGAAGATTACAATGTCAGACATGTTAAAGGACAGAGGGAGTTAAATTTTGGTCAACAAGAAGAACATGAATTCTGGAGATATTTAGGTGCTAGGTTGTGGAGTTGCACTTGATTTGTTTGGATGTGTTTGCAGTGGTTATTGTAGGTTTTGAGCAGAGGAATAATATGAAAAAAATGTAATTAAAATAAGCAATTAACCTTCTCAAAGGTCAAACTGTTGTATATGCCATGGGGTACTAGGAAGGGGAAGGAAAGAGAAGAGTTCAGAAAAATAGAAGAATGTAGCTAACTTGATGTGTCCAGAGATATTTTTGTAGTTGTAAAGGCTTAAAATACCAAATAATTGTTGTCCAGTTGTTTTCAATTGTGTTTGACTTTCCATGACTCCATTTGGGGTTTTCTTAGCAAAGATACTAGAGTATCTTTCTTCAGCTCATTTAGTAGATGAGGAAACTGAATCAAACAGCAAATTGCCCAGGGTCACACATCTAGGAAGTGTCTGAGGCCAGATTTTAATCCAGGACCTACTGAAGGAGGCATGGCACTCTTTCCCCTGAGCCACCATACAATTGCCCTAATTAGCTTTTTTATAAATAAAGTATATTCTAAAGTATTATGGCAAGAATAACAATTACAATACGATCTTCATTTCCCTAAATCAAGAAGCAAGCTCTCCCTTTGAACACACACAAATTCCCCAGGGAGAGTGTACTCAAACCTGAACAACACAAGTAGTGAGGCACACATATAAGGAGCCCATTAAATAGAGGATTTCCTTGTGACTTCTGGCTTTGAGAACTATTTTCTTTCTTTCTGGAGTTCACACAGGTTCAATTTGTAGTAAAAAATTGGCAATGCATAAGTTTTTCCCATGTTCATCTGGTCTGGCTTTCTTAGTCATCAATTCATCCTTTCAGATGCTTATAATATGTACACATCATTGGATTTGTTGAATATTACAAAATGTGGATTATCTCTTGCAAAGACCCCATGAGATGGTTAAGATCCAAGAATGGATAAAAAATCCCTTCACAGGCAATATCCACATGAACTCTGCCCACAATGTGTCAATATTGGCTAAGTCATGTGAATTTCAAAAAATGGAAATGAAAGAATTTATGATAGCAATAACCAAGAGAAATTTCAATCTTTATAAATCCTGGTCTTAAGGAATAATGTAAGTTATTCAAGGAAATGGTAGAAACTGTGCAATGTATAACCACTGACTATACAAATTTATCACCTATTGTAAAAAATAGACTCAAACTCTGGACTTCAATCCCCACAAGCCCTTGCTCCACTTCCCCAAAATGCTTTGTAGTCTCACGCAATTCTGAGGTGGGCCGAGATCAAGGAAGGATTTAAGCTGATTGCAAAGGCTTTGGAGCTCTTTTTTGGACTTCCGTTTGGGGGCAGACGTGGCTCTTTCCATAATGTAGGTGAGGTCTTGTCTAGGCCTCTGGCCTAGGCACGTGTTTTTTCTTACTTGTATATTCTTAAATTCTCAACCTTTAACAAACCTCATAAAATATAATACTCCTTGCAGAGAGAAACTAATTTCTACCTGCCTCAGTCTCCCCTAAATTTTAATATTTATACCATTAAAAACCTAGAAAGGAATGACTTTGTATTTAGTATCATCAGATACTTGCTATTAAATGACAATTTCCCATATGACAAATATAGAACTCAAAATATCCTGGAGATCTTAAAAAATAAATTACGTCAAAAGCAGACTATTATTACAAAACAAACTGTTGTTTACAAATACCTGGTTATAAGATTTATCCTTAAAAACTTAAGAAAAAGATTTTAATAAATAGTATCACCCAAAAATAAGTTTTGAAAATATAATGACTTAGCAGAAGAGATCAAAATCATGTATGATTTTGTACATGATGATATATTTATCATACCTGTTTTTCAGTCCAGTCTGTTATCAGAATGGTACCAAAGATACTTGGAGTACATCTATAGGAGATGAACTTACATCCTAATACTTTGATTCAACTCCATATAGTAATGTTAAATTTTTATTGTGGTTGGACTTAATATTAAATTGATGGTCACCAGGGATTTCATTTCTAAATCCCAAAATGAATTACTCAAGTAAATGGAATTATGGTAGTTTATTTTACAATAGAGGGAAGATATTAAGGAAGAGAGAAAAGGAGGGAGAGAGAGAGAGAGAGAGAGAGAGAGAGAGAGAGAGAGAGAGAGAGAGAGAGAGAGAGAGAGAGAGAGAGAGAGAGAGAGAGAGAGAGAGAGAGAGAGAGAGAGAGAGAGAGAGAGAGAGAGAGAGAGAGAGAGAGAGAGAGAGAGAGAGAGCTCTATCTTCCTCTGAACTGGTTAGAAATTCGAAGGCACCAGTCAGGAGAAAATAGATTCAAGATGATGGGCCTTTCTCAGAGGTTCACACCTCTAGAAAGGCAAGGAACTAAGTCAGCCTTTCACACACCAAGGGAGACCATCTAAAATGAAAGCAGTCTGAGGTCTCCAGCACGAGCTCCTCCAGGGGTCCAGTTCTGCAGCCAAGTGTCTTACTCCAAGTCTGAGTGTCTGTCTTCCAGTCTCTCCTCAAGTGTCTATCTTCCAGTCCAACTCTGAGTGACTGATCTTCCAATCTTTCCTCCTAGTGACTGAATCCTTGATTTATTGATCTATCTATCCATCCATGTGTGTCTCTGTTTTCTCTATTTAAAAACCTTTTTCTCTTGTGTCACCTCATCTAAATTTTTCGTCTACCAATCACAGCAGATGCTCTTCTCCAGGACTGTCCACTCAATGTATGAAATGGGTGTCACACCTTTTGTAGTTAGTTAACACCTTTTTTGCAGTTAGTTAACACCTTTTTTTTAGTTAAAATGGGTAGATCTACTTTAAATACTGAGTTAACACTTTTGGGGATTAAAATCTAAAACTAGACAGGGGATTACAATTTAATCTTCCCAATATAGGGGACTGGGGTGATGGTAAGGAGAGTGCAGAAGAAGGGATATTGATGCTTTTTGTAAAAATAAATGAGAAACTGTAAACATAATAGGCAATGGATTAATTATGAGTTATAAACTGATTTAGATACTCTGCTTGCTGTGCTTACAAAGTATCTTCAGTTTATATTAGTGAAGTGAAGTGAAGCTCATAAGTCAACTTCTTTTCAGGGCCAGGCACCAGGATGCTAAAGAGACTCTTGTTATATATATATAACAAGAGACTCTTGTTATAAAAAAATAAAATATTTATTGAAAATATAAGGATAAAAAGGATTTCTAACTTTAAGGGATTCTAATTCCACTCAAATAAAACTCCCTGGTTCTGCAAGGAACCACTTCTCCTGTTAACACAGGCTACACTGATCCTTCCTAATCTGACTAGCACAATTTTTTAGTAATTTAAATAAACTAACACTATTATCCTTATAATTCTAAACTTAGTCTCCAAGTTATAAAAAATAACAAAGGCTAGCTGGCTGAGCCTCAGCAAGAACCAAGTTAGGACTCTGAGCCTTAGCAGACTCAGAGTCCAAACCAAAGACCAGATCTTTCTTTGGTCCTCTCTGAGATAAAACAATCTATGAAAACAGCAATATATAGTCACTAGTGTTTCCCAAGTCAGAAAAGGAAAAATAGCTCCCTCAGGTCTTTCCCTCCTTTCCTTCTACTTCAGACAGTAAGAGAGAGAAAAGAAGATGTCACCTGCTCTCACCACTTCGAGAGAGTGTAACTGCTCACTCTCTCAGAGTAATAGCCACACCTAGAGAGTAACTGCCAAATAAAAACTGTTAAACTGTCAACATTTAAGATTGACACTCTGTCTCATATCTGATTCAAACTCCAATTCTTTCTCAAGCCATCTTCTCTACTTCTTATCTCTAACTTATCTCTATCTAAATTAATATAACAAGACTTCATTTCTAACATCATCCTTATATTTTCCTAGGTGTTCCAATGTACAGAAACATTATCTAGTACTTCTGGGTAAATTTTTCACTAGGTGAAAATGTAATTATTATTAATTTTGATGTAACAAATTTTGATGCATTCATGCACCTCCAAAATGTTATTCATTAATACTCTGTACATATAAATGAAACATTAATAAAATAATTGAAAAAAGTCAAAGAGAACAGAAAGACAAAAGAAAGCATTTCAAATGACATTATACTTTCCTAATATATTGATATTCTATGGAAAAGTAAGGGAAAATAATGGAAATTTTGAGGAGAGTTAATATAATAATTCTTTAAGTTGGAAGGGTCTAGAACCTCTTTGTCAGAATATGGATGATACTCTTCATAAGGAGTATTCATTGGTCATTACATTGATAAGAGATTCTAAATTTTTCTAAGTTGTTCTTTTTATAATAAATATGGACATGTCATATATGGAAATTTATTTTGCTTGCCTGTTCTGTTTTTCCTAAGTAATAGAAATGTTATTTTTCTTTTAAAAAGAAGGGAAGGAGAGAAAACAAATGCTTGCTATTAACTTGCTAATTTAAAAAATAAAATCTAATTTAGAAAATTTGACTGCATGCAATGCATGAGATTATTACTACTATAAACTAGCAAAACATCAATATTCTGAGGCAATTCAATGCAAAAACCACCATATATGTAATTAATTGTTAGGATTACATACCTCAAGCCTATAATTACATTTTACTTTATTGTGGAATTTTGTCTTTGAAAATACTATATGTTGTAAGCATGGGGACTTTTGCTTTGCAGCATGTATCTGTTTGAAGATATGCTCCATAAGTCAAAGTAGGGCTATTTAATGAAATTCCTCATTCATTTAATTTTTTCTATCTCAGGTATATCTCAGCTATGATTTCCTTTTGATTCAAATACTATCATTTATTTCTGAAGATTTAAAGTTGAGGATCATCCAAAAGGCAAAGAGAAAGTCATCAAACAACAAGTATTTACTGAGCAACTACTGTGTGAAAGGAATTTATCTAATACAACTTTGAATCCTAAATAGCACCTTCTTAATGACTTGCATCCACGTAGTGCTTAATTCATTCTCGTTATTTGATTCATTAGTAAAGTTTTTAAGCAGAGATTTAAAGTAATTTTTTCAAAGTGTTTTCCACTATTTTTTTTTGATCCTTGGTGGTTTTTTTCCTATATAACATTGAAGGACCAAATGATAAAATATCGAGAAACCTGTAATTAGATGCCCTTGTATACTTTGAAAGATACTGATAAATGAATGCCAGTCTATGTCCTTTCTCACGCCCTTCCCAAAAGATTCCACTACACATTCTAATGTGAAACTCTGACACTCTCATCTTCATCCCTGGATCATTTGTCCCTGAGTAGGTTGTACATTTTGCCTCAGGAATCAAAATAATTGAGGTATGCAGGCAAGTGAGGTTTTGCTTTAATCAGTCAATGAGCATTTATCAAGCACCTTCTGAATGACAGATAGGCACTGTGCTAAGTTGAAAATATAAATATGAAAGGAAACAGTCTTCCCTTCCCCCTTTTCCCTTTACAGTTAATACTTTAAAAAATAATATTAGGACATTGCTTTTAATCTAAATTCTTTGTTATCACCTGAATAGAAAATTAAACAATTAATGTTCTAGTCCAAAGTCTTTTTTAACATCCTTGTCAAAGCCTGTATTTCTAATACTGTCAAAATTCAGAGGGAACTTGTTTTCTCGTGAAAATAGAGTGAGGCTGGTATCTGAACAAGGATGGGAGGGGACTGTTCTTTCATTTAAGTAGTACTCTCATTCTCTATGCCTTGATCATATCATGGAAAGTATTCTTTAGGACACTCAGATATGTGAAATCACTATAATTCTATTTAATATAGTGGAACTTTCACCTTGAGCTCTGTAACTACCCTTTACCTCATTGTGGAATTTTGTCTTTAAAAATACTATGTGTTTTAAACGCCTTGTGGGTTGTGACAGAGGAATATTCAAGGTTATTGGAAATTCTGCTTGTTTAGACCTCTCTAACTCTAAGCAGAGATGTTTAGAATTAGAATGGTTTAATTAATAGATTTTTCTGGTGGACTTGTGACCAGAAGTCAGGGTGTAGTATTTTTTTTAAATCTAACCAAAGTTCCTGTTTTTAAGGCTTTATACAAGATACACAGAAGATTGAAGACAACTGTAGAGGAGAAAAACTAGCTTCTGGAGGATAAAGGAAAGACGGTAATGTTTAAGTTGAGTCTTGGAGGAAGCCAGGCATTCTAAGAAGCACAGGTAAGAAAATACAGCATTGCAAACAAAGAAACTGACATAGGAAATCGAGCACTATATATGTGTAAGGAACAGTAAAATAGACCAGTATGGCTGAATTTAGCATGTGGAGAGGAATCATATATAAGAATATTGTAAAAGTAAAAAGGGCTCAGGGACTTAAAAATGTCAAATATCAAGCAAAATTTTATTCTAGAAGAAATAGGGAACCACTGTAGTTTTTTGAGTTTGGAAAGGTGACACAGTCAAATCAATGCTTTTAGAATATTACTTTTGCAGGTGTGTGGAGGATAGTTTACAGTGGGGAGAGATTTTGGGCAGAGAAACAAATTAGAAGGCTATTACAATAGTCTGAGGGAGAGTGATGAGGGCCTGAACTGAGGTGATGGCAATTGGAGTCCAGAAAAATGGATGTCTACAAGGGACATCATAGAAGTAGTGAGGCCAAGATTCTGTAACAAATTTGATATACAGGATAAGTTAGAGTGGGAAGACTGGAATAACATTGAGGTTGTAGATCTGAGTGACCAGGAAGATCTAATTCCCTTAGTTGTAATGGGATAAGTTTGAAATAGTGGTAGCTTTGGGGGAAAAAAATAGTGAGCTTTGTGTTGGACATACTGAGTTTGATATACTAGGGGATACCAAGTTTGAACTCAGGAGAGAAGGTAGGTCTAGGGAAATTTTGTATATACATAAATATATCTATATGTATACTATGACTTTCAAAATGTTGTGGTTGGTCGAACTGCATCCATCAGCGTGCCTCAGGGGGTCCCTCCTACTTCCTGGCATGGGATTCATCTTGAATTGGACCAATCCTGTGCTAGGGAGGGGCTATGCTCCCTACTTCCTGGCATGCCTAGGAAGGGGGGGTGGCTCTCTCTCATGAAAGAGGGTGGTGAATGGGGTTAGGAGAAAGGAAAGTGGTAGTTAATTTCAAACTCCAGTCACTTTTGCTTTCAATAAAGTTTTAGAAAGATGGGAATGAGATAGGAGTTTTCTTTTTAGCTTTTTCCTTACTACACACATATCTACATACACATATATGCATATGAATATACACATACACATAAGTAGATATATATGAGAATAGAGATGATAATTAAGCTCTTGGCAGTTGATGAGGTCATCCAGTGAGAGATTGTAGAGAGAAAAAAGAGAGAAAAGTGAATGGGACCCAGGGCATAGCTTTGGGAAATAGTCTTAGTGGGCCTGACTTGAATGATGATCCAACAAAAGAGATCGAAAAGAAATAGTCAGATAGGTAGGAAGAAATTTGAGAGAGAGCAGTGCCATATTGACAATGTCAAAGAAATCAATAAGGGTAAAGGTTACCAAAACATTATTCATTTTGGAAATTGAATTCATTAATAACTTTGGACAAAATAATTTCAGTTGTCAAAAATTGACAAAGGTACACTGAGGCAAGTTTCTCTAAGCAAGGTAAGGGTTAACTAATAGGGTATTGAACCTTTTAATAAGGGGGTCAATAGCTTGCTTCAATTTATGCTAAAGACACTAAGATGAAGATTTAATTTTTACAAAGTGAGAACAAACCCAGAGTAGGTGATATTATAGGGTTGATGAATCATGATTGATTATATTTAGGAAAAGGGTTTGTACACAGACCAGACTAGGAACCATCCCTCTCTGTCTTAGAGGAATGGATGCTTTATAGATTTTATGAGACCCAGATGAATCCTGAATTCATTCATTATTGACCAGGGATAGCACACTCACCAGTACCTGGGAAAGAGATTAAATGATTTTTAATTAAGCAACAAGAAGCTCAGGTGGGGTCAGGTCAATTTGCATACTCTCAAGGACAAGGTACAAAGGCCCTTGGACTTCTTCAAAAGCTAAAGATGTGAGTTTCCTTGGCACAAAGTGATTTGTAGTCAGTGCTGAGATAACAGTTCCCTTAGAGTTAGAATGTTTTATGAGAGTAGTGATGAACCTCTTAAACTTAGTTCAGAGTTTTTCTTTAATTAATCATAATTGTGGGAAATCTTAAACCTTTGAATCCAATGTGAGAAAGGGAATTGAACTTTTGAACTATGAGCACTTGGAGTCAGTGAGAAGGGATTAGGTTACTATATGGAACACAAAAAACGTTACAGAATAGAATCAATTATAAAATATAAAAATAGATCAATGTCTAGTTTTCACACAATTGAACAAACAGACTAGAAGCTAGATTGCTAAAGGTGTGGATAAAAAGGAGAGGAGATAAAGTGTGTAGTGTGGTTGGCTTTTTAAAGGAGTTTGTTTGAGGAGAGGAGAAATATAGGATAATAATACTAGCAAGAATGATAGGATTTAATCCTTTAAAAATGTGTTCATTTAGGGATATGAGACACATAAACATATTTGTAAGCAGCATAAAAAGAACTAGAGAAAATGTAGAGAATGAAGACTAGGGAGAGTGAGAGGTTAGTAGGAGCAATCTTCTGGAGAAGATGGGATGATGTGGAATCAAGGGCACATGTAGTAGAGGGGTGAGCTTTGTCAAGGAGAAGAGCTATGTAAAAAATAGACTAGAACTCTGGACTTCAATCCCCACAAGCCCTTGCTCCACTTCCCCAAGATGCTTTGTAATCTCATGCAATTCTGAGGTGGGCCGAGATCGAGGAAGGATTTAAGCTGATTGCAAAGGCTTTTGCTCTCTCTTTTGGACTTCCATTTGGGAGCAGAGGCGTCTCTTCCATGATGTGAGGTTATCTTGTTTAGGCCTCTGGCCTAGGCACTTGTTTTTTTCTTACTCTGTATTTTCTTTAATCCTTAACTTTAATAAACCTCTAAAAACATATAATACTCCTTGCAGAGAGAAACTAATTTCTACCTGCCTCAGTCTCCCCTAAATTTTAACTGTTACAGCTACCTCTTCATCAGAGACTGGAGAGAAGAAGGAGATAGTGGCCAATGATGTCATAGAAATATAATATGATGAGAGGAAAGGGGGCCTCAGTGAATGGCCTCAATTTTACTTATTCATTTATTTATTTGTGGTGGACATGAAGTGAGTTCTTTAACTAAGAGAAAAGGGAGTTAGGGGTGCCAGGGGAGGGTTAAAAATAGAAAAGTTTTAGAACTGCCTCTGTAGTGAGTGAGACAGAGAATTAATCAAAGAGAAGGATTATCTTGCTGCAGTAAGGTCCCAATTTATAGCATGAATTTGTAGTGGACCTGGCCACTTAACAGCAAATGGATGATTGTGAAGAAAAAAATAAAACCTTAATATTCAGTAATATTGTATAGGATAACCCAGAAATAAAAGTGGTGTTTAGAAATCTATACCTGGATTCTCTGGCCAATGAAATGAGAAGAGCAATCCAAACAAAAACATTCATTTTATGATAATAATAATAATAATAACTGTTTATCTCTTTATCTAAGGAGCTAGATGATAGCTAAGATAAATACCTTCAGGATGTATAAACAATACTTTAAATGTAGAAATCAGTCTCTATATATTTATCTTATTTGAGCTCTGGGTGGAATAGTTTCTATAGGCATCATTGTCTCCATTTTGCAATTAAAGCAACTGAGAATTAAAGAATTGTAACCAATTGCCCATAGTCTAAAGTAAGAGTCTGAGGCAGGATTTGAATGTGTGTCTTCCAAATTCTATTATCTATCTCTACTATATCATTCTATCCCTAAGTCTTGGACCTGGGCTGTAAAATATATTGGCTTCATATATTTTCCGTCATTTTCTTTCTCTTTTTCATAGGTTTGCTTTGTGTTAGTTGGCATTATGTGCTTCTCTACTCAAAGTAGACATTTTAGTAAATAAGAGAAAGAAAATATGACAGCAAAAAGGATTGGCCATTTATTTTAGTTTTAGCCGAACTGGGACCCATTGTAACTCAGATATTAAAATTGTAGGTCTTTTATCTAGCACAATTTCTTTGCCTTGCTCATGAAAATAATATTGGAGTTTCATTGAGCCATGATCTATTCTTTGATGGAGCCACAAGGCTTTGTTGTTGTTTTCTGAGTCTTTTGATTATTCACATGAATGATAGTTTCCTTCCAAGAGATAAATATTATCTTTTCCCTTAAGATTTTCTGTCATTCCAGTTATTAAAAATCTCCAGTTAATTTAATGGTATTCAGTTTTGTGCTAATGCATGGAAAGTTATTTTCTTACAGCTTATCTTTCTTACTTGGTATTTTGTCAGGTACTTTTGAACAAAGAACAAAGATGTTTTATTAAGTAGAAGGGATTGGCTAAATATGGCCCCCAGATCATATCTAGTTGCTTGTTTTGTGTGGTCTTTCAACTAAAGTGATTATTACATTTAAATTGTTTTTTAAAAATTCAGCTTGTATTTGACCCCAAAGCTATAGTTTGATGATCCCTGAACTAGCTTCTCTCATAGAAATTTCTGTTTTTTGAATTCCTACTCATTAACCAAAAATATTATATTTGTTGAATATATATCCTATATTTACTTCTTCATGAGCATTTTGGGTTTCCTCAATAGAATGTCAGCCCCATAAGAATAGGAAATGTATCCCTTTTATATTTTTATCACTAGTACCAACATAGTGTCTGGTAGTGGCTTAAAAATTATTAATTAATTTTCTAACCATTTAATGATCTAATATTCTGCACAGCTTTTGGTCAGATCTTGCTCTTTGAAACTTAAGTTTATTCTGGCAAAACTTCAAATTTAGATTTGGCAAAGACTTAAATGCAAAACATTTTTCATTCATTTGATCTTTCATTGAAGAGAGTTCTCCAATAGAAGCTTCAACTTTGTGTGGGAAACAAATGCTAACTGGTATTGATTTTTCAGATAAGGTCTGGAAAGCTATAAGACAGTGATGACTGTGTTCATTCATCTTCACTTCCAAAATAACCTGTAAGACATCCATATGATACTTTCCCTTGGGAAAATGACAAACTTGGGTGAATCCTGGTATAATAGTACTTATGGCAAGACTTGGTCTAGGAGTAGACTCTAGGTGCTTTCCAGAGGGACTTAAGTCACTAAAAAGCCTAGGAAAGGAAAGCTAATACTATTATCAGAACTGGAAGGCAGCAATGAATTAGGGGAAGTGAATTGGGGAAGCGAACATACTTAGATGAGGGGAGTGGTAGAGAATTAAGGTGAAACACTTCCTCTACCACACCAAACAATATAAGATCAGTGATAGGATGTAAGAAAATGAAAATGAAAGAAAAATGCTACAAGGTAAGCATTTATAGAAAAATTAAGGGAGCCAAATCTATTAGCTCAGTATACCTGACCCTCCTTATGTTGTTCCTCCCCCCAATTCTTTTCTGACAGCCTTAATGCATGTGAGGAAAGTCCATTTCATCTTCATGGTTGTTCCAATTTTAGGCACAGACTTTCTGAATCAATCCCTGCATAGTCTCTGTAAACTGAGGTATAAATTCTATGGCACTGAGACCACTAGAGACTTCTGTTCCACTTTCCCATAACAGGAAAATGGACAGTTTCAAATTTTGATTTATTTTTAGTGAGAGAATTTAAAGGAATTTAGAAATGTTAACTTGAAAATTCCTTATTGATCTAGAAGCAATACAACACCATTTTGGCTTTAGTTGGTAAAAAATAATCCATATTTTATGGATTGCATAACTTGCCCCCCTCACAAAAACCAACTTCTGTGATGTGCCATCATGGCATCTTTATGCTTCTGGGTTCTCAGTGCCAGCAGAAGAAAAGCTCTAGAAGACTGTGTCAATATGGAATAGTTTTGTGTCTAGACCCTGTGATAGACTGGGTATCTATTGGCAGAAGACTAGATTATTTGAGTTCAGATAAGTTGTCACATTTGCCTGCAGGGTGATGAATTTGTAAGGAACACTAGTTTAATTTTTTTATTTTTTTTGCTAAGCCATAGAAGGGTTTCAAGTTGAATCATTGGATACCTGCGTCACTGAAAGCACAAATCTCTTAAAAGTATTGAAAATTTCTATTCGCAGATTGAAGAGACTAATAGCTCTCAAGAATCCTGCTATAACCT
Organism: Monodelphis domestica; assembly: GCF_027887165.1. Taxonomy (NCBI): domain Eukaryota; kingdom Metazoa; phylum Chordata; class Mammalia; order Didelphimorphia; family Didelphidae; genus Monodelphis; species Monodelphis domestica. The sequence goes on along the minus strand of NC_077229.1, from coordinate 349,603,052 downwards.
ACTTACTATTCTCTTTATAATCACCCTTATACTCCAGTCTATTCTTGGTACTATTGCCAAGTTAATTTTGCATATGCAATTCTTCTTTTCTTATCATTTACACTAAAAAGCCTTCAATGACTTCTTATGTCTACCAAAAATCATCCAAACTGCCTAGCCTGACATTGGAGGACCTTCCCAATCAGATTCCAACCTCTTAAGGAAGATAAGAGGCTCATTAAGAATGACTAATGTACATTTTAATAGCTGGTCAAGGATTACAGAAGAAAAGCACTCAGTTTTAGCATTCTTCCTTTAAAAGTGTGAAATCTTTATTTCATTTGTGTTAATGTAGGACCTGGTACACTTAGCCATTCATGAAGGGGTCCCCTAGGGGGAATTTCTTCACCTGGGGATTATCTATACTAATGAAATCACAAATCTAGTAACTGTATCTATATATTCTTTAGTTTAGCAAAATGGCCTGTTTGAGGTTTCAGACACAAGGAGTTCCATTTCTTGTCTTTTGCTGGTTTCCTGACTGTCTCTCCTCATATGCTTCCTGTCGTCTCACCTCTGCCCTGTAATAAAGAAAGAAAAATGGGGCCATCCACCTGAGCTGTATTTGTGGGCAGATATTGTTAGTGGTGTTATCCCACCCAGTCTGTGATGGAAGATCTTGTTTAGATGTACAGCAGTCTGTTTTATAGGCTTTTGACAGTTAATGTAAAGGGTTAAATAAAATTAAAAGTACAGACTATGTTACTAAACTTTAGGAAATATTTGCTAAAAGAGTTAATAAGTTCCAAGCAAAGGTTTAACATAGGTAGCTCCCATTGGCTCTTGTCCTTCTGGTGTTTTAGCACCAATTAAGCCTTCTGGTTTGGACTTGAGTAGAATTCACAAAGATCAGGGTCTCCATCTCTAGAATGTATGGTTCAGGGTATGTCACAAGCTATTGAAGACCTATTGAGCAAAAAGAACAAAGCCTTTATAGAGTGGCAAAATAACCCAAACTCTGCTCCTAAAAAGGACAGATTCAAGTCTCTCCAAGCCACGGCGCAGCGTGAGATCAGGAAGATTCAAGATCGATGGTGGGAAAAAAAGGCAGAAGAAATCCAGCGTTTTGCTGATATGAAAAACTACAAACAATTTTTCAGTGCCCTCAAGACTGTCTATGGGCCATTAAAACCCACCACCACTCCCTTGCTATCCTCTGACGGTGACACTCTCATAAAAGATAAAAAAGGTATCAGCAACAGGTGGAAAGAACACTTCAGTCAGCTTCTCAACCAACCCTCTTCAGTTGACCAAAGTGCCCTTGACCAGATCCCCCAAAACCCGCACCACTGAACAACTTGATGTCCCTCCTTCAATAGAGGAAGTCCAAAAAGCCATTAAACAAATGAGTGCAGGCCAGGCACCCGGTAAAGACAGGATCCCAACTGAGGTGTACAAGGCCTTAAATGGAAAGGTGCTCCAGGCATTCCATATAGTGTTGACCAGCATATGGGAAGAGGAAGACATGCCCCCAGAACTCAGAGATGCCTCCATCGTAGCCCTATACAAGAACAAAGGCTCACGAACAGCCTGTGACAACTACAGAGGCATCTCACTACTCTCCACTGCTGGAAAGATCCTCGCCTGTGTTATACTCAACAGACTCCTGTCATCTGTTTCAGAGCAGGACCTGCCTGAATCACAATGTGGCTTCCGACCAGATCGCAGCACCATTGACATGGTCTTCACGGTGAGGCAAATGCAGGAAAAATGCCTTGAGCAGAACAAAAGTCTCTACATTGTCTTCATAGACCTGACAAAGGCGTTCGACACAGTGAACAGGGACACATTGTGGGTGATCTTCAGCAAGCTCAGTTGCCCAGCAAAATTCGTCAAACTGATCCAGCTCTTTCATGTCAACATGACAGGGGAAGTCCTATCTGGTAGAGAGACTTCCGACCTCTTCAACATCTCCAATGGCGTGAAACAAGGCTGCGTCCTTGCTCCGGTGCTATTCAACCTATACTTCACCCAAGTATTACGACATGCTGTGATGGATCTAGACCTGGGGGTCTACATCAAATACCGACTGGATGGCTCACTATTCGACCTTCTCCACCTGACTGCAAAAACGAAGACAACAGAGAGACTCATCCTGGAAGCTCTCTTCTCAGATGACTGTGCTCTCATGGCCCACCAAGAAAATCATTTTCAAACCATTGTGGACAGGTTCTCCACTGCAACAAAACTGTTTGGCCTGACTATCAGCCTCAGTAAAACAGAGGTGCTGTTCCAACCCACACCAGGGAGGCCAACTAACCAGCCGTGCATTACAATCAATGGCACGCAGCTTTCTAACGTAAACACTTTCAAGTACCTGGGCAGCACCATCGCCAATGACGGGTCCCTAGACCACGAGATTAATGCCAGGATCCAAAAGGCCAGCCAGGCACTTGGGCAGCTGCACTGCAAAGTTCTCCAACACAGCGGTGTAAGCACTGCGACGAAGCTCAAAGTGTATAACGCAGTGGTCCTCAGCTTGCTCCTGTATGGTTGAGAGACATGGACACTGTACCGGAAGCACATGAAACAGCTGGAGCAATTCCACCAACGCTCCCTCCGGTCAATCATGAGGATCTGATGACAGGATCGAATCACCAACCAGGAAGTCCTTGACAGAGCCAACTCCACCAGCATTGAAGTAATGGTCCTCAAGACCTAGCTACTATGGTCTGGACACGTCATCCGCATGGACCCACAGTGAATACCAAGACAGGTATTCTATGGTGAACTGTCAGCTGGACTCAGGAAACAAGGCCAACCAAAGAAATGATTCAAGGATCAGCCAAAGTCCAACTTGAAGTGGGCTGGCATTACACCAAAGCAATTAGAACTTGCTGCCTCTGACAGAAGCAGCTGGCGAACCCACATTAACCATACCGCCACCACCTTTGAAGATGAGCGACGTCGACGTCTTGCCGCTGGGCGTGAATGCGGACACTAGACCACAACCGCACCTCCCGTAACAACTGGCGTCCCATGCCCCATGTGCCACAAACTCTGCGCCTCAGTCTTTGGACTTCAAAGCCACATGAGGGTACACCGTAGATGAAACTGCACAAAGACAATAGTCATTCTTGGTCACCGAGAGACTACCACTAATGTCACAAGCATAATTCATCAGTGAAAAGTAACTATAACAGACAATATGGAAATGAAAATCTGATCAGAATATAATTTTCAGTCATCTCTAATTGATACTACAAATAATAGACTGACATAATCAGACTTAACTCATTCAAAGATAAAACAAAGTTGCCTCTCCAGGCCATAAACTCTGAGGAATCTATAGTGAATATAAATCCTCAGAAAAGTAAATACTATCTTGTATTTGCAATACTTTCCTATTACTGACTCAGTGATTGTTTCTGTTATCCTTTTCAGGAATATTAGATTAAAATGGTTGATGTTATAAATTGTAACAGTTAAAAGAGTAATGTTGTAAACTGTAGTGAGTTAAAATGGTGAAAGATATAAATTGTGATAGATATAAGAGAGGGTGAGTAAATTTGACTGCAGGAAATATGTTTCACTACAGTGTCTTGGTTTTTAAATCAGATATAAGGTTGTCGCCAGGGAAATATTCCCAATTATTCAAATACCCAAGTCAACTGGGTTTTATAGAGATTTTAATTAATACAAATGTGGAATTAAAGAAAAGAGAGAAAGAGAGAAAAGGAAATAAGTATGAAGGGCCTTAAGCCAACATGGCCTAGATCTGAGTCTTAAGAGAGAGAGATCAGTCAGTCAGTCTTTTAACACTCACCACAAGGTCTGTCTAAGCAAGGATTCTAGTGACACCAGGCCAGCTCCATCTCAGCTGACTTCACCAGAGAGAGTTCCAGCCAGAGTCCTCCTTAAAGAGCCTTCCAGCCAGAGATTGTTCCAAAGGGCCTCTCTCCAGAGCCTCCAGAGGGACAGAGTCCCCTCAGAGGAGCTCCAGTGAGACCTCCTTAGAGATTGTCCTCCAAGAGCTTCCCTTCTCCAGAGCCTCTCTCAAGAGATTCTTCCCAAGCGATCCTCATCAGAGATCCTCCAAAAGGATTCTCTCTCAGGAGATTCTGCTTTTTCTTATATAGGGGTTTTTCTCTTATGTCACCTCCCCTAAGTCCTTACATCTACCAATCACTGTAGACGTTTTCCAAAGGACTGCCCATCTGAATTCCTGCTAAGTCGACTAATCTCCTCAGTAAGTCTGAACCAGAAAAAATGCTGCTGTGTCGACTAATCTCCTCAGTAAGTTTGAACCAGTGAAAACACAGCTGAGTTAACTAATCTCATTAAGAGAAAACTTGCCCAACCATTTTATGTACCTAGCATCTCATTGTATCAATTCTAAAAAACAGGCATGGATCAAAGAACTCCTTGCCTTATTATAAGCATGGGTCCAAGTACTTTCATTGTTTAGCAAGGAGTTTTCTCCCCTAAAGCAGTCTTAAGTGCGGGTGGAGTAGAGGTCCTCCCATTTCTGATCCTGGCGAGTTCTCACATCAAAATGGGGAATGTTTCCCAGTAGAGAATTTGTTCCAATGGAGGATTCCTCAATGTGGAAATTTTTAACATTCACAAGTCTGAGAAAATTCAAGATTTACAGGAAGCAGGATTCAATTAAGCTGTGCATTTAACTTTCCAAAGTTAACAGAAGCTCTTAATTTTATTGCTAGCTATAATATTCTAATAACCCAAACTATATCTACTTTTCCATGACTCTGGTTGACATATTTTATAATTAATATATACAGTTAGTTTACTAATTAGGTCTACCTCTTTCTAAAATCAGTTACAGTTACTACTTAAAGGTTTATATGTGATTCCTTGTTTTATAATCACTGATATAAAAGTAATCAAGTCAATTTCCTTTACAGTCCCTTAAAAGCTAAGTTCCCTTTAAAGCTCAGCTCAATCAAAATTTCCATTTAGCTTTTCCTGATCTCCCTATCTAATAGTGCCTCACCTCCAAAAATAATTTTTATTTGTTTTTAAAATATTTTAATTCACATGAAGTTTCCCTTAATAAATTATGAGATCTTTTAGGGCAGAGAGAAATTTTTGTGTCTGGAACATAGTTGGAATTTAATGAATATTTATTGCCTAATTGATTGAAGGGAGAAAGGGAGTCTTGTTTATTAATCATAGTGACATGGGCACTGTACCCCCAGAAACTTAGAAACTATTATCAGGGAAACTCCCTTGCCTTTGCATCCTTGTGACTCTGAACTTAGAAACACCCAATGACCCCCCCAGGGTCCTGAGATGTTTATCCTCCTTGATAGTCCTCTAGATTTAAGGTGGACAAAAAGATGAATCTTTATACCTCCAGGCAGACCCCAGTCAGATGACCACCTCACCCCACGAAATGCCTGAGGGATTAATACTCTAGGTCACATCCATACCAGGACATAGCATCTAAAGAGTATAAAAACTGATGTTGTCTGGGGGACAGCCTTTATACCCAGCTGTCCCCATGGAGGAACAGCCTTTCCTTTCATGTTGTCCTCTCAGGAACTGCTCCCCATATTGCTGTCCCACCTTGCTATCCTCCTGGTCATTCTCAACATTATTCCCTAAATTAATAAATTTCTCTTTTTGTTTTTAAGCTAAGTTTTGGAGTCTTGCATTCTTGCAAAAGGTATCCTTCCCGAACCCCAGGGGTACCCATCCAAACCCCATAACATTTTGATGCCCAACGTTTTTGGCTCTCCTGAAAGCTACTCCTCTGCCCCGGATCATCCACGAGGACACAACTTCTCAGGTAGGAAGGAGCCTTTTCTTTGACTCCTGAAACCCCCATTTTTTGGGTGATATCTTTGTGGGAACTCTTTCGTGCTCTCTCTCCCATCAGCCCCAGATCAATCTGGCCACTGGAGTTTGGGGTCTATCTGTCAGCTCCCCCTTATACTGGAAGACATTCTGGTGTGTGGGAAGTCTTGCTCGCCTCAGTGTTAAAACTGAGTGCTCTTGGTCAGGCAACCTCTGTGGATGCACATTTGTTGACCCTTCAGTGTGCAATTGGTCATTCTGCATCTAAATGGGACAGAGACAGAGAGAACCCTGAGATTCCCCTTTGGGGTGTATACTTAAAACTGGAAAAAATTGGCACTAAATAGCTTAAAGAAAAAGCAACCAATTTCTTTTTATAATGTTGACTGGCCACGTTACATCCTTGGTAAGCAAGAGGCATGGCCTATCCATGGCACCCTAAAATTGTAATATCATCTTCTACTTACAATTGAAATTTTTTTTTCAGTCTGAGGTCAAGCCAGATAGGGACTAGCCAACCCAATTAAGACAAAGGGAGAAGTATGCTTGCAGGCCTCTCCTGTTGGGAAGAGATCAAGTCTAAGCAGCCTAAGAGAAAATTCAGTTGGATTTTTTAGTTTGTTTTTAAAGCCTCCCACCAGCTAGAAGCTTTTTGGTAAGAAAATAGAAAAGGGATAGAAGTTTTTGATCCCACGAAGGGCGTGAAGGAGCCTACCTTTGAGATGTCAATAATGAGTCAGTAATCAATTATTATTAATATTTTGGGAGCCGCAGCCACGCTCCGATCAATGGACGTTACTGAAAGGCTATATTCCACCCAGAGATCTCATTTAACACTGCACTGGTCAGAGGATGATATAGCTCAGCTGGGAGAATGAATAGAGACTAAAGAATTAGAGAATGCTAGGTATTAGCATTGGAAAAGAAAGAGAGAGAGACTTGGCCGAAAGCCAGGCCTCAGGTGAAGATAGAGAGAAGAGAGAAAGGTGGAGATAGCAAACCTGTAGGTTGTCAAAGAAGAAGAAGAAGAAGAAGAAGGAGAAGAAGGAGGAGAAGGAGAAGAAGGAGAAGGAGAAGCAGAAGCAGGAGGCGCTGGCCACAGCTTCCCAATTTATTCTCTTTGATACGCAAATGAACTCAATACATATTGATAAGTTACATAATGCCTCAATACATATAGATGAGTTACATAGTGTATTGCCATTGGATAATTGCAAATTACGACAAAGTGAAGGTGGGGTTTTTATCCTCAGGTGAGTGAGACAAAGGGAAGCTAGGTTTTGCGCCCTAAGTTCAGCCACGATGGAAATCGAGTTCATTGCCATGCGCAGAATGGCCATGTGCCCATTCATAAACCTTGTCTCTTTATAATACCTATGGGCTGGACTAATACAGTTTTTTTGTTTTCTCTCATGTTAAATAGCTGAGCAACTTCAAAAAAAAAAAGGAGGGAATTGACTTTTTGTTACCCTAAATTCTAACACCAGGTGGCAATTGGACATATTTTATGGATGGAAGCTCCTTACCTTTTTACATTTATTCCCTCACCAGGCTCCCAGTTCTCCAAACTCTACTCTTTACTTGGATTTTAAGGCAAGGGCCTACCGAGAAATACAGGCAGCGATGGGGAAAAGGAAACCGGGAAGCTTATCAGTTCACTGATCAGATCTATCTTCTCCTCTGATGCAGAGAGCCAGAGGGTTGATTCTGAACAGAGAGACAACTGGTGAGAAAGCCCTATTTTGGGGATTTTTAAGTGTCTTACACTTTTAAAACTAAGGTTTTTTCAACTTGTAGAACAACCTATTAATTATCTTCTTTTTTGAGGTAAACAGGGAGAGATAAGAAGACTTGATAAATCTCCTTTCCCTGTCTGCTAGCCAAAAGGAAGTAATGCTTAAATCTATTAGAGGCATCTATTGGTATTTTATTTCAAAATGTGATCATGTATTTATATGGGTTTAAAAAAATAACATCCTAATTTTAATTTTGTCAGAAGTGAAATTTCAGTTTGTATAGAAAAACCATGGATCAGTTTTGTAAAATAGGTTTTAGCAGTCTTTAAACTTATCAAAAATGGGTATTTGTTTAAAATTATCAAATGGTTTTCATCTCAATGGTTTTCTTCCCAGTGTATTAAAGTTGGACTAACTTTATTATTACATTTAACTTCTTGGTCTTGAAAATAGATAATCAGCCTGCTTGTCAAAAGGCTTGCTTTAAGGTTTATGGTCCTTAAAAGGTTTCAAATCTCTAAATTTAAAATAGATCCTGTAATACTAAATGCTTTATGAAAAATTTTTTTTGAAATGTTATATGAGTTGCTGCTAAAATATGTATTTCAAGTATTGTTTGGATGTAAACAAAAGCTCATTGTAAACCTGACTCTACCATAGATTTTGTTCAATACTCAGTGGTTACCTCAGTTTACCAATTTGTTCTATGAACTGAAATTTATAATGGCTGAGCCCTATGCTAAAGATGGTTCAATGATGTAATCCTTTAAATCAGAATTCTTTTGGTTACAGATTAGCAATTGAAGTGATACCAATGGAATGTTTGTTTGACTTATGATGGTAAAGGCACGTCAGAGAAAGTAGAGAAGTTATGTCAGGTTTGAATTCAGAAGAAAGAGGGATTTTGATCTAAAGTCCATAAAGGTTGAGTATGCAGGTTTGTGAAGGAAGAATGGAAGTTGTGTTCTGCTTTTTAAGCAGAGGGTTTTGAAGGAGAAGAGAGAGAGAGAGAGAAAGAGAGAGAGAGAGAGAGAAAAAGAGAGAGAGAGAGAGAGAGAGAGAGAGAGAGAGAGAGAGAGAGAGAGAGAGAGAGAGAGAGATAAAGATAGAGAAGGTGAAAGAGAACAGATAGATGTTCTGTTCTCATAATTGGATCTTTAACGTAGGGATAATTTCTAGAATCAATGTATATAGTTTTGTAAAATCATAAATAATTCTGGAATTTCTCTGAAAATTCCTTAGAGAGATTCCTGACTGGTCTTGTCTTAGTTCCTTCAGATGGCTTAAGGCCAGGATTTGATCTAGCTCAGATTTGTGTATTACTATAGATCTAATGAATTAAACATTCCTGTTCAGGTCTTATGACTAAATTGTGATAAATTAATTATTGCCAAAATATGTAAGGATAATTGCTATAATGTAGACTCACAGGCTTTAAGGAATCCTTAGAGAGGGCAAATGGTCAGAAAAGCTTGTTTGAGGGAATAGAAATTTGTTTCTGGTCTGCTGATAAGCAGAATTTCTCTGAGCTGTAATGGGTGAGACTTGTCCTTTAAGGAAAAAGAAGGCTTCTGGGATTTAATGGTGACAAAGTACACAAAGGAGAGAGAAAGTCCTAGGATAGTTAAAGAAGGCAGCCAAAGGCTCACCTTGGACTGAACTTAACTGACCATCTAGGCTGCTAATCCTTGAGTGAAACAATAATGGCAGTGACAGCCTTGCTTGGTATATGAAGCCACTCACTATGTCTTTTGTGACTTGGAGATATTTTCCCTTTCTGGGCCTTCTTCCTTCATGACACACGAATTCCCATAATCAGCACATAATACAAATTGGAAAATTAAAGTTTCCATTTCCCCAACCAACCTATTAGGTTAATAATTGAACATTCTCAAACTGTTAGGGAACATACTTTGAGAAGTAGGTGAAGCTTATTAATTGATGGCTTGTATTTGCAGTCTTAATTGAAGTTTGGATCTTGAGTTTGGAATAGCTCAAAGCTCTCCTGAATTTTCCCCAGAATCTGGAGTAAAGAAATTCATCTGTAAAATATTGCTACTTAAGTGTTCATAGATATTATATTTAATGTGTACTTTGCAAAAGGCTGTTCTTTAACAGAAACATAACATACCAACTCTGCAAAGAACTCAGGAATCCAATTTCCTAAAGGGATCTATTCCTGTCATAAGATGATTTCTGAAGAAGTCTGTTGGCTAAGATAACCAAATGCAAATGTGTAATGCCAATTGCTATTGTACTGTATTGTACTATTCTCTGTTTCTATCTGGTGTTCTAGTATTTGCCCCAGTCCTGGTTTCTACACTTCTATTTTAGGGGCTGACTTTCCCCCTTGTGACCTATCTGCCCATCAGGGGAAGCAGTCACTGGACATCCATCACATCTCCAAGCAGATTCTCAGCTATCTAGGACCCAGGCATTCACTGAGGACATGTCCCTAATACCCTGTGCCCACAGACTTTCCCTCCCTGCTATCTTCAACCCCTTTTACTTTAGCTCTTAACTACCTGACCATAACTATTTCTTTCCTTAAAGTTTGGGTCTTCTCCTATGTTTTAAATCATGCATACCCAGCCAGCTGGACATATAATTCTCTGATTCAGCTTGGGGAAGCAGAAGCCAAAGTGGGTCCCTCTAACTGTTGGGTCTGTATGAAGCACCCCCAAAATGGAGAGAACCCTAGGCCTATATAGCCCAAGGTCTCAATGCCTCTGAGGTATATCCAAGACTTGAGGCTTTAAGAAGATTAGCAACCACTTCAGTTTTGGCTACTCCCCCATGGGATATGTGGACCTTGTATTTGTAACCTTGTCATCTCTAGTTGATTCTAGGGTAAAAGCACTCATGGGAGTCACCCAGATGCCAGATGCCACCATAACCTCGGCAACCATCCTAGCCTGATGTTCTGGACACAGCCTACAGTCAATACCTCTCTCTCCTAATGTTAGGTAGGGACAACTCTACGCCCATTCTCAGCTGTGAAGAAGTTACAGAAGATAGACCGCCATCCCTTTTCCCTTATGTATTAGGAGAGGGAGAAAATGACATGGGCACTGTACCTCCAGAAACTCAGAAACTATTATTAGGGAAACTCCCTTGCCTTTGCATCCTTGTGACTCTGAACTTAGAAACACCCAATGACCCCCCTAGGGTCCTGAGATATTTATCCTCCTTGATTGTCCTCTAGATTTAAGGTGGACAAAGAGATGAATCTTTATGCCTCCAGGCAGACCCCAGTCAGATGACCACCTCACCCCACGAAATGCCTGAGGGACTAATACTCTAGGTCACATCCACACCAGGACATAGCATCTAAAGAGTATAAAAACCCCAGAACTGATGTCATCTGAGGGACAGCCTTTCCATCCATGCTGTCCCCATGAAGGAACAGCCTTTCCTTTCATGTTGTCCTCTCAGGAACTGCTCCCCATATTGCTGTCCCACCTTGCTATCCTCCTGGCCATTCTCAACATTATTCCCTAAATTAATAAATTTCTCTCTCTTTTTTTAAACCTTTACCTTCCATCTTAGAGTCAATACTATGTATTGACTCCAAGGCAGAAGAGTGGTAAGGGCTAGGAAATGGGGCTCAAGTGATTTGCCCAGGGTCACATAGCTGGGAAGTGTCTGAGGCCAGATTTGAACCTAGGACCTCCAGTCTCTAGGCCTGGCTTTCAATCCACTGAGCTACCTAGCTGCCCCCTCTCTTTTTGTTTTTAGGCTAAGTTTTGGAGTCTTGCATTCTTGCAAAAGGTATCCTTCCTGAACCCCAGGGGTACCCACCTGGGCCCCATAATAATATCAGAGAATGCAGTTAAGAGGAAATAAACAAATTCTGACTAAATCATCAGGGTCCCTCTGAAGTAATAAAAGCTGACATTTGTATAGTGCTAGAAATTTTATAAGATGTTTTAATATACTTATCTCATTTGAGCCTCAGTCTGAGACATACGTAGTAATTCTTTCTCAGACAAAATCAAAGGGTGAAGGTTCATTCATTTCTCAAAGGAGATAAATTATATCCTTTTGACATAACTGAGGTTCATTGGAGGAGGTTGATAGGGCAGATAAAAGGCAGGTGGGATCATGTTAAAGGGATAAGTAGGTGGTGGGGAAGGGGCTCCAAAGTTACAGGAAACTGGAGGTGGTTTTACAGAACCAGGTGAGGAAATAGGAAATGCTTTTGGAAGGTGTACTCCCTTTCAGGATAACAGGATAGTGGAGGTTTGCCTCAACTGCCAAATGCTAGTTACAGACCTTCTCACAAAAATCAAATGAGACATTATTATGTTTAGGTATTACTATTTCCATTTTAAAGCTGAGAAAATTGAGGAACAAAGAGTGAATGACTGGCCCATGTTCCCATTATGTATATAATTCTTGTAGGTATTTAAACAGAGACTGCATAATTTTTGGCAGCAATATTAGAGGAAGGATTCATTATTTAGGTAGAAGTTGGATGACCTGACTCCCGAAGTCCTTTCTAATTTCAAGATTCTATGATGTTATAAAGATTGTTTTACAGTTTACCCAAGTTTTTAATAACATTTATTTCTATTTTGAGTTTCCTATATTTTTCCTTTGGAGAAAAAAAAGCATTCTTTGATGAGTGAAAAATAGATATTTATAGTCTTGGTTCTTACCTCCAAGCTTTTTTCTCCAGTGTCATTGTAAACTTTTCCTGTTTGTTGAGGCTATCCTTTATCCTTTTTCATCTAAATAACTCTGGAAATGTAGTCATAGAAAGGTTAAGTGGTTTGTTATGTTGCCTGATCAATTAGTGATACTATTTAGAGGAAAAACACTTCTTCACTTACAGGATTATCAGCAAAATGGTGTTATAAAGGTATAAATCTCTTCAATAATACTTAAGGGAAATAAAATGACTAGTCATGGCATTAATAACTTCTTGTCTAAATGTTCTGGTCTCATTTTGCTTTGCTATTAAAAATGATGCTGCTTTTTGTTGTTGTGGTTGTTGTTGTTCTTAATAGGTCAGAGCCAAGATCTGAATAATTTTTTTATACCCAACAGGTAAATACAGAGACCAAGGATGCTCATTTTTCCTTATTCACATCTTTAATGGAAATGACTAATTATTCACAAGGTCTACATACTGAGAGGTGTTCTCCAGAGAAATGATTACCACACTTGATGAAAATTTGTCTTTATTAAATAGCCTCACAGTTTTTATGACCAAGTAAAATGCACATGTTCCTTCCTTCCTGTAAGCTGAGGAAACTTTACTTAATCTTTTCTGCCTTTCTTCCAAGGATTTAGGCAAATTTGAAACTGAACAAGGTGGAATAGATTCTAGGACATTTCTACCATTAGTAGACTAATTTGAGAGTCATGCTAACTCTAAGTCAGAGGAGACTATACAAAGAGGGTTGTTGAAATGTATGCTTCTTTCTCTTCCTTCCTTCCTTCCTTCCTTCCTTCCTTCCTTCCTTCCTTCCTTCCTTCCTTCCTTCCTTCCTTCCTTCCTTCCTTCCTTCCTTCCTTCCTTCCTTCCTTCCTTCCTTCCTTCCTTTCTTCCTTTCCACCAGCATGCCAGAAGTAAGAGAAATCTGTAAGCTTGCTAAAATTTGATCAGTTTAACAGCTCAGTAGACAGGGAAGTCTAAAGAAATGGCACTGGTTCTCTCCCAGGGCAGTTAACCCAGGGAATTTGCTAATATTTAAGTCCATTGTACAGAGGACATAAAGTTTCATAGTAGCAGAGTTTAACACTTCATACAGGTATGCTTACTACTGCACATCAAAGTCCAAACACTGGAATGGAAAGATTAAATGATTAGAAAACCCTGGAGAAATTGAGTTAGCAGATTAACTCAGATGAGTGTAGACTAGGGGACTGACTAACTTTGGAGTAGCTCCTTTAAGAGCCAAGCAAGCCCCCAGGGGGAAAAGTCTCTTGAAGACAGTTTTTGAACTGATTAAAAAATAACTAGAATGATTGAGTTTATGAAAAATAATGAAAATTGCACCACAAGTTTGATGACTGATGAGGACACAGGTTCACTGGTGACCAGGAATGGTAATGAGGACTACTGCTGAAAGTCTTAAAATGGGTACATTCTCTGGTCTCTGTGTATGTTTATAGCTTCAATACTCAGGGTTATGGATTCTAATTTACAACCTTAGGCACTAGAGTTAGATTTAAAACTGTATACAGCAGGCACTTGAGATAAGGCAGCTATCTGCAGTCTTGTCTGAAAAGATGGCAAGCAGGCAGAGCATTATAGCTGGGTGACAGATCACAAGGACATTCTCCTGCCTCTAAGTTCCATACTTACTGGCTCTATGTCTCCATAAAGCTTGACACCAGCATCGAATGAGGCCATGACCCCTGTCCTGGACCAGATTGCTGTGCAGTAGGTGAATACAAAAGTGGTTTTATATGATCAATTTGTAATGGACCCAATCAATATGAATTTGTAGTTTCTTCTTAATAGCTTTTCACAGCTTGGAGGGAGAACTTGAGGAGGTATTGATAGAGATAATGTAAGGCTAGAAACAGTATAAAATCAAGGAATCCATCTCTTTTCCTTCTTCTCCCCTCTCTCTCATCTCTCCTTTCTTCCTCTTTTCCCTTTCTTCTTCTCTTTCGTTCACATCTATCATTACCATATCGAACCAATAGCTGTATCATTATAGGAAAATAAAAATACCAGAGACTCAAAAAAGTTGGTAAATAAAACATTTTAGTAATGGTTGTAAGAGGTTGTGTTTGGATGCCTTCAAGGAAGTTTTGGTTACTGAAGTAATATGCTGAAGTGAAATTTTAGGTCAAAGAAGAACCGAAGAAAGATCAGGAAATGAGGTGAGTATTCCTTAGTTGAGGAATGGATGAACAAACTATAGTATATGAATGTGAAAGAATAGTATCATGCCATTAACAAATAATGAAAGGATTGGATTCTAAGAAACCTAGGAGGATTTGTGATATAGACTGAAGTGAGCAAAATTAGAGAAATAATTTATACAGAGCATTTAAAAATCATAAAGCAGTTTAAAACATTAACAAACAGCTGAATTAAAACTTTAATAGCTTAAAACTCCATTAAGACTTTTGGTACACCTTATACAACATCTACAACAATGTAAAGAAAAACAACTATGGAAAACTTAATCTCTCTGATCAATTGAATGAATTATGACTCTAAGAAGACTGATGATGGCTTATGCTTCTCAGATTTTGATAGAGAGGTGATAGACCAGAAATGCATAATTAGGCAAAATTTTGCACACATAATCATGTGCAGATTTGTTTTTCTTGACTACATATATTTGTGGTAAGGGGAAAATACTTTTGTTGTGCAGAGGAAGTAGAGAAGTTTAGATTGAAATCAGAGAGGAGATATAAATACGAAAAGCAATAGCAATAACAGCAGGAGAAGAAGTTGATGATAAAGATGCTGAAAATGAAGATGCAATAGGTGATAAAGAGAAGAAATCAATAGTGAAGAAGAAATGATAAAAAAGGAAAAGGATGAAGAAAAGGATATGATGTTGAATAAAAAAGATATGAAGAAAAAGATGAAGATGAAAAATGAAGACAATCATGAAGATAATGAAGAGAAAATTCTGATGATAAAGATATGAAGAAAAAAAGATGAAGACAAAAAATGATGAAGATGAAGAAAAAGACAGAGAAGAATAAAAGAAGATGAGGAAAAGGGTGATGAATATGAAGAAGTAAAAGAATCATATGAAGAAAAGATGAAGAAAAAGATGAAGACCAAGAAACTTCACAATATGATGAAGCGAATAATGATGAAGGAAAAAAATGAAGAAGATAAAGACACAATAGAAGGAGATGAAAATGTGACAGAAGATGAAGAAGAAAATAATGAAGAAGAAAATGATGGAGAAGATGAATTTTCAAAAGAAGTATATAAAGAAGATGATGATGGTGATGATGAAGATGAAAATGATAAAGATGAAATAATGAAGCAAAAGAAGTATAAGAAGATGATGCAAGTGAAAAAGGTGGAAATGATAAAGTGAAGATGAAAATAAAGATGAAGGAAAAGCATATAATGAATAAGATGAAAGAGAAGAAAATTATGAAGAATATGAAATAGGAAAATAGAAGTTGAAGATGAATAACAATAAGATGAAGATGATTATATAGAAGTAGATGAAGCAGAGTAGGATGAAGAAAGATAAAAGAATACCTATGAAAAAATTTCAAAAATACATGGAAGAAGGAAGAAGATATAGTCAAACAGGGCAGTGTTAGAAATACCAAGATAACCTTATAGGTACCTTTTAAGAGCTGTTTGTAATAGCATTTCATAGTATTTTTTGCAATTCTTATTTTTCTGTTCTTTTTATAAGGAAATTTTTTTTTCTGTTTTTCAAATTCATAATGATAATTAAAAGTATAAGAAAATATGAAAAAATGACTGCAGAAAGGTATGGCATGATAAAATATTAAGCAAAAGAGACAAGAAATACATGACCTTTTAATGTCAGATCATGCTACAGATTGGAATTCCCCATTGAGGGAAGGGATTCATTCAATCTGGTAGAGATCTTCCCCTAGCTCTCTTGACCCTGTGATTATCATAGGAGCTTATGAATTGTCTTTCTTTATCTCTTGCTCTCACAATATAAATGGCCCTCTTTCACTCCTTTATGGTCATACTTCTTTCTGATGTCAGTCTTTTTCAAAATTCAAAAGAAAGAATTTATTTTACATATTAATAGCCATAAAATACCATGCAAGTATTATATTACATAGTTGCTAAAACAATTATTCAATTCATATAGCCATTTTTACAATGCACTTTTATAATTACAATTTTCATGACTTACAAAATCTACCCATTCAACAAAACTTTTACCTGATATCTTACAATAATAATCTAAGTATTATGTCCCATTAACAAGTTTTCATTTGGATGAACTAATGTATGAAATCATTATATAAGCAAATGGTTCAAAGGTTCCTTACTCATAGTCCCTACCCCTGCCAAAAAGCAAGGAAAAGAGCCCTCTATATCTACTTTGGGCCAAAGTTTGTTGACAATTTTGTAACATCCATTTTAAATTGTTTTGTTGTGGTGATTGTTCTTTCCATTTATATTGAAGGCATTATAGATATTACTGTCTTGATTCTATTTCCTACTTATCAGTTAAGATAATTCTTTCCATGATCTCTGTATTCATCATTTCTTATAGCACTAATATTTTATTAAATTTATATAACACAGCTTGTTCAGCTATTCCTCAGCTAATGAGCATCCACTTTTCTACTTCCTTAGTGGTACAGAAGGCACTATTATATGAAATTTGTTGTCTGCAAGTCCTTTCTTTTTGTCACTAATCACCTTGGGATAGATGTCTGGCAGTAGAATCACTGCATCAAAGGGTATGGACATTATAGTCCCATTTTTCATAACTGCAAATTGTTTTATAGAAGTTTTGAACTAATTCATTACTCCTCCAACACTATATTGATATATTCATCTTTCCACAGTTCCTCCTACAAAAGTGACTATTCATATCTCTTGTCTGTTCATTTATTTTGCTGGGTATAAAATGAAATCTCAGAGTGGTTCTGATATGGTTATAATCTATTTTTAAGAAATGTCTGTTCATATCCTTGAGAACACGTTAATATTGGGGAATGGTTTCTCATCCTATACATATTTTAGTTGTCCATTATCGTGGCTATCTGACACTCGTCAGAGATATTTGACAAAATCCTTTGGATTTGAACATCATTTTTTCCAGCTGTTTTTTTTTGCTTGCAAGGGAAGTCTAGGTAAGATAATGTTGCTTGATTTTATGTTACTTCTTCAGCCTCATAATTAATTCTGTCAGTATTTATCCATTTAGATTATCTAACAAGTTATTGGCAATTTCTCTAATTAGAGAGATAATAAATGTATCTTCAACTCATAAGATTTTATAATAGTATTTTTTTAAACGTTTATCATAGACCACCTTTGAAGATGAGTGACGTCGACGTCTTGCCGCTGTGCGTGAACGCCGATACCAAGCCACAACCACACCTCCTATAACAACTGGCGTCCCAGGCCCCATGTGCCACACACTCTGCGCCTCAGTCTTTGGACTTCAAAGCCACATGAGGGTATATCAATAGATGATAATGCACAAAGACAATTGTCATTCTTGGTCACCAAGAGACTACCACTATACTATACTATCATACATCTTTGAATCAATACTATGTATTGGTTCCAAGACAGAAGAGCAGTAAGGGCTAGAGGCAATGGGGGTTAAGTGACTTGACCAGGGTCACACAGTCAGAAAATGTCCGAGGCCAGATTTGAACCAAGGACCTCCTGTCTCTAGGCCTGGCTCTCTATCCAGTGAGCCAGCTAGCTGACCCCATAGATAGTATTGATGTAGTTTCCTAATGTTTGGCAAGAACCTCTTTTGGCTTTCTTTATGTCCCTTGTGATTCTCTCTCTCTCTCTCTCTCTCTCTCTCTCTCTCTCTCTCTCTCTCTCTCTCTCTCTCTCTCTCCATATATATAGCATATATATATATTATTATAGATTGAGAGAAAGGAGAATTCAGGGTGTTTATTTTTTCTCTATTTTTGGTAGAAATTAGATTTCTATAGAAATTTTTTAAAAAGGATATCTTTTAACAATCTTTGATATAATTTTATGCTACTTCCTACAGTTTTAAACAATCTGAAGGCTTCAGCCATAATAATGTGATCCAGTTGGAAGTGTTGAATTTAAAATGAGAAGACTTGAGTCTAGATTCTGACTTCTACTTTCTTTTTTTTTTTAAACCCTTACCTTCCTTCTTAGAGTCAATACTGTGTATTGGCTCTAAGGCAGAAGAGTGGTAAGGGCTAGGCAATGGGGGTCAAGTGACTTGCCCAGGGTCACACAGCTGGGAAGTGTCTGAGGCTACTGACTTCTACTTTCTAACCATGTGTCTTTGGGCAGGTCAATTAACATTTCTATTCCTCATTTTTTTCATTTGTAAATTAGGTGGTTAAAAGAAGTTTATTTATTAATTCAGCAGTAATTTATTTTTAAAATTTAATATTTTGATTAATTTAGAATATTTTTCCATGGTTACAAGATCCATGATCTTTCCCTCCTCTACCCCCACCCCTCTCCTGTAGCCAACGGGCAATTCCACTGGGTTTTACATGTATCATTGATCAATACCTATTTCTACATTTTTGATATTTGCACTAGAATGATTGTTTAGAGTCTACATCCCCAATCATATCCCCATTGACCCATGTGACCAAGCAGTTGTTTTTCTTCTGTGTTTTCAGCAGTCATTTATTAAGCACTACTATACTGTAGACATTTTGCTGGGCACAAAAATGAAATAATTCCTTCCATCAAGTAGTTTTCATTATACTGGAAAGAAAGAAAGTGAATATTAATAAGCAAATACCTAACATATACCAAGTAAATTGTAATACAGTGGAAAGAACGCTCCAGAGTAAGATAACTTAGGTTCACTTTAACCTCTAAATGACTACTTGGTTAAATTACTTACCTCCATCCCCAAAACACACCCACACACCACCACCACCACCATCATAGACAACAGTGCTTTAGGTGATACTTTAAGACTAAGTTTCAGAGAAGGTTCTGACCTGTACTGGTAGAGGGAATTTCCTCTCCTAGGAATTCTTGTACATTGGTACAATCACAGGTTTAATCCCTAATTCTATTAAAAGTCTAATAGTTGATTGACAATCTTATATCTTCTGGTATAATCTGCCCAAGCAAAGTGTTTTGTCTTCAAATTGTATTTTTGAATTGTTTCATGATCCACCACATGTTTTCACCACTTATTAAGAAAAGATTTTATATAATTTTATACTTGTTCTTATAACTTTGAGCATTAAAAGCCTTACCATGAATTTCCACAGCAACCTCTTCACTCTACTCTTTTAGCTTGAAGTTAGACATATTTGTTGGAGAATGTGGTAACCTGTTAATGCTCATTGATTTCCTTGTTTTTTTAAGTCAGACTTCTTTGTGGAATCATTTGGAGAGTTACAATGGGTAGTACTTGGTATTACTGTGTCTGAATGTTCTACATATATAGTCAGAATTCTACTGAAATCTTATGTAGATTTTAGCTTGAGGTTTATCACTCCTTACTTTTAGATTCATTATTTTACCATCTTTTTTTAGGGGGTGAGGCAAAGACAAACTGGCTTTTATTTTGTTATTTTAATTTAATTTAATTTTTTTATTTTTTCCATTTGAATTAATTTATTTAGTCAATTTAGAACATCATTCCTTGGTACAATAATCACATTATTTCCCTCCCTTCACTCCACCCACCCTTCCCACAGCCGACATGCAATTTCATTGGGTATTACATGTGTCCTTGATCAGAACCATGTTGTTGGTGTTTGCATTAGGATGTTCATTTAGTCTACCTCCCCAGCCATATCTCCTCAATCCATGTATTCAAGCAGTTGTTTTTCTTCTGTTTCTACTCCCACAGTGTTTCCTCTGGATGTGGATAGTATTTTTTCTCCTATATCCCTCTGGGTTGTTCAGGATCACTGCATTGCCACTAATGGAGAAGTCCATTACATTCGATTGTACCACAGTGTATCAGTCTCTGTGTACAATGTTCTCCTGGTTCTGCTCCTTTCACTGTGCATCACTTCCTGGAGGTTGTTCCAGTTCCCATGGAGTTTCTGCACTTTATTATTCCTTTGAGCACAATAGTATTCCATCACCAACATATACCACAATTTGTTCAGCCATTCCCCAATTGAAGGGCATCCCCTCATTTTCCAATTTTTGGCCACCACAAAGAGTGCATGCTATGAATATTCTTGTACATGTCATTTTCCTTATTATCTCTTTGGGGTACAAACCCAGCAGTGCTATGGCTGGATCAAAGGGCAGACAGTCTTTTATCGCCTTTTGGGCATAGTTCCAAATTGCCTTTCAGAATGATTGGATCAATTCACAACTCCACCAGCAAGGCATTAATGTCCTGACTTTGCTACATCCTGCCGCGGGTGGGGTCCAGCCTCACTTGGGACTCCAGGGTTTCCTGACAGGTAGAGAACGGTCAGTCAAAATAAATAACAAAGGGAAGACAGCTTAATCATTATGGCCATGGGACTACTTTGCATCTGACAGCTGCTCCACCATCCCCATGCCTGGTTTTTATTTTTATACCCATTTTCTTGGCACTCAAATACATTACCTAACAAACATGTTCAAAGAGAGATAATTGGAAAAGTGATACATTAACTTTTAACAAATCACTTGATTAACATTCTATATTTTTGTATTGTGATTATAGACAGTATACAAGATAAATGATTTCATCACAGGTGGCTTAATTTTCTCATTACCCTGTGAGAAGTTTTGAGCTTACAATCAAGGAAAATTACTTATTGCTTTTAATAAAATGGAAAAATTAATCAACAGTTCTTAAAAGACAATTCAACAATCATATCATTGAGGTTGAGGGCTACTAGGATCATAATTCAAATTTAATATTAAACTGGTCATTTCTCAGGGTTTTTACTAGGGAGTTCCTGAGTTACTGATCTGTGTAATTGAGTCACTGAGGTATATTGAAGCTTGATGTTCTTGTACGTATTGTATGGGCCTCTATGATTGATTTGTATGCTGGCTTCATTATAATAGGTTTCTGTGAGTGGGAAAATTCTGGGCTTGGCCTGTAGCTGCGGTTTTGCTGGGAATTATGTACCTACATAAAAGTTAACCCATGATAGTCTTTTTGGGATTGGGTTTAAGGGTCTGATCTTTTTAGTGGTGTTTTAGAGAATTAGGGTACAGGTGTTTTGCTCTTGCATTATTTCTTTTGAGATTAGGGGGAATAATAATCATGTCAATTCATAGCTAAGGAACACTGATAAGAGAGGTCATGCAAAGGGGATAGAGTGGGCAATCATATTTTGCCAAGGACCACTCTGTGGTCTCCTCAGTGCATGACTTTGTCAAGGCCTCATGGCCTGATGACTCCTAGCAACATCCCCTCCAGCATTTATTACTTTCCTTTGCTGTCATATTAGCCAATCTGCTAGGTGTGAACTGATACCTCAGAGTTGTTTTGATTTGCATCACTCTGATTATAAGAGATTTAGAATACTTTTTCATGTGCTTATTAATAGTTTTGATTTCTTTAACTGAAAATTGCCTATTCGTGTCCCTTGCCCATTTATCAATTGGAGAATGGCTTGATTTTTTGGTACAATTTGTTTAGCTCTTTTAAATTTGAGTAATTAGACATTTGTCAGAGGTTTTTGTAATGAAGACTGTTTCCCAATATGTTGTTTCCCGTCTAATTTTGGATGCATTAGTTTTGTTTGTACAAAAACTTTTTAATTTGATGTAATCAAAATTATTGATTTTACATTTTGTGATTTTTTTCTGGCTCTTGGTTGATTTTAAAGTCTTTCGTTTCCCAAAGATCTGACAAGTATACTATTCTGTGTACACCTAATTTGCTTATAATTTCCTTCTTTATATTCAGGTCATTCACCCATTCTGAGTTCATCTTGGTGTAGGGTGTGAGGTGTTGATCCAAACCTAATCTCTCCCATACTGTTTTCCAATTTTCCCAGCAGTTTTTATCAAATAGTGGGTTTTGGTCCCAAAAAACTGGGATCTTTGGGCTTATCATAGACTGTTTTGCTGAGGTCATTTACACCCAGTCTATTCCACTGATCCTCTTTTCTGTCTCTTAGCCAGTACCAAATTGTTTTGATGGCCACCGCTTTGTAGTATAGTTTGAGATCTGGGACTGCAAGTCCTCCTTCCTTCACATTTGTTTTCATGATTTCCCTGGAAAACCCTGATCTTTTGTTCTTCCAAATGAACTTTGCTATGGTTTTTTCTAATTCAGTAAAAAAGTTTTTTGGTAATTCAATGGGTATGGCACTAAATAAGTAAATTAATTTGGGTAGGATTGTCATTTTTATTATACCATCTTCTTTATAAGGTACTTTTCTTTTTCAATTGTAGTTTTTGAGTTATAGGAACAATATTTGTGTTACCATTCAGATGTTTCTTACTATGTATACAGTTTGGATTATGACCATCTTTTAACACATAATCAGTATTTGAAATTGCTCAGCTCAGTTGAAATAGCTTCATTGTCTGGCCTATATTTAATAGTTTTTAACATTTAAATGGAACGTTTTCTTTAGCTTTTTGTTTGCTTTCTGTGTGGTTTATTCTCTCTCAATTGCAAGAAACCCAGATAGAGCTTTCCCATGTACTGTTTTTTCCAATGTATCTTTTTTATTGATAATAAACCCCATCTGGCAAAATGAAATTGTCTTTTGTAATGTTTGGCCTCTCTCTGGGATGAACTCTCTTTATATGTCATAATGGAAGTTCTTTTATGAAACAGTATTTTAGATTCATCACTGGGTTTCCATTTGTCTGCACAGAACAAATGGTTGATGTTTTCATATCCTAAATTCCCAACTTCATATCCTAAAATCAGGATTGATGCTATTTAGCTTTTGGCTAAGGAGATTCAGTTCCAACCAGTAAAGTAATGTACTAAATGAACCTTTCTAAACTATATTCCCTGCTTTGTAAGTCTGGCTGTTTATTTGATGGTCCATTCTTCAGTAGAACAATATAAAGTGAAACTGCATTTGTTCAATGAATGTTGCTTATGTCTTGGGACTTTATACTTCTCTCCTCTCATCCCCATAATGCATAATAAATATAATAATTATTGTTTACCATAAGGAATAGAAATTAACATGTAAATTAAAACAGGAGTCGATTTGTATTTCTATTGTGAAGGAAAATAATTTATTAGCTTAAGAAACAACCAACCTTTCACCCTATGCTTACATAAATACCTTAGCTCAGAAAATTATTGGTTGAATTTGCCACTTTGCTTTGAATTATCTGTGATTGTACCTATGGGAATATTCCTTTCTTTTTTTCTTTTTTAATCTACAGATAAGAAGTTTGGGGGAATGGATAAGAAGGGAAAAACAGCTAATAAACCTTTATTTGGAGATAAATATTTGGGGATGATTTTGAGAAGATGTAGCACAATTTTTTTTTGTTTTGTTTTAAATAGTGACCTACAGTTTCACCAAAAGCCATCATCGGTACTTGTAGATTTATTCTTCAGTTTGCACAGTATGTATTACAAGTGTTATTATTCCAAATCCACTTGCAAAATATGTAATATCCCATTTGACACCTGCTTCATCTGTATATTTCATATGATCTGAGTCTAGAGAGAGACATTTGGATGCTTTACTCAGGGCAATGGAACTTGGACCATCATAGCCAATAGGAACGGAATCTGTTTTCCAAAATAGAGCCTTCAAGAAGTAATTAATACCATTCAGAAAAGTAACCCATTTGTGGTCAGCTTCATCTTGGTTAATTCCAGAGTCAGTCACCCTGAGGCACCTGGGCTTTTCATCATCAGTTTTCATGGCTATTTATTCCCTTTTGGATGAATTTGTCTCTTACCACACCAATCACGTTAGTCTTCACTGTTTCTCTGTTTTTTTTAATACCCCTTATGTCCAACATCATGCTACAATATTGAGGTCATAAACCATTCATTTCTTTATGGAAACTTAATTTCTTAAAAACAGACCCTTGGAGACTTGTGCAGCACCTGCATATCTCTTCCATTCTCCTAAAATTTTTTTCAATAATGAAGATCATAGTTATTCTTGCCTATTACAGTCTGGCTTTTGTACGTATCTTTTTGTAAATCAATAACATAGTACCTACACAATGTAATAGAGAACTTTCTTTTAGATATTTCAATATTTCTTAGAGACTTGTGGATGATCTTTTGTTCTCACCACATAACCTGACTTTATTTTAGTCATGTATTTCTATAAAAATATCCTTTAAGCCATTTCTCCTCTATAAATCTTTTTCTCTAATATGATGTAGCCTGCTGAAGTCACCATGGGCCCTTTGATTGATTTTTTCTTTTGTTCTTTAAACATTTAAATGAAATAATTTATTTTATTCATTAATTTGTTTTTATTTAATTAATTTATTGATATGATGAATTAATATTATAATTAAACAAACCAACAAAATATTATTACTATAATACATTAATTAATAATTTAATTAATAAAACAAATTTATTAATTTGTTTATTGGTTACATTAAAATTCCCAAATATGCCTCTTTTATTCTTCTTCCCTTCCTCACATTAGAAAAGGCATCATTTGACAAAAATATATATCATATATAGTATATATATGTATATATAAATTAAGACTTTCATGCTTCTATTTATCGGTTCTTTCTCTGTAGGTAGACATTCACAAACTATTTAACAAACATTAATTAATTCTGTAGCTGTACATGATGCTCTCTTGGTTATATTCATTTCACTTTTCATAATTTCATGTTGATCTTTCCTTTTTAAAAAATTAAACTGCTTATCATTTCTTATCACAAAATAGTATTCCATCACAATCATAAACCACAATTTGTTTTGTCATTCCCCAGTTGATGGGCATCCCCTTAATTTCCAGTTCTTTGCTACCACAAAGAAAGCTGCTAAAAATATTTTAGAACATAAAGTTTCCTTTTCTTTTTCTCTGATCACTTTAGGAAATAGACTTAAGAGTGATATTGCTGATTCAAAAAGTATACACAATTTTATAATTTGGGGGGAATAATTCCAGATTATTCTCCAAAATGGTTGGATTGATTCATAATTTCATCAACAGTGTATTAGTTACCCCAGTTTTCTCCACCTCCTCTAACATTTGCCATTTTATCATTTTAGCGAATCTGATATGTATGAAATATCTCATGATTGTTTTGATTTGCATTTATCAAACCAGTAAGGATTTATAGTATTTTGACATGACTATATATTCCTTGTTCCTTTGTTTAAACCATACATAATGTATAAGTTACAGACACTTAGGAAGAGTGCACCA
The DNA here is from genome assembly GCF_027887165.1 of Monodelphis domestica. Lineage (NCBI taxonomy): Eukaryota > Metazoa > Chordata > Mammalia > Didelphimorphia > Didelphidae > Monodelphis > Monodelphis domestica. The sequence continues at coordinate 349,577,571 of NC_077229.1, read as the reverse complement.
TCCCTTTTTGGCTCTTCCCTCTGCCGGATGACTTAATAAAATTATTTCTAAATTATATCAGCTTTGGGCTTTGTTCTCAACTAACATGGGAGAAGCTGTAAGGCTATGTTTTGCTCCAAAGAATCAGATCCAGTTTTTTTATTGCCAGCAAATAATAGACATGGTGAGAAACATTTTAGTCATTATGCCTTTTAATAAATTATGTAACTCTAAAGATTGTGTGCTATAGAATATTATTTGAAAAAACTTAACTATTCCGAAATTTCATGCTTCCCCAGAGGCCCAAAAATTTATGCCAGGTTGATTAAGTCTTAAACATAGAATTAAAATTAATTTTCAATTTTATGATTTCTCCCTTTGATTCTTGGGAGACTATCCCTCCCATGAATCACTTTGTCTGATTAAAGTTACAAATCAAAATATAATTTAAAATTATGTATATTTACACCCCATAATGATTAATATAGCTGAAGTAATGATTACAGAAAAAAATTCTTTTAAGAAGAGGTTAGCATTTCTGCTTGTTCTAAAGGTGACACAGTCAATAGAGAGTGCCAGCATCAGTTAGGAAGACCTCAGTAAAAATCCAGCCTCAGACCTCAAGCAATGGAAATTCACTTAACTTCTCTATGTCTCATTTTTCTCACCTAGAATATGGGAATAACAATAGAACATACCTCCTAAGGTTGTTGCGAAGATTACATGAAATATCTATAAAGCACAAAGCATAATGCCTGGCACATAGTAGACAATAAATGTTTATCTTCTTTCTTTTATTCCTTTCTTCATTCCTGTTATCCTTCTTTCCCTTTTCTCTCTCCCTTCTTCCCATTCTCCTTTCTTTCTTCCCATTCTTTCCTTCTTTTATCCCTCATTTCTTTCCTTCTTTCTTTCTTCTTTTCTGCCTTCTTGCCTTCCTTCTTGTTTTCCCTTCCTCCCATTCCTTCCTCTCTTCCCTGTCATTCTCCTTACTTCCCTCTGAATTTAATATAAATTGTACCACTTATTCTATTTGAAAACCCATTGTGGTTGGTATCAGCTCCACCCTTTAGCTGGGCAATTTGTGACTTCCTGGCTGCTCAGAAGAAGCTGGCTTTAGTGCCACTCAACTCCTGGTGTCTAGAAGATGGGCTTTGACCCAGGCTAAGGTTAAGTTTGTCCAACCAGAGAGACCCAGAATAAGTGGCATAAATGGTTTTATAAGAAAGGAAACTGAGGAAGCAAGCTCTCTTTTTGGCCATTCAGCTTTTTGCACATATGTAAAGGGGAAAAGGGATTAATTTATATAAAAGTTGGACTGGATTATTTAAGAGTGTGGTCACCCAGAATTTATATTAATTCCAAAGAGATTTATTTACAACTTATTTACAAAATGTAGACAGAGTGAAGTAAGAAAAATCAGAGAGAGGATGGGGTAAGATATTTAGCCTAAGCACTAAATAATTTACTTCCGGCCCCTAGCCCAACCTGGGCAGGAAGTGTTGGTTCTTAGCTGACCTGGGTAAACCTGAGGACCTGGGGAAAAACTCTCTCAAGAGGTAGTCTCTCTTGAGGCTAGTTTCTTCAGAAAATGTCCAGGAAAGGAGTCAGCTCTTTCACTTACAACATGTCAGTCCAATAGTTTCATCAGGAACAGGGTTTCAGGTCCAGTCAGCAGATTTCTCCTTCAGCCTCCACTCCAAAGAATGAAGAAGTGTCAGTAGAACTCAGGAAGTTGAAATTCCCTTTTAAAGGCACTTTCTCTTGCATCACTTCCTGTGCCTTCCCCTAATTCTATGTCTACCAATACCAATCACAATTGAAGCCCTGCTTTAGGACTGCCCAGGAGGCAGTCAGTTGATTCTGATTCATCACCCACTATAGCACATGTGGGTCACAGATCTCCCCCACACAAGTGTGAATGGGGTGTTTACACCTTTGGTGATTAAATCTAAAAATAGGCAGGGGTTACAATTTAATCTTCATAATCAGGGGAGAGTTAATTATTTTCATTTTCACAATCAGAGAAGAGATAGATTTAATCTTCACACATAGGAACTATAGACTTTCTGACACAGCAGTTTTTGGCTGGTGACTGGTGACAGTGTAGCAAACTCAGATTAATTAAGTATAGCCAGATAATCATGTGATTTTTCTCTTTCTCAAACCTTTCCTGATAAATAATTGTAAATGAATACAGAGTCTCCAGAGAATTTTAATCATAACTATTTATCAACATATGAATTGGGAAACTAAAATTCTTTGCTTTTTCTTTACTTTCAGTTTTTCCTTATCACAGAAGAGTGACTTATAGGTAGAGAAGATTTTTTTTTTCTCAATGAGTTTTGTGTTTTACAGAAGCCTAAATTGTCAAGGAGAAGATTGGGGTAATATTAGCATTTTTTTTTAATGTGCTATTTTAAATAGGTTGAGGGAGCAGTGAAGTAAGCTAGATACCTAGACACTGAAGTTAGAAAGTTAAAAACCTTAAGATATAGGAATACAGGGGGCAGCTGGGTGGCTCAGTGGATTGAGAGCCAGGCCTAGAGATGGGAAATCTGGCCTCAGACACTTCTTAGCTGTGTGACCCTGGGCAAGTCACTTGACCTCCATTGCCTAGCCCTTACCACTCTTCTGTCTTGGAACCAATACATAGTATTTATTCTAAGGTGAAAGGTAAGGATTAAAAAAAAAAGGATAAAGAAAAGATATAGGAATACATTGTGAATTTAATAAATATAACCTTCTGTTTTATCTCCACTCTTTCTTTAAAATTAAAATATGCTTAGGTGATTAAATAGACCCATAGGGCCTCCAGATAGAAGTCTAAAGTAAAGTTTTAAAGTTTATAAACTCTTTTTTTTTCTCTTCTTTTTGGAAGGTCTTAGTTTGAAAATGGGGACTACTTAGAGCATCCCAAGAGGAAGGCCTTTACATAAATTCTTATTTCATGGACAGAGAAAGGATTGCTAATTAAGCCAGGAATGTCTAGAGAGGAGGCAATCAATTTCTGTAAATCTTTGTCAAGAAGGGTTTTCACATGGCCTAGGTATGGTTTGCTTAATTTTAAGACATTAAAAAAGTTAAAATTAGCTGTTGGAAATAACCCCAAAAAACTGGATTACTTGTATGTTTGATGAATATACTAAAGTTCAAAGATAGAGCCAAATTTTTGACCAGGCTTTAAATGCTTGTTCACAACTGTCTCATCTGGCCTTTCTGCCAGTGTTTGAGCCTGCTCAGTCTTTTCCCCTTCCCTCTTTTCAGGGTCTCTCCTCAGTTTCCTTTGACCCTCCCCAAATATGTTCTGTTTGTCCATGCCCAGATCCTTCTCAGTTTCTTTTTGCTGCAGCTCTGACCTTCACCCCTAAACACCCCCAAGGCTCCTGCCATTTCTATGACCACATCCCTCCATTCTACTCCTGGTCCTCCAACTTCCCCATCCATTCTGCAACCCTTCTCATCCAGATTGTCCTCCTCCACTCCTCTTGAATGTTTCTTCCCCTCCTTCTCTTGCTTTTCCTCTTCTTTCTCCCCCTTTCTACTTGGTCTCCATCCAGGCTTCAGATTCAATAGTGTAAAATAATGAGTCCCTCAAGGGCATTTTTTCTCTGAACCAAATTTTTCTCTCTCTTTTAGTGAACAGGAAGTAGAGACATGGAAGCACGAGTTTAAAGCAAAGCAGATTAATGGGGTTTGGGTATCATCAGAAGGAAAACATTTACTTCCTGAAAATTTCTATCATTAAATATGCTTATTTGTTCATAGGAGTGGCCACTTCTATACTCAGGGGATCATGGACTCCGTAAAAGAACTTGTGTAGCCCCAGGTGTTACCAATGTAATCTGCTCCGTGTGCATGTTTGTACACGTGCGTGTGTGTGTACGCAAATGCACACACATGTGCAGGCATGTGTATGAGTGCCTCTTGCCTTATCTGCCAGGCATATAATCTGCACACTTATTCTATGCTAAGGATTTTAGTAGTTCTCCTGGCTTATGCATCTTTAGAACATTTGCAAATTGATTTCATCAGTATGCCTAAAGATGGACATTATAAAGTTTGTCTTGTGGACCAGTTTACTAGATGAATAGAAATCTTCCTTAGTTCTTGTGCCATAGCAACTGTTCTTGCTAAAATGCTAGTGAGGGAGATGGTTCTTCCAATTTGGCCCACCTGCATGCATTGATTTAGATAGGGAAACACATTTTACTGATTCTATTATATCACAGGTTTATTCTAGTTTGGAAATGATTCCCAAATTCCATACATTCTACCATCCTCAGTGCTCAGGTCATGTTGAAGAATTAAGAATTTAAAACTTAAAAATGTGATTGGCAAATTATGTACTGAGACCTACTTGAAGTGACCTGAGGTTCTCCCTTTCCCTCTTAGCCCTATTTTACCTGGTTCAGCAGACCTAGGGGAGATCTACATGTCTCACTATTTGAAATGTTTTTTGGATATCCCCCCATACCAACCAAACCTTTCTCCCCTGCATACATATCATTACTAGGGGAAATTGGGGTGGGGCATTTCCATTGCTTTATATATACAGGAATTATAAGGCAAATTACATGGACTTCATAACTTTGGGGCTGCAGTACAGGCTGGACCCTTGGACTTTTCACTCCATGATCTATGCCCAGGAGACAAAGTATATGTAAAGAACTTTCAGAGAACTGGAGGGACTCAATCTTCTTGGTAAAGCCCTTTCCAAATGTTGTTAACTACTCTGCTTACTATCAAAACTAGAGAAAAACACTCTTGGAGTCATTCCTTTCATGTAAAACTGGTACCATCTACTAACACTGATTAACTGTATCCTGTTACTTTTATTATACATAATTGCTTATTTGTTTGGGGGTTTGATTTTGCTTTTTTTATTCTTATCTTTTTGTGATGAGGGAGTTTATAGGTAAATCTAATTTGCTTCTTTCTTTTGATTTTATTTTGTTCTCAGCATTGAGTCATATTATATTTCCCTCTTTTGTTCCTTCTTCTGATGAATGGACTAAAAATAATGATATCATAAAGGTCCATAGCCAGATAAGACATATTCTACACCAAAGCAAGGCCATTAGAGCTTATGGATGCTGAGTCTTTCATCAACTCCACTGTAGCTCTGTTTTATCATGGGCAACAAATCTAATCCATAAGAATGAGACTTTGCCCATAACTTGTACCCCAAGAGAGTTATATATTGCTAAACATACCTTTTGCTTTTGTATATGCCACATCAATAGTGACAGTGGAGCCCATCCACCTCATCACAACCACTATCAATGGTCTTTGATAGGTTCATAGATTTACAAATCACAACAGATTTTGATAGGTCTTCTAAGGTAATTTTCAGATATTTGGGAGACTTATTACCACTGACTGAACATGTGCCCCACCTTTGATTTATGTGTTAAAAGAAATAAGGGATCATTGAGTAGCAGATATATAGGTGACAATGTGAAGGCCAACTCCACTATTTAATCCCCTACCACAACATTTATTTGTGCTAAGACAAAGCTCAATTGCTTAAAAGATAGGTCACATATATACATATCCTTTGCAACTGTTATTGCCTTATCTAGCTGAAAACAAATTTCCAAAAGGATTTGTTGATCCCCAGGGAATTCTGTATGTGTAACTCTTCAGGTTAATCTTCCCTTCTCAAAGGGTGGTATAGAACCTGTGGTTTGGCCTGTTATCTCACCAATGTTGGTGTACAATCATTTTATTGGTCATGTAGACAAGTCCATGACCAGAAATCTGGGCACTTCGTGGCATACATGGAGTAAGAGATCTAGGCTCAATTTAGTAGTCACTTCATCTGCAACATAGAGATTTTTCTGGGCTGCTTTGCCCACTTTTAGAATTATAGAAGTTGTAGATTTTATTAGGAATATATCTGCTCAGGTTGAGAAATTGGCTCAGGATATTTCACAAACTTCTAAGCCTTTCTCCTTCCTCCAGGAGGAGATTCATTCCTTGGCAAAGACCAGCATACAAAACCAACTAGCCCTTGATATATTTTTGGCCGCTTCTGGGGGGTACTTATGCTCTTATTAATCAATCTTGTTCTTATATAAATAGATTAGGTAAAATTGTTACAAATGAGTTTCAAAGAATTTTGAATGACACTCAGCAAATTGCTTTAGATGTGGTATCTGATGACATATAGTTTAACCTTTTAAGGCTTCAGGGAACATATTTGTGGGCAGCTGTGGCCAAATTGCCTTTTAAATCATAGGATTTTTGTCTTTTTCAGACTTGTCTTAGTTGTTATTAAAGTTGATGCCAAGCTTTCACCAGGAGAATAACTTATGTACACAGATACTGAGGACCATGATCATGTTAGAGAGATGAATTTTGAGTAATCAATCTGTATTTTTATTCCTCTGTTTAACTGTTCCATTATCTAATGGGGTTTGAGATATCTTTTTGATTTTTTTCTTTCTTATTTAAATATAATTTTTTAAACTTCAGTTTATGGAATTATAATTGATATTTGTATTGAAGAATCAGTTTATAATGTCTAAAATCCCTGACAACATTGAATACCCCAAAGATTAGAATAGTGAAACCTGTCATTTGTTACTAAATCTTAATGGATTATAACTGATGTTTGAGTCTGATTCCAGGAAAACTGCAAAGGGACACTGCTGATGATGTTGACATCAAGGATGTCAACAACTCCTGTGTGAGAATGAATATTGTAAAGATAATTTTATTTAAAGCAGCACCTGCAGAAAAGAGTATGAAATGAGTGCAGGCTTTCCTCCTTCTGAACAGACTTAGCATTTGGTCCGTCTATGTTTGGTGTACATTCAGGAGGAAGGGCTCCCGGAAGTTGCTGCTCTGTTAGTTCTTTGTACTTCTCCTTTAGCTCTTCTGATGTTCCCTTATCAGGAAACATTGAGGAAATGGCTTCAAAAATCTTGTCAAAAGGAAATTTCTGAGGTGGGTGGCTTTCTTTATCATCATCTCTGTTATCCTCTAAATCTTTTTGTTTTTCATCTCTCAAATCAGGATCATCCCCATCATCATTATCATCTTCATCATCACTGTATTGACCAAGAGCATTCACCAACTCCACAAAAATCTCATCATTTATAAACCCATAATCTCTATCTCCATGTACTTTCCCATCATAATTTTTAATTAATTCTTCAATGAAAGTTCCATCCTGATCAAGAACTTCATCCTCCATATAAGGAATGTTATGTAAAACTGTCTCATCTTCCACCATAAAATTCTGCTTTAGGGGTGACCAAGAATACATTATAGGTACTGAAGCAACAGCATTCAAAGTCTTTAATGGGATGACTTGCTTTGGAAAATCCAAATCACTGGTCACAGAACAAGAAGTCATGATGTGTACAGGCTGTATCCTTCACTGTTTCCATTCTTGGTTTAAGATTTCTGTCCTTTCTAGAATCTTCTACCGATTAGAATTAAACATACTCTTTACTTCATCAGCTTGTCTGAACCTCTTGAGCTGCCTCAGTCTCATGTATTCAGATTTTACACGCTTCCACCAACAAACTGGTCCCTTCTCGGATTTCTTTCCAGTCTGGCCCATGATTGTCCACTTTAATTCCTTGTAGCTTTTTGCAAACCACCAAAAGCTGATGCAACTTTGTCTTTTTCTTTTGTTTCGCCTGCGTGTTTTATAATATTCTGTACCATAGATCCAGGTATTCCAATATCTTGTTCTATCTTAGGGTTGCTATGATCATGTCATACTGTTCAATTACATCATTTTTTGTTCTAATAACAAACCTCTTCTTTTTTGTGCTGGCAGTGTTTCCATCTGAAGTATTCTTCCTTTTTTCCATTTTGTTAAGGGCCCTGAACAGAAATCAGACGACCCTGACTCCAGCCCCAGCTCAGCTACTAATAACTTGTTGTGACAGGACCTTGGCAGTCACTTCTCTTCTCTGGGCCTCAGTTTCCTCATCTTCTTTCCCTCGCCCCAGTCCGCACCTCTCCCCATGCGCTGCTCCCGCGCGCCGTCGCCGCCTGTTCTTCGCTGCTTTCTCTGTCCCTGTGGGTGTCTATAAAGATAATTTTAGAGTTGTGACTTAAAATCAGAATTAATTGGTCACCAGGAGAAAAATCCCAAATAAAATACCTAAGTCAGTCTGGAAATTTATGATAATTTTAATTAATATAGAGGGAAAGTTTTCAAGGAGAAAGAGGGAAGAGGGTATAGGATTTCTCCTGCTTGGCCTGTGCCAGAGGGAGTTCAAGATCTCCTCCACTAGGTCTCTGAAGAAGATTAGAGGCTTCTAGGAGGATAAAGTTGGAAAGTAAAGGAGGAAAACAGTCAGAAACTCACCACTGAACCAGACAATAGCTGTAGCCATGCCAAGGTGCCGAAAGGCCCAGCATGCTGCCACCAGCCACCTCTCCACCACCAAAAAGTACCGGAGAGAGGAAGTGAGCCAAATATATAGACCTTTTATTCTTGTGTCCTCTCCTCTAAATTTTCACTTCTACCAATCACATCAGAGGCTTTTCTCCAGGACTGCCCATTCTTTAGTTCTCATCTTCTTTGATTAGATTATATCTTTTGAGTTACTTAACACTTCTTTGTTAAGTTCATCTTTTCTTAGTTACTTAACCTTTTTTGCGATTAATTTACCCTTTATAGTTACTTAACACCTTCTTGTAGTAAGATCTAAAAATAGACTTAGCTTAAAGTTCTAGCTTCACTATAAAGTAAGAACTAAGTACCTTCATTTTTCAGTAAAGTATCTATACCATATATAAATAAATATATATATATATATATATATATATATATATAAGTATACCATAAAGTAAGATCTAAGTAGGGTGGAGTAATCTAAATTTCACAATATCAATGCCAAAATGGGGTTGCTGTCTTGGGAGAATCAGGGAAGTAGCTATTCATCAATGTTCTAAGGTTGGATTTCTCTGTTTTGGCCTATAAGCCATGAGACTGAAAGATATCCTTATTTGTCTCTAACTCCAGCTTAGTATACCAATATAGAGTAGAGACTAGTCTAGGGGGACCATATTCCTTTTTTTTGTCAGAATTCTGTCTTTTTTTTTTTCCTTTGGCATGGCTACTTTCTTTAGTCATGGCAGATGGTAGATAACTGTGGTATTGTTGTACCTGATGTACATGCTAGTAGGATATAAACTACCTCAACTAGACCTTGAATATATATCAGGGATTTATTATTATTTTAATTTATGTATATTTTTTCTCTCTTGTTTTTTTTGAGAGGTGATCTAAATATTATTTAGTGAATTCTTAAATTAACAATCTAGTAAGCTAGCCATATATCCTTTACCTAGTCTATTGTTGTTGTAAATGAATATTTACCATGTTGGAACATTATTTCGTGTTACCAGCAGATTATGTTAGTATTAGATCCTGAATAGTGTTTCATTGGCCTGGGGGTGGTGGGGGATTGTGAAGTTATCCTGAAAGTCCATAGACTAAGATCTTTTTAAAGCAATATTAGGGAAATATAGTGCCAATAATCTGAACCAGGAAAGCAGACTTCCTGGAGAATATGTTGTAAGGACTATTATGATTCCAGATAGACTAAAAAAGTGACAGCAATAGAGGATATACTGTGAACCTTAAAAAATTCTCAGACCCTACTTCATAAGGTTTGGTTAAGACCATTCCCCATTTAAACAATGAAGGAACTTAGATCAGGAATGTGAGATCTCTACTCCACCCCTACTTAAGCCTGCTTTAGGGGAAGAAACTCCTTGCTGAACAATGAAAACTACTTAAACCCATACTTATAGTAAGGCAAAAGTTCTTAAGCTGTGCCTATTTTTATATCTAATATAAAAGGGTGCTAAATACCTATAAAGGTCAGGCAACTTGTGAACCTGCAAAAGACAAAGAGGTGAGAACTTACTCAGGTGTGAATTACTCAAAAGTTTAGCCTTCTTAGGTGTGAATTAAGAATGGTCTGTCCTTTGGAAAACATCTACTGTGATTGGTAGATGTGAGAACTTAGGGGAGGGGACATAGGAAAAAATTCCCTTTAAAAGGAGAGGAAAAGCTGCCTTGGAGGACAGTCTCAGAGGAGTCTGAGAGGAACTCTCCCTGGAGATGGCAGCTGGCAAAAGCTGAACTGGTGTCTCTCTGAACACTAGAATCCTTGCTTGGAAAAATCTTGTGGTGAGTGGATAAAAGACTGACTGATCTCTCTCTTAGGTCTTGGGCCTGGGCTGGCCTGGGCTGGCCTGGGCCGGTCCATCTTTTTCTCATTATTTCCTTTTCTCTCTCTCTCCTTTTCATCAATTCCTCATTTGTATTAATTAAAATCTCTATAAAACCCAGCTGACTTGGGTATATTTAATAATTGGGAATTTTTCCCTGGCGACCACTTTATATTTTGATTTAAAACAAGACACTGTCTTGAAAAACATATTTTCTGCGGTCACAATTTAAGGCTCCAACTCTTTTATCTGAAACAGTTTATGTCTTCCACTATTTTAATTATCACAATACACAGAGAACAAACACTACATATGGAGACTCTGAGTGAGCCTTTAGATATAATGAACTGAACTGTGAGGGGTAGGCCCTCCTTCTACTTTTGTTCTTCCCATGTGCTATTATTTTATCATGATCATAAAACCCTTGTACCAAAAGAAAAGAAAAGAAAAGGAGAATGCCTTCTAATGGCTCCTTGCCAATGTGCCTATCAATTGTTTTTTTAATGTTAAGAAACACCAAAAATGTAGTTAGGTTCTCCATGAAATGTATAAAATTTTGGTGTCAGTAGGTACCTTGCTGAGACAATCCTGAAATGTATAGATATTATGTGTGGAATGATTAATTGGGGGAAACTAGAATGTTAATATCCCAAAGAATCAGAGAGGGGGGATTATAGGAATTTAATACAAATTGTACTCCCATTTCCATTTGAAAACCCATTTTTGTCAATATTTATCCCATATTTTGCCTGGGTGCCTTGTGGCTTCCTGGCCACTTGGAAGAAGCTGGATTTCTCTGACCTAGACTGAGGTTGAGTCTGTCCAACCAGAGAGATTCAGAATTAGTGGCATAAATGGTTTTATAAGAAAGAAGTCTGGGGAACCAAACTCTGTTTTTGGGCTTTCAGCTCTTGGCACATAGGAGCTAGAGACTCTTGCTGGCACAGCTGATTTTGTCTGGTGGCCAAGACAGTTTGGCAAACTCAGGTGATCATGTGATTTCTCTCTCTCTCTTTTATTAATAAAAATTTATACATTAATGGATAATCTCAAGAGAATTTTAATCATAACCTTTCCTTCCTTCCTTCTACAAAAGATTTTACCAATACATGTGTACATTTTTCTCCTAAAATCATAATGATATGGAAAAGTAGGCATATGAATCAGTAGTAAATGCTCTTTCTGAGATAACATTTTTTTTTAGGGGGAATAAGGTTTGTTGTATTATTCTAAACTTTTGACATTTATTTTTCAGATATTTGAAAATTAGTTCCTTAATATCCTCCTAATTGTATCATGTTCATCATGGACCTATAATCTTTATACTTAGTTAATTTCTGATATTCTTACCATTATTATTTCTTTCAGCACTTCTCATGTAGCACATCTAAGTCTGTGACAGAACTAGTCCAAATGTATTGGTTCTATCTCATTTATAAAAAGAGTTTACTATAAAAAACTTACAGACTTTTTTGTTTTTTTATTTTCCATTTATTTGGAGTGAACTCCTTCAAGTTTTATACTTAAGTACTCTGAGATTGGTTTTACTTCATTAAGCCACATAAGCTTTCTATAAACTTTTTTTTCTCTCTGGTTTTATGAGCTAATTGTTATTAATCTTTCATTGCATTTAAAATAAGCTTAAATTCTCAATTAGTCCCTCTTGGCTGCCATATTTTTTTCACTTTAGAATGAGATCAGCATTTACTAGTTAATGTAGTTTTTAGGCTCTTGGTCATATTATAGTGAATAATTTACATTGATGAAACTTCATTAGAAACTAGTTATTATCTGTGCAATATCTGTTTTCCCATCCATTTCTAATTTTTCCATCAAGAGTTTTAAAAAATAGGTTAGGTTGGGCATCTAATTATATCCCATATCTTATTCTCATGTTTTATTTTTTCTTCTTGTTTTATATTAATTTTTAGCTTTAATAAATTGGTGGTCTCTCTGAACAAGAACAGATGATTTGGGAATGACTTTCATATCAATAATGACAACTCTAATTTCTGTTAAAATAGGAAGTAAGAAAAAAACCCAAAATAGGAATAAGGAACTTTTCCTTAAAATGACAAAGATTATAGCCAAACCCAGTAACTACTATTATTTACAACAGAGATAAACCAGAATCCTTTTCAATAAATTGAGGGGTCAAACAAACATTGTCACTACTTCTTTTTGACATGGTACTAGAAATGTTCAATAAAAAGAAATGGATGGAACAACTGTAGGCAAAGAAGCAAAATTATCACTTTTTATAAATGATGTTATAATTAAAGAACCTTAAAGGGTCATCTAAAATTAATTTAAATAAATAGTACCTACATCAGTCTTATGGGATAGAAAATAAGTCTATAGAGTTTCTACATAACACCAATATTGCTTTTTCATTTACATGTAATAAATTCAACACATGGCTTTCAAAATTTTCCAGCTTTTCCATTTTCTTCTGGCTTTCTGCTCTTTCCTGTGTACTTTAAAAGTTGTATTAATGTAGCAGTCCACCCAAAGCTATGGGCAAGGGAAACATTTAATATGTACAGAATGGCTTAGAAGAGAGCATGCTTAGTCTTGCGCATGGCTGGGAAAGGCTCTGACCCTTGACCCCAGCTTCCCCCAGGTTAGGCGGGAAAACAGGTTTCTTTGTGCTCACCTGGCTAAGAGAAACCACACCTATACCTTGTCATTAACCAATGATAATCATCCCTATGTATTGTGTATATTTGCATATCAAAGAGAGGAAATACAGGGCTCAGCAAGCTCTGCCTTCTCTTCTCTCTCTTCCTCACTTTGATCTTAGCTCTCACTGATGCCTGTCCTTGCTGGAGCTTGGCCTCTGGCCAAGCTCCATCTTTGATTCCTTTCCTAATCTACCTCTCCTACCTGGGACCTGGCCTTTGGCCAGGCACTTTCTTTTCTCTATCATGTCTCCGACCTGTGTGGTATTAAATTTGGATCACTGGACGGGTACAAGCCTTCTGAGTAGTCCACTGATCAGAGTTTTTGCTGTGGCTCCTTGATAATTAATAAGGCCTGGATTTCTAACTCATTCCTGCCACCTCATATCTCTAATTTGGCTCTGTCATCCCCCTCGCGGCATACAGAACTTCTATCCTTCCTCTATCTTCCTACTTTGAGGCTTCTTGCTGGATCGAGGAAGCTTCAATTAATATGATTAAGCAAAGGTGACAAAGAAGGAAAGGTCAGATAAGTAAGAAGAAAATCAGACTAAAATAGTATTAAAAAAACCCCAGAGAATAACTCAGAGAAATGGGTTATTGATAATGTCAAAGATCGTAGCAATAACAAGAAGAATGAGGATTGGAAAAGGCCATACGATTTGACAATTAAGAGATCATTAATAACTTTGGAGAAGACAGTTTTGGTTTAATGATGAGATCCAAGCTGGTCTATAGAGTTAAAAGAAAGTAAGAGGAAAGGATAGAGAGAAACCTATTATAAGTGGGCTTTTCAATTTATCCACAAAATTGGAGAGAGGTAATGAGATGCTAGATAGCAGGTATAGGTGCAAGTTTTTTTGAGAAAAAGGAAAATATAGGTGATAGAGAATCAGCCAATAAATAAGGAGAGATTGTAGATGAGTGAGAGTGGGTTTGATAAAGGGGGAAATCTGCTGGAAAAGATGAGGTGGGAATGGGATTACTTGCACATGTAAAACTGATTAGGACAAGATCAGCAATATGATAAGGAGGGAATAGATTCAAGAAAAAGAGTACAGTGTAGAGTTAAACTGTTTCACCAAGGGTTCAAGATGGGAAAAGGAGGAGAGTGTAGTTAATGTAGAATTAATGACCTGGGAAAGAAGTGAAGATGTACAGCATATACAGGTATTTAAGTCAGCATACAGGATAAGAATTCTCTAAAGATCAGCCTAGTTGAGAGTGATGTGAGATTTAAAATAGTGAAGCCCATAAACTGTAGTGAGTTAAAATGGTGGAAGATATAAATTGTGATAGATATAAGACCGCAGAAAATATATTTCACTACAGTGTCTTGGTTTTTAAATCAAATATAAGATGGTCGCCAGGGAAATATTATCAATTATTCAAATACCCAAGTCAACTGGGTTTTATAGAGATTTTTAATTAATAATATAATGAGGAATTAGAGAAAGAGAGAAAGAGTAGGAAAGGAATAATTATGAAGGGCCTCAAGCCAATATGGCCTAGACCTGAGTCTTAAGAGAGAAATCAGTCAGTCAGTCTTTTAACACTCACCACAAGGTCTGTCTAAACAAGGATTCTAGCGACACCCGGCCAGCTCCATCTCATCTGACTTCACCAGAGAGCTTTCCAGCCAGAGACTGTTCCAAAAGGCCTCTCTCCAGAGCCTCCAGAGGGACAGAGTCCACTTAGAGGAGCTCCAGGGAGACCTCCTTAGAGATTGTCCTCCAAGAGCTTCCCTTCTCCAGAGCCTCTCTCAAGAGATTCTTCCCAAGTGATCCTCATCAGAGATCCCCCAAAAGGATTTCTCCAAAAGGATCTATCTCCTCAAGAGATTCTGCTTTTTCTTATATAGGGGTTTTTCTCCCATGTCACCTCCCCTAAGTCCCTACATCTACCAATCACTGTAGATGCTTTCCAAAGGACTGCCCATCTAAATTCCTGCTAAGTCGACCAATCTCCTCAGTAAGTCAGAATCAGAAAAAATGCTGCTGTGTTGACCAATCTCCTCAATAAGTCTGAACAAGAGAAAACACAGCTGAGTCAACTAATCTCATTAAGAGAAAACTTGCCCGACCCTTTTAGGTACCTAGCATCCTATTGTATCAATTCTAAAAACAGGCCTGGCTCAAAGAACTCCTTGCCCCACCATAAGCATGGATCCAAGTACTTTCTTTGTTTAGCAAGGAGTTTTCTGCCCTAAAGCATTTTTAAGTATGGGTGGAATAGAGGTCCTCCCATTTCTGATCCTGGCGAGTTCTCACATCAAAATGGGGAATGTTTCTCAGTAGGGAATTTGTTCCAATTAAGAATTCCCCGATGGGGAAATTTTTAACATTCACAAGTCTGAGAGATTTCAAGATTTACAATCCCCCCTGATGATCATTGAGAGACTAGTCTCCCCATTGATCATTTAACATAATCAATTTGTAATCCTAAATGCACTTCTAACTATAGATATACACGATATTCAATTTTCTAAGAGAAATTAGAATAGTGAGAGAGGAAATAGAAAAGAAAAGAAAGCAAAACCAATGTTTTGCTAGGCGCATTGACAGAAAGCCAAATTAGGGGCAGTCCCTTTTGGCATAAATGTGTACATTTACAATAAATGTTCAATCAAAGTTCAGTTCAATTAATCATACCCAAAGTTCATTCTTGATCTTCTTGATGAAGTGTAGGTTTTCTGGCATCTTTCTGCAACAGTTTATTCTCTGAATATAAAAGTTTCAAGCTTCTTTCTTGAAGATCTTTTCTCAAACGAAATCAAATCTTGGATTTTTATAAAAATACAATCTCAAACAAAAAATTCAAAATTCAAAAATTCTTAGATTTTAAATTAAAATACAGTGAGAAGCAGTGAAATAATTATTATAAAAAAGTAGTGGGTGTAGAAAAATTTTGGGCACTAAAATCTACTTGAAAAAGCATCACAAATACAATTAATTATAATAAATTTTATATTAAAATTCATTTAAAAACAAATTTTATAAATACATTAGGAGTCATAAAATAATTTAAAGTTTAGGATTCATCCTAGGTTCATTGTGTTCAACACTCAAAATACTTACAGAAAATGTCTGTTTATGTACTTATGAAGGTTATAAGCTATGGCTAAATCAGTGATAAGTTATATAGTACTATGAAAAAACACATATAGGAAGTCTATTATGGAAAGACAAACTGTTTTTGTTTAAATTGTGTTGGAATACAATTAATTTTAAATATGATTAGAGTGTTTCCTCTTTTTTTCCAGAGAGAGAACAAATTGAAAAGAAAAGGAGTGGAACTGATGATTTAATGACTGCCTCCTTTCAAAATGTCAATCTGCAAAAAAATTTAAAAGAATACAAAGAAATACCATTTATTTCCATCTTAAAATTTGCTTGTGGAAGTCAGTTTTTAAAATTCTGAAACTAAGACTGAAATAAAGTGGTCCTAACATTTAGAAAACACTGCTACTTGGTACATACAAGTCTCAGGTGTTGTACCATTCTTTTTTGTTTTCTTCTATGCCTAAACATTTGGTCTGGGAACAGGCAGGCTCATTCTTATTAGAGTCTATCTCTATTTAAGAAGATCAGTCTCTTCTTTCTCATACTCACTGGCTCATTAAAATTTAACTCCTGCTTCCTGGGGACACCATTAATTTTTGGTTTAAATTAAGGACTTCATCCAAAAAAAAAGACAAAAAAAGAGGCATTCAGTGCACAAATGTGAATCATTCATAAGACAGGTCATTTATTCCTATGTTGAAAGCAATGATGACCATAAAAAGAATCAACAATGCTCATCAACAGAATGACATATAGGATTCAGTAATGACTTATAGCTACTAGTATAATGAGTTGGGAGGATAAAATTTTAGCCTTTTTGGGATATAATATAATCTGCAGGACTAGAATTAACCATTTTTACATTGCCCTCTCTTAAACAGTCTCAAGAATCTTCTGGTGAAAGCCTAAAGTTAGAGTGGTTAAAATAGTATAATCCTTTCTTTTCAGTGACTGTTTTCTCCAAGTATATACTACAGCCATGGTCACTTTGCCAATGGACACTGCTGCTACTTTCATGCTAAGAGGAAGATGCTGCCATTATAACCGAAGACTTCTAGATCTTTCAAAATTTACAAGGTCTCCTGTATAAGGAAAAGAAACCCAAAGCCAGGTGGTGTCACACCAGGAACTGGTTTACATAAGCAGAACATGTAGCCATCTTCACATAGGGCTATGGGAAAGAGAGAAAGCTACCTTTCTAGCCACTGCTCAGAGTAGCCCTCATGGATCAAGGCTGGAAGGTGACAGAAGTAGGCTGCCCATTTTAAACATTTACTGAGTTCCAGATGAGTAGGAAATTAGGAAACTTCATTTTCTGCTGCAAGCCCAAGAGTCATCAGGTCTTTTGGTTATGCAGACCATGACCAAGAATCCCTTACTTAAGAACCCATTCCACTTTTGTATGTCAGTAAGCCTTAATTTACCTCTTTACAACTTTTGCCCATTGCTATTAATTCTGCTATTTAATTAAGCCCAGCATAACAAATTTAAACATTTCCTCAAACGTTTGAAGAGAGCCATTGTATCTCTATTCAGCTAAGATTAAATATCTTCAGTTTTTTCAACCAGTGTTCATATGGTACCTTTCTGATTTCCTTTGGCATTCTATGTGTATTCCTGATGTTAGGGGGTAGAAATGTGAGGGTTTTTTTTTTTTTAATAAAAGGTTGGACTGGATTACTTAAGAATAGGGTCCCTAGTGTTATGATGGGAGTATGGTGAGGAATGAACAAGAGGGAAACATATAAAAATTCAGATTTATTGGTTGGGAAGGGGAGAAAGGAACAGGGGTTAGGGGAATTTATACAAGTTATCTTACACTCCAATTTCTATAAATCTATTTAAAACTATCTTATTAAGCTAAGCAGGAATTTTCCTCAATAGTCAAGTCTCACAAATGGAGTCCAATCAAATGGGCCAGGATCTTCAGTTGATAAGTGTCCAAATAGGTCCAGAGGTGATGTGTGCCCTCAATATTCTTTACTCAAGCTGCCAGCAGCAAGATTAAAAGAATTCTCTCTTTGGTTGTTATCAGGAGAAGCAGAAACCTGTTTTTCCAAGCTCTTCCAATCAAGGTCCTTCCAGGAGACAAGTACCCAGACAGCTGGGTCTAAGAACCTTTCCCCAGATCTCCAGCCTTAGGCTCCCATGCGACTCTTAGTCACATGCTCCTGTCAATAACTCTGACTTATGCACCACTCAGTTTGTTGAAAAACGTTCTTTCTATATCACACTAGGAATTTAATTAATTCCAAAGTGATTTATTTTAATAATTTATTTATAAAATATAGGAAGAGTGAAGTAAGAAATCAGAGAGAGGATAGGGTAAGCTTTCTAGCCCCTGGCTCAACCCAGGCGGGGCTAATTAGTCCTTAGCAAGAGAGGCCTTGGCTTTTGAGCCAAGGACCTGGGGATGCAGGGAGCCTGTCTCAAGAGAGTAGGTCTCTCCTGAGGCTAGTTTCTTTAGAAAATTCAGGAAAAGAGTCATCCTTTTTCATTTACCACATGTCAGTCCAAAAGGAAGCAGTCTGAGATCTCAAGTCTGAGCTCCTCCAAAGTCAGGTTGGAGACCCAAGAGAGAAGAGTAAACCCTCACAGGAAGTTTCTTGGCATTTTTAAAGACAATTTCTTTTCATCACTTCCTGTGACTTCCTTCATTTGACGTGTAACAATTATAGCTAAAGCTTTTGCTTAGGACTGCCCAGGGGGAAGTCAGTTGATTCTGATTTGTCATCCACTATTGCACATGTGGGTCACATACCTCCCCCACTCAATTGTGAGTGGGTTATATAGCTTTTGGTGCTTAAATCTAAAAATGGTCAGGGGAGAGTTAATTTCACTTTCACAATCAGGGGAGAGTTAGTTTAATCATCACACTCTGACATTTTCCCAGTGTACCAATATGTTTTTACTGCATCCAATACTCAGAATGGAACATGATCCTATAGATGTATGTGAATTTTAAAACTACTCCACCCTACTCAGACCATACTTTAGAAGATTTGATTTAGCTATCTCCTGATTGTAACAAATGAAGACACTCTCTTTAACAGATTGTAGTACTTTACATTACTCCATCCTACTTAGACATACTTTAGGGGAAGATAAAGTTGTAATCTCCTAATTGAACAATGAAGGTACTTAGTTCTCACTAAAGCTTCCTCAGAGGAGAGAGAGAAGCTTTAAGGTAGGAAGATAGAGAAAGGATAGAAGTTTTAGATACCATGAGGGCGATGACGGAGTCGAATTAGAGATATGAGGTGGCAGGAATGAGTCATTATTAATTATCAATCACCCACAGCCAAGCTCTGATCAAAGGACCATTCTGAAGGCTTATACCAGTCCAGAGATCCAGATTTAATACCACACAGGTCAGAGAGATGATAGAGAAAGATTAGAGATGGAGCAAGGACAGGCATCAGTGTGAGCTGGAAGGGAGGAAGAGCAGAAGAGAGAAAGGAGGAGCTGGCTGGGCCATATTTAATCTCTTTGATATGCAAATATACACAGTACATAGGGATGATTACCATTGGTTAATGACAAGGTATAGGTGTGGTTTCTCTTAACCAGGTGAGCACAAAGAAACCTGTGTTCCTCCTAACCTGGGAGAAGCTGGGGTCAAGGGTCAGAGGCTTTCCCAGCCACGTGCAATACTGAGCATGCTCAAGACTGAGCATGCTCTCTTCTAAGACAATCTGTACATACCAACTGTTTCCCTTGCCCATAGCTAGGGGTGGGCTGCTATACTCACCTTATAGTGGAGCTAGAACTTTAAGTTGTCTATTTTTAGACCTTAATACAAAAAGGTGTTAAGTAACTATAAAGGTTAAATTAATCACAAAAAGGTCAAGTAACTAACAAAAAGTTACTTAACAAAGAAGTGTGAAGTAGCTCAGAAGATATAAACTAATCAAAGAAGGTGAGAACCAAAAGTATGGGCAATCCTGGAGAAAGCCTTTGATGGGATTGGTAGATGTGAAAATTTAGAGGTGGAAACACAAGGGTGAAAGGTCTATATATTTGGGATTTTTTCTTCTCTCAAAACCTCTTTCCCCAGAAAGTTGGATCCAGCTGATCACTTCCTGTGAGCAGCCTGGGCGCCAGTTCTATCCTGGAACTCAGCCTGGAGGAGCTCACTCAGACAGCTTCCTTGAGATGGTCTTGTGGTGAGTGATAAGACTGACTTTCTTTTCCCTTGGGCTCAGGAAGGCCCCTTTAGCCAAGGTCTTTAACTCTTGCCTGGCTCAGCCTGAGCCAGATCAGTTTAAATTAACTCTTTTCCTCTCCTCTCTTCTCCTTAAATTCCTTCCCTCTATATTAATTAAATTACCATAAATTTCCAGACTGACTTGGGAATTTTATTTGGTGACCATTTAAATCTAGATTTAAAGTCACAACTCTAGATTCATCTTTACATGTGGCAAGATCTTTTCACTTTGTCATTCATCATGTTAGTTTTGTTATCAGTAGATTCATCAGTTATGCTTTCTGTTCAGCTAATGCTAAAAATCCTGAATGCAGAAACTTAAGGAGTCTCCTGCCAAAATTCAAAATCAAGAAATCAACAAACATATATTAAGCACATACTATGTGTCTACATCATACTAGGTGCTGGGGATACAAAAATAAAGAATGAAATATCCCTACTCTTATAGTCTTATAGTAGCTTATAGTCTGATAAGGGTGAAAATTGATGCATATTGAAATATTTCCAGTTTAAGTGTAAAGATAAACACAAGAGATTTAGTGAGGGAAGGTATTAGCACTTGGTGGAATCAAGAGGTGACTCATGTCAAAAGTGGTGCTTATGTTATGTCTTAAAAAGAAAAAAGGGAGTCTAAGAAGGAGGGGAGAAAAGAGTGCATTCTAGACACAAGAGACAGCCAGTTCCAAGGCACAGAGATATAAGAGAATGTCACAGGCCAGCAACAGAGAGAAGCCCAATATGGTTAGATCACAGAGCATGCAAAGGGAGTAATATAAAATGAGGCTGGAAAGATAGATTGAGATCAGAAAGATAGATGAAGGGATATAGAAACCCCAAAGAGGAATCAGATACTATCTTAGAGTCAATAGGGAGCTAACAGAGTTTCTTAGGTAGAGGGATGATTTTTCTTTCTTTTAAGGAAGATCTTTTTGGCATCTTGGTAGATGACAAAGAGGAATGAGGAGAGATGAGTTATATGAGTTAGGAAATAATTCAGTATTCTAGGCAAGAGGTGATGAGGTAACTGGTCAAAAGAAAAGACCAATCATGTGTATTAGATGTTATGGAGGGAGAAATAGAAAAATTTGCAACTGGTTGGATATATGTGGGACAAGGGAGAATCAATTAAATGACCTGTCAATAACTTCACATTTGGGATATCAGCCTAGGTCTTCTGATGAAAAATATGATAATTTTTATTATAATATGCTACAGGTTCCTACTTACCTATGTATTGTAACACTGACCTTGTTGAAGTGAAGACTGAAATCCAAGTAAAATATTAGACAAAATAAAACAATATCTTTTAATAATAAATATGTTTATAAGTACCATTGGCAGAATTAAAGAAATATTTCTGGCATGGTAAAATGGCCTCAGTTCCTCATTGACTCAAATAGACTGATAGTCACCAAACACATGTGAAAATTCACAATTTTTTTCAAGAAATTAGAGGATGGACAAAAGGTTTTGAAAAATTTATTGTTAGATATAAATGCTTATATTTTTACCAAAACAGTTAACATAGTCACCAGACACAAAACTTATTGTCCCTACCAGAGGAATTATATGAAAAATATATTAATAATACTAAAGAAACTGTAGGTACTGATTGGTATAATCATTTTTAATGCTCTTTCTCCCCAGCCCAAAATACTGACTCATCTTAATGTTCTGGACACCACATGTAGCTTTGTGTTTATTACCTTAAGAAGAGTAGATGATTTTGGAATGATCTCATTTACTTTTCTTAGTAGAATCCTAGTTTTTTTCATACAAAGCATTATTATTTCTTTTCAGCCTCCTTTACCCCTTTCTTCACCACTGTGTTTCCCTAGACTGACTTAAAATGTTAGGGAGCATGTAGTCCTTGAACATTTCAGGCTATGGGTTCATTAAATCTTTTTTTCAGTGTCCTGGTAACCCTTAGAACAGAAAAATAAGGAATGGCCATTTTTTTTTTTTAAACAGAAGAGAAGGCGAAGCTGGAAGAAGCACTATTATTGACAGTGATAGAAATAGCAAGTTTCATTCTCCCAGTGTGAATTCTTTTCTTAAAAACAAAACAAAACAAAACAAAAAAACCCTTTACTTATTGATTCTAAGGCTGAAGAGTGGTAAGGGCGAGGCAATTGAGGTTAAGTGACTTGCCCTTAGTCACATATTTAGAAAGTATCTGAGTTTGGATTTAAACCTAGGCCTGCCTCTCTATCCAGAAAGCCACTTAGCTGTTCTGGGTGAATTCTTTTCAATCAATCAATAAGTGTTAATTAAATGCCTACATTGTGCCAAGTATTGTTAGGTTCTGGAGATAAAGATAAAAATGAGACACTGAAGGAGCTCACATTCTCCTGGGAAAGATACAGTGTACTTACAGAGGACAAAATGAAAGAGATGCCAAAAATAAATGATTTCAGAAGGGGCTGTACTCACAATTGGAGGAATCAGATAAGGTTTCTTGTAAAAGGGGGGGTACTTTAACAGAAACGTAATGAAAGCTAGGGATTTCAAGAATAAAAATGAGGGCTGAGAGCATTCCAAACATTCAGGACAGCTGATATAAAATAAAAGGTAAAGGGGAGGAAATAATAATATAGGAATTTAATAATAACATACAGAGATCTTCAAGGTTTGCAAAGTACCCTACAAATATAATTTCACTTGATCATCACAAGTCTGGGAGACAGGTGCTATTATCATCCCCATTTTCAGATGAGGAATATGAGGTAGCAATTACGTGATGTGTATAGGGTCACACAGCTAATAATTGTTCTAGGACAGATTTGAACTCATCTTGATTCTAGGTACAGTGCTCTATCTACTGTGCCACCTAACTGCATGTAATGACATATACTATCAATAGCAAGTAAACAATTTGGTTGGAACTCAGCATACTTGAAGCTAAATAATCATCTTGGAAAGTTAGGTTGGAGCTAGGTTATGTTGGACTTTAAGTGCTGAAAAGAGGAGTTTGTGCTTTATCCTTCAGGTAAGGGAATGATCCTGAAGTTTTTTGAGCAGGATAATAACACTATCGTAACAACACTGTATGTCAGTTTCGCAGCTACCCAGAAGCCTGGAAAAGGGAGACTTTATGGAGGAAAACCACTTGGGAGGTTGTTGGAGTAGCTCCTAGGTAGGAGTCGATGGACTCTGCACTTGGGTTATGAAAGAAGCTGTTAGATTCAAAGTCTATTAAGAAAGAGAAATTTGTAAGATTGGTAATTGATTAGATGTGGGGGAAGAAGAATGAATGAGAGTGAAGCTTCAAGAATGACTCCTAGATTGTCACGTGGGTGACTAGAAGAATGGTGATTCCCTTTCCATACATTGCAAAGTTAGTAGATCAATTTATATATGTTGAGTAGGAGAAGTCCACATCCAGGTAGAGATGCCCTTTAGGCAGTTAGACATGTGGGATGAGTTTGGGAAAGGGATGCAGATTTGAGAGTTCTTTGAATAAATATGACAGTTGAATTCATTTGAACAAATGAGATCTGATGAGAGAGACAGAGATTCAAGGAGAGGCAGAGACAGAATGTAGGATACACTCATCCACTAGAAGTGGGGAATGAACGTTGAATCTTCAAAGAAGAGCAAGAAGATTTATTAAGAAAATATAGGAAGAGAACCATGACAGAGAGCTGTCATGAAAACCGAGGAAGGAGAAATGTTCTAGGAGGGGGAGTGTGGTTAAAAGTGTCAAACACTACAGACAGTCAATAAAGATGTCAACTGAGCAATAAAAGATCATCTGTGACCTTAGAAAGAGCAATTTCAGTGCAGTGGTGGTATTAGAAGTTATACTGTGAAGTTCGAGATGCAAATTAAAGGCAAGAAATTGGAGGCTTTTTTTTTTCCCTCCTAAGAGTATATCCATGAAAGAGGAGAGATAAAGGTTAGAGTGGATAGGGTAGCCTTTCATAGTTTTATGGATCTGTGATTTCATCAGTGTGTGTACTCCTTTTAAAACCCAGGTTTACTTTCATGCTACAGAGGGATAAAAGTGAAGTTTTAGTAGAAGGACATTACACTAGGAGATGGAGTTTGTCAACCATACCCAGCTAGGCTCAAGACTTGGACTGATCAAATCACAGAACGTGAGAATTGGAAGGTATCTTATAGTCCATCCAGTCCACATATGTGGGGCTTACCATGAGAGAGCTATAATGCTCTTTCAGAGTGAGTCAAACAGTTCAGAAAAGAATTTGGTGAGGGTTGGGGTAAGGTATATGGGGACTAGGAAGCAATTACACCAAGTATTGTCTTTCTCTTAAAATGCCACACTTAATAGTAATATTTTAAAACTTTTTAAAGAAATTAAGTTTCTCTCAATCATATATAAATAAAACTATGTCATGCTTTCATAACCAACATTTACATCACCTTTGTTAGCCTCTTTAGAGTTATTATGAAAGGACCATGGGACTTTCAATACATATTTTCTCAATTCTCCTTACACTTTTTGATTGCCATTTGAACAAAGAGTAGCTATAGTATCAAAACTTCTGAATCATTTTGTTAGCTCAGGGATTTTATTTAGCACAGCCTGCTCTTTTTCTTCATTTCTTCCTTTCTACTGCTCATAGTCTTTTTCTTCATTTTTCATTTGCTTAATGTAGGTTAGTCACATATGTAAAAAATAGACTCGAATACAGGACTACAATCCCCATGAGCCTTTGCTCCACTTCCCCAGAATGCCTTGTAATCTCACCTGGGCCGAGATCGAGAAGATATTTAAGCAAAGGCTTTTGAAGGGCTCGGCCCCTTTTGGACTTCCGTTTTTGGAGCAGAGGCATCTCTTCCATGATGTGAGGTGATTTTGTCTAGGCCTCTGGCCTAGGCACATGTTTCTTACTTGTATATTCTTAATCCTTAACTTTAATAAACCTCTAAAAAAATATATATTCCTTGCAGAGAGAAACTAATTTCTACCTGCCTCAGTCTCCCTCTCTCCCCTAAATTTTAATCCTTACAGTTTTGGCTAACCACTACGGGAAAAAGAACTTTCAGTCTTCTGATTTCTTTTCTGATCTTAAATTCAGTTTTAATAGCTAGTACCTAGAAATTTTTTTTTTGAGCCATATGTCTCTGGCCAAGGTTTTCTACCCTCGCAAAGCTGCTACAGGGTCCGGACCTGCCCTGCCGCTTCCTGCCTGCAGCCTGCAGCCCTGATCGTCCTCACCTGGTACCTGGTCCCGGCCTTGCCCACCCCCGCAGCCGCTCCTGCTCCTGGCCTCTCACCGCCCGCTGCCTGCCTATTTCTGCGCCCCAGACCCAAGAGCGTGACCCCAGCCGGCTCATCACCCAGATCCTTGGAGCAGATCGCTCAGGACTCATTGCGACCAGCTGGTAACAGTATTGGCCACGTGGGCGGAGGGGAGAGACCAGAGGGAAAGGAGACGGGGCAATTTTCCCTTAGGCTAAGCCTCCACGTGGCTGGGGGTATTGGCAGCAGGGGTATCAGAGAGGGGAAAGAGAGAAAAGACTAGAGAGAAGAAACAGATCTTTTCAAACAGAAACTTAATAGCAATGGGCTGTTTAAAAGGATTTTTGACTCTTCTGGAAATTTCATTGATTTTGCCTGCCTGTCTGGGAGCAGACTCAGCCCAAAGATTCAACTTTAACTTTGGGGAGGAAAATGGGTGGCCCAGCGAACTGGAAGCCAGGCCCAGAGACGGGAGGTCTCTAGTTAAAATCTGGCCTCCGATGCTTCTCAGCTATGGGGCCCTGGATGGATCCCTTGAACCCCTTAGCCTAGCCTTTACTACTCTACCTTCGGACAATAGACATTTAAATGGATAAATAAAAACAAACAAACAAAAAAACCCCAAGGAACTTTGAAGAGACTAAAGGCTATATTCTAAGGCATTTCAAACTCCAATGGTTTATAAAAAAATCTCTGTATTCTATTGCATTGTTTTGTTTAAGGTTTAACTTTGTGATTTTAAGTTCATATATTACTGGATTCAATATTATTCTGTGAACTGAAAGTTGATCGAATTTATTTTGAATGTACTGAGTTTTAAAATTCTGTTGTGTTTCCCCTATAACTGTGTTGAACAAATATTATTGTGAATAAGCCCATATATGAAAAAACAGCTTTTTTCTATTTTGCTGAGATAGATGGACTTCAGAACTGGTTATAATTGTATTAACAACCTTTGGAAAATTTAATGTGCTAAATACCTCAAATGATTTGATTTTAAGGGTTTTTTAAATATGATTTTGGAATTTTTTTTAACAGTCTGGTTATTTTTGCCTGCCCCTACCACGAGGTAAGGCCCATTCTAGTAGCTGAAGTGAAATGTATTTTATAACCCCCAACCTTCCCACATGTGAATGGAAGTTGGGCAGTTAATTTCAGGGCATTTGTACCCTTGGGAAAAGCCTCCAAGAACAAGGAGCACCCCTTTATTTATGCTCTTCAGCTCACTATTTTACTTCTACCAGGATGATATATAGATTTCTTGATTATGTTCTAAACCCAAGATGAGTTTTACTTTGTTTAAAAAAATATGTTTAAATACCAAGGTTGAAGGATTTCTATGTTTGTAAAAATTGTGACAAATGTCCATCAATTCATAGGTTTTAAAAATGTCATACAGCAACTTATGTGAAATGTGAAAGTGTGTTTGTTTTGCTATTGTAATTAATTGGGCTATTGAGAATTTTGGGGATTTTGATATCTACATATTTGTACTACTGTATTTTTAAAAATGAAAAATTGTTAACCTTGTTCAATTCATTTGCCTTCTACTCACAGTGATCATGGCCAGATACAAAGAGGAAATGGATCTCATTTTTTGAGAAAGCCTTGTATTTTCTGATGTCTTTTTAATATCTCTTGCCAATTGATTCATATACCTCATACCTCAGCCATGCATCCCTAACTGATTCTGAATCTTTCAATCACCCACAACACGGGGGAATGTAAAAAATATCATTATTTAAATTGCAAAGTTTAAATTCCTTTTGAGAAGAATTTTAGGTGAAGAAGATGCTACCTCTCTGAATCCAGAACTGAACTGTTGGAGAAGCCACCATGAAGAAGCCTCCAGACCACAAGTTGCACAAAATTGAACTTTGGGTGTGGTTGATTGAACATTTATTTGTATGTATACTTTTATGCCAAAGGGGACTGCCCCCTAAAGGCTTTTTGTCAGTGTGTTCAGAAATTATTGGTTTTATTCTTTTTTCTCTTATCCTCACACTATTGTAATCTTTTAAGTTTATTATGTTTTTATGATCCTTTTGGGGAAAAATTAATTTTTCCACAAATGATCACACGGGGGGATGTAAAAAATAGACTCGAATACAGGACTACAATCCCCATGAGCCTTTGCTCCACTTCCCCAGAATGCCTTGTAATCTCACCTGGGCCGAGATCGAGAAGATATTTAAGCAAAGGCTTTTGAAGGGCTCGGCCCCTTTTGGACTTCCGTTTTTGGAGCAGAGGCATCTCTTCCATGATGTGAGGTGATTTTGTCTAGGCCTCTGGCCTAGGCACATGTTTCTTACTTGTATATTCTTAATCCTTAACTTTAATAAACCTCTAAAAAAATATATATTCCTTGCAGAGAGAAACTAATTTCTACCTGCCTCAGTCTCCCTCTCTCCCCTAAATTTTAATCCTTACACATATTCATTATAAAACTGTAAAAATTTGTTGCTCCAAATTTTAAAAAATGTCAACAACTAATGTATACTCCAAGATTGGGCCAAGTTGCCTGACTCAAGGACTCCATGAATCATAAAACCTCAGGCTTGGCAGTGCTTTCAAACTATACTGGAAAAGGAATTCCTAATAAGACATTCTTGATAGTTATTCAGTTTTTAATTTTTTTACATGTAAGTATAATTTTTGATAAATGTTTCTGATATTTTGTGGTCTATATTCTCTCCCTTCCTTTCTTCCCTCTCTTCTCCCTAAGATGGCAGTTAATATGAAGTCTATATACATGTGTTATCATGTAATATATATCCATATATATATCCATGTTCCCCATGTTGTGAAAGAAGACACATATTGCTTATATAAGAAAATAGCTCATGAAGGAAAAAAAAAAGTAAAAAATGGTATGCTTCAATCTGCATTCTCATTCCTTTGGTTCCTTCTATGGCAGTGAATAGCCTTTTCCATCATGAGTCCCACGGAGTTGTCTTGGATCTTTACATTGCTGAAAATAGTTGTCATTAATATTTGCTCATCATACATTATCGCTGTTACTGTGTACAAAGTCATTCAGTTTTTGTTTAAATGACTGGGAACACAATCCTTTAAGCAGTTTACTTCATTTTTTAATAGCTTTCATTATTAAGAAATTCTTTATAATATTGAGCAGAAATCCCCTTTTTCTGTAACTATTACCCATTGCTTCTAGTTCTGCCTTCTGCAATCAAGTGGCTTAAGTCTAATCCCTCTTCCAAATGTCACACCTTCTACCATTTGAGGACAGTTTTCAACACCAACAATGTTTTTCTCCCTTAACCCTAAAACCAGAAGAATTTGTGTCATAAAGGAGGCATAACCATGGCTGAGTTCTCATCAAACATATCAATTGTTCAAGTTTCAGGAGGGGTTAAACTAGCAAAACTGGGGTTTGGACATCTACCTACCATGATCAAGGCATAAGGTTGCTTTGATGGATGTGAAGTGCTGAAAGTGGAGCTGAGGGTATTGAATGAAATGTTAGGGATAGACCCATTGAGAGGCAGAGTAAAAGCTGCATTCAGCTCCCACAGTGAGGGTCTCTGGTCAGGAGTCTAGCCCAATTTGGACTGAGATAATTATACACTGACAGCATATTTATGAGTTATTGAGTGGACAAAGCGAGATTTCCTTCTGATCAGGTCCCAAAATTTTGGTTTGTGCCACCAAGACTGTGACAAGCAGCTAAACCCAAAAGTTCAGGGCTACATGGGTCACCTTCTAAATAAGATTCTATATCTCTTTGCCATCTCTCTTCAGTAGGATCATACTTCCCACTTGATTAGTCCTTCAGGCTGGTGTCATCTCCTATTAATTCTGCCTTTTGCAATCAAATAGAGTCTATTCTTCCACATGATAATCCTTGAAATACTTGGAAATAATTATCATGGCCTTCCTAAGCCTTCTCTTCTCCAGTTTAAATATTCTCAGTTCCTTCAACTAATTTTCATATGACATGATCTTGAGGACATTCATTATTCTGATTATTTTCCATAGAACACTGTCCAAGTTCTCAGTGTGCTACTTAAAAGATGGCACCCACTTCTGAACACAGTATTCCGAATGTGATGTATCCAGGAAAATGTGAAGTTGTATTATCATCTTTCTCTTTTTGGATAATATGCCCCTCTTAAGTTTAATATTAAATTAGCTTCCTTTTTTCCCCCAAGGCACATTTGTATCCAATTACATCTTCTTTATCTTGTCCTTGTGAAACTGCATTTTAAAAACTTGTGGCAAGAGAATTTCTGACTCAATTTTATGACCACCATTTATTTAGGACAAATAGGTCATAATAGCTAGGATCTGTAAAATCAAGCTGAAACATTAGCTTTAGCTCTGGTTTTAATGGTTAATTTGCAAATTCTAGCTATATGGGAGGTGTTTACTATCTTGTTTCCTGTTTTATCTGACATAGATCTTCCCTTTCCAAGATTTATTCTTTGATCTATAAGTAATTATCTCTCCCTATAGCTTTTATAAAATTCTCTTGTGTCTACTCATACTTGTGTATGCTTTCTTTCATAGCTTTGTGTTATCTGCAAATATGATAAATATAACATCTAAGTATTAATCCAAATCTTGGATAAATATATTAAATAGAGTAGGGCTACACATACATTTCTAGGGTATTCCACTTGAGATTTCACTTTCTCAGTTGTGAGACCAACCTGTATTTTGTGTATATATAGATTGGTTTTGAAAGAAACTTGAAAATTACACATTTTTTGCAGGTCATTGGAAAAATATTCTTTGATTTCCTTACTTGGTAGAATTAAAGTATTTAATTCACCATTATGCTTGTTATCCCTTGATAATTTATGGTTGCCACCTTAAATTGTCTGTTTGTTAGTGTAAAGGGTAAATTTAGGGTTGATACTGAATATAAAAATTATTGGTTGTCAGGGATTTAATTTCTTAAATCTCAAATGAAGCACTCAAGTCAGAATGGAATTTTATGGTGATTTAATTACAATAGGAGGAAGAAACTAAGAAAAAGAGAGAGAGGGAAAAGAGTTAATTTAAACTACTCTGGCTCAGACTGAGCCAGGCAGGAGTTCAAAGCCTTGACCAAGGGGGCTTCCCCTGAGAGCCAAAGGAAAAGGGAGTCAGTCTTATCACTCACCATGTGACTGTCCCAAGGAAGCTGTCTGAGGGAGCTCCTCCAGGCTCGAGTTCCAGGATTGAACTGGTGCCCAGGCCTTCCCCACAGGAAGTGATGAGAACTCCAAAGGCAGTTCTCTACGTCACTTCCCACATCTCACATGTGCCAATGGTGACTCAAGCTTGGCTTAGGATTGCCCAGAGGATAGTCAGTTGTTTCTGATTTGTCTCTTGCTAGCACATGCCAGTGTAGTGTATAGTGATAGTCTCTTGGTGACGGAGAATGACTATTGTCTTTGTGCATTATCATCTTTGGGTGTATACATTCCTGGGTGCTAGACTAAGCAAGATGGAGAAAATCTAAAAATCACACTAGACAAATGGGAATGGGTCCCTATTTTACTGGGTCAAATGCTTCTTAGCTGTAGAGGTGTTCAGGATTCTTTATTTGTGTTAGATTTTCCCATTTCCTGAGACTTCTTGGTTTTATTTTCTATCTTTGAGCCAAACATTGTAGATTCTTGTCAAAGTCCTAATGCAAACTAAAACTGTCTTTGGCTTCATTTGGAGAGATCATTTGTAGAAATTTGACTCCTAGTATATCTTGCTTCTTTTTTAATATTGTTCATACTTCTGAAAAGTTCTATTGCCTTATTGTTTTTTCACTGTCTCAACAGCCTGGCCCACTGATATTTTGATTAAGATAGGGCAAAATGTATGATATAAGATACAGAATTTAAAGTAAGATCATTAAAAAAATTGTTAGCCTCTTAAATGCTTTGAAACAGATTTTTTTTTACTATTTTTTCTTGTCATCTATTATGATGAGTTTTAAATTAGGCCTGTTAATTTCTTCTCTTTCTAAGGAAATTATTAATAAAATGTCAGCTGGGATCTTGAACTTTGCAATTTTCTTGTTGTATTTATTATGCCTCTTGCATTCAGAAGACCTAAATGTCAGTTATATTTGAGCCTATCTGAATTATATGAGCTCCCTTTAACAGGCAGCATGTCTAATATCTCTTTCTTTTTCAGTGTTATAGCAGTTAGTTCTGGAGCTTAGAACACTTGAAGGGAAGAGGGAATTGAATATTCCCAGGAAAGGAGAAAGAGGAGTGGACAGGGGAGCATTCTTGAGGGAGTGATAATTTTATCCCCTACTACTTTGTGTCTCTCTAAAGCTGAGCTCATGTCTATCTATGCTTTATCTGATGAGCGATGGGACCTACGTTTTGTGTCATCCTGGCCCATAAAAGTAAGATGAAAATAATAAAAAAGAGCCAAAGGGAATGGGAATGGAAATGATATATTAATGTACATTCCCATTCTACTAGCAAAGATGTAGTTTTGTTTTTTTTTATTGACCAGGGAATTGATGGGTTGAATAGTCTTGTTTGTTTGTTTGTTTGTTTTTTTATTTTGCTAGAAGGAGAAGATAAAGGATTAGAGATAGTATAAGCTTTGTAGGATGGAGACTCCTTGGAACTTGGAAGTCCCTGAGGTGATGCCAGTAGTGTATTACAATGTTAGAGCCCTTACCTCTCCAAATGAATATAATCGCAACCATTTGGAGCCTCCTGTAGCTCATTCACCTGCTTAGGGAAGAACCTTCCTGGACACTTACTATAGTACTAGTACCAGGTGAATATATCTTCCCTACATTTTCTCTCTTATTGAACTGACTCCACTTACTTTTAAATAGTATTTGCTGCATATACTTTCATAAAGAGTTTTACCTTTAAGAAATGATAAATTGATTTTCCTTTCTTTCAAAGTGAATGTTATTTACATGTGGAATCATGGTGGGGGAGGGCCAAGGGAAACTTCTGGAAAATAGCCTTAGGTAACCTTATGTTGAATCTCTCTCTCTCTCTCTCTCTCTCTCTCTCTCTCTCTCTCTCTCTCTCTCTCTCTCTCTCTCTCTCTCTCTCTCTCTCTCTCTCTCTCTCCTCCTCCTCCTCCTCCTCCCACTACCCCTCCTTTTCCTCTTCTTCCTCCTCCTCCTCCTTCCTTTGGGGCTTTAAGGAATAAGCAAGAGTTGGATATTTCACAGCCTGGTATATGAGCAGGCATGCTAAGTAGCAGGCAGAGAACAGATCAGAGGTGGTTGTATATGACAGAACTGAGTGAAAAAAACAGCAGCATCAGGAGCTAATTTCTCTTTTTCCCTCTCACTGTTTTGACTGTGACTTCCTTACAGGGGGTTAGTAAAAAAATAAAAGAAGGAATCTTGGTGTGATGTCTGCTAAGTATATTTGAGTTGCTTCTTGCTTTTGTCAGGAATGAAAGAATCTGGGAATCCACATCTAGGACCTGCATCTAGGGAATGTGTCTAGGGACTATTGGGTTCAGGAAATGACTCTTGACCAGCTTTTGAACATCTGGATCAATATGCAATGGCATTTACCTTGAGTGCTGTTTCTAATATACACTGATTTTGTTCCTTTCCTTTTATTCTTTTGATCAGGAAGGAAACTCTGTTAGTCTTATGTGATCCATTCCAATTCCATGCTCATGCAATTAATTTAAAGTGCATGGAAAAGAGAAATTAGCATTGTTCTGTAATAGATGATATTTGAGGGTGTATATTGATGGATACTGATTACTAATGGATCAGATAGTTATCTTTCTTTTGCCTACCCTCCTCCCTTTGTGCCTCCCTCTTCAGAAGCCTTTCAGCCTCCCCTCCCCCCTTCTTCAGTCTCCCTCAAGTCACTCAATGTGAGGTTTCAATGAAATAGTTCTTAATCTTCTTTGTCAAACAAGGTGTTTCTTTGGGCAAGATGGGACAAGGGTGGAGGATAAGGTAAGAGGAGTAGGGTATCCCTATTCTCTACAGTGAGTCTTATGTTGGAGGATATTGAGAGAAATGGCAATTCAGTCACTAGTATGAAACAGAGTCAGTCAGAGAGAGATATAAGGACTATGGTCCTCCTTCTTTCAAATCAGCTAGGTGACCTCCGACTTGATTATTCCAAGTCCCAGAGATAAACTAGCTTCTTCCTTCACCTCAGCCAGCCAGCCAAAAGCCCTTTAGCTTCAGTCACCACCATCAGCCAAAGACATTCAAAATCATCACCCGTTGACTTGGCTCCAAACTGCTTTTCCCAGTCACATTCCAAATGGAATCTTCATTTGATTGACAGATGACCCACCTCCAGCTTCTGTCCTTTGCATGCATTTTCTTATAATTTCTCTCTTCTCTGCTGTACAGAACTTCAAGGCCCAACATGGGCTTGTGGCACCTGGGCCTTTATCACTTATGATTCAGTGAACTCACTAGGTTTTCAGTCCCTCTGAGAATAAAATGGACAGATTCCCTCCACCCCCCTGCTTTTGTGTAGATGCAGATACTTGGGAGTGGTAGTTGGGTGATGGGAAAGTAAGAAAGTTATCAAAAATCTAATTTTATTTTTGTTTAATCTGAATCCCAAAGCCCATTGGTATGAGACTCCTCATTGGTGAAGATCAGTGCTTTGAACCTGTGTAAGGGCTGGGTGGAATTTACAGGAGAGGGAGAGAGAAGAGCTCTTTAGTTTTTTTGTTTAAGAATTAAAATTAAGGGTTTGACTAGAATATATGAAAATTATAAATAATATGGTGGTCACCATTTTAAAGTATTATTGCTGAAAGTCAAAATGACAAATGGTTTTTTATTTACAAAAAGGGGTGGAAAGAGTAAAAGTAGAGAAATACAAAAGATAGAGAAGATATTTAGCCTATCTAACTAAATATTGCTCCGGTGCTTGACTCAGCCAGGACTTGTTGACCTTCAACCAGAATTAAACTCTCTCCAGGAGTCAGGAAAAGACAGCCAGCTATTCACTCACCCAAAGTCCCTGTAAGAGGCAGGTCAAGATGATGACTTGAAATGAAGGTGACTCCTAAGGCCGACTTTCTTCCTTGAGCTGACCTTCTTCTTTAAGCTAACTTCCTTCTTGAAGTCTAACTACTTCTTGAAGCTGACTTCCTTATTGGAGTTGACTTTTTTAGCCCCAGAAATTCAGGGCCTTTTATAGTGGCTTCTTGTCAAAGAAGAAAGTTAGCCTTCAGCTCGAGTCATCATCTTGACCTGCCTCTTGGAGGAAACTTGGGTGAGTGAATAGCTGGCTGTCTTTTCCTGACTCCTGGAGAGAGTTTAATTCTGGTTGAAGGTCAATAAGTCCTGGCTGAGTCAAGCACCGGAGCAATATTTAGTTAGATAGGCTAAATATATTCTCTACCTTTTGTATTTCTCTACTTTTACTCTTTCCACCCCCTTTTGTAAATAAAAAGCTATTAAAAGTCACTTCAACTTTCAGCAATAATACTTTAAAATGGCGATCACAACATTATTTATTATTTTCATATATTTTAGTCAAACCCTTAAATTTAATTCTTACTTTTTGGTGACCACAAAGGAACTGACAAGTACTCATAATCTTCTGATATTTTCTTTCTACTATTTCTAAACTAACCCTCAGTCAGCCATTAGTAACTAATTCTTCAACTGAAGAAAGGTAAGTCCTACATTTTAAAATTAAATAAGGAACCAAACATGATACTGAACAGCATAACTCAAATCTGAAAATTGCTATTTATTGAATATCTAAAATGGCTCATAATTCCAGAGAACCAAGAATTTCCTTTCACACTTGGGGTTCACTTCAAGCATATTCAGTTTCTCTTTGGCCTCTGTAGGTGATTTTTGTGCTTCTGGCTTTCAGATGAGAGGGAGAAGATGGAAAATAACCCCAATTCAGGTTGCTTAAGCAAAAGACTGAGAATAAACTAATATCAAAAGAGCCAACAGTCTCCCATATGTCTGTAACCCCAGACTCTTATACTAGGGACTTCAGGGAATTTCCTTTTCCTTTTGGATGAGACCTAAAACTACTCTTTGCCTTTTTGTCTCTGTCTCTCTTTGCTTCTGTCTCTGTCTCAGTAGAGTTGAGTTACATTACCCCTATTGGGAAATCTCTTTTTCTTTATTGTTTGGTAAGTATTCTCTTATATATCTTTATTTAACTTCTATTTTATTACTGATCTGAACAAATAGAAATCTTGGTTAAGTATTATAAAAATTAAAATTAATCTCAAGTAATAAAAATATTATATTTAGGAAGGTTATTAAATGATCATTAGAAATCAAGGAATAAAGAAGATACAAAATAAAAACCATGTGCCCATGGCTGATTAGCCATTTCAAAATCCCCACCTTATCACCATCACTGCTGATTGCTGCATCATGCCAAAGAGGGTGTGGGAGGAGTTACAGTCAGTTAAATACCAATAAAATGATCTCACCAACATAGAGATGCAGGAGAGATTATAGGGGATTTGGGGGAATACTCAGGACTTCTGGGGAATGAAGTCAAAGGTTCAAAATATCCATTTATACAGTATCATATGTGTTCACTGTGGAACTAATATTCAGTGGGAAAAGAGTCAAGCCTTGAATATAAAACTTGGTGTCCTTTCCCCCTATTAATGAAATAAAATTAAAGGTTATTATGAACTTATAAACTATACTCTATAGACAAACAATATATAGGGTAGCAGATAAAGATAGTTTTAGCCTGGTGACCCCTCTCTCTAGGAAAAGCAGAATGGCTTCTTGACCCAGCATCTTGCTTCTCTACTGGGCAGGCAATACCCTTGGAGATGTGGGGTATGGAGAAGAGCCTAGAAATATCTATTCTGCCTCCTTTCAAGCCACACAATGACACCCTAATGCTACATATGGGGAAATAGCCTTTGTTACATTATAAAATTTCATAATTATAAGCCGCACTAGACAGGTTGTATGCATGCCCACTTGAGTGTATTGGAAGTGGTGGTGCTATTTTTATATGATTTGGATGTTACTTTGTTAAGAACTTGTTTCAATATGAATATATAATGTACCAGATATACTTGTGTTCCCTGTATACAACATGCTATCTCTGGGCTTTTGCACAGACTTGCAATACTTTCTCCCTTCAAAGAATAGTTCAAGTGTCACCACCAACAAGCAGCTTTTCCTGATACTCCATATGCTTTAGGATTCTTTCCTTAAATTTACTTGGAAAGTACTTTGTATTTAGTGGTTTGTGCACAAGCTGTGTATGTGGTCATATAAGATACACATGTCCACATGGGTTGACTTGATGAGGTTTAGGGGCAGTCATGGATAGATGAGCAAGATAGATTCTTGCTCACCAAGAGAGATTATGATTCCTGCCTTGAGGGTTGAAGGAGAAAGAATGAAGTCTGGCTACACTGTTCTTTTCTGAGAGAAGGGTACTATACTAGAATTATATCTTTTATTATTTTAAATAATACTTTCCTAACAACATGAATTTTTAAGATAAAAACAAAAGCCACAAGCTTACCTAGTTACTGCTCTATCTTAAAAGGGAGTGTGGAGGAGGTCAGTCCCTTAGCTTATATGTACCCGTTTTACTTCTTCCCACCAAAAGCTAGTTATATGAAAGACCAACACAAATAGTGAATAGTAAACAAACTCATTTATCTAGGCTAATATAAAATAAATAAACAAACAATTAATAAATAAACAAACAGGGTGCATAAGCCTTTCCTCTGGGAACAAAATCTTTAAGATCAAACTGAGAATTTTTTATTTCATCCAAGGAAAAATCCTCTAAAGTCTGTTGGAAGACAAGGTGGTTGGTAATTAGAG
Organism: Monodelphis domestica; assembly: GCF_027887165.1. Taxonomy (NCBI): domain Eukaryota; kingdom Metazoa; phylum Chordata; class Mammalia; order Didelphimorphia; family Didelphidae; genus Monodelphis; species Monodelphis domestica. The sequence continues at coordinate 349,540,454 of NC_077229.1, read as the reverse complement.
ACATATTGAGAAGCTGGCTTCCTTTACATGTATGTTACTTTCAAAATCTTTCTTTTTTCTTTTCATTCTACTTGTCCAGGTTAGGGTCCAAGATTTGGCTGGAAACCTGGATTACATGTGTGTGGTTCTAGTCACTCCTACTACAATATAATCTCTTCATAGGCAGGAACTATTCTGTTTTTGTCTTTTTACTGTAGTAGACAATTTTACTAGGGGAATTATGGTAATGAGGAAATGTTAGAGAGGTAATTAGGTCTCCCTAAATTTTTTAACTTATCCTGTTGATTCAGGAAACAAAATTATCTTTCCCTAAGGGGAGATATTGACAGCAATGCTGACAGGTTTCTTCTGGGATAAAACCCAAATGTCTTTTCAACTCACAGTCTTATGGATAAGGCAATGAGTAGATGAAGTAGTCTGTTTTCCACCTTTTGGTCAAACAGCCAGAGAGGGAATGAATTCTTAGCCAGATCAAGCTGCTTAACTGCTCACTTTAAGATTCCGTTGGAACACCATCTCCCCTCCTTCCCTGATTGGTGTCCAGAGTTCTGACTCCTTGCTTTTATGCAGATCCAATTGTCACTTCTAAAATATCTTCATTTACAGAACTCTTAGCACAGTTTCTGGTTCTTTGAAGTAAGAGTAAAAAGCAGCTGTGAAATATTAAAAAAAAATCAAGTTGCTTTATTTCTTTTTCTAAAAACTGTATTGGTATATTGTTTTTACATTTTAATTTATGAATAAATCTCTACATTGAGCTTTCTCTTATAGTGTTTATAACTCAATTTATTCAATCTCAATTGAGTTATAGTTATTTTAGAAATCTGAAGCTAGAGAGAAATAATAGTTGTGTGTCTCTTAGGCCTGCCCTTTATATCAAAGGTGTGTTAGATTTAAAATAGTTTTGAGAGTTAAATAGTTGTAGATAAGAGAGTGGGAGCCATAAAATGTGATAATTAAAATGTTTGGGAGCAAGGGAAATATATAACGATTATGACCACTGAAATATGTTTTCTACTGTGTCTTGGTTCTATATAAATATAAGATGGTCGCCAGGGAATATATTCCCAATTTATGAATATGCCCAAGCCCACTGGGTTTTATAGAGAAATTTAATTTATAATACACTGATTAATCAATAGAAAAAGAGAGAAAGTAAGAGAGGAATAAGAATGAAGGGCCTCAAGCCAATAAGGCCTAGACCTCAGTCCTAAGAGATAAATCAGTCAGTTGGTTTTATCACTCACCCAAGATCTCTCTAGGTAAGGCTTCTCATGCCAACCTCAGGCTCCACCTTCAAGAGAGCCTCCTTTCAAGAAATGATTCCAGAGAATTCTCCTCCTGACTCCTCCTGAGTTCTCCTTCCACAGCCTCCTTCAAGACCTCTCCAGGAGCTCTCCCTCCAGGACCTCTCTCCTCTCAGACCTCCTTCTGAGCATCAACCTCCTCTAGAGCATCCACCCTGCTATCTTTAAGCAAACAACCTAAGTTCCCTCCCCTCAGTTCTCACATCTACCAATCACTGTCGATGTCTCCCCTGTGACAATGGTGGCTCTAGCTTAACCCAGGACTGCCCAGAGGTCTGTCCCCTTTGCACATATCTGTTGAAGGACATATTCTCAAATAATTAAATCTTGATCTTTGCTGCAGCCCTTCCTAAATCCTGTTACTCTGAGTAGGGTGGAGATTGTAGTTTTCAAGACCTGGTTCTGTCATTCCAAGTATCTCTATTGTATCAATTCTAAAATCAATCATGACTCAAAGAACTTCCTGTTCTATGCTTAAGCATAGGTCAAAGCCCTTTCCATTGTTTAGCAAAAGGTTTCTGTCCTAAAGTAGTCTTAAGTAGGGAGGAGAAGGATCCTTCCATGCCAAGGAGTTTCATATTCCAATAGAGTTCTTACTATCAGTAGGAGATTTTTTTAAGTATGAAATTTCCCAATGGGGAGATTTCCAACATTCATAAGTCTAAGAAATTTTAAGGTTTACTGGTGTCAGAATAAAAGCAACGCCAATATCCTCTCTGAAGATAGGATACACATAAATATAGGGAAGTGGTTGACAAATAAGGGTTGGCTATATCTGGAGTGTGTGATAATGACTGTTGTAATCAGTCTACACTGTTGTAGGGAAGGGGGAAAGGAGGTTAGGAGATAAGAGAACTAGTGACATGAATATTTAAGTATAGATTTTATTCCCTCAGTGCCCAAGAAAGTACACATTTTTATTCATTAAATGTAGGGAATGGAACTCTTAGAGCCTTATATTAAAATTTTACCTCAAGAAAAAAAAAAAAGAAAAACCTTTTTACCCTGGAAAATTAGAATTGGAACATTGGAATTAACAATTATATTCAAGGCAATCATTCGAAGTAGAATGATTTTGGACAAATGATGGTCCAAATTCCATTTTACATAAGTAGATGCTGCCAATTTTTTCTCCTTTCTTCTAAGGTATAATTTGATTCTGATTGCCATTGGTTGCACCTTCTCTAAGTTTACAGAAAAAGAAAATATCACATGAATAAAAACATTGAAGTAATGGGCCTTCTTTCTATGCTTTTAATTTAATAATGACATCCAGTGCTGTTTGCCAAGGCCAAACGTAAATAGATGCCTTTCTTATATAAAAGTCAAACTAAAGATTTTACTTTTAACTGGTTTTTCCTTAGGTTGTGTGTTAAGGGAACAATTGAGTTACAGTCTCTACAGAGGTGTGGGGATAGAGAGCTTCATAGCAACCAGATCCTAGCTTGGGGTGGCAGTCATAAGTAGAGAATCATTCTGTTGGAACAAATCCTCCTTACTGTGGAAATTTTCTGCACAGGACAGAGGGCTGTATGTCATATGTTGATGACAGGGGTTAGGGACAAGTTGGAAGAGGTGATCTGAAGTATTTTAGTTTTTTTTAATATAAATTTTATTGATGCCCTTTGCACTTAACATTATAATCATTTATGTTTATAAGCCACCTCCTCCTCCAAAACCCATATTCTTTCTCTTAAATAAAAATAAGTAAAAACTTCCTATACAGTTACTATGTCTGATACTGTATGCAATGATATGCATCTATAGTCCTTCCTATCCACCCCAGCTACTCTGAGGAAACACAAGAAGTAGATTTCCTCCTATCTGGGGTCAGAATTGATTATTATATATAACATTGTTTGCCTTTAGTGTTCCTCTCATTTACTTTATTGTAGTCATCGTCTATATTGTTTTCCTGTGAACTAAGCTATTTTGGGAAACTAAGGACATTAGACTATGAGAAAGAATGGAGGTATAGAAGTCCAAGAGAGAAGAACAACTTCAAACACAAAGTGAACAGGAGGGAAAGGTCCAAAATTAAGCTACCTTGTCTGTATGTTGAATTTCTGTTTTGCTCCTGGTAAGAGGGAGCCCTCAAAGTAGTCTGCTCTGGTGTTTCAAATGGGTCTGGCTGCCTTTGCGTCTCATAGGCTGCACCTGATGGGGGTGGCCTGGCTGATTTGCTATGGGCATGTTCGCATTTGTTTTATACAGCGAGATGTAAGTCTCTTTGTTGCCACTTCTTCTGGTGTCTCTGGAGATGGGTTGACCCCCAGTCCTACTATATTTTCCCCTCCAGGTTGTGCTAGGTGTGCTGGTCTCATTTTGTACCCTCTCCTGGATTGTGCTTGGTGGGCTGGTCCCACTGATACCCTTCTCAGCTGCTCTGGGTAAGCCAATTCTATATACCTCTCCTGGGCTGCTATGGACTAGTTTGATCTGCTAGTACTTGGTCCCACTAGGTAGACTAGCCCTACCTGCTCCCCTTTCCATGTGTGGTAGACTGGTTTGTGCTCTGCTAGTTCCCTGAAGTTGCAGGGCTGTCCTATTCTCCATTCTCACCCAGTTTCTTTCTGATTTCTATTGTTTTGAGTCATTTTTTTCCCTCCCTCTGTGTGTGTGTGTTTATAGATGGGTTTATGTGAGCTGGGACCATTCCTTATTCTACCATCTTAGTTCCTGGAAGCAAAAATCTATTTTTGTCTTTTGAAAAATGTATTTTTCAGATAAATAAAACTACCATTTTTGACTCACTACCTTGATAATTTTTTTTTATTAAGTCAAGTTTTAGTATTTAATGATGGTAAGAAAATTGTTCCAGTACTCCTTTCACTACATTTTTGTTTTTTGGCATCAGTCCTTTCCCTTGAGACCAGTGATTTTGTTTTTTTAATTAAAAAACTTTTTTTTCTTTCTCTGCTGTGCTTTTCAAAAAGGAGGCAATAGTATTTATTTGGTACACTCAAGTTGCAATTCTGCAAAAAGAGCACGTTTATATACTCTAAAGATATGCCAGGAATACTATTCATACTTAATGATTATCAAGAGAAATTTCATGCATTTTGTTGCCTGCATATTATATCATTTAAGTCCAGAAACTAAAGTGTTTTTGTTTTCACAAAATTATAGTAACTGCATGTGGCAATTGTTAGATCTGAGTGCTGAGCCAATTATTAGTGTTCTACAAGTAATAAAACCCATGTAAAGGGCTCAAGATGTATGTTGATCATATGGTTTACCATTCAATTAGAATATACTTTCTTAACTAGAGAAACAAAGATTCATCTCTGATATTTAAAAGTTAGCTTTCCACATAACATAACAAAATTATCTGGATGATTGATGTACTTATGAGGCATAGCTAGAATTTAAGTAATGAGCAATGATATCTGCAAAATATAAAGCAATTAAGAAACAATAGTGATGTTTACCAACTAAGAGAGACGATGTTTCAGTGTTTAATTATGGTACTATTAAAGCATTTGGGGTTCTTTGGGGATCTTGGTGGAGGAAGGATTTATAAACTGTAGAAAGAGGACAGAGTGAATAGTTTTGTGGGCAATAAGGGCCTTAAGTCAATTCAGTTGATGAGGAGAAGCTCTCTTTGCTTTTTTCTTCTTTTATTCCCTTTTTATATAACCCAGTACAATATAGCATAGTAGAAAAGGGATTAACTTTGGCATCAAAAGAAACCTGGGTTCACATTCTTCTTCAGAGTCACGATGTCCCTGAGTCTCAGTTTCTTCCAATGTAAAATGGGATTAATATACACCCTGTATAAGTACTCATCGCACAGAAATAAAGCACTTTATTAATTGACTGTTTTTTAAACTATCCTTTTCCACAAGTCCACATCAATTATTGTACTTGTTTGCTTTGAGAATGATTCTATCAGTGGATTGAGGAAAGAGTTGAAGGGCTCCCCACCATAAATTTATACAGTACATTCCTACAGAGCTGAAAGGACAGATTTTGTGTGTTTGTGTGTACACATTTAGTTAATTGCTGTTCAAAAAAAATTTTGCTCAATGATTATACTTTGTTACCAAAAGGAGAGACATTTTTAAATGAGTGATCTAAGTAAGTCTAATCAACTAATATAATCCCTATTTCCCAGAATTTTTTTCTAAATTATTTTGGGCCAAAAAAGATTTTTTTTTTCTGCCAGAATCATTGATGATTTGGCTTCTCTGAATAAACAATGACTTTCTCCCTTCCTAATAAATTTTTGTTATCTACAGAAATTTTATTGTAATATTATTTAAAGGGAAAGAAAAAAAGATTTATTATTCAAATGTTTTTTTCATTGTGTTTGACTTTTTGTGACTATTTGGGATTTTCATGGCAAAGATATTAGTGTGGCTTGCCATTTCCTTCTCCAAGTCATTTTAATGATAAGAAACTGAGGCAAAAAACATTAAGTAACTTATTCAGGGTCACATAACTAATAGGTGTCCGATGTCAGATTTGAACTCAAAAAGATGAATCTTCCTGACTCAGGTCTGGTACTTTATCTACTGCACTACCTAGCTGTCCCCAAAGGACTTGTAGAAACCTTTAATTTTCTAGTTATTTGGTTTCTAAAAATAATTTGGATAACTTAACTTGTTGAGAATGCAGTGAGCATTTTACTAGATCTTTTGTGAGGTAAATGGTAAAATGACAATTATAGACAGTTTCTAGACTAGAAGAATTCAGTTTTTTTAGAAATGCAAAGCAAGTCCATATTCACAAAGCCTTCTGGACTTTAAATTGCAAGTATCAAAATGACTCTGATTGAACTGACAGGCAGTTGAAAGCACTAAATCATTGTCTATCAGCAGTTATGAAACCAGATCTCACCCTTCTTGTACTTGCTGTGTTAAATTTTTAATCCTAATTTTGATCTAAACTCTGAAGGAAGTAAAGTGTATGAACTCAGAAAGACCTGAGATATGTTAATAGTTTTTCCATTCACAGACATGTAGCATTATTCTTAGTAGAACATTTTGCTATCTTTTTCTCAATTTACTATCTTTACTCCATTCTTAATCTATTCATTCAATTATCCAAGTGAATTTTTTGGGTGTTGCCATTTTTCTTAGAATTATTTCTCAATATTGTGATAGGGGAACAATGGATCCGTTTTTTTGACATTATTTTTTATTTGGTCAATTTCAAACATTATTTCTTGGTTACAAAAATCATTTTCTATTCCTCCTCCCTTTCCCCCCACCCCTCCCACGGGCGACACATAATTCCACTGGGTATTGCATGTGTCCTTGATCAGAATCCATTTCCATGTTGTTGGTATTTGCACTTGGATGTACATTTAGAGTCTACATTCCCAATCATATCCCCTTCGACCAATGTCATTAAGCAGTTGTTTTTCTTTGGTGTTTCTACTCCCACAGTTTTTCCTCTGAATGTGGATAGTGTTTTTTCTCCTATATCCCTCCGGGATTCAGGATCACTGCATTACCACTAATGGAGAAGTCCATTACATTCAATTGTACCACAGTGTATCAGTCTCTGTGTACCATGTTCTCCTGGTTCTGCTCCTCTTGCTCTGCATCACTATCTGGAGGCCATTCCAGTTCCCATGGAATTCCTCCAGTTTATTATTCCTTTGAGCATAATAGTATTCCATCACCAACATATACCACAATTTGTTCAGTCATTCCCCAATTGAAGGGCATCCCCTCATTTTCCAATTTTTTGCCACCACAAAGAACACAACTATGAATATTCTTGTACATGTCTTTTCCCTTATTATCTCTTGGGGTACAAACCCAGCAGTGCTATGGCTGGATCAAAGGGCAGACAGTCTTTTATTGCCCTTTGGGCATAGTTCCAAATTGCCCTCCAGAATGTTTGGATTAATTCACAACTCCACCAGCAATGCATTAATGTCCTGACTTTGCCATACCCCCTCCAGCATTCATTACTTTCCTTTGCTGTCATGTTAGCCAATCTGCTAGGTGTAAGGTGTGAGGTGATACCTCAGAGTTGTTTTGATTTGCATCTTTCTGATTATCAGATTTAAAACACTTTTTCATGTGCTTATTAATGGTTTTGATTTCTTTGACTGAAAATTGCCTATTCATGTCCTTTGCCCATTTATCAATTGGAGAATGGCTTGATTTTTTGTACAATTGGTTTAGCTCTTTGTAAATTTGAGTGATTAGACATTTGTCAGAGGTTCTAATTTTGGTTGCATTGATTTTGTTTGTACAAAAACTTTTAAATTTGATGTAGTCAAAATTATTTATTTTACATTTACATTTACATTTTACATAGACTCTTTCTAAGTCTTGCTTGGTTTTAAAGTCTTTCCATTCCCAAAGGTCTGACATGTATACTATTTTGGGTTCACATAATTTACTTATAGTTTCCTTCTTTATGTTCATTCACCCATTTTGAGTTTATCTTGGTGTAGGGTGTGAGGTGTTGATCTAAGCCCAATCTCTCCCACACTGTCTTCCAATTTTCCCAGCAGTTTTTGTCAAATAGTGGATTTTTGTCCCAAAAGCTGGGATCTTTGGGCTTGTAATAGACTGTTTAATGGATCCATTTTATAAATTATCTCAGATTAAAGTTTCATCCATCCAAAGTAGATTAAAAGTGAAAGATGACAAAAAGAGAAGCTTTTCTGAAGCACTTTTCTGCATTTGTTTCAGTTTTTTTTTGACATGGATAAAATACTTTGACAATGGATCATAATAATGAGAAATTATTTTAAGTAAAGGTAGCAACAAAAAAAGACCTCATCATTATTCATGATTTTGTGAAGTATATAGTTTTTCTTCAGTTTAGTATGACATCAGCATCAATTCAATGGCTTCCATTAAGCATGAATTATTTATTGACTCCCTAATAAAGTCAGTGTATGTTTTGTATTATATTATATTGGGATGAGTAATTACATAATATATTTTTCCATAATGGGGTAATCATGAAGAAGACATTGCTAATTTTGAGGAAAAAAATCTTCCTGACCACTGGCATTTTTTTTTCTGTTTAATTGTGCTGACTGACTTTTCAACTTTTCCAAGCAAACTACAAGCCTATAGAGTCCAAATGTGATTCAGGGTCAAGTAATTCTAGTTGCCACTGAACTGAAATAACAAGGAATTATTACCATCTGCTTTGTAATAAAATGGGAGAAGTTGAAAAGATTGACAAATCTGTATTAGAGAGGTTGACTAATGTGGATTGGAAAAGGTAATCTGCTGTGTTCCTAAATATTTTTATAAGTTTTAATAAATATTTGTTATGTTTAAAAATGCAATATGCCACCTACAAGGAGCAAGAAACTTTAAATGGTAGCCAAGCATCTTATAAAAACATTCTTTAGAAAATTTTTCATTTGGTATTATTTTTGTAATTCCCAAATGGGAATTCTAAATTTTTAAAAATCTGATCGAATTTAATTCATGCCTTGAATTAATTTACATTTAATGTTACTTTTCAAATCTACTAACACATATTCAAAATTCATATTAAAAGGCCTCAAGTCTTTAATGTTCTTTTCTCTTAGGAAAATATAACTACTTTCTGCCCCCCCCCCTTCCATTTCAAAGAAACTCAGCAAAAGAAAGAATATTATGGCAAAAAGAACACTGAATTTGAAGTTGGAGGACCAGGGTTTGAATTCTCATGTTGTCACTTACTATATGTGTGATCTTGGGTAAGTCATTTTTTTTTTGGAAAATTTTATTTAGTTAATTTAGAACATTATTCCTTGGTTACAAGAATCATATTCTTTCCCTCCCTCGCCTTTTCCCACCCCTTCCATTAGCCAATGCGCAATTCCACTGGGCTTTACATGGTTACATGTGTCCTTGATCAGAGCCTATTTCCATATTGTTGATGTTTGCACTAGGGTGATCATTTAGAGTCTACATCCTCAATCATATCCCCCTTGAACCATGTAATCAAGCAGTTGTTTTTCTTCAGTGTTTTTACTCCCTCAGTTTTTCCTCTGAATATGGATAGTGGTTTTTCTCCTATATCCCTCAAGGTTGTTCAGGGTCATTGCATTGCCACCAATAGAGAAGTCCATTATGTTCGGTTATACCACAGTGTATTAGTCTCTGTGTACAATGTTCTCCTGGTTCTGCTCCTTTTGCTCTGCATCACTTCCTGGAGGTTGTTCCAGTCTCCATGGAATTCCTCCACTTTATTATTCCTTTGAGCACAATAGTATTCCATCACTAACATATACCACAATTTGTTCAGCCATTCTCCAATTGATGGGCATCCTCTCATTTTCCAATTTTTGGCCACCACAAAGAGCACAACTATGAATATTCTTGTACATGTCTTTTTCCTTATTATCTCTTTGGGGTACAAACCCAGCAGTGCTATGGCTGGATCAAAGGGCAGTCTTTTATCACCCTTTGGGCATAGTTTTGGGTAAGTCATTTAATGTCTCCTTGACTTATGGTCAAGGTTGGACTAGATGACCTCTAAAGCTCTATATAAATGATTCTATGATAGTACTAAAATTTCAAAGTTTTGCATTCAATGGGTAATGAAGCAATATAGCCAACTATAATGTAGTCATTTATAATATTTAAGAAATATTTTTTAAGGAATAAGATAATATTTGAAAGTTTTATAGTGGTTCTTAAGAAACATATCATAAGGAAGGTTTTAGAAGAGACTTACTTCACAAAAAAATGGGTAATTTTCTTCATTTAATGTGATTTGATATGTGGGACTACCATAAGAGTGGAAATAATTTTCATAGAAGTAGAACCTGAAAAAGGAAATTAAAATATATGGAGAGAAGGAGTCAGTAATAGATAGATAGAGACAGAAAAGAACAGATGGTAAATGGGATCTGTGGCCTATATGTGGGTGCCAACTAAAATTGGATATATATTGGCATTGGCCTTTTAGCAGCAACTGAATTGCTGCAATAAATTGGGTAAATTATAGAATAATCTATTACTTTGGCGTTTTAATTCTATTGGCATTCTAATGGCTTTAGGGAACCCTGATGTATGAGGAAATATTTCTTTATCTGTAAGAGGGTGAATAAAACTGTCATTAAAATGAGCAATCCATGTGTGTAGTTTGAGTTTAGTGTCCCGCAGAGGAAACTATGCTTACTTAACTTTTATTATGTGTCCTGGTTGTATGCCAAATAAATTTACTCTGATTATTGTGAGATTTATCCAAGCCAGTGACCTACTGGTAATAGGATTCTTGTGGTTGCTATCAGTTGGGGGGAGAGGTTCTTTTAACAATTGGAATGGACCTCTACAAATCATTTGCTACTTTCTTTTCCATTCCTGCCACATCTTCATGACCTTCCTCAGTTAATCTAGATTTGAATCTGTCCTTTTATTGTGACCTCTCAAATTAAGGATCTCATATTCTCTTATTTAAGCACTCTCTTTTGTAAATTTCTCTTTTCATGTTGAACTCTATTAACAGCAAGATTCCAAACTAGGGATTTCACATTTTCTTTCCAGGACCCTATTCTCTTGTAAACTTCTCCATTCATATTGATGTTAGTGAAATATATTTCAGTCTAATATCTAAACTTGGCAATTCTAGATACTTCAATTTAAATGGGCATTCCACACTGGAAGGCATAAAACACATACTTTTTGTAGAGCTCACACTGCTAGATTAGTGAGACATAATTTTACCTTTCTCAAAAATGTATATAGATTTTTTCAGAGATAATATGCCTCTATATCCCCTGCTCAATTCCTATATTGATATGTCTTTCCATCTGATCTTTCTTCTACCAATCAATTCTTGTTTCAATGATCACACAGATGCCTGAATAATCTTCTTAATCTTCCTCTACTCTTTTAACCCTATCACTCACCAACTTAAACACTTTATTTAGTGTGGCCTCATTACTTGCAGAATAAACTATGAACTCTTGATTCTGGCATTCAGAACCTGGGAAAATCTGGTTCTAACTTACTTTTCCATCCTTATCGTTTTAGTACAACTCTTCATGAATTCCATGTTCTAGTTAAATGACTATTTTCTCATCCAAATGGTGCTATTGAGTATGAATCTGGAACTGGGAAGATCTGAGTTCACATCTTGCTTCAGAGACTTGCTTAACTGTGTGTCCCTCTACAAGTCATTTAACCTTGGTCTACCTTACTTTGATTTTCTTATTTTCTCATCTGAAAAATGACTAAATTCTAGTTATTGTGAGAATAAAATGAAATAATATTTATAAGGTATTTGGCAAACTTTAAATTGCTACATATGCAGATATATGAATTTTAGCTATCATTATCATAATTTTTTATTATTATTATTTTTGTCTTGCCTTCTTCCAGCACTGCCTTTGCTCCCACTGTCCCTCATCTCTGTATCACTATGTATATATTCCTTTTTTTAGAGGTCAGATTCAGGTAATATATATTCCATGAAGTCTTCTGTACTCTTTCTCATGTCAGTTGAAAATATTTTATCATTCCTCAAATTTTTCATATTGCTATGTGAAATTCTCCTTTGTACTTATCTCTTAGTTGTTTGTATATTTGCACATATCATAGTTGTTTGTATACATTTCTTTTCTTCTCTATTAAATTGTAAGCTCTGACCACAATCATGGAGGTAAGACATTTGATCTTTGAGAAACTATTATTGTTAGCTCTGATAAGGGGGTCAGTCTCTTCCCTCATTGAGCCTGTCTATAGTCAGGTTAGAAAATTAGAGCAGGACCAGAATGCTAGGTTGATTTTTCTGTTAGCTCTCAGCTCAGCTGATGGGAAAAAAAGAGAGAATCAAATGGTATTGCTTTGTGACAAAGCACTATTGCTCCAAGGAGGCTGTTTTCTGCTTCAAGGCAGAAAAGCATCATTTTCTTCATGGTCTTTCCTGATTCCTCCAAGCTATTAATGCCTGTCCCCCCAAAATGAGCCTATTTTATTTTTACACACAGAGAGAGAGAGACATATATATCTATGTGTATGTATATCAAAATATGTATGTATTCAACAAATTTTGATAAAGTTTTGCTATGGCAACTATATGAACTGTGTGAAGTGCTGAATATATAAAGAAAAAACTGAAAATAGTCCTTGCTCTTAAGGAGTTAGAATCTAGTTAGAGAAGACTGTCTATGAGTGTGTGTAATCAATCAATCAATCAATTAATCTATATATATTACAATATACTACATATAGTATATTACATACATAATATAGTATGAGCATATATGACACCTAGCTGCCCTTGTCAGTATTATTTTTAATCCTGGCTCTATTACCTGATGTATTAACAGTCCCTTCTAGATGTGTGACATCTGTAAAGTTGCTAAGCGTGTCTTTTATGCTCCTTCCCAGTTCGAATTCAGAGAAGGCAAAGAATGCTTCTATGATGAGAGAGAGCATCTCATGGATGAAGTAGAATTTGACATAACTCTTGCAGAATGTATAGTATTTCAGTGAATGGAGATGGGAGAGGGGCACATTATAAATGGAGATAGAAAATAGTAGGAAAGAAAAGATTCAAGGATCAGCTAAAGTCCAACTTGAAGTGGGCTGGCATTACACCAAAGCAATTAGAACTTGCTGCCTCTGACAGAAGCAGCTGGCGAACCCACATTAACCGTGCCACCACCACCTTTGAAGATGAGCGACATCGATGTCTTGCCGCTGTGCGTGAATGCCGACACCAGGCCACAACCACACTGGCGTCCCATGCCCCATGTGCCACAAACTTTGTGCCTCAGTCTTTGGACTTCAAAGCCATATGAGGGTACACCGTAGATGAAAACACACAAAGACAATTGTCATTCTAAGTCACCGAGAGACTACTACTACTACATTAAATTTTAATTGTGTCTTGAAAGAAAAGTAGGATTTCATTTCTGGTAGAGGAAATGACTTTGAGAAAAGACAGGAAAGACAGAACATTATAAGGCATATTTAGTGAATAGTCAGTACAACAGTATGTACAGTCTTAGTTATCCGGTTTGTGACTTTGGGGAAGCAAATAAAAGCCAAGACCTGCTGCAGAGATTACAAATGGGACCTTTGGGAATGTAGCAAAGATGGCAGAGTCAAAGGAGCACTCAGCTAAGTTCTCCCAACATACTCCTCCAAACAACTTTAAAAATAGTGCCTCAAATCAAATTCTGGAGTACAGAGCCAACAAAAGGTCAAGTTGAGATAGTCTTTTAGCTAGAATCAACTGAGGAGGTGGGAAAGAGATCTGTGATACTGAGGTGGATAAAATACTGGGGATGGGACTAGATGTTGGTGACAGAAGCAGCAATAATTTCTGGCTCTCAAACCAGAATTGGTAAGGGTATCTGGAAAATGGTTGAAAAGTTATTACAGGGGAGACCCCTGTGCTAGCACTGGACATATGATCCTTTGGCAATGTCATTGCCTTTGTCTAGTTCTGTGTCATAGTTAAAGGATGGAGAGGAGTATTTCTAGCCAAGAGAAACCAGATGTCCTGAAAGGAAGTAGCACTTTTAGCCAGAGTGGATCAAGGACCCTGGGGAACAGTATCACTTTTAGTTCCCAGGAAGCAGAGTTCCTGAGGAATAGCACTGATTTCAATCCCAAGGGGTCCTTCCTGGTTTAGTGTCTAGAATGTAGAGCTGTAGAATAGTAACCACATCTCTCCCTATATTACACTACGTTGGGAAACACTGAAAAAATTTCCAACTCGTGAAACTTGAGTTAGTTCCCTTTCCCTCCCCCCCACACTGGAAATAGAGTCCAACTTTAACACCAAGTTCAATATCAAGAAATAGGGTGGGAAAATAAACAAACACACACAAAAAAAGAACCTGACCACAAAAATCTATTATGGTTGCAAGGAAAATCAAGACACAAACTCAGAAGACAATGAAGTCAACAATAGCTACCAGAAAAGCCTCAAAGAAAAAAAAATAATGAATTGAAAACAAATCAAGCAAGAATTTCTAGGAGACAAAAATGATTTCCAGAACAAATAGCTCTGTTAATGATGAGCACTGACTGAAATAAGCTCACACAGTCCAGTAGCTGTATTAGAGACTAGTGACAAATAGCTGATGGCACACATTGCCACAAGGTTTAACTTTAGATATAGAAGGGGTCTTTAAAAATCACTTAGCTCAACCTCTCCCCTACCCTCAAAGTCCAGGGAAGATGAATAATTTACCCAAGGGTACAGGGTGGTAAACCAGTGCCCACTAATTTTTATTCTCTTTCAATTTGACATTATTTTGGCTTTTGACCTAATTAGCCAATGGTCCATCTATATACACAAATAATTTGGAAATGCCTCCTATGTCAGTAAGCACTAGTATTTAGTATGAAATAACTTAATTTTTTCAATTTCTCAAGAATATCTGCAATTTAAAAGAGAACACAGGGAAAGGAACTCAAACAATTTTCCAATAGCAAAGCCAAGGCTGGACTTACTGAAAACTTAGACCCTTTACTCCTTTAGCAGAATTGAACCTTGCCTTTTTAGAACTTTGTTTTTTTAGAGGAGCTGGTTACCTAAAATGCTCTGAGGAAAAGGGAATGGAATTATGCTATATAGGAATGCAACTGAGATTACTTTCCAATTTAATTCTGTAACTATTTAAATGTTTTGCTACCTTGATATTACTTGTTACCTGAGTCTTTTTAGCATGGCGAACAGCTGCTTGCTTAAACTTGAGCTAACTTTAGAAGATCTTATTTTCATTATCGATTGGGAGAAATCAAGATTAAAATTTGATTCTGATCAGATCCAGAGCATATGATTGAAAGAGATCAATAGCTGAAGGATATAAATTGGAGAGAAGTTCAGACAATTGGATTACAAATTACAGGAGGTGTTTGGAGTTATATCAAGTTAAGATGAAAGCACAACAGAACTGGATGTAGTTATAGCAATTGGAAGAAGTAGTGTCTAAGAGGCAGAAAACTTATTGAAATGTGAAGGTTAGTTTCATTAAATATGTTTTTCATCTTATTTCCTTTGTTCTAGCATAGTTACATTCATTCCTTCCTTCAACAAATATTTAAGGAGCTACATGATCCTTTGCATTCATAAAGAGTTTTTAAAAATAACTCCTGCATTTCAGTGCTGATTACTGTATATTCCCATTTATCTGAAGTTATCAAGGTTGTCACTCTCTGTTAAATAAATAATTTTTAAAAGTATCATCTACTAGTGGTTCCTTTGAATCAATCTAGATTACTCAAAAGAGTACTCTGGATACTCAGAGATTTAATTTTTTATGTCAGTAATAACTACAACATCACAGATAGGAGAAGATTATTTTTGCTTTTTTAAAAAAAATTTCCTTTCTCTTTAGAAAAAAAATCCACAACATGATGTGGGTCTCTTATTGTTGCCATTGAAAATAATCTATGTGGCAGATTTACTTTCTGTTTTGATCATATAGAAAAAAGGGATGATGAGCAATGAATATAGGTTGGCAAACTTTGTAACTTTTAAGGTAACTGAATGGACAAATTAATATTGTTCATTTAATCAAATATAATAGATTACCAGGGTAATACTCAAATGTGACTGAGGCAGAGGAAACTATAACTAGTCAAAAAGTTGATAAAAATTATTTTAGTGTTGTATTGTATATTTAGGAGTCTTGAAGATCTCACTTCAAAACGAGTGTTTAGGACAAGTTAGAAAAAAGTATGATTTCCATGGCCCTTTTTTTACTTTTGTCTATAAGATAGGAATTTTGGTCTCCTTTGACCAAGTGCATGACATTTTGCTCCCCCTATAACCCTCCCCACCAAAATAAAAGTTTTTTAGTGCCTTGAGGGGCTTGGGGATTTACTCTTTTCTGATTTAGCTTGAGCCTCAATTGATTGTGATCACTCTCAATTTTAGGGGCCCAGTGATTAACACCCCATTTCTATATAATTTTGTAATGTTGGATTAGTTTTTTTAAAAAAAAATTACTTCAAAGATGCAGTTAGAACAAACTTATTAAGATTTTCCTCAACATCTGGGAGGGCATAATCACCCCCTACATCATCTCAGTCTCTGGGAGGTAGGAGGTAGATTTTGCTTTGCAATTTAATCCCACGTTGTTTAAAAATATGTAAATGATATGCATATGCTGACATAAACATCCTCTGCTTTTGAGTTCCCTTTGGATTTGTTTTACTTGGATACTTTTTCTTCTGGATTTTGTGGCTGTCACTTAAAAAAATGTAATCATGGTATGCGTTATTCTTATTCTCTTTTTATCTCTCTATACTTCCTTATTTTCTTTATATTTCCAATATTTGTCATTTCAATAATATATAATCAATTATATTCAAATATCACAATCCATTCACCCATTTTTCTCATTCATTGTTTACATTATTTTCACTTATTTCATTATCTATTTCCATCTGTTTCTCATTTAGTTTTTCCCTTAAAAATCTGGGTTCTCTAACACTTCGTGCATACAGGTCCAATATTGATAATGCTTTATTATCTATAGTAACCCCTCTCCTTAACATAATATAGTTACCTTGTCTATTCTTTCCAATTATATTCATTTTAGCTCCAGCTTTGTCAGAGATCATGATTCTGGATCAGCTGCCTTCTCTGGATCAGCTAAGGCATAATATATTCTGCTTCAGCCCCTCCCTTACATTCAATGTTTGTCTTTAATTTTCAACGTGTTTCTTTTAAAGAATATATTATCAGATCCTGGTTTTTGCTCCTTTCTGCTATCCATTTTCTTTGTGTGTGTTAATTCATTCCATTACACTCCATCATAGTTACTAGTTTTGCATTTCCATCTACTCCATTCTTCCTGACTGTTTGTCCCCCTGTTCCTTTCTTTCTGCTGTATCCCTTCGCAGATGTCCAATTTCCTTTGACCAATATCTTTCTTTCCCCAAATTCTACCTTATCCCTTCCTCTTTACCTTTTATTTCTTATTCCATCCACTTTTCCCAAAGTCTTTTCCGTATCTCCCAACTGTGCCCTCTTATTTCTTGATTCCCTTATCCCCATACCTTACCCTCCTACCTCTTGATATGTACTCTTCTCTTTTTCTAATCTCCGTATCTTCCTTTCTTTTCCCAGTCTTTCCCTTTCCCCATCCTCCTTTCCTCCTATTTCTGTGTATGTAAAGAAAAATTTTACCCTTCTAATTATGTGTGCTGTTTTTTCTTCTTTCCAGATCTGATGAAAGGCAAGTTCTAGTATTTCCAGCCCTCTACCCCCCTTTTCTCCTTCTCCATGGCAGTTCCTCCACTTATTCCTCTTTCATATGAGATAGCTATTCCACCCTACCCCTTCCTGGTGTACTCCACTACCATTTTGACTCTTTTCATTACATTCACCTCAGTTGGTAAATCTTCCATCCATACCTATCCCTTCAAAATACCTAGGCAATGATACCATTCCCAGGAGCCCTAGATGATATTTTTTCTATTCCAGAATCAAACAATTTGACCTTTTAGGATGCTTATGGGTAATATTTCATTACCTGTGCATGTTTCTTATAGATTAAATTTTCTGTTGAGTCCTAAGGTTTTCTCTGGGACTGCTTGAAGCTCCTTTAGGTTTAAAAAAAATCTTTACTCCTGCTTTTTAAATTATGCTCAGCTTTACTGGATATGTTATTACTGGTTGTAAACCCAGTTATTTTGTCCTGTGTTCCTTTAAGATTGTGACTGCTAAATCTGGTGTTATTCTGATTATAGCTCCACAGTATTTAAATTGTGGTTTATTTCCTTGTTGTTTTTAGTATTTTCTCCTTAGCCTGAGGGCTATGGAATTGCAATGATGTTCCTGTACATTTTCATCTTTGGGTGTCTTTGGGGTGATTATTGATGGATTCTTTTGATTGATATTTTACCTCTTTTTCTAAAATTTCTTGACGGTTTTCTTTGATTTCTTGGAGAGGTGTGTCTAAACTCTTTTTAAAAAATTATAACTTTTTGGGAGTCCCATTATTCTTATATTATCTCTTCTTGTTTTTTTTTGGGGGGGGTCAGTTGTCTTTGTGATGAGATGTTTCATATTCTCTAGTATTATTTCATTCTTTTGATTTTGCTTAATTTCTTATTGTTTTAAGAAAGCATTAACTTCTTTCCAATTCTATTTCTTAGTAAGTTATTTTCTTCTGTAAGTTTCTGGATCTTTTTTTCCCCCACTTGGGTGAAATTTATTTTGTAATTTTCTTGATTTTCTCACATTGCTCTTTTTCCCCCCTATTTTTTCCCCCTCCACCTCTCTCATTTGGTTCTTGAGCTCTTTTTTTTAAAGCTTTTTTTTTGAGTTTGTAGCCATTTATTGTATTTCTTTGCTGTTTTTACTTCACTATCCTCTGAATTTGTTCTGAGATCTTCTCAGTCCCTGTAATAGCTATCAATAGCTTGGTTTGCTTGCTTATTTTTATTTATTTTTTATTTAAAAAAAATTAGTGGTTGGGCCAAAAGACTTAATTATTGTCTTTTTTTCCCCTGGAGTTCTACGATTCTTATTATGCTGATGTATGTTATCTCAGGCTGCAGGATTGTCTCTCCCCCCGCCCCCCACCCCATTGTATTTTTTTATATTTGTATATTTTTATTTGTATATTTTATATTTGTATATTTTTATAATCATATGTACTTCTAGTCCTCTACTGAAACCCCAGTCTGTAATTGACCTCAGATGCTCCAAACAGGACCTGAGATAGTTCTGCTATTGCAACTGTAAGCAGTCACTCCACTTTCCCCTCTGGCAGTAACCACAGTCTCCACTCTCCTAGGAATGACCACAGCTGATAGGGCCCAACTCCCTTAGCAACCCCACTCACTGGCATACTTTTTTCTTAGTCCTTTCTTACTGCTTCAGCACTGGACAGAGCAGGTAAATTGTCAGCATTCCTTAAGCCTCCAAAATCCCTCATTTGTTAGCAATGAGGCTCTGCCCTGAGAGCCTGGTGCCTCCGTACTCTGAGGTGTTTACTATTTCATTCTCTAGTTATTGGCCAGTGAATATCTACTGAGCTGAAGTGCTGCAAACAGAGCTGCTCTCAAAGCTTTCTGCCTAAATTGAGATTCCAGTGGTATCCTTAGACATATGGATTCCTAGGGCTCAGTAAACAATGTGAGGTTGCAAATTCTGCCCTCTAGGGCTATTTTGTGAATTCTGTTGAAAGGAAAAACTAAAGCAAGTTCTGGACTTTCTGTCAGTGAGTTGGAACAAACAACAGTGGGTATATTAGAGACAGAAGATATTGACAAGACTGATAGTTGGTGGGGGAAGGGGCAACTGGGAGTGGCAGTTGGTCTTGTGACTAGCACTTCCTTCCTGGCCCTGGAACGGTAAGAGGCTCTCTCCCTGTCTCTCTATAGAAGTGGCTCTATTCCTGAATTTCCCAACTGTGTGCCCTACCTGGATTCCGGTGATCATGTTCATTGGACAGAAGGACTTAAGGGAAGCAGTTTGAACTGTAAGGCTGGTCTTTTGGGTGTTAGCCCAAAGAGACAGGCCCAACCAGTTCTGAAGGTCAGAACCTTTCTCCATCTTGCTGTCTACTGCTAAGACTTTAAAACTTAAGAAAACTAGCACAGATTAGCATAGACAGGAATAACAGAAACCCTCCACCAGCCTGTGCAGCCTAGCCTCAGCTCAAGAGCTGAGACTCCAAAAACCTCATCTAGGGAAATCCCTCTTCCTTCTTCCCTGATACATCTCCAATCCAAACTTGTTATTAAAATTTATCTTTATTTAATTAACTGCAGTCAGATAAGAGGACTAACATTTCAGGGGACATAGAGGGAGCTGAACCTCAGGACAGCCATTCAAGTAGAAACTGTCCTTATTGGATCCCTGCTGGGTGACCTTGGTCTAGGGGGAGGCTTGTCCCGAAGGAGGGTCTGTGCTTACTTGCTCTGGGGCATCGTCAGCACAAATCCATAGAGAAGATGTCCCCTCAGGCTTTCATAAGTGACCCATTTCTTAGGAACCCCATTTTTCAAAAATAGCCTCTCCACAGGGGGCATCACTCTCCTTTTACCTCACTGGCAGTCACATTCTCTCTCTCCCTTCAACCCCTCCATTCCCTGCTACAAACTTTCCATATCCCCTTTTCTTCATATCCCATCCATTTTAGCTACAAATATAACAATTCCCACTGGTTGTTCTGTTCTTACTTCCAGGGTCTTTAGCTGGAAAACTGAGGCCTGGAAAATTAGTAAGCATTCTCCCTAGTTATCCTTGGCTGTTAAGCTATACTCTGGACTCATCTATTTTTGCCACTTTTAATATTGATTTTATGGAGTTATTTTTGGTTGTTGGGGTTTTTAGGAGGGTAAGAAATCTTCCCACTCTACTCTGCCATCTTCCCACAATACATCTCTTTTCTTTCTTTTCCTCCCTCCTTCCTTCCTTCCTTCCTTCCTTCCTTCCTTCCTTCCTTCCTTCCTTCCTTCCTTCTTCCTTCCTTCCTTCACTTGTTTGTTCATTTGTTTGTTCGTTCCTTTCTTCTTTACTCCTTTATTTCGTCCCTCCCTTCCTGACTCCCTCCCTCCCTTTCTTCCTTCTCTTTACTCCTTAGATTTTAAACTCTTTGAAGTGAGTGAGAGTAACTTTTGTTTATCCTTGTCCTTACCTCTTAGCCAGGAGCATGGCCCATAGTAGGCATTTAATAAACTTAATAAATGACTTATGGAGTCACTGGCTTATATTTGATCCATTCTACTTTTCATGGAATTATGGTTTGGACAAAATTTTGTACTTCTTATGCCAAGCTATTAATTCATTTTCCAATTCTTTCTTCCATAGTTCTCATTCATTTCTTTTCTCTAGTGCTCTCAATGTACTTATAACATTTAAAAACGCTTTAAAAAGCTTTTCTATGCTGTTCTTTGAGACTTTGCTTATAAAGTTTTGGAGTCATTCTTCTGGTTATATAGCTTTTTATATTGGAATTTTTTTTTAGTTGTTGATGTTTGTTTTTCCAGCCTACTCTATGACTTTGGATGTCATGTCAAGGCCAGACATAATGTAAGAATGGTCAAAACAAGTCCTGTTGCTATTTTCTCAGAGTATTGAGGGTTATGTTATTCTGAACTCTCAGAAAGAACTCAAGCTGAAGCCTTGCAGAACATCAAAAGTGGTTTGAACGAGGTCAAAGTGTTATCACTATGCCCTACCTTCCTCCCATCATCTGAGTTTCTGACTAGGGTTAGAGCAACAATAGACTGCTGCTATATTCAAATCTATTAGTCAAATGAAAATTCTACTGGTTCAGAGAAACAGAGCAAGTCACATCCCAGTAAAACTAACTCAGAAGATGAGCTAAATCAAGTTTAGGGTAACTGACAGGCATTAAATCCATTGATAAGTGATGGATATGTCTACCACAAGAATATGAAGATTTCCCTCCTGAAATGGGTGGGTGAGAACAGTTCATTCCAATGACCATGAAAGTGACTGAATCAGGAGCTATGGAGTATTTAAAGCTTGATCAGGCATCAAAGACTCACTGGCCATCCATTGAGTACAAGGTCATTGCACGCCATCTTGACTTTTGTCTTGCCACTGGACTTTAGTGGCAAGTGGACTAGAAAAAAGAGTGAGTTTGGTGACTTTGTGTAACTCTGACTCAATTAAATCTAATTCAGGGGAAAATCAAGATAGCACCTTGTGATGTCATTGTTCCTCTTAGAAAATGAAGGATAAACAGTATTACAATAGCTTTTCTGGATCCCATCTCACAAATGAGGATAGTTTCTTGCTATATAGTTTTGGATCCCATTAGTTTCACTCTGGGTCACTACCTAAATCCTGGTATCATAATAACCAGAATAACCAAGGGAAAATAAATGGGGAAAATAAAATGCAAAGGACAATAGTATCATATTTTTGATTTTTATTTTTTTGGCATTCATCTTTATTTTGCATGTGTACTCTGAAGTTATAACTATCATTTTTGATAAATTATGGAAATTAAAAGTTCTGTCTATTGGCTGAGAATAGCTTTATATTCAAACTTGTTCTCCTAAGAGAATGGATGTATTTTGAAGATTTTTCAACAAACACTGTATGTCAAAATGATGTGAGTCTTGGCAATTGAGTAGTTTCTCTTAATATTAATATATTTTCTTTTTATCTTTTGAAATGAAGATAACCAAAAGAAAGCTGCATTTTCAAGACAATCTCCAAACTTATTTTTTCACGAGATAAAATTGAGAAAACAATTATCTTGATTGTTTTTTTTTTTTAGTTTTGAAGTAGTTTGAAAGGTGAGAATAAAAAAAAACAGGGATAAGGAAATGACTTTCTGACATAATAGAATCATCTTGATTTTATATGTTGTGATGTAGTTTTAATTGTTCCACCTACATACTCTTCTAATGTTTTGTCATAGTATGGTGGAAATCTTGAAGGCTATGCGAGTGTAGTACCAATTTTAGTTATGTCCTACCAAGCTGGAAGCTATCCTGGAGTCAGCAATAGTCATCTTCTTGAGTTCAAATCTAACTTCAGGCACATACTAGCTTTGTGACCCTGGGCAATTCACTTAACCCTTTTTACCTCATTTTCCTCATAGATAAAGTAAGCTGAAGAAGGAAATGGCTAATCACTCCAGTGTTTCTGCTAAGAAAAACTCAAATGGGGTCACAAAAAATTGGATACAATTAAAAACACCTGAACAACAACAACAAAGCTGAAAACATTTAAAGTGTAGGCCTTAATGATGGACTACATATCTTTTGTTTGGGGATTGGCCTTGCTATATTCAGAGAAGTTCATCATTAAAAGGTGTAAGAGAAAATCAGATCTTCCTGTCTTGTGTGTCCCTTAGAATAAAAGAGTTATTCCTCTTAGATTCAGTCTGCCTGTCTCATAACATCAAGGAAGGGAACTGAAGCTTGATGGAGAGCTATACCTTTCTCCTCAAGGGGGGAGAGTCAGCTCCAGTCTTTAACTTCTATATTCAACACAGTCTTTAAAAGAACATATTCTGTCCTTCTCAAAGACAACTTGTGCTGTCTTCCCTAGGGGAAGAGAGGGGAAGACCAATCTCTTCCCTCTCACCATCTCTTTGACTCTTTCATCTCTCTCTCTCTAGTCTCCAAAGTAAACATAGGTGACCCCATTCTTCTGTAAAAATTAAATTATAACTCTAATAATAAACATATTATATTTTATGAGGTTTATTAAGGATTATTAGAAATCAAGGACACAAAATAAAAACTACATGCCCATGGCTGATTAGCCCATTCAAAATTCTTGTGCTTAGGTTACCTGCTACATCATTGCAATGGAAGAGAAGAGCATGGGAAGCATTACTGGCAGTTAAATACAAATTGTGATCTCGTCAACGTGGGGACTCAGGTGAGATTATAGGGAATTCTGGGAAATACCAAAGACCTCTGGGGATTGAAGTCTAGGGTTCAAAAATCTCCATTTTTACAGGTCATCAATTACAAAGGTTAGTTACTATGTGATTAATTTTTTTTTTACTTAATGGAACCTTTTGAATAAGTTATAGATAAATTATAATGTACTCATATTGATTAAATATAGATACATGAAATATTGTGGTAAAAGGTCAGTTATGATTAATTCTCATAATAAATTTCTAAAGTATAATAGAATTAATGTATAGCTCAGCATGTAGGATAAAGCATTGAACTTAGAGAAAAGAAGACCTGAGTTCAAATCCTACTTCAGCACTCACTAGCTGTGTGACTTTAGGTAAGTCATTTAAATTCTTTTAGCCCCAGTTTTCTCATAATCATTGTGGTAGTGCCTGATTGACATGTGCCTGTGGTGAAGATCAAATGAGGTAGTGTAATACATTCAAAGTGTTTTACAAGTCTTTGAATACCAAATTAATGTTAGCTCTGGTTATTTTTATGTATAATTGAGTTATATCTATAAACCAACAGTTAATTATTTAAAGCACCTTCAAAATTATTAAGCATCATTCAATTTAATTAAAAATTAAAAAAATATTTGAACTGTGTTGTATTGGACATTGTATTAGGATCCAGAACATTCAAATGGCTATTCAAAATGACTTTTTATCTATTTTGTATATCGATATCTACACATACACACACATAAATACACATGTGTCTTCTTCCCTTGGATGGAGTATAATGTTCTTTTAAAAATATATTAAAATAAATAATAAATAAAAAATAAAAAGTATAATTTATTTTTAAAAATATTTTTCCACAGTTACATGATTCATGTTCTCTCCCTCTTTTCTTCTGTCCCCTCTCTTGGAGTTGACAAGCAATTCCACCGGGTTATACAAGTTTCATATAGAGGGTACTCTCGAGAACAGGGATTGTTTTCAGTTTTGTATTTGTATCTCCAGTACCTAGCATACATATTGACTAATACATTGTCTGGTGCTTACTAAATCTTTATTGATTGATTCAAAGAAGTTTCCTGAAGAAGTCCTCATTCCAGTGAAATCACTTTTGTTTAAATATTATTAAAATTCTAGTTTTGGAAACAGCTTCCAAAGCATCAATTTTATTACTGTAGGCTGTATTTTGTGGCTGTTTTTTTCTTTCATTTCAATCATTAAATGAACCATCCATCCTGTTCTACTACTCCTCTTATCTGGTTTGACTTTGAATGACTTTTGATCAAAAGTTCAAAAATTTAAACCCACTCTTAAAAGGTGAAAATTTGTATCACTGAGCATATACAATATTAAAAAATGATGCAGTTTCTAAAGATGGTACTTACAAAGGAGTTCCAAAACTTTTTTTGCAATGTTGACATTGTCACAATAACTTTATAATCTCCTAGAGAAACTATTTTGAAAGAGATTATATTTAATTAGATGAATAAATTTGAATATATTTGTTAAATATTTTTAAAAAATTATCACAGTAATAAATATTGCATATAACATGTTAAGAGTATACATAGAATATATGTCTGGCAAGATGAATGGGGAGGGAGAGAGACATTGACAGGTTGACACGTCATTTGTGTTGCATCTAAAGGATTGATGGAGAGGAAGAGATCCACAGACATCCTGTCTGCTGACCTGGCAGAGAGAGACAGACAGCACTAGGAAGGAGAGTGGCCCCAGGGTCAGATGGATTGTCAAAGAAAGCAAGAGTTGTAGTTAATGTCCTGGCCATCAGCCTAGGAGAAGATTTTGTAAGTCATGTGTGCATTTCCTCTATGATCTCCCCATGGCTTCCAGTGTAGTCAGAGAACTTGCAAGAGTCCAACAAAAATGACCTTTCTTTCAATGGGTTTCTATAATTTTCCCTGATTACCTTGAGGGATGAAGGCAAAATCTCAGCATTATCATGAGGAGCAAATATGATGATGCATGTAAATTCTTTATGACATATCACAGTGATGGTGAATCTTTTGGGGATGGGGTCAGGCTCCCAGCTGCCCAAGTCAGGGGCCTGCACATGTCCACAAAGAGGTCTGTGTGTGCCATCTTTGGGACACATGCCATAGGTTTGCCATCATGGACATATCACATACATATCAGTTATTATCATTTGGTTGGGCTTCTATAATTATCATCACCAATACTGCCTTGGATTATAGTTACTATTGCACTTGACACTGTGGCTATGGTCTACTAAGGGAATAAGTGTTTGTGCAATGGAAGAATGAGTATGATTAAATTATACATGATATCAGGAAGAGTTCATGACTTTGATACATTATTTGGAGCCAAATTTAAGAAGGGGCACATTGAGACAATGCTTTGAGCAAGATATCTTTTATTAGCAAGGACATGCAGCTTGGTACTGCTGTAAGGATATAGGTTTAGCTGCAAAGCAGGAGCAGGACATCAGACAAGGCAGGGGCAGGAGGTCCTTCAGAGCTGAAAGGTCCCGGAACGTTGGGGAATGACAAGCTGTTGCTTTTCCTAACAGTCAGGGAAGCAGGAGGTTTTCTACTCTTCTATGGTGGACCTAGTGGGATAGTTATACTCTCTCCTGTGGCTTTACTTTGATCCAATCTGGTCCTGTGAAACCTGTGTATGTTGAGATATTCCTAAAAAGTTGCTGAAGCCATCTATCAGTGAGATCTCCCTTTTAAACCCTGTTTCTGATTACCTTCCTATCTTTCTACCTCCACCACCATCCAAGGGGAAATTTAGGTTAGAGAAGCGTAGTGTATTGTAGGAACTGGGATCTTTAGATAGAGAATAACTGACAGTATAGATACCATCTCTCTGGAGTTATCAGTTTGTTTTGGGAAAGGTTTGTTTTGTTCTTTAGCTTAGACATCCCAAATCCTTTCCCCCTATCCCTTAGCTATTAAACTTAACTGTCCTGTTGTATCTGTGCTTATTAACTCAGGGTCTGGCTCTGCCTGCCCTGGGTTGGTATATCCTTCCCAACAAAATTACTAGCCCTATATACCACCCTTAAACTTACATTTATACCTAATTAAACTAGTCAGATTTAGTTACCTATTTTAGAAACTTATTTCAGTACCAAACGTGTCTGATGGTTAGTCTTCATTTTTGTCAAAAAATTCAGTCATGGCTGACAGTATCTTTTTTTAAACCCTTACCTTCCTCTTTAGAATCAATTCTGGGTACTGGTTCCAAGTCAGAAGAGAGGTAAGAGCCAGGCAAAGGGGATTAAATGGCTTGCCCTGGGTCACATAGCTAGGAAGTGTCTGAGGTCAAATTTGAACCCAGGACCTCCTGTCTCTGGGTCTGGATCTCCATCCACTGAGACACTTTGCTGCCCCACTCCACCCCACTTGACAGCATTTTTTTAAATCTCGGTGTGTCTTCCTTCAGATTGTTCTGAAGGTATGTCATTTGGACATCCCCTGGGAAATGCAAGGCCATCCCAGTTGGTGGATATCTTAATGAGGAGGTGGGTTAATACTTCTCAGCTCCTTCCTATAACTTCATCACTACAGGGCAGTACTAATGCTCAGGATCAATCTGCAGGAATCTGCCTTTTGGATGTGACTGACTATACCCTCCTCTGACATTCAAGGAATGGTAGTTGCTCTAGGAGAGCCTGCTGCCTCCATCAAATTGCCTCAGTCAGTCTCTCTCTCCCTGGTTTTGGCTACCCCACTGGAGGCCAAATTGCCCCAACTCTTGATTAGAAAGTAAAGACAAGAGACTTGTCCCTCTAAGGAGATCCTAGCTGGCTCAAGCTGGTTCTCTGCCAAGGGGAGAGAACAAAAGTAGATGCTGAAGATAAAAAAGGAATAGTTCTTGCTTTCAAGGTGTTTATATGCTAAAGGGGAAGACAACAAGAATATACATGAACAAAAATAGAATAAATGAAAAGAAATTAGAAGTAGCTAGATATAACATAGTTAAAAAGAGAGGACACTTGCACCTGCAGTGGTGGGAGAACTGAAGAAAGATCCCATGTAGAAATCATTGCCTTAAGCAAAAGAGATTTTAGGAAATGAAGGTGGAGAGTACATTCCAGGCATGGAGGATGGTCAGTGAAAAGGCACAGAGATTGTCTTGTATATAAATACAATTCAATAAATATTTCTTAAGCGTCTATTATTTTCCAAACACTGTGCTAAGAACTGGGGTTACAAAAAGTGGTAAAAGATAGTTGACAGACTCAAGGAGTCTACCAGAGGAGCTAACAATCTAATAGAGGGGCTCAAAATCAAATGTACCTCCTGGCATACAAGACACTGTGAGATAGTCTCAAAAGAAGACCTGTTGTGCTGGAGAAGAGAGAAACTATAAATATTTGGTTTCGCTATGCAAAATTAAGACTAAGTACTGTCATTAAGTAGGACTAAACATCATTTATGCACAATTTAGCCTAAAAACAATGATACTTTGTCATTATTGATCATTTGTTGAATTGATACATATCCATTATAATTTATTTTTTAAAGAAAAGTTTTTTGATGCTTTTCTATACTACTGTTCCTTCTCAGTAGTCTTCTTTTTTCCTGATAATCTCCTTCATTATTCCAAAGGAAAAGAGTTAAGCAAACCCAACCTATATAATTACTACATCAACACTGAATGTAATGTTTCTCTCCAGTAATCAAACACCACTATCTCTCTTGAGTATTGCATCTGAATGTTGTCTTTTAGTACAGTTTTCATTTGTATTCTTGTAGTATTTTACAATGTATACATTGCTCTTCTGGTTCTTTTTGTTAGATTACTTTGTAAACATTTGGTTTTATTACATTGGTTCATAGAGTTTAAATCTTGAAGATGCTTTAGAGATTATAATTTTAATGTCTGTTCCTATAGGCTCAGCCTTCCTAGTGTTTTACTATTGTAGCATTGTAATCTTTTTACAATTTCTAAAAAGCAAAGGGAATGTTGCTCCCAAGACTCTTTTCTTTGCACATCAAAGAAAGAGACTCTTGCAATCTTGGGTGGGTGCATGAGAGATGTAGAAACTCTTCAGTATTCATTTAGATACTTTCCTAGGAATGTCTCTACTTGGAGTTTATGAAATTGTATTAGCCATTTGAGAATAGAGACCAACTAATTTATCTAAAGAATTACAATTTCTTTAGTTAGATAACATTTTGATGAAATCTGAGAGGAAATGGGGAGATAATTCACCAATATTTTCATTTCTTTGTTAAATATTCTTTAACCAGAATATATAAGAAGTGTATATTTATAAATAATCCTTAATATTGAAATTCCAAATATTTCTGAGACTTTAAAGAATAACACAAAATTATCAGCATTATTATTAGTATTAGCGATAGGTAATAACCATCACTTTATTTATATAATAACTTCTCTAGCCCTTTCTATTTATTATTAAAAAAATCTTTCCCTTCCTTCTTAAAATCAATACTATGTATTAGTTCTAAGGCAGAAGAGTGGTAAGAATTTGGGAATGAGGGTTAAGTAATTTGTCCAGGGTCACACAGCTAGCAAGTGGCAAAGATGAGATTTGAACCCAGAAACTCCCTTCTCTGGGCCTGACTCCCAATCCACTTAGCCACTTAGTTTCCCCCTCTACTTTTTAAACAAGTTAACATCAGCACTTTCCATGATATTGCATATTAGTTGACAAATGTTCATATCTAAAATTTGGATAACTATGGTAATATCGATGCAATATATTAAAATGCATAGGAACAGAATTTTTTTATAATATCATATTTCTAGAAGGGCAAACCTCTTTAAAACATAAAGGTAAAGGGATGAGAATCAGAAGAAGGGAGATAATTTGGAACTCAGAACTTAAAAAAATAATATTAAAAACTATAATAGGTGTAATTATACTTTTAGGGTTGTGACCTAATCTAAATTAATTTGGTCGCCAGAGAAAATCCCAAATAAAATACCCAAGTCAGTTTTGAAATTTATGGTGATTTTAATTAATATAGAGGGAACGAATTAAGGAGAAGAGAGAGAAGAGGGTATAGGATTTCTCCTGTCTGGCCTGTGCCAGAGGGAGTTCAAAGACCGACACCACAAGGAAGGTAAAGGAGAAAAGAATCAGCCTAAACTCTGAGAGAGCTCAGTGAAGATGCCTCACCTGAACTAGGTTACTCAGCTTCTCCCAGTATAGTATCAAGGAAAACTCACTACCAAAACCTGACAATAGCTGCCACCATGCCAAGATGCCGAAATGCTCAGCAAGCTGCCGCCAGAGTCACCTCTCTGCTGAAAGAGACTGGAGAGAGGAAGTGCCACAAAATATATAGATGGTTTTTATATTACTTTCCTGCATCTCACATGTACCAATGGTAGCTTAAGCTTGATTTAGGATAGCCCAGGGATCTGTGAGTTGTTTCTGATTTGTCATTTGCTAGCACATGTCTGTCATAGGTGTGATATTGAAATCACTTTAAAAAGATTGATATATATTAATTTAAGGTCACCAAAGAATTCACTTATGTAATTCCTAAATGAAACACTCAAGTCAGCTGCCAATTTTTTTATTATGGTGTTTTAATTACAAACAGGAGGAAGAAAGTATCAGAGGGAGGGAGGGAGGGGGAGGGGTGAGAGAGAGAGAGAGAGAGAGAAGGATAAGGGAGAGAAGGAAAGAAGTTTAAATACCAACACTGGCTCAGGCTGAGCCAAAGTGGGCTTTAAGGCCCTGGATAGCCAAGGCTATCAGGGATAGTCTAAAGGGATCAGTCCTTATC
This sequence comes from Monodelphis domestica, assembly GCF_027887165.1. NCBI lineage: Eukaryota > Metazoa > Chordata > Mammalia > Didelphimorphia > Didelphidae > Monodelphis > Monodelphis domestica. The sequence continues at coordinate 349,510,128 of NC_077229.1, read as the reverse complement.
ACTCATGTGACAAATCTGAAGGAAAGCAGTCTGCAGGCTCCTCCAACTCCAAGCACCAGCTTCCAATTGCCTCTCCCCTCCTCCCAGGAAATCCCAAGAACTCCAGAGGTTATTCTCTACCTCACTTCCTGCATCTCACATGTGCCAATGGTGGCTCTAACTTGACCTAGTACCACCCAGAGGTCTGTCCTTTTTTTGCACATGTCTGTTGAAGGCCATATTCTCAAATAATTAAATCTTGAGTTTGCTGCAGCCCTTCCTAATCTTGTTACACTGAGTAGGGTGGAGATTGTAGTTTCCAAGACCTAATTCTGTTATTCCAAGTATCTCTATTGTTATTGATCAGGAAATAGCTAAATCTGATCTTCTAAAGAATGGTCTGAATAGGGTGGAGTAGTTTTGAAATTCACATAGGCTATCCTCCTAAATACTTAATCCTTAAGTATGGGTGTAGACATTCATGTTTTTGTTAGTGACTAAGTAGTGTGAAGTAATCTAAAGTTCACAAAGGAGAAAAATAAAAATATTATTTGAAAAAGACATGAAGGTAAGCTTGTTTAATTAATTTTTCTGAGGTTAGGATATTTAAGATTTTCTATTTCTTATTCTTATAATCTTATCATTTTATATTTTATAATTATTTATCTAATTTGCAAGCAAAATCTAATGTATTCAAAGAATGATTCCAATATTACACAAATTACAAAGACAAAAAAAAATCATCCTACCAAATTCTTTCTGTTATAAAAATACAGTCTTGATATCTAAATCTGGAAGAGTAGAAACAGAGAAAGACACAGTGGTATGTGTGGCTAGCTTGTAGCATATCACAAGTAAACTAAAAGTATGGGCATGTGAAAACCTGTCTCCCCTACAACTGACTAAGTGACCAAGTACCAAATATTCAAGTCATTATTTTCCTTTAAGAAAGAAAATCAAATTTACAAAAAATGGAGAAATGAGTTTAAGATGGTATGAAATAACATCTCCCCCATCATTCACATATAGAAAAGTAATTCTTAGTTAAAAGCAATTTTTTTCTTCTGCCTTTTAGAACTCAGGATATTATATATAAACCTAGCATTTCTCAAATTTGAGTATCACTGATATATATGTATATATATATATCATATCTATCTATCTATATATATCAAATTTGAGTATCACTGATATATATGTATATATATACATACATACATACATATATATATATATATATATATATATATATTAGTTCAAAAGAGGTATTGAACACAACTTACCATCAATCTATCTCAATCATCAGGGAACTTCTGGTTCAAGTCCAACTTAAAGACATGAGAGAATTGTGAAAATTACCTTTGGGTACCAAATCAGTCATTGGGAGTCAGATGACCCTTTGGTCTTTGCTCTCAAATTGCATTTCTGTAACTGGGAGCAATCTTTCTTGCAAAACATGAGTAGAATTAATAATTTTATTTTTTTTCTCCATTCTTTCTCATCCACCTAAATCCTGTTGAATTCTGTTCTATAGGATTTTATCCTTAACACCGATCTACCATCTGAACAATGTAGAAGAACTGCCGTCTCTAATTTTTCTACATGTAGCCGACTACAGTTTCAAGTGGCAGCAGAATTCAGGGAAAAAAATGTTAGGAAGTAGAGAAAATGTCAGAACTGGAGTCAGGAGAGCTGGCATTAAGCTCTGGCTACGTCAATTACTGGCTATGTGATCAGGCAAGTTATATATCTGTTTAAGCACCAGTTTCTTTTTTTATAAAATGGGAATACTTTTACTACTAACCTTACACAGTTGTTATAATGAAAGTCTCTTTCTAAGTGCTCTATATTTATAGATATAACAAACTGTAGAGACCTGAGAGAAACTTTATTTACAATATAATATATTTCCCCCCATCCTATTTCGCAGATGAGAGAACTCAGCCCTCATGGGTGAAATGACATGCTGAAAATTGTTAGTTTAGTACCAGAGCTTGTACTCAGATCCAGACTTCCTGACTCAGACCAGGGCTCTTTTGAGAATGCCATACCACCTTCTATTGCTGACATGGGTTCTGATTCTGATTCTTCCTTTTATTAGTCATGTAACCTAACATGAGCCAGAATTCTGATTTCTTCATCTATAAAATGATGGTGCTAGATCAGATGATGACTAAAGAGTCTAAAGCCCCTTTCATCTCTAATGATCTATAATTTATTTCTCCAGAACTTGGATGGGTTTGTTCTATTCTAATTAGTTACTCCTTTAATATGAATGACTGCCAGAAGTAATTTTACTACTGTATACTTCAATTCTTATAGAAAGTATTTCACTCAGATTTTTATGATATAAAAGTAATCAAAAGTTTAATCATCATAATAAATATTCATATAGCACTTTAAGGTTTGCAAGTAACTTTATAAAAATTATTTCACATTATCCTCTCCGTAGGAGATTTGAACTTTACCTCCATTTTATAGACGTTGAAACTGAGATAGAGTGATTTGGTCCAGTCCCACAGCTAATAATTATCTGAATTGGGATTTGAACTAAGTTCTTCCTAACTCCAGATCTAGTACTCACATTTCTACTCTATTACCCTGTATCACCTTCACATTTTTAAAATAAAGCTTATTTTATACATAGGAAAAATTATAACCAATATTCTTCTTCATCCTTTAAATTAATGTTTTCATAATATCTTTTCTTTGGATGCTGAAATCTAAATTGGAGGCTCATTTGGCCTTTGAATCTAAATGAATAATGGATTGCAATTAAACATATGTTTATTCTCCTTTCGCTGATGGCTGAAATATTCAGTATTCCTAAAACATGGATAACAAAATAAAATTAGAAATTAATAGATGACTAACCCAAATCTGATTATATTACTCTAAATGGAGATTCAGGATAAATTGGAAGGTTTATGAGGAGATGCAGAGGGAAGTGCCATCTTGTTAAAGAGCAGGGAAAAATGAAAACATAAACCAAATTCAAAAAGAATTTGCCAGAGTGATCATTCTCATAAGGTAGAGGACTTAGAGTGGACAGATGGTGGGATACAGGAAATTATTCTAGGGAAGACATGTTCAATTCCTACTGTAGTCACTTTTTTTGACTGTATGACTATAGACAAATCACTTAAACTCCCTGTGTCTCAGTTTCTTCATTTGTAAAATGATGGAGTTGGAATTGATGCTCAATGTGTTTCTGAGTACAATGAGCATTTTGGTATGGGAATGAATATATCATCATCTGTCTTTCCTAGGAAGGTTAATGTATGGTGCTCAGTTAGATACCTTAAGACACTATGCTAGGCATTGTGTTACATTTAGAAATGAATGAGACAGTCATTAAAGAAGGCTGTCTAAAAGGAGAAAAATATGACATGTGCAAATAACTACACAATAAAAGACAGTGGAAAGAATGCTGATCAGTATCATAAGACTAGAGTCTGAGTTCTATGTACTCCAATTACTGATTGTGTTGTAATGTGCAAATCAGTTAAATTCTCTGAATCTCAGTTTCTACTTCTATGATCCAGATTCTCTATTATTTTGAGCCTCATCATCCTCATTGGATAAAAGAGAATAAAAATATTATATAAAATTAAGGAAAATACTTGTATTACTCTTCTAAGGTTTTTTGAGAGACCACTATTTAAATAATAAGTAATATTATATGAATATGAGCTACTATTCTTCTAAGTGATGACAAAGTATTAATCAAATACTATAAGAATTGGAAGAGGGAGAGATCTCATATATTCCATCCACATCTACATTAAAAGACACTAATTTCGGGTATATGGGCACATAACAGAGAACATGAAATCTTAAAATCAGGAGGAAATTTAGAGGTATTTTAGTTTAATCCATTTATTTTATTTGATTTAGCTTTTGCAAAAGGAATATTTACTGAGATTAATTTACTTTTTATAGCAAGAACAGAAGTACAAACATATCTTTTAAAACCAGGGACATATTCCCACCTATATTTTGTTAGTCTCTAGAAAAGAGTGGGCCCAAACTTAAGGGGGGCTATGAAATATTTACCCTTAAAAGCTCTCTTCAAATGTGATGTGGTGAGTGGATGAAGCCAAGAACAGTTGACTGTTAGGTTCAATTCACTGCTGTCCTGGATCACTCAGAGGCTTTGCCTAGTAGCAAACTCTTGTGTATACTGCAATTCGTGGATTTTTTAAGTCTCACAACATCGCAGCCTAGTTTATTTCATCTTCAATATCATTTAAAATAAAAGGAAGAAAGAACCAATCCAATTAAGCAAAGAAAGCAGAAGTGACATGTTCAAAGTCACTTTAGTTGGGGAAACGGGCATCTGGCAGAAGGAACCTACTAGCTCTGCTGCTACCTCTTTTAGTCAGAGGCTTATAGAAATTATTAATTGATTCATAATCAAGAAAGAGAAAGCCCCCTATTTTATAAAAGAGGAAATGGAAGCTCAGAATGTATTCAAGATCACATAATTAGTTAATAGCAGAGCTGAGACTAGAATTCAGCTACTCAAGCCCCCCCCCCCCCTTTTTTTTTCCTTATAGACAGCTGCTTTTGGGTTTAGGAGGGTGATAGAGGAAGGGAAGAAGATATATGTAATAGAGGACAGAAGGAAGATAATGAAATTAGGGTTGCTCAGCAGTTGTATCTACAACCCCAAGGTTACAGTGCCATGACATGGGGAGTTGTGGTTTTTTTTTTGAGTCACTTTTTAAAAATGTGTTTTATCTGGTCACTGTCTCTCTTAACATGTCAAGTCAGGACTGAGAACAATCTTCTATAGTACAATGGGACAATTCTCACTTGTGGTCATATTCCTTTTAATGTAGCCAAAACTTACATTAATTTTTTGGCAGTCACATCATATTAATGATTCATGTGGAAGACAAGTGAGAAATGATTACCATTAGTTGATGTCCAAAGTCCAAAACAGAAAATTCAAGTTAGTTGAAGGTAGAGGGACAGAAGGAATTTAAATAGAATTTACATAGTGGGATTTCCAGCAACAATATCTAAAATATCACAAGGACACTGGGAAACAGAGACATTACTCATTAGGGAACAAAGAAGATTTTTTTAAAACTCTTACCTTTCATATTAGAATCAATATTGTGTATTGGTTCTAAGGCAGAAGAGTGGTAAGGGCTAGGTAATGGGGGTTAAGTGACTTGCCCAGGGTCACACAGCTGGGAAGTGTTTGAATCCAGATTTGAACCCAGGACCTCCCGTCTCTAGGCCTGGCTCTCAATCCACTGAGCTACCCAGCTGCCCCCAAAAGAAGAGATTTCAAATCATTAAAGCACTAAGGCAGAACAAGGAAAAGAGCAAGATGTACTCAGTGATGCATCAACGAAAGATTGATCCTATTCCACATCACTTACTAAAGACCAGAATGGCAATGTGGTCAGTCTTGGGTGAAGCTGAATCTAAATGCCCAAATTAAAAAGTCTCGGCTATCAGAGTGAGAATGATTATGGGAGTAAGGGTGGCAGGGGATGAGGAGCCAAATAGGTCACCACAGTCTAAGCATCTTTACCACTCATTGTCAAAGATGCTTTCTTTCATCAAGGCTAATTTCTGAAGTGCTAACATTAAAGTAACCTAGAGAAATATTTTTTAAAAACATAATTAGCATAAAATTATTTGGATATTTAATAAATATGTACTTATACAAAGATCAAAATAAATGAGAGAAATCTACTCACATCTCTTACTCGGTATCTCAACACCAAGACAAAAAAAGAAAAAAAAAAGAAAAGGAAAGAAAACTTTCCATTGTCATCTAGAATGTTTTATATCCTAAATTTTTCTAGACCCACACTCTTACCTAAGGTACCTTCTGTGTTCTCTCCTCTGACCATACAACTAACAAATCCACCATGCAGCATAGAGCTTATTCTGCAAAATCCAAGTGTTAGGGAAAATAAACATTAATTAATGTGCACACACACACATATTTTCAAACCCTTACCTTCTGTTTTAGAATCAATACTGTGTATTGGTTCTAAGGTAGAAGAGCAGTAAGGGCTAGGCAATGGAGGGTAAGTGACAACATCTAGGAAGTGTCTGAGTCAAGGTTTGAATCTAGGACCTCCCATTTCTAGGTCTAGCTTTCAAACCAATAAACCACCCCTCTGCCCCATGTACACATATTTTCTTTGAGAAAAAAAAAAGACTTTTGTATTCTAAATTATTATAAGGCCAGTCTTTGTAAATATTGTGGTCCAACCATTATGAACCAAGAGTTATTCTTATTGAAATATGAGCCTTTAGTTATGTGATTTCATGTATTTTGAGATGTTCTATTTTATTTATTTTTTAAAACCTCTATTTTTAATCTTAGAATAGATACTAAGTATTAGTTTAAGGGAGAAGAGTGGTAAGGGATAGGCAATTGGGGCTAAGTGACTTGCCCAAGATCATATATCTAGGAAATGTCTGAGGTCATATTTGAACCCAGATCCTACTGAGTTCAGGTTTGGCTCTCTATCCATCGAGTCACCTAGCTGTTCCTGTTTGGGATTCATTTAACAGCTAAGTGCCATCAATAATGTTGGAAACCATTACTTTAATGCAATTAAAATTCAGTAGGCCTTTTTAAAGTAACTCCATGCACAGGAGTTCTAAATATTGGGGATACAAAGACAAAAGTAAAATGCCCTTTTGCACTCAATGAACTTCAATTTTCTTGATAAGATATAACATGTATTACAGAAAAATGAGTGCAGTTGTTTGATGGTGGTGAGGTTGATTATCAATTGACTTGATGAAGGTCAGACTTCTCAAGCCAGGCTGCATCAGAGCTGACATGGAGGAAATCAATGAAGCAAATAAAAAATAGGAAGTTACTCTTAGGCCTGTATTACTCGGACTTCTGTAGGAATGGAGGTGAAATTGTACGAAGATGGGTTAAAACTAAACATCAAATCATTCTTAGATAGATACCCCCCCCCCCCAAGAAGTATTTTAATAACATTAGTGAACATTTACCTAAATCTTTAAGGTTTTAATGTGTACTTTACAGAAAACTCATTTATTTTCCCAGGAACCTGTGAGGTAGGTGCTATTATCATCCCATTTTAGAGAAGGAGAAACTGAAGTGAAAGAAGTTTAGAGACTTGCTACAGATGGAAATTGCTTGAGGAAAGATTCAAATTTACTTCTTGACTCCTAGTCCATTATTCAATCTATTGGGATACCTACCTGCCTCTAATTTAGTATTCTGTAAACCTTAAAATTTCTTAGACTTATAAATGTTGGAAATTTCACCATTGGGAAATTTCATATTTGAAGAATTTCCTACTGATAGTGGGAACTCTATTGGAATGTGAACCCCATTGGCAAGGGAGGTTTCTCCTCCTCCCTTCTTAAGATTACTTTAGGACAGAAACCTTTTGCTGAACAATGGAAAGGACTTTGACCTATGCTTAAGCTAGAACAGGAATTTCTTTGAGTCATGATTGATTTTAGAATTGATACAATAGAGATACTTGGAATGACAGAACCAGGAACTTCCAATCTCCACCCTGCTCAGGGTAACAGGATTTAGGAAGGGCTGCAGCAAAGGATCAAGATTTAATTATTTGAGAATATGTCCTTCAACAGACATGTGCAAAGCCACAGACCTCTGGGCGGTCCTGGGTTAAGCTAGAGCCACCATTGGCACAGGGAAGACATGGACAGTGATTGGTAGATGTGAGAACTGAGGGGAGGGAACTTGGATGGTTTCCTTAAAGATAGTGGGGTCTGAGGACTGAAGGTGGTTGGGGAGGTTTTGCTCTGAGAGGTTGTGCTCTGAGAAGCTTGCTCTGAAGGAGGCTGGAGGTGGAGGCCCCTGAGACTGTTTCTCCATTTTGGTCATGTGAGTGATAGGGACTGATCTCTTTTCTTTGCCTCAGCTATCTAAGGCTTGGGCCATTTGGCCCAGCCTAAACAGAGGGGGTATTTAAGCCCTATTCTCTCTCTCTCTCTCTCTCTCTCTCTCTCTCTCTCTAATACCTTTCTTCCTCCTGTTTGTAATTAAACTCCATAAAAGGTTCACTGCTGACTTGAGTTTTCATTAAGGAATTACATAGCTGAATTCCTTGGCGACCTTAAATTAATATATATATCAGTCTTTTAAAGTGATTTCCTTGTCACAATTCAGAATACAGATTTCCTGTACAAAGGCCAATGAATATATGTGTGTGTGTGTGTGTGTGTATATATATATACATATATATATATGCATACATATATACATATAAGTATATATAAACACATATATGTAAATAGTCATATAGAGAAAGCAATTCAATTATACTTATATTTGATGACACTAAAAAAACCCAACATAGACATTTCAGATAAATGTAATGATTGCTCACATATTCTCCTTTGAATAGTAGCTAAAGACATTGATGGGTTTTGCCGCATCCAGCTCCCAAAACCAAATGTAAAGGCTTATTTTATGGAATAGTTGGGCTCTTTGCCTTCACATCACCAAAAAGTAAAAAAAAAAATACTATGAATATAATTGCAGCTGATGTAGCATTTTATATCGGAGAGAATAAAAAATAAAGTAATTCTATTAAAAAAGCTGACATAATCCCATTAAGTCAATATATATCTTGATTCTTTGGTGACTTTGAAATAAAGATGGGCAGGAGAATAGAAAACATTATCAGACCACATAGATAGAGAACAAGAGAATGAAAAAAGGACAAAGGGTTATAGATAGCTCAGTACCTTCTTGCTTCTACATAACATTAAAAAAAATTCATTTCTAAACTCAATAACTATAAGTCAGCTTTCAAGTAAAAGACAATTACATAAGATTTCTCGACTCTACTATTTAACAGTTCATTCAAAAACAAGCAGCATTAATAAGCACTAGAAGAAAAAGACTTTCCCATGTTCTTTTCTAAATTCTAAAGTGAATTTTGTAAGATAGTTGTTATTTTTATTATCTCTTCTTTAAAACAGTTTCAATCTATGTATTTTCCTCCATGGGGACCTCTTTATTAGAAATACATCAACACTAAATTTGATAGATATCTCCCTCATGCTCTGTACTTCCTACCTGCTAGCATCTGTGGATCTCAAGGTCGCAGTATCAGCTGTTGATATCCTCATTGCTTTAGTGATAACCTCTCAAGCTGTCAGGATGTGGAGCAGGAGGTTCCAGAGCTCAATCAGGACCAGACACAGTAGGTTTTCTAGTGGGCAGAGGGGCCCCCAAAGAGTGTTTGGAATGTCCCATGAAAAACTGGGGAGGTAGGGCAGGGGTTTCAGGGCTTGGATATGTTGCAAGGGAGCATCATGAACTAGCACCATAATGAATGACCTGGCATCATTTCAGGTAACACTAAAAGCAATGGGAAGACCGAAGGTGAGTGTGAGTAAACTGTAGCATATTGTGTAAAGGATAAAATTAGGGTTGTTGACTGAATATATTATACTAGTGGTCACCAGGGATTAAAATTTAATCCCAATAAAATACTCAAATCATTTTGGGATTTTTATGGTGGTTTAATTACACTAGCAGGAAGAAATTAAGAAGAAGAGAGAGGAAAAGGAATTGTATTGCTCTGGTAAGTCAATAGGAGTTCAGAGGCATAGGCCAAGGGGCCTTCTCAATCTAGCTTGGCTTCCAGCCATGAGGCCTCCTCCGAGATGTGGGGCCTCCTAGGAGGATAGCACTTTAGGAGGTAAAGGAAAAGAGGAATCAGTCTAAACCACTCACCAAGCACACTAAGAATGCATCTAGGAGCTCCCAACACTGAAAGAGCCCCAGCGTCTCCATGAGAACAAGCAAGAGTCAGTGAGAGGAAGTGATACGAAATATATAGACCGTTCTTTACATCACTTCCTGCGTCTCACATGTACCAATGGTAGTTTAAGCTTGACTTAGGACAGCCCAGGGGTCTGTCAGTAGTTTCTGATTTGTCACGTGCTAGCACATGTCTGCCATAGGCCATCTTTCTCAACACCTAATCCTTAAATAGGGGTATATACATTCCTGGTTGCTAGAATTCTGAGACTAAGCAGGGTGGAGAAAATCTAAAATTCACAATTATGAAATCAAAATATATCATTCAGGAGAATTATGACTGGAAAAAGAATGGGGACTAGGCAAGTAGAGAAAGCAAGGGAGAGAGAGTCTGAATTCTACTTTCATGAGTGTTAATGAAATTAAAAAATAAAAAATCCTCAAGCCCATTACATAGATCCTCTCAATTTAATTCAATCCAAGTCCTAGAACATTTGGCCCAACTTAGTATTGGGAATAAAAAGAAAAGCCAAAACATGATCCCTGTTCTCTACTCTACTCCAGGAGATAACATGCAAACAATTATGTAATACAAGATAGGCATCATGTAAATGGAAGATGATATTAGAGGGAAAGGATTAGCAGGAGGGGACTGGAGAAAGCATCCTACAGAGGGTAGGATTTATGCTGAGTCCTGAAAGAAGCCAGGGAAGCTTGGGGACAGAAGTAGGGAGGGAGGACATTCCAAGCATGGGGGTGACTAATGGAGATTCAAGGAGGGGGGGAGACAGAGTGAGAAGCTTCAAGTAGTTGGATTGAAGAATCTGTGGAAAGGGAATCAAATGTAGGAAGACTAGAAAAGTACAAAAGGTCTAAGATGTTTTTGGCTCAGATACCAAACCTTTGGCATTGAATTTGATCTTGGCGGTAATTAGGAACATGGAGTTTATTGAGTAGAAGTGGTGACATGATCATATATGCATGTTAGGAAGGTCATTTCCACAGAGTGGAGGGGATATTGGAGTGGAGAATGATTTGAGAAAAGGAGACCAGTGAGAAAGCTACTGAAAGAGTCTAAGTGAGAAAGATTATGAGGGTCTTACAAATGTGGCGGCTGTGTGACTAGCATGAAGGGACATATATAAGATATTGTATGAAAGTAAAAGTGAGGCGATTTGACAATAGATTTCTTATGTCATAAAAATACATTCTTATGTCATAAATTCATTTAGTTATTCCTTGCTTTTTGGATACTATTCTCAATTATTTGGTTAACATTATCAGGATTTTTTTTTACATAGAGTTCTTTTTTCCTCCCTTTTAATTACATCCTTTGTGTGATCTCTAGTAATGGAAATCATTGAGTCAAAGGCCATTAAAATTCTTAGCTTACTTTATTATATTGTTTTTAAGAAAAAGATTGTACCAATTTCTAATTCTACCAGCAGTATAATAATGTTTCTTTTCCTATAATTCATGGGCATTGTTTTTCTTTTAAGAATTGTCTGTTCAGGTTTGTTGACCACATACATTTGAGGAATGGGAATGTATGAAGTATTCAGGAAGGACCACCATGGTGTGAGGGCTTGCTTAGCCCTTTTCAGGGCTGTTCATCCTCCTTTGGTGTCTATCTGTCAGACAACTCTCACCTGTGGCTCCAAGAAACTATAGCATGAGCAGAGTAAAACCTTATCTTGGCACACAGGCTAAACCAGATTGAAGGAAACTGACAGGTCTCTCACCTGTCATAGAGTAAGACAGATATCTACACTATGCATATGAAAATGTCCACCAGAAGAATGGGCAGATAAGAACAGTTTGTTCCAACTAATGAAAGAGACTAAAATAGGTACTGTGAAATACTTGGTCAGACATGGAAGACACTAAAGTCATCCCCTGCATCCCAGGTCACTGCCAGTCATTCTAACTTTTGTCTTTTCATTTAATTTATATGACTCTAGAAGAGAGAGTCTGACTTCATGCAATTCTGCCTCAGTTAAAACCAATTTATGCATGTCAAGATATGCCCCATGATATCACTGATCTTATCTTGGGGAATAAATCTCATATATTTGGGTTAGATTTCTAAGCCTTTTAGTCAGCATATACTTAAATATATTCATTAATTTTTTTTCCTTAATTTATTTTTTCTTTTTATTCTGGATACATTATTTTGGATTAAAACAATTTAATAAAATTGTGACAGTGGTAGTGGCTGCCATGTGTAATTTTTGAATGTCCAAGTTGATACTTGAAACCTTGGACTAATAGCCTACCATCATTTCATGTCCTTTTTCTTAGTAGAGAGAAGCAGGAAGTGAGTGTGTTAATCAGTGATAGAGAAATTTCTTAGCCTAAAAGCAGTATATGCCTAGGAACATAAAAATGTAGTATTATTCTAAACTATTGGAAAATTATAAAACATTCATTGCAAACTTATCAAGTGAATATTAAATCAAGAAGTATTTATTATGTGACTACTTAGTTTATTAAATGCCAAAAGACAGCCCTTGCCCTTGCCCTCAAGAAGCTTATAGTATAATTGGAGAGACTACATGGAAACAACTATGTCTTAACAAGCTATAAACAGAATAAATTGGAGATAATCTACAAAGGGAAGGCATGTGAATTAAGATAGATCAGGAAAGGTTTTTGGTAGAATGTAGGATTTTAAATAGGAATTGAAGGAAGCCAAGGATGCCCTGAGAAGGAGGTGATGAGGGATAGTATTCCAGATAAGGGAGATTGCTTATGAAAAAGCATGGAGCTAAGAGAGAATATCTTGTGCAAAGCATAATAAGAAAGCCAGTGCCACTGAATTGTAGAATATGCTGGGGAAATAAGGTATAAGAAGATTGAGAAAGTAGGAGAGGAGAGTTTATGAAGGGCATTGAATGTCAGAGAGATGTATATATTTGATTCTAAAGATGAAAGGAAACCATAGGAGTTTACTGAATTTAGGTGACATGGTCAGACCCGAACTTTAGAAGATCAAATAAGAATTGGAATGGAGAGAGCTTGTGGTGGGTAGCCTACCCAACAGGTTATTGTAATAGTCTAAGCATGGATACCCACTATGCTTACCAACAATATTGTATTTGTTATACCCTAAGTTAAATCCAAACTTTTCCTAATTTTTGTTCTATTTGACCATTGAAGGTTTTGAAAGCATAGACACCTACCACCCTTCCTCCATCCATACTCTCTTTCAGATTCTCCCCCTGCATTTTAAATATGGTTGTTTTTAAAACACATATGCTCTCTCCCATAAATACTCATACTTATTAATTCACATAATAATTTGTTATTTCTTCACAAATATATGTACATATATACATACATACATGTATATTGTAATATTTATTTAGAAAGATGGGGAGGGTATGAAGAACAGGGGATAAGGAAGGTCTATAACAGGGTATGGAGGAGTTGCAGGGAGAGAGGGAATATTTCTCAGTGAGGCAAAGGAGAGAGATATCCCCTGCTGAGAGGAAGTAGCAGGGGTCGGATAAGGACTGTTTGTCGTTGAATGACTGAACTGATGTTCAGCTCCCTCTATGCCCCAGAAAAGATAGTCCACTTATCTGACTGTGAATTCAAATAAGATAAAGTTTAATAACCAGTTGGGATTGGAGAGGTATCAGGAAAGAGGGACGAGGGATGTCCCTAGATAAGATTGGAGCCTTCCTCAACTTGGAGCTGAGTCCTGGACTCACAGGCTGGTGGAGGGTTTCTCCCAAGCCCATCCTCTGTGCTAGTTTTGTCAGTTTCAGAATCTTAGCAGTAGACAGAAAATAACAAGAACAGTTCTAACTTTCAGAGCTGATTGGGCCTGTGTCTTCAGGTTGAACTGAGAAGAGGCACTCCAAATCTAGACTGGGAAGCCAACACTCCTCACTCCTCACACCTCCAACACCAAGAAGCAAGTAAGGCCTGGCAGGAAGGAAGTGCTAGTCACAAGACCAAACTGCCACTCCCAGTTGCCCCTTCCCCCACCATCTGTCAGTCTTGACAATTTCTTCTCTCTTGATATTCCCACTGTTGCTTGTTCCAACACAGTGGCAAAAAGTTCAGAACTTATTTCTAGTTTCCTTTCCACAATATGTATATATATATATATATATATATATATATGTACATATATATACCAATAACTTTGTCAATTAAACCCTAAATGGAATCATGAAGAATTAATCATGATTAAAATGAATGAACAAAAAACATATATGTGTATATGTCTAGCCTTAGCTAATTTTATAATTTTCAAGTCCTCAACATCTTTGGACTCTACTAATTTTTTGTTCCTAAAGACATCATTGACTAAATATGTCTAAATTTTTAAAAAGCTTGATCTTCTGTCTTAGTATTCATTCTAAGACAGAAGAGTGGTAAGGGTTAGACAACTGAGGTTAAGTGACTTGTCCAGGGTCACACTGCTAGGAAATGTCTGAAGCGAGATTTGAATCCCCCAATACACTTTTCCCTTTCCTTCTTCCTTCATAATCATGAATTTCCAAGCTTTATTGAATATAACTTCCAACATTCCCTTTGCCCTTCTCTCTATTCACAGATCTACTACTATATGGTTGTTAAAAAAAACCTATTTCTTCTCATCTAAGTTACTTTAGTAATTTCTTAATTGGTCTCCCTGATTTAGGTATAGGCATAGATTTAGGCAGAATTATACTGGAACCAGTTCTTTGTATTATCTGGCTTCTGAAAGCAATTGGTAAATGTTCTGTGTGGAAATTGGCAAATACCACAAATGGGCATTTGATTTATTGTTCTAGTAATTATCTAGACTTAAGGAAATAATGTTAATAGTGTAGATTCAATTTAAAAGTGCATACATATTTTCTTACAAAGATGATTGTTAAACATTTACTATCAAACCCCTTATTATAGACATAGGTATATGTGTAGATAGCTTCTTATCTTTCAAATCTATTATCTATATAGCTGTCAAATTTTTACTGCATGTCAAAGAAATAGGTCTTAACATAACATTTCCTGTCCTCAAAATATTCAGAGGTCTCTCTATTGACCCTAAGAAAAATAATTCCTCAATTTTATATTAGATCCCTTCATTAACTTGCTCCAATATGTCTTTTCTTGTTCATAAGAACAAGTTCCAGAATCTGAAATTATTTTGAAAGAAGTTTATTTTTAGTAGATCATTTTAGAGACAGACAGACATAGAGACAGAGAGAGAATTATACCTATATTATTTTACTATATCAGTGTCATACTAATCAAATAACCAAAAATATTATTTTACAGATTTAGAAAAAATATGAAGAAAGGTGATAAGATGACTCAGTATTACCAGATCTCAAACTGCAACTCTAATTACATAAAGTTAGATTTAAACAATCTAATAATTTTTCTGAACCAAACAAAAAAGCATTATTCCCACACTTTCTATACTAATTTCAGGCTGTTTTTGGAATTCACAACATATTCTGTTGCTATTGTTGGAAGATGATTATGGAATAAAAGATTTTGCAAACCACTGATTTTCTAGCACTTTAAAGTTTGTATGTACTACATTGTTGTGGGGTGATCCTGCCTCCCACAAGGAATGGGGTCTTGGAGGTAGGATGGTGTCACTGGAATGATGAATGGGACACAGCTTTCACAGGAAATGCTGCTCTGCCTTGCTGAGGCTTGGCTTTATTTTATACCCTCATGATCTCATATCTACTGGGCACACAGTTTCATTCTCAACATACATGTTTCCATAGATCCTAACAACAGACATGAAGTCCAAGGAGATAGTAAACAAAACATTGTTGCTAAGTGCAGGATCAGAGAGTAGAATCAACATGACTCAGATTTAGGTTGAGGAATTCTGAGCACAGATTTGCCATAAATTTTATGCCTAGAAAAGAGGGTCCTGCCTAAATGGGTACATAAGAATTCTTAGGTTTAATTCTATAATTTCAATCTTTTGTTGATATTCTGGGGGAATAAAAACTAATCACAAACAACTGAGTAGTTCCATTATTATTTTAAAATTTACCTTGTTCCTTAGGTCTATATTCAGACTGATTTTGAAAAGCAGTCTGTCTTGTTCCTGGAAACTCATTGTTACAAGACTTTCTTTGACATTCAATTTGTTTTATCCTGCATCCCTTAAAAGTGTGACTCCTTTTCTTTAAAATAAGGATTTTGCCTCTATCTGCCTTGAATATTTGTAATTTTTAGATTGAACAGGGAATTTTCCTTGTTTCCAAGCTTTTATTTATTGCCCAAGAGGTGTTAAGGGGATAGAGTGTCCTATTCCCATTGTTTAAAGAGCAGTAGCACAAAATTCTTAACCTTAATGAGTTTCCTTCATCATACATAATTCACACACACACACACACACACACACACACACACGCATAAGGTAAATACTCTACAGGATACCTTTATCAATGTTTAAATGCTTTATGAGAGAGAGCCACATCAACAAGCAATTTTAATAAATTTATAGTTTAAATTTACCAGTTTGAAATTTTTCTTCCATCTTGCTTTTCAATTGTTTCTTATAGCTGTCAATATTTCAGCTGAACCTGTAGAGTTAGTCAATTTAAAGTGTTCTTGGTGATCAATACACCATTATATACACAGCTTTGAAGGTTTCTCTTAAATGCAAATTACTTTAGAGCTTATGAATAACATACAATCAATACACTTAGGCAAGGTCCAAGCTAGCAGACAAGTCCACCCATTTCTAAGAAGGCACAAGTCCATCAAATTAAATTCCAATGAAGACACAAGTCCAACCCTATGGACCTCTTTTTCATGACTCCTGCATGTGGCTTACTAGAAATGATAGAGAAAAGGATAGTCACAACAATATACACTGATAAGACAAGACAACACAGTCCATGAAAAAAAAATCACCCCTTAAAAGATATGGCTTACCTCAGTTCAGAGTTGCTGGGATATTTAATGAGGAGTCAGAAAAGAGAGATTCCTCCTAAAAGAAAAGTTCTTGAATGTCCCCATGGAAATTCCTTTCTTTTTCCCCCTGAGGAATCTCAGAATCCAGAATCCTCAGTCCCATCTGAGTCACCAACTGTAAGAAATAAAGAAAAATAGGACCATCATTCTGAGTTGAAGAGCCATTTTTAATTGTAGAAATTAGAGTTCTTACCATGCCCAGCCTATGGCATAGGTATGTCTTAGATGTTCGCAGTTGTTTTATATGATTTTGTCAGTTAATACATATTTTTTTTGATGAAAAAAAAAAAACAAATGTTCAAAGCAGTTTAGCTAATAGTTGCTAGATTCTATTACAAAGTCCTTGCATTTTATTGATCCTGTGACTAATATTTTCAGAGAAAGGAAGAGACTTTTTGATCTTATTATCAATAACTCTAGAAGAGACTTAAAGATACGGTTTGAACATCTTGTTATTGATATAAAAGCAAATATTGACTCTGTATGATTGTTATCTTTATTAGGAATTGGAATTCATTCATTCATTCAAACTGCATACTTAACCTTTTAGAGCTGATAACAGGAGCTCTTAAGCTAACTTTCTCCTTATTTTATCACAATTGATTAACAACTCAGACTAACCTTTCTAGCATCCTAATTATAGCTACTACCTAAAAGTTTATATGAAATGATTTAATATTATGATTAATTATATAAAAGTAATAAATACAATTTCATTTTTTTTTTACCAATGTCCAGTCAATTATGTACAAGGACTCAAAGTCTCATGGTGTAGCAGTCTGATTTCTGGGGTCATTGCTGTCATCTTTTATGTTGTATGGAGTCATACTAATCCTCAGAGTAGTTTCTCTGGTAGATCTGCTTCTTCCTGTTTCAGGTCACTCATAGCATCTTTCCTTAAAATTGATTGAAAAATATACCTTAAGGGGGCAGCTGGGTAGCTTAGTGGATTGAGAGCTAGCCCTAGAGACGGGAGGTCCTAGGTTCAAATCTGGCCTCAGCCACTTCCCAGCTGTGTGACCCTGGGCAAGTCACTTGACCCCCATTGCCTAGCCCTTACCACTCTTCTGCCTTGGAGCCAATACCCAGTATTGACTCCAAGATGGAAGGTAAGGGTTTAAAAAAAAAAGAAAAAGAAAAATATACCTTAATACAATTTACTATTAGTACTAAAATTTTGCATTACCAATATTTAGGTCAGATGGTGAGAGCTACCTGAAACCTTAGAATTCTAATTTTATTAATATGAGAGATTTCTGATTATGAGCTTCTGCAAGAAAGAATTTATATTAATATACTTTTTATTGTTCTTTACTTTTGTCTGAAACTGATATCTACTTTGGAAAACAGCCAATTATGTGTGTGTGTATGTATGTATGTGCTCACATATTGATCTTTTCCACCAGAACAATATAGGGATGCTTTATCAAAGATTTTGCTGAAATCTAGGTAACCTTTATTCACAATATTGCTCCAAACTATTAGTTTAGTGTTCATTATGTGGTGGTTTTTCTTTTGAAGAGGACCAAAATGTCATCACTGGAGATGGCCTTTGACTTGAACATAAATTACATTTAAGTGAGGCAGCATTGCTCAAAGTCATTGTCTTCATTCTTTTCTCCAGAGTCATCCAAGTCTTATGGCAAGATGAAAGCCAAGACAACTGATGATGGCTCAGGATGTGGTTGGCAACCTTGGCTTCTTTGATATCTAAGTTCTAATGGGCTCCACAGAGCCTGCTTCTTTAGTTTTCATGCATGTGGCTATAAGCAGTTAGTAAATAAACGTTTATTAAACACTTATTATATGTTAGATGCTATGTTAAAATAAATTGACAAAAGGCAGTCGATGATGTCAAGGAGCTCACAATCTAGTGTAGAATTCAGCATTCAAGCAGCTTTGAACCAACCAGCAGTATAAACTGGTGGTACTATCAGATGGAAAGCACTACAATTCATGAGAATTGGCAATAACTCTCTGTAGGTAGAATTTTAGCTGGGACTTGATAGAAGACAGGGAAACCAAGAGATGGAGACTAAGAGAGGGAACATTTAAAGCATGGGGGTTAGCCATTTGGAAGATGGAGGTTTTTGTTCAATAAATAGAAAAGAGCTTCATATTGTATAATTGAAAATCTGTTACTCTAAAAAAGAACTACATATCTCGAGAGCTCACTGACTTCCTGTCATTACATACTTCCTGTAGACAAAGGAAAAAGGGAGTGGGCATTGAGGCTCTTCCTCCTTTTTTTGGCATAATGCAGCAATCAGTGGTGATGGTGGTAAGGTGGGGATTTTAAAAAAATGGCTAACTAGCCATGGGCATCTGGTTTTTATTTTGTATCCTCTTTATTCCTTGATTTCTAATAATCATTTAATAAACCTCCTAATATATATATATATATATATATTATTTGAGATTTAATTTAAAATTTTACAATATCACTGGATTATATAATATGTAGGGAGAGTATGGCATAAAAAGACTAGGAAGGTCAAGGAGGGGATATTTATGAAAGGTTTTACATGCCAAACAAAGGATTTTATATTTAATAATAGATGTGACAGAGAGCCATTGGAGTTTATTGGGGTGGGGGTACTGTAAACCTCAAATTTCCTTAGACTTATAATTGTTGAAAATTTCACCATTGGGATATTTCATACTTGGAACATTTCTTACTGATAGTCTATTGGAATGGGAACTCCATTGGCATGGGAGGTTCCTTCTCTTCCCTTCTTAAGATTACTTTAGGACAGAAACCCTTTGCTGAACAATGGAAAGGACTTTGACCTATGCTTAAGCATAGAACAGGAATTTCTTTGAGTCTTGATTGATTTTAGAATTGATACAATGGAGATACTTGGAATAAATCTCCACCCTATTCAGTCCTAATAGGATTGAGTAAGGGCTGCAGCCTAGATCAAAATTTAATTATTCCAATCTCTACCATACTCAAGTTAACAGGATTTAGAAAGGGCTGTAGCAAAGGAGTATAGATTTAATCATTTGAAAATATGACCTTCAACAGACATGTGCAAAAGCCAGAAACCTCTGGGCGGTCCTGGGTTAAGCGAGAGCCTCCATTGAAAGGGAAATTGATGAAGAGTGATTGGTAGATGTGAGGACTGAGGGGAGGCAACTTGGATGGTGTCCTTAAAGATAGGAGGGTCTGGAGACTGGAGAGAGGATTGAGTTTTTTGGTCGGTGTGGTTCCTGGGCTCTGAGGAAGCTTGCTCGGAAGGAAGCTGAAGGTGGGGGCCTCTGAGACTGTTTCTCCATTTTGGACACGTGAGTAATAGGGACTGATCTCTTTTCTTTGCCCCAGCTATCTAAGGGCTTGGGCCTTTTGGCCCAGCCTAAACCAGAAGGGGTATTTAAGCCCTATTCCCTTCTCTCCCCTTTCTCTCTCTATATATATCTCTAATTCCTTTCTTGCTCCTATTGTAATTAAACTCCAAAAAAGGCTGACGGCTGACTTGAGTTTTTCATTTAGGAATTACATAGCTGATTCCTTGGCGACCTTAAATTAATATATATCAGTCTTTTAAAGTGATTCCCTTGTAACAGTACCATAGTCAGACCTGTACTTTAGGAGACTCATTCTGTTTTTTGAGTGGAAAAGAGACTAAAGTGGAAAGAGACTTGAGGCAAGTATACCAACCAGAAGAGAATTGTAGTAGTTTGGTTATGAGATAATGAGAATCTGTACCAGGGAGGTGGCACTGTCCTAGGATAGAAGGAGATATATGCAAGAGATGGATATGAAGGAGGATGAGAGAGACTGGGGAATTACAGATGACACCTAGATTATGAGCAGGGGCAACTGGGAAGATGGTGGTACACTCAACATTAATAGGAAAGTTTGGAAGAGTGGAGAATGTTTGAAAAATAACAGGTTTATTATGGACATGTTGAGCTTCATGTACAATAGTTGTAAATTTGAGAATGGAGGTTAAGGACAAGATTTGAAAATCATCGGCATAGAGATGATAATTAGATTATTGAGATCTGATGAGTCCACTAAGTGAAATAATATAGGAGAAGAGAAGAAGGCTTAGGACAAAACCCTCTGGCACATTTAGTGTTAGCAGACATGCCTTGGATGAAGATAAAGCAAAAAAAGACTGAGAAGGAAGTCAGGGAGGAAAAGAACCAGAAGAAAATTTTATTGTGATGGCCAAGAGAGAAGAGAATATCAAGGAGAAGGTGATTGTATCAAAGAATGCAAAGAGAATATGAAGGATGAGTACTAAGAAAAGGTCATTGGATTTGTCTATTAAGAAATATCAGTTAGGCAAAAGATGTGGCATAAAAGTCCATCAATGATATGTATGCCTCAAAAAGGAACACATCTATTCTTTTAGTGAAAGATGAGTAAAATCAGTGAGGGCAGTATCTAGGTAGTTCAGTGGATTGAGAGCCAGGTGAAAGAGTTAAATTAATATCCAATACTTCAAGTATTATATATATCTATATCTATATCTATCTATCTATCTATCTATCTATCTATCTATCTATCTATCTATCTATCTATCTATTTAAATCCTTACCTTCTGTCTTGGAGTCAATACTGTGTATTGTCTCCAAGGCAGAAGAGTGGTAAGGGCTAGGCAATGGGGGTCAAGTGACTTGCCCAGGGTCACACAACTGGGAAGTATCTGAGGCCAAATTTGAACCTGGGACCTCCCATCTCTAGGCCTGGCTCTCAATCCACTGAACTATCCAGCTTCCCCCTCAAGTATTATATTTTTAAAGTTTATTATCTGACAGAATTGGACCAGGTGACTAAGTTTTCAACTTACTCAAAATGCCTGTTCCAACAAAGCTTCCAACGGGAAGGAAAAAAGCGCTAGACATGGAACTCCACCCATTTTATATCCTATCAGCACATAATTATTGGAAATGAGAGGGGTTCTGGGGATTATAGTTTTGCTGGGAATCATAGTTCTTAGGGTAACAGATTCTAATTTCACACAGGCCTAGAGATGAGAGGTCCGGGGTTCAAATCTGATCTGAGATACTTTCTAGCTGTGTGACATTGGACAAGTCATTTAATCCCCATTGTCTAACTGATCCCACTCTTCTGCCCTGGAACTAAAGCACAATATTAATTCTAAGACAGAAGGTAAGGTTTTTTTTTTTTAAAGAATAACATGGATGGCCAAATGTTTTACTTCTCTTTACTGAGGTCTCTAGGGAACCAAGTAGATTCCTTTGGGGAATTAATGGATAATGTAAGACTGTATAGAATGAGATGACACTGAGGAATTCTGACACACTTCAGTGGAAAGATTAACTACACTAGTAAGATTACAGATTCATTAAAGCACTGAGTAAGCAAAATATATTAAAAAAGACCTTCTATCAGAACCTTCCCCAGAGCCAGTTTGTATCTTGGAATATTATTCTGATGGAAAGGGTAGAGGAATTAAAACATCTTGCTAGTCCTCTATTTTTAGGGCATTTTAAGGGCAGGTAGGTGACGCAGTGGACAGAATACCTTAGGTTTTCAAAAACTGTGCCAATGGAGCTATAGAAGCTAAGTTCTACAAAACTGTAAAGACTTCAAGTGTGGGTCTCATAAGAACCAAACCAATTAAGGATGTAGAGGCTCATTTAACATAAAGTTTTTATTCTTTCTTAATCATAGCAATTAATTTGGGAAGACATGGTGTGACCTACATTAGTATAAGTGATATTCACACTGACAAAATCACAATTACTTGAAAATATGTAAATTGAACTAAAATTGGCTTAAGAACACAAAACTGGTTAAAAAACCTTCCCTCAGTCTTAATTATCTGTATGAACTTAGGCAAGTCTCTTAACCAGAGAAGTTGTCTTTCCCAGGTCACGATGGTCCAGAGAAAGTCCCATTTTCCTTTATAAAACAAGGGACTTAGACTGTGGTCTCTAACTTTCCCTTCAACTCTAGATCTAAAAACTTATGATCCTATGAGCTTAGCTAACAATTTATAACACATTAAGCATAAGTTATTTTCAATAGACTTGTAAACCATTTCAAATGTTTACCACTATCTACATCCATATTTTCATTCAAGATAGAAACATCCTCAAGAAATCCTTTAAATTTTAATCTGTGACCCAACTCACACTATGTGCCTATAAGACACAGGAATTATGGTTCCTATCCCTATAGCAAATATGTACTTGAAAATGAACTTTTGTTTACTTTATCTTGGCGATTACAAATTAAAGAGAAAAAATATGTCTTTGAAATATAGAAAATTCCCAATAGGAATTGTTCTTTCACTGCAGCCATTTGCTTAAGAATGTCAGTCTACTCTCATAATCATGCAGGACCATCCGATGGCAAACTGATGGAATAATTCCTCCTTCTACTGTAGCACTTTCACACACTTATGGTATCTGAATGTGACTGTATAGTAGTATATACAGAGCTAGTCTTAGTGAAGAAGATTTGGCTTCTTATCCTATCCCTGAAATATAATAACTGTGGAACCCTGGGCAAAGTCACTCCACCTCTCAGTGCCCTAGGAAACTCTCACGGTATAAATTGTAAAGGATATGCTTATCTATGATAGAAGAAGGCTTATCTTACAACAGCAAAAACATAAATCTAGACTTCCTTCTCTTCTTCTTTCCCCCTGAAAGAAGATTACCTTTATACTGGTGTGTTAAGCTAAAGTTAATGGATGGAAGTATCTTGGAATAATTTGTAGAGACTCATGGACTTGAAGTCAGAGGTTCAAATTCTGCCATAAACATTGAATATATGTGGAAATTCTGTTAGTTACAGAATCTCTCTCAGCCTCAGATCCTTCATCTTTAAAATTAGAAGAAAAGAACCTGTCTCACAATAAATGCAAGACACTTTTCCAACTTTATCAAGTTATATAAATGTTAGCATTTAGTCTCATCTTTATACTAATGCTAAAGCAAAAGTTTTTGGTGGAGGTATAGCTGGTAAATTAATGCAATTGCTTAATTTAAAAAAGTTGTGGGAATGTTTATTTCAACAGAATGCATCTATTCACTTCAAAAGTTAATGAATAAGATCCCTTCAACAAAATCTCAGAATTTTGCAAAAAAAAAATTTACAGACTAATCTAGAAGGCAAATCTTCTTGACTGTCCCCTATAAGAAATTTTGGAATGGCCCTCATGCACAGTTAAAGAAACTGTAACTAAAAGCAATTAGCATGGGCTCATAGTTGTAAGAAATAGAAATGTTGGGCAGGGAAAATTTTGAAGAATTATTCTGATGGAAAGGGTAGAGCAATTGAAACATCTTGCTAGTTCTCTATTTTTAGGGCATTTTAAGGGCAGGTAGGTGACACAGTGGACAGAATACTGGCCCTAGAGTCAAGAAGACATCCTCCTGATTTCAAATCTGGCCACATACACTTAAAAGCTGTGTAACCCTAGTCAAGTCAATTAATCCTATTTTCCTTAGTTTCCACACCTCTAAAAGGAACTGGAGAAGGAAATAGCAAACCACTTCAGGGTCTTTGCCAAGAAAGCCCCAAATGTGATCACAGAGTTGGACACACAACTGAAACAGCTATATAGGGGATTGACTTCAGAGCTGTAAAATCTACTTCCCTCAGCTTTCTTTAACAGGATAATGGATGCAATTAACTTTCTTGAGATAAATAGTAAAAAGACTTAGTATTTTTGTTACCTTGTGACCCCAACCCACTATGGAGAAGTGATCAGAGGAGAAAATGACTAGAAAATGGAATAGAAGGTTAATCAAATTAACCTAAAATACCTTTCCCTTAGGATTCTGTTCTCGGAAAGACAATCACATAAGCTAATCAATCTATGGTGCATATTTAGGAGTTGCTGGTAGGTTAATATATTAAATCTCTGAGGAAATATTTGCATTTAAAAAGTATTTTAACTCAAAGGAACTTTCCTAATGGTAGGGATTTTAGGCATCATACAAAATGATGTGGAGAAATATCTTAGGGCAAAGAAATGTTTCAGTGCTTCATATATTATGCCTTAAAGACTACTCACTACACTATTGGCAAAACAATACATGAACTTGTGTGAAGTCAGTATATGTTTTTTTTTTTTAAATGTTTTCTTTTCCTTTAGAAATATTTATTTTTTTTAAAATATATTTTATTTGATCATTTCCAAGCATTATTCGTTAAAGACATAGATCATTTTCTTTTCCTCCCCCCCACCCCCCATAGCCGACGCGTAAGTCCACTGGGCATTAGATGTTTTCTTGATTTGAACCCATTGCTTTGTTGATAGTATTTGCATTAGAGTGTTCATTTAAAGTCTATCCTCTGTCATGTCCCCTCAACCTCTGTATTCAGGCAGTTGCTTTTTCTCGGTGTTTCCACTCCCATAGTTTATCCTTTGCTTATGAATGGTGTTTTTTTTCTCCTGGATCCCTGCAAGTTGTTCAGGGACATTACACCACCACCAAAGGAGAAGTCCATTACGTTCGATGATACCACAGTGTGTTTGTCTCTGTGTACAATGTTCTCCTGGTTCTGCTCCTCTCGCTCTGCATCACTTCCTGGAGGTTGTTCCAGTCTCCATGGAACTTCTCCACTTTATTATTCCTTTGAGCACAATAGTACTCCATCACCAACATATACCACAGTTTGTTCAGCCATTCCCCAATTGATGGGCATCCCCTCGTTTTCCAGTTTTGGGCCACCACAAAGAGCGCAGCTATGAATATTTTTGTACAAGTCTTTGTGTCCATTATCTCTTTGGGGTACAGACCCAGCAGTGCTATGGCTGGGTCAAAGGGTAGATATTCTTTTGTCGCCCTTTGGGCATAGTTCCAAATTGCCCTCCAAAATGGTTGGATCAGTTCACAACTCCACCAGCAATGAATTAATGTCCCTACTTTGCCACATCCCCTCCAGCATTCATTACTTTCCTTTGCTGTTATGTTAGCCAATCTGCTAGGTGTGAGGTGATACCTCAGAGTTGTTTTGATTTGCATCTCTCTGATTATAAGAGATGTAGAACACTTCTTCATGTGCTTGTTAATAGTTTTGATTTCTTTATCTGAGAACTGCCTATCCATTTCCCTTGCCCATTTATCAATTGGAGAATGGCTTGATTTTTTGTACAATTGATTTAGCTCATTATAAATATGAGTAATTAAACCTTTGTCAGAGGTTTCTATGAAGATTTTTTCCCAATTTGTTGTTTCCCTTCTGATTTTAGTTATATTGGTTTTGTTTGTACAAAAGCTTTTTAGTTTGATGTAGTCAAAATTATTTATTTTACATTTTGTGATTCTTTCTATATCTTGCTCGGTTTTAATGCCTTTCCCCTCCCAAAGGTCTGACATGTATACTATTCTGTGTTTACCCAATTTACTTATGGTTTCCTTCTTTATGTTTAAGTCACTCACCCATTTTGAATTTATCTTGGTGTAGGGTGTGAGGTGTTGATCTATTCCTAGTCTCTCCCACACTGTCTTCCAATTTTCCCAGCAGTTTTTATCGAATAGTGGATTTTTGTCCCAAAAGCTGGGATCTTTGGGTTTATCGTATACTGTCTTGCTGAGGTCGTTTTCCCCCAGTCTATTCCACTGATCTTCCTTTCTGTTTCTTAGCCAGTACCAAATTGTTTTGATGACTGCTGCTTTGTAATATAGTTTGAGGTCTGGGACTGCAAGGCCCCCATCATATGTGTTTTTTTTCATTATTTCCCTGGATATCCTTGATCTTTTGTTCTTCCAAATGAACTTTGTTATGGTTTTTTCTAAATCAGTGAAGAAGTATTTTGGTAGTTCAATGGGTATGGCACTAAATAGATAAATAAGTTTGGGTAGGATGGTCATTTTTATTATATTGGCTCGTCCTATCCATGAGCAGTTAATGTTTTTCCAATTGTTCAAGTCTAGTTTTAGTTGTGTGGCGAGTGTTTTGTAGTTGTGTTCATATAGTTCCTGTGTTTGTCTTGGGAGATAGATTCCTAGGTATTTTATTTTGTCTAAGGTGATTTTGAATGGGATTTCTCTTTCTAGTTCTTGCTGCTGAGCTGTGTTGGAGATATATAGAAAAGCTGATGATTTATGTGGGTTTATTTTGTATCCTGCAACTTTGCTAAAGTTGTTGATTATTTCAATTAGCTTTTTGGTTGAATCTCTAGGATTCTTTAAGTAGACCATCATGTCATCCGCAAAGAGTGATAACTTGGTCTCCTCCTTGCCTATTCTGATACCTTCAATTTCTTTATCTTCTCTAATTGCTACTGCTAGTGTTTCTAGTACAATGTCAAATAGTAGAGGTGATAATGGGCATCCTTGTTTCACTCCTGATCTTATTGGGAATGCATCTAGTTTATCCCCATTGCAGATGATATTAGCTGTTGGTTTTAGATATATACTGTTTATTATTTTTAGGAATGACCCTTCTATTCCTATGCTTTCTAGTGTTTTTAATAGGAATGGGTGTTGTATTTTATCAAAGGCTTTTTCTGCATCTATTGAGATAATCATGTGGTTCTTGCTAGTTTGCTTGTTGATGTGGTCAATTATGTGGATGGTTTTCCTAATGTTGAACCATCCCTGCATCCCTGGTATGAATCCTACTTGATCATGGTGAATGATCCTTCTGATCACTTGCTGGAGTCTTTTTGCTAGTATCCTATTTAAAATTTTTGCATCTATATTCATTAGGGAGATTGGTCTATAGTTTTCTTTCTCTGTTTTTGACCTGCCTGGTTTTGGAATCAGTACCATGTTTGTGTCGTAAAAGGAGTTTGGTAGAACTCCCTCTTTGCTTATTATGTCAAATAGTTTGTATAGTATTGGGGTTAACTGTTCTCTGAATGTTTGATAGAATTCACAGGTGAATCCATCAGGCCCTGGGGATTTTTTCTTAGGAAGTTCTTTGATGGCTTGATGGATTTCAATTTCTGATATGGGATTATTTAAGAATTCTATTTCCTCTTCTGTTAGTCTAGGCAGTTTGTATTTTTGTATATATTCATCCATTTCTCCTAAATTGGTGTATTTATTGCCATATAATTGGGCAAAGTAATTTCTAATGATTGCCTTAATTTCCTCCTCATTGGAGGTGCTGTCCCCCTTTTCATCTTTAATGCTGTGAATTTGCTTTTCTTCCTTCCTTTTTTTAATTAGATTGACCAGTACTTTGTCTATTTTGTTTGTTTTTTCAAAGTACCAGCTTCTTGTCTTATTTATTAAATCAATAGTTCTATCACTTTCGATTTTATTAATTTCTCCCTTAATTTTTAGGATTTCTAATTTGGTTTTCTGCTGGGGGTTTTTAATTTGATCGCTTTCGAGTTTTTTCAATTGCATTTCCAATTGATTGATCTCTGCTCTCCCTTGTTTGTTAATATGAGCTTTCAGGGATATGAATTTGCCTCTGATTACCGCTTTGGCTGCATCCCAAAAGGTTTGAAAGGATGTTTCGCCATTGTCATTTTCCTTGATGAAATTATTAATTGTTTCTATGATTTCTTCTTTAGCTAAATGGTTTTGGAGTATCATATTGTTTAATTTCCAATTGGTTTTAGATTTGGTTTTCCATGTACCATTACTAATCATTATTTTTATTGCCTTGTGATCTGAGAAGGCTGCATTCATTATTTCTGCTTTTTTGCATTTGTGTGCTATGTTTCTGTGACCTAATGTATGGTCAATTTTTGTGAATGTGCCATGTGGTGCTGAGAAGAAGGTGTATTCCTTTTTATCCCTATTTATTTTTCTCCATATGTCTATTAATTCTAATTTTTCTAAGATTTCATTCACTTCTTTTACCTCTTTCTTATTTATTTTTTGATTTGATTTATCTAAATTTGATAATGGTTGGTTTAAGTCTCCCACTAGTATGGTTTTATTGTCTATTTCTTCCTTCAATTCTCCTAGTTTCTCCATTAGAAATTTGGGTGCTATATTATTTGGTGCATACATGTTGATTAATGATATTTCCTCATTGTCTAGGGTCCCTTTTAACAAAATATAATTACCTTCCCTATCCCTTTTGATCAGGTCTATTTTTGCATTGGCTTTATCAGATATCATGATTACCACTCCTGCCTTCTTTCTATCAGTTGAGGCCCAGAAGGTCTTACTCCATCCTTTAATTCTGACCTTGTGGGTGTCAACCCGCCTCATGTGTGTTTCTTGAAGACAACATATGGTAGGGTTTTGGATTCTAATCCATTCTGCTATTCGTCTACGTTTTATGGGTGAGTTCATCCCATTCACGTTCAAAGTTATGATTGTCATTTGTGGACTCCCTGGCATTTTGATTGCCTTCCCTAATTCTAACCTTTTCTTCTTCGGCTCTACCTTTTAGTCCAGTGATTTACTTTGAATCAGTCCCCCTTGTCCCCTCCCTTGATGTTTCCCTTTTTAGTCCCTCCCTTTTTGTTCCCTCCCCCTACCCCCTCTCTTTCCCTCCCTTTTTGTTCTCCCTCTCCCCCTCCCCCCCTTGGTTTTCCCTTCTCCTTACCCTTGTTGGGTAAGATAGAATTCAAGATCCCAATGGATCTGGATGTTTTTCCCTCTCAGAGTTGATTTCCCTGAGATTGAGGTTTAAGTAAACCCCCCCCCCCCTCTCTTCCTCTCCTTCTTATAGGAGTTTTCTTCCCCTCCCTTTCCCCTGTGAATCTTTGTGTGAGAACCATTATTCTATTTGGTCTTTCTTTACCCCCTATTTATACATTACATTTTCCCCACATATTAGTATACATAGGTTGATATAAATGTAGTCCTTATAGAAGAGAGTTTGAGTAAAAGAAGATAACATTTTTCCCCTTTCCTTAATATTTACCTTTTCAGGTATTCCTTGCTCTTTGATTTTCGGTATCAAACTTTCCACAGAGCTCTGGTCTTTTCTTTGCAAAAAGTTGGAAGTCTTCTATTTTGTTGAATGCCCATACTTTCCCTTGGAAGTATATAGTCAGTTTTGCTGGGTAGCTGATTCTTGGTTGGAGACCCAGCTCTCTGGCCTTTCTGAAGATCATGTTCCATGCCTTACGATCATTCAGAGTAGAACTTGCAAGGTCTTGTGTGACCCTGATTGGCATTCCTTTATATCTAAATTGTCTTTTTCTGGCTTCCTGTAGGATTTTTTCTTTTGTTTGATAGCTTTGGAATTTGGCAATTACATTCCTGGGAGTTGTCTTTTGGGGGTTTAGTGTAGAAGGTGTTCTGTGAGCTCTGTCAGTGGATGTATTGCCCCCTTGTTCTAGAATCTCTGGGCAATTTTCTTTGATTATATCTTGTATCACCATGTCCAGTTTGGTGTTTATTTCTGGCTTTTCTGGGAGTCCAATTATTCTTAAATTTTCTCTTCTCCCCCTGTTTTCCAGATCTATCACCTTGTCGGTGAGATATTTTATGTTCTCTTCTAATTTCTTGGTGTTTTGGCTTTGCTTTATTAGTTCTTGCTTTAAAGCCTGGTTTTCTTTTACAGTTTGGTCAAACTGGTTTTGTAGATGCGTGAATTTCTTTTGCATCATTTCCCACTTTTCCTCCCAGAGGGCTTCCATCTTTTTGGTCCTTTCTGATTCAAATTCTTCATGGGTTTGTGGAGAGTTTCTATTTCCTTTGGAGGATTTTGGAGAATTTTCTTGTATATCTTCTTCTATCTGCTCTGTATTTTGTATTTTGGCTCCATAGAATGTGTCCAGAGTCGCCCCTTTCTTCTTATTTTTCTTGGTATTTTGGGGCTTCGGTGCTTCTGTGGAGTTTGTCATCTCTGAACGTGGAGGATTGGCTTTTCTTGTCTTTGTCTGGTGATCAGAGGCTTTAGTCCTGGGCAGATGTTGGTTCTATGAGCGTTCCCTGGGTTAAACTGAATATGCCTCACTGGAACTGGAATGGAAGGGTCGGACCATGAGGCCACACTCTCCCCCTGGCTCGATTTCCGGAAGTTGCCTTCAGAATCCCTGGCGGTGAGGCTGTTTCGTCGGCCTGCGGGGGGATGGGCTGCCGCTTCCCCAAGCTCCGAGAGCACAGACTTTCACTGAGACTTGGATAGCAGGATCCAGCCCGTGAGGCTGTCTTGCCCGCCCTGAGGGTTGCTGTTGTTTTGACCAGCTCTCTGCAGCGGAGGCCCCAGGCAGTAACTTTCACCCGGACCGACCGGCTCTCTGCAGCTGAGGCCCCAGGCAGTAACTTTCACCCGGACTGGGACTTGCGTAGAAGACCCTGAGGGTTGTTGTTCCTCAGACCCTGCTCTCTGAGCCCGGCGCGGCTGCCGCTTCCGGGAGCCTTGGACTCTGCGCTCCTACCCCTGAGGTCCGAGGGATCTCGGGTTCTGGCTTTTAAGGGGAGCCGTACCTTTTGAACCGGGTCCAGGTCCAGGAGGAGGGTTCCCAGGGTCTGTGCTGTTGATCGTTTTGAATTTCGGCGCCTTAGGAGCTTCTAGTTTGAGATCGGTCGGGAAGGGTTTTCCGGAGATCTGAACTTCAGCTTTCTCTAAGCCGCCATCTTAACCGGAAGTTCGAAGTCAGTATATGTTATGAGATATCTCTATTTAAACTTTCGGGTAATAGTATGGAAGTGAGAACATGTTGACTATTCATTATACTCATGAGTTCTATAATTATTAGTAAAAAATATGGTTTCAAGTTCTCTCCCCTATCTTGGGGAAGGGTCCAAAAAGGGCCAATGACTGTTGACAAAGTAATTGGACTTTTAACCTGAGAGATAAGAAAGGTGTCGAATATCTCTTGACTTGTGGGTAATTTTAGTAGTTTAGCTTGGCCAATTTTGTTGTGCTAAGTATGAATCACTTGGGAGGAAAAGCTGGAAATTGGAGAACAATTTGGATCAGGATGAGGAAACACAGAGTAAGAGACATAGAGTGATAAACCCTCCAAAGCCACTTGGTATGGATCTGGTGACTTTGGAATTTACTAGTATATATAGAAGATATTTATTATAATAATAATTATTATCTTTAAATCAAGGAATGGATCCATCAAAAGACTTAACTTATAGAATGTATTTCAAGCCACCAGTCAACATAAGAGATAAAACAAAAGAGCAAAATATTTCTGATAGCGTTTGTACTTTAGAAAAGGACATGATAGACTGAAATTGAAGGGGAAGTAACATTAAGTCCCATATAGAGAAAAGCTATTCTTGCTTATAGAAATAATAGTAACAACAACAGCATTCATAAATGTGGAGGTTTAGGAACTTAGAGATGCTTTAAACTTTCCCTCCTCTTAGCTATTTACATCAAGGATTGTATCTGAGTGATCTGAGGGGATTATTTTTCATGGATGGGGAAAAATATGCCTTGTCTAGGTTTTACAAATAGGATCCTGGGCCTACTAATTGAACAACATGCCTTAATTTAACTTTAAGAAAGCTAGAAAAATATAGAAAACCAGGATCAAGAAACATGAAGTCAAAATAGCAGGCCACTTTAAGGAGAAGACATGTTTACACTATGAAGGGCTGTCAGGGAAGATCGTTAAAGGAGGTCAGGTCTGCTGGAAACTGAGGTGAAATTGGGCATACTCTGCTGGGACCCCATGGAGAATGGGGCACCTAAATCAAAAAGGTTTGTTTTTTTATAGAGTTCTTCTCTGTGTCTAATAAGACAATGCATTGGTGGGAAGGGAGCCAAGTTCATAGACCAGAGGATTGGGGCTGATTCATTCTGGAGAGGGAGTGGGGAAGGAAGACTCCTGGGAAATTGGTACCTAGTTGATAACATTGCTAGTCTAATTCTGACCTGTTTCTTGGGGGATTTGAGCTTCTTCTGGAGTTCTTTACTTAATGTCTTCAAAGGGGCTACTGGGACCAGTATAAATGCCTAAGATGATTTGAGTAAATTAAGCTGATTTATAAAATTGGATTATTGCTTTCCTCTTATGAATTAAAAATATATCCTATTACTTCTTTGATATGTCCAATCACACAGGCATTTTTGCTATTGTAATGGCATTTATTTGAGAGTGCTATAACTGTAGAATTCTGAGTTCTCAAATATTTGTAGGGTCTTTTAAATTACTATCCCCAGAAACACTCTATACATTGAGGACTTCCCTTCTTATAAACACTCAGGTGACATTGAAGAACCATTTATACAGTGGTTCGGCCTATAGTATCAGTTAAACTGAACATTTTTCCTCCTAAGCCAAGTCAAGTATTAAGAAAAAAAGTACAACTCTTCCCCCAAGAGGATAAAAATGCTGTAACTTTTCATTGACAACTAGAAAACTATTCAAGTTGAGATGGAAGGATCTGAGATTTCAAGAGAAAGGGTGGGGGGATTTGGAATCAGGAGGACCTGAGTTGTGTCCTGTCTCTGAAACTTGTCAACTATGTGACCATGAGCAAGTCCTTTAAACACTTAGAACCTCAATTTACTCCTCCATAAAATGAAAATCAGAAAATACCTATATAGTAATTATCTCAGAAGGTTATGAGAAGGGCTAAATAAGATACTTCATGCAAAGCTCTTTACAAACCTTAAAATGCTAGATAAATGTCAGTTACCCCTCTACTTTTCATAAACACTTTTGTTCCCTTTGAGTTTTTCTCAAGGGTAAAGACAGATAAGAATTTTGTAGGTACATTATAATCTTTTATTCACTCTTATTGTTTTCTCAAAATTCTCATCATGTTTCTTTGCATGGTATGAGTACTGGAGCAAGGTGTGAGATGAAATAAAGCTAGAATGAAGACATGTTGTAGGGGCCAGGATGATAGTCTCAGGGCTTCAGGAACCATCAAGATGCTCTGGTGTTTCAAACATTGCCACAACATTTGGCGGGAAATATTTACTTCTGTGACTCTAGGAGCTAGTTTTCATGGGGAAATCCCCAGTGATCCTTAAAGTGACTCCAATGTTAAGATTTGAAATTGCATAGAGATAGGAATTGTTATTGCAATCCAGGTCATCTTTAGAGGAAGAGGAGTAGAAGGCGCAGCAAGAAAGGTGATCAAGTACTATGTTTCCTAGAACTTCTCATTTGGAAGCAATTTATTTACTCTGTGGACATTGTTGGATCTGGGAGAGCATGCAGGGGCAGCATAAGCAAGTGGAACATGTTTTAGGATGCATTTTTGTTATAATGTGCTACTTATTTGCTTATCATTGAATAAAATAACTATGTACATTAAGCAAGTTTTTAAGTATTGACTCCATTAAGCCATGATCACATTATTAGAGGTTAGGAAACAGAAAACTTAATTATAAGGGGGGCAGGGTTATTCAGAGGTAAGAACTTGAAAGTTGACTTCTGAGTGGGCAAATCCACAATAATTTGTACTCCTCCAACTAGTTAACGAGTTAACATTATCATGAAGAAAGGCAAAAAGACATGCTGTCTTTTCTTTGAGAATTGTCGAGAACTTAGCGCTAAACAATTTTGTCCGTCCAGGTGAGTACATATAAGCAAAAGGCATGTAATTATAACCCTAGCTCATTAGACTTCCTTTTGAATAGAATCAGGATGGTGGTTAGTAATGCCATTTAGTGCTTAAATATTTGTTAACATTTTAAAATGATTGGAATTTTTTTTCTTCACATGTAGCAAAGTGATATCATTGCATATTTTGGAGGAGAGATTCTTCCATTTGTATATAGTCAGTGTTAGTTACTGACCATCATTGGTATTAAGTGGTAAAATAAGACATCCTCTAGAACCCCCTCCATTATCTTTCCTTTCTTTTTTTTATCCTATCCTTTCCTTTCCATGCTAGTATTTCTCCCTATAGTTAGATATTTGATACAAACCTATTCTTACTTACAGGATACTTGAATGGAAATGAGTCATCAAATAGTGGAGGAAATGAAAAGTTGAAAGAACATAGGACTGGAAGTGAGTATATGTAGGTTTTATACTTCCTCTTTCACTTAGTAGTTGTTTGGCCTGGGTTAAGTCAGTTTAACTCTTTCATATCTCAGTTTCCTTATTGGTAAAGAGGTAGAGGGATTAACTAGTTCATCACCAAGTTTTTTTCTTTAGGAACTTTTTTTAGTTCTTTGGAATATTTACTATAACTACAGAATTGTGTTGGGTAGAATGGGATACACAAGTATAAGAGAAACTTGCCACCTTAAGTTATTTTATTATCAGCCAGCATTAGATTAGGCTAACATACTTAGTTATATTCCCTTATGTAAAGGGCTTCATTTGTATCTTTCTGTTGATGGAAATACCACAGTCATAGTTAACCCTAACTATGGTGATCATCCAACCCTTACATTCTCCTACAATTATGAAATTGAGAAATCTGGAAAGAGAAAAGCAGGTGACTGAATTATTTTTTTAAAACCCTATAGGTCCTATCTAATCAGCTAAATCTTGCTTTACATCTACTTCCCCCAAAGCAGTGAGTGGTACTTTCTCTTTCCCCTTCCACATTATAGAGATTACAGTGCTCTGTATGGTGTCAGGGAGGCCTAAAATGACCAGGTGACCATGATTAGACACTGGGAATCAGAAGTAAGTTTGAATCATTGTCTTTGTTAGATTTGGTGGCAACTCAGATGCTAAGCTGAGATCAGGCCCTTGAAATAAAGCTCCATCTTTTGCATTGCTTCAGGGTAATATGCCACTATACTCTTCTCAGTAGCTTTCCAACCTTTTTGAAACCTTACACATAGCCTTTCCTTCATGTTGCTCTTTTATGGCTTATTTTCCATTTCAAGGTTGTCCTTGGTGTTTAATAAACATTTATTTCATATGTATACAAATGTCAAAGGTGGGGTGGAAGGAGGGGTTGGTGGGTACTGAAGGAAGCGTACAGTGCTTTTTGCCCCACATCATCTTTTGGAAGGCTCTGACTGCCAAGAAATCAATATTATACTGAGTAAGAGAGAGATATTCGTTCTAACAGAAACTTGATCCCATAGACATGGAGAAACTATTGGCCCTAACAAATAATGTACTTTTCCCTTTTAAATTACCTATTTTGAGTTAGAAATTGGTAATAAACAAACACTTCAGAGAGGAAAAATGTCTATTTCCATTTAAAATAGATTGTCTCTTTAGGTGATTACATATTCAGTTAGAATCTTCCATTTAGGGATATTTGAACCGTGTCTGTATTAACATGTCAATGATGCTAAATTTCCCTCTTGTTCTTGAAAGCTCTTTAATTTGCCTCATTGTTTCAAAGGAAGTCACAGCTGATCTCTGACGGGTGCAAATCTTGCTTGAGAGTACTTAGGGGAAGAGATTTCATGAATTTATTTTAGATTCTTAACTATTTCTTGATGGAAACTTCTCCTGTGCTATGAAGAGGATCACAAGACAATTCTTATTCTAGAACAGGGCTCTTAGCCTTCTTTGTGTCATAGACCCTTTTGACATAGTCCAGTAGAGTCTATGGATCCCTTCTTAGAAAAAATCATTTTAACGAAATAAAATAAAATATATAAGATTAAAAAGGAAATCAAGTATATTGAAATACTCTCTAAAACTGGAAATGCTTTAAGACTGGGTCAAGAAATGAGGATTTCAAGTCAATCAAAATGCATTTCATAAATGACTACCTATGTAACAGGAACTGTGCTTGTCACTTAAGGCTTCCCGATCTGGCGAGAAGCCTTATGGCAGGAAGATAGAAAAAGGATAGAAGTTCTGGATGCCGTGAAGGGCGTGAGGGAGCTAAGTTTGGGATGTCAAAAATGAGTCAGAGATCAGTTATTATTAATATCTTGGAGCCGCAGCCATGCTCTGATCAATGGATGTCACTGGAAGGCTATCTTCCATCCAGAGATCCCAATTTAACACTTCACTGGTCAGAGGATGATATAGCTCATCTGGGAGAATGAATAGAGAATGATAGGAAGAATTAGAGAATGCTAGGTATTAGCATTGGAAAAGAAAGAGACACCTGGCCGACGGCCAGGCCTCAGGTAGAGATAGAGAGGAGAGAGAAAGGTGGAAAGACAGTGTAGCAAACCTGTGAGATTGTCCAAGAAGAAGAAGAGAAGAAGGAGAGGAGAGAGATGGCCACGGCTCCCTATTTAATCTCTTTGATTAGCAAATTACTCAATACATATTGATAAGTTACACAGTATCTCAATACATATTGATGAGTTACATAGTGTATTGCCATTGGATAATTGCAAATTACGACAAAGTGAAGGTGGAGTTTTTATCCTCAGGTGAGTGAGACAAAGGGAAGCAAGGTTTCGCACCCTAACTCCAGCCACACTGGGAACAGAGGTCATTGCCATGAGCAGAATGGCCATGTGCCTACACACAATCCTTGTCTCTTAATTATACATATGGGCTGGACTGCTACATCACTGGTGATACAAAATTTGAGAAAGAAAAGGAGACAATTCATACCCTTGAAGAGTTTACATTCTAGCAAGGAATATAGTTATATAAGTACATAAACTATAAATATATGCATAATAATGAATAGGATAAGGACTAGACCTCTGGTTTCATTGGTATAGGCAAATTCCCTATTGAGAAAACTCCCTCTTTCAGTTCAGGTTAGTGCTTCTCTACAACTTATACTCTTACAGAGTTGTCTAGAACTCTGATGTGTTAGGACTTACCAAATCTCTAACACTGTATTACAGAGATAATGTATGAGAGGCAAAGCAACTCCAGTTATCCTGGATCTGCTTCTCTATCTTCACTGAATTAAAATTAATATAAGGAAGCTGATTTAGGATACTCAGGTTAATTTCAGAGGCATATATGACTAGTTTTGGCCAACAGACGATTCTTTTTTTTTTTCTTTCATAGAACACATGAAGATGGTCTACTAAAGTATAAAGAGGATAGAAGTTTAGATGGTGGAGGGAACACTTACATCAATGAGAGAATAAATTCTTGAAATATCTAACCAGTAACATATAGTATCAAAAAACTTGTGAAAGTTTGAAAATGGCATTTTACTTTGAAATCAACATGCATGACCTAAAGAAAAAAATTAATATTCTTTTTATTCCTTCTTAGTCCGCTATAGCTATTAGAAAATTTGAAGTGGCCATGATGGTCTATTCCTTTAAAATACAAAATGTGCAAACCTCTGCCTGCATAAATCAATAGGAAAAAGGTCACTGTAAACATAATGCCCCATTCTTTTTGCCATGCTAGTCAATATTAGCTCCCTATTATTTCAAATAGAGATTCTTAATTAAATGCAAACAATGCCTGTGAGCCTTTTTCTCTAAGTAGAATTAAATTAAGCATTCCTAGGTAAAGTATAACTATCAAAGGCTTAACCCTCTAGCCAATTTTTTTTGTATAGGGCTTTGATTTCAATAACGGATCCATTATTGCAATCCATTATTGCAATTCTGTTAAGTAAATTCACATTTATATTCTAGTATACTTCAAGCTTTCTTCTGTGATACCACATCTGAATCTTACTTGGGTTCTTCAAGAAACAAATTCATTTCCTTTCCAACTATATAAACAGCCTGTCAATATTCATTTTTAAAATTATCATTATTGTCCTGGACATTTTTTTTACTGTTTTTAATATTCTAAAATACGGTGGGGACAAGATAAAAAGTCATTAGGTACTGTATTTTTTATTTTTAGTTCTTTGAGATGACACTGGCACATTTCTCTTGTAACTCTGCCTCCTTTTCAGACACTTGGGTAGAAATTATTTTTATTTTATCCCTCCCTCCCCTTTTTTAGCATAATTCTGAATTCTTTTTTGAGACTGCATTTTCTCTTGGGTCCTTATATATTTATTACAGAGCACTTTCCCTCCCTTCTTCCTCTCCTCCTCTCCTAGGAAACTTCTGTTCTTTTCTGCTTTAGTCTTTAGTATATAGCTTTAGAGAAATAGAAATAAGACTCCTAACACTGATTTGGTTTCCTTAACTGCTGATAGCACACATAGTCTACCTTCTATAGTTCAACTAAATTAAGTTCCATAAATATTAATTAGCCATCTACTATGTGCAAAGCACTCTTCTAGACAGTGAAGATACAAAGCAAAGGACAATGGCTTTTGTCCTCTAGGGGTTTATATTGTTGTTCTAGGAGAATGAAAACTGTACAGATAAAAAAAATTGAGATAATTTGAAATGGTAGAGAAACTAACAAATTGGAAAAGGAGGAAGATCAAATAAAGCTTAAGAAGGGATTTGGAAAGAAGGTAAGAATAATAAAATAATAGGCAGCTAGAAGAGAAAACACTCAAAGCTTAGGACATGTCTTGTGCCAATGTGCAAACATTGAAAGTGAAGTAACAATTTTGGAGAACAAATTCTAATTCATCATGGATTTAGAGTATCTGGAAAGGAATAATGTGAAATAAATTTGACAGGTAAATTGATTCCAAATTGTGGAAGACATTAAGATGGGTTGAGGGGTTTATGTTTATCTAAGAGACAATAGGAAACCATTAAAAGTTTTTGAATATGGCAATGCCATTGTAAAAATGGAGATTTGAATCCCAAACTTCAATCCCCAAAAGTCCTTGGCACTTCCCAAAATTCCCTATAATCTCATCTGAGATCCCCACCTGGGCAGAGAACAAAATTTGTATTTAAACTGACTGTACCGCCTACTTGGGTCTCTTCTTCCGCTTCTAAGCACACGCTTAGTGGCTGTGAATGGGCTATGTGCCCTACGCACATGCTTTCTTATTTTGTATTTTCTTTATCCTTGATTTCTAATAATCTTTAATGAACCTCTAAAAATATAATACTTTTAGTAGAGAAACTAATTTAACTGTTACACCATGATCATAACTATGCCTTCAGAAGGTCATCTTGTCAGTTGTGTTTGGAGAGAGAGAAGATAGAAGAACTAAACTCAATTAGATAATTACTTTAATAGTTGTATGCAGAGATGAGGAAGGCCTTTGCTAAAGTAGTGGTTCTATTAGTAAAGAAATGAGATTGAATGGAGAACTTTTGTGCAGATATTGGGAATGGCAGATGAGAGAGAGAAAAGGGCCAAGGATGACTTAGAATTTATGAACCTATAAGACTGAGCAAATGGTGGCACTCTCCACTGAAGTTTGGCAGGGGCGGGTTACTGGAGAAGAAGCTCTGAAGCTCTGGCCTTGTGATAGCATAATAGAGAGGGAGTGAACACACCATTCTACTGCTTTATGCTTGGTCAAACTCATGACTTTAACTAGCTGATGGCAGTAGAAGTCAATATACTTTGACCTTTTATCTAGGAATAACTTAGTTGAGGATTCCTGGGCAGTTTGCATACTAATCCCACAGTGTGAAGCAGTTTTAGCAGCAACATTCACTAATACTCAGATTCTCGATGACTCAGATTCCTTGTGGACAAATTAGACAGTTGGTTTGTTCATCTTTACAATCCTTAGATCAAAGCCTAGGGACTTATGAGTAAGCCTTGAGGGGAGAAGGAAGAGATTGGAGGTGGGATGAAATGCAGTGGATGATTCAATGAGTACTAAGTCTCTTTCGGGAGAGTATTGGGTGGATAGCAGGAAATTAACACTGCTGACATAAAAAAATAAACTTGTAGTGGGGCAGATTAGGTCATTTTGCTGAACTTCTATATATCTGGTCTCTTGGTTTAGTTTTAGTCTTTCAGGTTTGAAAGCATATAGTTTCTTGACCTATTACAG
Source organism: Monodelphis domestica (assembly GCF_027887165.1). Taxonomy (NCBI): domain Eukaryota; kingdom Metazoa; phylum Chordata; class Mammalia; order Didelphimorphia; family Didelphidae; genus Monodelphis; species Monodelphis domestica. Next base: position 349,469,912 of record NC_077229.1, on the reverse strand, counting down.
TCCCTTGGATGTTACATTCCAGAGAAACCTTGAGCCCTTTTGATTTATGCTCTCACTTGAATCTCAATTGAGATCTTTGTCTTTATGAAGTGAGTGCTTTATTCCACCTAAAGATCTCTTAATTTTCTGAATTAATCCTCTTTGGTTGCACTTCACCACCACCTCCTCCACCATTATGATACCTAAGGCCTGATAATAATTCCATTTTTTTATCCCAGTTACCCCTAAATGTCTTCCCAAGTAAGGAATTAATATCCTGTGTTTATGCCATATGCTTCTTTTTAGAAATTATCTGCTACTGTAATATGGTATATGGGACTCTAAAATAAAATACTTTCTATTTTGGATTAGATTACAACTCCTCTTTTTGTCTCTCTTTTAAGTGACATTCTATGTTTTTTTCTAGACTGAGTTGAGTACTTCTAGTAATGATACAATATTGAATTCTTGTTAATTTATTTGAGATTTGAGCATAAGCCATTTTTCATGATGACTAAAGTTAGAACTTAGGTATTGACTTTTCAAGAAAGTTAGAGTTCTGAAACTTTGAAAAATATTATAATCAGTAAGGGAAAAGAACCTACCTATACAAAAATATTTACAGTTACTCTTCTTGTGGTGGCAAATAACTGTGGGGATGTCTATCAACTGGGTAATGATTGAACAAGTTCTGGTGTATCCTTGTAATGGAATACTATTGTGCCATATGAAAAGACAAAGAAAGTGATCATTAAAAATATGGAAAGATTTATATGAAGTTATACAAAGCAAAGTGAGCACAAGCAGGTGAACATTTCACATAGTAACAAAAATAATGTATGATGATCAACTGTAAATGATCTAACTATTGTCAACAACACAAGAATCTAGTACAATTCCAAGGGATTCATGATGAAAAAAGCTATCCACTGGTATAGAAGGAACAGATGGAATCTGAATGCAGATTGAAACATACCATTATTGATGTTATTTCCTCCATGAATTTTTTTCGAATATAGTATAGGATAGTATAAACAATGTTTCTTATTTCACAGCATAATGACTATGGAAATATGTATTATATGATAATATATGTATTACTTATATCATAATACCTGCCTTCTTGAAGAGGCAGGGTAGGAATGAGTTAAGAGAACACAGCTTGCAAAATGTCAAAAAACAAATATTAAAAATTGTATCAATATGTAATTTGGAAAAAAATAAAATCTTTTAGTGAAACAGGTGTGGTTCTTTAAAAAGAAAATGTATGTCAAAACAGAGATCTTATTTCAGGATACAGATCACATCCTCCGCCATTTGATGGAAATATTCTTTAATGAGTGAGGATGAATTGTTGGGCAACTATGTATGGACAAATCAACATCATCTGGAAAAGTACTGGATATCCTATGGTGAACAAGGAGCTGTGATGCTGGGAACAAGGAAATGATCTATACTGATTTCCATTTAAGAGTTGCAACCCTTTCGGTTTTTCTTTTACATATTTCTAGATGGGGCCTGCAATTTTTTTGGTATGGCAAACTCAGAATCAGGAAACTCCCTTTACTAATGTGTATTTGTACCTGCTCTTCAATTATGGCTTAAAATATTGAGAGAGACTTTCCTAGGATCACAAAGTCAACATTTATCAGAAATAGGACTTGAACCTAGATCTTCCTTACTCCCAGGCTTGTTTTCTATTCATTGTACCATACTTCCTTTCCATTAAGTAAATAAATCAGGGGTTTCTTTCTTTCTTTCTTTCTTTCTTTCTTTCTTTCTTTCTTTCTTTCTTTCTTTCTTTCTTTCTTTCTTTCTTTCTTTCTTTCTTTCTTTCTTTCTTTCTTTCTTTCTTTCTTTCTCTCTTTCTCTCTTTCTCTCTTTCTCTCTTTCTTTCTTTCTTTCTTTCTTCTTCTTTCTTTCTTTCTTTCTTTCTTTCTTTCTTTCTTTCTTTCTTTCTTTCTTTCTCTCTTTCTCTCTTTCTCTCTTTCTCTCTTTCTCTCTTTCTCTCTTTCTCTCTCTCTCTTCTCCTCTCTCTCTCTCTTCTCTTCTCTCTCTCTCTCTCTTTCTCTCTCTCTTCTTTCTCTCTCTTTCTCTTCTTTTCTCTTCTCTCTTTCTTTCTTTCTTTCTTTCTTTCTTTCTTCTCTTTCTTTCTTTCTTTCTTTCTTTCTTTCTTTCTTTCTTTCTTTCTTTCTTTCTTTTCTTTCTTTCTTTCTTTCTTTCTTTCTTTCTTTCTTTCTTTCTTTCTTTCTTTCTTTCTTTCTTTCTTTCTTTCTTTCTTTCTTTCTTTCTTTCTTTCTTTCTTTCTTTCTTTCTTTCTTTCTTTCTTTCTTTCTTTCTTTCTTTCTTTCTTTCTTTCTTTCTTTCTTTCTTTCTTTCTTTCTTTCTTTCTTCCCCTTCCATCTTAGAATCAGTTCTGTCTCTAGGTTTCAAGGCACAAGAGTGGTAAGGGTTAAGCAATGGGGGTTAAGTGACTTCCCCAGGATCTCACAACTAGGAAGTCTATCTCTAAGGCCAAGTTTGAAGCCAGGACCCCCCCCCCCCCATCTGTAGACCTGGCTTTCAATCCACTGAGTCACCTAGCTGTCTCCTGGTTCCATATATTTCTATGAGTTACTTTGTTTTTCTTCTGTTTTTTTTTTTAAAAACAGCCTTTTCATACCTTTTCTTATAACCCACAATCTTAACTAAGACATGATTGATATTGTTAGGAATGTACTTTATACATGCCATCTGCAATTCTTATGTATGAAAGTATAAGAAAAAGTAATTTGAAGAGGAATGATCAATCTGGTGATATTTCAAAATGTCCACCTCCCCCCTAACATTGATTTTAAAAAAGTACAAATAAAACATTTTGTACCAGTGCCTTGTGGATAAAAGAAAATAACAAACTAGATAATTTTAATCGCGCGTTTCTTTATTCTTTCATTTTCCATTAATCTACTTTTAAGAAATAGATTCAAGGCTTCAAAATGCATTTTTTCTAAATTCATTTTGGGAACCATTACTGTTTAATAGAAAGTTAGAATATTATTCATCTACCATTTACCTTAACCTGACCCTAAACCATTTTTTTCTTGTCATTTCTATGGGTAGTAAATAAGAAGAAGGGAAGGTAAAAGCAATTTTAATATTCTTTGACCAAAGAAGCAAACCAATTATAGTTAAAAGAAACTGGTCATAACTTCTACCACACTACTTTCTACTATTCTCTGAATTGAAGAGTAGTTGTTATCTCTATAATGCCTTAATGACAACTAGCTTATTTACTGAGTACTGAACTGTCAGGTCATACCTGAGTTGTCATTCTTAGTTCTTTAGTTGGAATTATTTTTGATAGGAAAAGTACTCTGGAGATGGTAATTTAGTCTCCTTCAGTTTTCTATAGAAAAAGTCAACTTAGAATATCTTTGAAGAAGAAAATGAAATTGTGTACCTATACACATAAAGGTAAAGAAACATGGCACACGTGGGCAAAGATATATAGAAAATACATAGAAAAATCTCAATACATTATAAATGGTGAAAATAGAATTTATTCCCTATGAGCAAAAAGAGCAAATTATCATTGGCATAGGATAACTGGGGCTATCCAAAATAATTTTGCTTAATTGTCTTCTGTCATGAATAGTCTCTGTATCTTTACCCATCTTATGTTATAACTCCATGAAGACAGCGACCAAATCTCATATAAACTTTTATATTTTCCTCAATTCCCAATACATTAGTAAATAAAAAACATATGCTTAATAAATTAATAACAGGAAATATTAAAGAATGTTTTAAATCCTCATCTTCCCTATCTTCTCAGAATATTCAAAATCCTTTTTATTTGCCTAGACTACTCTTTCTAATTTATGTATAAAATGACAGGAATGCCCATCTCTTTTGGGGTTGTGCTCCTTCAGTTATTTTCTCTTTCACTTCTATTTTTATTCTCTTTCTTTTCACTGGCTTCTTCTCTATCTTTAAAAATGCACAATTCCCCCCTACCCTAAAAATATTCTGTTAGAGCAGGGATCCCCAAACTAAGGCTGTGAGTCACACGTGGCCCCCTTAAGCCATTTATCTGGCCCCTACCGCACTTCTGAAAGGAGCACCTCCTTCATTGGTGGTTAGTGAGAGGAGCACTGTATGTGGTAGCACAAAGCACAGCGTCACTCATGTACAGTACTACGTCCAGTGATATAATCCTTTGCATGGCTTTACCTTTCTGAGAGAACGAGGCACCTTGCAAAGGATTATGTGGCTGCACAATGGAAGACTTCAGCATGGTGAGCAGCAATCTGGGGGAGGGGATTCCGCACTGTGTAGACTGCTGCCCGGTATAGTGGTGGGCTTGTACAAGGTGTGACAAGCTCATCACAGTCAGCACTGCAGGCTCTGCTATCCCAGGCAGGTACACAGATTTGTTCATAGTTTTCTTTATAGTCCAGCCCTCCAAAGGTCTGAGGGACAGTGAACTGGCCCCCTGTGTAAAAAGTTTGGGGACCCCAGTGTTAAAGCCTCAAACCACACTCCCTTCCCTCCCTTTCCCTTTGTTTACTAATTCACCCAAAGGAATAGCCTGTATTCAGTGACCCACTCCTTTACTTCTCCTTTCTCCTTCTTCGTCTGTGTCTTCTATTATTGTACCACCACCACTACTACAACCACAACTCCTCCTTTTCCTCTTCCTCCTGCTTTTCTTCCTTCTCCTCCTCCTGCTCCTATACTGCTACTACTGCTCCTGTTCCTGCTGTTGTTCCTACTGCTGCTATAAGCCAGCTAGCAAATAGGTCTGCAGAGTACTTTACATAAGCTATATAGTGTGACTTTCACAACAGTCCTAGGAGCTAAGTAATTACCACCTCCATTTTGTAGATAAGGAAATGGAGGCAAACAAGTATTGACCTATGGTAAGGCTGGATCAAAGGGCAGACAGTCTTTTATCACCCTTTGGGCATAGTTCCAAATTGCCCTCCAGAATGGTTGGATCAGTTCACAACTCCACCAGCTATGTATTAGTGTCCCAATGGCAATATTGTATTGTTAAGAGAGAAATTTACACCTTTTTCCAAGTCACTCTAATTTTGGGGGTAAAATCACTTTTTCTCCCTCTGTTCTCACCTTGAGTATGACTTTCTCATCACTTCCTTGCCTTCACCCATCAGGGGGAATATTTTTTTCCTTTCAAATCCATTGAAAGAAGATAAAGGCAAGGAGAAATGCCTGATGTGCCACCTTATATCAACTATATCTTATTTAAGTCCTACCAAGCTACTAAACTACTTTGCTTAATTTTTCTTAAATGTCTGTTCCAAATTCCAGTTTTAGGTACCTGTTTACTAAAGATGTAACCAACTTCACTACACCTATTAAGCTCTCTGCTGTTTCAGGTACCTTATGTTCTTAGATTATTGCTTGTTTAGGTGTTTTGATCATGTTGAACTCTTCATGACCCTATTTGGAGTTTTCTTGGCAAAGACACTGAAGTGATTTGCCATTTCCTTCTCCAGCTTAGATTCCAGTTAAATTAGACAGCTGAATTTTTGAATAATTTACCATTCAATGACAGCTAATGCTTCCAAATCATACTTGAATACAGTGTGCATGACAATGATATCATATTGTAAACAGGGTCTCAGATGGTGCCTGACTATAGAATGCCAAAAATAAGCATTTGAAAAATGAAAAAATCAGGCTCACCAACTTGATATCTTGTTAATAAATTACCAAATGATTAATCCAGGCTTTTTCTTCTTTTTAGGCAGAGATAATGAACGTTTCATTAGTATGTCAGCATAAACTTGAATTAGAGGAGGTGAAACAAAGCAAAAAATGCAAAACAAAGTGAATTATAATAAAACACCTGAAGTAAGTGTCTATATATGCACACACAAACACACATACACACATATAAAATTTATATACCTATGATTCTTTATGGGCTTTGTTAAATTTAAGGTTTAAATCCACATTTCCCTCCAGCCCCCTTAGCCAGGAGTTCTCTACAGACACAGTTGCAACTCTCCAGGTGGTCAACCTTTTCCTTTGAGCTTGTCATTCAACTGTAAAGCCTCATTGTTTTTTGCATGGATGATCTTAGGATGGAGACCTGTTATCATATCATGTGGCTAGACCATAGTACATGACAATTAAATATTTTACTGATGCAAAAGACATTTTTTCCCCATGACATGCAATCTTGATTGCACGGTAAATGTTATAAGACTTCCAGAAATCTCTCAATGTTAAGTCCTCACCTCAATTCAAAACTGCAATTGCCTGGGCAAATATAGCGAGTAAACAATGGCTTTGAAACCCACAATCACTTCCAGATCCATAGATTGTAATAATGAGGTAGTGTTAGGGGGGAAGCAGACTACTTTTAGATTTTCATTAGAATTATCCAGTTGGGGAGGATGACCTGAGGTATTATTCAAAATAAGTAGAACTTTGAAAGGAATTCCATTATTACTACAAAACTCCACATTTGAGAATGAAGCAGTGCATCAACCTTTGTTCAAAAATGTTAAGGGAGATCCAAGTCTTAAAAGTAGCAAAATAATTCACATATTGTGTTGCCTTGCTGATTCTTTTCAATGTCCAGGGATTTTCTGCGTGTGTACACAAAAGAGGTTATAATTTGTAATTCCCAGATGCATTCCCTCCAAGCAGAAGAGACTACTTTTTGGAAGCTTTATTCCCCAGAATAGCTTTTTCCCTCACTGACCTGTAGGTTAGAGATAACATTCTTTGACAAAATAGGCCAGTCTTATCTACATTTAAGATTTGCTTTGGCAAGTAGGGATTTTCATCTATTATTTTTTTATATTTAAAGATATTTTATTTTCCCAACTATGTGTAATAACAATTTTCAACATATTTTTCCAAAAGCATAAAATCAAATTGTTTCCTTCCCTCTTTCCCTCCTGTCCTCCCTCGTGGAGGTAGTAAGCAATTTTATCTATGTTATATATGCATTATACAAAACATATTTCCACATTAATCATTATTTTTTTAAACCCTTACCTTCTGTCTTAGAGTCAATACACTGTATTGGTTCCAAGACAGAAGAGTTGGTAAGGACTAGGAAATGGGGGTTAAGTGACTTGCCCAGGGTCACACAGCTAGGAAGTGTCTGAGGCCAAGTTTGAACCTAGGATCTCCCATCTCTAGGTCTGGCTCTCAATGCACTGAGCCACCCAGCTGCCCCCTGGTCATTGTTTTAAGAAAATACTCATAAAACCAAAACCCCCCAATAAAAATATAAATAAACTAATATGAAAAACGTTATGCTTTGATCTGCATTCTAACTCCAACTGTTCTTTCTCTGGAGGTGGATAGCTTTCTTTGTTACGATTTTTCCAAATTGTCCTGGACCATTATGTTGCTGAGAGAATCTAAGTTGATCATAGTACAATATAGCTGTTATGATGCATAATCTTCTCCTGGGTCTGCTTATTTAATTCTGCAACATTTCATGGAGATCTTTGCAGCTTTTTCTGAAATAATCCTGTTTATCATACAATAATATTCCATCACTATCATGTACCATACCACAATTTGTTTATCCATTTCCCAATTGATGGGCATCCCCTCAATTTCTAATTCATTGTCATCATGAAAAGAACTGCTATAAATATTTTGTACAATATCTAAATCATAGACTCATTTTAACCTTCCTTTCATATAGGCCAATGATGGTTAAAATGTTAGCGACTACCAAGCTATTTTGATGATTACTGCTTTATAGTGTAATTTGATATCTGATACTGCTAGGCTACCTTTCTTCACATTTTTTTTCATTAATTTCTTTGATATTCTCTTTGCTCTTTGAGATGAATTATTTTTTCTAGTTCTAAAAATTAATTTTTTGGTAGTTTGATTGATATGGTACTGAATAAGTACATTATAAAATACTGCACGATTTTTAAATTGTGTAGGCCTAACATTGCACACTATAAATGCCTATGTTGCTTAAGGGTACTTTATCTTTAAATCTTCAAAGAGGCGTGAAGCCTTGTCTTGAATTGTTATCAAGTTTAAAGGAATATTTTTTGGATCTCTTCTTCTATCCACATACTTAATAGTTTCTCCATCTCATAGAACAGCATTATTTTTTTTTCTTTTTCTTTTTTGTTTCAATAGAAGTGTCAATTTCTTATAAGAACTGCCTTTTGTGTGCCCTTTTATCCCAACACTATCCTTTAATATGGTTTTCACAGTCAATACTACCAAGCTAAATTCATATACTATTGATGACAATTTTTGTCTTCCTTCATATTTTCTAATTATTTTCATTTCTAAGTCTCTTGGCTTATGTTTATTAGACAGTTCATGTTTTCCCTCAAAAACATGTTTGTCACAAGCCATAGTGAAAATATGATGATTTCTACTGAACACAGGGAGAGGCACAGTATTACTAGCCATTTGAAAACACCCAGGAACTGACATGCTTCTTGGCTTCCTCCCACTGTTTAAAGTGTCCTTTTCATCATACACTAAGTACAGCATCTTATCATACAGTGTGTGAAATTGTGAAAGGAATTTTTCTATTTTTTTGTGAATACATATTTCAGAATTCTTTACATAGAGTTGTTTGCATAATGAGAATTCATGAAAATATGACCAATAAGGTCACTCTGAAGAAATTCCATAAATGATATCAGGGAATCATATGGTTGGGGGAAAAAGGTGGGCCTGTGGCATGACTATAGCCAAGTGGATAATTGGCATATTCCGATGATATTATTTGGATGTCAAGATGGCATGGAGGATGGTTTTCCTGTGATGAACTCTAGGGAGGATGTGGACAAGAGTATCACAGGATGGCTATGCTAATACATTTGTTTTGGGCATCTTTAGAGGCAATGACAAAATTTATGGGAGTACAGATTCATTTGAATGATTGAACACAAAATATTTTAAAGGGATTGGATCCAGCCATGAAACATAACCTTAGCATTTATTTAAGGGAGATTTTATTATAAATGGCATAATTTATATTCTATTAATAGAACTTTTCTTCTATAATGCTAAAAAGCCCTTTTAAGAGAGTTAGTTAAAACAAAAAACAAAACAAAAAAAATCCCTTTTAATTTTATTGTAGATAAAGAAAAAAATAGAGAATTCAATAGTTTTAAATCAGGAGTTCTTAACCCTCTAAGGTTCATGAACAACAAAAAAAATTGACAACCATATATCAATGTAATAGATTTCTTTTGTAATTCTGTCTATTTTGTTATACATTTAGAAACATTCTGGGAAGGGGAAGAACCCTATTCTAGGCTATAAGGATAAGCTACTAAACCTGTGTTTTCACCTTCAGACTCTTGACCTTTTATGTTTCAAGGTGTTGAAAATATAGAAATCATTTGAATTTATAGAAAGCAGAAGTAACAGAATTTCTGAGAAAGGAGAGGAATAAAAGGACTGCTGACTTCAAATAACCATTCAATTAGGATGTGAGACCTTGGAGAGCTAGTCCTAGCACCTTTGACTTGTTTTAAATAATAGGTATTTCATAAATGAAGGCCAGTAATTTGCCAATGCTTGCATTTTTAAAGTCTATGAGGAAACATCATTAATAATAATGAAATTAGTTTGTTTTGATGATAATGATTATACATAGCAGTTATTTACTGGTAAGAAGAGGTTTATAGCAAATTAGAAATACCCACTTTCCAACACTCCCCTACATTTCCAGTACTTTCTATATTAATCTTTGATACAAAAAAATGGAGATACATAGAAAAAGTTAAATGTCATTAAGAAGTTAGAAGGCTGCCTTGGTTTCCATTTGGGGTTATAGTTTGGAGTAATATATATTCTTTCAGTTTTTTCCTTTTTGTTATTAAAATGCAATTTTAATTCTAAGAAGAAACTGGTTGGTATAATTGTGTGATATGTAAGCTAGCCCCAAATTTTGTAAATATGGGTTCAAGTGACCCCTCTGACACATACTGGCTATGTGGCATTGGATGGATTGCCATCTATCCATCCTTTCTCTTGAATGACTTTTCACCACAAAGGGGTCCATTCAATATGTTAGGGCTCTTCTATACCCTTCACATTGTGTGGGTATCAGTTGAATGCATGTTTTGCTAATCAGTTCCTGGTCTTTCTGTATACTTTGCCCATTTCTTTTTCTATTAGATATTGATCTTGATTTTATCCTTCATGACATTTCTTTAATGCATTTTTTTATTGCTAATATACTTTAGCCCACTCAGGCCCACCATTTACTTTTCTATTGTACTTTGAATAATTGATAGCAGACGTTCTTTGAAGACCATAGTATTCCTAGATATAGGCATAGAGCACCTCCAAAGAATACTAATGAAAAAGATGAGTGTTTAATAGAAAAACTTGGTGTTACTTAAAGGAATATGTGAAAAAAAACTGGAAAAAATGAATTTAAGGGATGACAGTAGAAATTTTTTTCTGATGAATGTAATAGAACTTCCTAATACTATAAAATAACTAATAGGAGGAATTTAGACAAACATGAGAAGACTTTTATGAATGAGTTCAGGGCAAGGAGAATAAGAGGACAATATACATGATGTCTACAGTAATATAAGTAAAAATGACACTAAAATGTAGCTGAAGTCAAATCAAATGCTAATATTGACTTCAAAGAATTGGTGATGAAATCTATCTCCCTTCTCTTGGTAAAGAGGAAGGAGATCATGTATGGATTGATGTTATACATACAGTCAGACTCTATCTTCATGTTAGTGCGTTGTTTAAATTTTTATGTAGTTTTAGGAAATAATGAATAAAAAAGCAAAAATATCAGTAACAATTTGAAAGGCAAAATAGCTAAGTAATTGTTAAAAAATAGATGTAGACATAGGGAAAATTAAAAAATTCAGTTTTAAATAAAGAAAATAAGATGTCAATCATTGCATTTTTGCCTCCACCTACTATAGAAAATACTATACAATTTCCCAAAGGCAAATTGGTTTACTTTTCTCTTATTCAGTACTGGGGCAACCCATTGTCCCTGCACAATTGCTGTGCAAAATCTCTTTGTGTGTGTGTGTGTGTGTGTGTGTGTATGAAACCATCCTTCATGCCATCTTGTCTTTTACATGACATCCAAACAATATCACTAGAGTCACACACATACTGATGGACCAACTCCAGTGACTGCATCAAATTATTCATATGAACAAGAAGATACATTCTTCATGACCTTTTTTTCCCCTTGTATGTATAGCTAAGTATTTATGATTTTCATCAAGGGGGCATTATAATATTCTAGTACTTGATATAATATTTATATTCTCATCTACAAATGGGTGCCTATGGAGGACATCATATCTTCCCTTAGTGCTCTGTGCTAGACATCCTCTGTAGCACCAAATTTCTTTGGGAGAATATCTATTTCATGTCTTATTTTATGGAAATAGAGCAATCTTGAAGAAAGCTAATAATTTTTCTTCTTTCAGGAAGTCTAGTATGGTAGTGACACATACATAGAGACATTATTGTAAAATAGCATTTAAGGCAACCTTTTTGCTTTATCAAATTAAATGATTTAAAAAAATTATATTCCCTATATCTATCAGTCAATTGAATCAATAAAAAGATGTAACCTGTTATAGGATATCATTATAAAAGGTCTTTTATCATCAAATTTATGCTTCATATAGATGTAGATTATTTACTTCTTGATTTCATAGAGAAAGGAAAAGGAATTTGAATTATAGTTGTTGATACCTTTTTGGTGGTGATCTTTTAAAAAATGACAATAAGACCCATTACTTTCCTCCCTAAAGGAGGTAGGCACACAAAAATATCTCCTTATTAGGAATATGAGTCTGTATGTATGTGTGTAGTTTTGGATAGGCCTGATTGGGTTTGAATCATAAGCAGTAGTCTCAAACAAGAATATATATCATTATTCAGACATAGTCTGAACTGTTGTAAAGACATAGCATTAATCTCTAAGAATCCTTTTTTGGACCCAGGAGAGAAGCCAGAACAACTCCTATTTTGTGAGCTTTCCTTCATATTGAATCTCATAATTTCTCTTGCTATTCTAAAATATCCTTTATATAGCTCTGGTTTCACATCCTAAATAATTTTGTTCCTATGGGAGCTAACATCACTCAGGTGCTTTTAAGTAATTTTCTTTTTCTCTTCCATGTTATCATAAATCCATACTGAATATTTATGAAGGGGACTCTTTCTCCATGAATCAATTCCTAAAGCTTCTTGGACAGTTTTCTAAATATCTGTCAATTATGCCCCTATTTCTGAGTACTTTGAAGTTTTAACATTCTCTGAAAAAATTGAATTTACTGATTTGAAGTATATTATTACTATACTTTAAAATACAGCTTTAACTATATTCTGGATAAAAAATGAGAGCTTAAACAGTCATTTCTAGTTTGTCACTTAGAATTTTGTATTTTAGAAATCTCTTTGAAAATTCAAGACAAGAAATACTTTATGGTAAAAAATTCCCCTGGCCTCAGGTATGAATTCCTTAATGTTACTGTGTTTTAAGTTCCTATAAATCTCACACAAAAATTTATGTATCTGGGTTATTGACAATTTTAAGATATTGGGGAAATTTTTAGAACAGATACTTTACATGATATGATTTCATCTCTAATAAAAATAAATTTTTTAAAGCATAAAGTATTTATGGAAAATTTAAGATTATTATTTCTGTAAAAGAAAAATCATATTTTGCTATTGTTTTTTCTTATCTCTGTTTTCTCCTCCCAATAAAGTGATGCCATTGGAGATTTGCTGCTTCTGAACTAAGCTAAATATATATTTTTGTGAGTGTACAAGATATCTGATTCAAGAACACCAGTGGTTTTCCTAAGTAAGCATGAAGTCAAGAATCTGGAAATAAGTGATAATATTTTGTAATTTAGAGTTGAAGCTGGAAATCATTATATAATAATTAATTTCTTGTTTCAACATGCAATTCACTGTTATGCAAATAGTTTTGGAAATAAAGGGTGAAAATTTCATGGGTTAATAAAATAATCAGAAAGATAGTTGCAATGACATGAAAAAAAATTAAATGGCATATGTCAAAAGGTTACCAGATGTACTTTTTATGTCTTTATGAAAATTACTGGAAAAACAAAATGAAATAGTAGATAGAGAATCAGCCTGAGAGAAAAGAAAATGTGGGGTTAGAGTCTAGCATTTCAAACATACTCACTTGTTACCTTGGGCAAGTTACTTAAACTATTGGAGCTTAAGACAACTCTCTAAGACTGTAAGTTTCAAAACAGTTGCCAAATTGTGTGGGTAATTAAAGTTTTCTCATTGATAAAAAGAGTTTCTATAGTAAAAATTCTTTATCTCAGTGAAATCAGAGATGCTTTTTTTCCTTCCTCATGAAATGATTGACAACCTACTCCACTACACCAAACTGAAATGACCCCAGTTGTTATTTAGGCTCAGAAATCACTCTGACATAGGTTGATTAGATATTTACCTTTCTAAATTTTCCTCAAAGATAAACACAGAAATTGGAAAGAATTATTCATCTCTTCAAGTATGGACTTGAAATTAAAAAGCACTGGAAAATTGTTGGTTTTTCATTGTGGTAGATAACCTGTAATGACTTCTAGCTTCAACTCTAAATTACAAAATCTTATCATTTATTTCCAGGTTCTTGACTTCATGCTTACTTAGGAAAACTACTGGTGTTCTTGAATCAGATTTCTTGTACACTCATTAAAAAATATATCTAGCTTAGTTCAGAAGCAGCAAATCTCCAATGGCATGACTTTATTGGGAGGAGAAAATGGAGATAAGAAAAAACAATAGCAAAATATGATTTTCATTTTTCTCTTTGGTTCTTATAATAACATTTTTATTTACATCTTTTGTTTTTATACCTACTATACTTCCCCAATATTGATTTCCTGGTTTCCTTTAAGTCCTAGACAAAATCCTAACTTCTACAAGAAACCCTTTCCGATTCTCTTTAATTCTATTGCCTTCCTCTGTTGATTATCTCCCAAATACAATTACTTTATTTGTACGTAGTTGTTTGCATGCTCTTCCATTGCTCTGTGAACTCTTTGAGAACAAGGACTATCTTCTAACTTTCTTTGTATCCTTCTTGCCTGGCACATAGTAGGCCCTTAAATATTTACTGACTGACAAATCAATACTAAGTATTGGTTCTAAGGCAGAAGAGTAGTATGGGCTAGGCAACTGGGGTTAAATGACTTGTCTAGTTAAATGATTAGCTCACACAGCTAGGAAGTGTCTGAGGCCAGATTTGGCCTGGCTCTCAGTCCACTGAGCTACCCAGCTGCCCTTTTGGAATGTTTTCTTGACCTTTTCACTCCTTTTCATTCCATCAAAGATTAATTCCTATTCCATGACTTATGGCAAGTATTTCCTGATATCTCTTGTTAGTGCTTTTTCTTTCCTCACATAATCAGAAATATAAAAATCTGTTTATATGGCTCATCTCATCAGTACAAGTTCCATAAGAACAGGGGCTAATTTTTTTTTTTAAATTTTCAGTGCCTATTACAACACCTTGCATAGAGTAGGCACTTAAACAGCTTATTGGACTAGGAATACAGAATTTCCCTAATTACATTTATATTTTTGAAAGATCTTATAGAGACATCATTCTAGAATAACCTCTCCATCATACATATATGGAAAGAGTCTCAGAAAGATTGACATTCCTAAGAAAAATAGTAGAGCAGGATTTATATCCAGGTCCTCTGACTGCCAAATGAATAGGTTTTCTACTACATCATGCACTTTCTGATAAGAATACATCTGCGATAATCATGCTCATTCATGGACCCACATTTTCCTAAACACATTGGCAAACCAAACTACGATAAATGTATGACAGCCAGGATAGGGAGAAGAATGGACACTATCCCATATGATGGTCATTTAAAGAACAGAGAACATTTAGCCTGAAGAACAGAAGACTTAAGAGGCATGATAGTTGTTTTTAAGTATTTGAAAGGATGTCCGGTGGAAGATGTGCTAGAATTATTCTGCTTGACTTCGTAGGACATCACTTGGAGAGAGGCATGTTTAGAGGGAATATAAGGGAAAACTGGCTGTTAGGACTTTCCTTTAGTGGCTTAACTGTGAGCTATTTCAAGATCTCATTGTAGGTCTCCAATCAAGGGTTGGAAATAGGACTAGTTGGTTATTGAGGTCCTGTATCATTCTCATATTATGTAATTCAGTGAAAGTAAGAACCAATGGTTAGAACTTCTTTAAAATTCTTCTGGGAAAAACAAACAAACCATTATTTGTGGTAATTAAAACTAGGGATGAAATTATTGCCACAGAAAGTTTTTAAACTAAGTTCCATCTGTAAATTTTACTCTTGATTTTGCCTGTAATGCAAATAGTTGCATCTCTCTAAAGACTTAGTACAGGAAACAACATCTTAGTGAAAATGATTCGCTTCTTGACCTTTTTCTTTTTCTTCCTAAGGTGTATGCTTTATTTTCAGAATTTTTGGCAAGGAAAGAAACTTCTTTCATTTAGGGCAGAACAGTCACCTACAAAATATTTTTTAAAATAAAATGTGGCAATCTACCAATTTTGCTTTATGTAACAAATAATCTAGCTCAATTTACAAATTTGATATTGTAGTCACAATTTCAATACCATTTAATTGATGATTTTTAAAATAATTTTTATCTCTTTATTTCTGGATCACCGACTGTGTTTGTCCCCAAAGTCTCTTTTAGATTTCTTCCAGCATGAATATTTCTTATTTTTGTTAAGATTTCCTTTAAATTAGTTTTTCCTTTAATAGTTTTTAGGTATGCTGCAACAGAAATATAATAATGATCACCAGGTCTTCTCAATATGGGTTAGTTCAGTGGGTTGTCTTTAAAACTATTTTGTAAATGAAAATCATGGAGGTTCATAGTTATAGAGCATTAGCTAGCAACAACAGCTAACAAGCTGTTAAAAGTATTTTGGGTTATAGCTTTTACCTATTATGATTTTGTCATTACTATCAAAATTAGTTGTAAGCAACCATGGGCATAACTCTATTTATTGTATGTCAATCAATTAGCAAGCATTATTCAGTGCATATACCAGGCATTTAATCTTGTAGAACAATCAACTATTTTGTACCAATTAACATAAAATTTCATAGTTAGAAGGAGAGTCAGAGTATGTCTAGTCGAAATCATGCCTAAATTAGAATTCTCTTGATAATATACAAGTGGTAATTGAAGACCTCTAGGGAGGAGGAACTCACAATCCCTCATGGAAGGGCAATTCAAATTTTGGATAACTTTATATTTTAGGAAAATTTTTCCTGCTAGAATAAATATAAATAAATATGCTTTTTAAAGCCTTCTATCTGATGATCCTTGTTCTGCTCTCTAGAGCTAACAAATCTAAATCCATCTTTCCCATAATAGTGCTTCATGATTCCCCAAATTTTCTCTACTCCAAGTTAAATATCCCCAATTAATTAAATCAGTTCTTACATTCGATGCAATCTAGGTCATTCAAGACACTCTGGATCTTCTCCATTTTATCAGGAATCCTTCTTAAAATTTGGCACCAAGAACTGAAACAATCTTGAAAATGGCTTTTAAAGTTCTTCATCAACTGGCCTCTTCCTATTATTTCCAGTCTCTTTTTTTCCACATTGCTCCCTTGCAATTACTTTGCAATCTATTTTGCAGTGGTTTCCTTTCTGGGCCTTACATCCAATACTCTATATCTCAACTCTATGAATTTTCATTGGCTCTCTACTATGACTGAAACTCTCTCCTTCCTCATCTGCATCTTCTGACTTGCCTGGATTCTTTACAAGTCCCAGCTAATATCCCACCTTCTGTAAGAACTCTTTCTTAATCCCCTTGATGATTCCTTCTGTGACTATTTCTGATTTATCTTGTATATATCTTATACATAGTTGTATTCATGTAGGTTCTTTCATCAAATTATGAATTCCTTTAGAACAGAGATGATTTTATTCTTTTCTTAGTATTTCCAGAATTTAGCAGAGTGTCTCAAATATATTAAGTGCTTAAAAATATTCATTGATTAACTGACAGACAATACAATGCATTCTAATCAGGGCAGAGAGAAGTGGGACCATCATTTTTTTTTTTGTTTCAGAAAACTAGAGCTCTTTTAAATAAACTTAATTGCAGAATTATTATTTTTTTTGATTGCCACAGCACATTGTCAAATCATACTGAGTTTGCAGATCATTAAAATGCTCAGTTAATTTTTGGACGAATTGCTATCTAGTCATGCCTCTTTCATTTCGGACTCCTGATGCTGATGTTTGAACGCCAAATGGAAAACTTTGCCTATTCCTATTACGTTTCATTTTCTTAGCCTTGGCCCAATATTCTAGCTTGTCAAAATATTTTTGGATCTTAACTCTCCTTCAGTGCACCAATGACCCTACCTTGCTTTGTATAACATGCCAACTCTATGACTATGCCATTTGTGATTTAAACCAAGTCTTTGATAAAAATACGTAACAATGTAAAGCCAAACACATATTCTTGGAGTGGTCTTCTAGAGAACTTTTTTCTTTAATTTGAATCTTCCCAATTTGATCATAAAGACCCTACTTGTACAATGTAAAATTTTGATAGGATACTTTATTTTTCTTTCTTTTTGCAATTAGCTTATACATTATTTGAATTAATTTTCTTTGAATATTTGTTAGAAATTGATGGTAAATTTAGGTTACCAGTGTTGCTTTATTTTAGAGCTTATTTTTTGCTTACTTAATTTCTTTTTTCTCAGTTTAAGTTCTCTATTTCTTGTTCTGCTAATTGTCACATTTTATATTCAGTTGGCACCAACTGCTCTGCTTGGTTTCAACTCCATCACAATCTTCATTATGCCTTAACAAGAACAACTCATTACAAAGAAATTCATCATCACAGAAATTGCTTCAGCTTTGATTCTCATAATTTATCAGTATACTCATTTTTTTCTTTAAATTATTTTTTTAATTTTAAAAATTTATAAATTTATTAAAATGTTTAAAAATTTTATTTCTTAGAATATTTAAAATGTATTCATTTTAAAAGTATTTTTTAAATTTTATTTTTTAAAATTTATTTATTTAGAATATTTTCCATGGTTACATGATTCATGATTTTTCCCACCGCTTTTCCCTGTCTCCTCCTGGACTACAAGCAGTTCCATTGGGTTATACATGTATTATTGTTTACAACCTATTCCCATGTTATTCATATTAGCAGTAGAATGATCCATTAACATCAAAACTCTAATTACCTCCTCATTGAACTACATAATCAATCATATGTTTTTCTTCTGCATTTCTACTCCCACAATTCTTTCTCTGAATGTGAATAGTGTTCTTTCTCATAAATTCCTCTGGATTGTCCTGTGTCATTGCATTACTACTAGTAGAGAAGTCCATTACATTCGATTGTGCCACAGTGTGTCAGTCTCTGTGTACAATGTTCTCCTGGTTCTGCTCCTTTCACTCTGCATCAATTCCTGGAGGTCTTTCCAGTTCACATGAAATTCCTTCAGTTCATTATTCCTTTTAGCATAATAGTATTCCATCACCATCAGATACCACAACTTGTTCAGCCATTCTCCAATCGAGAGACACCCCAACAATTTCCAATTTTTTTGCCACCACAAAGAGCACAGGTATAAATATTTTTGTACAAATATTTTTCCCTATTATCACTTTGGAATACAAACTAAGTGGTAGTGTGGCTGGGTCAAAGGGCAGGAAGTCTTTTAAAGCCTTTTGTACAAAATTCCAAATTGCCCTTCCTCAGTTTGTTTTTACCTCTGTGTTCAGAGAATCAGTGGGTAAAGCAACAATTCCTCTCCTTTCCTAACTGGAGATTTCTCTTTTTAACTTTTAAAATCTCATATTTGGTTTGTAGAATATATATTTTGTTTTATAACTAGTATTTTGTAAAACTTTATAGAGGCCCATCAAGATTGAAAATAAGGTAGATTCAGGCACAAATCTCTAAGTCTGAGCATTTCTAAGGTGAGCAATTGCCAATAAAAAAATATTTCTAACCTCCCTAGCAAGCCAAAAGACCCTGAGTTGGGGCTGACAGATAATTTTTTTTTAGATTGTACATCTCTTATCATATAACATATTTACATGTTTGTCATTTTGTGAAAGAAGACATATATTGCTTATACTCAACAAAAGTTCATGAAGGAAAAAAGAAAAGAATGGTATGTTTCAATTTTCATTCAGACTTCATCAGTTAAGTCTGTTTTGTGAAAGGGAATTCTTTATTCACTTTGTCTATTTTGAGTTAATCAATCAAGAAGCCCCTATTTAACCCCTACTTAACACTTTGTTAGTCATCAAGTAAGTGAATTCATAAGGCACTTACTTGGAGAGCTCCACCTTTTTAACTCAATCAATCAGAAACTTGTGAATCCTTTGATAAGAGTTGACACCTTCAGAGGATGAGAAGTAGATCCCACAGACACTGTCCCCCTGGACAATGCTAGGCAGTTTGGAAGCTTTGATTGACCCCTGTGAAGAGGAGAAGGGACAAGAAGTAATGTGGAGAAAGAACTTTAAAAAGTCCTGAACTTCTTTGGATTAGGGTCTTTGGCTTGAGTCTTCTTCTCCTTGGAGCTTTGACTGGTGACCTACCTCTTGGAGGTGACTTTAGACTTATACCTCAGCTTCAACTTGGGACCATGGTTCTTGGGTGAGTGAGTGGCTGGACTTTCTTTCCTGGCTTCTGGAGAGAGATTAGCTCCAGAGAAGCCTTCCCCTATTGGAGGTGTCCACATGAGTAGAACACAGGGTCCTCTGGTCGAGGGTTAACAAGCCCAGCTGGGTTGATAGGCTAGATATCTACTCTACTCTCCTTTTACATTTCTCTACTTTCACTCTTTCCACCTCTTTGTAAATAAAAACTATCAAAAGTCATTTTGACTTGAGCTATAAGATTTTAAATCAGTGACCACCATATTATTTTAGAATTCTCATATATTTAGTCAACCTCCTAAATTTAATTTCTTACAGGTGGAAGATATCTTTTTTCTTTTTTTTGTCATGAGGGCAAAACTCTTGGAATTCTCCTGAATCTTTGCTCTGTTGATAATAATTAAATTCATTCACAACGGATCATCATATATTATTGTTAATGTGCCCAATGTTCTCTTGGTTCTGCTCACTTCTCTTTTAATCACTTAATCTAAGTCTTTTCAGGCTTTTTTTGTGATCATCTTGTTTGTCATTTTGTATGGCACAGTAGCATTCCATTACAGTTATTTACCACAACTTCTTCAGGCATTCCCAAGTTTATGGACATCCCTTCATTTTCCAGTTCTTTGACACCACAAAAAGGGCTGCTGTAAATATTTTTCTACAGTTAAGTTCTTTCCTCCTACCTTTAATCTCTTTGCTATATAGACCCAGTCATGGTATTGCTGGGTCAAAGGGTATGCACAGTTAATAACCCCTTTGACATGGCTCCAGAATGTCCACTAGAATGGTTGTATACATTTGCAGTATTAGTGTCCCGATTTTCCCATATGCCCTCCATCATTTCTTATTGTACTTTTTTTATTTTACCACATTAGCCAGTCTGATGGGTTTGATGTAGTCAGATCATTTTTAAAGACAAAAGGAGGAGAATCCAAAAATTAGAAAGCAGCATCATAGATGAGGAAAAGAAAAATTGTTTGTAAAGTCAGAAATATAAGAGGGATAAGTAACAATATGATTGATGGACATGAGGAAAGTAAGACTAGTAATTCTCCTTTCATTCTATTGCCAGGAAAATACTGATTGCACTCAACTGTATCCTACAAGAGTAACTAGTAGCCTATAGATAACATATTTTCCTTTAATTAATGGTAGGGTGATAAGATATGTCCTCTGATTTGTCAATAACAGCTGATTATAGAAAGATAATGGATTTCCTCTAAATAAAAGTAATTTATAGGACAGTTGAACTGTAAAATCTAACTTATAGACAAAAATTGATCAATATAGAAAAAACTGAACTATTAAATATATGGATTTAAAGACAAAAGAATGTAGCAAAATGTGGGTGATGATACAGGATAGAATCAATTGACAAGTGAAATAAAAGCTAATTTCATTTTCTCAGGCTCAAAATCCTAGTTTTTTTTTTTTCATGTGTCGCTAACTGCTCTGCTTTGTTTCAACATAACCATCGTTATCATATCACTTCATCAGATATCCTATTTCACCCCTTACCTTTTGAACCTTCTTTTTTGATATTGCTTCCCTCTATTTTATTATAAAATCTTTTAAAGTAGGGACTATCTTTCTTTTTCTTATTTGTATCCCATGCTTGGCCTACAACCTGTCCAATGTAGAGATTTAATAAATGTTTATCATCTTGTATTGTTTATTTCTGCAAAAACTCATCCATTTCATTCATGTCAATTTTATTGGCATATAATCAGGCAAAGTTGCTCCTAACAATTTATGTTATTCTGTCTTAATTTGTTTTAAATTCTTCTTTTTAATATTTTATACTGATTATATGATTATAATTTTTCCTCTTTTTCTTTTTCAATCATGTTTATCTATTTTATTGTTATTTTCAAAATAGTATTTTCCAAAATTCCCTATAATCTCTCTTTCATCTCCACATTGGTGAGATCATGTTATTGATATTTAAGTGGATGTATGCTCCTCCCATGTTCTCTCTTGGACCTGTGACTGTGCTGAAGTCAGGCAATTCTTTTGTTTTAGTTATTATTAATTAAACTTTATAAAATATAATATTTAGTTTTTTATTATTAATTTAAAAACCTACACCATTTTAATCATATATTATTTGCTCATTGACCACAAGTCTTTTAGGATTAGTCTATTTAATCTCAATTTAAATGTTTTTTTAATTGACTCTTTATCGAATACATTCTCATTCATTATGACCACTGAAGATCTGTTTAATATTCTTGCTTTTTCCATTTGTTTAGGAGATTTTATGCCATAATATAAAGTCATTATTGTATATCAATACATTTTCTCATTTCTCCTTTTATTTAGAAATTGCCAGAGATTTTTCAAATCTGTCTTTTCTAAAAGTCTATCAGTTCCTCAACTGCTTTCATGTGATTTCATAGACTCATCTAAAAGAGTGTGCATTGAGGTTCTGGCCATCATAATTTTGCTGTCTTTTTCTCCCTATAATTCATGAGCATTTTAAAAAAAAGTATTTAAGTGCTATGTAATTTAATGCATATGTGATAAGCATTCATGCAACTTCACTGTTTTTTGTTACATTTAAGTATAATATAATTTCCCTGTTTATTATCTTTTAACTAAGTATATTTATTCTATTCTCTTACTTGAGATGATTGTTAATTCTCTTGAATTCAATTTAAATATAAGATTTGAGATTTGTAGCTTTGTTTTTATATATGTGTATGAATATAGATGTATATATGCTGCATTACAACATATATAATATAAATCTTTTGGTCATATGCTCTTAATTTAATGCTATAAATATATTCATTTTTAAAGTTTATTTTTTTGAAAACATGTTGGATTTTCCTGTCTAATTTATTTTATTATCATCTATCATGTTATGGGAGAGTCCACATCATTCATATTTACAGATAGGACATTTAATTATTTATTTATTTTTATACTAGTTCTTATATTGCTTCCTCTTTGCTCCCTCACCTCTTTACAAAGAAAAGTGTGGTTAGGAAGATATACAGCTTGTCTTTACTTCCCCCTATTCAGACTTTAATTATCAATAGCAATTTAATAATTTTAATATTGGGAATCTTATTCTATTGTGTTTTGCATATAAAAATTGCTTAATAAGTGATTTCCCCCTCATTCATTCTTTTAGGGATGATGATTATAGGTCTCTTTCTTGTTTTTTCTAACTTACTTTAGCTTTATATTTGCTGAAATTATTGTGATTTTTGTCTTTCAATGCAGACACTGAGGTGAGTTATTTATAAGTAGCCACACTGAGTTCTCTGACCTTGAGCAGCCAGTGAGTTTGACTAACAAGTGCTCTTTGGCCATATTTCCTCCAGAAGCCTTGGTCTAGGACACTAAAGCAGCCCTGGATGGCTTAATTGGGATTTCATTCTTTAGTGTAAAGGATGAGATTTTGTAATCCCTTCATTCAGTTTATCAATCAACAGACATAATTAGCTTTAAAAAAAAAAAAACCCTTACCTTGTGTATTAGTACTGTGTATTGGTTCCAAGGCAGAAAAGTGGCAAGGGCTAGAAAATGGGGGTCAAGTGACTTGTCCAGAGTCACATAGCTAGGAAGTATCAGAGGCCAGATTTGAACCTAGGACCTCCAATTTCTAGACCTGGCTTTCAATTCACTGAGCCATCTAGCTGCCTAGTACCCAGCCCCCAATAATTAGCTTTTAAAAATGTTTTAAAAACATTGTTTATATTCAGTCATCAATTCACTAGAAAAGGACATAGGGACAAGCTAATCACACCCTGTAGGGTGGGCTTTAAACAGGAGGACATATTTCAGTAGCTAGTTTGTCAACTATTCTGACTCCTGGAAATCTAAGGCCATGAGAGGAAAATCACTCACTCTGTGGAAAAAAAAAATCTTCCCCTCACTGACCATGCAATCAAAAAATCTGAATCAGTAAGAGACAATGCATCCAGCAAAGATCAAAGAGAAGCTCTTCAAAGACAAACAGTGATGGACAAATACTGACACAGATGGATTCTGGAATTTGGCAACCAGACGAAAGGGCAGGTTTGCAAAGCATAGCATCTCTCTGAGCTATCTCCTATCCGAGAATGTTCTGTCTCCTCTACAAAGTCATTGACCCATAAGGGAAAAAGTAGTCATCTGTCCTTCTGGAGACCTCAAATCACAAGTACAGGTATAAGTTAGAGGAGTGGCTCTGGAGAGTTTCTGTCACCTCTAAGAATCCTCAGTGGAATAATAAAAACAAGATCATGATGGTCTCCAGGCTTGTCCTGGCATTGTTTTAGAGTGAAATGCTAAGCCAGGGCCATGCACTTCTCTATCTAACAGTCTTCTGTAAGACTGGAGTCCTGGAAGAGGAATATCAAGGAAGGATTCCAATGGAGGGGAGAATCAGACTATTGGCACTGGATCAGAACTGGATGTTTTAATGTGGTCCTTAGTTGTTGTACCTCTTTATTGGTAGGGTAGGGTGGAGGTTAGCATCAGAGATGACCTGACTAGTATTTCTTTGAGCTCATTCACATTTGTCATTCCTCTGCTTTATTTGGCAACACTACTTTTCACTGTTCCTAAGGTAGTTAAAAAAAAAAGGGGATCTAGGCTTGTTTAGAACTTCTCTGACTACAATATTTGTCAGAAATTTAATTTTAGAAATCTTCTTGTAATTCTCTTTCCCCTGTACCCCCACCTGGGACTATCACCACAGGTATTTCCTAAGCCCAAGGATCATTTTCAACCTTATTGTAATAGATAAAGGGAAGAATAGGGAGCAGCAGGGATTTTGGAGCTGTTAGAGTCATTTAACTTATTTAACTGTTGCTAAAGGTAGAGGGTAAAGCCAAGCAGAAACATTTTGTGCTGTTTCACATAGCAACATGGTAATTAGAATAGAATATTGAACCTTCCTGTAGATTTTAGATTTAAAATTTGGGAAAGAAATAAATGTAGAAAAAATAGAATAAAAAAATAGGGTTTGGTTGTACTTTGTATGTAATATGATGTAGTCAATGTAGATTATTTGCTAATGCTGCAGGATGTTATTAATATAATTTCTTTCCCTTTATATAAAAATGTGACTTGTTCATTGTTGAAAAATTTAACAATTGATTTTCCCCTTTGCATCTAGATCACTAACAAGGTAGCTTTGCTTAAGCAGAAAATGTTGGGAGAGGTGGAGCCAAGATGGTGGCTTAGAAGAACTTAAAACTCAAACCTCTCTGACAGTCCTTCAAAACCAATATTTATATCATGCTTCAAAGAAAACAGAAATCCAAACCCAAGAAGAAGTCATGAGACTCTTACTGAAAACAACTTGAAAGGTAGTTACAAAGGTTGTCCATTTTTCATGGGATAAGGGAGAGATAGACTGGCTGAACTCCCCCATGTAGCACTGAGACCTGCAATAAGCCTGGGCTGACTATGTGAGCCCTGGGCAGATACTGCAGCCCTGAGGGCTCACCTCTGACTCACCACATGTGGTCCAGGGTTCTGATAATGACAGTCAGGGAAGAACTGGTGGGGGGAACCTTGCTGGGCACTCTTGGCCCACTGGCTACAGTGAAAAACTTGTGCCACGGCAGGCCTAGTCAGCAGGTTAGCTCAATCAGCTGAATTCAGTATACTAGCAGTATATTCAAAAAAGAGAATATTCAGCTTTAGGGCATAACAACTCAAATACTTTGGTTCAGTAAATCAATAGAGGGGCAAGTTTATAGTCCATAGGGTGGGGGGAAAATAAGTAAAATGAGTAAAGAAGAAAAAAAGCTACAATTGAAAGTTTCTATGGGGATAAGGACTAAGGAACAGAACCAATGAATGAGGAGGAGGAGATTGAGGGAACATCAAACAAAGTCTCAAAAAAAGAAAACAAGAAAAAAAAACCCCAGGGAATTATATACAGGCTATGGAGGAACTAAAAAAGGAATTTAAAAATTCAATAAGATAGGTTGAAGAAAAATGGCAAAAGGAAAATAGTGGCCTAAAAAACAAAATAGGGCATCTGGAAACAGAGGCACAGGCATTGAAAGCCGGAGTTTACCAGCTGGAAAATTACATTAAAAAATTGGAAGAAGAGAAGAATGACTAGAAAGGAAAAATGGACCAAAAGGAAAAGGAGACTCAAAAGGTCATGGAAGAAATTTAGTCTTTAAAAATTAGAATTGGGCAATTAGAAGCTAATGACTTTACAAAACACCAAGACATATTAAAACAAAATCAAAAGAATGAAAAATTGAAGATAATATGAGACACCTCATTGAGAAAATAACTGACCTAGAAAATAGATCCAAGCGAGACAATTTAGGAATTATTGAACTATCCAAAAATCATGACCAAAAAAACCAACCATACTATAGGAAATTATGCAAGAAAACTGCCCTGAAATTCTAAAATTTGAGGGCAAAATAGAGATTGAAAGAATCCATAGATCACCTCTGGCATTAAAGCCCCAATTGACAACTCCCAGGAATATTATAACTAAGCTCAAGAACCCCAGGCCAAGGAGAAAATACTACAATCTGTTAGAAAGAAACAATTCAGACATCATGGAACCCCAGTTAGGATTACATAGAATCTGGCAGCATCCACACTGAAGGACCAGAAGTTATGGAATATGATATTCCAGAAGGCAAGGGAACTGGGTCTACAAACAAGAATCAACTACCCAGTAAAACTGACTATATTTTTACAGGGGAAAGGATGGTCATTTAACAAAATCGAAGATTTCCAAGCATTCCTGAAAAAAAAAAGACCAAGCTTAAATAGAAAATTTGATGCTAAAATTCAGAATTCAATAGAAACATAAAAAGGTAAATAAGAAAGAGAAAAAATGTCTTCAATAAGGTCAAATAGTATGTAATCTTATATGGAAAGATGATGTCTGTAACTCTTAAAAATGTTGTCACCAGTAGTAATGGGAAGAAGTATACAAAGAAGGTATAGTGGTAAACTGTTTAGGATGATATGTCAAAAATATATTTTAAAAAGAGGTGAAAATGAGAATAATATTAAGAGAAATGGAAAAAGAGGTAAAAAATGGGGTAAAATATATCACCTAAAGAAGCATGAAAAGGAGGAATGGAGGGGAGTAGAAGACCAATACAATAGAAGGGAGGAAGAGGTTGGTGGAGGTAATACTTAAACCTTACTCTCATTTGAAATGGTTCAGAGAGGGAAGAACAGTCAGAATCATTGGGGTACAGAATTGTCTCTTGCCCTATGAAGAAGTAAAAGGGTGATAAGAAACGGGGAGGTAGGGAGGGAAGTAATACAAGGGAGGAAAAGGTTGTGAATGTTCAAAAAGTCCTAAAATGAAAGGGGAATAAGAAGGGAGGTAGTGGGAAGCTTAATAATATAAAGGAGGGGAAAGGGGAAAAGCTGACTAAAAGCAAAACACTAGAGAAGAGGATAAGAGGAAAAGGAAAAAGGTTAGGATTAAAGGTGGAAGTAAAAATGGAGGGGAATACACAGATGGTAATCATAACTATGAATGTGAATGGAATGAATCACCCATAAAACAGAAGCAGATAGCAGAATGAATTAAAAACCAGAATCCTACCTTATGTTTTCTAAAAGAAACACACTTGAGGAAGGTACACACAGGATAAAGGTAAAAGATCGAATGAGATAGAGAACATTATAAGATGTAAAATGAATAATTTTGATTATATTAAATTAAAAAGGTTTTGTACAAGCAAAACCAATGCAACCAAAATTAGAAAGGAAACAACAAACTGGGAAAATTTTTTATAACAAAACTCTCTGACAATGACCTAATTTCCCAAATATTTAAAAAACTAAGTTAAATATGGAAGCAATCAAGCCATTCCCCAATTGACAAATGGTCAAGGGAAATGAATAGGCAATTTTCAGATGAAGAAATCAAAACAATCAATAATCATATGAAAAAGTATTCTAAATCCCTCCTGATTAGAGAAATATAAATCAAAACAACTGAGTACCACCTCACACCTAGAAGATTGGCCAATATGACATTAAAGGAAAATAATAAATGTTGGAGGGGATGTGGTACAATTGGGACACTAATACATTGCTGGTAGAGTTGTGAATTGATCCAACCATTCTGGAAGACCAATTTGGAATTATGCCCAAAGGGGGGATTTAAAAATCTACATGCCCTTTGATTCAGGAATACCACTGCTGGGTTTGTACCCCAAAGAGAAAATAAGGAAAAATGTTTGTACAAAAATATTTATAGTTGCTCTCTTTGTGGTGGCAAAAAATTGGAAAAATGAGGGAGTGTCCATTGATTGATGAATGGATGAACAACTTGTGGTATATGATGGTGATGGAATACTATTGTGCTATAAGGAATGATGAGAATTTCTATATGAACTGGAAGAACCTCCAAGAAGTGATGCAGAGTTAAATGGGCAGAACCAGGAGAACATTGTACACAGGAACTGAAATATTATGGGACCTTCAGATGTAATAGACTTTTCTACTAGCAGCAATGCAATTATCCAGAACAGTCCTGAGGGACTTGTCAAAAATAATGCTATTCTTATTGAGAGAAAGAACTGTGGGAGTAGAAACACAGAAGAAAAACATATGATTTATCACATGGTTTTATGGGTATATGATTGGGGGGGGTTGGTTTTAAAAGATCACTCTATTACAAATATGAACAATATGGAACTAGGTTTTGAACAATAATACATGTATAACCCAGTGGAATTGTTTGTCAGCTCTCAGAGTGGGGAGGGAAGAGGGGAGGGAGAGAAAGTGTGTCATATAATGATGGGAAAATATTTTAAATTAATTAATAAAAAAAAGCTAATGTCTCATTATGATATATTTTTCTAAAATCTGGCTTCATCACTAATCATTTTTCTGCCTCTACTTCTTATTCTACTGAAAAGGAGTTGACTTCATTAACTCCTCCATTGGAGTGGCAGAATTTTTCATTTTCTAATAAAATATATTATTTTTTATAAAATGTTATTAAAAGCATACTCCCTTTCTTGAAATTATACTTGTCCTGGAAAATTTGGATTATGTGGATGCAATAGTTATGTTTATAAGGACTTTTTTTGTAGAGAGTATAAAGTATAGTATAAAAAATGAAAAAATCGATTCTGGCTTTGCAAATTCTCTAGATATGAGAATTGAAGATATGAATTAGCTACTTACACATTTTCTCATTAACAATCAATGATGTATAACAAAGTTATTTTCATGTTTTGATGCGTGGCCAAGAGGAATATTGCTTTGTTTATATGGCTACTTAACCACCAGCTGCTGCTGCCAAAGCTTTATCTGATCCTAATCTGTAAAGAGCACTTGCCCTTGTGGGAACTCTATGTTCATGCTGACAATTGTGGAGCTTTACTTCACTGCTGGAAGTGCTTGGGAAGTGCCACGTTCTCTATGGTCCTCTGACAGTATACTTTTTACTTCCCAGCTCTGCCTCTCTCTAGGTATCTATGTCAAGTTGCTATCTATGGTATTTGAATGAGTGTAAATTTAACCAATCAAAATTAGCTCTGAACACCCATAACATTTCAGCTTCATCCTAACCTTTGTATGTTTCTTTGAGCCCTCAACATGGCATCAAAATATAGTTTCAAAAGCACTTTTTACAACTTATAGAATGAACAATGATAATAAAATAATATATGATAATGAATCTGTTAAGGGGCTTCATATTTGTAACTTTTCTAAAACCCAGGCAGCCTCAAGCTCATACATAACCTGTCATGCATTCAGGAGTTATCCAAAATATTAGGTTCCAAGTCTTAAGCCTCCAAAGATTATTCATTAGAGTGGGCAAAGCAGAGCACAGCATAATGTGCAATTTTGCTCAATTCACATATTCAGTAGAATTATTTATTACATGAACACAAAAGAATTCTGGACTCAACATTTGGTGAACTGGAATATAATTCATTTGGAAGAATAAAATTTCAAGAATATCAAAGTCATTAATGAAAAAAATGTAAAGGAAGGAGGTCAGCAGTACCAAGTACCAGATTTTAAACTGTATTATAAAGTAATAATTATTAAAAAAAAAAACCCTATCTAGTACTGGCTAAGAAATAGCTAGAGACATAAAACAAGCAGCTGTAAAAGATTATAGTAACCTTTTTGTTTTTTTGACAAAAATAAAAATCAGACCTTTTAGAATAAGAATTCATTATTTGGCAACAATGTTTTAGAAAACTAGAAACCAGTTTAGTAGAAACTAGATAAAGACCATTATCTTACACCATTTACCAAGATAAAAGTACATATGTGGCCTAGATGTAAAAGAAGATATCATGAGTAAATTAGAAAAATAGGGAATATATTGCCTATAGAATTTATTAATCAAAGAATAATTTATGAAAAAAACAAAAGATAAGTATTGTGAGAAACAAAATGAATAATTTTGAATACATTAAATTAAAAAGGTTTTGTACAAATAAAATGAACATAGCCAAGATCAGAAGGAAGTAGCAAATAGAAAAAAAAAATTATAGATTGTTCTTTGGATAGAGGTCATATGTAGAGAATGGGGTCAAATTTATAAGAATATGAGCCATTCCACAATTGTTAAGTGGCCCAAAGATATGAAGAGAGTTTTTGGATGAAGAGATCAAAGTTATATAAAATTATATGAAAAATGCTCTAAATCATTATTCATTATGGAAATTCAAAACATCTCTGAGATATCATCTAACTCCTATCATATTGACTAAAATGATAGAAAGGGCAAAATGACAAATATTGGAGGGGAAGTGGAAAACTCTACATACTAATAATATGCTGTTGGTGGAACAATGAACTGACCCAAACATTTTGGAGACCAATCTGGAATTATACCCAAAGTAAAACCGTGCATACCCTGTGACCTAGCAATACTACTATTAGGTTTATTTCCTAAGATTATCAGGGGAAAAGGAAAAGAACCTGCATATTCTAAAATATTTTTAGCAGTCCTCTTAGTGGTGACAAAGAATTGAAAACCAAGAGGATGCCCATCAACTAGGGAATAGTTAAATAAGTTGTGATCTGTGATTGTGATTGATTACTACTGCATAAGAAATGATGAGACTAATTTCAAAAACTGAAAAGACATACATGAAATTATGAAAAGTCAAATGAATAGAATCAAGAGAACATTATATATAGCCACAGAAGTAGTTTGAAGAATAACTTGTATATGTCCACCTCTAGAGAAAGAACTGATAAATAGGAATAAGCGAGACATAGTCATATATATACATATATATTTTTATCTTATGATACCTTTTCTGGTGAAAGGAATGAGCAAGGAAAGGAAGGAGGTACCTGGGAATTATAATGTATCAAACAAACAAATTAATTAATTAAAAAAAGAAAAATAAACAAAAATCTCATCTGAATGCACCTGAATGTTGGTCTGCTTCCATTTGGTGGCTGTCCTCACTGGAAGGGAAGTTTTATTGCTTTTCAACAAGGTCATCTTTGAGAAGCAAGGGTGTAGGAAAGACCATATTAAATACAGAGAGAGAAACTTCCCCATCTCTGCTTGGCATTTTGCCTAGACTGTCTTCCTCCTATCTCTGATTTTAATAACTCTATTCTTCCATTAGAAATATGAGTTGCTTGAGGGTAGGGGTAATATTTTTGCTTTTCTTGTTATCCTTATATCCTTTATATCCTTAATACAATTCCTGGTACATAGTTAGTGGTTGATAAATGTTCATTAACTTATTAAAGTTCATTCCTACTTCCAGACATATATCCTATCTCTTCTCTCCTTCAGTCATCACATCAGCTACAGCACTTTCTATTTTTATTGCTACTTCTTATCATTTCTATGTGTAAAACCCAGGAACTTTATGTTATTATCATGGTAGTTAGTGGTAAAACTGAAAACTAAATTGTAGTACAGCTTTTTAATATTTTTTTTGTCCTGTTATTCACCTTTCAACTCTCTTTTGCCTTCTCCATTTCAGTATTCTAAGGTATTCCAAGATAAACTTATAATTCCCAAAGCACCCATAAAATTATCTACCTATATATGGAAATGTCCAAGAGCTAGAGTTTAAAGGGAAAGAGATATGTACATGACAACTTTCTTCTTTCACCATTCAAGCAAGAACTAAGTTAAATAAACATTCATAACTGAAAAAGAATTTTTAACAAACATCCAGTGTGATCCCTTTATTGGAAAGATGAGAAATCCAAGGTCTAGCGAGATAAGGTGATTTATCTAAGATCAAAACACGATTTTTCACTTTTTATGTCCCTAGAATGAATCTGCCCATTTTTAAGTTTACAAGTCCTTCATCTTAATAGTTTTTTCCAAAATAAAATTCAGCTATAGCAAACATAATTATTATTAGATTGTATATCTTTTCAAAGATACAAAAGTCATTTTGAAGTCTTTCCATATTATTAAAATTGTCTGATTTCAGATGTTTATAGAATTCCCATTCCCACCTCCTCCTTTGTTGATTGAATCTTTAAAAAGGTCCTCTCAGAATTATCTGGCCTCATACTAAGGAAAAAGAGAGAAAACATAGTTTAGAAGTTCCTTTGTAGGTGCTCTCATTTAACTGGTACTCCAGGGAGAACAAATATTTTTAACAATACAAGTAATCATGGCTTATTTATATCAGGAAATCCAGAGGTACAGAGGTCAGAAAGTGTGAAGGCTCTGAATTGTAAGAAGGAGCTAGCAAAGGGGAGCCAAAGTAATTAAGTACCTGAGGCCATAGAGTAGATTGGCAATTGTAATGACATTGATTAACTCTCAAAAAAGTGCAAAAGTTTCAATTCCGGAGGGGCAGCAGTACCTTTAGCTATGTAAATTGGAGGAGTCTTTGTTACAGCCATATTTTCCTGTTATCCGTATTATTTTTTCACATCCTTTTGACCAAATCAAAACACATGTTTTGACTGTAAACCAGCAATATTCTCCCTGGATAGGAAGGACATCAGATGTCTTATTAATGATGTGAATTGTATTTCTACATAGTTTTCCCCCCCGCATCTTGCTTTTAGAGACATCAATGTCTGAAATTTGTTTAGTAGCTTATGACTGATTTTATGCTAATAAGACTTCATACATTCAAACTCCAAAGAAAAGGAAAAAAGTAATCATTATAAACCAACATGTTGTCCCAAGGCACAAAAAATGGTTATTACTCATCAATAATGAGCATAGTTCTCTGTAACAAATCTGTATAGTATGAGTCTTCATTTTATATCTGATTATCAGGAAGCTGTAACAAAGCTCAGACAAGTTCATTATAGTAATAACTAGGTCTATATTTTTCTGGAATTTGTTTCGCTTAATCAAATCTCAAGTAATTTCCTTCCTTTCTGACAAACTCTGTCACTTGTTTAGCCTTTTCAGGGAAGAGGCAAAATATATCTTTTGCATTTCAAAATGCATTCCAGCTTTGTTTGCCAAACTGTTGCTTATTTTAAAGAGATTATATATATATATATCTTTTTTTAATTCATCCCAGTAGGAAGCAATGTGGCACAGTGGAAAAAGCAGTGGACTTGGGAGTTGGAGGTCCTAGGTTTAAATCCCATCTCTGACACTTATTACCAGTGTGACTTTAAGAAACTCATTTCACTTCTATTTCATGTGATTTCTTGTTCTTTTAAATGATGTGAGATGACTTTGAGATCTAAATTTATCATCCTTTGTAGTTCAATCCTGTTAACAACAGAAATTCAGTTCCGAAGCCCAGGCACATGAATCATTTTTATTGTTTGGTACAGTTTTAAATCGACTAACAAAAATCAATAAGGAATGCATATATTGTCATATAGCCTATGTTGTTCAAAGATGATGGTTTATCAAATATTTTTATATTGCTACCAATAGCTAAACAGGAATGGGGAATCTGTAGGACTAGTATATGTTGAGTCACAGTGTTGAAATGGACTTTATAAATCATCAGAAACATGGTCGTCTGGATTTCACATGAAAAGGTCCAATTAAGAGGAGATCATTATCTCCTGATATAGCCCATTCTCATTTTAGTAATTTCTAATTGTTAGACATTTTTCCTTTATATAGAGTTAAACATGCCTCTGTTTTGGTCCCATTTCTGCTGTTGAGGGCCAAGTTGCACACAACTAATTGCTCTATTATAACACAGTGCTTCAAATATTATATGCACTGATTTGTTTTTCCTTAAGGCTTGAAAAAATACAAAATAATCTTATTTATGTCCTTTGTTTATACACTTGCCTCAGTTTCCCCTAACTCTAGCCTTTCAGATAGCCACTATTCTCCAAAACTTGCCCCTAATTTTTTCTTCCCCCTCTTTGTTATGATATGGATTTTTTTAAACCTCAATAGAACTTCCAAATAACTCTGTCTGCTTCCCTATAGAAGAGAATTATTCATATAATAAAGTAGCATAGCTAAGTGAACCAAATTGATACTTGGCCATGTATAACATATTCTTGACACATATAATGTATTCTTCTGAATTTATAATCCACCACCTCTTTATTAAGAATAAGGAGGAATGAAAAAAATGATAAAAAATTGTTTTCTGATGTCAGTCATTTAATTAATTTGTTTCTTATCTTTTGTATAGTTTTTTTTCTTTAAATTATTGTGACCATTATGTAAGTTGACCGTATGGCTCTACCTATATTACTTTGCATTAGTTCATTAAGTCATCTCAAATTTCTCTGAATTCTTCATATTAATAATTTTATAATCAAATAATCATACCATTACATTCACATAGTATAATTTGTTCAACTATTTTACAATTGGTTATCACCCAGAAGACCTATTTTCAGATTTCTTCTATAATAGAAAGTACTGCTATAAATATTGTTGCTTCTATATAAAACCTTTCCTTTTCTGTTTGATCACTGTGGGATAAAAACCTAGCAGTGATGTCACTAAGTAAAGACGATAGTCAATTGATGTCTAGTATAGTTCCAGATTTTTTTCTAAAATATTGCATCTATTCACAGTTTCACCAGCTGTATATTATTGTTCCTGTATCCCCATAAGACTACTAATATTGTTTTTTTTTTCAACCAACCTTCTTATTGTAAAATCTCAAAATAGTTTGCATATGGTCACTTGCCTCTGGACATTTTTCAGATTCTTGCAATGAAGAACCTGGAACTGAACAAATAACTCAGGTACCATCTGATCATTTCTGACAACTTTCAAAGTTGACATTCAACTTTTAATGACTATAATCTTTGGACCAGTTAATTCAGTCACTAGTGAATTCATCTGACTGTGATCCTGTTTTAGCCTACAACTATAGCTTTTTTGGATAACAAAGTACACTCCCCAATTTTTTTTCTAAAATCTGTGTAAATTACTATATGTATACTACTATGCATTACTGTAATCTACCAAACTAGTGACCCTATTAAAAAAAGAAATGAGGTTAATTTGGCATGACTTGTTCTTGATGAATCAGGAGATATGACCTCTTCACAAATTTGCCACTATCTTTATGACCTTGATTAAGGCATTCATTTTCACTAGTCTTCATTTTTCTCATGTTTTAGATAACAGATTTGGACTAGATGTGCTCTAAGCTTCCTCCAAGCATTTATCCATTTCTATAAAATATTGACTTAGTCAAAGCATCAATAAGTCATCTAGATATTTGACATCATACATGTAATCTGAAATGTGAGAAAGATTTATTAGAACTTATTGCCTAATAATATAAAGGGCACTGTCATTTGTTATAGTATGTAATTACCAATGACTTGCAATTGACTGGAAAAAAGGAAGTATGCCAATTATAAAGTGAGGGAGAAGGAAAACACATGGACAGCTGCTGGGCTGCATTGGAATCCATAGTATAGTGGAATATTGACTCTGAAGTAAGGAAACCTTCATCCAAATCCCAGCTCTGACATCTGGGTGATCTTGGGCAATTCACTCAATCTCCCTGAGCTTCAGTTTGCACATATACAAAATTAGAAGCTTCAGCTAAATGCTTACTATGGCTGCTTACAGCACTAAATCTATGATCCTCTGACTTGTACAATGTGAAAAAGAAATAGATCTGAAAGTCATTGTGTAGATCCACTCAGGAAGATTTGGGGAATGGTAGAGTCAAGAACTGAACAGGGTGAGGAGAAAAGGGCAATTTGTGATCTTCACCAGAAGAAGAAAGGAGTTACTTTTTTTCCTTTTCAAACCCATCTTCTCTATTCAAGTTGACTTGCCCAAAGCAAAATGTCTTCTTTCTATTCCTTACATAAATCTCAGGACTTATGACCCAGATCAAGAGGATTTCTTGGACCTTTAATTCTAGGTTACGTGATATTTACTTTCAAATTATTTCCTTCTCTAACTCTGAATCTTGAATGAAAAGTGGTCCCTTAACTAGATCCCTACTCACTAATAGAGTGGTGTTGATAGATACGCATCAGAGTCAATGAGGACTTTACACATTTCTTTATTTTTAGCTACTTTCTTCAAAAATTTCCCTGAGTCATGGTCTTTTACACCAATTCTTTCCAGTCCCAAATAATCAGGAAGTTTTAGAGACAGTTTTATAGAAGAAATAACTTATTCATTTGGCATTTCAAACAACTGGTCTTGAAAGAGTAGGTTGAAATTACAAAGAGCCAAATTTCAGTATAGTATGAAGAAGAATCTAAGGAAGAATTCAATAGTAGAATTTACTGCTCTTTGAGTCCATTGAGCCATGTGCCCTCTTCCCTGGAGACATAAGCAGAAAGAAACCACAAGGCCATCTTTCAGGGATTCTGTGGAATGGATTTTTAATTAGTTGCAAATATGGACTAGCTTAGCCTAAAAATTCTTGGAACTGGAATATTGATTCTAAGGCACTTCAGCAAAATATAGTGTGCTGGTTTCTAATTAGGTCTCTGAAAAGATATAGTGTTGTCTAGAATAGTGATCTCCAAAGTGAGAGTTTGGCCTTCTGGAGGAAGCATGCTTTGTTTCCAAGTTTATGGGATCAATCAACCCAGGGGAAGGAAAAATAGTGACATCACATTTTCCTTGCCATAAACATATCATGGAACTGGTCATTGAACCAGCCATACCTATCTTTATCTTTTAACACTTCTCTGTTTTTCCCCTTCTCTCTGCTTTGCAGGCTCTTACCCTTCCAAGTTCTAAGTCATACCTCAGTTTCCTCATGCAGATATAACTGAATGCTGCCTTGGAATACAACAGCAATACACTCATTGGACACATTCAAATATTTGACAATTTTTCATGTGTAAGCGAGATGAGACTTGTTCTTCTTGGACCCAGAAGGCAGAGCTAGGAGCAAAGAGTAGAAATTGCAAAAATTCAACTTTAGGTTTGCTGTATGGACAACCTTCCTTTCAATTAGAGATAATCCAAAGTAGAAAAATCTGACTTTGGATGTAGTAGGTTGTTTCTCCATGGGCTTTCTCAAAAAAATCTTGAGGGAGAAATTTTTTTTTTGTATAATATAGTTAACATTCTCAATTTGGCTATGGGTTGTACTAAATGGTTCCTGAGGTCTTTTTTTAACTCTTAAATTCTGAATTTCTCTGCTGAAAACATACTGAAGACTCTTCTTTCTATATATAGTATACAGTCAACCAAGTAACATCAGGGACCTAACATAGACTTTATCCTAAAGTAAAATGAAATAGTTTTGTCTTATATACATTTGGCAAAGAGTAATTGACTCAAACATACTTACTAAGCATCTCTCTAAACTTTTTATTTTGCATTCTTTGTGCTCAGATATTCTAACAAAAGTGGTATGTTTATGTAACACTTCTAACATTTCTGCAAAATATCCAACTTGGAAATTTCCCAAACAAGTGTCATAAATGATTTGGGGAGGGAGTTGGAGTCTAGACACAGTTTATGTGTGGCATAGAATACAGATGAAAAACTAAGTTATATGCTTATTTCAATCAATAGGACCTTTTGGAATGGCATAGGTGAATCAATTAAGTTACAAAAAAATAATTGTTGCCCTATAGCTGAATCTTACCTCATTACTCAACTCTAAACATCTAAAAGGGCTCTTCTGCCTGAATCTGCAACCTGAAGCCACTTTGTGAAATAATTGGAGAAAAACATGTACTTGAGCAGGGTAGCAGAGGGTGGTGTCCTTGAACTTCAAAGGACTCATTCGAGTTCAAATGATAAAAGCACACAAGAATTCATCAGAAGTATGTCTAAAAGATGCCTTCTAGAAAATGTAACCTCTTAGCTACAGGGCTTGGGATGTATATAATGTTCAATTGTCACAGAGTTGGAAATGGGGAGGAAAAAGAGTGACATAAGAGGAAAGGGAGACAGATTAGGAAATGGTTACTTGCAAGGTCTAAATGCTCCCTGGCAAGTGCCTCATGTCCCGTGGTGGCCTCTCTATTGATTGTTGAGGTGGGAGAACTCTCCCCATAGGAAATTTCCAACCAATTATATATTGAGGAATAGGGATAACATGACTAGGATTGATAACCAGGGATACTAAGAATAGAAGTTCTCATCTATAAATATTTTGCTTTACAGTTTGCAAGTGAATTTTCTTAGAATAATATATAAGGTAATAACACACATATCATTCCTGTAATTCCAAATTAGGAAACTGAGGCTTTATGAAATGAAATGGCTACCATAGGTCCTCAATTAGGAAGCACAGAGACAGACTTTAAACTCAGGTCTTCTGCTGCTCTTACCCTTTCACTACATAGTTTCACACCACACACACAAATCACATACACATACACACAAGTCTTCCCTAAGCCCTTGTAATTCTAATGCTTTCTCTCTGTTCCTTAATTCCTATTTATCCTATATGTAGCTTGTTTGTATATTTTTGCATGCATGTTCTTTCCCCCAATTCCTTGAGGGCACAGACTGTCTTTTACCTTTTTGCATCCTTAGCACTTAGCACAGTGTCTGGTATATAGTGGACACTTAATAAATGTTTATTAATTGATAAAAAAAACACTTAATGAGTGTCTTTTTTTAAACAATTAAATGATGAAGATAGAGACCAAATTTTCAAAAAGAATGAGAGGAGTAGAAAGAGTTGTTTTTATGTACTTTCATTTATTGTCCTCCAAAGTCATCAAAATTCCTTTAGATTTAAGTCAAAGTTTGAGGATATGGATAGGGTCTTCCCAGCAGTCAGGTGGCCATAGGGATATTAATATTAGGTATGGATGGCCCAAGGCAAAAATGTAATGTAAGAGAACAAGTATTCCCTTTCCTCAACTGTATCAGGTATCCAGTTCTCTCATCCTTCAGAGTTTAAAGTGATCAGAAAAATGAATTTACTCTAATGTTTTAACAATCATATCTTCATGGTTATATTATTTTTATTAGATCTGTTTATAAACTTTTACTGTTTCTTTCATCAATTTCAAAAAAATTTGAAACATGAAGGTGACACCTTTAAAAAGAAGCTTCTTTTAGCATGGATATGTAAGCTAAGGAACACTACATCAAGAAGTATTTATTAAACATTGAATATATGCCAGGTCCCAAATTAAGCCTGGTAATACAAATAAAAAGCAAAAGGATTTCCTCTCCTCAAGAATCATACATCCTAATGGCAAAGACAACACATATAAATCTGAAAATAAATATATATTCATGCACATTTTTATACATATAAATTACAGAGAAATTGGTAGCTCACCCTAACAAGGATGACAGTAATGGTTGCAATGGTAACAAAAGATTTTCTCAGTGAATTATTGCTTGAACTGAGTTTTAACTGAAGGGATTTAAAGGTCAGAAGGTAAGATTAAGAGCGTTTCAGGCATGGGGACAACTAATGGAAAGGTCAGAGAAACATGAGGAAAATTCTATGGAAAAGCAGAAAAGAGACCAGTATTGTGGGATCCCAGAGTATGTATAGGAGGGAAAATATGAGAAGATTGGAAAGGTAAGGAGCAGGCAGATTGTGAAGAGCTTTATATGCCAACAAAATATTTTATATTTGATCCGGAAGATAGGAGAGAGCTATTGGATTTTACTAAATAGAGGAATGACATGGCCAAATCTATGCCTTAGGAAAATTACTTTGGTGTCTCTGAAAGTTGGATTGGAATGCTATTTTCCTCATGTGAGACAGGGAGGATAATTAAAAGTCCTTTTCAATAGTCCAGGCAAAACCATATGATGACTATGTGAGTAGATAGAAAGGGCATGTATGCAAGATATTGAGATAGAAATGTTAATATGCAAGAATATCCCAGTATGAAGTCATTCTGTTAGGCAATGATAACATCACAATTCATAGATGTGCACCATTGAACCCAGCGACTTTCATTCCCAATTTGCTAATGGGTGTAGAAGAATTACATGTGGGGTATAGAAAGGAATGAAAGGAGTGAAAATGATGGCACTAATTTTAGAAAGGTTTTACAAGAATTTTAACTGAGAAGGGGAATGAAAGTAAAAGAACATGGTCAGATATGTATGAGTTTTTAAGGATGTAGAGTCTTGAAATTGTTTACAAGGCTCAGGGAAGGATCCAATAGGTGGGGAAATATTGAGGAATGGAAAAAGAGAGTAGAGATAATGGTAAGGTCAGCTAGGTGGCACAACATAGAGAATGCTGGACATAGAGTCAGAAAAATTCATCTTCTTGAGTTAAAATCTGTCCTCAACACTTACTGACTGTGAGAACCCTTTTTTACCAGTTTCCTCATATGTAATATGAGCTGGAGAAGGAAAGGGTAAAGCACTGTAGTATAGCTTTGCCAAGAAAATGCAAAATGGGGTCATGAAAGTTGGATATGACTGAAAAACAACTAAATATCAAAAAGGGATAATGGTGTGGGAAGTTTGATGGAGAAGATAGAAAGTTATGGAATCAAAGTTGTAAACTGAAAAGGGTGGGCTTTAGCAAGCAAAAGGGCAATATCTTTATTAGATACAGGCATGAAGTAGGTAATGTAGAAATATTTCATAGGGATGTTAAATGAGGATAAAGTGAAGAGTACATGGAAAATGTCCACTTTTTTTTTCAGTGATATATGAAGAATTATCTTCATCAGAAAGGATGGAGGGAAAGAGTAGTAGGAAAAAGCTTTGGAGGAGAAGAAAACACCTGGAACAGCTGCTGTCTTGTGTAGGAAAAAGAATCACTTAAAAAGTAGTAGAATTGCTTTTTAATTATACAATGAGGATCAAATTGAGATTAGCTAGCATGAACTTGTAGTGTACCTAGTCAGTTCTGTGATTTCCTCTAGGTACATTCATTAGTATTTAAATTGAGGTAAAAGAAGCACATGATGAGAGTTTTGGAGCTTGTAAAGGAGTGGTGAAAAATGATGGAACAGAGATTCAAGAAGAGATAGTAGTATAAAATTGAAAGTAGTTCATTGAGTGGTCAAGGTAGGGACAGAAACTGAGTACAGTCAAACACAGACTGGAGAAGAAGCCTGTGAGCCAGACACTAATCTCATTGAAGAGAAATCAGTAATGTCTTGGGGGTCAGGAGATCTAACAGTTATCAGAATCTGAAATATGGGATATATTTTGAGTGAATGATTCTCAAATAAAGAGGAATTACCCAATAAAGAGAATAGAAGGATAATTTGTCATTTGCAATGAGGAGCAATGGGTATTTCAAGCCCTCTCCCAAATCCCAGTGAATTGGGGATCAGTGAAAGTACAATGAGTACTGGAAAAGATAGATAGGCATACAATATGGGCCAATTCTTGGTGAGTGCAGAAATTGGATGGAGTAAGAAAAGAAATTGAAGATAAAAATTTGTTAATAATGAAACATGGATTTCATAGGGCATAAAGGAAAGGGTTGGAAAATCTGAAGTATGACAATGCACATTGATGGTTAGAGTTGAGGGAGAAAGGAATGAAGTAGGTTTTTTGTTTGTTTTATTGTTTGTTTTTTTGATTTTTTTCCAAAGCAAAGCTATTGCTTTTTGGGAGGAGATTTAAAAATGTTTATTTTTAACATTCTTTTCTTTTTAAATTTTGAATTCCAAGTTTCCTTTATCTCAGGTCTCCTTCATTCACTGAGAAGTCAAACAAAATTATATAAATTATACATGTGAAATCTTGTAAAACATTTCCTTACTAGCCAT
Source organism: Monodelphis domestica (assembly GCF_027887165.1). NCBI lineage: Eukaryota > Metazoa > Chordata > Mammalia > Didelphimorphia > Didelphidae > Monodelphis > Monodelphis domestica. The sequence goes on along the minus strand of NC_077229.1, from coordinate 349,428,220 downwards.
GTCACAAAAAAGCAAAAAGAAAAAATAAAGTAAGAATATTGTATTTCAATTTTCACTGAGACTCTCAGTTCACTTTCTGTAGGTGAATAAGATTTTTTCATCAAAATTACTTTAGAATTTTCTGGGATTATTGTATTGATCAGATAGAGTAGAAAAGTTTACACTTTATTTTTTCAATTATATATTATAGCAATTTTCAACATATAATATTCAAAATTATAAGGTCAAAATTGTGTCCTTCCCTGCTTTCCCTCCCCATTTCATAGGACTGGTAAGCAATTTGATTTTATATATGTACTATAATTTTAAATACATTTCTATATTGGTCATTGTTGTAAGACAATACTCATAGAAAATCAAAACCCCAAATTAAAACCATAAACTAATGTGAAAAATAGTATGCTTTGATCTCCATTATGACTCCAACATTTCTTTCTCTGAAGGAGGATAGAATTCTTTGTCATAATTTTCATATAGTCAGAATTGTCCTAGATCATTTTATGCTGAGAATAGCTGCTTTTCACAGTTGAAGATCATATAATATTGCTATTACTGTGTACAGTGTCCTCCTGGTTCTACTTATTCCATCCCCTATTAGTTCATGTAGGTATTTCCTGCTCTTTCTGAAATCATCCTATTCATTGTTTCTTATAGCAAAATAGTATTCCATCATCATTATATACCACAATTTATTCAGCCATTTCCCAATTAATGGGCATCTCCCCAATTCCAATTCTTTGCCACCACAAAAAGAGCAGTTATTAGTATTTTTGTATAAAGAGATCTTTTCTCTTTATTTATGATCTCTTTGTGATACAGATTGGATATTGGTACTACAGGATGAAAGAGTATGCATTGTTTTATAGTTCCTTGGGCAAGTTCTAAATTGTCCTCCAGAATGATTAAATCAGTTCATGACTCTAACAACAATGCATTAGTGTCCCAATTTTGCTACATCCCTTTCAGCATTGATCACTTACCTTTCTTGTCATATTGGCCAATTAGATAGCTGTGATGTGGTACCAAAGAGTTATTTTAATTGGCATTTCTCTAATGAAAAGTGATTTAGAACTTTTTAAATTGATAATTGATAATTTAATTTCTTCATCTACAAATAGTTTATTCATATCCTTTGACTATTTGTGAACTGAGGAATGACTTGTATTCTTATTAATTTGACTTAGTTCTCTACAAATTTGCAAAATGAGAACTTTTTCAGAGAAATTTGCTATAAAATTTTTCTCCCAGTTTGCTATTTCCCTTCTAATCTTGGTTATATTGGTTTTGTTTGTATAAAAGTTTTAAAATTTAATATGATTAAATTATTCATTTTACATCTTATAATGCTCCCTGACTTTTATTTGGTCATAAATTCTTCCCTTCTCCATAAATCTGACAAGGAAACTATTCTTTGTTTCCTTAATTTACTTACGGTATCACTCTTCATATCTAAATCATATACCTCAGTATAGGATGTGAGATATTGGTCTATAACTACTTTCTGACATAGTTTTCTGATTTTCCCAGCACTTTTTGTCAAATAGTGAGTTTTAATCCCCAAAGCCGGGGTCTTTGGGTTTTTCAAGTTCTAGGTTGCTAAGATCATTTACACCTGTATAGTGTACATCAAATCTATTCCATTGATCCATTCTATTTTAACCAATAGCAAATTATTTTGATGATTACTTTTCATAGTGCAGTTTGAAATATGGTAATGCTAGGCCACTTTTCTTGACATTTTTTCATTAATTCCTTTAATATTCTTGACCTTTTATCCCCCTCTCAGATGAATTTTTTATTATTTTTTGCTGCTTCTATAAAATCATTTTTGGTAGTTCAGCATGACACTGAATGAGTAAATTAATTTTTATTCATATTACATTAGCTCAGCCTACCCATGAGCAATTAATAGCTTTCCCATTGACCTTATTAGTGAGAAAAGTGCTTTGTAATTCTATTCATATAATTTATATATTTGCCTTGGCAAGTAGATTCCCAAGTATTTTATATTGTAGAGGGCATTTTAAATGGAATTATTCTACTTATCTCTTGACTGCTGGACTTTATTGGTAACATATAGAAATGCTGATGATTTATCAGGATTTATTTTGTTTCCTGCATCCTTTCTAAATTTATTAATCATTTTAAATAGTTTTTAACTGGTTCTTCAGAATTCTCTAAGTATACCATCATATCTGCAAAGAGTGATAGCTTGATTTCCTCTTTACTTCCTTCAATTTATTTTTCTTCTCATAACTAAAGCAAGCATTTCTAATACAATATTAAATAATAATGGTGATATTGAGCATCCTTGCTTCACATTGTATCTTATTGGGAAGGATTCTAACATTCCCATTATAGGTGATACTTGCTGATGGTTTTAGGTAGATAATATTTATCATTTTAAGGAAAGGCCTATTTATTCCTGTGGTTTTTAGTGTTTTTAATTGGAATGGGTGTTGTATTTTGTTGAAGACTTTTAGTGCATCTATTGAGATAATCATGTGGTTTCTGTTTGTTTGGTTATTGATATGGTCAATTATGCTGATAGCTTTGCTAACATTAAATTAGCCTTGCATTCCAGGTATAAGTCCCACCTAGTTATAATGATTTATCCTTTTCATATATTGCTATAGTCATTTTGATAAATTTTATTAAAAATTTTGAATCTGTATTCATTAATGAAATTTGTCTGTAATTTTGTTCTCCAAATTTTCTCTTCCTGGCTTAGGTATCAGCATCATATTTGCCATAAAAATAATTTGGTAGGATTACTTCTTTGCCTATTTTCCCAAATAATATATAGAGAATTGAGATTAATTGTACTTTAAATGTTTGATAAAATTCACTTGTGAATCTATCTGACCCTGGGAATTTTTTCTTAGGGATTTCATTGATGACTTGTTCAATTTCTTTTTCTGAGATGGGATTAATTAAATATTCTATTTGATCTTTTGATAATCTGAGCAATTTATATTTTTATAAATATTAATCCATTTTTATAAATATTAATCCATTTCATCTAGATTGTTAGATTTATTATTATATAATTGTGCAAAATATCTCCTAATGATAACTTTAATTTCCTTTTCATTGGTGGTGAATTCACCCTTTTCATTTTTGACACTAATTATTTTATTTTCTTCTTTCCTTGTTAAAATCAAATTAACCAATGTTCTGTTTATTTTTCCATTAAATGAAATGCTAATCTTATTTATTAGTTCAATAGTACTCTTATTTTCAACTTTGTTATTTTTTCCTTTGATTTTTTGGATTTCTAATTTAGTCATTTATTAAGAATTTTTAATTTGTTCTTTTTGTAGTTTTTTTTTTTAGTTTGTATGTCCATTTCATTGACCTGCATTTTCTCTATTTTAATTTTGCAAGCATTTAGAGATAGACAATTTCCCCTATGTACTGCTTTGGTTATATTCCATCAATGTTGATATCTTGTTTCCTCATTGTAATTCTTAATGAAATTATTATTTCTATAATTTTTTATTTGACCCACCCCCTTTTTAGAATTAGATCATTTATTTTCCAACTAATCTTAAATTTTTCTTTCCTTGGACCCTTATTGATTATAATTTTTATTGCATTATGATCTGAAAAGATTATATTTATTATTTCTGTTTTCTGCATTTGGTTGTGAAGTTTTTATGTCCTAATGCATGGTCAGTTGTTGTGTAGGTACCATGTACTGCTGAAAAGAAGATATATTCCTTCCAATTTCCATTCATTTTTTCCAGAGATTTATTAAATCTATTTTTCTAACGTTTCATTAATTTCCTTCACTTTTTTTTGTTTATTTTTTTGGTTCAATTTATCTAGATCTGAGAGGGGGAAGTTGAGTTCCTCTATTAGAATAGTTTTGCTGTCTATTTCCTCCTAAAACTCATTTAATTTTCCTTTAAAATTTTGAAGGCTATACAACTTTGTTTAGTATTGATATTACTTCATTGTCTATGGTACCTTTTATAAAAGTGTGATTTCCTTTCTTATCTTTTTTAATTAGATCTAATTTTGTTTTAGCTTTTTCTGAGATCACAATTGCTGCTACTATTTTTTTTTTACTTCAGATGAAACATAATAAATTCTGCTCCCACCACTTACCTTTACTCTTTGTGTGTCTCCATGCCTAAAATGTATTTTTTTTTTGTAAACAACATATCTTGGAATTCTGTAAAAATTAAATTATGTCTAATATAAAACATTATATTTTAAAAGAGGTTTATTAATGATTATTAGAAAATTGAGGAATAAAGAAAATACAAAATAAAAAATCACATGCCCAGGGCTGATTAGTCCTTTCAAAGGTTATATATCATTGCAATGGAGGAGAAGAGAAAGAAGAGAGCAAGGTAGGCATTGCTATCAATTAAATACTAATTGTGATCTCTCCCAGGTGGAGACTCAGGTGAGATTATAGGGAATTCTGGGAAATACCAAGGACTTCTGGGGACTGAAGTCTAGGGTTCAAAATCTCCATTTTTATAATTCTGATTTTTAATCTCTTTTGTTATCTGTTTCCATTTTATAGGTGAGCTTGTATTACCAGTTGTGTATTCCCTCCATCTTTATTTCCTTATTTTACCCTCCTACTTCTCTCTCCTTTCACTTTGTCTTTCCTCATAAGTGTTTTACTTTTAATTACCACTCCTTCCTTCCCTCTCCATTCTATTATGCCCTCCTTGTTTTATTCTCTTCCTGCTTTTTTATAAGGTAAGACAACATTCTATATCCAAATGAGTATGGTTACTTCCTCTCTCAGCCAGTTACAATTAGAGTAAGGTTTAAGCATTGCCCAAGACCACTTTCATCCTTTTCTCCAATGTAATAGTTTTTTGAACATCTTTAGGTGATATAATTTTTTTTTTCTATTTCAATTCTTACTTCCCTTTTCTCTCAGTACCATTCTTTTTCACCCCTTGATTTTTTTTCTACACATCATGTCATTCTAATCTGCTTACTCCCATACCTTCTATCTATCTATCTATCTATCTATCTATCTATCTATCTATCTATCTATCTATCTATCTATGTATCTATCCTCCTTCTAAGTGCTCTAATACTGATGAGAATTTTAAGAGTTACAAATATTATCTTTCCATCTCTGAATATAAACAGTTTGACCTTATTGAACGACTTAACTTTTCTCTGTCTTAATTTTTTTATGCTTCTCTTGAGTCTTGTATTTGAACATCAAACTTTCTATGTAAGCCTGATCTTTTTATCAGGAATGCTTGGACATCTATTTTATTAAATGACCACTTTTTCTCCTAAAAGAATATACTCAGTTTTGCTGGGTAATGATTCTGGTTTGTAAATCTAGTTCCCTTTCCTTCTAGAATATCATATTCCAAACCTTCCAATCCTTTAATGTGGAAGCTGCTAAGTCCTGTGTAATTGTGAGTGTGACACCATGGTATTTGAATTTCTTTTTTCTGGCTGTTTGCAGTATTTTCTCCTTTGGCCTGAGAGCTCTTGAATTTAGCTATAATATTCCTGGAATTAGTCATTTTGGAATTTATTTCCAGAGATGATCTGTGGGTTCTTTTAATTTCTATTTTACTTTTATGTTCAAGCATCTCAGGGCATTTTAAAAAATATTTTATTGTAACATAATGTCTAAGCTCTTTTTAATTTTATTTTTTATCTTTTTTTTTTAGGTAGACCAACAATTCTTAAACTGTCTTTCCTGGCTTTATTTTCTAGGTCAGTTGTTTCTTCAAAGAGATATTTCATGTTTTTTTTCTATTACTTCATTCTTTTGATTTTTAAAATTGTTTCTTTGTGTTTCATAAAGTCATTAGCTTCTACTTGCCCCATTCAAAATTATTTTATTCTGTGAGCTTTTGAAACTCTTTCCACTTGGTCAATTCTACCTTTTAAGAGACTTTGTTTTTCATTGTATTTTTGTACATCTTTTTCTCTTTGATCAGTTCTTTTTCAATTTGCTTTCATTTCTTTCCCTCATTTTCCCTCTTCCATTCTTTTTTTTTTAAACCCTTACCTTCCATCTTGGAGTCAATACTGTGTATTGGCTCCAAGGCAGAAGAGTGGTAAGGGCTAGGCAATGGGGGTCAAGTGACTTGCCCAGGGTCACACAGCTGGGAAGTGTCTGAGACCAGATTTGAACCTAGAATCTCCCATCTCTAGGCCTGGCTATCAATCCACTGAGCTACCCAGCTGCCCCCGTCACAATTTTTTTTACAGATGTAGCAAATCATTCAACCTATTTTGGTGCAGAGTATCAACAAGAAATCTAGGTTGTTCTAGTGGAAGTAAATTAAACTGAAGAGTTAAATTATTATGCATGCACAGAAGCTCTTTTTGACTTCTTAATTTATATGAACTTTTTACCTTTAATACAACATTCTTTATAATATATATAAATATAAAAAAATCATCCATTCAGAAATCCCTAGTTATCTAAAATTATTTCTGGGGACCCCTTAAAATTACCATTTAAATTCTTAGCTCATTAAATTCTCCAAAGGTTGCATACAATTTTAACCAGTTTTGTTGAAGTCCATCTATCATCATCTATGTGACAAGGGTTTGGTCAAGATGATCATGGGTTTATATTTTGTTCTCCAGCAGAGGTAAAGGTGCAAATTGAAGATCAATATAGGCAAAACATAGTAGCTTAAAATGAATCATTATAACAGAAAGATATTGATTAGATTAAAACAGATAAACTTAAAAAAATCAAACCTTAAGGCAATCAGTAAATACAATAATATAAGCAAATGAGAAGGTACAAGCAAGCAGTGCAATCAAAATCCTTTTCATCAATCCAATAGATTTGTTCTATATTATAGGAGGAGAATAAACTCAAAATAGTTAGCAACAAACTTCCAGATCTCTTTTAAAGTTTCCTTCCCCTCCCCCAGTATTTATCATCCATTCAAATTTCTTTTGTCTGAGCTCTGAAGTTCATCATAGTGAGGGAGAATTCTGCACTGAACATAGTATGGAGGGATCTCAAATTGGAGGTATTGTAGAGGTTGGGCAAATGCCAAAAGTGTGTAGGAAGATGAATCTCCCCTCTGAATCTCAGGATTATTCAAGCTAAATGCAAGGATCCTTGTACCCAAGAACAGTAGTGAGAAAAGACACTCTAAAACTTTGAGCTGCTTGAGATAGATAATTCACTGCTTTCATAGAGTGACAAGTTTATTTCTTAAAAGTTAAACAAAAGGAGACCTTGACTGAAAATAGAGACTTTTTAAAAAGTTGTTTTTTTTTAACTAAAGGGTTTATAGGAGCTATTCTTCTGTGCTCTCTTCCCTAAGGGCAAATCTTTGAGGGACAACAAAAGCGTATTTGCATATGAAGGAATGGTGTTTTGAGTCTAGAGAAAGAAAGAAAAAACAGGCTTATTTCCCCAAACTGACTTTAAATCCACTGATTTGGACTCCAGGCCCTCCCTGTGAAAAACTTAGATTAACAACCTTCTAAATTAGGAGTTGAAGGTCAGTTAAAAAAAATCTGCTTGAAAATTAGAAGGCATAGGGATTCTTTTCTCCATACTGAAAAATGGCTATGGCGGGCTAGAAAAACCCACATGGAGTGTGGAAAAGGATTGAGGCAGAAAGATTTTTATTCATCACCCTCTGTGGGAAAAACAAAAAAGGTGGCTGGGATTGTAGGCTCTTGTGGTGGGTCTGTTCTAAGCAAGAGGAGGTTTCAAGCTGGGTGGAGAGTGGTAAGAAATGCTGGTTCAATCAGATGGACTGGAAAAGTGGCAGCTGGAGCAGGAGACAGGCAGCAGGGAGGGGTAGCAATGGCCTCAATGGTGTGAAGGCATGTAGGCTGGGTGACTGGTGAAAAACTTACTAACTTAACTGAAAACCTCTTGTAAAAAATATTTGTGAATTCTATCTCCTTCGTGGTCAGCCAAATATCGATTTTAAAATTAATAATCAATAACTAAGTTATATTTTAAAAGTTTTATTAATAATAACTAAACAAAAGAACTGTCTGAACTCAGCCCCATTGCAGGTTCAAGAGAGCTTGGGGGAGTCACAGCCAGTTAAATGCCAATAACGAGATCTTGCCAAAGTGGAGACGTAGGAGAAATTATAGGGAATTTTGGGAAATACTAAGGACTTCTGAGGAATGAAGTCAAAGGTTCAAAATCTCAATTTATACATAGCGCTCCAACATTACCCTGGGCTTAAACAGATCAGGTATACTGTGGTCTGCCTTGCATTGGGGTTTAGGTCCTTACTTGTAGGTTGGGACCAGGCCTCTTTGGCTTAATTCAGTTGGATACCCTGCCAATTGCTTGGTACTAGACTGTTGAGACTCAGTTTGGACTTTGGCAGGGTCTAAGAGCCTTACTTTGAGCCTGCAGCAGCTAGGAGCTCTGTGTACTTTCTTGGACTAGGGCTTGGGACCTCACTGCATGCTTGTGCTAGGGCTAGGCACTTTTATGGGGTGAGCATGGAATTGTGCTGCTATTGGCTTCTGCGGATGTCAGGGTCTTGAAGTTGGCTGGGCCCAGTTTCAGAAGGTGGAACAACAGATGTGAAGTGGGTGGATTTGCTCTTGGCTTGCACAGTCACTTGGTATAGCCTTGCTACATGCTGTGTAGCCTTGCTATGGGCTGTGATCTCCTCTGGTGAAATAGACTCTGTCTAACTTTCAAGTTGTTTTCTACAGGAAAGTTGCTTCACTCTATCCCTTTACTGATTCTTTCACTGCAGTATTTGTTTTGAAGCATTATTTTAAGCTTGATTGGAGAGGATTCTCAGAGTGGTTCAAGCTTTTCCTGTGCCTAGTCTTCCATTTTCTAGCCAAGTTTTCACAAGTGATCATCATGACAATTTTGCTATTACTGTGCACAATGATCTTCAGGTTATTCTCATTTCACTTTGCATTGGCTCATATAAGTCTCACCATTTTTTCCCCCTGAAGTCAATCCCCTCATTAATCCTTATAACACAATAGTATTCCATCAAAACCATGCCTCAACTTGTTTAGACATTTCCCAATTGATGAGCATCTCCTCAATTTTCAATGCTTTGTCACCACAAAATAAGCTGCTACATTATTCTTACTTATTCCCTTTGGAATACTTGACCTTTTTTCTTTTTAGATATATTTCATTATTGTTTGGTCTAGTTTTATAAAGTAACCCCTTGATAGTTTGATTGCTATATTACTAAATCTGTAAAAATAATTTTGGTTGAATTGTCATTTTTATTATATTGGCATGGTTTCTTTGACCTTTTCCTTGTACATTTCCAAAGTAGATTTTTAAAGGTGAATTTCAGAGGGAGTTAGAAGCAGGATCAAGAAAGAGAAAAGGTAGGGGGCTAGAATAGTTGAAGCAGAAATGAAATGCACTCTCATCTTGTAATGAACAAGAACAAGAAATGACTTCCATTTTGGTCAAAATTTAATCTTCAGAAACTGATGAAGGTTTGGATATTTGCCAAATTTCCTTTCATTTATTCTAAATTTAGTTTATTCTTGAACTAAATTATTAACACAGAAAAAAAGCACATTCTAGAATATGGAGTCAGTGTGGTAAAGTATAAAAAGTATTAGATTTATATTCAGAGAACCTATATTACTTGGGCAACATTGAGCGAGACACTTAATCTTTTTCTTGGGCTATTAAACTGCGTCTAAGATTTCTTAGTTTCTTTTGGGGGAAGTCAGAACAACTCAGTTATGAGGCTGGAAGAAAATTGTGTAGCTATTATTGTGGGTAATCACCTAAATGAGTACATGTGCCTTTTTCTTAAACTTCTGCATAAAACAAGCATATAAAATATGAGAGAAACAGGGATTTTGTGTAGTGTTTGAAAAGGCTAGTGGTGTGGATTGTTAGGGTTTAGAGCTAATTATCTTGGAAAGAGTGGGTGGTTGTAAGTCAATTGAGGCTTTTTTTGTGTGAGTATGGCAATGCAGCTTGGGGAATCTATTGTTTCTGGGTGGCTTTCCATCTGTTCTAAATATCCTCTGTGAAATGTTGAGTTCTAGTTCATGCTGTGAGTTGCCTTATATCTTGGTCACAGAATCTGTGAAAGTATGTCATTATTATAATTTTGCCCTCACCACCTTCTAATTTCTTGGTTTACCTATGCCACAGGTCATAGTGCTCTGATATAAGTGAGGCCAGCATGGAAAGCTATGTTCTATTCTGTAGGTACAGATCTCTATAGGTCACAGTAGAGAATGTCTTAAATTTAAGAAAAAATAGCAATTTCTGAAGCTTTCATATTTAACATCCTTGTTTCATACTTTCCACTCATTTGGAATAGTCTAAGCAGCAAGAGAAGTTTTTAAAAAATACTTTCAGTTTATTCAGAAACCCCCAGCTCACAGGAGTGGGGAAAGAACATGAATCCTGTAACCATGGAAAAATATTCTAAATTAATTAATTAAATAAAAAATTGAAAATCACACACACAGAAAGAATCCTACAGCTCCAAGTTCATTTGGAAACATTCAGCCGCTTTTTATTTAGCACCACAGACCATGAAAACGTTCTCCTCTGTAGTTGGGAACTGGCCATAGCCAAATTTGGAGGAAGTGTTAATAAATTTCAATTCAGTCTTCTCCAGGAGATGACAGTTGGTAAGCACTAGCCAAGATTTTCATTGGGGGAGGACATACTTCTTGGCCCCAACAATACAACCCTTCAGAGTAATAAAGTAATTAATCTCTTCACCATAGCCTCCAAGTGGATCAATACTTTTACAAGACAGATATAATCAGTGGATGTGTTGTTTTTGATCAGTTTCTCATCTTTCATCTGGTAGCCATGGCCAATCTTCTAGATCTTTTCGTTGATCTCAGGGAAATGGTGGTTGTCCTTAAGACCAACCTGGACCACAGAAAATGCCATATGGGCAAGATTCGAAGCTCCAATACAGGCCACATTACATAGACCCAACTGGGTTTTTCAGGGCAATTTCATTGCACTCCAGAGGCTGATGACAACTTTGCAACCATTGCCCTTCATCACCACCGTAAAGTGTAAAAATTAAAATTATTATTCAATAACTATTATATTTTATACAGTTTTATTAATAATAACTAAAGTAAAAGAACTACCTAAACCCAGCCTGGGCATGAGAGAAGAGAGTGAAAGGGAGGAGCTCCAGAATTTACAAACACAAGGTGCACAAAGGGGAAAGCATCCTGGGTAATGTAGTTTTAGGGGTTTAATATTTTTTAACTATACAAAAGTCAATCTTCTGAGCCTGCCCAAACACAATGAATATGGGCATCATACATTCTTGTGAACCAGTTAATCGTGTTACTCTTCTCCTGGATCTCCATCAAGTGAGACTTCTGCCTCAAGGGAGAAAACTCTTCTGAGTTTTGTGCAATAACTCAGATCCTCCAGTCATTTTTTTAATGCTTATGAAATATTTCTCCAAATGCTTCTTTCCATCATTATTCTGCTATTTCTTGTAGTACTTGATAAAAAACTTCTTCTTGGATTTATGCAAGTTCTTATAGAATTACCTCTTAAATTCAACACTGATGTACTCAGTAAGGGTCTGGAGACCTTAAGGGGTTGATACTTGGTACATGTACAACTACCATAGGGGAATCATCTTCATAATGCTGACACCCTTAACTACTTCTTTTTTATTTATCTTTGAACCAGGCCTAACTCTTCGTAAAGAATGTTGGTCATACCTGCCTCATAGTCCAGACTCATATATGATGCTTTGCTTTCAAGACAGGAAATCCAGAGACCCTTGTGCCTGGGAGTGGAGAACTTATAGTGTGATATATTTCTGTTTTTGTGGTTGCTGCCACCAAAGTGAGATAGGAAAGCAAACCAATAGAGGTTGATCCAGTCAGTAAGAGCTTCAGAGAAGGAAAATATTTAGGAAAGGATTAGTTAATAATCCTAGATCAAGACAGAAAGCAATTAGTAATGAGGACTTCAGTATTTTCAAATCAGTTTACATACTTTTTCATTATGTAAGTAGTTTTGTGAGATAAATGCAAATGATAAGCTTATCCCCTTTTATAGATAAAGAGACTGGTACCCAGAAAGGTCAAGAAAATTTCTCAGAATCCCATGGTTAGTAATTGTTGGAGGCAGGATATAAGTTCTGACCTTCTGGATTTTAACCCCCAAATTCCATTCTATATGTTGTTCTGCCTCCTTTAATCACACTGGAAAACAAATAGGAACATTTCAAATTGCCTTTACTTCCATTATTTATTTAAAGGTTGTTTTTTTTTTTCTTTCACTTCCTACCATCTTTATGATATTGTAGAAATTGATTAATACCTATACTTTGGATTATAGGATCATAGATTTGGAGCTGGAAGAAACTGAGAGACCAACTAGTAGAGCTTCTTTATTTTAGAGATGAGGGAACCGAGGCCCATGAGGATTAAGTGGCTTGTTCTGGTTTGCATATGTACCAAATAATCAGAGTGCAGATTTGGACCAAAGTCCTTCGATTGTATCTTCCCCTTAGCTACAAAGAGTGTTACTTTCTTTTTTGAAAAGTATAAAAAATATAATAATAAACAAACACAAATATTATGAATATAAATATAAACACAAACAATAAATATATAAAATATAATAAAGATAAATATTGTAAATAATAAAATAAAAACAAAATATTAATAAAATAAATGAATACAATATAAAATAAAAAAGTATACAAAAGTAAAAAGTATACAAAATTGCATTGTGTTTATTATTTGCTTCTAGCATATCTCAAAATATAAAAAAATCTGAAAAGAGGAGGCAATGTATAGTAATGTAGGGGAATGAACACAGTGAGAGAAATCAGAACACTCTGCCTCTTCTTTTGAATCTGCTACTTACAAGACCTCTCATAAATCAACTGTAAAATGGAGGAGTTTGATAATATTATATCTAAGGTCTCATCCAGCTCCAAAATAATTTTTTGAGGTAAAACCTTGCTGCCTAGAAATCCCACTAAACAAGCTGTAAGAGCTATCTAGTGGCAATTGCCTGGGGTGATATATAAAAGACTCATGAAGTTTCATAAAGGTACCAGTTTTATCTTCAATATCAGTCCTATATTGTAACCCCCAAAATGCAATATTTTAGGGTTATTTGCATTTAAAAGATTAGTTTTGGAAAGATATTAATATCCCAAAGGAATTAATCTCAGATTTAAATCCTGTAACATTGATAGGAGTGATTTTTTTGGTAGACTTTTCCAAGAAGTGGTCAGCACCATGGCCATGGGATAGAATAGCTCTGAAAAGCTACTGTTGAGTTCAACTGCTGGGAAAAGCCCAGAGATCTTGCAAGTCTGTTCTATGCTACTAATCATCCAGGAGGTGGAGGTTACATTAGAAAAAAAAAAAGGAAGCTAGAGCTAGAGTAAAATAGATAGACTTACTTTGGTTCCTTTATGTGATTTTGTTTTTTTTTTTAAGATTACATCAAACTGACTTACCTAATGAGCCATATCAACCAAATTTCACTCTGACCCTACGCAGTTAGTCAAATATTAAAAATGGATCCTTAAAACAATGAATCATTATATTTCATTAAAGTGGTTGGAATAAGACAAAAAATACCAAAAAGGTGTACAAAATCATGAATAGAATTAAGATAGCATTTTGATATGTGAATAGTATGTTTGATCAGGTAGAAAAATATCTTACATCATATCAGGGGGAAAAACTCTCCCAAAATGAATGGCCAGTTTGTAGCAGCTAATGACTTTGCTGTTATTGTTGCTTGGAAAATAATAATACTTCACAGGTTTGACTCTGTGCTATTTTTTGGTTTGAAAGTTGCTCTCCTAAGCATCTGAAAGTCCAATTATTTGTGAAGTTGAAGTGATTTTCCAGAGGCTCTCGGGATATTATCTTTAGTTCATTTTTAATTCATACTTTCTGCAGTAGTAGATATTTCAAAAGAGTTTCAAAATACCTGCAAAATAAGACTATAGTTTTAGATAATCTCTGAGGTCCCTTCTAGTTTTAATATTTTAAAAATTTCTATAAATAGTAGAAATTTGGTTGCTGGGAAGAGGATTCCATCTTTTCCTACCTTTGAATGTGTGGTTTTCAGGGAGTCCTATTATTAGGTATTTCAATCTTTATATTTCTTTCAAGTGAAGATTTCTGCTTTTTCTCCATCATGATGGTTGTGTTTGCAATGAATGTCAAATCTTAGTTATGGGGTAGAATTTAATTTCCTATTTTAAAGTGTTCATTAATTGATTTATTTTTTTACTCTGGAAAATGAATTGAGAGTTTCAAATTCAAGTTTCCCATCTCATCAAAACTTAATTATAGTAAGTGCTTCTGAATTGGAGCCTTTTTTTTTAGCTTTTACAAATAATTTGAGGCCAAAAGAAAACAAAGCCAAAAAGAATGCAGTAATCTTGATGCAGAATAATTAATGTCACTGTTTAGATGAGAGAGGTCTCTAGTGGAAAGGGAGGCAGAGTGGTTTGAATCTAGGTTTCTGTTTTTCTCCCTTAAAGTTAGCTTTAAGTAGGTCAAATCCCTTACTAATGGGCATGGTAGTGAAATTTCTGTGGAGACAATGAGTTCAGGGATTCCTGTTATTCGCAGATAATCCTGATTTTCTTCAGACTTTGAAATTCAATGAGAATGAAATGATTTAAAGGTAGAAGGCACCCTAGAGATCATTCAGTCTGACTCTCTTATTTACAGATGAAGAATCAGAGGCCTGAAGAGATTAACTGTCTTACTGATGTTCACGCAGATAATGTCAGAAGTAGAAATTGAACTAAAGTTCTTTGCTTCCAAATTCATTATTTACTCCACCATACCACACAGCTAAAAGACTATAAGAAGTCCTGAATTCCTCCTCTGTTTTCACATTAATAATACATACCCACTTGAAAATATTCCCTCCCTAAATCTTTGGGGGAAAAAGGACTATTGTAGTTATTTATTGGCTCACACATTTATACTTTAACAAATAAATCAAAGGCTCATAAAGTTGAAAAGAAAGGAAGAAAACAAGTATTTATATTATACCTTCTATATAAATAATATAGAGTGTTCAGAGAAGACTAGTACCTCC
The DNA here is from genome assembly GCF_027887165.1 of Monodelphis domestica. NCBI lineage: Eukaryota > Metazoa > Chordata > Mammalia > Didelphimorphia > Didelphidae > Monodelphis > Monodelphis domestica. The sequence goes on along the minus strand of NC_077229.1, from coordinate 349,413,177 downwards.
GATGAGAAGACTTGCTGTGCCCTTTTCAGGGATGCTTCCCTCTTTTGTTGTCTCCCAGTTCTCACCTGTGACTCCAAGGTTTTAAAGTAGTAAATGGCAGAGCCAGAATTTCAACTGAGATCCTTCTGAATCTTAATCCATTAATAAAAATTCATTAATTAACTACTATGTGCCAGGCACCATGCTAAGCCCAGTGGTCTTTCCACTGCACCATTATGCCTCAGCAAGAAAGGGGGATCTCATTGTTTTGACTATTTTGACTGTTTCCAAGACAAACTTAACTAAAGTTTCCAAGATAAACTTGACAATACTGGACAAATGAATAAAGCATGATCTATTTCAATAAAGCTTCATTTCCTTTTATTGGTAACAGTTGCCAATCTTTTTGTAATTCTCTAAACAGATGTATAAACACAGGCTGTTTTAATCATCGAGAAAGTGCTAGGTAGAAATGTCACTGTGGCTTCATGGTTTATGTATCTTTAATATCTGTAATTTAGCACAATCATGAATATACAAAAGATTGTTGCTTGATCCTGGAAGTGTTCATTTGGCAAAAAATATCCATTGGAAGCATGGTTGCATGAAATTATAGACTCAGGTTTGGGCAGACAGAAACACATCCATTTAAACTTTAGAACACAAGTTGTTTTGATTGCTCTTTAAAATTTTGTAAAATGATAACTATGAGATACACCTAGCAGGAAAAAAAAAAGCAATGTTCTAAAGGTAAGAACCAGATAAACCAAGATATTACTTTTGACTCTTCATCAAACTCTGTTACCTCATATTGAAGTGTCCTATAATTTGAAAGATCAAGCTAGAAGGAAGTAAAAAAAAAGTGGAAGTTTGTATAAACATTGGTGGAAAAGAGATCAAGAGGTGATAGAAAAAAATGAACTATAATATACACTTGAAACTTCCGTGGTCAAGAGGAAATATGTTAAGAAAAATAACAAGTTGTCGTAGCTGCTAATAGTTATTCATCCAGAAACCATATGTTTCCTTCCCAAAGGTTTACAGAATGGCAAATGAATGGAATGATTAAATGAATGATTATGTGACAACCAGCATTAAAAAACTTAGCCAAGGATGTAGTTTCATCAGGTCTCAAAGAGAGTCAGAGAACAGGAGTAGAGGGAAGAAGAAATTTACAAGAGGAAGTTTAATTATGGTACAAGAGTTCTAAAGAATATACGGGGAGTGGAAGATATATCTGGAGTGGTATACTTGGAAGTAGAATAGTTGAGGTGGATGAGAATGAGATTGGAATTTGGGGTTGAAAATGAAGGTAGGGTAGGGGAAGCAGTTCTTCAGTAGTTTGGAATTAATTGTTATATTGTATAAATTAGAGAGATATTTTGTAGAAGGCAGGTGATTAAAAGATTCAAGATAATCCATGTTGTAGATGGTTCCCCTGTGACCTTAGAGGAATCAAAATAGGAAAAAGAAAGAGTCATTTACCAAAACTTGTCTTAGTACCCATCTGGCTACACGTTTTCTGTATTGAGTTGAAATTGGATTTTCTTTATCTTTTCATTCACTTATCACCTGTAATTTCTCTAAAAGAAAGCTTGTGAATATGTTTTCATAAGGGATCATAGTAAGGAGATCCTTAATTCAAATCACTTAATCTTTCTGAGTCTCAGTTTCCTCATGTGTAAAATGGGGAGGGTTAGATTTGATGGTCTCTATAACTCCCTATAGCTTTGTGTGAGCCTCATATTTGTCAAGAGTTTAGATGATGGTCACATTCTTCTGTCCAGCCCCACCACCCACAAGACTAACATTTATCCTTGACTGTCCTAAAAGCGACCAATACTGGCCTTCTAGGGAATTCATCATGTACTGTTTACTGAACAACAAAATTAAGGATGCCTTTGTTCAATTCATGTAAATATGCTATGGAGTTACACAAATTGTTTCTATCAGGCAATTTTATTCCCTGTTGGGTCAAGAGGACCAGATTCTCTCCCAATTCCTCAACATTAACCTCTGTACAGAACTAATCTGATTCTTAACTTCTACTGGGCCTGGGGGATGTCCTCCATTTTATTTTAAAAGAAAAGATAAAGACAATTGGGGATTCAATATTCTCAATATTCAAAGCTAACATTCTAGTCTACTAATTTTCATATTAATTGTGCTACCTCTAATTTTTCATTATGCCAAATTTCCAGGAAGTAGGGAAGAAAGTAAATTCATTTAGATCAGAAATGGAAATGAATGGAAGACTGCATTCTGGATATGCTTTGGATACTATCAAAATAGAATACTGGGAAAGTGTTAGATATGGAGTCAAGAGACTTGGATTTACATACTAACTCTAACACTAATTACCTGTCTGACCATAAGCAAGCCAATTAACCTGTCACTTACTTAGCTTACTTGTAAATAAAGTGGGAATAATGATATTTCTTGCAGGGATATTAGGGAAGAAAGCACTTTGGGCATATTAAACCTCCCTGTATACTGAATACAGTAGTTGTTTCTGTTATTCAATAAACACTTCCAGTTCTATCGTATATTCATCTCATTCTAGAGGTTCACTTTAAATTATATCAACTGAAATATGTGCTTAATACAATTCTTGGCACATAGTAGGCACTCGATAAATTATAATTCTATAATTTTAGATATTTTTATTAAGGTGGCCATCATCAAATTTTTATTCATTTTTTATTATTAAGGTGTCCATTATAAAAGTGTCCATCATCAAATAAGATGAAATATCTAAGCATTTTGAAAAATATTAGTGTGATATATATATATATATATATACATATATATATATTTAATTATTATTAGTAGTATTATGAGTACCCTTTGCAAAATGTTTCGGTACGATATAAATTTAATTAGTTGGTAGTAATAGTAGTAGTGTATTTGAACAGCATATTTTTGTACTTATGGAACCTTACTCATTATATTGTGTTGTAGAAATGTTAGGGATAAGGGCTAGAGAAAAATTCATAGATTGTCTTTAAGAGGAAAGGAGAAGAATTTGGATACAAGTCCTGGGGGGGAAAGATTCTGGAAGGAGAGGAAGATCTTGGGATTTGACTGTTTTTAACTGTCACTCCTGACTCTGGCTTTCCACTGTGCTGGTAGAAGAATCTTTGCTCTGGCATCCCCTGGGAAGAACTAATCTTGTGGAAAGGTTAGGGATTCCTGGGTTGGAGAATTTGCCTTGGAGTAGACTGCCTTTTCCCTGGAGTACAGAGATTCTCCTGTCTGAGAGCTACCAGTCAGAGATCCACTTGGCAAAGGTAATCCCTAGAGTTTGTCACCTGGGGCTCTGGGTTACCTAGGAAGCCAACCCTAGGATTGAGAGGGGATTCAGACTACTAGTGAGTCCTGTCTCCTTAGTTTTCTTAAAGACAATCTGGGTAGTTAGATTAGCAGATAGTCAGATAGCATTTGAGTTTTTAAGTAAGAGCAGAGTGGATATGCAGGGACTACAGAAGCAACCTCTTGCAAGATGCATAAAAGGTGTGCCTATGCACTATTCCACTGGGTTTTACATGTATCATTGATCAAGACCTGTTTCCATATTATTGATATTTGTATTAGGATGATCATTTAGGGTCTATATCCCCAATCAGATCCCCTAGAACTATGTGATCAAGTAAATGTTTTCCTTCTGTGTTTCTACTACCCCAGTTCTTCCTCTGAATGTGGATAGCGTTCTTTCTCATAGGTCCCTCAGAATTGTTCTGGATCATTGCATTGCTATTAGTAGAGAAGTCCATTACATTCGATTATACCACAGTGTATCAGTCTCTGTGTATAATGTTCTCCTGGTTCTGTTTCTCTCACACTGTATCAATATCTGGAGGTCGTTCCAGTTCTCATGGAATTCCTCCAGCTCATTATTTCTTTGAGCACAATAGTATTCCATCACCACCAGATACCACAATTTGTTCAACCATTCCCCAATTGAAAGGCATCCCCTCATTTTCCAATTTTTGACACCATAAAGAGTTCAGTTATGGATATTCTTGAACAAGTGTTTTCCCTTATAATCTCTTTGAGATATAAACCAAGCAGTGCTATGGCTGAATCAAAGCCAATTTCATATTTTTAATCATGGATATCCTTAATAAAAAGAGTACTTTGTTCTTGTGATAAGTCACTTCACTGATGACCAAAGTTGGTGATTTGTTCATAAATAATGTACTGTTTCCATAGTTTTCCTAACTATATTATTTCATACGGGAGAACCTATTCCCTCAGTTCTGAAGAACCTTCTTTTATGTTCTCAAAATAAACACACAATTGTTCTTCAACCCTACCATATTCCCATATGGATAGTTAAATCCAGTGAACTAGCTGCTCATTAGAACACTACTGCTACTTCTGTTATGCTATTTATCACCACCTAGAGGGAGTGATCAGACTTAAAAAGGGTTCTCAGAAGACTCAGTTTTTCTAGTTAGTGTTGAAAATAATATCTTTTTATTTGACATCTTTAAAGGAAGAATATGTGTCTCGATTAGAAAGAACCAAAAGAATATATAGAGGGAGACAAGGGGAAAAAAGGGAAAGGTGTTTGGGTAGCCCATTGATTCCTTCACATGAGGGGTTAGGGACAATAGCTCCAAAATGGGTCTGGAAGAGGATCCAAATGGATATCACCAGGGAGACAGGTTTGACAACATTCAGTTAATATCAGGCAGGTGTCTTGAAGATACTGCTCCTTCCTAATATTTGACACAATAGGCTAACCTCTCTCTGGAACTCCTGGATCTACCTAAATGCTTCAGGAAGTTTAGGGATCAGAGAAATTAAAATGTTTTATATTATTGGGTAAGGACTTACTTTTATGGGTCTTATTAATTTTCTTTCTTTTGAGGTTCTAGGTAGAGAGCTGCCAATCATCTAAGAAAATGTAAATTTTTTAACTTGGAAATTTCCAGGCATAGAATAAGAAGGAGATCCAGAGATGGATGAAGCTAGAAATGAGGGGAGACTAGATAGAACAATGAGGTATAACATCTAGCTGTTGGGCTAGGCAGAAGCAATCTAGTGTAAGGCATAGACTCATTTTTCAGATCCTACCATTGATACTATCCTTATGTACCCATGGGTAATCACTTAAGTTTTCTAACACTTAGTTTCCTTTTGTAAGAATTGGGTATAATAATGCTTTGTTGTGAAGCCCAAATAAGATAATATATGTAAAGGTCTTTGCAAACCCTTAAGAATTTTATAAATATTAACTATTAATAAGAGTCTAATATCTCCTTTGGGGCTAAATTTAATGTCACCATGTTATTTAATATTCTGAGTAGAACCTTTCCTCTAGGTATATCAACTCTAGGTACTTCTTGGTTCCCTCACTCTGTGTAGACATTTTTACTCTGTTTCGTTACTGTTATTAATATAAATTAGAGCAAGCAAGAAAGAGAGAAATGATGTTTCAAGCCTTGCTGACTTAAGTACCCAGCTGAGTTAATTTTGCTCCACTAAGTCCCATATTCTAGCTTGGTGATTCCTATAAGACCACTTGCCAGAGATGGCTACGTAGATAAACTGGACAATTGCAAGAGAGGGGCCCTTTCACAAGCCCAAAAGAATGGCACAAAGGCCTGCAAACTTCATACCTCTGAACTTTTCAAGCTCAGTCTAAGCATTCCCCCAGGACCCTTCAAATGACCCAGGATTTTACCTCAGCCCTCATATGTCACATCCCCTGACTTCCCTGACTTCCATCCATTAGGAATCTCATCTGCCATGTTGGCAAATTAAAACACATGATTCTGACTCCTATGGCTACTTATTATGTGGAGTCTTCTGGCATTAGATTGGGTTGGAAGCCCCCCCAGATATTTGATTCCTATATTACTCAGGAAATTTCTAGTTTCCAAAAAGCCTATTCAGACCTTCACATGATGTTGGACCAAACCATCATGATTTATAAGGCCCAGTCTGACAAATATCAGTCTCCAAAAGAGCCCTAATAAGTTCATAGGACAGATATACTAATCCAGTGATCACTTCTCAAACAATTGGCCCTCATAAATTAGATGACCATTATATAGGTCTTTTAAACACCATTAAAATAATCAATATACAAATTTGTAGGCTCTGTTTTCCTAATACCACAAGTTTCTATTTATTGGTGTCTGATCTACCATCTTTGGCCAACAACGCCCATTCTTCTAGCTTTTCTTCATGATAACTGTTGAGTATTTGGACTGCTAGTACTTTCCCCCTAAGTATGTATTCTCTTCTTCAAAGTAATTATTTCTAGTTCCTTTTACCAATTCTTTTATGCCATAGTTTTTAGTCTATTTTTGTTGCTATCTTTGATATGAAGTCATAAATATCCTATATTTTTTGCTTGCTTTTCTTCACATGTACAAAATAAATCCCATCCATTAGTTTTCCAGCCTCTCCTCACACTCCCTACATAACAAAAGATAAAATCAAGGTGGCCAACATGTACATATAAATTTCTTTCTTATTTCACATTTCTGTTTACTTCCTGAAGGCAACATTCATAGTTTATTCTTCCATAATTCATTCAATGGTTGTGTACAATGTTTTGTCTCTGCTCATTTTACTGTTTCCAAGTTAAAAAAAATCATTCTGTCCATCATTTATTATGATGCATATTCTATCACAATTATATACCACAATTTGTTCATCCATTCCCCAACTGATGGGCATCCCCTCAGTTTCTAATTCTTTGCCACCACCAAGAGAGTTGCTATAAATATTAGAACATACGGGATCCTCCCCCCACCCCCAGCTGGGTCCAAGAGTATACATAATTTTATAATTCACTGGGTGTAATTCCAAATTGCTCTCCAGAATGGTTGGATCAGTGCACAGCTCCACCAACAGTCTGTTAGTGTTCCCGTTTTCCCACTTCCTTTCTCACTTTTGTCACTGCTTTTTTTTTTTTGCCATTTTAGCCAGTCTGATGGTTATGAGGTGATATCTCAGAATTGTTTTGGTTTCCATTTCTCTAATCAATAGCGATTTAGAACATTTCCCCCATATCCTTATATATATATATATATCTTTAGTTTCTTAATCTGAACATTGTCTGTTCATATCTTTTGTCCATTTATTAAATGAGGGATGGCTTTTATGATTATAAATTTGACAGAGTTCTCTGTATGTTTGATATGAGACCTCTGAGAGGAGAGGTTTTCTTTAAATCCCTGCCCCTGAAATTTTCTGTTTTCTTTCTGATCTTGTCAGCATTTATTTTATTTGTACAAAAATGTTTCAATTTAATATACTCAAAATTATCAGTCTTACATTTCACAATGCTCTCCATCCCTTGTTGTCTCATAAATTACTCTCATCCCCACAAATCTGATAGGTAGTGTATTCCATGTTCTAATTTACTGATGACATCTTTTATTTCTTGATCATGTATCCATTTTGATCTTATCTTAGGAAATGGTATAAGAGATTGATCTTATCTTAAGAAATTGCCAAACTAGTTTCCAGTTATCTCAGCAATTTTTACCAAACAGTGAATTCTTATCTCCAAAAGCTACATCTATGATTATGTCAAATACAAGATCACTACAATCTTTTGCTGCTGTTTATTGTATGTTTGTTCTGTTCCACTGACCTTTCTATTTTTTAACCATTCCAGATAGTTTTGATCTTTCCCTGGGGGAAATTGCTTCCACTGGACCCATACCTGCTGTGACTCACATAGGGGTAAGGGCAGGAGGAACATAATTAGCCTTTGGGGGTGGGGGCCTGTGGTCATCCCACAGACTGGTGGCTGGCTGTGAAGGAAGTGGACATCTTTTAGGGGGTGGGGCTGGCCCTGGAGATGGGAGAGGAGACAATCCCCCCCTCCACATCCCTGTAGCCCCTAGTCCCAGATAAGTAAAGGAGAAAGGGAGGGGAATGGTCTGAGCATAGGGAGGAAGTAAGCACAGAGTGGTAGGAGGCATGGTTGAAAGGGGGAAGGGAGCAACACTGGCAGGGATGGCTCATGTGCCCATAGAGATATCTCTAGGTGGTGTCTTTGGCACATGTACCATATGTTCACCATCACGAATCTAGTACAATCTCATTTTACAAATGAGGAAAATGAGGTAAAGAGAGATTGTTAATTTGCTAAAGGTCACATAAATAGCATGTGGTAAAACTAGGATTGGAATGCAGGTCTCAAGTCTAAATCTCTTACTTTGTCTAACACATTAAATTGATGATGTCTTTGGTTTCCCTATTCACCAATTTTTGTTTATTCTGTTTAAATCTGAAGATAGGGTAGAGTCAAGATGGAGGCCTAGAAAGTGGAGAAGTTCAGACCTCAGAATACCCTTCCTTACTAATCACAAACCGAATGCTCCAAGGAGACTGAAAATCAAACCTAACTGTTGCTCCTGCTGGACTCAATTCAAAAGGTACGCCCCCCACCCCCACCAAAAGCCGGAATCCGCAAACACTTGGGTTTAAGGGGAAGGCAAGCTGCCAGGAAGAAGTCAATCAGATACCATGGAACTACAGTGAGGATAATGTAGTATCTGGCTGCATTCACACTGAAGGACCAAAAGGCATGGAATATGATATTCTGGAAAGCAAGGGAATTAAGTCTACAACCAAGAATCAATTACCCAGCAAAACTGGCTATATTCTTACAGGGGAAAGTATGATCATTCAACAAAATAGAAGAATTCCAAGGATTTGATAAGAAAAGACCAGACCTGAACAGAAAATTCGATGCCCAAGCACAGAACTCAAGAGAATCATCAAAAGGTAATTAAAAAAAAAGGGAAAAAAGAAAAACAAAACAAAACACCCCCCCCCTTTTTAAGGGACTCAATAAGTTAAAATGTTATGTATCCCTATAAGAAAAGAGGTCATTGGTAACTTTTAAAAACTGTTGCTATCATTGCTATCACCTGGGCAGCTAGAATTATACTTAGAGGGAACAGTGACAAACTGTATAGGATGAAAGGACAAGACATAAATAGGTATATAGATATATGCATGCATAAATACATATACATGTGTGTATACATATATACAACTAGAGCTAAAAAAAGAGGTTAATACTAAAATAAATGGGAAAAGAAACAAATGGGGGTAAATTTATATGTCACAAAGAAGTTCATGGTGGGAGGGTGGAGAACATCAATACACTGGAAGGGTAAAGAGGTTGGAGATAGGAAATACTCAACTCTTACATGCTTTGAAATTAACCCAGAGGGAAGAACAATGCAATCCATTGGAGCAGAGAATAGATTTGTGCTCTATAGGGGAGTATAAGGGTAATAGTAACTAAGGAATAATGTTCTAAATAGACTAAATAAATTAATTCAAATGGGAAAAAAATCTGAAGATAGTTCCCCTCTGGTAGACAAACAGAAGCAAAGTAGGAGATGAGTAACTTTTCCCTCTCCTTCTTCTCTATTATCCTGTTTTCTTCCATTTGAAGTAGTGTTGCTATTCCTTCACTGACCATGCTCTTTACCCCTGACATCACTGAAACAATCACAACCCTTTAAAATATTGCCTTTGGATTTTATTACAAGGCTGATTCACATATTGAGATTTAACTTTCTGGACACTGTTATAAGCCATTGCTAGCTTGTTGTATATGTTCTCAGTTACTTGCAAGTCTGGAATACCAAATAGAGAGCCAACCTTGGAGCCAGAAAGATGTGAGTTTAAATCTCATCTCTGATCCATTGCTCTATGTGTGACTGATGGAAAGTCATTTATCCTCTTAGTGTTTTCGGTAAGGCTCTACCACTCCAAGTTGCAGAGTTTCCTATCCAAATGAAATCAAAGATTAAATTCTAACTCCCCTTGTTACTTGAAGAAAAAAGTAGGTAAGATAAGGATAAAACATTCTCACTGAGATGGGCTATAAGAAGCAAAGTCTCTGAGAATGAGGTATAATGTTTTCCTACATCATAACTTTGATTAGAGATATTTCAAGACCAATAAATCCTCCTTGGATAGAATTTCAGTCACCAGTGAATTTCAAGATGCTTCAAAAAGATGCCAAAATTATAGAAAAGTCTCTATTGTGTAATCTTCTCCCAGAAAATTGTGCTAATCTAAGTGAGAGTAGAGATGGGGAAATCTCTGATGTCCTAAGTAGGGAAAAAATTGCTTTTAAAACAAATAAAAAAAAACACCTCTAAAACTCTGTACCCACTTATTTGCAATTAAGGGACTCCTCACAAAATATCAGAATCACAGAAATGAAAGGGATCTCAGAAGACATCTAGTCTAACCTAAAGCTAAGAAGGAATTCAAGCTATTGAATTTCTGACGAGATTCAAACCTCTATATGAATACTTCCAGGGACGAAGAATTAGCTCATCACTTTAGAGGCCATCCATAACCCTTTTGAACTTCTCTATTTGTGGAAAAGTTTTTCCTTTATGTGAGGCAAAATGAATCAATTTTAATTCATTGTCAGAAAGATTAGACTCAAGTTTATTTTTTAAATAAACATATCAGTTTTTTGATATGTAGTTTATTTAGAAATTTTGTACTTTTAAAACATTGAGGTACAGAGCATCTAGGACCTTTTGATTGGACCTCCCAACAATTTGGTTTGCTTGAAAAAAAAATCAAATTATTAACTTTTTCAAAGACTATCATATGACTAGGGCCCTAAATCAGTTATTAAATAGACAGGACCTCAAATCCCACCCTCCTCCATTAAGCTTTTATTGACAACTACAACCTGCAATGATCTTTCTAATCTCTGTAGATTCTGAATGTTTGACAAGGACAAGATGTCTCAAAGACCAATAAATTAAAAAAGCTATGAAGTCACCCATTTTTGTCATATCCAATCAGTAACTCCTAAACCTATAAGGCAGGATCAAAAGCAAGACTTGGATGATAAACATATCAGAAATGAAACATTTTTTCTACATGAGAAAATACAAACCATTTTGCTGCCAAAGATTCATCTTGGGAACTACATCGTTTTGATATTTGTATCTATATGTAAGTAGCTGATGTTGGATCATGCATTATTTATTTATTTATTTTTTAAACCCTTACATTCCATCTTGGAGTCAATACTGTGTATTGGTTCCAAGGCAGAAGAGTGGTAAGGGCTAGGCAATGGGGGTTAAGTGACTTGCCAAGGGTCACACAGCTGGGAAGTGTCTGAGGCCAGATTTTAATCTACCACCTCCCATCTCTAGACCTGGCTCTCAATTCACTGAGCTACCCAGCTGCTGCCTGGATCATAAATTATATAAGCCTGAAGAAACACATTTATTATCTGGTATCACCTTATAAACTTTTGTATTAGAAATTATATTATATTAAATATTAAATTAAAATTAATTATATCAAACTAAAATTAAATATTAAATTAAAATAAGTTATATTCTGAACTTTGAGAATGGATGGTTTTGCCATATCCTTAATTATTTTTCTATTTTACATAGAAGTAATGTGTATATTGGGTTTTGTTTCTTTAGTAATGTGTTTATAATATTTATTATGTGGTCATACATTTAAAGAGCATGTTAAATATTAGAGAATGAAAAGGAGGACTGATAACCTCTTGAATTCTTGAAAGTAGCTCCTAAACGCCAGTACAAGTCATCCACTCTGAGGTTCAGAAAGCTCACTAAGACCATAAGTTAGAAGCTGAACTGCTTTGGTAGAGAGACTTTACTAATGAGGAGTTTACCACTTCAATCAGATCCTAAAAATACACTAGTTGTATTTTGATCTGCCTTTTTTGAGGGTGAGAATGTCCTCGCACATGAAATCATAAATCCTTGAAGAGTAGGAATATTGATGTGTCATCTATGCTTGTTAATAGTCAAGACACTCTGGGGATATTGGAATATTCTCTATTTTTTGGTACATATTTTCTTACTCCTCATCTAGAATTTAATTACTTCAAATATAGAAGCTGTTCTGCTACTTCTGGCTTTGCCAATATTGAATCAATATTTGCTGCCTTAAGTACATTGGTAAAAGTGATCGAGGCTCATTTGATAAGACTGATGATATTTAGCATATTCAGCCATTACTTTAACTTTATTGAATATATGATGTTGGATTATATGTAGCATACAAATAGCTTTTCAAACATATTTAATTATTTCTGAGTAAGCCCATGGCTATTCACACAGATAGTTTAATAGTTTTATTTGACATTCCTAATCAAGTTGGACATTTGCATAGCCATAGATCATGCCATTATAAAATCTAAAAAATGGCTGACTATTTTTCTAGAATTAAAAAAAAAAGTATAAAAGCTTGAATCTCAGGCATTTACTGCTCTTCTTTCATCTTTATTTACATTTTCCATAGATTTCATAATATTTTAAACTAACTACAATTTGTCACAATGGCTTGTTATGTCTTCAAGAATAGTTAAAATATAATCAATTTTGTAGAACATCTCTCATATTAACATCTTTTATTTCAAATGATGCAATACAAATTAATGAAGTCTCCTGATAGGTTAGATGTGTTACTAAAGTACAATTTTTTTTAAAAAGAGTAATAGGTCTTGAGAAAATTTGATTAGTAGAAAATAAACAGGGCAGAGAGATTTTTTAATGAAATTTCCATGCATAGGAACATAAGGAAAAGAAAAGAAGAATACCAGAAGGATATTCTAAAAGATAAAAAATACAGAACACGGAGATCAGAAAAACAGTATTCTGGTTACAAAATACATGCAGGTCTTTTATATTAAAGAAAACATTTTAACATAAGAAGCTCTTATTTGGAATTCAGAACATTTATATAATGCTTTAAGCTCTGAGAAGCACTTCTCAGATGCTTTCTTATTTTATCCTCACAACCCTGGGAGGTAGGTACAATTAATATTCACATTTTCAGATAAGAAAACCAAGGCAGGCAGAGGTTAAATGCCTTTCCCAGGGAAACATAGCCAGTAAGTATCTGACTGTCTTTCTGATTCTAAGTACAAAAGAGACCCCATATCCACAAGGAATATATTCTAATAGCTACTTCCGATGGCTGAAATTATGGATATAAGTGAATATCTGCTGACCCCCCTATATATGTATTCTCTCTCCTCACTCCAGCCCCTCAGCTAAGCATTCTTAAGCCTTCTAACACCCCTTCCTCCTCAAAAAAAAACCCTAAAAAAATTGAAAAGTAGAAACAGAAAAAGACTGCTTCTGGGGGATTTCCAGGGTTCAGGGGAGGTCCCCATTGCATTGAGTTGACTGTGGACAACTGAGAAAATGAAAATGCAGATGAGTGCTCTATCATCTATGCTACCTTGATGCTAATCTGTCTCTTTAGTCACAAGAATTTTAATGGAACAGAATGATACAAATAATAAAGGTCCTTGCAGTTTATAACAAGTGTCTCATGCTAACTATATTTCTTACATCTATGATTTGCATTATGAAAAAAATCTAACTTCAAAAAATAATATAATTCTTTAAAGAGAAAATTTGAGCAATTTGTCTTTTGGAAACACAAGAATGAGTTACTATTAAGACCTTTGTGTAATTTAAGAATAAAGTACAATGTAATTTACTACTTAAGAATGCTGTGTTAGGCAGAAGATGATTCTTAATAGTTGGCAGTATTGCATTTTAAAGAGATATTCTGAAGTTAAGGGAGATAAGTGAAACAGATTATATAATTAAAGTAATTTTCTTATTTTTCCTGTAGTTTCCTTAATTATTCTTAAAACTGAAAGGCCGAAACATTCTATAATCTGGACCAAATTTAATGTTTATTAACTGTATTGCACTATTCAGCATATTATTCTGCATATATCAACCTTTGGTGAAAGAAATCTTATGAAACCTGGGTTATGGAACTTAACAATGATATTACAGTGCATTTTCATCTTGAAGTCTTTTTGCCATGGTGATTGGTGAGTTTTTCAATTTCCATTTTATTCTCTAGTTCTAGAACTGTCCGGCAATTTCCCTAAAGGGTTTCTTGGACTATGGTGTCTAAACTGGTTTTTTGATAATAACTTTCCCATAGTCCAAAAATTCTTATTTTGTCTCACCTTGATTTATTTTGTAGGTCAGTTGTTTTTGTTAGAAGATGTTTCATATTCTTCTCTATCATTTCATTTTTTGACTTTGCTTTGTAGGTCTTGTTGAACTAGCAAGTCATTAGTTTTTCTTTGTTCAATACTAATTTTTAATGAGTTATATTCTTCCATAAATTTACAGGTCTTTCTTTTTCTTTTTTTTAATTGGGTGTTCTTTTATAATTTTCTTGATTTTTTTTGCATCGACCTTATTTTTCTTCCAGTTTTTCCTCAACTTCTCTCATTTGGATTTTGAAGTGTTTTTTAAAAGTTTCTACAAAAATTCTTTTTGGGCTTGTGATCATTTGATAGTTTTCTTTGCTGTTTCAGTAGTAGGTATTTTAACTTTGCTGTCCTCTGAATCTGAACTCATCTTCTGTGTCCCTGTATTAGCTATCTATAGTTGGATTGGCTTACTCATTAGAAAATTTCATTTTAGTGGCCAGACCAATAGACTTCATTTCTAGCTTTATACTAGAATTAGTCTTTGTTCTTCGGATGTGTTTTTGTGTTTGTCTTTTCCTGGACCCTACTTAGTTCATCAAATTTCTATAATCCAGGACTAGGTATTATCCCTGCTCCCTCTGCTCATATCCCAGTCTGTGACTGGCCTCAGGGGCGCTAACTAAAGCTGCAGCCCCTTCTCCTTCTAATTCTGCCACTGCAAGGATACAGCTTGCTTCACCCCTGGGATGACAGTCATGGACTCTATTCTCTGGAGGAGATGGAAGCCAATAGGGCCCTATTCTCTCAGCAACCAAACTCCCTCTTCACTCCTCCTTTCCCAATGCTGCAGCATCAGATAGTCAGTGTCTGGTCAGGACATCTGGACACTTGAAGTCCTTCCTTGTTCAGCAATCAACTCCTTGCTTTGGGTGAGCAGGGATCTCTGAAGATGGGATTGATGGTACAAGTAGAAGGTTGTCCTTATCAAGGAGAAGGACCATCATTACATATCACCTGACATGTACTGGATGAATGAGGGCTTCCAATAATGATGATACTGAAAGCAATATGTCAGTGTCAACTTTAGCACTATAAATGATATTGCTTATCAGGGTAGGGGAGATCATCCAAAGAATCATGAAAGAAGACATGGAGGAAATAATGTTGGCTTGCTTGCTAAGATATAGAACCCATTCCTCATTAACAATCAGACATCCTGAAACAACCACAAATTGCTTTAAATAATCATATAGTTATACTTCTAGTTACTGAGGTTCCAGTTACTAAAATTTTTGGAGGCATGGTGTAGCAACCTGGGAACAGAGCATTAATTATCTATATTAGACACACAGTTTAAGGGCATTTGATCTATAATTCTTTTCAAAGACCTTGTACTCCTTTCAGAAAAAAAAATCAACAACAAACTTTCATCTTTTAAACTGCTAATTTTGATGTCATGAACCCTTTGAAGAGCTGGTTTTGCAGAAAATAACTATCTCTGAATTTTCACACTGTTAGCTTTGACAAATATGTTCTATTTTCTAAACTATAGATACTTCAGCCTGTGAGTAATAGCTTCATAATATTATATGTATTTTTATTTTAAAGGGAGATTAAGGGTTCTGACTTCAATTATGTATTATATATTATTTAATTATATATTCAGCCTTAGTACTTAAGGAGATTCTAAAATAATGTTGGGATTTTACAGGGAGGGGACTGGGAAATGTCACAAGTATAAGTATCTATTTCAAATAATCAGATTTTGTGGGAGGACCTGACCAGGGCAAGAATCTATACAGGGTAGGGGCAGGGGCTATAGTTCTTGAAAAACAATAGGACCTTGAAATTGGAGCTACAATGTACCAAAATATGATACATGGTGCTACCAGCATTTGCTTTGTTTCTGTTCCTATCCATGTCAAGAGGAAAAAAACAAACAGAATTGGAGACCTAGAACATGTGTTCAAATCCTCACTCTGCCATTTTACTTTTGTTACTACTTTGAATGATAAGATTGGGGAGGTTGGGTAGGACCTCAAGGAAGAGCTTGGTTGCCAGAATGAGGAATTTGAACTTGATTCAATAAATCATGAGCATTCTTGAACATTGTAGTGACTCAATGAAAGTGGTGTATGGGATGAAATGTTAGGGGAAGGGGAGACAAATTGGGAAGACATTTTGAGGAAGATTTGTCAGGACTTCTGGCCAAATGGCGCATTTTGAGTAGAGAAGAAAGAATCAAAGAAGAATACTTCATTGTTCTCTAATTTATTCAGCTTTCCTTTAAGAACTAACTTTCTGATGTGGGGAGGGATAAGGAAAAGGGGATGAGTACTGAGCATCTACTACGAGCAGAAAATGTGCTAAGTACTTTATTGAAATATCTTTTTTTATTCTATTGTAATAATTACTCAGTTACTTTCTTCTGATTTAATTTTAATAGCAACAGAATTATTTTCTAAGATGTTTTTCTTTGCAAATATATTAAAAATAGCTACCATATCCATACCACTTTAAGGTTATTATATACTGTTTTACCTATGCTATCTCATTTAATCCTTACAACTATAAGTAAGGTGCTAGTATTATGGGAGGGGTAATATTTTTGGTATGGAGGGCTTGTCGTGCCCTCCTAGGGCAGCTCTCCAGCCACTGACCCTCACCTGACACCCAGCTCTCACTTGTGGCTCCCAGTAGCTGCTAGCATGCGGCAGCAGCCACACCCCGGGCAAGGGCTTCGACAGGCCAGCTAAACCTTGTGAGGGTAGCCATCGGGTCATAGACCCCTGGTAAACTAAGGCTTTGCTCACCCAGCATGTGAAGACTGCTTCGGCGGAACAGGCTGAAGAAACCAACAAGAAGGTTCAATGGCTGAGATGGCGATGCAGCAAGGCACTGTGGAGTGCTTAGGGCGTGATGGAGCACAAAGGACAACACGGCCATCCAATGCAGCTGAGGAAGTCTCCAGGTGTAAGGACTTTTTGTGCCATTGGACCCAGGCTTCCAACGCCGAGAGAGTGGGACTGTCTCTGTGCATCGACTTTTCCACTTAAATCTTCATGCACAAGTGTCTTTGTGCACAAAAACGCACAAAGACAATCATCATCCTCGGTTGGAGAGACAACCAACATAAAAAAAAACAATGCTGAAGGAGGTTAACAGAATTGCTCTGGGTCACAAACTTCCCAAGTATTTGAGGAAGGATTCGAATATGTTCTTTCATTATAATTTAAGCAAACTTTTGGGTTGTAGTCTGAAAACTAGAGGTGAAAGAGCATTTATGATGGGCCCATTCGAAAATGTATCCCTGGAACACAAACAACCAATTTTGATGGAGTGAGTGAATGTGTGAATGTGTGTGTGTGTGTGTGTGTGTGTGTGTGTGCTTGTGCCTGTGTGTGTATTGGAGGAATGGGAGGTAGTATGTTGGTCAAATAATCAAATTGTCTGACATATAATAAAAGCAGTATTTGGGGAGTCTAACAATTTCTGTATTTCTTAGATAAGAATTTTAGGAATTAATCTGTGATTGTGACATATTTGTTACTGATTTCATTTTGTGGAAGTGTTTGAGCAAGACATTTTTTCTTCATACTAGGAAGTTATTTTCATTTGAGTTGAAATATTATTTTTATTTTCACATTCCTATCCACAGATAGGAACCCCCCTGGGTTGCTTTAGTAAATGCATTTTTATGTACCTTCAGCACTACCAAGTAAACCAAACTGACATTTAGAAAATTCTTAATGGGGCTTAAGTCCTCAGGAAAGGTCAGAGAATTATGACTGGCAAAACTCACTGAAAATATTCCAATTTAATTTGTAAGGACAAATTTCTTTGAATATTTTATTTTGAAATCCAACTTAGCCCAATGATCAGTTAATAAACCAGAGTAGTGTATTAAGGTGAGAAATGAAGACTTACTCTGGTAGCCAGAATGAGGACATGTTCTATGTCTACAGAGAGAATATAAACTACCTTGAGTAAATGTAAACAGCAAAAGAAGCTTCAAGTATACCATGAGAAAACTTGAACATGACCTGGGGCCATTCCTGGCAGGATGCTTTCATTATTCCCTTACTATATAATATCTGATTTGATTTGGGAATAGGGTTGGGATCCACTATTATTCAGTCCACCTGCCCCAAAGGAAAACTGGTCTTTGAAGTAAATTTCCCTAAATAACTCAAGTAAACCTACTGAATCTATACATACCCCATCCTAGTATTGACTTCCCTTCTTTTTTTGGGGGGGGGAATCTTGGTATTCACTCATATGTTCAGACTCCTTACAATGAGCATAATCAGGATGGAACAGATCTTGCATCTTTACAATTGGTATATTTGGTGGGATCTGCGTCCCGACAATTGGGCTAGTCAACAGGATACTGACAAAATGGGCTTGGAGAGAGACTATTCTGGGGTAAACTCTCACTGGTCACTCATATCCCTAGAAGGAAGTGTGGCCTGCATGTTAGATGCCTAAATTGGGCCCTGGGACACAGGCTTCCATTAGGGAGGGCAGGGATGCCTGATTCAGTTAAATACATCTATAAGTGGAGGGGAGGCTGGTCAGAAGATGGTAATCCTGGGTGCAATTGGCTATGTGAGTTCAGTGAGACCAGAAAAAAAATAGTTGACTTGTGCCACTTAAAGGAAGAACTGAAAGTGTCTCATTGTAGTCAGAAGGATAGGTGGTAGGTAGCTTCCCCTCTATTGCTGTAGTCTGTAAGTAGGGCTACTGAAGTCTGCTTAGGAGCTAAGAGGAAAATTAGGGGAGGAACTCCAACTAGAATGTGGTTAGAATCCTTACCTGTCATTTTGTTTGCCTGGGAGAGAGCAAACTGTCCCAAGCTCATGTTTGAGTGATTATAAACAAATAGAAATGGAATGCAAAGGCAGGAGCTCATTGGGTGATATAGGAATATTTGGAGGATTGTGTATAGGAAAGGGAAACAGAGTCTCTTTTTCTCTTCCTTTATCCCTCACTACAGCATCAAAGGAATGGACAGGAGAGACAGAATAAGAAAGAGAAATTATTCAATGAAGAATATTTAGGATATGATTGATAAAAGTAAGTAGGAGAAGGTAAAAGAAGTGTCAGATCAGAATATAAAAGAAATAAGATGACAAGATGGTCAGTTTTATTAAAGAGCTTTAATCAAAGTCCACTAGAGTGTTAGTATGTATGTGAGTATGTGTATGAAAGACAGAGAGAGAGAGAGCACAAGGAGAAGGAAGAGGAGGAGTTTAAGCAATTAGGAATGAAAGGAACATGCATAGAAAGTTTTCAAAAAGTACCTTTTGCTTTGCATTACTTGTGTAAACAGTGGGTTTGAAGTTAAATTAATGTTTTTATAAAAGCTGAAATATTCCAGTAAGTTTTGCTTGAGCAGTCTTTAGAATTTGTTTTAAGACAACTAAGAGCATTCTTGCCTACTCCCATGAAGATTTATTGTTTTACAATTAGAGAAGATTTTCTCACTCATTATAGAGAAGGGATTTGGGGGTGATATGAGTGAAATTTCAGAGTAAAGAAGAAAAAAATTGCACTTGGCATTCAGAAAATACCTGACTATTATTAATACTTTACTAGTTCACTAAAGTGAAGTACTAATTAAAAAAAAATTCAAATTAATATGTGCTGAATTTAGAAAATTTCCTGTTAAGTATATGAGACTCCTACACATTTTTGTAATAGAATATCTTCAGTTTGAATTTTAAGAATTTTCTTCCTCTCTACAAAACGAGAAACTTATTTAAGGGAACAAGAGGAATAGTTCTGAGCCCTCCTGAGAAATCCCAGATAGACAAGCTTCAATAACATATGAAAATCCTGCCAGTTAGGTACATTACTGGGTAATGAGAATTGGTGAGGACCAAAAAATTATGGGTCAGAGAAAAAAAAAAACTATTAATTACTGTGTGAGAAAAGAAAGATACCAAAAACAAATAAAAAACCCCCCAAACCAAAATCTTGTGGAATCCTTTTATCTGTAAACTTACCAGGTTTCTTGAAACCAACTGCTTGAGTAAGGTTACCATTCCTGTAAAAGTTCTTGTTGGATAATGGAAATTCCTAAACAATAATTGGGTTACTGAGAATTTATAAGTTTGTTTATAATATAGAAGTGATTTCTAATAACTCATCTTTTCAGCAGGATGAGTTTAAATTAAAGTAGAAGAAAAAAGAAAAGTAAATGAAAAAATTTTAAGTGAAATTTTTTGAGTATATGAGAGAGTCCTAATATACTTTTGTTTCTTGCATCATCATGAGAGTAATTACTGTATTCAGCCCTAAATTGTGGTGGGTGAAATCCGAGGTAAAAAATTACTTGCTACTGTTATTGATATTCTGAGTTTTGAATTCAGGTATAAGTCAGTAACCCATTATTCAAGAGAAATGCCACAATCTACTCAGAGGGAATGTGATCCTGAACTATGATGGGTATTGTTTTGTAGCTGGGAAAAAGGACAAGGGGACAACCTTGGTATGGCTGAAGGAGGGATCCTTTTGGTGGAGTTCTCCCATTGTGTTACTTCCTTCTCGCCTTTCCTTCCCTTCCCCACAACATAGAAAGTATTATCCAGCAAAATATATAAATTGTGTCTTTCATGTTAACACTTCTCAGTTCATTCTCTAGAGATGAATATTCACAAGTTATTCTTCAAATATTAAATTTGCAACTGTATATAATGTTTTCTTATTTCCATTCATTTCATTTTTTATCTCCTGTAGTTCTTCCCAAGATTAAAAAAAAAAATCTGATTATTGTTTCTTTTGGCACAGGAGTATTCCATTACAATCCTATACCATGATTTGCTTAGCCATTCCCTAATGGATGGACATTCCCTCAATTTCCTGTTCTTTGACATGACAAAGAAAATAGCTCTACATATTTTAAAACTTATAAGTTCTTTTCCTTTTCCCTGATCTCCTTGGGAAATTGACCCAGCAATAATATTGTTGTGTTTAAGAATATATACAGTTGTAGAGCTCTCTGGGTGTAATTCCAAATTGTTCTCCCAAATCACTGGATCAATTTGCAGTTCCATCAACAATGTATTAGTGTCCCTACCTTTCCACTTCATTTCCAACATTTGTTATTTTGTTCTTCTGTCATTTTAGCCAATCTAATGGATGTGAGATGATACCACATTGTTTCAGTTTGCATTTCTCCAATCAATAGTGATTTAAACCCCTGATTTAAATAAATAAAATGTATTTATTTATTTAGAATATTTTTTAGATGGTTACATGACTTATGATTTTTTTCTGCTTCTTTTCCCTCCCCCCTCCATGAGCTGACAAGTAATTCCATTGGTTTATACATGTATCATTGTTCAAAATCTATTTCCATATTATTTACATTTGCAATAGAGTGATCTTTTAAAACCAAAAACCCAATCATATTCCCATTGAACCATAAGGTTGATCATATTTTTTCTGTATTTTTTGAAGATTAAATTAACTCCCCTGCCCATTTTTTAGATTTAATCACCAAAATGTAAACACCTCATTCACACTTCAGTGGGGGAAGTCTGTGACCCATGTGTGTAATAGTGGGTGATGAATCAGAATCAAACTGATTGCTCCCTGGACAGTACTAAGGAAAGCTTCAACTGTAATTGGTAGACATAAGAAGTTGAGGAAGTGTGAATTTTAAAAGTCTCCATTTTGGTCTAGCACCCAAAAATTGTGCACACCCACCTACACGGGCATGCGCTAGTCAATGACTAATCAGAAATAACTAACTGCCCACCTGGGCTGTCCTAAGCCAAGCTAGAGCCAGCCATTGGATTTGTGAGACACAGGAAGTGAGGTAGGGAACAGCCTCTGGAATTCGCGGAACTTCCTGTGGAGAGAGCTAGGGGGAGTTGGGGGTTAGGAGCTTGGAGAGGGAGGACGCCCGCAGACAGCTTTCCTTCAGATCGGTCACGTGAGTTAAGGGCTGATTCTTTCCACCTGGGCCTTTGGGCCTAAAACTCCCCCTGCCTTGGTCAGAGGTTGAGTAGCCTCTTTCCCTTTTCTCTTCTCTCCTTCTCTCCCTAACCTTTTCCCTACTCCCAGTGTGATTAAACCTCCATAAACCTCATTCTGACTTGAGTGTTTCATTTTAGGAATTTCATAAGTAAATTCCTTGGCGGCCATTGTTAAATATTATATAAATCTTGTAGCCACATTTGTAACCATTACTATTTTATAACCTTCTCCCAGAAGCCTTAAATTTCCACATTACAGGAAGGCACAGGAAGTGATGCAGAAGAAAGTGTCTTTAAAAGGGAGTTACAGTTTCCTGTGGGGAGATCTTCAGAGAGATCTTTGGAAAGAACTTGGTCTTCTGGAGTTCTGAGTTTGAGTTAGAGGCTGGTGAAGAATCTGCTGACAGGACCTGAGACCCTGTACTTGGTGAGACTATTTATTCTTAAATCTCTCCCTTTGGACTGACACATGGTGAGTGAAAAGAGTTGACTCCTTTCCTGGATTTTCTGAAGAGACGAGCCTCAGGAGAGATCTATCCTCTTGAGAGAAGTTCCCTGCATCCTCAGGTCCTCAGTTCAAAGCTGAGGCCTCTCCAGCTAAGGACTAAACTCCCTTGCCTGGGTTGAGCCAGGGGCTAGAGCAAAATACTTAGTGTGTAGGCTAGATATCTTACCCTATCCTCTCTTTCATTTTATTGCTTTCACTCTTTCTATATTTTGTAAATAAATAATCCAGTCCAAACTTTTATAAAAATCCCCTTTCCCCCTTACAGTTTCTATTCTCACAGTTTTTTCTCTGGATGTGAATAGCATTCTTTCTCATAAGTTCCTCAGTGTGGTGCTGGATAATTGCATTGCTACTAGTTACCTCTGGTGGTGAACCTATGATACATGTGTCAGCACTGACATGTTTAGCCATTTTCAATGACACTCAGCCACATGCAGGCTCAGCACACCTCGGGCCTGGGAACCGCCCAAGGAGCTGTGTGCCTGCAGCATTGGCTGGGGTCATGCTTTGCCCCAGCCCTGTGGCCATGCTTCAGCCTGGCTGGGGTGGGGGAGGGCTGTTCCAAATGCTGGCAGAGGGGCAGAGGATGAGTGGTGGCCAGCGCAGGCCAGGTGGCTTGGGTATATGGGGGTTCTATAGGGGTGGGAAGGAGGAGCATGCACATGAGGAAGGAGCATGCATGGGCAAGCAGGCTGGCAGTTAGCAGCTGCTGCTCTTACAGGGCCGCTGGGCCAGCCAGCTGGAGAGGGATGAGGCCAGGCCAGTGGAAGACTGGGTGGGACTCCAGCCATCTTGCAATGGAAAAGTGCCTGGAACCAATTACCAGACACTTTTAGCATCCTGAAAAATATAGCAATGGCTTTACTTACAATTTTTCCCTCTATGTACTTTTGTAAGACCTTATTCTCAGCATTAAATAATATCAAAACCAACAAAAGAAACAGATTGAGAGATGAAATTAGTAGCGCTTGCTTGGACTTGAAGTGTACAAAATACTAAACTTCAATTGAAGATTTAGCCAATGAAATTCAGCAGCCAAAAAGTCACTAATAGGTAGGTTAAAGAATTCCCCCTCTTCCTCCCTTATCTTAGTTCACGGCACCCCACACAAGTTAAATAATGTCAAGACCAACAAAAGAAACCAACTGACAGATGAACAAAGAAGTCACTAAGCAGGTAAGTTAAATAATTAGTTTTTGGTTTATTAAATACAGATATATATTGCAATTATACATTTTTATTTAAATATTGTGAAATTATGTTTTTTTTCTCTCAAAGTGACATACCACCTGAGTTATGCTCAGTTTTTTGGTAAATTTTGATACACCAAACTCAAAAGGTTACCTATCACTAACTAGTAGAAAAAATCTGAAAACTTCCTATTTATATCCCTTGAACATTTGTCAATTGGGGAATGGCTTGATTTTTGATACAGCCTCTTGCTGATTCTGTTCTCCTCTCACCCCAGTGCCACAGATGTTCTCTGTATACCTTTTGTTTTTGTTTTTTTTTCTTGAAAGTTGTTTCCCTCTGTCTCCTTGTTGTTTCTTTTACTCTTGTATTCATTTTGTGGAGTTATTGTAATCTTGGTAGGAAAGGATTCTCATGGTGACACAGAGCTGTTCTTGATTAATCCACCATCTTGGCTCCACCCAATCTCATATTACCAATCAATAGTGATATAGAGCATTTTTTTCATATACCTATATATGGCTTTGATTTCTTTATCTGTCATATCTTTTGTCTAATTATCAATTGAGGGATGACTCTTATTTCAAAAAATTTGAAAAAGGTCTAAATATATTTTATTTGATTAAAAAAAAAAACCCTTTACTACCTGTCTTAGATTCAATATTGTGTATTGGTTCCAAAGCAGAAGAACAGAAAGAGCTAGCCAATGGGAGTTAAATGACTTATCCAGGGTCACAATGATAGGAAGTATCTGAGTATAGATTTGAAAATACTACTTCTCATCTCTAGGGCTGGCTTTCAGTTCCCTGGACCATGAAATTGCCTCCTCTATATCTTTTAGGTATGATACTTCTATTTGAGAGACTATGGAATTTTTTTTTTTTAGTTTTCTGTTTTCCTTCTAATTTTGGCAGTATTTGTTTTATTTGTACAAAAAATTTTCAGTTTAATGTACTCAAAATTTTACATTTTACATGTCACCAGGCTTTTCATTTCTTATTTTTAAAAATTCCTCTCCTCTTCACAAAATAGGTTCCTTGTTCCTCAAATTTGCTTTGCTATCTCCTTTTATGTCTAGATCATGTATCTATTTTGATCTTATCTTAGTGAAGGTTAGAAGACATTGATCTAAACTTAGTTTCTGCCAAACTTTTTGCAGTCATCCCAGTAATTGTTTTTACCAAATATAAATTTCTTATCCCAATAACTTGGATCTATATTTTGTCAAATACATCACCATAATCTCTTACTACCAATTGTTGTACATCTGTTCTATTCTTCTGAACTACCATTCTATTTCTTAGCCAGTATCAGAGAGTTTTGATAATTTTAGCTTCAAAATACAGTTTAAAATCTAGTACTGCTAGACCTTGTTCTTTACATTTTTCATTAATTCTTTTGCTATTTTAAATCTTTCGTCCTTCCAAATGAATTTCGTTTTCATTTTCATTTTTTCCTAGCTCAATAAGATAATGTTTTTTGGTAATTTGATTGAAATGGCATTGGATAAATTGATTCATTTTCATAGGGTTGTCAATCTATGCACAATTATTATTTCTCCAATTATTTAGATATGACTGTGTAAATATTGTTTTATAATTATGTTTGTGTAATCAGTTTTATAAAAAATTTTAGCAGAAACATCTAAGTTCTCCATAGCCTATCAAGGAACCAGGAACTCTATGTCAAATGACCCTAAGATGGGAGATCCTAAGGACACAGGCACCAAGGAGATTGTTCCATGTGGCCATATGGCCTTGCATCTAGCTGCTATGTCCCTGCTAATGCCCTCTATCAGTGGAAATATGTTATTAACTATAGCATATTGGGACCTGCCAAATCTATGCCACCTTTTAGGAGCTGTCAGCTATGTTCTGTCCTGGAGGAAAGCAGGGAAAACTGAGGCAGAAACTCTTGAAACTAGTTCTGTCATTCTGAGGAAAAGCCATATGAACACCCTAGAGATAGAAAGCCAACATCTGAATCTGTTAAGAAACAAGGGTCCAGGACTGGACATTGCTTCCATCTTTGAAGATGGTGACTTAATAACAGAGAACTGACTTTAATTCAATGGCACAATTTAAAAAAAGCTAACTTGAAACCCTAAAGCCAAAGGGGGCATTGTCTAATCCTGTCCTTTTGTCATAACTCTTTGGGAATTCTAATCTTCCATTTTTTTATGTTGCTTTGGAAGGAAGCTAGGCTGAGGGCCTTGAGAAAGGTAGAACTGGGGGAGCTGGAGAAAACATGAACAGTTGTTATGAGTCAGCATTGGCCATGTTTTCGGGTGGTGCTCTATAGAGGGGTGAGGATGCACTGAATTCACTGCACACCTCTATATCTGGCCTTTTTAATAGTAGACCTTCATCTATGACTATTTTCACAAACAAAAAAAGCCCCTAATGAATTAGGTCTAACTCCCTCAAATAATGTAAGACTAATGAGGTTGTTCTAAATCTAGGCAACATTCCATGGGGAAAAACAAATATTTTAAAAGAATATCTAATATTCCTGTAAGTAACCTGGAATCAGGGAAGCAAATCTACAGAAGAGAAAAATACTTCAAACCTGTCTTGAGAATGAGACCTATCCTAGAATGTATAAGAGATTAAGAGTGAGTTACTAAAATACAAAAAGACTTTGGGTTTTGAAAATATTGTGGTTGGGGGACTGTATCCCCCAGCATTCTTTGCTATGTAAAAGAGAATTGCATGCTGGAGATTACATCCACCAGCATGCTCCAGGTTTACCTCCCCCTACTTCATGGCATGGGATTGGTTTTGAATGGACCAATCCTGTGCTAGGGAGGGATCATGGGCATTGGTCTATATAAGAAATAATCCTGCACCAAGGAGGAATCTTTGAATCAGACTTGATTTGGTGTTTGAGTGGGGGTAGTCAGTTTCAGGCTGGTGAAAAGGATTTTTCTTTTAATAAAAGTTCTGTTAGATCAAAGATAAAGAGTTTTCTTTTCATCATTTCAAGACTCAATGTTACTTGATATTGATGATCATTTTTAAATTACTTTGGCTTTTTATTTCACTGTTATCTTTATACTGAGTTCACTGAATTATCTTAATGCCATGTGAACTTCCCTTCTAAAATTATTCCAAGATCTGAGATGTCTTTACTATGGTTTGTACTATGATTGGTCAATCTTATTCTTACATTAACTTGTCAGGGGAAGTTATGACAGATCTCCCTTTGAAAAATGAGAAAATAAAATTATTCTGATTCTATTTTGTAATTGATTCGATTCTATATCACCCCCAACATATAAAATGGCCAAAACTATGTTTCATTGTCTTTGAATTTAGTTCAGAAATTCAGTTGGCCTATAATGAGTACAGAAATGCATATTAACAAAACCACTTGTGTACTACTTAGGGAACTGTGAAGATTAAATTTAACTCTTCTGATTGTGAAAATGAAATGAACTCTCCTCATTTGTGAAAATTAAATTAATTCCCCTGCCCATTTTTAGATTTCACCAAATCACCAAAAGTGTAAACACCCTACTTAATGTTGAGTGGGGAGATCTGCCCATTTTTAGATTTAATCACCAAAGTGCAAACATCCCACTGAAGAGGAATCTGCTGATTGGACCTCGGACCCTGTTCCTGGTGAGGCTGTTCTTAAATCTCTTCATTTGGACTGACACGTGGTGAGTGAAAAAGCTGACTCCTTTCCTGGATTTTCTGAAAAAACAAACAAAGAAACAAACAAAAAAACCCCCCAAAACTAGCCTCAGGAGAGACCTAACTCTTGAGAGAGACTTCCCCATGTCCTCTGCTACAAGGGCTGAGGCCTCTCTGGTTAAAGACTAAACACCTCTGCCCTGGGTCCAGGATTAAATTACTTAGTTCTTAGGCTAGATATCTTACTTTATCCTTTCTATGATTTTCTTACTTTTCTCTTTCTATATTTTGTAAATAAATTATAAATAAGTCTCTTTGTAATAAATTAAATTCCTGGTGACCCTATTTTAAATATAATCCAGTCCAATCTTTTTATATAATTAACCCTCTTTTCCCCTTATAGAAACTTGTGTAAGATTATGAAAAACAATATATCAGCAGGTCATAAGAGAGAGAGTATATGTGGGATCCAGACTATGAATGTGATCTATGATACCATAGAGAATATGAAGTACTTCAAATAAATGTAAAATAAAATAAAGCCCCAAGTATCCCATGGGATAACTTGCATGTAACCCTCAGCTATTCCTGGCAGTATGCTTTCTTTTTTCTGTTTCTTTATAATATCTGACCTGGCCTAGGTTTAATATAGGGACTCACCCTTGTTCAGATTTCCTATTGTTAAGGACAGCTTGTTTTATGAGTAAACTCCCTTAAATAATTCAATTAACCCATATAAATCTATGTATTACCTGGGCTGGTGTGGAGTTCCCTTTTTTCTTTGGTATTTTAATATTGTCTCTGGCAGTCTGCCATCCCACAATTGGTATAATCAGGGTAGAACAAATCTTATATCTTTCCAATTAGTGTAGTTGGCAGGATCTACATCCTTACAACATTCTATTTTTAGCTATTGTATCAAAGTCCAAATCCAGAAAATGCAACTGATTTTTCAGCTTGACATACTTTTAATGGACTTTGGGCCTTAGAACCACTTAGCCCAGTTACTAGTCTCTAAACTAGTGACAATACCCCACTGCAATTTCCCAAGAATACATCCTTTGATACTTTAATAATGAGTTAAAGATGTCATTGATGATCTCATCAATGTGAGCATCCTCATCAATGGTATAATTTGCAAACCCTTTTCTCAGGCAGTCCTTTTCTCATACCCTGCCCCAAATCCTACAAATGGCATCCAACAGGTATGCTTGGGGCTTTTCTCTATGATTCTTCATATTTATGGATATTAATAGGACACACAGACTTCATTTTCCTATTTTGCAAGACTTCAATGACATCTCTTATGGTTTCTTTTATAGATAGTTTTTTGCTCCTTGAACTCATCTTTAATCATGTCTGCTATTCACCAGTGACTCTCTATTTCCTCTAGGACAAAATATAAACTCTTGTGTTCAACTTCTAAAGCTTTTCACAATCTAGTCTCAATCTACTCTTCCAGTCTTATTAGAAATCACTCCCCTTCTGTAGTCCAATCAAACTGCTCTTCTCTGCTTTGAACTCAAGAGAGTTCATCTCCTATTTGTATTTTTTGCAATAGCTAACTCCTACCTCTGAATTGTGCTTCCTCTTCATCTTTCCCCTCTCTTCTTTCTCTTCCCTCTCTTCCTTCAAGATGCAGTTCAAGCACTACCAGTCAATGTTCTTCCTCCTAAGCTACCTTGTATTTATCCTGTCTATATTTATGTAGCTTGCCTGCCTGGTAGAATGTAAACTCTTTGGGAGGAGGCAGTTTCATTTTTATTTTTGTAACTAGAGAAACTAGTATAATACCTGACACATAATTGCTTATGCCCATAGTGTGTCTCTCTCTTCTTTGCATTTTTGATGACCTATAACTTTTAATTCTTCAGGGAATAGGACATCATCAGAAAGAAAAAAATGGGGTAAAGTGTTTCAGTAAGAGCAACTAGATTTGATGGAGAGTAGAACCTTGAGTCAGGAAGAGCTGACTTCAAATCTGATCTCAGATACTTCCTAGTTATGTGAACATGGAAAAGTCACAACCCTGCTGTCCTCAGTTTCTTCATCTGTCAAATTGTTGTGGTCAGGCCAGCCTTCCACAGGGGACAGGGGTTATGGAGGTGGAACAGCATTGGTGGATAATGAATGGGAAACAGTTTTGTTTTCAATCTGCAGCACAGGCTTCAAAGAAAACTGCTCCACTTGGCTCAGGATGGTCTTTATTTTTATACCCCCAGTGGTTACATATCTCCTTGGCACAAAGCTTCATTTTTGAACAACTTGTTTTCTTACAGATAATTGGGTAAGTCATATATTAACTTTTAACAAATAATTTAATTAACATTCTATGATTATCCTACATACTATGTTGCTATAGATTCTAACAACAAATTCAAAGCTTTTACAAAAGATAAATGTTTTCTTGTCACAGGAAGGATAGCCAGAGGTCAGTTCTTCATTAGTCTGTGAGGTGCTTGGACTTGTGGACAAGCTAAGAAAAATCATTCATTACTTTTAATCAAATAGATAATCAATCAGAATTTCTTAGATGATCACCAAAACACTGTTGCCAAGTTGAGGGGTCAAAGGGTAAGAAAAACATAACCCAGGTTTAGGTATTTTTTAATATCAGGCATTCATTTTTTCTAATATTTCATTAAAATGTTGTTATTGAGAGAAATGGGCACAGACAGAAGAGATCAAATGCAAAAGAAGAAGAGCTCAAGAGAAAGATGATGGAACCTTGAAGACCCCAGTGGGGGAAGGGAGGGATTCTATAGAAGGTTTGAAAGGAGGGGCAGTTGGCAAAAGTTGATCTTCTGGACACTTCTTGGAGTGGTCTGATCTCCACATCACTTCTCTCTGACCAACCTCTCTGAAGGAGAAGGCTAAAGAAGTTCTTGACTGTTATCTTTCTCTCCCCAGTTTGAGCTGAAGAAAAGAGAGTCTTGCCCAGCAAAAACTCCAGCTGGATTATTACTGTTTTCCTCAGGGGAAGTCAATTTTATTCCTTTTTGGAGAGACTTAAACCAAAGCCTTCAATAAGTGATAGAAATTTGAAGACCTAAATTTCTGATGCTTTCAAAGTCAGCACCTATACATATTTGTGTGGGTACAGATGTGGGTGTTTATTAGGTAAGGTCACATTTATTAACCACTGGTCATAGTTTCTTATCAAAGAAAAATAAAAAAGAGGGAAATCTACCAAGATCAACAGCTTGTGATAAGGAATATATGGCAATCTTAAGTAGTAGCAAATATCACTACCCATTTAGCATCTAGATGGGAGAAGGATGATCTGAGGATTCTGATAGGGAGGAAGCTTTAGGGAAAGGTTTGTACTTTTCTAGCACCAACAAATTCAAATGCTCAAAATCAATTCAATTGATTTTTAACAGGAATTGATTTAGTAAGAGTTTACAGTGTTTTAGGCATAAGGTTAGATAATAAGGATAAAAAATTTAATAGTCTTTACCCTTAAATAAGTTACATTTTACTGGAGGAAGATAACTAGGAGATAGATGCCTAACTGAAGAAAATGAAATGTCTTATTGCTTCAATGAACTGAACAATTAACAAACAAGCCTTTATTAGGTGCTTACAATCTGCCAGGCTTTATGGCAGACAAAATTAAAAAGGTAGAAATGAAAGCCTATGCCTTCAAGAAGCCTACACTGTAGTGGGACTTTAGGTATGCAACATATATAAAACATATACAATGAAATCTTGGAGTGTAGAGGGAAGACATTAGCATATGGTAACCAGAAAGGCCTTATGGGAGAAAGTGGAGCTTGAACTGAGCCTTATTGGAAACTGTAATTCCAAGAGGCAATGGAATAGCAGTAGTCCATTCCAGGTACTAGGAACAACCAGTTCAAAGGCAAGAAGGTGAGAGATTGAGATTGAGTGTAATGTGTGATAATCATAAAGGATAGTTTGGCTGGATTATGGAGTGCTCAGAGGAGAACAGTTTTTATTATGGCTGGGAAGGCAGAATGGATGGAGATTATAAAGAGCTTGAAATGTCAGTGGAGTTTGTAATTTATTATAAAGGTGATAGGGAACTACTAAAGTTTATTGAATAAGGTTTAATCACTTTGCATTTTACTCTGCTTTAGCTAATATCCTGTCAGCTTAAATACATGTTCCTTCATGCAAGCACCAGTTAAGTTGAGAGTAATGTTAATAATTCTTAAAAAAAAAAGAAATTCTTTCATTACATTTTGTGATCCCTAAAAGTGTTCATTATGATTTGATTTAATTTATAATTATTGTGAAAACATATTGGTCTTTCTTCTTGAATTTCTTGTATTAGCTGTGTTATTCTATGCTGTGCACACACCATGGGCCATTAACACCCCATTATTTTTGAATAATTACCTCCAAGAGTAAAATTAATAGTTCATTTCAGTTCCACCAAATTCTTCTCAGAATAAATTTGACACGTAAACTTTCTATACAGTACATAGTTAATCTTGACTAAATCATAAACTAACACATGTATTTGGAGTCAGGAGGAGTTGGCTTCACATTCCATCTCCCATACTAAGCTAGCTATGTAGTCTGGGACAAGTCACTAACCCTTCTACCTTGTATTACTGTTTAATAATAGCACTGGGTTTGATAGGTTCTAAGTTCTCTACCAAATCTAAACCTAGGATTCAGTGGCAATACTTCATGATGACTCAATTATTTCTCATGAGAGAATCATGAGAATAAAATTGCCTGAGGTTAAGTGCCTTTAAGAGAAACTTCTTTCTATCTATCAAGCCTGCTTTTCTCTGAGACAGCTGTTTTAGCTCAGTTGTACCCATGGAAATCATAAGATCTGTATTCACATTTTAAAAAATTTTGTTTTAGAAATTTACAAAAATAACATTTGATAAAACTCTCCCTTCATATTCCCCAAATGGAGAAAATTCATCCTGGGACAATTTGGATAGTTTGTTCTGTTTCTGTTTGTCTGTCTCTGTGTATCCCTCTCTGTCACTCTTTTTTTTTTCTATCTCTGTTTCTTTCTGTTTGTGTCATAAAATTACTTGCTATCTTTGTCTGTTTTGTAACAAAGTAGAGATAGCTATAATTGATCAGAACTTTAAGGCAGCAGACAAACTATTTGAATGTAAAATGTAAACCAACTTTAAAGAACAGGAAAACTTTGTATTCAACATCTCTTCCCCCATTTTGGACCCTTAGCATAAACAAAGAAAGTAAGGAAGAAGAATTGGGAACATTACAGTCATTAAAAATTCTTTCTGAAAGAAAACTCCACAACAATCTGCCTGTTACAGATACAAATTCAAGTTGTCAATGAAGCTAATGGGAAAGTACTTCTAGGAACAATAAAGCTCCAACTGAAGTTCAGAACCCACCTATATTGACCATCTTGCATCTCTTCTTTTCTCTGAAATAACCTTCTCTAACTGGAGTCTAATCCTGCAACCAGCATCCTTGCTTGCCCTCTGCCCTGCTTCTTGAAATGTTCCTCTTCCAGGATGAGGGGTAAAATGTTATCCCTTTAAGATTCCTTCAAATCCTCTTCTGTCAGTGAATATAGATAAGACAAATAATTCTTTTTCCAATTGGCAGAACATTGTTCTCCAGCATTCATCATGGCATGTTGGAGAGAAATGCAAGGTTACAATGTATTTCTCTAATATCAATATACATTGATTTTTCCAAAACGATAACTGTATTGACCTTTATACCCACAACTGACTACTTTTAATGAATCAAGCCAATAACAATGAAACCAAAAACATTTTTAACTGCCTTTAAAAAGATTGGAATAATCACTTTTTTGAGTCAAACTATCATTTTGGAAGCATACAAAGACTTAACAACTGTATGAATTTGGATAAATTTTAAGATGATGTGACTTGAGAGGTGATATGGTCTAACCCACTCATTAAGAAGCTAATGCCAAGAGAGTTCAAATTAGTTGCTTAAGGGGAATAATTTTACAGTTGGCAGAATCTGGATTCAAACGCAAGGCTTTTGATTCACAATTTAACTTCTTTATATGACATTGTGCACCATCATTTCCATCCTGCTGAGCAAAGTTTTTTATTGGGGAACTAATGAAATGTTGGACTTGGAAATGCTTCGACAACTCTAAAATCATATACTAAGATGAGATGGTATTTTTTTTATTACATATTTCTTAGGAAAGGGTCCATAGCATTAGAGATTTTTAAAGAATGACTAATATTTGACAACAAGTAATTGCCACAGCAAAGAATTTAACTTTAACTGGGAAAATTACACTAAAATGCTTCTCTGAAAGCAGTTTTATATTATTGTTATAGGATAATTTATAAGTGGGATATAATTATCTTAGAGAGTTGCTTGGGGCATTGAGAAGATAATTGACTATTGTTACACCACTAGTCAAAGCATAAATTGAGCCAAGATCTTCCCCTAAACCAGAAATATTTCTATTATAGGATGCTCCCTCTTATAGGTAGCACATTAAAATATGAGTAATACCCAGAGGAACAACTCTATTAGATTATAAATATATTGTGAAATAATTCTGTATATTGTTTAATCTTAGAATCTTCAAAGCCGAATACAATGTGTGACATATGATTAATACTTAGTGAAGGTCTGTTAAAATCTTTAAATTTTAAACTATTTGTTCAGAAGTAGTATTTTTGTTGATTCTTACTTTATTTAAACCATGGCATTTAAAAAAATTGTGCTCCTTTTTTGATGTGAAAGATATGAATTTATACTCATATATAATCCTTCTAGAAAAAAAATAGAAAGGTGCTTTCAATACATCTTTGTTTAATTGAGAAATATTTAGCATTTCTTTCTATCCATTGATTGGTTCTGGTTCTCTGATACTCTCCAAATCTACAGTCCCTTTTCTGTCAGTAAGAACTCTAAGAATATTAAATCTGCTAACACTTTGGCAGTTATTCACTGACAACCATTGCTAGATTGAAACTGCATTTTTCATTTCATTTAATTAAAGCTTACTTTTATTTTAAACCTCTGTAATTCCCTTTGTTATCTTACTGAATCATTCTTTTTGAGAACCTTCTGAACCCATTTATATTGCCTTCATTCTCTCAAAAAATAGATTGGAAATTTTTAGTATTTATTTTCTTCTTCCACTCCACTTCCTCAAGGTGGTATGGAGATGACCCTGGGTTCCCAAAAGCTATATAGCTAGAGTACAAACTTCAGTAGGTCCCACCAATCTCAAGGGACTCTTGACTGTAGGTTTTTGGATGTATTTGTCAGAGAACCTCATCACAAATTTGGCTACCAGAAGAGGAAATGGTTTTTTGTAGCAATTTAAGAAGACAGTAATCTAAGGCAAAGTAAAGTTAGAAGTCTTCATTAATAGATGAAATTCTTATTTGAGTTAAATTGCTCTTCTTGAAGTTTTAAAGTTGTTTTCCTTTCAAGGGGTTCTCTGTTAGTTTGTGAATGAGTATGGCCACTCTGCACCAAACCACCAGTTTACTAGAAAAAAAAAATCCAACACTTTATTATTTTGTAGAAAAAATAAAAGGGCAGTTACCTGTTTTTACTTGAAACAATTGGATCTCACCTTCAATCCTTACATTTAGATGCTATCAACTCTTTATTGTTCAGACTAATCAAGATTTCTGGTTATTGTTTTTGAGTTCCAGCCTCCAACTTCACATCTGGACACTTCCACCAACAAACCAGATTGATAATCTTTATACACTTCCCTTATGTAGTCCAGATGTGTATTAGGATATATACTCCTCCCATCTCTTTGTCTCAATGATCTTCATTGTTGGCATTCTCATTTCAGGAAATGTTAGTTAGTTTTTCCTCCCTCTCCTCCTCCACATATTCTATGATTCAGCAATATTGACTTTCTTTCTGTATTTGTATATAATACTTCATTTTTCACATCTATGCCTTTTTATATGTTGTCCCAACATCTGGAATACTCTACCTCCTGCTTTTCCCCGGCTTCCTTCTAGACTCAGTTTAAATACTGCGTTCTGCAAGAGAATTTAGCTATTAATGTCCTACTGCCTGCTAATTTAAGCTGTATACACATGGCATGAGTATACAGTCCTTTCCATGTTGTCTCCCTCATTCAATTGTAAACCCTTTGAGGGCAGGAAAATCCTTTCTTTGTACTTCAATGCTTAGTTCAGTGTCTGGCTTATAGAAGACACTTTAAATGCTGCTTGACTTGACTTGGGTTATATTAGTTACTCATTTCTTCAGTCTTTCTAATTATTTTTTCTGCAAGATTTTCCTTGTGAAGATTCCTTTCTTTTACTGCTTCACTCAACCTGCAGTTTGACGCAACTAACTGTTTAGTAATAAGTTTTACTTTCCTCTATTAAATTTCATTTTTTAAAAAACCCCTACCTTCAGTCTTAGAATTAATACTGTGTATTGGCTTCAAGGCAGAAGAACAAGAAGGGCTAGGCAATGGGGGTCAAACGACTTGCCCAGAATCACACAGATTGAAAGTACTTGAGGACACATTTGAACCCAGGACCTCCTATCTCTAGTACTGACTCTCAATCCACTGAGCTACCCAGCCACCCTCACCCCCCCAATTTCATTTTGTTAAAAAAAATATTTCATTACTCTAGCTCACTGAAATATTATATTTTCATTCTAATTGGTAGTCTTTTTTTTTTTTCAGGCAATATTCCCGTACTCTCTCTTTGTCTGTGTTAACATTTTATACCTGGAAGGCATTCAGAGTAAAGACAATTTTGCCTGAGGACAGATGAGGATATTTACTTAATGCTAAAACATGAAAACTGAAAATATCAGTTTCTTGACCTAGAGAAAAATGGTTATCTTAGTGAATCCAGGCTTTGTGGTTTATATATGAAAGTCAATTTTAAGAAACAGTTTGGTGTGTGCTTTGAGACTCCATCTACCTTTCAGGTAAGAATTAAACCAAATTACTAAAGAAAAACAAAATGGGTTTATTTCATATATTGCTATATAAAACATATACTGGAAAAAATATTATTACTGTTCCAACATGGGATATATTGCTAATGAAATGACTATTCCCAAAAGCCATGTAAGAAAAAGTTTTATTACTTCATAAAATCATCTAAAACTCAGCAAAAGAGAACAAGGAGCCTTATCTATGCCTATCCACTTAAAACAACAAATGAACCCAAATCAAAGGAGCCCTCAAAGGACCCAGGAGTTTCTTCCAGTAAACCATTCTGCATGCTATGAGGCACAATCTCACTTCGGCTGAAGAGCAATTTTTAATTCAACTTGTTTGCAGGTGTGTGTATGTTTGTGTGTGCAAGTACACATGGAGTCAAAATAAGATGGGGAAGGTCATGTAGTGGTGTCAAAAAACATTCTTCCTGCAGGGCATTTGTTATTGAGAAGACATAGCTCTGAGAGTAAATCAAGGAAGAAATAAATATAGTAAATCTTCTAGGAACTGCTAAAGCTGCTTTTTAGTTTGTATTGTGACATTAAGGTTATGTGGTGAGAAAAAGTTATATTTAGTCAATCCTAGAAAAAAATGGCACAAAAGTAAAAAAAAATGAATATTGATACATTGAAACTATGAGAAAAAGGGAGTTTGGTTCCTGGCTCCTAACACAATTAGAAATTGTTGAAAATACACTTTTCTACATATAACTCTTTGTAATAGAGTAATAAGTAAAAGTAAAAGTAAAAAGTAAAAGTAAAAAAAAAGAGTGTAATAATGCACTTCCCTAACACAATAACAATGAACTAGTCCATAAAACATAGGAGAGAGGAGAGGCGATGTGGATTAGGATGGGGAGGGGTGGGGACAGTGATGTTATAAGAAATCTGAAATGAAAAAGAAAAAGAACTAAGGCCTGATATCTCTAATTTCCCTTTCAGCTCAGGGTATATCTTCCAATGAAATAACACGGCTTGGGGTGAGTCCCCGTCTTCTGAAAACTCTGAAACTCTGCGCAGAGTTTGGGAGCCTGACAGAGTGTGGGGGTGACCACCACCTCATTTATCCATTAAGGTAGCCATTTTTTCATTTTTTCAATTCCCTCGTCACAAATTTGAGAAATTACTTTAGCATTTTCTGGAGTGGATCCACAAATAATTTTACAAATACTTTCCTTTTTCTGTGGATATAATGAAACAGATTTGTCAACACCAAACTTGAGACCAGCAGTGGTGGCATTAGTGCATGAAGATTATCCTACACTATTATTTCACACTAAGCTACATCACTGACTTTGCATACTTGGGCTTAAAGGCACCCAAAAGATTGGCCCTAGGCTTTGGAGACATAATTGCAACACAAAACTTGAGGTTTAAAGACAAAAGTGAAAATATTCAATGAATGCACAGGTAGCCCTTTATTGTGGTACATGAAGCTGTTATTTGACCTTCATTTGGAAGAGGACTAATGACATGGTGCGGGGGTGATGTGTTGTCTTGGGCACAAATTGGATTTAAATGAGGCAGTATGATTTGAGAACTTTTGGCTAGTGCGGAATTAATCTAAACCCCTGTCATTGAATAAAAATATAACCAAATATAAATTGTTTTTGACAGAACTGCCCTGATTTATGTTTTAATTAAAATTCCAAATGCTGTCATGTATTTTTTTCACTCTACCTTCCCTAAGAAAGCATTGGATTCACAATAAAAACAAAGTATGAAGAAATTATATATGTGATATAATGTTGGTTTTGTTAAGATTAAAAATTTGGGGGAAACTGAGGCAGGTAGAAATTAGTTTCTCTCTGCAAGGAGTATTATATTTTTAGAGGTTTATTAAAGGTTAAGGATTAAAGAAAAATACAAGTAAGAGAGGCACGTGTCTAGGTCCAAAGAGCCTATTCACGACCACTCACATCTTGCCTGCTAGGTGGAGAGCCGCATCTGCTCCCAAGTGGAAGTAGGAAAAAGGGGCAGAGCCTTTTTACAACCAAGTTAAATACCCCATC
Source organism: Monodelphis domestica (assembly GCF_027887165.1). NCBI lineage: Eukaryota > Metazoa > Chordata > Mammalia > Didelphimorphia > Didelphidae > Monodelphis > Monodelphis domestica. The sequence goes on along the minus strand of NC_077229.1, from coordinate 349,374,979 downwards.
TCGCTCTCTGCCCATGTGAGAATTCAGTGATATTACAAAGCATTCTGGGGAAGTGGAGCAAGGACTTCTGGGGATTGAAGTCCTGGATTCAAGTATCCATTTTTTACAGTTTAAGAAAGATAGCTAAAGAATAATCTGAGTTTTAAACAAATGTATAACATTTATTGTGCAATATATTATTTCCTTCATAGTAATAACTTTTAAAAACTAATGATAGATAATTTAGACAGTGCTTTATTGTTGTTTTTTAAACCCTTATCTTCCATCTTAGAATCAATACTATGCATTGGTTCCAAGACAGAAGAGCGGTAAGGGCTAGGCAATGGGGGTTAAGTGACTTGCCCAGGGTCACACAGCTAGGATGTGTTTGTGGTCAGATTTGAACCCAGGACCTCCCATCTATAGGCCTGTCTCTAAATCCACTGAGCCACCCAGCTGCATCTGTCAGTACTTTGTTGATACATCTCCACTAACATCCACTTCTGAAGCCTTATTCTGATGTGGAAGTGACTGACTAATCCATCACTGATGCTGTATTTGGGCTTGAGTTTGGTGGAACCAATGCCATGTAGAAACTGTTTATTCTGAGACTTTTCCCAGAAATTGCAATAATATAGAGTAGAAATGATACAGAACTATTTATCCAAAATATCTATACTTTTATAGTTTAAGACATTATAACATCTTTAAAAAAAAAAAACTTTGGTAAAAGCAAATTGATATTAAATGCAACTGGGCTATTACTCACTGGCACCTAACAGAGAGGATGGAATGAGATCAATCAGTCCATTAGTTAGTGGTAGTCTCTTGGTAACCGAGGATGATGATTGTCTTTGTGCGCTTTCATCTGTGATGTAGATGAGTGTGCACAAAGACACTTGTGCGTGAAGGAGATTTAAGTGGAAAAGTCAATGCACAGAGACAGTCCCACTCTCTCGGCATTGGAAGCCTGGGTCCAGTGGCATGAAAAGTCGTTACGTCTGGAGACTTCCTCAGCTGCATTGGATGGCCGCATTATCTTTTGTGCTCCAACATACCCTGAGCACTCCACAGTGCTTTGCTGCATCGCCCTCTCAGCCGTTGCACCTTCTTATTGGTTTCTTCCGTCTGTTCCACCGAAGCAGTCTTCACATGCTGGGTGAGCAAAGCCCTGGTTCACCAGGGGTCGACGACCCGATGGCTACCCTCACAAGGTTTAGCCGGCCTATCGAAGCCGTTGCCCCGGGGTGTGGCCACTGCCACATGCTAGCAGCTACTGGGAGCCACAAGTGAGAGCTGGGTGTTAGGTGGGGGTCAGAGGCTGGAGAGCTGCCCTAGGAGGGCACGACAAGCCCTCCATACCAGAGATACTACCCCTCCCTGAACACCCCATACACCCCAATCAGTCTATATGCATTTATTAAGAACCTACTATGTCCCAGACACTGTGCTAAACAATGGGGATACCAAGAAAAAAAAAAAAGATAGCTCCTGCCCTTGAGGAGCACAAAATCCAAAGGGGTAAACACAACAAGAAAAAAAAAAAGTATATATACATATACAGGATAAAAGGAATGATTAGCAGAAGACAAAGGACTAGAATTAAAGAAATTAGAAAAGGCTTTCCATAAAATGTGGGAGCACTCTGAATGGGTCTTCAACCTCATAGCATTAAAGAAGGGACTCCTGGGACACTGAAGAGAAAGATCTAGCCTCTATGGATCTGGGATATCCCATATCCCAACTCTGGGTTAATCACTACATGCTCTCTTAAGTAATATTTTGTTTTACAACTTGTCTACATTAGAATGAGAGCAGGGACTGTGTGTGTGTGTGTGTGTGTGTGTGTGTGTTTAACCTTTCTTTGTATATCTCTTTACCTTTTCAGAGTATTTAAGAAAATGTTCCCCTTCAAAATCATGGAATGAGAAGGGTCCCCCCCCAAAAAAAAAACCAGACAGTCTTTGTAACTGAAGTATACTGTAAATTGTCTGTCCTAGTATCCATTGGTCTGGCTTGCCTCTCCTTTGGCAGCTAGCATTAGGCTCCATTGAATCTTTCAGGGCAGTGATTCAATGAAAAGACAATTTCTGCACCCCACTTCAATCCCCAAATTATTTCTAATTTATAAAATGTTTTTTTTAAATAGCTCTATCGAAGAAACTGAGTGTTAGGGAAGTAAATTTCTTTAAACTATGGTCACAAAAACTAAACAAAGACCATAGACATTATTCAAACCAAGATCTTCTAGACTATGTTAACTTGGAAAAAAACACAGAACTACTTAAGTAGTTAGAAAAACCAAATCTTTAATCAGGAGAGGGAGAGGTCCAATATTTGGCCACTACACGGAGCCCAGAGCCAAGAACTTAGGGGGCCTACACCCTGGGACTCTGGGAACATATCCCTGGGAGAAGACCCCACTCTAGATGCTTTCTCAGAAGAGTGACTGAAATTGGGGGTCTTTTATACCGTTTGGAGAACTTGGTACAGAAAGCATGGGTAGACAAACTGCAAGCAGGCTGCAAAGATGTTGTAGCCAGCACTTGGGGTATCAGGGAGCTGTCAACTATAATGAATACAAAGGAAAGGGCCCCACCTAGAGCTGGGCTTCCAGAGAGAAGACTTTAATACAATGGGAGGAGCTTCTAAAACAAAGATACTCATCATTTGATTATATCTACTAATTCTATCCACTCTAGGGCCCCCAAACACTCTAAGGTCTATAGTTCAGCCCCAAACAGGTGTGCCTGGTGCTTGATTTCTCAAAGGGCCAAGGTAAACTTTGGATCCCCAGATTTCAAGTTGACAACACCATGCTACAATTGGATATTGACATTGCTCAAAATCTTTTTTGGGGGGACTCTTAATTTTTGTATTTCCTTCAGTTTATATGCCTTATGTCGTTGAATATCTGCCATCAGAGTAAGTTTCCATCCTTTCATGGTAGATTTGATTTTTGTAAATTCAAGCATTATTGGGTCTGAGTATAATGAATTGAGTGAATGATCAATATTTATTCAATGAGAGTTTATGACACAACAAAGTGTAGAGAAAATCACAAAAACAAATGGACAACTTTAATTGCATAAAATCTTAAAGTGTTTTGCACAAACAAAACCAATGCAGCTAAAATTGAAGGGAAAATAAACTAGAACATATTTGCAAGAATTTTTGCAGTTTTTTTTTTAAACAAAGTTTAGCAATGTTTTATTGTATCTGCCAAGAAAATTGGAGCCTGCTGGCCAACAATCCATCCTGTAGCCAGGTAAACCTCTAGAGCCAACACCAGGCTTTTGCAGTTAACCTCTAGGGCTATTTTCCCCCTTCCCCCATCTTTCTTGCCAACAGGAGAGAGAAGTAAGGAGTGAAATGTTAAGGGAGGGGGAGTTGGGAACTCTTGCACCTGTACCAGAGGACCCATGGGAGGCAGAAATAAATGTGTAATTTCACTCCTAAAGTTGCTAAACTGATACATTAACTAGATTTATAACACAAAGAGATCAAGGAAAGATTAGAATGTAGAAGTAAATGCTTGGATCACAAGTTTATATCACAATGTTACTGGGATCACAGAAGCTCTCTCAAATTTTGCAGAATTTCTCTAGAAAAACATGACAACTTGAAGTGGGACACTTCACAAATTAGTTCAAACCCCTAGAATTTCAATTATTGGGACTGTAATTTATTAATAAAAGAGAGAAATAAAGAATCTACCAGCTGGGGCAGAATTCCCTAATGGAAAACTACATCTGTTTGACATTAAGGAAGAGCTTATATACTTTACAGGTTCTTATCTGACAATAAACAAACTTTAACATAGGAATGTGGGGTCCAAGATGGGGGGACAATCTTAGATTTTCGAGGGGGTTGTTATCTAAGGAGTGTTTATCTTCACTTAGCCAAATGTTACTTCGCTGACCCTTTGATATTCCTGAAATTCCTCTTAGTCTCCTGTCCCCACCCCCCACCCCCCAGCCAGTTTGTTATCTTGCATTAATAGCTTGATCTCCTGTAAGAAGAGAAACCAGGTCTGTCCCCTAAAAATGCAGACATGTAATTTTTCCATCTTTGGTCTTTTGGGGGCTACTTCATTCCCTCCTTTTTCTGTTGGGGGGGGGATCAAATCCTTGACTCATCAGAGGAGAATAATGTGATCTTAAGGCCAAAAGCTTAATAGCCTGAAGATTCTGAAGGGTATAGGTCATAAGACAGTTGATCAGGCAGGGTCCTATCACAAGGAGTGGTCTTGCCACTGCCATAATCAAGGTGGACTGGTGAGAGTTGCATTTTGTCAGCTATTCTCTGTACCATAAATTCTATTTCTGGGTCCTGACCTCCCACATCCAGCCTAAGTCTCCACATCTGGCCTAGTAACCATCTCTGGGTTTTTAATAATCAGGGAAAGGGGATTCCTGAAATCAAGGGGGACGACACAGACCCTGCTTTGCTCCCTTTGTAGTATGATATCGGGGTCCTCCTGCCACCACGGGCAACAGTTTCATATCCCCAGGCTGCACAATAGAATTCTCCCCCTGATTTGCATGACGGTGGCCCTGTAAATGGGCAAGCATAGACAGGGATTTCTGATAAATACAGAGTCCCCGATGGGGTTGCACATGAAAGGGTCTGTGAGGGATATGTCCATTCACTCCCAAGTAAATTGTACAAATCAAAAAGGATTTTGAGGGTTTTCTCCTCCCGGGTTGGTCTGTCACTAATTAATTCCTTCCCATCCCTTGTCCTATTGATTACCCATCCATATTGAATTACCTGGAAGGATAGACTAATTTCCAAAAATCCCAAGAGTACAAGTCCAAGCATAGCTCCACCTCATCCTCCCTTTCCCACAGTGTTCAATGTCTATGAATCTTGATCTTTAAGGGATCCGAGGTTTTGGTGACCTTCCACTGCTCTGCTCCATGCCCTGCTGCTGCTCTTGGTTTAACAGGTTTCAGTTGAGACACATGGATCCAGCATTTCTTTCTTGCCACCTTTACAGCTCTGGGGCTGGTCAGTATTATCACGTAAGGTCCAGTCCACTATGTTTCGAGAGCCCCTGCAGGAATCTTCTGAACCCACACAAGATCTCCTGGTTCACATGTTTCACATCTTTAAGTGATGTCTTTGCAGATTCGGTGCATATTATGAAGGAAAAAGTCTCTGTCCAGCACATCACTCAGTTTTGTGCCTCCCATATGTGTGATGTCCTGTATTCTTTTTGCTAGTTGTCTCCCCACTGCTTCTGGTAAGAGGGTCCTGCCATCTGGCAGGCCCAGCCATCCATAGGGGAACCACACAGCCTCCAGGAGGGCCAGAATCTCAGGCCTGTTCTGGATATCTTTGCCACCAGCAGTGAGGAACCCCTCCTGGTTCAGTTCCCCCACCATCCCATCCTCTCCCCTCTCCAAATATCTAAGGGAGAAAGGGCTATGGTCTCAGTATTCTGCAGCTTCTTCAGAGCTGAGAATGGGTGTAGAGCTGTCCCTACCTATGGTCAGGAGAGAGGTATTGGCAATATCCAGGGCTTTCAGGCTGGAATGGTTGCCAAGGTTACAAAGGCATACAAACACATAGCCCACAGGGGAGTAGCCAAAACTTGAACAGGGAGGGGAAGGCTTCAGACACAGAGTCTTTAGGGGCATGTCCTCAGTGAATGCCTGGGTCCCAGGTCAGTGGAGACCTGCTTGGAGATCTGAAGGGTGTCCAGCCACTGCTTCCCCCGATTGGCAGACAGGTCACAAGGGGGAGAGTCAGCCCCTAAGATAGAAGTGTAGAAACCAGGACTGGGGCAAATACTAGAACACCAGATAGAAACAGAAAATTAATACAACAGTAATTGGCATTACACATTTGCATTTGGGTATCTTAGCCAACAGACTTCAGCTTCAGAAATCATCTTCTGCCAGGAATAGATCCCTTTAGGAAATTGGATTCCTGAGTTGTTTGTAGAGTTGGTATGTGATGTTTCTGTTAAAGAATATCCTTTTGCAAAGTAGACATTAACTATAAACATCTATAAACACATGAGTAACAATATCTTACAGATGTATTCCTTTACCCCAGATTCTGTGGGAAATTCAAGAAAGCTTCGAGCTACATTTCCAAGTTCAAGATCCAAACTTCAACTGTGGTAAATTAAGGGTACAAATACAAGCCATCTATGAATAAACTTCACCTACTTCTCAAAATATGTTCCTAACAATTTGAGAATTCCCAATTATTAGGGTTGTTTGAGGAAATGGAAACTTTAATTTCACAATTTGCATTATGTACTGAATATGGAAATTAGTCACCAAGGAAAATATTCCCTCAGGTCCCAAAGGACACAGTGAGTGGCTTCACATGCAGGTAATGAATAGCCTAGATGGTCAGAAAAGGTCCCTTCCTAGGTGAGCCCAGAACATGCCTCTGTAACCATTCCAGGACATTCTCTCTCCTTGGTGTACTTTGTCACCATTAAATCCCAGAAGCCTTCTTTTGCTTTAAAAGACAAGTCTCACCAATTTCAGCTGAGAGAAATTCTGCTTATCAGCAGTCCAGAAACAAATCTCCATACCCTCAAAAAAGCCTTTTATATCCCTACAAGACTGATCACTCAATTATTCTTATGTATTCTGGCAATAATTTACACATCACACTTTAGCCACAAAACCTGGAATAAAGAACATGAGTGATGAATTGAGTAGCTCCATAGTAATATAAATCAGAGCTGTATCATCTCTTGAAACTAGGCCCTCTGAAAGACTAAGACAAGGCTATACAGGAATCACTTCAAGGCAACTGTCCAGAGAAATTAAAGAACCATGTGTGATTTTCCCACATTATATACATTAATTTTAGAGATTATCCCTAGGTCAGGGATCCAGTTATAAGAGCAGAACATCTATCTGTTTTCTTTCACCTTCTCTCTCCCTCTCTGTCTCTCTCTCTCTCTCTCTCTCTCTCTCTTTCTTCCTTCAAAACCTCTCCGCTTAAAAAGCAGAACACAACTTCCATTCTTCCTTTATAAACCCACATACTAAAGCATTATGGACTTAAGATCAAAGTCCCTTCCTTCCAAAATCAAATCCAACACACCATCTCTCCTTATCTGACTAACTCAAGTCAAACAAACATACTGGTGGTATCACTTCAATTGCTAATCGGTAACCCAAATGAAATCTGATTTAAAGGATTACATCATTGAAACACTTATCTCTAGCATAGTGCTCATCCATTATAAATTTCAGTTCATAGTACAAATTGGTAAACTGAGGTAACCACTGAGTATTGAACAAAATCTATGGCACAGGTTTACAATGAGCTTTTGTTCATATCCAAACAGTACTTAAACACACATTTTAGCAGGAACTCACATAACAATCGTAAAATTCGGAGCAAGCATTTTTCACATATATGCCATTTTTAACATCCTACCCACTCTTTGGCTACTGTTTGCAATATATATCCTTATACAGATCAAAATGTAATCAGAATATCAACCAACATATCCCCAAAACTCGTGTGAAGTAATATCACTCAACTCATTTTATCACTCTGGACATGGAATGTTTGCATTAAGATTCCACAGCTTTAAACAAGATTTTTGGTCAGATGGGGCTGGCAATATTTGCTTGCTTGAGCATCTTAAAAACCTCCAAAATATACAATTAAAATATACTCATCTTTAAGTTCTATCACACAGTGATTGTCAACTTTTTGAGATCCCTATTTCAGTCCCTAAGTATCAGTGTAGAACAATTATAAGCACTTCTTTCTCCTTCCTGTATGCAAGGAAGGGGTTAATAGCTTCTGAGCAATTTATCATAAGGCTGTATGGCTTGATTTAGATTTTATTACTTAGCAACCTTGTCCCATCCTTCTTTAACCAGTGAGCTTACTATATAATGTAAAAGTTTGAATGTATCAAATCCGTTTCATAATAATTTACTCTCAGTGGATTTCAGTTTGAACTCCACACTTCCAAATAACTCTGATTAAGTCCTTTAGCAATGTTTCAGTGTAACCAAACTGAAGTGCAAAAGCATTTACCTGTACTCCTCTCAAACCTGTCTACAGTAGAATAGAGCCTCCAATTTAGTTTTCTTTTAGCTCAAAACATTGTCACATTCCTAATTAAAGACCATCAGCATTATTCCAATTTATAATTTGTTGTGTCTATTTCACACTAGAATTCATAGTTTCAACTACTAACTATCCATTACTCTTATTTCTTCTGGCTCCTCCTCTTTACCATTATTGTAAGTAGAGGAAAGGTACTGTACAGAATTGTATTTAATCCCCATGACAAGCCCTTCTTGATTTCAGGGCTGGTCAAGTTTGTCTTGTAAAGGACATAATATACCCTTAACCTATTTAGGTGTAAAACTTGATTCTCTCTATAGTACGAGTGCACACATAATTTGTATTTACTCCATTTAATTTCCAGGAATTTGTATCTGAATACATGTTCATCTCTAGTTCACAAATTCCCTCCTATGCATTGTGCATTTTAAAAAACAAGTCATATAACCTTAGTCAAATACAACACCATTTAGAAATTCTCTTTTGCAAAATACCAAAATTCTTGACACTTACATTATTAAATCCCATGCACAGATTAACTACTTTAAAAACTTGTGTCATATGATTTCTTGCTGCTAGTTCTGACAACACATACAATAAAATAAATTTGATTTGAAAGATTCCCAATTTTAATTTCTAGAATAAGTTCTTCTCAACAACATAACAACTTTTTCTGAATGACTTTTACATCTATAAAGTAGCCAGTACAATTTCTGTCCATATAGAATAAACATTCCTCTTTGTGTCATGCTTGTTATTAATCATATTTATACAATTCTCAAATTCCCTGAAACCATTATGCATTGCAAGAGTTAACAAAAACCCCTCTAACCATGAGATTTTTTTTCTCAATAAAATCTGGTTAACATTTCACATTTAACTGGCAAACAGTAACCACAATACATTACATTTGTACCATATCAAAATCATTAGCAATCCTCCCAAGTTGAGAATTAATTTTAAGTGAAAATTGCTAACTGTGGAATAAGAATCTTTCTTTTCTGCTCAGAATTTTCTCTCTTTCACTCCCTTGAGGTCCCATCCAAAGTAAGAAAGAGGAAAAATCATTGAACAGGTATTTGCTTTTATCTTATGCTGAGGATTTTTGACAGTGGAAAGTTCAAGTTTGCAACTCCCCCCTTTTTATATAGAGATGAGACTGTGACAAAGACAAAGATAAACAGTAACATACAATGCTGTGACAAGCATGCTTTGAGAGGAAAAAAAATAGGTGATTTTAGGATCCATTCTTAAGAAAAAATATTTGCAGGGAGAAAATTCATTAAAACAGTTTTAGTGTACTTGGGGAAGCTGTGATGAGCTAAGCCATATGATTGGCTGATCTGAGGATCTTGTTTCCTAGCTCTCTGAACTGATCTATCAAAAACTGACTCTCTTTTTGACTGTGATTTCTAACAAAATGCTCTTGTAATATCTGGACAAAACTATCTGCTCCCACTTGGGTTGGAAGTGAGCTGTTCCCTGAGGTTGGCTGATTTTCTCAAGGAAGGGACTTGTCAATCCCCTCCTATTCAGACTCTCTCTCCTGCTTAGAAGCTTGCCATGGGATACAGCCCAGCCCTTCCCCCATAGTCTGCCCTGTTGGGATGCAGTTGGAGGGAGTGGGGAATAGCCACTATAAAAGAAATTCCCTTCTGCATCTTAAACTCTTTTTGCCTCTTTCTTTGTTTAATTTAGTCATACAAAAACAATAAAGACTCAACAGAAACCTATAGGACACAATCTCTCACACATTCATACATCTTTGTACCCAAAGGTTCCCCAGAAGTCACTGAGAGACGTCTCTTTAGTGACCTGACTGTGGGACTAAGCTGTGTCCAGCAACCCAACAGCCTCTACTGAATCAGGATTTACAGAACAGAACAGAACTCCATGGCCAACAGGACTCTAGGGCCCAAACAGAACTTCAGGACCAAACCTATAAGCAGGCAGACTCCTAGAGTAGCTAGGGGTCCAAACAGAACTTGAAGACCGAGCCTTAAAGCAGGCAGACTCCTAGAATAAAAAGGGCCACGGGACAAAACAAAACAGATTTCTAGAGAAACAGATATAACTAGAGCAAAACAGAACAGAACAGAAAAGATGGTTCCAAAAACCAGCATAAATTTTGTCTGAAATCTCAAATACCAGAACCAGGGGTGGACTCTGGAGAGGACACCATTCACTTCCTTGGATTTCTGACCCAGTCCCTCGCGGGAGTTAGAAACTGCATACTCTTCAAGTCCTCACTCAGAAACACCCCTGAAGGGGATAAGGGTTCAAGTCTCCTTCACAGGCTCCAGCTTAGCAAAAGTTGAACCCCAGCCACAGGCCTAGAGAGGTCTTCCCCCAAGCAAGCACACACACACATTCTTACAGCAGCCCTCTCCAAAGTCCTTACCTCCTGGTCCTGGGGCTCGAGATCTCGCTGCGGGGCTTCAAATGAAGTGGGCCACTTCACAAATGAGTTCAAACCCCTAGAATTTCAATTATTGGAACTGTAATTTATTAATAAAAGAGAGAAATAAAGAATCTACCAGCTGTGGCAGAATTCCCTAATGGAAAACTGTGTCGGTTTGACATTAAGGAACAGCTTATATACTTTACAGGTTCTTATCTGAAAATAAACAAACCTTAATACAGGAATGTGGGGTCCAAGATGGGGGGACAATCCTTAGATTTTCGAGGGGGTTGTTATCTAAGGAGTGTTTATCTTCACTTAACCAAATGTTACTTCTCTGACCCTTTAATATTCCTGAAATTCCTCTTAGTCTCCTGTTCCCCCCCCACCCCAGCCAGTTTGTTATCTTCCATAAATAGCTTGATTTCCTGTAAGAAGGGAAATCAGGTCTATCCCCTAAAATGTAGATAGGGGTAATTTTTCCATATTTGGTCTTTTTGGGGCTACTTCAAACCATTTGGCAGTATAGGAAGAATTATTCAAGGATTATAGTATTGGTATAAAAAGATTGACAGTGACTGTGCATTAGCTTTTGGGAGTGCAGGCCTGTTCAGTACCATCAAGAAGCCAAATCTGCCCCACTCCTCCAAAAGAAAGAACATGGGACCTTAATCTAACTTCACAAAAGACCAGAAATAAGAAATTAGAGAAGCATCTGATCTCTGGTTACAGATCAAACTGTGAGCTGCAGGTGATCAGGATAGCCCAAGAAAGAAGAGATAAACACAAGCAAAAACTGATATCTGACATTGACAAGGTGTGAATGGGGAAATTAATAGGGTAATCAATGAGTTCTTGACTGCGAGGACTCAAAAAATGGCTGAAAAGGATACTAAAGGGAAAAAAATCTCAAGGCCTTCAGATAGACTCTTTGATGATGATGAAACCAGGAACATCTCCTTCAAGACCTTAAGGCATGTACCAGATAGCTAGGGGAAAATCTCACTCCAGAGGAACTGCAGGAAATGATTGATGAAGCTAATCAAGATGAAGACTGAGCAGTTAATGAACAGGAGTTCCTGTAGATCATGACAAAGATAAGTTTCTATTGAGGCCAATATCTATTTCCCTTTTGTAGGTACATATAAGTAGATTTACTGGTTCTGAATGTTCCTTGTTTTCATTCTTTGATTCTTCACTAGAGTGAACCCCCCCCCCCCATTTATCTAGATAATTAAATTGGCAAACATCTGATTCAATTGTATGCTTTCTAGAGAATTCATAAAAATCACAGTTCTAGATAAAATACCTTGTCAATGGATTTTCCAATTCAGTGTTGACAAAGCTTAAGGATGGGATACTAAAACTCCACCCCAACTTTTTGATTCATATCTCTTTTCATTTCTTAATATTATACCAAACTCCAGAGAAAAAGTAGAAACAAAGAATATATCCTTTAAGATTTCCTAATCATCTTGCTTCCATCATCTCTTCTCCTTGCCATGCTCAGGTGTATGATATAATATGACTATGTAATTGGCTTGTAGACCACTATTTCAAACCATTTTCTCCCTCCCTTTTCCATTTATGCCTTTGATTTTCATTGACTTAAGTCTTTTAAGAAGAAACTAGCTTATCAGCTTTTTTTTTTGTTGTCCCTGGAAACACATTGACATGCATATTGTGTTGTGATTAGCTTGGAAAATTCCGTGGCATCATACTCTCCAGTCAAATCTGGTAACTTTATCTAGCTCATTGAGCTCACTGACTTTGTGTGTCATCCTGGCAAATTTTTTTCTCTTTTTCCAGGCCACCAAATAAAAAAGAGAGAAATGTAACTTTAGCATAACAAAATTGTAAATACCAGAGTTTGGCTTAAAGTTAATGTTTTAAAAAATGCATAAATAAGTATTTCCTTAGTTCATAAATTTTAAGGGGTCGATTTTTTGGAAAATTCAGGTGAGTGTCATGGAATGTATTTTAAGTATTTAGCAGTTGCTTTTCCTTTTCCCTCCTTGGAAGGAAGGGAACTGGCTATTATTGTCTTCATTAGAACTCTTATGTAAGCATGGCTATTTTCTACTCATTTTGTTACAAGTTCCTCTTTACTGATTAGCTCTAAGAACCTTTGGTTCTTATTTGTCTTTGACATTTTCCTCCTGTAATATATGGCTATCAACCACCAAATGTCCCACGTGGTTAGTTTTACACTCTACTTTGTAATTCCAATTGGTCTCTTCAGTGTTGATGCTATTTATCTTCTGTTGTGAATAAACTTTCTTTTTGCTTTTTAAAGTCGAAATGTTTTCAGTTATCATCATGACCTTATAAGTATTCCAGGACATATAGGATTTTTCTATTCAATTATTATAAACTTTATTTCCAGGTATACTGAAAGTATTCTGATTCCCTACTGCTTACTACTTTCCCTAGGAACATGTTGTTTTGATTGCATTCTTGGAAAGATGAAAAGAAATTGTGAATCTTAAAATTTCTCAGACTCTACTTCAAAACATTTGGTTAAGGCTATTCCCCATTTTAAACAATGAAGGTACTTGATCAGGAATGTGAGAACTCTAACATTACTCCACCCATACTTAAGCATACTTTAGGGGAAGATAAAGTTGTAAACTCCTTACTGAACAATGAAAAATACTTAACCCACACTTAAAGTAAAGCTAAAACCCTTAAGCTGGGTCTATTTTTAGATCTAATACAAAAAGGTGCTAAGTACCTATGAAGGTCAAATTAATCACTAAGCAAGATAAGCAAGCTTAGCAAGAGGTGTGAGGTTTTAGTCTACTTAGAGAAGGTGATAACAAGGTGTAAATTAAGAATGGTCAGTCCTGTGAAAATGTCTACTGTGATTGGTAGATGTGAAAACTTAGGGGAGGTGACACAGGATAAAATTCTCTTTAAAAGAAGGCCAGAAGGCTTCTGAATTGATTCAGCTTTGGAGCTGAATTGGAGGCTGGTCTCTCTCTCTTGGTGGCTGAACTTAGTTCAGCTTCCTGAGCTATACTGGAGGGTCTCTCTGAACACTAGAGTTTGCTTGGAAAGATCTTGTGGTGAGTTGATAAAAGACTGACTGATCTCTCTCTTAAGGTTTAAGCCTAGGCTGGCCTAGCCATTTTCTCATTATTTCCTCTTACTCTCTCTCTCCCTTTCATTAATCCCTTAATTTGTATTAATTAAAATCTCCATAAAACCCAGCTGACTTGGGTATTTCGTATTTTGGGAATTTTCCCATGGGGACCACTTTATTTTTAATATAAAATCAAGACACTATAAATTATCTTTACAGTTTTGGCAATTCAAAGTCTTGAAACCATATTTTTTGCGGTCACAATTTAAGGCATCCACTCTTTTGTCTGTCACAAAATGCCATTTTAAATATTTATTTTCATTGCTCATAATGCATGACAAAATATTTGGAGATTTTTTTTTTCTATCAAAGTGAAGCAGACAAGATCTATAGTCCTAGGGAGAGGGAATCAGGAAGCTTGAGTTTGAGCTTAATATAGCATATGATATGTGAGAAGAAGGCTTGAGCTTAATACAGCATATGGTATGTAAGGAGATGACTCCATGATACACTGTCTCCCGTTCTGTAGTAACAGTAATGGCACATCTGCTTCTGTCAAATAAGGCTTGCTTGCTTCTGCCAAACCCAATAACAAAATGCATGTATGAAAGTGTTTGAGTCCACCTGTTTTCTGCCAATCCAAACTCTGATAAAAGCTGCATGAAACTTCTGTTCAGGGTGACTTTCATTAGGAGGGAGCCCTGGCCAGTAATAAATAAAGGTTCAAACTTCTGGGTGTCTGGAAAGTGTTGAATAAAGTGCTCCAATTCATAAGTGTGATAAGTAGTTTTATTAAGTTTATTCTGGCTCATTAAAAACAGAAGTTTTATGTTAAATTAAGTTTTAGTAATAGCATGTGGTTGCCTTTAAGAGGCAAAGCTCTCTTTAAGAGAAAGCTGTCGCCCTCTGTCACTTTAAGAGGCCTATCATAAAAGAGAGAATCCAGTGAGTTCTGGGTTCTAGTCTCTGACTTTCTTGGTAGCAGGTTGCTGGATCATTCTCTCAGACTAAGAGGATCTGTTAGTGACTTGTGAGACCTTTGAGAGCTTGATATACACATGTGAAGCTGAGAAAGAGTGTTTTTACTGAAAGCTCTTTTTCTAAAGGGAGAAGCAGCTGCCAGAGGGGGTTCAGTCCACTCTGACTTGTAAGATGGCCTGTGTCAGACTCTCTCTGCCAAGAAATTCTGACTGTTATATCTGACAGTTGGCTTCAGGAAGCTTTTGAATTTTCATATATTACTTTTAGGAATTCATTATAAACTTAAGGTTCATCTCTTAGCATAGGTTAGTAAGAAAGAATTTAAATTTTAGATAGGGAGTGTAGTTTAAGTTAGGTCTGCTTTGATAGGCAAGAAGAAACTGAAAAGAAAGCAGTTTTGGAGAGTTTTATTTAGTGATTTTAGTATAAGGTTAAGAGATTTCCTATCCTATTCCTAACTCCTAGTTTCTACCCTTCTATTTACTCTCCCTACCTCTACCATAGAACAAATAAATAAGGGTTGTATCCAACTGGTTCCAGCCTTCCATCCACCACCTACAAGTTAGTTTTTCCTAACTTCTTAAGGACAATTTATCATACTCCTATCAATAAATATTATCAATAACAGCTTCAAGTTAACATTTGGCATGAGTTCTTTACTTTTATTTTACTTTATAGATCTAATTCTTTTATGTCATCATCTACTTCATTTTTTTCAATATTTTCATTAATCCTTGGAAAATTAGTTACTTTTTATCTACTTTCTTGAATATTTTGCCAATGTTGATTATGATTTTTTGTGATAATAATTTTTCTCTTGACATTATATCCTCAGAAATATTCAACTTGAAAAAAAGTTTGATAATAATTGTTTTAAATAATAATTTGCTCTTTTTATGTTTACATAAAACAACCTGCATTTTTATTTGCTATAGGTATTAATATATGACTGACTACCTTTCCTTTGGCCTACTAATGGTACAAATTGAAATCTAGCAAAATATTACCACTCTGATAATTTTTTCCCTCTGCTGGCACAAGGCACACAAGGAAATTTGTCTCTTTACTTCATATTACTTCAATATTGCACATATATTTATATATAATATCCTAAATGATTCCCTCAATTAAGTTCAAGTTACTTACTTTCCCATCAAACTGTACTTCTCTGAATTTCTCCATAATGTTAAAGAAATTCTTCATCCCAGAAGAACAAGTTAGCCCTGCAACTTGCTCCTAAGAAATATCTTTAGCCTCTGGGCGCTAACCTCCACCTTGGAGGGTAGAAGACTCCTCCCAGACTTTCCATTTAAGGATGGAATATAGGTCATCCATTTCTTTATTTCCCACCAATCTTCATTCCTCTATACTTTTTCATTATGTGCAACGGCCTTGCTAGGTACCTTTCTTCATTTCTCCTCCTTTCTATTTCTTTTTATGCATTTTCTTTTTTCTATTATAGTGTAACATATTTCAAGGAAAGGATTGCTTTTCTTTTTTCCTTGTATTTCTATTTCCAGTGCTTACTATGTACTTGGCACATAGGGAGTCTGTAAGAAAGACTTGATGACTTACTGTTGTTAATGAGTATGAGGCTACCTGAAAAGGTTAATTAGAAATAGTAGGAACAGTAGACACAGCAGTAATATATGCCTTCATTTTAAAAAGGAATGAGGAAAATTTCAAAATATTAACAAAGGAAAATCTTGTCACAATTTTTTCCGGGGGGGGGGTATACATTCAATCAACTAACAAGCTCTTATTAAATTTTATTATATAGTGAGAATATAAACAAAAGATAAAAATAGTTCTAGCCCCAAGGAACTTGAAATGTATCAGAAAACAAGTAAACTGATAAATAAATGAGACATACATACAAAGGAAAAATTATAATTTGGGAAAGCATGGTAGTTTAGGGGACTAGGAAACATCTCATATGGGAGGCTATACTTGAAATGAACTTAAGGACTCTAAGCAGTAGAGGTCAAGATAGAGCTCATTCCAGGCACTGGGGTTGATTATGTAAAGCCACTCAAAACTGAGATGAAAGGTCATATAAGGAAAACAAGTAGGCCAATTAAACATAAAACAAAGTGTAAAGAGAGTAATGGGTAACAATCCTAAAAAGGTAGGTTGTAGCCTGACTATATGTACAAAAGGTGAAAAGAGTTATTATAATCCTATAATATAAATATAAAGAGTTATTATAATCCTAGAGGCAATATGGAACAAGAGTATTTTAAACAATAAATTGATGTGTTGCATTTTAGAGTATAACTCTGGTAATTCTATGAAGATTGATTAGAGATGAGAAAGACTTGAATAATTGACCAATTAGGAAGTTTTGCAAATGTCCTGTGAGAGGTAATTGAGGATCTGGTAGGGTGGTAGACCTGTGCATTGTAGAAAAGAAGGGGTTAGAAGTAAGATATGTTGTGAATTTGTCAATTTATTGGCTATGGGGAAAAAGAATAAGGAATTAAAGATACGTTGAAGGTTGTAATACTAAGTAATTGGAAGTATATTGTGGTGCCTGTAACAGTAACAGGGAAGAAAGGTGAATTTTGGGGAAAGATAATTAGTTTTATTTTGGATGGACAAGATTAGTAAGAGATGCTATAATAAGGGATTATTGATATCCAAGTGAAAATGACTATCATTATCATCATTACCATCACCACCACCACCATCAAACACACATTTGTTATATCTCTACTATGTTTCAGATACTGTACTATGCTGTGGTAACACAAAGAAAGACAGAAACAGTCCCTGCCCTAAGGAAACTCACATTCCAATAGATGAGACAACACACAGACATACAAAATACATACAGTGTGAATGGAAAATAATCTCAAAGGGAAGACTTTGAGTAGGATGCTTGTTGAGTGGAGGAGTGGATGACAGGAAAGGCTTTTTTCAGGAAAATGATGATATAGCACTGGAGATTAGGATAGAGACTTGGACTATACATATTTATACATATATATTTGCAAGTCATCTTGATAGAGATATAATTGAAGGCATGGAAAATTAGTTAATCACAAAGAAAATCATTTAAATAAAGAAGAGAAGAAAACCCAGGGTAGGGGGGTAATAGCATATTAACTGTTAGGGAGTGGGAAATGGATGATGAGCTAGCAAAAGGGAGTAAGAAGGTGGAGACAAACAGGACAAAAGCCAAAGCAACAATGCCAATGAGATGAGAATGTAAGGATTATCTAGAAAAGGAGGGTAGTCAACATCAGTAAATGATGCAGAGAAATCAAGAATCAATGGAAAAGTGAGCATCCAGAAGAAGAGGGAAGTCAACAGTGGTAAATGCAGCAGAGAAGTCAAGATGGATGAAGACTGAGAAGATACTATCAGATTTGATAATTAAGAGATCATTGGTAACTTTGGAGAGAACATTTTTAGCTGAATAATGAGATAAAGAGCCAGAATGAAAGAGAAGTGAGAAGAACCAAAGATAAATGGCTTGCTTCTAGAAATTTGACTGAAAAGAGGAAGAAAGATGCAGGTTGGTTAAAAGAAAGTTGGCCTGGAAAGACCATCCAAGGTAAACCTAGTATAATGCTTTCAAATAGAAGGTTTAATGTGGAGGTGTATGTCAATGAGTTTAAAGAATATAAGGAGATAAAAGAGATAGCCCCTGTTATGCTGTGTTCTGGTAGGTAGCTAAAGAGGAAAAACCCATGTATAAGCAGGGTTCCCTCTTTCCTACATCCTGTCTCCCATTTGCCTTAAGGACTTATACCATCTAGGTTTAGGTGTCAATTTACATGTATGTTATGAATCTTTCTCTGCTTATAGACTTCTTATTTATGGAACTTGCTATGGCTTTGGGCCCATCCTTTCAATGTGCCTCCATTGCATTTGGGACTCCTGAATGGAATCACTTTCTATTCTGTCTCCTTTTCCAGTTCTCTACTTATATTATTATAGATCATAATGATGAATACTGGTGGCCTCCTGATTTTCTTTTGCATATAAAGACCTGTTTTTAAAAGACTCTCATTTAGTTTCTCTGCATAGGAAACAAAGTATTACTGTCTCATTAAAAGCAGAGAAGCCTCAAGTTCCAGTTTTAATTGTTCTATGTGATGCTTCTCCTATGGAGTAGGAGAGTATATTTTAATTTTTGATTGTAAGGATCCTCCAGGAGAGTGTGTGAACAGAGGAAAGAAAATGAGGAGAAACTTCTTTCTTGTTAGAACTGCTTTAGATATTATTTTATGAAGAAATAGCAAGAGAATTCTGAGAATTCTATCATTCAGAAGAGGAGGATAAGGATTGTGAACAGTCTGAAGATGATATCCCATGAGTAATAGATAAGGGCTTGGAGAAGTTAAGACTTTAGGTCGGTGGATAAAGGACATGAGAGAACACCCTGAATTTGAAGTATATGGATGAGTCGTTAGACATCTGTGTTGCTTCAGGGTCAGCCCAAGACCAGTGGATGATAATTACAAGGAAGAAGAGAATAATAAAAGGAAGGTCCATACGCATCAACAATGCCTGCTACTGCCAAAGAGGATATTCAACATTAAATCCAAATGGAAGAGGGAGTCCCTAGATGGAAGTGTTCCTGATTATGGCTATTATACTGATTACCCTGAAACTCCAATACATTGCAGAGCCTTCTAAATGAGAATTTAGAAGTTTTTAAAGCTGGAAGTTTTTATGAGCTGTAAATTCAGTATATGTGAACTAATATTTTTAGGATGTCTTAAGCAAGGAATAATGTTTAGTGATGAGCAACCGCATTCTCTTCTGGTCAGACCACATCTGGACTGTGTTTAATTTACATTTTAGGAATGCCATTGACAAGCTTGAGTGACCAGAGGATAGTGACCAGGAAAGTGAAGGGTTTCATCTTCTTAACAGATGAGAAACAGCTGAATAGGAATCAAGTATCTGAAGGGCTGACATGTTTTAGAAGTAACTTAGCAGTTATAATATGCATGAGAGATAACTTGTTTTATTTGACAATAGAAGGTAGAATTATAATTAGAGTAGAAGTTGCAAAGAAGCTAATTTAGGCATGATCATGTGGAACAATTTTCAAGCAGGTAGATGTATTCAAATATGAAATGGGTTGTTTGGGTAAATAATGAATTCCCTCTTATTGGATGTCTTCAAGCAAAGGCTAGCTGACCATTTTTGAAGTGCATTGCTAGGGGGCTTTTTGTTCAAATTTAGACTGGACTTGATAGTCCCTGAGATTTCTTCCAATTCTGAGATCCTATGATTTTTTCTACTGATATCTACTTAAATATTCTGTGATTTGGTCAAACATATTGTGAAGTTTGGGCACAAAACAAGAGGAGGAGGGCTTCTTTAGAAAATGAGAGAGAGAGAGAGAGCTAAAAAACTGTTCTAAAAAACAACAAACAAAAAAGTATTAGGCTATGTGAGTGATGGAAGTTGCATACATATAAAGTTTAACTTTTCTTTTTTATTTCCTCTCAGAATTGCTTTGCTCATCTACTTAAATGTTCAGTAGGAATGTCAAAGAAACGTATTGTTCCTCATCTCTTTCTGGAAATATAGTAGCATTGCTCAGCATCTGCTCACAAAGAATAAACACTAATGAAATTTCTAGGAAGCTGATGATTTAGACAAAGCACCAGCCTGGGGCTGGGGTGATTTGGGTTCCTGTACAGTGTTTGCCATTAACTACAAGTTCAATAACTAGTTCCAAAATGTTCTTTGGCTGTTGCCAAGAAAGTGAAAAGCTCTTTCTTAATCAGTTCTTAAATAGGAAAATAGTGTGATACTGTAGAATGAGGGCAAAATTTGAGTTCATCATAATTAAGTTTAATAGGATAAGCACTAAGCTTGGGCATGGCTGGCAGTAGGATAGTGTTCCCTAGGAGGAGGCAGGACTGAAAATCTGACTTTGCAGAAGGAAACAGGGATATTATGGCTCTCACCGGTAAGACATCAAGTTTCAGAAGACCAAACAAGGATAGAAGGATCCAGTGAGTTCTATAATGTATCATATGAGAAGTACAAGGAAGTTACCTAAAAAATAAGGTTCAAGCAAGTCTAGAAGATTAGAGCCAGGCAATGGGGTGGAGGAACTAGTGGTCAGGAAATGGGGAAGATTAGCAGCAATGCATCTTAATCTAAGAGGGTATCAAGACAACAAATATTTAGTATGAACTACAAGAGAAGAATTGAATGAGCAAAGTTGTCTGAGTCAGGGTTTCCTGGATTTTTCCTTCCAAGGTCAGGAACTGATCACAGAATTTGGGATCTGAGTAATAAAGTGGAGACAAATGACTTGAGTTGGTAGTGTAGGGGCAGATATAATAGGACCTTGGAATCATAGAGTTAGAGTTGAAAGAGACTTTACAGGTCATCTATTTTAGCCCCTTTGTTTCACAGAGGAGAACACTGAGACACAAAAAGGGATATGCCATCACTTAGCACAGTGCCTAACCCATAAAAAGATGTTTAGTAAAGGTGATTGATTGAATCTTTGCTCAAGTTTTCCCAAGTAGTAAGTAGCTAAAAAAAGGATTTGAACCCAGATCCTCAAACCCCAAATCTGGCATTCTCCCTTTATGCCATCTTTTAAGCAATTTAAGTGAACTTCATAAAATACTTACTTTCAGCGGTTTTACAAAGAACATATTACAAAGAATAAGATGATGGCATCTGGAGAAAAAGGAATTTTTGTGTACCCAGAAATTATTTTTATCATTCTATTTCCTTTAAATAGTGGATACTCAATTTAGTTTAATTGAATATGCGTAAAGTACTTGAGTGACAAATGCGAAAATCACTCCTTGTTGCTTTAATCATAAGTCTGTGTGTGATTTTTCCCTTAAACAGTAATTTGTAAAATTGGATGAAATACATTGAGAAGCATGATAATCTAATTCAAAAGCATATTTCATCCCCTCAAAAACAAACCATAATTTACTGTAACTTAAAAAGAGAGGAGTGTTTTACGGTATATAGAGAGACTTATGTGTGATAAACACCTTCTGCTACTACACAGATTTTGGCTTAGTCTGGCTTTATGCTGCTCCTTTGTAACAAAGGCATATGATCTCTACAGTTCATCTTCAGGAGGGAGGATAATTGAAGGGAACTTAATACTATGCAAGCCGCAACTGGCTGCATCTTTATGCCTCATGTTGAGGTGTGGAAAGATCATGGAATCTTTTATTTAGAGAGGGAAGAAAATCTTTGAGGTCATTTGGTCCAAACTTTCTCATTTTATACCTCAGGGAATTTAGGTCAGAGAGGTTAAATGAGTTCAATTAATAAGGCTTTGAGAAGGGTCCACTATAGGCTAGGATCTATGTTAGGTGCTGGGAATATAAAGACAAAAACAAAACTCTACTTTCAAGGAAATTCCCTTCAATAGACTTGCCCAAGATCTGTCAACAGGAAGGGGCAGAGGTGGGATTCATATTCCCACTCCAAGACCCTTCCTCACACCACTCTGCACTCTCTCTTCCTTTGATTTTATGTGGAGAGGTGCAGCCTGTTCATATAAACATTGAAGGGCTATCCCCTCACTTTGTATTACTTCAACACTTACTGTACATGTAGTACCACACAGTTGGTATTCTATTTGTCTGCCTTTTTCCTATCTGACTAGATAAAAAACAAACAAAGGTCTTATAAGTTTTACTCTTTCAATGAGACTGTAGCTCCTTGAAGAATGGGAGGCACTTCTCCATCCTCTATGAAAGTCTCATTCAGATGTCTCATTCAAATTGTCTAGCTTATTTTTAAATGCAAATGCAAATTTAAATAAAAGGTACCAAAGTTAGGTAGGATCTTGATTATTAAACTCCAAAGACAGAGAAAAGAATCTTTATATCATTTCTTATCTCATTAACTTCCAATCATTTTTATGTATTCATTATTATATTCATTTATCTTCTCATAACAGGGATGTGTTTTGGGTTGGTATTTTTACCACTGCTTTTTAACTAAAGGAGGGGAAAAATAGAAAAATGTGAATTACCCATGTAAATAGACCAGTTAGACAGAACATATGAAGTGTTCTTCTCTTTCCTATCTTAAATCTCTATGTGTCATATGCCCAAAGCATACTGGTTCCATTTGTTATATCCTTTTTATCTACATTTGTATTTATTCCAAACACAGTCTTTTGCATTCTTCCTCTTCCCTTCTATAGCCTTGCCTCATCCTCTGCAGTGTTTATTTTTTCTTTTTCTGTCAGCACAGAATTTAGCAAAGTTCCTGGCATATAGTAGGCACTTTATAAATGTGTGTCCATGAACTCTTTGAACACTCCATTCTTATTTGCTCAATATACAATGCTCCTTTCCATTCCTCCTCTTCCCATCTATCTCCAGGGCACATCCATACAATGCTGCCCCCCCCTTCCCTGCTTGCCCAATATTGGTTGCTTATGATCACTGGTTTTCTTATTTACTTTGTCTTTAGTCCTAATCCATACTTCAGCAACTCCCTCAGATCCCAAGTCATACTTAGTGAAGTTAATTTAAAAAAGCAGCAGTTGTAGACAAATTCCCTGGCATGTTCTTGTATCATATGGACCAAAGGTTTGGAAGGGATGTTTGAGAGCTCTAGACTAATTTGAGAAACTACTTAGCACCCGCCATTTTAATGTGTTCAAAGAAAAAGAGTAAAATTAAAATAGCAATCATTGACAGTAGTAACCATTCATTAAGATGCTAGAATTTAGTAGGTTTAGAGTTACCATATATAGTTGCTCTTTGCTTTTTCTATTCCATAACTACACTATGCCATTTGCTTATATTTGTTTATTATCCTAAGGTAAAACCAGTTTCTTGACACACGATCTCAATATATTGATAGGAATATACTTTTTTGGAAACTCCTTCAGTTCAATGGATTGTTGGGGATGATATTTCTATATTTCTACACTTTTCTGGCCAATAATAATTATAGAACACTCCTAAAAATGGAATGAAAGGAGCTGATTAACCTAACACTGTGTCATGAGCATAGGTTCTTAAATCACAAAAATCTTGGGAAAATTTCTAATAGGCTTTGGCATTTTGAAATATATGTAAAGATTCTGGGCTGTTTGCACAAAGGAGTTGGCTCCCAGAACCTCCATAATACGATAAAAAGTAGTTTATATTATTGGAAACAACATTGTATTAGGTTTTGCACATCTTTATTCATCTTCTTCCCTGCCAAGATGGACCTATGATTTCATTACTTAAGGTATTCTCTACACTGGTGCCTGCAGATAGATGCTCTCTCTCTCCCTCTGACACTCCACTTCTAGATTCATTATTTCTACATCATAGAATCTCTGGCTTCCTTTAGAATTTAGTTTAACCACTCACTCTCCAAGGAGGCCTTTTCTGATACCAGCATTCGCTGGTACCTTCCTGAAATGATCAGGCGTGTGCGGGCATATGTAATTGTGCATGCTCTCACATACAAACACACAGTTCCAAAAATCTTAGTGTACTTTTAAGCTTTAGAAGCTGAATACAGGAGTGATCTATTTCTGTAGGATATTAATTATCATATTTTTATTATCAAAGAATCTCTGAGCAATCTGGTAAAATCTCAGAATAAAATTTTTAAAAGGATAAAATAAAATACATAGAATTACAAAGGAAATAATTATATTGAAATGTAATTATTAACATATTAAAAAAAGAAACAAGTCCACAGGTAAAGAAGACAGAGCATAGGATTAGTATGGCACAAACAGAAGATAGAGATTTGATCTCAAACCCAGAAAGACCTGGGTTCAAATTGTTCTTCGGACACATCATGACTCTGGTAAGTTGCTCAAGGCACCTCTATAAGAAGATAACTCAAAGAGAAGGTGTGAGCCTGTCTTGGTAGAGAGTTTTTTCACCTGGGAGTTTCCTGTACCATTGAGATCATATGTGCAATGCCTATCTCCATATTTTGTGTATATTTAGATGTGTATTTTATTAGATGTGTATATTGTTTCTTCTGAGAAAATGTTAGCTTCTTCATAGCTTTCTTTTTTGTCTCCAAATCCCCCAGGGTGTCTGATAAACACACAGTAGATTATTATTTTTTTATATTTTACAAGTCAATACAATTTTAATTAAATATTTTCTGACATTTTGAAATCTACGTTTCCCCCCTCCATCTCTTCCCTTCCTTCCTGGAAGGGAGGCAATGTGATATAAATTATATAAGTGTTATCACACAATATATATTTCCATGTTTGTCATGTTGCCAGAGAAGACACATATCACTTTCACTACAGAAAAGTTCATAGATGAAAAGTAATTGCTCAATGATAAATTGAATCAACTTCAATGATTCTTGTTCACATTTTCCTGTAAATTATTCAATGAGGATCCAACCAATATGCATAGACCTTTCCTTTGGTTCACTTTTAACATACAATGAGTGCAGAACAGGATGCAATCTTTCTGCTATCCCTCATTCTTACCGCCTTCATGGCCCACCTCTTTTTTCTAATAATTTATCACCTTCATGATACCCACAGTGCTCCTACTCCAATACCTCATGGTGTAGTAAAGGTGGCTTTTGGACAGCTTTTTCAGCAGGTGAAAAATCTGATATTTTCAAATAAAATAAGAAAAGTTTCAAATATGATCCTATCAATTTAACTAGGACTAGGCTAGCTATGTATGGAAAAGGGTTATCATTAGAAGGATGATCCCTTGAAGATGAGATTTTTTTTTTTGCCATTAAGGCCTTTTGTACACATCACAAACATATTTCTTGATTAGAATAA
Organism: Monodelphis domestica; assembly: GCF_027887165.1. NCBI lineage: Eukaryota > Metazoa > Chordata > Mammalia > Didelphimorphia > Didelphidae > Monodelphis > Monodelphis domestica. The sequence continues at coordinate 349,349,722 of NC_077229.1, read as the reverse complement.
TATTTTACAATAATTTATGAGAACACAATATTTTAAGGAATAAGCTGCTTTTTACTATTGAACCAATTTTGGAATATATTATATAATTAATTACCTAATTGCATTATGGTCTACTAATTGGCAAAAAGGAAAAGGAGAGGAAGATTTCAGTTTCATTAAAAGAGGACTATGAGTTCTTTCCTGTTATCTCTCAAATTGCTCACTTCTATAGCTGAATAGTAGCAGTCTATAATCATGGCCCAGGTAATTAAATCATTTGTGAGCATAAATGAACTAGGTTTATCACAATGCGCAATTGTCTAATGAAAATAAAAATGCTAATTCCATTGAAAAGAGTACTATTGCAATCTTTAGAATCTCATTAGAGATTTCATTTCATTTCATTTCATTTTATTTTATTTTATTTTATTTTATTTTATTTTATTTTATTTTATTTTATTTTATTTTATTTTATTTTATTTTATTTTATTTTATTTTATTTTATTTTATTTTATTTTATTTTATAACCCTTACCTTCTGCCCTGGAGCCAATATTGTGTATTGGCTCCAAGGCAGAACAGTGGTAAGGGTTAGGCAATGGGGGTCAAGTGACTTTCCCAGGGTCACACAGCTGAGAAGTGTCTAAGGTGAGATTTGAACCTAGGGCTGGTTCTCAATCCACTGAGCTACCCAGCTGCCCCCTTCATTATAGATTTTAGAATGTATTAGAAAGTCAAGATTCCTAGATCATCATCTCCAGACTAGAGAGCTTACTGGTCTATTTTGCATTCATTGTGTCTATGTGAAGGAACTGAATTAATTTTTTCCAATGGTCAAATAATAAAATAACTGGTGGTTTCTTGAAGTTTGGCAGCAGGAAGAGGCTTTTGTTTCTGTGAGACCAAATAAGTGGTTTGCCTAAATTTTTATCCCAGATTGTTTTAGTATTTCTTCACACTCAAAAAGTGCTGATCCCTAGGGATTTTGTGTTCTTAAAGATGATGCCATTTCTGGCTTTCCCAAGTCCTTCCAAGATGGAAAGACTTCAAGTAGTGACCCAGTGGTAGACAGCTATATGTCAAATGTCTGAGTAGCTTTGATTAAACATTAGAGATGCTTCATCAGGCTGATCACAAAATAATAAATATTTTAACCTTAGAAACACTCCAACATTATGTATTATATTATTATAGAGGGGTTGAAATCTGGATTGATAGAAGTAGAACTTACTAGATTGTGAGATACAATCCTAGATCCTTACTCTATCCAAGAATAGTGTTATGGAATAATGGAAAAACACCCACATGCATATTGACTATTACAGAACCTGGTTTTGAATCTAACTCTGTTATTTATTACCTGTGTAGTCATTAGAAAGTAATTTAACTTCTCTGGGATTCTCTGGGATTCAGTACTCGCCTGTAAAATGAAGAGGTTGGACTGACCAGATATTCACTAAGGTTCTTTCCTTTTTTCAGCTTATTCTACTTTTAATGGGTCAGTTTGAAAATTGAACCTTCTTTATCAAAGACTGATAGGCTAGAGGGAGCCAACCAAACAAAAGTCTTTAAAAAAAAGATGTTCAGTTCTCACTGTGACAGATACTCCTAATGTTAAGACCCAGAAAAATTTAGTAGAAATATATATATTTTTAAAAAATCCAAAGGGATGATGACTATTGAAGGTGACAATTTACCAGAAAAGAACTAGGGTGATGATTTAATTTTTTTACTTCTCTCAAGAAGTTAAGAATTGAATTATTTAAGCTTCAATTAATAGTCTTTTGAAAGGAATTTTTGTGGCAAGAAAAATAAAGTTTGTTGACACTGATTTAGGAGAGAGACAGGAACAGTTGTCAATATTCTCATTTTAGGAACATGTATTTGCATTAGAAATTTTTAGCTTTTGGCAACATGTTATCAAAGATTGATGGAAGAAAGAAAGGCATCCAAAATATTTTATGTCATGAAATATATGGTGTATGATACTCATAATTTCAGTTTCATAATTTCCATCTGTAAATATAAGAGGAAAGTGTTAACATAATCTCTTTAGAGTGAAGAAAAAGAAGTTAGCACAAGAAACATTGGAATTATAGTTAGTTTTTAAAATGTGTGTGACCTTGGGTAGGTCATTTAACCTATCTATGCCTCAGTTTCCTTTTTGTCAAGAAAAAATGTGAATATACTTTCTACAAAACACAAGATTTTAAAATCTTTGTAGTTTTAAGAAGTTGAGGGTTGAATTATTTAAGGTTTAATTTTATTTTTTATTTTTTAAAAATAATTTTGGTGGCAAAAATGAATAATATTAACATTTTGATTTAGAGAAGAGGGAGGAGAGAAAGAGAAAGAGTGCGTGTGTGTGAGTGTGTGTGTGTGTGTGTGTGAGAGAGAGAGAGAGAGAGAAAGAGAGAGAGAGACAGAGAGAGAGAGAGACAGAGAGAGAGAGAGAAGAGTAGTCAGAGTTTTTATTTTAAGAGCATGTGTATAAATTACATATTTTCAAGTTTTGGCAGCCTGATATCAGACATTGAAAGAAGAAAAAATTTTATTGAAATTTTGTAAAATTGTAATTTTGTAAAAAGTCATATAAGATACAAAGCTATGCATCATTTCTAGTTCATAATTTTCATCTTTAAATATGAGGAAAATATTAGCAATCTATTTAGAGAAATGAAGTTCAAAGAGCATTGGGATTTTAGCTAAGCTTGGTTCTGATATATTAGACCTTAGGTAAGTCATTTGAATCTCTGTTTTCTCTTCTGTCAGATTAAAATAAAAATTTTATATTACTTAACTCAAAGAATTTTCATGAGAAAACTATTTTCTAAACTGCAAAGTGGTATCTAATTACATTTTCCCCCTCAGCGTAGCTACCCATTAAATGTATTATTTCTCGGCAAATAAACTGCTCTTGCATTATAAGGTGTAATCCTAAAATGAAATCAAAGGAACAAGGGATTGAATCCTTATTCCAGAAGAAACATTCAAACTAACTGTCACGTGATTGAAAGACTGAATTAATTAGCCCTTTCCAAAATGAAGGTCATGCTGTCATTTTTGTTCTATTCTGTAGGGTTCTCAAATTGGAGAGCACCACTAAATGCATGTGTGTCCTCTCTGTCTGTCTGTCTGTCTGTCTCTCTGTACAAATATATATTTGTACTTGCATTATCCGTAAGCAGTTTTTGAATGATTATTCAATTCAGTTAAGGTTGTGAATCAGCATAAGCTGTATAAAACAGATGTCTGTGTGTGTGATGCATGCCTTTTTTTTTTTTTGGTAAAGAAGAACTTTTTGCCCTTGGATTTTTGGATAATGAAAAATTTCATTAGTTTGACTAAATTTTACCTGAGGAGATAGAATCTAGTATGTGTTTCTGGGAGCATATGCCCCAGTGAAATAAATTCAATGCAATGCTCAAGAAGCTTTTATGAAATATCTGCCATGTAGTGGAGCAAGAATTTTGGCATTGGGAATAGAGACAAAACTAAAAAGAGTCCCTGTTTCTTCAAGGAGTTTACATTCTACTGAGGAAACCCCCATGTTATTTAAATAAAATCAAACTGTATACAAAGTAATATAGTACACTCATGTTGTGCCTTCTTGTCTTTTAATAACTATTTACATTGGAGCATGAAGATTACACATCATTTAAGGTGAGTAGTCTCTGGAAATAGTCAGGAAGACATCTAAGAGAAGAGGAATAGGTATGGGATATCAGTCTGACACTGGGGCTTCTTCCACATGCTTAAGGTTTGGACTTTTTTTGCTTGCTCTAAGGGAAATCAGGCTCTTTGGAAGAGGACAATGGAAGGTGAACTTCCAGTTGCCATGTATGAAGCAAGGAGAAGGGACATGCTCTCATTGAATTAAGACTGATAGACATTAGATTATTAAAATACTTCTTTCTTTTCCAGCTATGTTGTTTATGAAAGGCCATATTTTCTTCAATGAAAACAAAATATTGGGACCGCTGCATGCAGAAGCAGTAATTAGAATTCAGCTGCCATCTTGATTCCACTTCCAGCAACTTCCAGAACATTGGAAGTTCTGACATTTCTAGCAAGGTAGTCCATACTGTCTTGAACTTCCAAAGTCAGACTGGGCTATTGCTCAGCAAGCTTCTTTTTTTAGAAAGTCTTTAAGTATTTATCAAGTATTTTCTGTATATGAGGCACTGAAGCGAAGTCTTTACTGCATGATAGCTATATTATATTCCCCAGAAAAATTAGGAATTTTCCACGTTGTTTATGATGGAATCACCTGTTTACCTGCCTTAGGAGACTATAAGGAATTGGCATGTCAGGGAGTTAAAGGTTAGCCCTTTATGGGGTTAGCTACATTCTCCCTGCAGTTCAACTCACCATAGCAATTATTCTAAACCTTTTTTTTTCCTTTCTCTAGTTTTCCACTGCATCCTTCTCCACACCTGCTCAATTAAAAAACCTTATCTCACATTTCACCAAAAAACCCAAAATAAAAAAAACAAAAACAAAAACCTGAAGTCATGCATAGAGGACTTCTTCTTTCCTTCTCAGCTGATATTACTCTAATGTTTCCCCCTACTATCTTCTTCAGACTTATCTTACATGAAAAGATGACCCTTCTCTTTCCTAAGGCAAATCCATTTACATGCACCCTTGGTCCCCTCCCCTTCCATCTTCTTCAGCGGATTCTCTCCACTATCATTTTGCCTTTTTTTTGAACCCTTACATTTTCTCACAGTTTATCTGGGCATATAGTAAATATTTAATAAATGCTTGTTGAATGAAAGACTGGCTGAAGCATTCTAGGAGACAGAGCTCATTCCTTTTTTCTTTCCTTTTTTTCCCAGACCCTAAGATTAGGAGTTTTATTATATATTTTTAAAGGAAAATAATGGGGGGAAACTAGGTGGCTCAGTGGATTGAGAGCCAGGTTTAGAGATGGGAGGTCTTGGGTTCAAATATGGCCTCAGATACTTCCTAACTGTGTGACCCTGGACAAGTCACTTAACCCCCATTGCCTAGCCATTACCAATCTTCTGCCCTGGAACCAATACACAGTATTGATTTTACGACAGAAGATAAAGGTTAGAAAAAAAAAAGCAAAATAAAAGTAAAACAGCATAAGTGAAGTCAAGAAATCACTATTTTTTACTATCCATGTAACTAATACTCAACGAAACTTCAGACATTAATCATCTTCTAAAAATATATTTAAAGATTTTATAAATTGTTTCCCTAACTTTTTTTTTTTGGAATTCTAGGGTTCAAGTATATAAGGGACTATTTAGCTGGGTAGCCCTAGGAAATTCTAGTTCTATTATTCCTTGTAATTTTTTGACTGTTTTTTTGACTTAAACAGATGTGTCTAGCTCCTATATTGGTAGAATGAGCAGTAAACAAAAAAAAAGTGTAGATGAAAAAGATATAGGAGAATGACAATTTCCAGGGAGATTGAAAGATGTAACCAGGCTCATTTATGCTGAACTATTAGCAGCTCCCAGGACAAGTATCTTTTTCTTCGGATGAAAGACAAAATAGATCGTTATTTATGAAGACTTATGCCTAGCCTCTAAGAACTGACCTCTAATAATACATCTTTCTTAACTTTAAGATGAAGAGACAAATAAATCCACTGCACTCCCTAGGGTTGAGCTATAATCAGATCAATCATAAGGAAGAAAATGAGGTGTCATTTGATAGAATTTTCATCATTTTCTTGAGAGAAAATCCCAGGGGAACAAAGGCAAGCTTTTGACAGACAACCAATGCCTTTCCTCACCAAACCCAAACCTGGGTTAGGTTTCTTAGTAGAAATGACAGAGCAGGTACAAGGGGAAGAATTTTTTTTTTTGCCTCTGCCAATCCTTACTGAATTACAGAACAATGCAACTCAGTGTCATTTAAGGAAAAAAACAAACAAACAAACAAACTACTTTACATTGTGTTTAAGTCTAACTTTAAAATACAAAATATTCTTCTAAGAAATTAACTAGACTATTAAATCATTTTTAGGAAACATGCAACAAATCTAGGAAAAATAGCCAAATCTCATATGACCCTCTCAGAATTACAAAAGTGAGAAAAACAAAGGATGCAGCAAAATAGATGCAACTTTGCCAAAAATACTTGAAGGACCAGAATCAAATTTCTTCACTGATACTATCCATTTTTTAAAAAGAAGAGTCCTATTTAGGAGGGAGGATTGGAGAGGGGGAGAAGGAAATGATATTACAGAGACAATTTATTATAATGTTAAAGTTTAGAAATTCAAGTATTCTTGAAATCATTTCCATAAGTTTGTATGGAGGAAAAAAATTTGGTTTTGTAAAGTGAGCGGATGTCTTATTCCATTTTATAGATAAAAGGAAAATATTCTCTCCCTAACTTTTAAAATAGATTATGATTAAAAACTTTAAAGGTCATATTTCTTTTTCTTAATTGAAGGCTTAACAGCGATCACTTTTTGATACTTAATAGCAAAGGCCAAATGAAATTAATCATAGATCTTAGTAAGAATAAGGGCCAAAGGTCAGGGGTGCATCCTCATTCTTTAGAAATTAGGTATTACTCCTACAGAGGAATTAATTGGAACCATGACCCAGAATATGACTCTATTAGGGATCTTCAGAGAACAAGTGACAAGAGAAATCTATTCCCTTAGTTTTGAAAATAGTTTTCTCTCCTGAAGAGTTTAAAAATACCTCTATTCTCAGAAAATGGGGAAATAAAGGTAGATGAGAAAAGCTACCATTTAGAGGAAGCATAAGTAAGAAAGGTCATTAATTTTTCTAAACATTTAGGCTTATTCACAGCAAGTAGCTTGGGAGAAAATTAGAGCTTTTGTCCAAGCAGTTTCCAGAGACTGAGGAGATAATACATGGAGAGTAGGGTTCTACTGGTTCTGAGGATCTGAGATTGGTAAAGCCTTTAAAAGCTAAGGAATAAGCTATTCCAACATGTCTGCATCCAAGCTATGCTATTTTTTAAATTAAAAGAATTTATTTACAAGTGTCTTTATCTCTTCCTTCCTTCCTTTCATCAAAGAAGGCATCATCCAGGAGACACATAGGTACTTGTAGATTATGTCTTTTATGTTTCCATTTTTAAAAATTCATTCTCTGCAGGTGACATTCACAAGTTATTCTTCAAGTATTAAATGTGTAGCTGTGTAGAGTGTTCTCTGGTTCTACTCATTTCACTCTTCATTATCTCATGTAGTTCTTTTCAAGTTTTTTTAAATTATCCTTTTCATCATTGCCCATGGCACAGTAATATTCCATCACAATCCAAATTAGACATTTCCCAATTGATGTTTATCCTCTCAATTTTTCATTTTTTTGTAATCACAAAGAGAGCTGCCATATTTTTGAACATATGTTTTTTTTTCCTTTTCCCCTGATCTCTTTGTGAAACATACCCAGGAATTATATTGCTAGGTCTAAGGGCATTTCACAGATTTATAACTTTCTGTGTGTAATTGCAAATTGCTCTCCAAATTGGTTGATCAATTCATAGTCACCAACAGCACATTAGCATCCCCATTTTCCACATTCCCTCCAAAATTTGTCATTTTATCCTTTTATTTTAGCTAATCTGATGGTTATGAGATAATATCACAGAATTCCTTTGGTTTGCATTTCTTTATTCATTAGTGATTTAGAGCCTTTTTTAATATACCTAAATATGGCTTGGATTTCTTCATTTGAAAATGATGTTAATATCTTTTGCCCATTTATCAATTGGAGGATAGCTCTTATTTTTATAAATTTGATAACATTCTCAATGTATTTTTCTCTATAAAAGAGACTATCTGTGAATCCCCCCTCACCCCAATTATTTGCTTTCCTTCTAATCTTGGCAAAATTTGTCTTATTTGCACAAAACTTTTCAATTTAATGTACTCAAAATTATCATGTGTTTAAAGCTTTCTTGATCTGAGACTTCAGTGGCACACTGCCCACAAATGCCAAGTATGGCCTCCATTTTCCTACAAATGTCATGCTTTTTAATATACTCTTACAATGAAAGGCATACAATATCATCACACTGACACCACTTAACTTAGGTGAAGTCAGAGATAAAAACTTGGCAGCAATTATGGTTTCCTTGGCCATGTGTTTTGTAAATGCACTTGTCTTTCTTGCTACCCAGATCTCTAGGTGTGTGGCACCCCAGTGGAAAGTGTTCTGTTTGTTCCACAAAGATAAGGAGACTGGATTTATCTCTTACCTACAGCTTTGGCTAAGTCTTTGTGAGGGATTAAAATGCCCAGTTCAGTCAGCTCTGTCTGATGGGGAGTCAACTTATTGCTTCTTTCTTCCAGGTGTGGGCTTAAAGTCAGGCAGGAGGAGCTTAAGAAAGAGACGATGTTTGGTTTGAATGATAACCTGAGAAAAAGACTTTCCTGCATTTTAAACCCCAGGTCAGTTCTATCCACCCTAGTGGGGCTACTGATTCATAACAGGAAAATTCCCTTGTTAGTTTCTATTGGAGTAAGAAAGTAAAGGCATTTCTATTTAATAAAAAGTGGCAAACACATTGATGAGGGGAAATGGCATTAACTTATGGCTAGAAGATATGAATCATAAATGTGTGCCCATCAATGGCAATCTATTGCAAAAAATAATTTTTAATTTTACTCACTACTCAAACCTGGAAAAGGGGAATAGATCTCAAAGATAACAAAGGACATATTTGTATTTTAATCTTTTAAGTAATTAATAGTAACATCTTAATTTTTTTCTTTGATCTTCAGGACAGAACATTAAATACTTTTTTAAATTGGGTAGCTTAACAAAAAGAGATAGGGTAGTATAGCGCAAGAGTACTTAAAGTGTGATTGTTGGACCCTTGGGGGTCTTCAAGATTCTTTGAGAAGTTCTTCAATGTAAAAACTCTTTTTGTAATAATACAAAGATATCTTAATTTCGAATACAATGAATATCAATAGATATAACTCATTTAAACAAAAGCTCCTCGGGTGGGTATTCTAAAAAAATTTAAGACCATAAAAGAATCCTGAGATCAAAAAGTGTGAGTGCCAATGGCATAGTGGATGGTGAGCTGGGTTCATATTCAAGAAAACTTGGATTCAAGCATAGATTTTAACATAAACTAGCAGTATAACTGTAGGTGAGTTATTGAAACTCTGACTCACCTTGTCCAGGGCAATTCTCTTAAGACTATAAATAGCAGAAGAGTTGATGACTTGCCTTCCTCAAAGACATCTATACCAGTGAAATCCCAGGTCCAGAAAAAAATATTGTTTTGTAAATGTATTATCCCCAGATCTAACTTTTTCCCAAATGTAGTCACTATCTTGATGGATCATAATATAAATCTGAAGATGCTGCACTGATTTATTTAGGGTAAGAGTTTTTCAAAAATTTCATCCAAATGTCAAGATTGAGAAGGAAAATTTTGATAGAAGTGAATTTGCTTCATCTTTAATATTATTACTAAGAAAAATGGCCATTTCTTATTTCAGCTCAAATATCTTTTAAAGTACTTTAGCTAGAAAAAGTCTAAAGTATTTTCTAAGAATCTAAGGTGCTCTATGCTTTATGCTGCTATAAATTCAAGTTTCTGTTTAAATGGGCTACCTCTTTTACAAAGTTGATTACTCTTGTACTGAGCTGAAAATCATATATAGCTCCCTAATCATCTTTCTTGATATGAATAGTTATCTTTGAAGTGAGTAATGTGTCTAAATTTCATGAAAAACCACATTTTGGAGTACAGCTGTAAGGAGACCTGAATTTAATTGTGTCATTCAGTGAGTCAATGAAGAGTCTTAAATAAATCAACCACATTATATCATTTTCTTTGTAAAATGTATCTCATGATGTGACACTACCATTAATAGGGCTAAAAAGTTACATCTCTAACTTTGTCTTCCAAAATATACTGTACACAGATAATCTTGCATTACATATGCAATCTAAGTATCTTCCAATGCAAGAGGAAATTTTAATCACTCAACTGATGTATTATAAAGGTCTTTTTAAAAAAATACAAATAAGGTAATTCTCCTTTACACTAGATTATTGGAAAATGGAATCATGTAAAGCTTCTTTGTCAACCATCAATTTGACTACATTAGAAGCTATAAAGAGCATAAACATTTTTCTATTTAATGAGGATATTTATATGTTTTTCATTTTTAAAATTCCTTAATTTTAAGTTGCTCAAATTTACATAACACAAGAAATTATTTTTATATCACAGACATTATTTTGAAAAAAAGGTGAGCTTTTTGCTAATTAAAAACCTCTATTTTTCTCTGGAATCAATTTTTTTTTTAAACCCTTACCTTCTGTCTTGGAGTCAATACTGTGTATTGGCTCCAAGGCAGAAAGAGTGGTAAGGGCTAGGCAATGGGGGTCAAGTGACTTGCCCAGGGTCACACAGCTGGGAAGTGTCTGAGGCCAGACTTGAACCTAGGACCTCCCGTCTCTAGGCCTGACACTCAATCCACTGAGCTACCCAGCTGTCCCCTGGAATCAATTTCTTAACTCTACTATCTATGTTGTATACACATTTTCAAGATGTCGTTTCAACCTATTAAGTTCCATATTATCTAGAGCTAAAGAATTCATACAGGGCAAACACTGGCTCCCTCTTCATTAATAATAGTGTTATTATTTTAATGAGAAACCTAGTAAATTTAAACTTTTTACTTTGTGTGTCTGTAAATTTCAGATTAAATATTCTAACGATAAGCAAACTTCAAAGTAGGGTGCTGGCAGAACTCTGGACATTAATAAATTATTTTTGCTATCCCCATTTGTAATTGTCTGCTCTTTTAAGAGTGGGGAGTGAAAGGCATACAAGTTGAAGGGACAAGATGTATCAGCAAGAGAGAAGTGTCTGGAAAAGAAAAGAATTCAGAGTTCGGAGTTATAATTTTGTTCTGTATCTGAGAACCTTTTGACAGACTCATGAAATTTAAAGACCCCTTCTCAGGAGGATGTTTTTTTTCTTTATTTTTAAGTTCATCATTGAAGAAAGTGCTAGATTTCGTCTAGAGGTTAGCCAAAATGAAGGTATTTTTTCCCCATCCCAGTTCATGAACCTTGAAATCTAAGAACTCTTCACATAGAGAGAGTGAGGGATAAATAAACTCCAGCTCTAGGAAACTTGAACTTGAGTGTCACAGCCTGGGGTGGAGCAGAAGAGTCATAGAGAGTAGGGAAAAGAGGGCTACTCTCCACCTCAGTCTGGCTTTTGCCATCTTCTTCCTTGCTTCACAAATCAGCTACCCACAGTGGGAAGCAGCTGATGACACCACTGACAGGACATCAAAAGCACTGGCTAGAGGAGCATCAAATGATCAAATCCTGGAACTGATCCCATACCCTGTGCTGTGAGAAGGAAGAAACTAAATCCTAGATAAAAGGAAAATTGTTTTTGATTGCTTTTATCACAAATAATCTTTTAGGTAGCTAACTGTAACTATGATTTTTAGAAAAAGCTAAATCCAGTTAGTAAATGAAGAGTGTATACAATATCAATGATAACAATAGAGTATTAGTCACAGTATTAGAAAGGATATAGTTTGGTATATTAGAATATTATAGTAACTAAGTAGATTAAGAGCTATTAGAGGAATATTCGGGTTTGTGTAGTTCTTTAGGGAAGCTGAAACCCATGTAAAAGGAGCTGTGCTTATTTGGAATGGTGAGTGCACAGCTGACCTGATGAGAGCATGGGAAAAATCCCCCCAAACCTTGGCATGTCTGGGTGTTGTTTGAGCCTCTCAAGATTTATGCCAATTACACGGTCCCCAGAGTATTAGAGCCAAGAAAGGTTACTTTGCCCTAACCCCTCCTATAAAGTAGTATGATAGTTCTGGAGGCTAAACTACCTTTTTTGTGTTAACCTTGCATTGGAACTTATGACTTCATATCAGAGGTTCCAAAGGTTTGTTACTGAATTCTATTATATATATATATTCATATATATATATACATATATATATATACTCTAGGATATATGTGATATCATTTTACCAATTATTATTGAGATCTTAGACACTCTTCATTTACTAACTGGGTCTAGCTTTTTCTAAAAATCATATCCTAGAGCAAATATATATATATAAACACTCTAGCATGTTTCCATCATACTATGCATTTTCTCCCTTGTTAATGACCTATGCTAATTAGCTGTCAAAAACCTATAAAGACCTCCAGCATTAATTTCTACAATTAAAGTTTGTATCTTCACCTTAGAAATGATGACCCAGAGAATTCTTTATGTCTTCCACAGATCTACAGTTCCTGATTATTTACCTAATGGTGGGATTTATTCAGTTTCATGAATCAAATATCAGCTGATACTTATGTTTTATTGACCATTGTTGCCCATAATCTTTTGACTACTAATTATTTTTATAGCAGAACAAGCCTTCAAAGCCACACAATTTACTGGAGTATATAGAAAATGCAATGTCAATATGTTCTTATTTTTTAACTATGCGTTACTATGCACATATTTTTTTAAGTGGATATATTTAGCTGGCTCAGTGGATAGAGTACTGAACTTGGAGTAAGGAAGATTTCTGACTTCAGTCACTTAATAGCTGTGTGACCCTAGGTAAGTCACTTAACTTTGTCTCAGTTTCCTCATTGCTAAATTGAACTGGAGAAGAAAATGGCCAACTAGCATCTTTGTCAAGAAAACCCCAAAATTGGGTTACAAAGAGTCAGACAAGGATGAAATGACTAAACAATAACAACAACAACAACAACAAATATTTTTAGTATCCCCATGACTTTGATAAAATTGATAAGGATAATATGATGAAATTGTTTGTTTCATATGTTAATTTACTGGTGAATCATTTTAAGGCTTTATTGTATTGAGAATTAGTGTTGCAAATCAATGGAAAAATTCCTTGGCTGATTTTTGCAGGCTATAGCCAGACTTCTTGTAGAAGGAATCTTTCAACTATGCAGATTGATAGCAAGATAAACAGTTGGCTTTGCCCTTTTCATGTAGCTGAATAAAATTTTTCAGTTGTAGCTTTGAGTTATATGAACAATATATTTAATCTTATAGTTCTGTATTGGATCAGTTAATTACATAAAAAAGAAGTAACCACTATTATTATTGTTCTAAAATTTGTTACTTGAAGTCTGGAAGAGTATAGTTTCCATAGAGAATTTCCAGTTTCCACATTTTGGGACTTCTAATGCAAATGATGCAAATATTTGCTTCCCTGAAACTTATCACACCAAAATAAAATTTAAAAAATGAAATGTAAAGTTACATAAACAACTTTAAAGTAGATTGTCTTTGTGCATCTTAAAAAAGAAAAGACGAGTTTAATTAAGCAATTAATTTGTTACCCAGAAAGCAAATAATAACAGATTATTAATTGATTATTTGAGTCACAATAGGAGTGTAAAAACAAAGTCTAAATCAATTAGTACTACTGGAGAATGAGTGATGTGATTTGGCCCCTGTCCAATTACATTCTGGATATAGTTTCCCCCTTTTTTATTGCATGCTTTCTGGTTGAGAATAAACTTAGTATTTTGTGCTACATTGTATAAATAATCTGAAAAAAATACATAAGTATACATGTGCTACTTCCAACTGTTCACACAGTACATCTTGGGGGGGGTAGATACCTGAAGTGAAAAATAATTGATTAAGGTGATAAATAAAATGAATAATTCTTTAGGTTAAAAAAATTCTACAGATATAGGTCTGTAAAAAACACAAACCAAAGAACAGAAAGCAATCAGTTTAATGAGCAAGAATAAGACTGAAAATCAAAATTGTAATAAAGGCACAGCACAGGAGAACCTTAAAATCCATGAGTTTTATCAATAGATAGTGCTCCTGGGGACGTTTATGATTACTTTAGAAAACAAATATTATACTGCCCTGGCCAATTTGTTTTTAGAAGGCCTTTAGGGCTAAATTCTGGGGAAACAAACAGTGGTTTAGCCATTATTAAGCATGTCTAGAGAGTCATTCAGAAAGCAAGATAAACTAAATTTTTATAATTTAATTTCAACTGTAACTTTTTATACAAAGACATTTTCATAAACATCTGAAAACAATAAATTAAAACATAGGTTGCATGAAACCAAATGGACCTAAAATATTATTTTATGAACACTTTCCCTAAAGCATAAATTTGATAAATATTTATTAAGTACCTTTTATGTGCAAGGCACTAAGCTAGACTTGGTCTACAAAATACCCTTGACAAGTGATCATACAATCTCTTTTCAGATATCTAAGACAGGGAATAACTATCTTTTTTTTTTTAAACCCTTACTTTCCGTCTTGGAGTCAATACTGTGTATTGGCTCCAAGGCAGAAGAGTGGTAAGGGCTAGGCAATGGGGGTCAAGTGACTTGCCCAGGGTCACACAACTGGGAAGTGTCTGAGGCCAGATTTGAACCTAGGACCTCCCGTCTCTAGGCCTGGCTCTCAATCCACTGAGCTACCCAGCTGCCCCCGGAATAACTATCTTTGAAGAAAGCCAACACAATTTTGGGACTGTTCAAATCATTAATAATTTTTCCATTAGATTGTGGCAAGTATCTGATTTACTAAAACTTTTGCTGTTTGTCCTTTTGTCCATTGTCCTTTTATTGAACTGGAAATAGAGGAAAATTTTGAGATAGCACAGCTAGCATTTTCTGTGACCTACTGTAGAGCTCGACACATTTCAAGTCTATTGGTAGCCTGCACTCATAATATGATACATATCTTTCTGCCTATCCATACATCTATCTATCTATCTATCTATCTATCTATCTATCTATCTATCTATCTATCTTCTATTTATCAGTCTATCTATAAATCATCTGTCTATCCATTCACCCATTCATGGCATTAGCATCCTGGAAGCTGAACTCCACAACAAAAAGGTATAATTTTGGTCAAGAAAGAATTATTTAATGAAAATGACAAGGTAGGTAAATTATAAGCAAAATTCTAAGGAATCTAAATTGTGATGACAACCTTATATAATAGTATAATATATAATAGTATATATAATAGTATATATATATATATATATGTATACATAATAGTAATATAAGAGTAGTATTTGTTAGTATTATTCCAGAGGATATTTCTATTATGGGAGAAAGATGCAACTCTATTAAATGACTCATAATGAAAATAGACTCCTTAGTTATAGCATAAAGTATACAATTAATTCTAAGGGGAAATAGGCTATAGATTAGTCTTCCTGGGTCCAAATGATCCCTAAACCCTCACCACAACAAAACCATTGACTGTTCTGTGGCTTCCAGAAAAGCATTTTCTATCCACTTCTATCTACAAAGTAGTTGAGGAGTCATGATGTTCCCTACTATTGCTTGCTGAGTAAAAGAAGAAAGGTAGGACAGATCCAAACACCAACCATTCTATGATTAAATTGAAGGGAAAAGAGAGATTAATTAAAAGAAAGACCTGAGAAGACCTGACTTATGAAGCCCATATACCTGTGTTGGTCAAGTCATAGTGCATATTCCAATTTATGTTCTTTCTTGATAGAATCCAATTCTGCTCCTCAGCTCCTCTTGCAAGGCTAGGAAAGTTGTTGTTGTTGTTGTTGTTTTAATCTATATATATATTTTTCCATTGGAATAAGTTTATTTAGTCAATTTAGAACATTATTCTTTGGTTACAATAATCACATTATCTCTCTCCTTCCCCTCCACCCTCTCTTCCAGCAGCCAATGCCCAATTTCATTGGGTATTACTTGTGTCCTTAATCGGAACCTATTTCCATGTTGTTGTTTACACTAGGATATTCATTCACAGTCTACATCCCCAACCATATCCCCTAGACCCATGTATTCAAGCAGTTGTTTTTCTTCAGGGTTTCTGCTCCCACAGTTTTTCCTCTGGATGTGGATAGTAGTTTTTCTCGTAGGTTCCTCCGAGTTGTTCAGGGTCATTGCATTGCCACTAATTGAGAAGTCTGTTACATTTGATTGTACCACAGTGTATCAGTCTCTGTGTATAATGATTTCCTGGTTCTGCTCCTTTCGCTCTGCATCACTTCCTAGAGGTTGTTCCAGTCTACATGGAATTCCTCTACTTTATTATTCCTTTGAGCACGATAGTATTCTAATACCAACATATACCACAATTTGTTCAACCATTCCCCAATTGAAGGGCATCCCCTCATTTTCCAACTTTTTGCCACCACAAAGAGCGCAGCTATGAATATTTTTGTACATGTTTTTTTTCCTTATTATCTCTTTGGGGTACAAACCCAGTAGTGCTATGGCTGGATCATAGGGCAGACAGTCTTTTATCGCCCTTTGGGCATAGTTCCAAATTGCCCTCCAGAATGGTTGGATCAATTCACAACTCCACCAGCAATGAATTAATGTCCCTACTTTGCCACATCCCCTCCAACATTCATTACTTTCCTTTGCTGTCATATTAGTCAATCTGCTAGGTGTGAGGTGATGCCTCAGAGTTGTTTTGATTTGCATTTCTCTGATTATAAGAGATTTAGAACACTTTTTCTTGTGCTTATTAATAGTTTTGATTTCTTTATCTGAAAATTGCCTATTCATGTCCCTTGCCCATTTTTCAGTTGGAGAATGGCTTGATTTTTTGCACAAGTGGTTTACCTCTTTATAAATTTGAATAATTAGACCTTTGTCAGAGGTTTGTGTAATAAAAATTGTTTCCCAATTTGATGCTTCCCTTCTAATTTTGGATGCATTCATTTTGTTTGTACAAAAACTTTTTAATTTAATGTAATCAAAATTATTGATTTTACCTTTTGTGGTTTTTTCCTAGCTCTTGCTTGGTTTTAAAGTCTTTCCTTTCCCAAAGATCTGACAAGTATACTATTCTGTGTTCGCCCAATTTGCTTATAGTTTCCTTCTTTATATTCAGGTCATTCACCCATTTTGAGTTTTTCTGGGTGTAGGGTGTGAGATGTTGATCTTAACCTAATCTCTCCCACACTGTCTTCCAATCAAAAAGTGGGTTTTGGTCGCCAAAACTGTGATCTTTGGGTTTTATCATATACTGTCTTGCTGAGGTCATTTACCCCAAGCATATTCCACTGATCCTCTTTTCTGTCTCTTAACCAGTACCAAATTGTTTTGATATCCACTGCTTTATAGTATAATTTGAAATCTGGGACTGAAAGTCCTCCTTCCTTTGCATTTTTTTTCATGATTTTCCTGGATATCCTTGATCTTTTGTTCTTCTAATTGATTGTTATGTTTTTTCTAATTCAGTAAAGAAGTTTTTTGGTAGTTCAATGGGTATGGCACTAAATAAGTAGATTAATTTGGATAGGATTGTCATTTTTATTATGTTAGCTCTTCCCATCCATGAGCAATCAATGTTTTTCCAGTTGTTTAGATCTAGTTTTAATTGTGTGGAGAGTGTTTTGTAGTTGTGTCCATATAGTTCCTCTGTTTGTCTCGGCAGATAGATTCCTAAGTATTTTATTTTGTCTAGGGTGATTTTAAGTGGAATTTCTCTTTCTAATTCTTGCTGCTGAAACAGGTTGGAGATGTATAAAAATGCTGATGACTTTTGTGGGTTTATTTTGTATCCTGCAACTTTGCTAAAATTATTGATTGTTTTGACTAGCTTTTTGGTTGATTCTCTAGGATTCTTTAAGTAAACCATCATATCATCCACGAAGAGTGATAGCTTGGTCTCCTCATTGCCAATTCTAATACCTTCAATTTCTTTTTCTTCTCTAATTGTTACTGCTAGTTTTTCTAGTGCAATGTTAAATAATAGAAATGATAATGGGCATCCTTGTTTCACACCTGATCTTATTGGGAAGGCTTCTAGTTTACCCCCATTGCAGATGATGTTTGCTGATGGTTTTAGATATATGCTGTTTATTATTTTTAAGAAAGGCCCTTCTATTCCTATACTTTCTAGTGTTTTCAATAGGAATAGGTTTTGTATTTTATCAAAGGCTTTCTCTGCATCTATTGAGATATTCATGTGATTTTTGTTGGTTTGCTTGTTGATATGGTCAATTAGGTGGACGGTTTTCCTAATAATGAACCATCCTTGCATTCCTGTTATGAATCCTACCTGGTCATAGTGAATAACCCTCGTGATCACTTGCTGAAGTCTTTTTGCTAGTATCCTATTTAAGACTTTTGCATTTATATTCATTAAGGAGATTGGTCTATACTTTTCTTTCTCTGTTTTTGACCTGCCTGGCTTTGGGATAAGTACTATGTTTTTGTCATAAAAAGAATTTGGTAGAACTCCTTCTTTGCTTATTCTGTCAAATAGTTTGCGTAATATTGGGATTAGTTGTTCTTTGAATGTTTGATAGAATTCATTTGTGAATCCATCTGGACCTGGGGATTTTTTCTTAGGGAGTTCTTTGATGGTTTGTTCAATTTCTTTTTCTGATATGGGGTTGTTTAGGTAATTTACTTCTTCCTCTGTTAGTCTAGGCTATTTATATTTTTGTAAGTATTCATCCACATCACCTAGATTGCCATATTTTTTGCCATATAATTGGGCAGAGTAGTTTTTAATGATTGCTTTAATTTCCTCTTCATTAGAGGTGAGGTCTCCCTTTTCATTTGGATACTGTCAATTTGGTTTTTTTCTTTCCTTTTTTTTTTTAAATTAGACTGACTAGTACTTTGTCCATTTTATTTTTTTTCAAAGTACCAGCTTCTAGTCTTATTTAATAAATCAATAGTTCTTTGACTTTCAATTTTATAAATTTCTCCTTTGATTTTTTGGATCTCTAATTTAGTCTTCATGTGAGGATTTTTAATTTGTTTGCCTTCTAGTTTTTTAATTTGCATGCCCAATTCATTCACCTCTGCCCTTCTTAATTTGCTAATATATGAACTCAAGGATATAAATTTCTCCCTGAGTACTGCTTTGGCTGAATCGCATAGGTTTTGAAAGGATACCTCATCATTATCATTTTCTTCAGTGAAGTTATTAATTGTTTCTATGATTTTTTCTTAAACTAACTGGTTTTGGAGAATAATATTGTTTAATTTCCAATTAATTTTTGATTTACCTCTCCATGTACCCTTACTAATTATTATTTTCATTGCATTGTGATCTGAGAAGGTTGCATTTATTATTTCTGCTCTTTTGCACTTGTTTGCAATGTTTTTATGCCCTAATACATGGTCAATTTTTGTGAATGTACCATGTGCTGCTGAAAAGAAGGTATGTTCCTTTTTTCCCCTATTTATTTTTATCCACATATCTACTAACTAATTTTTCCTAAGATTTCATTCACTTCTCTCAGCTCTTTCTTATTTATTTTTTGGTTTGTTTACCTAGTTCAGATAGAGGAAGGTTTAGGTTTCCCACTAGTATAGTTTTTCTATCTATTTCATCTTTGAGCTCCACTAGTTTCTCCTTTAGAAATTTGGATGCTATGCCATTTAGTGCATACATGTTGAGTACGGCTATTTACTCATTGTCTATACTGCCTTTTATCAGGATGTAATTACCTTTCCTATGTCTTTTAATGGGATATAATTTTACTTTAGCTTTGTCAGATATCATGATTGTGACTCCTGCCTTCTTTTTATCAGTTGATGCTCAATAGATTTGGCTCCATCCTCTTACTTTCACCCTATGTGTATCTATCTTCCTCATGTGTGTTTCTTGTAGACAGCATATGATAGGGTTTTAGACTCTAATCTACTCTGCTATTCGCTTGAGTTTTATGGGTGAGTTCATTCCATTCACATTCAGAGTTATGATTATTAGCTGTGTGTTTCCCAGCATTTTGATTTCTACTCCTGGTCCTGCCTTTTCTTCTTTCACTATTTCCTTCTACACCAATGTATGTTTTTAATCAGTCCCCCTAGTCCCCACCCTTATTTTACTTCCCTTTCTACCCCCTTCCCTTCTTATTCCCGCCCTTATTTTCCCCTGTAGTCTTTTAAAAATTTCCCCCCACCCTTTCCCTCCCTTGTACTGCTTCCCTCCCCACTAGTCCGTTTTTTACCCTTCTATTCCCCTGTAGGGCGCAAATCTATTCTCTGCCCCAATGGATTGGATTGTTCTTCCCTCTTTGGGCCAATTTCAAAGCATGTAAGAGTTGAGTTCTTCCTATCTCCAACTGCTTTACCCTTCCATTGTATTGATGTTCTCCCCTCTCCCTCCCTGAGCTTCTTTGTGACATATAAATTTACCTCCATTTATTTCTTTTCCCATTTCTTTTAGTACTAACCCCTTTTTAGCTCTAGTTGTATATATATATACATACATATATATATGTATGTATATGTGTATGTATGTATATATATGTGTGTGTATACATATACACAGTCATATGTATGTATTTATGCATGCATATATCTATATACCTATTTATGTCTTGTCCTTTCATCCTATACAGTTTGTCACTGTTCCCTCTAAGTGTAATTCTTCTAGTTGCCCAGGTGATAACCACAATTTTTAAGAGTTACCAATGACCCCTTTTTTATAGGGATACATATAATTTTAAGTTATTGAGTCTCTTAAAATTTGTTTTGTTTTGTTTTTCTTTTTTCCATCTTTTTAATTACCTTTTGATGACTCTCTTGAGTTCTGTGCTTGGACATCAAATTTTCTGTTCAGGTCTGGTCTTTTCTTTGAAAATTCTTGGAATTCTTCTATTTTGTTGAATGACCACACTTTCCCCTGTAAGAATATAGTATGTTTTGCTGGGTAGTTGATTCTTGGTTGCAGACCTAGTTCCCTTGCTTTTCTGAATATCATATTCCGTGCCTTTTGGTCCTTCAGTGTGGATGCAGCCAAATCCTACGTTATTCTCATTGTGGTTGCATGGTGTCTGAATGACTTCTTGGCAGCTTGTAATATTTTTTCTTTGGTCTGATAGTTCTTGAATTTGGCTATAACATTCCTGGGTGTTGTCAGTTGGGGATTAAGTACAGGAGGTGATCTGTGGATTCTTTCAATCTCCACTTTTCCCTCTTGTTCTACAATATTGGGGAAGCTTTTTTGAATAATTTCCTGTAGTACTGTGTCCAGGATTTTTCTTTTGTCATGGTCTTCTGGTAGACCAATGATTCTTAAATTGTCTCTCCTCAAACAATTTTCTAAATCCTCTGTTTTGTGAATGAGATGCTTCATATTTTCCTCAATTTTTTCATTCTTTTGGTTTTGTTTTATAGTGTCCTGCTGCCTTGTGAGGTCACCTAATTCGAGTTGTTGTATTCTGGTTCTTAAAAACTGAATTTCATTCCTGGATTTTTGGTCATACTTCTCTTTCTGGTCTGATTTTCTATGGAGGTCATCTTTCATCCTCTTTACCTAGTCTTTCATCTCCTTTGCTTCATTTTCCAGCTGGCTGATTTTGGCTTTCAAGACACAGTTTTCTGTTTCCAGATGGCTTATCTTGCTGTTAAACTTGTCTTCAGCCTCTCTTAATTGTTTTTTGAATTACATTTTGAGTTCTTCCACAGCCTGTATCCAATTCACTGGGATTTCTGATTTATTGTTTGCTGATCCCTCCCCCTCTGTCCTGTTCACTGTATAGAAGTTATCTATTGTAATTTCTTTCTTCTTTTTCTGTTGTTTGCTCATATTCACCCCTTCTTTGCTCCCTGCATTTGTCTGTGTTCTTTCTCCTCTTATTTTTTGGTTTTAGGGGCTTCTGTCAGTCTCCCCTCTTAGAGTTTTGACAGAAGATCTCTGGGTGCAGTCTCTGGGAGAGGGTTGTTGGGGGTTTGAGCTTCCATGTCTTCTGGAGGCTTTGATTGTATTAAAGTCCGGCAGTCAGAGGGAGGGTTGTGGAGCCTGGGCTTCCCTGAGTTCTGAAGACTTTTTATGGGATTAAGTTCAGCTTGGTTGAGCTGGGTGGACATATCTAACTGGATACCCTATCAGGGTTGTAAGTTCAATAGTGCTAAAATGAAATTCAATATCATTCCAAGTTCAGTCTTCTTCAAAACTTTGTTTCTTGGAGTCAAGAGCATTACTTTACTTTTATTTACCCAGCATCTCAATGACATTCATCCTTGACTTTTCCCACTAACTTCTCTTCCACATCTAGTCAGTTAACCCATGTCTTCTAGAATCCACAACTCACACATTACTCATTTTCTTTTTTTTTTTAAACCCTTACCTTCCATCTTGGAGTCAATACTGTGTATTTTTTCCAAGGCAGAACAGCAGTAAGGGCTAGGCAATGGGGATCAAATGACTTGCCCAGGGTCACACAGCTGGGAAGTGTCTGAGTACAGATTTGAACCTAGGACCTTCCATCTCTAGACCTGACTCTCAATCCACTGAACTACCCAGCTGCCCCCAATATGATTCACTTTCTGAACCCTTGGATTGTCAACACCCTAAGACTTTCTAATAACCTCCTAATAAGATTCCAGACCTTTCCAATATATCTTCTACACAACTGTCAAAATGATATTTTTATATCAATCATTTTTATTTTGTTCTTCATATTTTTTTGATATTTGATTTTCCCAATTATATGGAACAACAATTTTCAATTTATACATTCCAAAATTAATTATAACATCTGAAATCAAAAGCTCATGAAGAAGTGTTCTAAATCTCTTATAATCAGAGATGCAAATCAAAACAACTCTGAGGTATCACCTCACACCTAGAAGATTGGCTAACATGACAGCAAAGGAAAGTGATGAATTTTGGAGGGGATGTGGCAAAAATAGGGACATTAATGCATTGCTGGTGGTGTTGTGAATTGATCCAACCATTCTGGAGGGAAATTTGGAACTATGCCCAAAGGGCACTAAAAGACTGCCTGCCCTTTGATCCAGCCATACCACTGCTGGGTTTATACTCCAAGGAGATAATAAGGAAAAAGACTTGTACAAAAATATTTGTAGCTGCATTCTTTGTGGTGGTAAAAAATTGGAAAATGAGGGGATGCCCTTTGATTGGGGAATGGCTGAACAAATTGTGGTATCTGTTGGTGATGGAATACTATTGTGCTCAAAGGAATAATGAACTGGAGGAATTCCATAGGAACTGGAATGACCTCCAGGAATTGATGCAGAGTGAAAGGAGAAGAACCAGGAGAACCTTATATACAGAGATGGATACACTGTGGTATGATCAAACATAATGGACATCTCTACTAGCAGCAATGCAATGATCCAGGAAAATTCTGAGGCACCTTTGAGAAAGAACACTATCCACATCAAGGACGAACTGTGGGAATAGAAACAGAAGAAAAACAACTGCTTGATTATATGGACTGGTGGGGATATGATTGGGAATATAGACTCTAAATGATCACCCTAGTACATACATCAATAATATGGAAATAGGTCTTGATCTATGTACACATGTAAAACCCTATGGAATTGCTCATTGGCTATGGGAGGAGGATGGCAGAAGGGGAGGAAAAGAACATAAATCATGTAACCATGGAAGATTTTCCTTAATTAATCAATTAAATAAAATTAAAAAAATTATAAGGTCTGAATTGTCTCCCGCTCTTCCCTATCCACTTCTAGAGATGGCAAGTAATTTTATATGGGTTATACATGCATTGTCATGTGAAACTTACTTCCATATTGGTCATTGGCATAAGAGAATATTCATATAAAACCAAAACCCTATATAAAAACACAGGAAAAGTGAAAGATAGCATACGTTGACCTTCATTCTGACTCTAACAGTTCTTTCTCTGGAGACAGATAGCACTCTTGGTCATAAGTCCTTCAGGATTGTCCAGGATCATTGTATTGCAGAGCATAGGTAAGTCTGTCATAGTTGATCATCTTACAATATTGCTCTTACTGCATATAATGTTTTCCTTGTTTTGGTTATTTGACTCTGCATCAGTTCATGTAGGTTTTTCCAGCCTTTTCTGAAATCATCTTGCTCATCTCATCTTATAGTACAATAGTATTCTATTACCATAATATGCTATAACTTGTCCAGTTATTCCTCAATTGATGTACATCTCCTGAATTTCCAATTCTTTACCACCACAAAAAGAACAGCAATAAATGTTTTCATACAAGTAGGTCCTTTCTCCTTTTTTATGATCTTTGGGATTCAGATATAGTCCTAATATTACTGAATCAAAATGTATGCATAGTTTTTTTGGCCCTTTGGATGTAGTTCCAAATTGCCCTCCAGAATGGTTGGATCAGTTCACAACTCCACCAACAGAATATTAGTGTCCCAATTTTGCCATATTCCCTCTAACACTGATCACTTTCATTTGCTGCCTTTTTTGGCCAATCTGATAGGTGTGAGGTAGTACATTAGAGTTGTTTTAATTTGCATTTCTCTAATCAAGTGATTTAAAACATTTTTTCACATAATTATTGAGAATTTTCATTTTTTCTTCTAAAAACAACTTTTTCATATCCTTTTATCATTTGTCAATTGGGGAATGACTCATATTCTTATGAATTTAACTTATTTCTCTACATATTTTAAAAAATCAGACCTTTATAGAGAAATTTTCTGTAGAGTATTATCCACAATTTGTTGTTTTCTTTCTAACCTTGATTACATTTGTTTGTCAAAATAATCTTTTTTAAAAATTATTAAAGATTCACATATTTCATGTTCCATCCAAAATGTTCTTGCTCTTCCCCAAATTTGATATTTTATCTCCTACTACTATGTATTTTCACAATTTCTTACCTATATTTAGTTTGCACACGTCTTTTCCACGTTTACTTTTTAGAATCCCTAACTTTCATTAAAGTTTTTCTTATTTTTTATCTCCAGAAGAAGCCTTTCTTTATTCTTCTAGTTGTTTATATTTTTTCCTCGCTCCTCAAATTATGATGTACACAAAATATATCCCCTAAAAGAATATAAGGTTAGAGGCAGCTAGGAGGCTCAATTGAATGAGAGTCAGATCTAGAGACAGTAGATCTTGGGTTCAAGTCTGACCTCACACACTAGATGTGTGACCTTGGGCAAGTCACCTAATCACCATTTTCTAGTCCTTCCCACTCTTCTACCTTGGCATCAGTACACAATATTAACTCTAACATTAAAAGTCAGTGTTGAAAAAAATTAAGTCCTATGAGGGTATTTTTGGTTTTGTTCTTGTTTCCCCAGGGTCCAGCATAGTAGTCAACTAACAAATTAAAAAAAAAATAATAGTTAACATTTTTATAACTTTGTAAAGTTAGTAAAACACTGTTTTTGCAAGAGACCATGTTAACCAAACAACAGATTCTTGAGACTTGGTTTAACACCAAAATTCTTTTAATAATTTTTATCTCATTTGAGTCTTATAGCAATCTGAGAGAAGCTATTATTATCCTTAATTTATATATAAGAAAGCTGAGGCATAAAGAAGCTTAATTAGTAGTTTAAGGTCATATAGCTAATAAGTATCTGAGATCAAATTTGAATTTGTTTTCTTGATTTCCGGTCTAGTGCTTGATACACTGTACTGCCTAGCCTGTGGGATAGGATATGACTAATATAATATGACACTTAATAATATTTTATCTCCCTTTTTCTGCTATCAATTTGTCTCATCTTCTATCTTTCTTTTAATTTTAACTATTTATAACATGAAATTAAAACACTTCTAGATTTTTTCTTAATCATACCAATGGCTTTATTTTTATAGTGAACTCCTAATGGGAAAACCCCTACAATGCAGATTAACACCTGTGTTATAGTTTATAGCCTTGCTGCTTGAGAGCTTTGAGAGATCAAATAATGTGATTAGAGTCACTGAGCCACCATCTGTTAGTGGAGTATTTCTATTATTCTCTTTTTTAATTAAGTAAATAATTTCTTCTTACTTTTAATAGTGACTGAAATATTTTGTATTTCTCTGATCATCAAGGAAACACAAAATATCTATGGTTAATTATATATTATTTATTACTTAAATCTTCCACTAAAGTTTTGTTTAGATGCCTCATTGTGGTATAAAGATGTCTCTGGATGGTTTTGTAACCAGCATGCAAGATCTTGGAGGTTCTATCCATGTGGAAGGACTTTATGGGTCCAGGGAGAACTATTTCCCTCAAAGTATTCTAAGTTGGAAGAAACTTATTTACAGGTTGGCTGAATGTTGCTTACTTTTTGGGCTAAGCATCTCATAATTTTAGGAATTTGGAATTTTTAGGAACTTTAGAGAAATTTAAATCCATATAATTGAGAAGACTATAAGTAATGGCAAAACCATAGGTTCTTTAGATTTGGTTTAACACTGATTTTTTAAAAAGGAAACCAAAAGTTTTAGAAAGAAAAAATGAGATCAATTCCTGCCTCTGACAGCTATAGATGGGAAAACCCAAACTTGACCTTTAACTTGGATTACTCTTTCTTTCTCTTTTTCACTTTACTGGCTCTAACATTTGAATTTGCAAAACAAATAGTCTTATCCTTCATTTTGAATTTTCCCAGATGAATTTAGGAGCTGAATTTTGAATTGCAAGTCAATAAATATTTTGATTTTGAATTTATAAACAGTGACAAATTGGGCCCAGTGGGGAATGTTTTGAATAACATATAGTCTGAATTCACTTCGTGGATAAGATATTTTCTAGAATTATAGGAATATAAAATGTCACATGTGCTAATGGGTTTACCATTTTGAGTGATACAAAAAAGGTGTCAGGCCTAATCATTTTCTTTAAAAGATCTATATTTCAACTGTTGACCTCGCATTCTTTGAAATTTGTATGTATATCTTAATTTATATGATTTTTAATAGGCAATAAAATATATAAAATTAAAGCAATATGTAGTAGGTAGCATCTATGGGAGAGAAGAATGAACAGTAATTGTGAGTATAGGTTAAAAAATGTTTGAGAATCTTTTGGCAAATAGCAATTTCAGGAAATGTAGACATGTCTCCTGGTTCTGGGAGCCTGAAACCGAGTAGATTTCTTTAGTAAGATCTTATTTTCTTGGTTAAGCTGAAATTTTTATCTTGTTTGTGAGTCATACAGCAATTTTATTCCTGTATAATCTATTATTTAACCAATCTGTATAATTTCCCCAATTTATGATTTTCAAATTGCTTGGATAAATATATTAAATCACTATCATAATTATTTTTGTGTATTAAGCATCTGGTTGAAGGGAACAGGGAAATTAAATTGTATTAGTTTCCTTAGTTTCCTTACCTATAAAATAAGGCTGAATAATACTTTGACCCATCACCTCTGAGGATTTCTGTGAAGGTGTTTTGTTGACTATAGTGTATTTTAGCAGTCTGAATTTTTACTAATGCTATATTAAAGAGTCTCCTGTGATAATACTACAAGTAGAGATGTACTTTCTGAGAAGGATTTTTATTAGTCATAGTTATATATAATTAATTTCTGAGTAGAGAAAACAGAGGTCCTAAGCTATGAGTTAGAAATACTTTCTGTGGCTGAGATAGCCTAATGTCAAATAGGATTATTAAAATTTGTAGCTAAGTTGTTTGTGTATTGAAGCACAGAAGGAGATTCAACGCAGTTTGAAGTCTTTTCAGACTATCAGACTATAAAATCCTCTGCTGTTCAGTACATTCTGATAACAAAATGTGATTAATGGCAGTTCCTTCTGTCTTGGTATAACAAGATTTCTTATAATCCTTTTGCTTTGGATCCTACCCTACTTCATTTATTCAATTAGAAGTAGTAATAGAATTGGACATTACATCTAGTACTGTTGGTATATACAGAAAAAAAAATCTATGCTATCTTATTTATTTTATTTTTCACTTATTTATTTATTTTTCCCCTTTTAAACATTATTTTATTTCATCATTTTCAAACATTATTCATTGTAAACAAAGATCATTTTATTTTCCTTCCCCCTCCTCCCAACACCCCTCCCATAGCTGACACACATTACATTTACATTTTGTGACTTTTTCTGTGTCTTGCTTGGTTTTAAAATCTTTCCCTTCCCAAAGGTCTGACATGTATACTATTTTGTGTTTGCCTAATTTACTTATAGTTTCCTTCTTTTTGTTCAAGTCATTCACCGATTTTGAATTTATCTTGGTGTAGGGTGTGAGGTGTTGATCTATTCCTAGTCTCTCCCACACTGTCTTCCAATTTTCCCAGCAGTTTTTATCGAATAGTGGATTTTGTCCCAAAAGCTGGGGTCTTTGGGTTTGTCATAGACTGTCTTGCTGAGGTCATTTACCCCAAGACTATTCCACTGATCCTCCTTTCTGTCTCTTAGCCAGTACCAAATTGTTTTGATGACCACTGCTTTATAGTATAGTTTGAGATCTGGGACTGCTATCTTATTTTATATAACTTTAAAAATGATAAAAAATTCCATTAGAAAGTCAATTTGTTTTTAAGGACATTCTTTTTTAAAAGCAAATTTCTTTCTATAGTCATACTTAGAGTTTGTTAAGTTTGGGAGTTGATGGGAAGATTGTTTTATTAGGGTGTGAAGCTTCCTTGCCCTCCTAATATCCCCCACAAATAACCCCAAATAGCTCCACAGAATCAATGTTAAAGCAGCAAAAAACAGACAGGAGTTGAGAGTGAAGCTGAACAGCCAGGAAAAACTAGGGCGTACAATACCTGACTGCCCTGGCCTCAGTTCTACCTCCATAGGTCCTGGGGCAAGCACAAAGCAAACAGCATGGAATCAACAAAACAGTCCATGGAAGCAATATTAACAACCTCACCTTGTTTGCTGAGCCCTAGAGCTTTCACCCCTAAGGACACCATTAGAGTTCTTAGGTAGTGTACCATGGGAACAGCTGTGTCTGCTGTAGTCTCAGTTCTGGAGACCTCTGCTAGTCCATAACTAGAGATTGGAGGAGTGGACATAACAGAGTCTATATAGGCATCAGGCCTTAAGGGCAGGAACTCAAATATTATTGCTAACAAATGAGAGACTTTGGAGGTCCAAGGAACATGGGCTAGACACCTACTCTATTCTAGGATGTGGATGTGATAAAGGAAGAGTGAGGAGGGAGCACAAGTGGGTGAGTGTGGTTTCTTAGAGACTGGGGCCCTATCATCTGTGTACATTTCCAGGAGATTGGAGTCTTTGGCTACTTCCACGTGGGGAGATGAATTGTCTGCTTGCAGTTGTAATGGCAGAACTGCCAACTGGGTTCTAGATAGAGTATGAAAGATCAATCACAGACTGAAGTTTCAGTGAAGGACTGGGAGTATATATCTGACCTGGGACCATAAAAACTGGGATAACTTAATAGGAATCAGGAAAAACCAAACACATGCAAAACATCTCCTGAAACATGAGGTAACATATCCCAACCCACTAGGAACCCTGAGCCTCCAGAAGATAGCCAATAATTAAACCTATTGGATTCAACACCACAATTAAAAAATAATAATGATTAAATAAAGGAGAAAGAACACAACTATTAATAGGTATTATGGGGACAGAGAATATCTCAGCTCAAATTCAGAGGACAATGAAATAAAACCACCTATTTCAAAAAAAGCAAAGAAATGCAATAAATGGACACAAGCTCAAAATGGAGCTTTTGGAAGGGCTTAAAAAGACCCCTCAAAACCAAACAAGACATTGTGAGGAAAAACTAGGAAAAAAAAGACCCGAAGCAAGCAAATGAACAAAATTAAGAAAGATCACCTAAATGGAAAAAGAGATCCAGAAATAATAGAAGAAAATAATGTATTAAGAATGAGAATTAGTCAAAGGGAGGCTAGGAATTCCCTAAGGCAACAAGAAATAATAAAGCAAAATTGAAAGAATTAAATAATAGTAAAGAATATGAAACATCTTATCACAAAAACAACTGACCTGGAAAACAAACAAGGGAGAGACTATATGAGAATACTTGAACTCCCAGAAAGTTATCATTAAAAAACTCATGTCCATGAACTCATTAAGGAAAACTACCCAGAACTTCTAGAATAAGAGGGTAAAATAAAAGTTGAAAGAATCTACTGATCACCGCCTCAAAGAGACCCAAGGATGAAAATGCATAGGGACATCATTGCTAAATTCCATAGCTCCCAGATGAGGGAGAAATTACTATAAGGAAAGTAAAAAATCATATAAATACTGATTTTACTACAGTCAGAATAATATAAGACAGCAACCACAACATTAAAAGAATGCAATCAATGGAACATAGCATTTCATAGAGCAAAAGAAGTGAACTTAGAACTGAAAATAATATATTCAGCAAAGATGAGCATAATTATAATAAGTAAAAATGAATATTTAATGAGCTAAAAGAGTTTCAGGTATCCCTGGGGAAAGCCTTAAAATAGCATTGGCAAGATTTCTGAGTTTGAGTGCCCAGAGGGCAAATTCAAGCTGTCTATGAACCCCCCCCCCCATACTTCTTCCCTCCCACATTACCAGAGAGAGCAAAGTGCTTGCTTTGGGCAGCTGGACTAAAGGGTGGGGCATGCAAAAATGTCTTTGGGAACTGGGAAGAGGGGGAATGGAGCTGCTCCTTGTGTTAACTGGACATGCATGCCAATATACTGCCAATGCTGCCCTAGAGCTTAGCAGAAAATTTGATCTATAAGAAACATACAAAAGTAATGAGAAACTAATTAGTCATACACCACCCAAAAGGTTAAAGTATTTGATTCCTGAATGGGAAAAAGTCATCTTCAGCCCCTGGGAATAGCATCTTTGCCTGGGTATTTTGAAGTAGTTTGTATGGATGGAAGTCAAGGTAAATGTAATGTAATAAGCTAAAATTGTAACAGAATATATGAGGTAGAGGTATGGTGGAACATGGGGGAGGAATGAGTGGTGGAACTGCCTTTGAGAAGGGGTAGAGGGCTTGATAGTACTAGGACCCTGGTCTCATCGAACCTAGGATAAAGAAAGAACAATATATATATAGTTAGAAGGATAAAAATCTTAATGTACAGAGAAATAGGAGGGAAGGGGAATGGGATAAGTGAGGGTCTCGGAGTCCTCTTAGGGGACTGAGGAAATAAGAGAAGAGTGAGTAAAGAGAAAGGAGGGCTAGGGGCTAAGTAAAGGGAAAGATACTTAGAGGAAGTACATGTCAAGAAGTGAAGTGGGGGGGAAGGTGAGGAGATAAGTGAAGGATCCTTAGGATTAGATAGGAGAGGGATTTTTAAAATTGAAGTGATACAAGAAGTAGGAGGGCACAATTATGGGGATAAAGAAGGGATTTTTGGAAAGGTGGATAGAATAAGAATTAAAAGATAAGGGGGAAGGGACAAGGGAAGGATCTTTGGAAAGGTGGGTCAAGGGAAGATTTTTGGGAAGGGGTGTGAATTGGAGAAGTATTGGTCAAAGGAAATTGGATATCTAAGGAGCGATATGGCAGAAAGGAAAGAAGATGGGGACAAATAGTGAGGAGGAATGGAGTAGATGGAAATGCACAGCTAGTAACTATGACATTGAGTGTAAATGGGATGAATTTACACATGGGAAGGAAATATATCAAAACTATTGTATAATTTTACAGATAGGATAAAAAACTAGAACTTGAAAATTTGGAATTTACAAGAAGCACAATGAACATGAGAGACACACATAGAATGAAAGTGATGGGCTGGAGCAGGATATACTCAGCTGATCCAGAGAAGGCAGGGAAGTAGTCATGATCTCTGACAGAGTTGAGAATAAAATGTATATAATTGGAAGGAATGAACAGGGTAATTAACTGTATTATGCCAATGGGTACTATGGATCGAATGAAGCATTATCAGTATTGGACCTGCATTCACCAAGAGTTTTTTTTATTATATTTTATTTTTACCAATTACATGTAATAAGTTTCCATGTAAGTTTTCCAGTTATTTGATCCAAATTGTCTCCCTCCCCCTCTTCCTCCCCCCTTCCAGACCTATCAAACAATTTGATCTGGGTTATACATGTATTATCATGCAAAATATATCTCCATATCATTCTTTTTTGTAAGAAAATAATCATATAAAACCCAAACCCCAAAACAATAACCCAAATAAACTTAAGTTAAAAATTACAACATTCAGATTTTTTAAAGGAAAAATTACATGAAAACAGATAGAAATAGATAGCTAAATAATATTAGTGGAGAACTTTTAATTTCCCCCTCATAATTAGATAAATCTAACAAAAACATAACAAAGAAGTTAAGGAGATGAATAGAACCTTAGGTAAATTATATGATAGACATTTGAATAACCTCCACATACCTATATGAGGCTACAATCTAATTGTGTGCTGATCATATGAATAATTCAAACATAGATTCTGGTGGACCACATTGGTGGCTACTTTAACACTCATCATACAATGGAGGTAGTTCTGTATTCCTCAGAAGTTGTGGCATTGGAACAAAAATTCCACTGGGTATGACTGTGTAGGAACAAACTGGAAAGACTTGTTTTGGAAAGAGTATGGTCCTAGAAACAGATTGTATCTCCTACCTAAGAATAAATCTAGTTAAATATGGCCCTGGTGATGTATATTAACTGAGAGTCAGATGGGGGTAAGTTGATCAAATAAAATGCTGATAGGAATAAGAATAAATAAGTCTAATTATTACATTACTAGAACAGTTGTGATTTTTTTTTCAGAAAAAAGATGGAAATACACATTAAGAGCTGTAAAACTATTCATGCTCATTGACTTAGGGATCCCATTACTAGGATTTGGCCCCAAAGGCATTTTTTAGAGGGTAAAAAGCTGTGTGTATACGAAAATATTTATAGAAACTTTTGCTTGTAATGATAAAATAATTGGAAATAACACAACTGCAATGATTACCAGAAATGGCTAAATAGATTGTGATAATTGAATGTAACAGATTATATTATGTTATTAGAAAGGACAAATATTGAAAATGTAAAGTAAATAAGGTGAATATATGAAGATATGAAAAGAGAATCAGAATAATACAAACTATGATTACATTAAAAAACAATTGCCACAAAATCAAGAGAAAAAAAGCATCCAAATACAAAAAATCAAAAGGGAACTCAGAAGCAGAGAATGTTTAAATAAGGACCCACATATATAACTTACATATTTTTAACAAATTGTAAAGAATGTGGAGTTTGTGGTTTTGCATACTGTGTTTTTATGCATTTGTTTATTTAAAATTGGGGCATTGGGGTTAGTAAGTACATAATAAAAAATCAAGAAAAGAAAATATAGAAAAATTTTAAAAGACTTTACTACAAATCTGAGGTCAGACACTTTCCTGTGTGGCAAGTCATCTAACCTCAAATATGTAGCCCTACTTCATGCCAAAATTTGGGGTGGACTCCAGAGATACAAAAACCAAAAAGGAAATAGTTCTTGCCCCTTAAAGAGCTTACTTTCTCCTAGGAGAAAACAATGGGAATACCTATGAGTAAGTACAAAATAAAAGTAATTTCAGGGGCAGAGGAGTATCAATAAGTGGAGGAATCAGGAAGGACCTGTTATAAGAGGCAACATTTGAGTTGAGCTTTAAAGGGAGCCAAGATTCCTCCAAGGTACGTCTTTGTATGTTTGAATCAAGACAAGATGTCTGCATTGTCTGTAAATGGGAAATAAGCATTAGTAGATTTTTTTTATTGAAGACATTATTATGAAGGCAAGTAACTTGTTAGATTTAGACCTAGTGGTTTAATTAGAACTTTCCTGGGTAGGGGTGTGAATTGGAGATTTATTGGTCAAAGGAAATTAGACATTGTAGGAAATCGAGAGACTGAATTAATTCCAAGATGTGGGAGGCTGCTACCTACTTATGAAAGTCAAGTTACTTTTCTTTTCATGTCTAAAAAATTATGTCTTATTTCATAGCTCCCATCCATTGCTTCTTTTTAAGAGATGGGATGTGAGCATCATCATGGACTTTTGGAATTGTTATGTATAGACATTACATTAATCATAGTTCTTAAGTCCTCAAATTGTTTCCCTCCCATTATAATAGTCATCATTGAACAAATTATTCTCCTAGTTTTCTTAAAAGTTAGTTTGGAAGTCAGTAAAAAATAATTAATGAATAGCCTGACCTGCTCCAACTCCTTTCATTTTGGGAAACTTGAAATGGAGACTAATAACAATTAAATGACTTGCCAGAGATCATGCATGAAGTACATATTGACATGTTGTATCTTTCCAATGGAACAAAATTTCCTTTGCATTTTGCTTTCATTTTACCAGTGCCTTACAGGCTCAACATAACATTCAGATAAATTCTTGTTGAATCAATAACATAATAGTCACAACCTCTATCAGCATGATGAATGAAAGAGAATCAAATCTAATAATGTACATAATAAATGCTTATTGAATTTAATTAAAAATAAATATAATGATAGGTAATTGGAGTTAGGGAAGAGAATTAGTAAGTAGGGGCTCAGAAAAGCTTTTTAAGGAAGGTGTTTCCTGACCTGAGCCTTGAAGGAAGAGAAAATGGCCTTCCCTGTCTCAGTGTTTTGTAGGGCATAAGAAAAAGAGTAATTGGTCATGGAGAAAGTGATTAGAAGGCTTTGGTATCTGAACAGAAAGAACCGAATTTCCAAAATGGAAAGATGATCAAATGAGTGAAAAAGGAGAACTACAGGATGTAGGGAGATTTGGTATTAATGAAGCATGGTTTCAATGGGCTTGTGGTAGGGCAGAAGAGAAAAAAGCCTTCAAAGATGGTTGAGTCAGCCAGGGATGAGAGTATAGAAGAATATAAGAAAGAAAGGAAATTTTACCCTGGTAGATAGTGCCTGAGAGATTAAGGGAATAGAAAATGTGAATGTGAAGACAGAACTGCTCAATATCCGGTAACTGGGGGGTAGCATATATCAGAATACTAAGAATAGAGAACACAATGTGGTTTTTCTCCATTATTTTAATGATGGAATTTAGGATGAAGACAGCAAGAACTTTACGTGGACTTACATTCATTAGCAGCCCCGTGGCTTCATTATAAGGCAGCAGGCAATGAGATACACTGGGAAGTTAATTGTTTGTGGAGCCCTTTATTTTCTCAGTTCTCAGTAGGGCTTGGTATCTGAGGCTCTCATTTGTTTGGTTTAGGTCTGATTTATGAAGCTTAGCTCCTTTTGGGTATAAACACAGTTCTCTCTAAGCCTTCTAGTGAATCCCTTATCACAACAAACGGTGTGACCAAGGTGTCTGAAAGGACAGATCAGACTTGACAAGAGAACAATGGTAGATTTGGAGTCATTGGGGTCAGTTGAGTTATGAGGTCATGAGATCAGGATCTAGAGGGTCAAGAAGTAAGAAAAGAAAAATTGTATATAGATTTTTGTTTTCCCCTAGGAATTTGACTGAGAAAAGGAAGAGTTGATAGGTTGAGGTGAAGGTAGAGTCTAATGAAATTTTTCTTTTAGGATGGGAGAAAATGATAATATTTACAGACATCTTGGAAAATCAATAGATAGAGATTGAAGATTAAAGAAAGAAGTTACAATTGAGGATACAATTTGCTGTAAAAGATAGGAAGAATTGGAACTGATTACACTGTTAAAAGGTTGGCATTAGTAAAGAGAAAGGCCACCTCTTAGTTAGAGACAGGTCAAAAGGAGAGACAGCGCAGTGATGAATCTATTGTCTAGGTCAGTTGCTTTTTCAATAACATATTTTATGTTTTCCTCTGTTTTTTCATTTCATTGATTCTGCTTTATTGTTTCCCGATTTTTCATGAAATCATTAGTTTCTAGATGGTCAATTATGATTTTTAAGGCCTGATGTTCCTCTGTCAGTTTTTGTTTCTCCTTTTTCAATTGGCCTATTTCTTCTTGGATCACTTTCTACTTTTCCTTTCCCTCTCTTACTTGGTTTTTGAAGTCTTTTTTGAGCTCTTCCAGAATCTGTGTCCAATCCTTATTTTTCTTTTTACTTTGGATGTGTTTTATTAACGTTCACTGTCCCCTTCTGTGTCTGTATCTTGCTCTTTGTCTCCATAAAACTTCTTTAGAGTTAAATTTTTTTGTGGTTTGCTAATTTTTCCTATCTAATTATAGGTAGGCTTGGGGAATAAGGTGCTGGTCTGAGGCCTGAGAGCTCTGAGAGTCCCCTCTCCATGCTGATTCAATTGACCCTTGAGATCCTGATAACATAAAGACTTACCTCAGGCTTAGGTGTAGCTTTTGATTTCACTCTGAACTTGATGAGGTTAAGGGCTGATAAAATTCTAGCTCCAGGCTTAGGCTCAAGTTTTTGGTCTCTTTGTGTAATTCATCCAACCAGGCACACCCTTGAAAGAAATTCTGCTCCGAGTTTTAAGCAAAAAGATCAGTATTTAGTACTATCAGCTACCCCCAAACTGTGTACTATGTCCTCATCCTAATCTCAGATTGGGACTCCTGGCTTTTTTTTGGGCCCACATGGATCA
Organism: Monodelphis domestica; assembly: GCF_027887165.1. Lineage (NCBI taxonomy): Eukaryota > Metazoa > Chordata > Mammalia > Didelphimorphia > Didelphidae > Monodelphis > Monodelphis domestica. The sequence goes on along the minus strand of NC_077229.1, from coordinate 349,313,518 downwards.
GCCCACTTCAGATCAGACTGTCCTGGGCTGGGACTCTGGACTTCTCTATGGGTTTGAAATTTCAAGGGTTGTGGGTTGACTTGTACCACTATTGCCCATGCAGATCTCAGGGTCTGGATATTGACTTGGGATTGGGTTCTACACCTGGGAGAGCAGATGTGGGGTGGGGAGAGGTGGCTTGTTCTTGGCTTGCTCTTCCCTCCTTCCTATAGTTCCTTGCTGACTTTGCCCAGTGCCCCAGATATTCCCTGACTACCTTTTAGGTTGTTCTTTTCTTGAAGTTGGTTCACTCAGTCTCCTTGTTGTTCTGTATTCATTTTGTGGTGATATTTTCATCTTGGTCAGAGAGGATTCTTGTGGTGGGCACAGAGCTGTTCTAGATTACTTTGCCATTTTAGCTCCACCCCTGGAAACAATCACAATTTACTTCTCTAACCCTTATGTATGTATAATATTCCCGAGCTTTGTCAGAAGAGTCCTTCTTTTCTTCTCCTTTTTAATTAAAAAATTAAAATTACTCATTGAAACAATTTTGATTCCTTCTTTTCCATTCCCATTTCTTCTAGAGTTATATTCCATAAAGATATTAGATCATATCACTTACCTTAAACTTTTTGACCACAAGTCTAGAGAAATTGTTCCTGCTTTCTGGCATCAATAGAGTAGAAAGACCTTTTTGTTACAGGTCTCCAAATGGTTTTCCCTTTGGCATATGGTTTTCCTTTATTTTGCATGTCCAGATTATTTCCTAATATCATCTGTATTTCCTGTATCACCTAAACTCTGGTGGTTTTCCTCTTCCTTCGTCTCCTCTTTTATCACTGGACTTTGTAATCTATCCCTGGGACCTTGGAATCTGATAGGTGAGCTTTTTTCCTTATATCTTTCAGAAACCAGTCTACCTCATCTTGGGCTCACCTCCCAGCACTGCCATAGTCCCTTGCAACTTTGTCTTCTCCTCCCCTCATTCGACTACAAATTCCTTGAGGACAAGGACTGGCTTACTTACTTATTTTTGAACTTTACTGAGTGCCTGGTGCACAGGAAATACTTAATAAATGCCATTTTCATTCATTCACTTAATTACTGCATTGATCTCAGCAGTCTTCTATCATATCTTCAAAAATTTCAGTGTTTCAAATCTTGTTATCTTCCTTACCACTGACCTTTCTTCCTTGTGTGGAATTGACATGCCTAAAACAAATTCTGTAGTCAATTTTACTGATTGGTTACCTTTAATAGGGAGTTTGACTTTTCTTCATAATTGACCCAGAAGGTTATCTTAATCCTCTTCTTTTGGAGGATATGTGACTCTCAGATCAAAAGGCCAGAATTTGCTATATTGAGACTGACATATCTCCATCTGCTTTTTACTAATTTTATTTGTTCTAATCTTCTACCCCACCAAAGAAAGACACCCCTTTAGATACATATTCACACCTACAGGTTGATTTCCTAGGTCTTGGGTCTTAAAATCTAGCCTCCGGCACCTAGTTGTATGTCTATGGGCAAGTCATATACTTCTCCAAGTCTCAGTTTCTCATATGTAAAATGAAGATAATAATACCACCTACCTCACAAGGTTGGAGTGAAGACAAAAGGAGAATTTTCCTCATCTGAAGCAATCTATAAAATACTTTGCTAATCTTAAAGTACTACATAAATGTAAGATATAATAAATAGGTAATTCTTTATTATGTCTAGTCAATTGGGTGGGTCCCTGGAACTTTACACAATCCCCACATCTAAATCATTATAATTGTCCATTCATAAAGGCAAATTGGGATTCTCCCTCTGATGAAAAGTATTTTGTCACCTATAATTTGGAAGGTTCATCTGCTCTAGTTCAATTCTGTTACATGTAATTTAATTCAGCACCTTTTTTATTTAGAAGGAAATGGTTATTGATTGTGATAATTAAATGAAAAGTTATGCAATTTTGCAATTGATATTAATATTGCTACACACTAAAGAATAGTATTTATTAGTTAACCTGTTACAGTTTTTAGTGACTAGAAGCATATGATTCTATCAAGTAGTAACTTAAAGTTTGAAAATATAGCACAATGTATAAACATTGCCTATTAAAAATGAACAAGTCTTCCTTCCTTCCTTCCTTGCTTCCTTGCTTCTTGCTTCCTTGCTTCCTTCCTTGCTTCCTTTGCTTCCTTGCTTCCTTGCTTCTTTCCTTGCTTCTTTGCTTCTTTGCTTCTTTGCTTCTTTCCTTGCTTCCTTGCTTCCTTGCTTCCTTCCTTGCTTCCTTGCTTCCTTTCTTCCTTCTTTCTTTCTTCTTTCTTCTCTTTCTTTCTTTCTTTCTTTCTTTCTTTCTTTCTTTCTTTCTTTCTTTCTTTCTTTCTTTCTTTCTTTCTTTCTTTTCTTTCTTTCTTTCTTTTCTTTCCTTTCTTTCTTTCTTTCTTTCTTCTTTCTTCTTCCTGCCTTCCTTCCTGCCTTCCTTTCTTTCTTTCTTTCGACACATGTAGAGATCACAGGTATCAAATTTTCTGACTCTTGAAGTCTTTTCTCCCTTCAAGGAGTTTTTCTGTTTTTCTCTGGATGTTTCTCTCTTCTGGGCTTCAAGAGCTGGATTCTTTCAATAGTCCATTGTCAATTGTTCTCTCCACCAGGAGGATTCACACTTGTTAGAGTTGCAACTATCTTCAGTGACTGTCTTTCAGCAGACCTCTATAATTACCTTCACCATCATCAGTCACATATCTCTAGCAATTACTGATACTGTTTCTGATCAATGGTGAGATCTCTGATGGAACATTTGCATCTCCTTAACTTTTACGATTTCCTGGGAAAGGCTATTTCAGAATATTTATTTGCCTAAGGTTGGAAAGCAGTAAATACAAATGTACAAAAATGACCATATGCTCATGGATACCAGACCTAGATGGAAAACAAAGTTGACTCCTCCCTCTTCTCTTACTCTAGGCTTCACCTTGAAGTAATCCTTTGACATTATCCACTAAAGAAAAGAGAGTGATTAAGTGGCAAATCATCCTTTCTGTATATAAACTAAGTTCCAGATCAGCATCTCGAGTCATCAGTTCTTCTGCCTCTATAGCCAATTAGAAGATTTTTTCTTTGTCATCAAATGCTATGAACCACTGAGTTATGGCAGGAAACTGGCTCTCCCAAATTTTACATGTGGTCACTTTTCACAATCCATGCAAGGAATATCTATGCATATTCAGATTGATAGCTTTTATGGACTAATCCAATTCTATTATATTCAAGATGGTCATAATAAGCTTGCTTATTATTTAAGACAGGAAAAGCATATTAATGTTAATAACTTAAATTTTGCAGAGCTGAAAGGATCCAAAGAGAGTTGCCAATCTGACATATCTTTGTTAAAGATGAGGAAATTGAAAGTGAGAGAGGAGAAGTGACTCCACAGGTAGCTAATAACAAAGCTGACTCCAAAGTCAGGACTCTGTCTTTGATAGCAGGAGGCCAGGGAAATTTTCAAGTACCACTAATGAACTTTCAGAGAGGAAAAATATAGCTAAAAAAACCCCTTCTGTCTTACTATCAATTCTAAGACAGGGAAGTGACAAGGGCTAGGCAATAAGGGTTAAATGACTTCCCCAGGGTCACACTGCTAGGGAGAGTGAGAGGCTAGATTTGAACTCAGGTCCTCCCAACTCCAGGTCTGGAATTCTATTGTGCTACCTATCTACTTCCAAAAATATAGTTTAAAATTTTTAATATTAAAATATCAATTACCTGAAATGATATATTATTGCTCTCTTCCTTCCTTCCTTCCTTCCTTTCCTTCCTTCCTTCCTTCCTTCCTTCCTTCCTTCCTTCCTTCCTTCCTTCCTTCCTTCCTTCCTTCCTTCCTTCCTTCCTTCCTTCCTTCCTTCCTTCCTTCTCTTCCTTCTTTCTTTCTTTCTTTCTTTCTTTCTTTCTTTCTTTCTTTCTTTCTTTCTTTCTTTCTTTCTTTCTTTCTTTCTTTCTTTCTTTCTTTCTTTCTTTCTTTTCTTCTTTCTTTCTTTCTTTCTTTCTTTCTTTCTTTCTTTCTTTCTTTCTTTCTTTCTTTCTTTCTTTCTTTCTTTCTGTCTGTTTTTATCTCTAATAGAGTCATGTGAAAGCTAGGTATAGGAAAGGGGCAATACTCAAGTATATGCCTTCTGATGTCTGATTCATAATAATCAATCCATAAGTATTTAGAAAATACCTATAATGCAGCAGGTCCTATACTAGGTTCTGACTATATAAACACAAAAATGAGACATTATCAATTTTCCATCCCACTAAGGAGTAGGATATGATATTCCTATAAAAAGTGGATATACATAAAATACGTATAGAGTTATTGTAGGGAACAGGGGCATTACCAAGTGACAGCAGCACCTATGACAGCTTGTGAAAAGGCATAGAGAAGAGTGATGAGAACACGGTATATGGGGAAGGTCTAGCAGCCCAATTGGGCTAAAATATAGAATATGTATGGAGAGTAATCTGTAATCAACTTGGAAGGATAGTCTGGAGTCAAGATTGAGAAAAACTGTACCTGCCAAATGGGAATTTCTTTTTTTTTTTAATGTTATAGGTATTGGGGAGTCATGGAAACTTTTTGAACAGAATAATGAAATGGTCAGATCAATGTTTTTAGAATATGGCAACTACATGAAAGACAGATTGGAGAGGGAAGAGATTGGACAGAGGGAGACCCTTTAGGGAGCTATTGCAGTATTCTCAAGCCCCAGGTGATGAGGGCTTGCACTACAGAGCCTGGAGTATGAGTAGAGAGAAAGGCATAGAAGTTGAGGAAGGAGAAATAACCATACTTGGTAAGTGACTGTGTACATATTGTGACCAAGAATTAAGAGTTGAGCATGATGCTTGGATTTCAAACAAGAGATGAGAAAAGGATAAATCTACAAGAGTTTTGAAGTTGTAATTCTGGCCTCTTACTTATAGACAGCCACTGGGGACAGCTACTCTTTGCATTAGACCACTGTTAGGAGTTTTTAAAGTGAGGAACAAAAACTCTCAATACATTATGTGGGCAGTTTGCCATGCGATTAGCTTTGAGTATGAGCAATGATAACCAAAATTATTTGGGGATCTCTGTTTCTGCACGTTTGAAGGAGGAGGACATTGTAGGAACCTGTAGTTTGTATTGTCTTTTGGTCTGTGTTAGGTGACAACTAAATCTATACAAATGCACCTTGGTTTCTCTAAAAGACAAAAACTTAAAAGGCCTCTAGAAAAAGTTTTACTACTCTCCAACTTATCAGGTTGGATGAAACATTCCTTGAAAGGAGGGATGGATGGCATCAAGGGGAAAACTAAAAGGAAAAGGAATCTGATGAGACACGAGAGAGTCAAGATCCACATTAGGAATTTGGAGGAGAGAAGATTATGACACAGTGAAATGAAATAGTAAAACCCTTTGAACACTCAGAACGATATTAAGGGCCAGAAGCTATTCCCATAGAGGATAAAGTTATATTCTCTATGGAGAAAAAAGCTTCTTGTACTTCCATTGATTGATAATGAAGATCCACAAATAGGAAGGCATCCAATTTTGTTGAGAGGAAGAAGAAACAAAGGAATAATGATCTCTGACTACCTGCTAAGAAGTATTAAGAGAGTCTCATGTGGACCTTGATCCATGATGTGAACAACTTGGAAGTGTTTTATCTTCCTGAAATATAAATCATAAATATTACTGAAAATGTCTTGAAGACTATCATATTTTCTGACCATGACCCATTTCTGGTCATCCACATGGAGACCAATGTTAGTTACTGACATATTAGAACTGGATAGGACCTTAGGAGTCATCTAGTTTGCCTGCCTCATTTACAGATAAGGAGACTGAGATCTAGAAAGGCTAAAAAATAAAAACACCCAGCATTTCTATGGTGTTTTAAGGTTTGCAAAGTAACTTGTAAATATTATTTAATTTGATCCTTATAACAATATCCTATGTAGTAGTAGCTATTAATATCTTGATTTTGAAGGATGATTAAACTGAGGCAATATTATGTTAAGTGATTTTCTCTGAGTTAATTATGAGAATAATAAGTGGAATTTACGTAAGACTTACTATGGGCTTAACACTGGGCTAAGCGCTTAATTATTATTTCCTTTGTGTCTCACAACTTTGGAAGGTAGATGCTATTACTATCTTCATTTTACAGATGAGAAAACTGAGACAGAGGTCAACTGACTTTCCTAGGGTCACACAGAAAGTAAATGTCTAAATTTGAACTCAGTTCTTGAATCCATCCAACACTTCTTTCATTGTATGTACCACTGAGATGTCCTTTTACTGACTCACTTAAGGTCACAGAGCTAGTAAATGATAGAGACAGGATTCAAACTCACTTCTAATATGAAATCCAGTATTCTCTGAACTGCCAAATATTATATACCAAAAGGTATATAATATTGATGGTATAACTTCAATTAACTGGATATATATAGCAGTTGTCATTCTGCTAAAATCTATGCAGAAAACATTTTTAATTGACTTATGCTAATATTATTCTTCAAACATGCAGAAAAGAATAAGAGGAACCACTGTTTTGGATATAGTTGTGAAAAAAATAAGGTGAAGCATGGCTGAAATAGAAATTATAAGAATCTCATCACTTATTAGAATTTGTGATAAACAGGAGAAAGAAAAGCATCAAGGTGAAATAGATATAGTGCTGAACTTGTAGTGGAAGATGTAGATCCTATTTCTGACACTGTCAGAATGACTTTTGACATTTCTGAACCTCAGGGAAGTTTCTTAAGACTTATCTGCTAAGTTATAAATTGGTTGAAATCTGGTTTTTGAGAGAACTTCCACATCAGTGCAATCATAGATCTTTGTTTTACTGAATATGAAGAGGGAAAATCAGACATTAAGCAAGCTCTAGATTTTGGGAGAACAGTTGTCAGGAGCTCAGAAAAAGTAGGAGTATACCAGTAACTGAAATTCTGTAGAAGTCAGCTCAAGAGGAGTAGGATGCCTGTAAGAACAAAATAATAAAGACACAAATACCAATGATGCTGTTGAGGAAGAAAAGAAGCAGCTGATTAAAGAATTAATGAATTGATGAAAAGAATTTTTAGGACTTACAATGTACTGAACACTGTGCTAAATGTTTAGGATATAAATACAAAACAGAACCACAGAACCTTTGCTCACAAGATTGCATCCTAATGGGAGTAAGTAAGGGGAGGTCCAACAATTATAATAGAATGTTTTTCAGGATGAGATATTTTTCACATAGAACAATACAAGAATGGTGAAGAGCGTCACAGGGAAGCAGAAGTCTCTGTGACTGAATAAGTATCTCATTTATATATATTTTTAAAATTTATACAGAAGTAGGGTGTAAATAACTGAGGAGAATGGCAGTCTTGTAAAATATATTTAGGAACACTCTAGCTCAGAATAAATCCATGCTGGCAATAATTGCAAAGGAAGCAAAATGGCTTCTCTTAGCTGAGTTGGGGCAAGAGATAATCAAAGAACAGATAGAGCTATTGAGTTATGGTGGATTGGATAGGAAGATAATAACAGATGATGGAGAAAGGATAGAACTACTCATTTGTTATTTTGTTTCTATTTTTTCTTTCAAGGAACATGACATTCAGATGAGGAAGAATAATGAAAATAATTAACACCGAGTTGGCACCCTCGTTGAGTAAGAAATTGATAAAAGCACTAGTATTGGAAAATTATATCCCAGAATTCTGGAAAGGCTTATGGATGTGATCACTGATCCTTATTAGTAATCACTGAAAAATCATTGAGAAGAAGACAGACTTCCAAGAACTAAAGAAAGCTAAATGTGGCTCTCACTTTCAAATGAGATTAGCCAAAGTATAGGCCAGTGAGCTGGAGTTTGTACCTCTAACCAAATTCTAGACTCTAGTAAAGGGATAGTTTGTGGACTCAAGGAAAGGAAAGCAAGACTCACTGAGACTATTGAGGAACAGTTCATGCCAAATAAGCCCCTTTTCTTTCTGATAGGGCATTGAGGGCTTATCATAGACATTTTATATTAGTGCTGCATCAAGTCATTTGACCAAGTCTCTCTTGATATGCTATGGACAATTTAGAGAAAAGCAAGCTATATGAGCATAAAGTTTGGTGGATTGAAAAATGAATGACAGGCTAAAGAGCAAAGACTAATACATTCATGTCATTAAGAAGAAAAATGTAGCAGTCCACTCCTAACTAGGGGCAAGGGGAAAACAGTATGTGCAGATTGCTCAGTCTTGGGCATGCTCAGTAGTGCTCATGGCTGGGAAGGCCTCTGACCCTTGACCCCAGCTTCTCCCAGGTCAGGCGGGAAAACAGGTTTCTTTGTTCTCACCTGGTTAAGAGAAACCACACCTATGCCTTGTCATTGACCAATGAGAATCTTCCCTATGTACTGTGTATATTTGCATATCAAAAACTATATCTAGCCCAGCAGGCTCCGCCTTCCCTCTCTCTGCTCTCTGCCCTCTGCTCTCTGCTCGCTCCTTCTCTTTCAGGCTACCTGATGGCTGTCCTTGCAGGAGCTTGGCCAGAGGCCAAGCTCCATCTTTAATCTTTCTCTATTCACCTCTCTGACCTATGTGGTATGGATCTCAGGACTGGAATAGCCTACTGAATTGGTCCTTTGATCAGAGCTTAGCTGTGGCTCATCGATAATTAATAAAGACTCATTCTGAACACCTCATATCTCTATTAGGACTCCGTCACTTCCCTCGTGGTATCAAAACTTCTATCCTGTCTCTATCTTCCTACCTTGTGGCTTCTCTCACCTCTGAGAGAGCTACAGATGGCGCCCAACTTTCTCGTGGCATTCCACTCTTTTACTTCACACAGCGAATGGGAGAACGCGTTCGAGGACACGAGGCTAATAGTAGGCGGGTGCCGGAGTTCCAGGAAGGTTGCCGTACCTCTGGCCAAGGACGGTAAGTCCTCCTCTGCTTGAGGTGGGTCTCCCCTCTGAACCCTGCTCGACTCTTAATGTCGTAGCTTGATGGGGGAGAAATGGAAGTCTCAAGAGCTTAATTGCCTGAGACTGAATCAGGATGAGGGAAGCACACGATCGGTCAGAGAGGGATTCTTAAACTATCTCTGTCAGGGAGGTGCAGTTTCCCTCCCCCACCTGGGTCTGCTAGTCGGAGGCCTCCTCTCTCGGACCTGGATCTCCGGAGGTTAAGAAACACCTGAGGAGCGGTCTGAGGGGGAGGGGAAGGAAAAAGAAAATTTGACCCAGGGAAAAACCCTCTCTAGGGGCGATTGAGAACTTGAAAAATCTCAGTCTGAAACAAACAGTTGCTAGAGCCTAGTGAATTTCAAAAGGAGCAACTGGGAAAAGAAAAAGCAGGAGTTAAAATTTCATCAGGAAAGCAAAGTCAAATTTACCTGCTATTCATACGCAAAAGCGGGAAAGGCTAGCGAAGACGCAAGGCAGAAACTGCTGCAGAATGCTAAGGAGTTCTTTCTTAAGCACTTCTTATTTCAAAAGTTCTGCAAGCTAATCTTTACAAGAAACTCCCTGTGCCTTTTCAGGAGAGGTCGGACTCAGATGCATTTGAAAGGCCTATCAGGAAGTGGTTGCTTTAATCTCAAAGCAGGGCATTTAAAAGATCAGAATTACTTGGAAAAAACGGATAAAAAACAAAAAATTTTTTTAATAAAACCGTAGGTCTCAGCACAATTAAGGAATCAAGGTAATAATCCTGAATTAGGTTAAATTTGGAACAGCCTAAGTTGTAAAAAGATATTGCCATCCTGTAACCAAAGGCAGAAGATTTTTTTTAAAAAAAGCAAGTCCTAGGGACTCTTTTGTTTGAGGTCCAGCCAGGTAAAGGCAGGCTTTACCTGGGCGATTGCAAATACAGTAAAGTAAGATTTGGGAATTTGAATTTTAATTTAGGTTGGATAGGCAAAATTATAAAGGAATGTCTGCTTATATTTTTTGATAAAGGAAGTTAAAAAGGAGAATTAAATATCTTTCTCTGACTTTTGTTATATGCCACAAAATATCAGGACTAGAAATGTTTTATCTGTAGAGAAATTTTGGTATATATCTCAAGGTAATTAAAGTGCAAACAGAAAACTTTTAAGGTTTGAGTTTAAATCTGAAGCAGCTTGAAATGTTTTTTCTCTACCGGCCACGTGGTTTGAGCCACGTGGAAGATAGCATCAGAGCAACTGAGGTTGCAAGTTGTATCACTAAGGCTGTAATTGGCTAGAAGAACAAATTTAATATTAAGATATAATAAGCATGAGTTGGAATATGATTTAAAGGAATTTCTAAGGCTTTCTAATTTTAACTATGGAGGAATTATTAACACTTTTCTAAGCAGGACATAAAGCAACAGGAAGAATCTTGAGCAGAGCTTATTCAAACAACCTGTATGCAGTTCAGAAACTTTTTACTGGGCATATTAACATACCTGTATCCAGAAAGCAAATGATCTATAACTAGAATAGCTTTTACTATGGAAAATTAAGACACATGCTCAGCAGGGTAAAAGCATGGTTAGAAGGATTCAATCTGTTTACCAGTGGTTAATTATTAAGGTTATCAGGAACTCTGTTACTCAGTACAGTAATTTATTAAGGATTTGAAAGAGGCAATACTATCATGTATTAAAATTGCAGATACTGAAGCTGATCATGATATTGAAAAGAGACCTATGATAATAATGCAAATTCAAAGATTACTGGCATAATTTGATTTATTTCTGCAGTGAAGATTTGCAGAATTAGCAGATGAAAGTAATGATTTTAGTCACAGTATTAAGATCTTTTCAGTTATGGAGCTAAGGGCAGTAGTTCAGAAATAACAACTTCTGTGCAATTGTTTGATAATTCTGTGCACATTTTTCTAGCATAGGACAATGCTATAATTTTAATAACTGCACAAGGCGGAAATTTTTCAAAAAGCAAAAATTGTGTGCAGGCAGACAAAGACTTAAGATCCCAGCACACATGGGTCAATTCACAAGTGATTTATAGAATGATATTTTTATGATTATGGGTTTGAAAAAGCAAATATTTAAGCATCTATACATGCTGTTTTGAACACACAGCTGCTGGCATTCTCTGCTCTAGCAGAGGGCCAGATCTATTGTACATCTATATCCTGAACAAGCAGGTGATATTGCTTATCAATACAAACTGCTGTGGATTAATTTCACCCCTGATAGATATCCACTGTATATTTTGGAGCAAAAGGTGCATTTCAGTATGCTCCTGGCACAAAGGTTGAACTGTGAAAAGTGATGGGAGATACTTACTCTCCTGGTTTATGGGTTCAAGCTCAAATGAAGAAGTGAGCAAAGTGATTACAGATTCTATAAATATCTGTGCACTACTGTCTATTCCAAACAGCTTGGAATAGCAGGGCTTTTAACAGCAATGCAAAGGCTAAATTGCATAGCTCATGGCTTACATGCAAGCTATGGTACAAAGAGCTCAAAGGAATTCATGAGCCCCAAGGTTCAAAAACTGAAGGTATATATGTTCTGTCACTTTCTAACTCTCTTAAGACCCAATGAGGCTTTCATTTGGGGTCGAGGTTTTCTGTTTACTTTCTCAGATACATGGAGTCCATGGAAGATGATTAAGAGCATCTGAGGGCAAGAAAATCTGCCCGGAAGAAGGACAGAAGGCAGAGGTGTCTGGCACAGGACACCAGAAAAGCAGCACATGGACTGTAAAGACTGCCCTATAGGCAGGTTTAACACACTATGCACACACACATGCAATTGTATGAGAAACAATGTACATGCAGAAGAGTATCATTGAGTCACTAACAGATATTCTGTTCTAGGAATATATGGGTATTTGGTAAAAGATCTAACTATTACATGCCTGAAAATTTTGAATGGTACTGGTACAATGTGTAACCTGACAATCATTTTATTGGAATTGTTCCATGTTAGCTAAATTTGATCAAATATCAAAAGGGTATAATTGGGAATACTATGACAGTATAAGGAATGCTGTCCACTTGCAGCACAAAAGGGTATTACTATCCAAAAGGTAATGATGATTATGGTCTTAAAGGGTACATTATATTTGCAAACAACATGTTTTTATTAGAATCAGACTTATCTAGAAGTCAATTTTGTTAAGCTGTGACTGTTCCACTTTCATAAGGAAAAGAGGTGGATATGGTATCACTAATCATCTATCTTTTCTGCACCCCAGAAAGAATATTAGTTAAAGCTTTGTAATAATCAATATTGAATGTAATGATAAAGATCACATTGTGTGAGATACCTGAATTGGGTTAAAAATCATCAAGATATTAAGACTGTAAGGGACCCAAGGGGATGATAACGTTGGGTCGAGGTTTTGTTTGTATGTTCACAGATAATGAAAACATCTGGTCACCCACGTCATGCTTCATGCCAGCTGATACAGACCAGGAAGAGAAGCAGACGGAAGGTGATGGCATCAGCTACCTACATGCCAGCCACAATCCAGACTCGCTGGAAGGACACTTCTTTGGTGACTAATATCACTCTAGAACAATGACATTACACTATTAGAGACATTGGCTATTAGGCCACTGAAGGACACTTGTCATGCTGACATCCATTGAGATGGGGTACCCAGAGCAACATCAAGTATGCTAACTCAGAAGGACTAAATCACACTCGTGTCTGTACAAGACACCAGATACATCCCACATTCCAAAGACTTTGCGATGGGATTGAGATGAAATAGCTACAAATTGTCTAGCTACTAAAGTATACCTTGTATTTTGTCTATGACACTGTCAAAGGGAATTTTGTATGCATTATGAATTGTATGCATTGTAAATCCACCACTTGTATTATAAGAAATGCTGTTATCAACAAGGGTATAGACCTTGGTATGACTCTCCAAAGAGTAGGAGATAGAAAACTTTCATTCATAGGATAGATCTGATATTTCTGACAACAAAAATGAGGTGCTAAGCAGAAAATGCTGCACAGACAGGTTTAATGGACAGATGACACTGATGTTACTCTCAAGAAAGGATGAGAGATCAGGGAAAAGACATTAGGAAATCTTTAATCAGGAACTTGAGTTATTGTAAGAGATCATTGACATCCAGGCAAAGATTATGTTCCTGACATTACATTAAGGGCTGACTACCATAGCAGTAGTTGAGTGTTAATACCATTGCTAACCATTACTCCTGATACCCTGTCTTTGTGGGTAATATCTTGATAGGAAAAATGTCTTGCTCTCCTCCAACAGTCCCAGAATTCAGACGGCCGCTGGATTCGGGATCTATTGGCTTCCCTTTCATATACTGGAAGACGTTCTGGTATATGGAAGTAAGACCTCATGAAAAACTGAGGACTCTAGGTTTGACAATTTCTGTGGACGCGCAGTCATTGTCTCTCCTAGGTGGAAAAAATTATTATTGCACAAAAACATGGAGCAAGGGCAAAGTATAATCTAAGTTTTACTGTTTTGGAGTATGGATTAAACACATGACACAATAGGCACAGATAAGCTTGCAGAAAAAGCACATTGAATATTATTCACTGACAATTAGGAATGAAAAAGCTATGTCAAATGCTGTAGGTACAAGAAACTGTAGAAATTGTTTCTACATGGGAAACAACTTAAGCTTCTATTTACCCAAACATTGGTTTGGTGGAAGGAATTTTGCAAATATTGGTAATGGTATAGGCTTGGTTACCATATTGATGGGTTTATTCATACAAGCAGAGATTTAAAATAAGGAAGACATTAGGAATATGCAGTCAGAACTTGAAATATTACTTCATTATCACCATCATGGTTATTTAAGTTACAATTGAGAATGTAAAATGGATGGGAATATTGGTATTTGTTAAAAATTGCACTGTGATTGATGTATTGATGTTTTTGCAAAGCCTGTAATGGTGCAAAATTATGTTCATATACAAGGCGAATTTTGATCTATTTAGATCAGGAATTAGAAATCATTGGGAATATAAGTTCTGAGATTTCACAATGGCGCAGTTTCAAAGATACCACATAGACTGTGAGCCAAGAGCCAAGAGAATCTTGTATTAATTTTGGGATCAGGTTCCCAGGATCAATTTTCTGAGATCATTTGACATGTGATAACATGATCCTCCAGAATTGTTAAGAGAGGATGTTTTTCTTTGAAGGGATCTCTCCCAACACACAATCAAAAAGAAAAGGGAGAGGAATCTTATAGAGATCAGTATTTATATTTTTAGAGGAAACTTTTTAAAGTCACTCTTGATTGATCAACCTTGATTTTTTCTTTTACACTATTAAGGCCAGAATTTTTAAGTACAAGGAAAGTACTGTTAATGCTCTGATCCAGAATTATGAAGGTGCCAAGATTTCTAGAATTACAGTCACCTAACAGTCGGTGAACATGAGAACATGACAGCAATTGTTAATTTTCAGATGACCATACTGGAGAGTGATGTCTGATTGCATGTAAGGGGAATCATAATGAATCTTTCATTATGGACCAGACAGCCTCAGCCACGGTTACATTTTCCATGTGAAATGGATGTTTGAGGTTGGGAAATGCAGAGACATGGCGTACTGACACCCTCAGTCGCTGGATGTCCTGGCATCGAGCTACCAACCAGTTTTCTATGTGGCAGGCATCTGGCAGTGAGCACAGAAAGATCCCCAAGATGCAGTATCAGGACGAGAGAAAGGAAGGACTTATCCTTCATCTCCAGGGATAGTATTTTGCTAACTGTTGAAAAGGCTGACAACTTCTGATAGTCCAGACTGTGAATGGTGGCATGTTTGGTTATTGCACCTGTCATGTGAACCATAGAGTTCTACCTCATTAGACCAGGATCAGTAGCGTGGAAATTATTTTCTTAACATCTTTATACCTACTAAGACTGTTGCATTGATCTTGAAATGCAGACAGGCAGATAGAAAGATCAGTTTGGGAATTTTTAAGATTGATCACTGAATCAGTTTATGCTGATGTTCATTCTTGATTGGGATATCTAAGTTATACAATCAGGACAGGTTTTTCATCTCTGTATCAGAATATGATTATGCACCAGAGTGTTTGTATTTGTTAATGCTGTAATGTTGCTACATTTTGATATTACACTATTCATTTGTGTGTAAAACAAAAAGGGGGAGATGTAGCAGTCCACTCCTAACTAGGGGCAAGGGGAAAACAGTATGTGCAGATTGCTCAGTCTTGGGCATGCTCAGTAGTGCTCATGGCTGGGAAGGCCTCTGACCCTTGACCCCAGCTTCTCCCAGGTCAGGCGGGAAAACAGGTTTCTTTGTTCTCACCTGGTTAAGAGAAACCACACCTATGCCTTGTCATTGACCAATGAGAATCTTCCCTATGTACTGTGTATATTTGCATATCAAAAACTATATCTAGCCCAGCAGGCTCCGCCTTCCCTCTCTCTGCTCTCTGCCCTCTGCTCTCTGCTCGCTCCTTCTCTTTCAGGCTACCTGATGGCTGTCCTTGCAGGAGCTTGGCCAGAGGCCAAGCTCCATCTTTAATCTTTCTCTATTCACCTCTCTGACCTATGTGGTATGGATCTCAGGACTGGAATAGCCTACTGAATTGGTCCTTTGATCAGAGCTTAGCTGTGGCTCATCGATAATTAATAAAGACTCATTCTGAACACCTCATATCTCTATTAGGACTCCGTCACTTCCCTCGTGGTATCAAAACTTCTATCCTGTCTCTATCTTCCTACCTTGTGGCTTCTCTCACCTCTGAGAGAGCTACAAAAAATCTGTAGGGAAGTGCCTCAGAGCCCTGTTCTTTTCATGTTCTAGTCAAGATTTTAACCAATAACATGATTGAAGGTATAAAATGACTATTCATCAAGTTTTTAGATGATAGGAAGCTTGGAAGAAGAGAACGCTTAATAGAAATGGGAAGACAAAATCGGACAATACACCAGAGTTCTTTAAGGGTATAGTATGTGGCATATGTTAAGCACCGTGCTTATTTCTGACTGACATGGGTTTAAAGAGTCAACTGTTAACACACAACATAGCTCATTCTTATCAAAGTCCATGTTTATAGAGTGTTCTAAAGTTTATAACAAAGCAGGAAACACATTTTTTTCCATTCGTTATCACAATAATTCTTTATGGTGGATGCTATTATTATTCCCATTTTCCAAATGAGAGAAGTGGTTAAGAGAGATGGATAACTTGGCCAGAATCACATAGCTAGTATCATCTGTTAGTATTGTACCTACTTAATACTGAGTCCAGCTCTAGTGTTCTATGAATTAGTAGCATGAAAAATAATTTGGATTTAGGGACAAATATGTCACCAGTGTGAAGAGAAAAAGTATCCTAGGCTTTGCTACTAGAAAAAAGACGTCTGTGCTAGGTCTTGTAAGATCACGTCTGGAATGCTGTATTTTGTTCTAAGCTCCACATTTTGGGAATTAAGAGGCTGGAACACATCCTAAAGAAAGTAGCCTCGATGAAAAGAGGGAAAGGAAAAGGAATTTTATGAGGATTGGTTGAAGGAAATGAAAATGTTTTCCCTTTAGAGATGAAGATTTTGAGGTACAAATATAGGTTGGTTTCAGATATTTAAGACAAATAAGAGAAATCATACTTATTTTGTTTAAACTCAGAGATCAAAATCACAACTACAAAACAACAACAACAACAAAATTACAACAAAATGTGGAAGTTAAAGAATGGGCAAACATAATAAAAAGTAATGATTTTACAGTGGAAGGATTGGAATTTCAAATCTGATTTCAAACCTAGCCTTAAATATTTACTGGCCATGGGACACTAGGAAGATCAATTAACTCCTGCCTGCCTTAGTTTTCCATATATAGAATGAGAGTGACAAAATAGCATCTTCCTTTCAGATAGATATTGTGAGGATCAAATGAAATAATTTTTAAAGCACTTTGTAAACCTTAAAGCACTATATAAACATTGCTGCTGCTGCTACTACTACTATCACCATTACTCCTGCTCTTATTCCACTCTTCTTCCTTTTCCTCCTACCATTACTACTTCTACTCCTACTCTTACTACTACTCTTACTACTACTACTACTACTACTACTACTACTACTACTACTACTACTACTACTACTACTACTACTATGTTTAAAAATAGAAAGGCATACCTAAAAATCTAGTAAGTTCATAGGTTCACAAGATTATTGGTCAAGAATTTGAAGAAATCTTAGAAAACATCTAGGAGAGCTCCTTCATATTACAGATGAGGACTCTGAAGCTAAATAAGATAGGTTAAGTGACTTGCTCAATGTCATACAGTTAGAGGTCACTAGGAAGCTCCACTTTTAAGAATGTCATAAAAGATTACTCTTCTTAACTATTAGTGATATTTGTTGATCTTGGAAATCGTTTCCATCTCTGATTTTGTGGAATATAAAAGGTCTTGGACTTTTCCCACTCTGGTATCTTCTCCTTCCTTAAGTCATTAATAGTTTCCCTTTGATGCCTTCCCAATTGCATTGACTTTATTATGGATCTCCTCTATAAATCCTTCATATAGTCTGGTTGTTCTATGTTCTAATTTGTACTATTTCTACTTTCTCTGAACTTTGAACATAGTTAAAACAACAACAACAATAACAATGTCTCTATTGTTATTACTTTCTGTGCCTCAGCTATTTTGGCAGACTCTCCTTCAGAGACCATACTCACAAGATGGTTTTACTCTTTTATATTGGTCCTCAGTAATGAATCTCTGCTATTTTAATCACATAGCTTTCATCCTCTGTGGGGACAGCTTGTGCAAACTGTAAGGGTGGAGTAATTAATATATAGTTCACAAAACCCAAGAAGGTGGAAAATGGAATGGTGAGCCTGGAAGACAGGAAGAAGTCTACTGTTTATTTGAAATGTGAAGTGCATGAATGGGAGTAATGTGAAATAAAGCTAAAGACATAGGTTGGAACATATTCAAGAACTATGGTATCAGACTAAAGAGCTTATATTTAATATTAAAAACAAATAGGGAAAATTGACAAGTTTTATTTTATTTTAAGCCAGAAAAACAACATGGTCACAGTCATACTTTAGAAAGATTACTTAGAACAGGTAGGATGTAGAAAGAGGATAATTTTTATTAGCAGCCAGTTCAAACAGCTTAGATGAGACAGAAACTTCATGGTGACCTCAGCTACAATGGTGAACTAAATTAAGGCCATTTACTACAACAATTGGAAGGAGGGTTCTTTGTGCAAGTTCAAAAGTTTTAAAATGAGGTGAACCATTTCCCTTTTTTGGTTAGTATAATGGCGAGTTTTTCTTCCAGTCAAACTTCTATTCCACAAAAGGATGCCTTTTATCTTCCATTTTTGTATGATGTAGTGATTAGAGAGCTATTATCAGAGTCAAGAAAACCTGGATTTACTTCAGCTTCTGACACCTTGGTTATGTGACTCTGGGAAAATCACTTGATTTCTCACTTCCCAGGCAACTCTGAGCCCTCTGGGTGGTAAGAGAGAATGGAATGGTGGGAATGGAGTCCAGAAGACCCAAGTTCAATTCCTGCCTGAAACACTTACTCCCTTTGTGACCATGACCAAATCACTTCCTGTCTTGGTGCTTCAGTTTCTTTACTCTGTGAAATAAGGGCACACAGTTTGAGGACCTTTGAACTCTCTTCTAAACCACATACACACCATATATATATATATATATATATACATACATATATATATATACATATATGTATGCATGTATAAAATTATTATTATTACTAGAGAATATTCTTTTCAAATTTACATTCTTTAGAGCAATTAGGGTTGTGTATTTGTTAACCCCTCATAAGTGCTATGGGAAATGTCTGGGTCCATATGGATAATGTTCTGTGAAGTTAAGAGTTTTTTTGCAAACCAGAGGAGAAAAAGGCACTAAATGAAAATTAAAGGCTCTTTTTCGACTACCTTTGAGTAAGGCAGACAAAATATGGTAAGACTCCAAGGAAAATTCCTCTGGATGTTGCTTCTGATCTTGATGTGTCTATTCTTTCCTGCTCTCAGCCTAAGAAGTACCTAAGCTAGAATTACCTCATGAGATTCTACAGCTTAGGAGAGGTTGGATCTATTGACAGAAGACTGTGTCAGAGACTCATTAGCTGGCATAGCTGAGCTGAGTGAGGGACCACCAGAGTCCCAAAGGAGTGACCTGCTTAGCTAGCCAAGCAGAAATGACATTATTCCGCAGTAAAGGATTCTAGCATTATACCATATTTGGATGTGAACCTGTTGAGGTGAAGGCTTCATAAAGAAAGGGGATATTTTTGTACTTTAGTTCTTGGTAGGCAGTTTGGTGATGTTCTTCCAGTGTGTGTGTGTGTGTGTGTGTGTGTGTGTGTGTGTGTGTGCGCTCCTGTGCACACATGCATGAACACACATGCATATATGTACATGTGTATGTATGTATACAAACATGCACACACACGTATAGGTGTATATAAAAATGAAGATAATAGAACTTAGTTCTCAGGGTTGTTAAAAGGATTAAATTAGATATTTATAAAGTGCCTAGGATCATGCCTGACCCATAATGAATCCTAAATAAATAATTATTTATCTCCTTTCTATCTGCTATAGATATTTAATAATCATTTCCTCGTTAAAGTTAATTCATATTAAGTATTTATGAAGACATTGATATATACTAACTAGTTAGATAAAATTGGGTCTGTAATCACTGATGACTGATATCAGAGGAATATATCCGAGTGGAGGTTAAATATAATATCACTAGAGAATCTCTAGAATTACTTATAATTAATCTCTAGAACCTTAGAAGAAGAAAGAAAACTCAGGACAGACCTGTGGAATGCCCAGCTTTGAGGGCAAGAATTGGAGGATGATACAATATACAGCAAAGAAAACTGAAGAAGTATCTTTTCTAGAAACTGGAGAAGAGTCAATCATCAAAAAGGAAAATGAAGAAGGAAAAACATCTTAAAAGCCCTGGAAGGAGAGTGTTTCTAGGAGAAAGGGAGTGGCCATCAGTGTCAAAAGCGTCAAAGAAAGTGCCACTAGATTTGACAATTAAGAGATCACAAGTGACATTGGACAAAGTTTCATCATTTTTTTTTCGGAAATGATAATCTTCCATAGCTGTACTGTCCCATTCTCTGAAACTGCCTCTCCAAATTGCTTCAAGGAGCAGTGGGGGTTTTGGGTGGATATAGTAAGAAAGGAAGTCCCATGACACAGCAACACATGGGAGTAATGTTAAAGTCAAAGGGAAAGGGGTACAGATAAATGCCAGGGTGATGTGGTTCCTTACCCCATCAAGGCTGATGGATCTACAGTGCTACCTTTTGACTGGTTAGATGTGGCCAGATGAGGGAAGAGTTCCCTTCAGCAATGAAACAACTGAGATGAGGAAGCATCAGTCGTTCAGAGTGTCAGTTCACACAGGATATCATGTTGTACACTCCTTAGTTTCTATTGATCCAAGATTTTGACTCTAGATTTTTTGTATTTATACAGAGGGAAATATATCTAATACATACATTGTATTTGTGCCTCATTGGAAGTGTAATTCAAACCTTTATCTGGAATTGCACTCTGGAGTGCTGCAGGGTACATCCAAGCTATACTTGTACCAGAACCCCTGGTACGTGATCCTATGTCTGGGGGAATTTAGGTGATTAGGAGAATGGTGAATTCATAGCAGTTTAGTAGGAAATTTTTTTTTACCTTTTAAAAATATTTTATTGATGCTTCTTTAATATTTAAATTGTTATTACTTTTTACTGACTCCCTCCATCCCATCAGACAACCCCTCCTGCAACAAATAAATACAGTAAAGAAAAGCAGCATGAAAGTCATAAGCATTATTCAAGATATTGTTTGAAAATTTTTGCTTTGTTCTATATTTCTAGTTTGTCACCTTTCTGCGAAGAGGTGGAATGAGTTCTGTTGTAGTTGAATTTGAGATGCCTATGGAAAATTCAGGAGGAGGATATTGCTTTGCAGGGGGTTAATGATGAGTCACTCAAATTCAGGAGAGAGATTAGATCTTTGTATGTATCTGTATATATTCATGTACACAAACAAACACATATACATTTAATCTACCTAAGAAAATAACTGAACCTACAAGAGATTTCTAAGAGAGTATGATGAAAAGAAAACTCACTTTCACATTCAGTTTTGTGAAGACATAATTTGCCATTATGTAGACATAGTTATCATTACAAAGACATAGTCTTTCAGTGTTGCTTTCCCTAATATTGTTACAGTCTTCACTTAAATTGTTTGCTTGGTTCTATTAACTCCTCTCTGCATTAATTCATATGAATCATCCCAAGTTTCTCTGAATCTTTGTATTTATCCTTTTGTATGACTCAATAATAATCCCTTACACCTATGCAATATAAGTTCTTCAACCATCCTCCATTGATGAGAAATCACTTTGTTTCTAGTTATTTGCTACTACAAGAAGTTTGGCACAATAGTCTTCCTTTATATCATCAATCCTCTCTGCCTTTGATCTCCTAACTCCTGATCTCCTACTGTCACATAATAGTATCACTGAGTCAGAATGTGAGTTTAGTAACTTTATTACTATAACTCCAAATTTCTATGATTGATTGGACCATTTCATAGTTCCACCTTTATTGCATTATTTCATCTGTCTTTCCAAAACCTTGTCCACCATTGACCAGTTTTAACTCTGTTTGCCAAGTTCATGTGTGGAAGGTGAAACTACAGAGTTGTTCTTATTTCCATCTCCCTTATTATTAGTGATTTGAAGCATTTTGTTATGTTGTTATTAATAGCTTGATTAATGGTTTCAAAGACTTCAATGTGGTCCCTGTGAAAGAGGATTGAGCAAACTATTGGATTTGATCATGAAGAGATCATTACTAACTTTAGAGAGAGCAGTTTTGCTGGAATGATAAAGTCCAAAGTCAGATTATAAGGAGCTAAGAAGAGAGTGAAAGGAGAGAAAGTGGATGCATCAATTGTAAGGTGGCTGTTTCAAGGAATTTATGTACAAAGAGTAGAAAGCCATTGGATGATAAGTAGATTGGATGGCAGGATCAAATGAGGGTTTTTCAGGATAAGGGAGATGTGCGAATGTTTGTAGGCAATAGGAAATGAGCCAGTAGAGATTGAGAGTTTGAAACTAAGTGAAAGAGTGTGGATGACAAAGGGAGCAATCTGTTGGAGAACATGGCATGCATTGGAATTACTTGAACAAGTAGAGGGGTTAGTCTTGATAATGAAAGAAATAAAAAGAATTGGGCAGACATCCTGAGCCAAGTCTCTGACTTTGTTTTGACACAAAATACAGAAGTCAGAGGTAGGAACCATGCCCACTCTCTATGACATTAGACATCTGCTGTCCAGGTGTCTTATTTTAAGTTTTGAACAATTATTCAAACTAGGTCATTAATTGGACCAGGTATTCAGAATCCCATGTTTGTAATATGGGTCTTGAACAAGTTTTTAAGACTAGATAGTAACAGAGGTTATGACCAGGGCAATCCCTGTCTCTCCTTTCTCTTCTCAGGGGACTTGGTTGTGACACTAAAGGACTAGGCAAGGAGGATCCATTTCCTTATATAACCCCCAGAGTGTGTAGCAAGGAAAGGAATTGTATGGACACTATGAATATTGTAAAAGCTTTTAATACTATTCCTATTATATCTTATTTAAATCACACAATTACAGCTTAACAAATTGTTATAGAAGAAGCCTTCTGTGTAATTAAAAATTAGTTAATTAAATTTCTTCTTATGATAAGGAGTAAGGCTGCTTCATTGTGTGAGACTACAGTGAAGGAGGAGATAGTGGCAGAAGGCATCTGAAAGAAAGGTGATAATGAAAAAGGGGAAAAGAGGGAATTCACAACAAATTTCCTCAATTTCTTTCTGTAAAATGTTAGGTAAGTTTTTCACTTGAGAGAGTAGGGGGAAGGGAAGCCTTGGCTGGTTTGAGGAGGAATAAAAAGGTTTGGAAGAATTTCCATGAAGAGTGGAATAATGAATCAGTAAGGGAGATGCAGTAGGATTGGCTAGTGGCAGTGAAGACCCAGCTGAGTTTATGCAACATTAATTTGTAGTGGACCCAGGCAGAACAATTGGGTGATTTTCCTCCACCATTGTTCAGAAGCACATGTATGGGAGTGAAAGTAGAGAATGGTTGGCATGATACAAAGTTTAGGTTTAGAAGACTATAATCAGTGCAATAATAAGGGTTTGGATGATGATCTATAGAAGTTTAGAATCACTAGAATGTGAAATGTTCATTATTTAGTGGGAGGGCATCAATCCAGTTTCCTCAAAGGACAAGTACAGTTGGAGATGTGAGGCTTAAAATAAAAGATAGGGTTAGTCTAATTTATATTGGAAGTTTTTCTGATCCCAGTGATTCCATTTTGGCTGGCAGCAGAGGTGGAAGCTGCCTTTTGCTGTTACTGATAGAAGTGGTTGTCTGGGGCAGATGGAAGACATCCAGCCTGACCCTTATAGCGTTTCCTCAGGGAATATGCTGCCAAAGACTAGCTTTCAGTCTAAGGCCTTGTCACCTGAGCATCCTGGCCATGAAGAAATACTTAAATCATTTCATGTAAGTTTCTGGAAAAAAAAGACAAAGCAGGCAGAGGGAATTGGTACCCTAGTATAGCACTTAGCATCACTGATGATTTTCTTCTGACTTTAACATTCTAAATTTTCAGGAACTGAGTTCCTGTTTTGTTTTCTTGACTATGCAACCCTAGGTCACCATTAGATTCAAACTAATATTCTGTTTTATTTTTTAATAATCCTTACCTTCCAACTTGGAGTCAATACTGTGTATTGGCTCCAAGGCAGAAGAGTGGTAAGGGCTAGGCAATGGGGGTCAAGTGACTTGCCCAGGGTCACACAGCTGGGAAGTGTCTGAAGCTAGATTTGAACCTAGGACCTCTCATCTCTGGGCCTGGCTCTCAATTCACTGAGCTACCCAGCTGCTCCCTATTCTAGTTATTTTGAGGACTATAGTCACCTGCTGTTGTATATGTCCCCCTTGATATGAGATGTTGACTGCCTGCTTCCTTGTATGTTCAATAATTGATTGCTCCTTGTACTTTATCAATAATGAGTCCCAGTCCTGCCTGGAGAGTCACACTGGATAATTGAGTCAGCTTGGACCTTTGTTGAATATTGATTTCATTCTACATCTCCTTTTTTCCTTCCCACTCCAAGAATAATGAGGCCTCAGGTTGGAACCTGTTATCTTTTGTATTTCTTTGGTCAGCTTTCTCCCATCTTCTCACACTGCTATGCTCAGTGGGTCTGCAGAACTTGTAGTCCAGACTTTCCTTGGTTTAGACTGTCCTAATCACCCTACCAAGTCTGCTTGGGATTCTGGTTAAAGAAAAGGAGAGAGGAAAAGAAAATTGGATGATTCTGGTATAGTATATAGGTCAATCATCAAACCCTAAATTTTATCTTGTAATTTAGAAAAAGAAAATTGGGAAGAATGTCTAGAACATTGTGATATTCCTATCTTCTTGCTTAAGTTCAAAAAACATTAGTAACTGTGTGAGTTGGTTTTGGAAATGCCAGGAATTAAAAAGAAAGAAGATCATGGAGGATATGTTGAAAGTTGAACATTTTTTAATGTTTTCTTATTTTATTGGGGAATTTGATTTATCCTCTTAGCTCTCAATGATTTCTTGGAGGAGAGTAGTGGTGCAGGTAATCCAAATGAGTGACAGTTTTAAATCCAACAATTAATTTATATTTGGCTTCACCAGGCACTTTTCTTTTTGTCAGTTGAGTACTTTATATTTTTCTGTTTGAGTGTGAGAAAGTTCAATGTTCTGAGAAAGCAGAATACATCAAATAAAATTGTCTGATGAAGTCATAGGGTAAAAACCCCCAATTGAAGAACAATAAAAAGTTGTGTAGCTTCTCCATCTTTCTCTTATTTTTAACACTTTATTGTCCTCCACTTCATGCTGAATAGAAAAACAACACTACCTCTCAGGCTAATGCAAAGCATATGTCTGAACAAAACTTCCCTCTTTCTAAGCTCACAACTGATCTACTGCAGATCCTGAGGTGAGGGGAACAAAAAGTTAACAAGCATTTTTGTTCTACCTGCTGGCTTAAATGGCTCCTCCATCTCTCAAACTCTCTTTGCTGACAGATTACTTTAAAGTGAATATTTCCAAAGAGAAGTAGGTTAGTGAACATGAACAAAGGAGGCAGAGAGCAAAGGATATCTTTGATTTATATAATCACTTACCTCTTAACTGTATACTAAACATTTACCTTGTTGGTATTTCTATATATCTGCTTTTTCTGGCTGATTTAAAATATTTTCCATGCTAAATGTAGCCAACTCTTTTATGCTTTAGGAACTGTAATTTCAGTTTTTTCCCCTTGAGCTGCCAGCATATGAAAGCCCTACTCTCCAGAGGTATTTGTTGGGTAGAAAAATGAGGAGACAAAAGCAAATATTTTCCTGTTTCTTTTGTTTCCTGTTTCTTTTATATAGTAAGATTCAAGTTGTTTATCTAGTGTAGTGGAAGAAAAGAAAAATTGGAATATCTTTTCTAAAAAAAAAAATTCTACTTCGCCATTCTTCCCTTCCACAGCAATTTAGATCACAAAGTAAAAGGAAAGTAAAATTTAAGTCTAGGTAGTTTGTTATTGAACTGTTATTGAGCTACTTTTTATGTTTACTCTATTTTAGACTTACTACTGAGGAGTAAATAAAAAGAGACCAGAGTGAATATGGTTTAGCAAAATCTAGCATTCACCTATTGATTTAGAGAGAAAGAGGAGGGAAGAATTAATAACTGACATGGCCTTCTTTACTCGGGCCTTCTATACCCTGCCCCAGAAGTATTATGGGAATTTGTCCCAACTGCTTTGTAGAGCCATTCTAAACAGTCCCAAAGACACTTGTACATTTTAATAAAAAGCATTTAAAAAGGAAAGAAAAGCCTTAATCTTTTACTGAACTTATGTATTTTTTAAAAATATTGAAGATTGTAGTTTTATGCACCTGCTTGCAATTCAGAAAGCCTTGAGGGGGCAGAAAGAAAATTTTCAACTGAAATTGCAGCCATTGAAAATGAGACAACTTGAACATTGCAATAATTATTTAATGCCACATTCCATGAGTGTTAAAAGAACAACCAACAAATTCTAAAATATTGCTACATATTTGTTTACATGAATCAAAATCATCACCCTCTTTATCTTGGCTGATGATATTTTCTTATGTCAATGAGTCATTTTTTAGTTTTTATCCTTGATCAGTTCAAAAAAGTAAACATATTCAATTTGTCATCTATTTACATTGCTGTTCTCTAAAGAGCTACATTAATTCATCTTGTTGAGAAGTTTATGTCAATACCATAAATATATTTGAATGTTACTAATATGATTAGAATGTTGCACTTAAATTGCAAAGATGGGTTGCTAGCTAACATTCATAGTAGAAATATAATTA
This sequence comes from Monodelphis domestica, assembly GCF_027887165.1. Classification (NCBI taxonomy): domain Eukaryota; kingdom Metazoa; phylum Chordata; class Mammalia; order Didelphimorphia; family Didelphidae; genus Monodelphis; species Monodelphis domestica. The sequence goes on along the minus strand of NC_077229.1, from coordinate 349,287,086 downwards.
TAGGATCATACCAAGTGATTTAATGACTAAATATCTAACTCTTCAAAAGAAGGAGCGATTATCACTACACTGAGGGAAGGAATGGCCCATTCTAAGTCTAACAAGCTATTTTCCTGTAAGAAAGAAAAATGTTGAAAGTTTTAGTACTTTTCACAATATGAAGCCTCTCTGTGGTGTATATACTTTTATTCATTGCTAGGGAATATAACACAGAATCAACCTTGCTGATCCTTAGTATAAGTCTAAGTCAATAGATGCCTCTGACCTTGGATAGATCCTGTTTGCCTCTAGATAAAAGAATTAAGAAATTTCCATTCATTCAGTATTTAGAGTTTTCTGTTTACCTTAGAGAACAAAGAAGCTCTTAGCATTCAAGAAGCTTCTTAATATTGCTGCCATCATTTCAATGCTATCTTCCATTACTCTGCTACACAAAACTACTCATTTAGACCAGATGAGGCTACTTATTTCCTGTATTTCTTTTTTATACCTTTATTTTTGCTGTTTACACTATTTGGAATTCTCTTCTCATTTTTTTCTGGGGAAAGGTATTTAAGCTGTCGCCTAGAGAATTTAAGGATATTTTAAATCTTCCCCTACAACTGCACTAAATCCTCCCAAATCCCCATTTCCTTGAGTCCCTTTGCCATGAGTTTTCCAACCCACCAGCAGTCAGCACTCAGCAGTCACTCCTGCCTAAAACTTAGAATGTATATTGTTCTTACTGCTTCCTTGACACTTTAGTGCAAACTACTCTGTGTTACTATATATCTTTTTACTTCCATCAATTGCTAGAATGGAAAGCACTTTAAACCTCTGCTATAACGAGAAATCCCTGGATTTGGAATCAGACAACTAGAAATCATTCTTTTGAGATGATTACAACTCCCACTCCCACTAACAAGTTGGTTCTCATATTATATTATCTCAGAGCTCCAGGGTCAAGTCTGAGGTTTTAAAGGGCATCCATTTACTACTGTGGAGAGTATGCTACAATCAATATCACTTAGCACGCCAGATTTACTTAATTAGCACTTTATTTACTACGTGTGTGACTTTGAGCTAGTCATTTAAATTCTTCAGAGTTCATCTCATCTATATAGTTTGAATCTTCCAGATTTTCCCTTAAAATTTCATCATCTCCAAGTTCTGTTCCAACTCTAACCTCCAGGAATAGTATATTTTTAGCACCTTGGAGAGATCTATATGATAGTGGGTGATTTAACAATTAACTGTCAATAATGAAGTTATAGATCTTTCTTGCTATGGGAATTAGGATAGTTTTGAACTAGGAATTTCATTGGCATAGGGAACTCCCAGGTAAGAGAATTCCCTCTGTTAATACAAGTTGGTGACTTGTTTGCAGCTTATTCTTTAAAAGCTTATTCTTTAATTTTATCCAGATTACATGCTGATATAATTATTAATATTCATTTTCTGACATTTTGCAATCCATGTTCTCTCCCTCTATCCCACTTTTCCCTCCTTAAGAAGGCAGGCAATAAGATATAGGTTGTACATGTATTAAAAAACAATATATATTTTCATGTTCATTAGGTTGTGAAACAAGACACATATTGTTTACACTAGAGAAAAATTCATGGAGGAAATAAAGGATAATATATTTTAATTTGTATTCAGATTATTGTTCCTATGATGGCAGATATCCTTCTGGTCATGAGTCTTTTGGAGTTGTTCTGGATTGTAAAAATTAAAATTAAATCTTAATAGTAAAATATATTTTAGGAAGTTTATTAAAAATAATTAGAAATCAAGGTCTAAAGAGGATACAAAATAAAGGCCATGTGCCCATTGTAATGTTGTAGAGGAGAGAAAATGGGAAAAGTCTGCAGAAGAGCTGGAGAAGTCTGGACTGCTGAACTGTTGATCAAGGAGAACATTCTAATTAGAATTGTGACCAGGACTGTGAAAAAGGAAGAAGTAAACTGAAAAACTTTGTCTCTTGCCCTTGGGACAGAAAGGATGAAGTACAGAAAAGTCCTGCTCTCTGGTTTCTCTCTACTATACTACAGTGACTGAATCTTCAAACCTGTGGCCATTTTCCCTGTTCCACCATCCTCCAACTTAGGAATTGTTTTAGTATTAGGGAAACCCCAAACTCCCTCTCCCTTCAACTTCTTTACCTTTCCTCTTCTCTCAAATAAACCCCCTTACTTAAACTTAGAAAAGAGAGAGTGCTTTGTTTTCTATACCAAAATACTCACTTTGAACTGACTTCAGTACTACCAACAGAAGAATCAACTAAGGGGGGGGGGAAGAGGGAGGAGGGAGGTAAGTCAGGGAGGGAGAAGGGAGGAAACAGGGAGGAGGGAGGAGATTGTCAGTTCTGATCTTGAAATTATCTTCTTCCTCTAAAAATAATCCCCTAATACACCATGGCTGATTAGCCATTTTCAAAATCTCCACTTACCACCATCACCATGCTGGCTACATGCCAAAGAGAGGTTGAACATGACTGCCCATTGAATACTTATTCCCTGTCTATAGGAAATATGTAATGACAGAAAGTCAGTGGACTCTTGGGAAATGTAGTTCTTTTTTTAGGGTAACAGATTTTCAATTATACAGGATCCTCGCCTTGTTGATAATAGTTAAATCACTCACAATTAATCACCACACATTATTGTTACTGTAGATAATGTTTTCTTGGATCTTCTCTCTGCACTTTGTGTCATTTCATATAAGTTTTTCCAGGTTTTTTTTTTTTTGTGATAATCTTGTCTGCCATTTCTATGGCAGAATAGTACTCTATTATAAGAATATGCCATACTTGTTCATCCATTCTCCAATTGATTGAGATACTTTCAATTTCCAGTTGGCCACCACAAAAAGAGCTACTATTAATATTTTTGTAAGGATAAATTCCTTTCCTATTTTCATTCTCTTTGGGATATAAACCTAGTAGTAATATGTCTGGGTCAAAGGATATGCACAACCCTTTGGACGCAGCTCCAGATTGCTCTCTAGAATGTTTATATTAGTTCATAGCGTCAACCAACAGTGTCCCAATTTTTCCACAGCCCCATAAACATTTATCCTTTTCCTTTTGTGTCATGTTAGCCATTTTGGTGGGCATTAGTTCATACCTCAGAGTTGTTTTAATTTAATTTTCTCTAACAGTAATTTGGAATATTTTTTCATATGAATATATGTAAGCATATATAGTTTTAATTTCTTCATCTGAGAATTGTCTGTTCATATCCTTTGACCATTTGTCATTTGGGAAATGCCTTGTATTCTTATAATTTTGACAGTTCTCTATATTTGCAAAATGATGCCTTTGTTAGAGATACTTGCTATAAAGATTTTTTTCCCAACTTAATGTTGTTTTAAAATTTAGAATATTTTTCCATGGTTACAAACTTAATGCCTTTTTGAGATACATAGAGCATTGAGAAATTAAGTAATTTGCCCAACATCACAGAGCCATCATGTGTTGGAAGTGAGAAGTGAATCAGAACTCCCTGGCCAGGAAAGTAGAAAGTTGTATAGCATCTACATCCCTCCCTTCTTTTTAATGTTGAATTATTCTTTATTCCATGCTGAATATAGGAAATTGTCTCATTTCTAAGACTGATGGAAAGCACCTCTATGATCAGAGTTCTTCCTCTTTGCTCACAATTGCTCTCCTACAAATCTTTAAGTGAGAGGGTAGAAAAAAATAAGATTTTTTTTGTTGTTGTTCTACCTGATGACTCAAATGGCTTCTCCATCTCTCAAACTCCTTTTGCTGACAGATTATCATAAAGTAAATACTTCTAAAGAGAGGTCAGTTAGGGTATACAAAGTAGTGGACAGCAAAGCATAACTTTGATTTAAATAATCCAATCACTTATTTAATAGGTGCAGCTAGATGGAGCAGTGGATAGAGTGCTAAACCTGGAGTTGGGAGAGCTAAGTTCAAATCCAGCTTTAAATACTTACTCATTGTGTGACCTTAAGGAAGTCATTTAAACTCTGTTTGCCTCAGTTTCCTCATCTGTAAAATGGGAATAATGATAGCACTTCCCAGGGTTGTTACAGGGATCAAAGGAGATAATAATTGTAAAAGTGTTCAGTAGAGTGCCCGACACATAATGAGCACTATATAAATATTAGCTTTTTATTATTATTATTTCTATGTGTCTGCATTTTGGTGTCTGCAGTTGATTTTTATTGTTCTCCAGGCTAAATGCAGCCAATACTTTTCTGCTTTGGGAAATATATTTTCGGTTTTCTTTTTTAAATTATCACAGGACAAAATCCAAGTCTCTAGCTCATTTCCCCATGTTGTCATTTTTCCATCATATCATTACTTATTACTTTTTCCATCTCCTCTGGCTGGGCCTCTCATCCCCACAGACCTTTTGGATAGCTGGGTGAGTCAGTATGGTAGGGCATAAATGTACAAGGACCTAAATGTCTGTACAGTTTGACACTGCTTGCTAGCATGCAGTCACTCAGAGAAAATATGCTGAGGTAGGGAGCTCAGTAACGTTAAAGCTATCCCATCTAGTAGCTCCAAGGAGATATTTCTAGTGATTGAATAACAGGGCTGACAGCTCAAAAAATGAACTGTGATCATAATAAAGCATTTTCTAAAACACATTGTGGATACACAAAAATTCAATTTAGTAAAAGGTACATTTTTGCTTGCTGAGGAAAAGCTATTTGAATTAATATAATATACATAGGGAAAATAAATCTCAGTCCTGTTATTCTCTCAGTCACTAATATTATCATAACAGTGATTTGATATGCACCAATATTTCAATGACAGGTTAATTATGGACTGATGGTGTATGCAAAAGCTAAGGTTCTCACATACATATAAGCATCTTCACTTTGGGGCAGCTGGTGGAAAAATGGATAAAGCTCTGGACCCAGAGGCAGAACTCCTCGTTCAAATTCAACCTCATATATTGACTAGTTGTATGACATTGAGCAAGTCATTAATCTTTTTGCCTTAATTTTCACAGCTGTAAATGGGATGAATAATAGTACTTTTCTCATAGGATTCATGTAAAGAACAAAGGAGGTAATATTTTTAAAAAGAGCTTTAAACACTACCTGGCAAAAGTAGACTATTTAAATATGTATTTCCTTCCCCTCTCCATTGGAGTAAACTCTTCTTATATTTGATCTTATTGAATGATCTTTGAGTCCTCTGAACCAAACAAGGAGTGGAAGTATAGCATGGGGAAGGCCACTGGGAGTCAATGCAGGTTTTAGATTCAGATTAGACTAATCCTGGCCTTCTTGAGGATCACTGGGAAGGAAACAAGTCTAAATGATCAGCCCTAAGATAGACTTATTCTTTTGCGGTACTTATGCTTCCTGGGATGGTTTTAGTTTAAACTTCATGACGTTTAACATTAAAGACCCCACAGCTAACCTCAGAACCACTCGAGCTCTTGGTGTGCAGGGCTGTCAGTGCCTAATGGTTATCCATGGTACCTCCTGACAGCCAGTGATAGAGTGAAAAACCACAAGCTAGAAAGAATCAGCATTAAACCAATTGTGTTCATGCATAAAATGCAACATTACTGTGCTGGAATATAATGAATATATAGAAACATGGAAAAACTTTCATGAACTGGAAGTGAAATAAGTAGAGTTAAGAAAACAATATATGCAATGACTATAGCAATGCAAATGAAAGGCACGGCAACAATAAAACATCAAAAAATTTATAGAATTAAAAAGACAAAACAAGTTTGGATCCAAAGAAGAGGAATGAGAAGACAGCTCTCCCCTCTGCATTTCTTTTTTTTTTTAATTTTTTAAACATTATTTTAATTGGTCATTTCCAAACACCCTCTGCATTTCTAAAGGTGGAAGGCTCCATTCATTGGTATTGGACATTATATGTAACATCAGATATTTTTTAAATTTTTTGATGATTTTTGCTGATTTTTTCCCTTTTCTTCATTTGTTCTTTAATTTTTTTGCAAAATAGAATGTTCTTATAGAAGGGAAGAAGAGAAGAGATATAGGAGGACATTTAGGTGATATAAAAATAAAAGGTACCAACTAAACAAAATATTGAAGTAAAACAATAGAAATTAACATGATTATCCTCCTACTTATAATCCTGTGGCTTATGTTTCAATGGAGTTTTAACATATACTTTACAAAGCTCTTTTATATCCAGTATTTAAAAATTTATTTTTCCTATTTATGTGTAAAAATAACTTAGCATTTTTTAAAAATTTGAGTTCCAAATTCTTTCCATCTCTCTTTTTCATCCCCCTTCTTTGAGAAGACAGAAAATTGATATATGTTATGATCCATTTATAGTGATACAAAATGTATTTCCATATTACCCATGTTGTTTAACATCTGTTATTGCAGCTACCATATATGGATCTCAGGGCCCTTGATCTTGAGACACATCCTTCAAAAGAGCTAAGAAACATCATATTCTAACAGGTGAGTAATTCTTTTAAAAAATCGAGTCTGAAGACAAACTGCCACCTTAAAGTCTGCTTCATTACAAATAGGGAGAGATTCAAAGAAGAATTTGGAAGGCAAGAAATCACTCCAGAAAATAAGTATACAAGTAACAAGAAAAAGTATTAGTGAATTTATTAATGCAGTGAGAATGTAACAAGATGGCTTTTGAATAGGGCAGTCTTGGAAACTGCAGAAGTTATAAAAATTCCTCTAATGGCAACTAATTTACAAATGATTATTGACTTGCAAGGAAAAAGTACTCAAGAACTTTTAGGACTGTCTGTTGGAAGGATTTTCAGTTCATTGATGTTCATTTTGTAGGAGACTAACTAATCAATTCTTCATCTTCACTTTTGAATGATGAGTGGGTTCACATTCTTAATTTTTGACTTTTGGCTCTTAATATCTTCTTACATCATGAGTTAAGACCCTTAACCAGGTTTACACTGTAGACAGACCAGAAATAGGAAGGAAGTTCAAGGAAGGATTGTGAATACCTTAAAGAATTAATGATCTAAAGCTCAGAAATTCAGTTTGGTCCTCACCAGTACAATGCCTGGCACACAGTAGGTACCTGTGCCTAATAAAGGTCTGATTATTGATTAGGTTATTATAGTGCTACTTTCCCCCCTAATGCTACAACAACTCTGCTTTCTGTCATCCTCACAAATCCATGAAATTTTGGAACACAATCATGACAAATAGTTATGCAATTAATATTGTTGTGGATTTGGGGGTAATATTGGGGGAGAAATGTTTTAGTAGTTCTTAATTATTGAAACAAAAAATTCTTTTTAGCAAATCACCACACCTTCATGAAATTTGTTAAGTTATCAATTGTTTTGTAATAATTCATGATTTTGCCCTTTCAAAGGAAGTTTTTTTGTGTATGATTCCTATTTCAATACCATTGTGAAAGGACCTTTTCATGACATTCTTCAAAAGAAATAGCTTTAGAAAAACCAGCTCTTCATTCCTGCCTTTTGCAGCTAAGCAGCTATTCAGCAGGATGAGAAAGTAATCAAATTTTTTAGACTGCATGGGTGAGGGAGTAGGATAGCAGTATAACATCTGTGGGGAAGAAGTCCAGAGGACCAGAAAAAGATTCAATCTCAATGAACTGCTTTCTATATGTCCCGTAAAGGTGATCCTCTTCTTTCTCTTAACCTTTATTCCTCATGTGTTCCTTTGTATAACCAAAATTAATTTGGAACCATGGTTAATGTCATCTTTATATTGCCTTTCCTAGAAATTATCTTTCAGAATATTTTCCCTAAAACACTTGAATTTGCCTAGAGGCAAGATGCTCATGTCTTTAGAATCAATTTTGTTGATCTCTTTAGGCTAAGATGTTCTCATTTGCCATAAATTTTCTTGAAGGAAACTGGAAATTAGAACAAACTTACTACATATGAGAGTTATGCGAAAGCAAAATAAGCTATTTCAGGAAGTTAGTGGGTTCCACACAGTATGCACTAGATGACCACTTATCAGGTCTGTTATACAGCAGGTTCTTTTCCAGGTATGTGTTGGATTAGATGACCTCTGAGGTCACTTACAAGATTGAAATTCCATGAATCCTTGATTCTATGTAGAAAGAACATGTCTCACTTTTTGTTTATTTGCCTTGTCTCCCTATTTTGTCCATGCTGCAAACATAGCCACCTGTGACAGACCACTCCAACTACTGATGAACAAAGAAGCTTTGACCCACTCTGTTTCTGTTGTGGGCTTGTCTTTTCTTTGACAGCCTCTTGACCCATAAATTAGGACTTGGGGTATGGGGGGGGTGGATTGATAATTCCTTCAAGCCATACTCAGTATAGACAACTAATTGGTTTTAGCCTTTGAGGTCAAAACTCAAAGCTCTTGAGCTCAAGAGATCCACCATCTTCAGTCTTCCCCAGTAACAGAGATCAAAGATGTATGCTACCATCCCTGCCTTACATTCATTTTAAACAAAGAATCCCTTGCTTCTTTTCTTTTAAGTCTAGACCTATGATACCACTGGTGTACAGAACTCCTAATGAGGAAAACTCCTTTATCAATGTAAATCAGGATCTCTTCACACAACTTCGATAAAGTTGCTAAGGACAGTCAGAAGTTAAATGACTCACAGTTAGGCAGTGATTTGTCAGTCAGTGATCACGCTCTTCTTTTCTAATTGTCATAGGTTCATGATGGTGAACCTATGACATGTTGTTAGCACTGACACGTGTAGCCATTTTCGATGACATGCAGGCACATACAAAGAAGTATAGAAGGATGGTTCATCCTTGGCTCCTGCATGGCCAAGTGCAGGAGCCAAGGATAAAATATTTGCTCTAGTGTAGTGTAGACACTCTGTGCGGGAGGTCTACATGCCAAAACAACAGAACTCCGGCACTGAGCATCTAGTTCTGGGACTTACGGTTAGGCCATTAGGGGATCTTTGACCTCTCTTCTGGCTGGCAGAGCTGGGAGCAGCAAAATGCTGAGGGTGATGCATTTCTGGGGACCCACTACCAACAGCCACATAACCACAACAACCACCATCTACTGTTCTGGGGTGTTGTGGATTTCTAATTGACCATCATTACCGAGATAAGTGAGGGGGAGGCTGGGAGAAGTGAGGACCTATGCTATGGGGGCTGTTTCCCACCATTAGAAATAGTGGCAGCCATCTTACTTTACATAAGGAATGCCATCTTGCAGCATACTGCAGACTCCATTTCACCACTATTCCTGTTGTGCGTCCTTATTAACCTCTATTTCTGCTTATAATCCCTGCCCTTTCCTAAAAGACAGTTGCAGATGCCATCTTGTGGTCAGTTAGGCTAGTTAACCCCTAATTGCCTGCAGGGGCAACAGACCATCTATAATTCTATCTTCTGTCACTGCCTCCCTGATGTAGAACCAAAACAAAACAAAACAAAACAAAACAAAACAAAACAAAACAAAACAAAACAAAACAAAACAAAACAAGGTTAAGTAAAGGAAGTGGTAGTAGCAGTAGCCGACCCTTTCAAGAGATATGGACTGAGAAGTATGGCATTATAGAAAAAAATGGCAAACCGTTTTGCATTCAATGTACTGAAATGGTAGTAAACAGAATGTGGAATATAAATAGACATTTTGAAACTAATCATTCCCAGCTCTTGAAAAAAAAAAGTGAGGATGAAAGGAAGGAATACATTTCCAGGCAGCTACACCTTTATGAGAGCCAATCTAATTCCATCCTTAAATTTGTAAAAGGCTCTACAAATTTAACATCTGCAAGTTTGAGCATTGCTCACTCCATAGCTCAGCATGAAAAAGCACTCAGTGAGAGAGAAATTATTAAAGAAAGTCTCCTTAAGATGTACATCAGTTAAGTTTCATGATATGCAGAATAAAGATGCAATTATTAAGAGAATATCTGAGTTACCGCTCAATAAAAATATCATAAAAGACTGAATAATGAGACTGAACACAAACATAGAACATCAATTAAAGAGAGTCATAAGTAATTGCAAAAATGTTTTGATCTCTCTTGATTAAACTACTGATGCCATATCACATGCTCAGTTTGCCATTATTGGTCAATATTCTGATGGTCTCATAATGGGAGAAGAGTTGATAAAGTTAATATCAATGCCAACAAGTACATTAGGAAGTGTAATAGATAAGATTGTTATACAGACATTCCATGACCTAAGCATTTATATCTCTAAAATTGTGTCTGTGATGACAGATGGGGCAACAAACATGGTGGGGAAAAAAGTAGCATTTGTCAAATTGTTTACAGAAGCTATTGGACATCCAATTGTGCCTTTTTCATTGCATTATTCATCGGGAGGCTTTATGTTCCAAGGCAGGATTCACCAACTTAAATGATTTAATGTCAGTTGTTACAAAAATAGTCAATTTAATAGCTACTTGCCCTCTTCAGAAGCGAGAATTTTCTGCACTTTTACTGAATATTGATTCCACCTACAGTGAACTGCTGATGTACAATAATATAAGATGGCTGAGCTGAGGCAAAGTTCTTGAGTGTTTTATGGAATCCTTTGAAGAAATTAAGGTATTTCTTGAGGATAAGTATCTGGGAAACTTTCTTCAGCTCAGTGATAAGTGGGTCAACATCCTGATGTTTTTTACAAATCTCTCTGTTCATATTAATGAACTGAACTTAAAGTTACAAGGTTTTGGCAAAAGTATTGACTTGTTTGGATACATAAAAGCTTTTGAAAGTAAACTTAAAATTTTCAAGCAAGATAAAGAAACTAAAACTTATAAGTATTTTCCTCGAGTAACAAAGTGTTTTGAAAAGGCCAGTGCAGCTGTATGAAATGAAATAGAACCTTTGCATATAAAGTACCAACATGTTTTAGACTCATTACTTGACCAGTTCAGTGATAGATTTAATCAATTTAGAAGCCCAGAACAGACCATGAAAATAATGAGGTATCCTGATGTAGTAGTCTACAGTAGTTTGGAATTAAATGGTTTCTAATGGATGCAAATTGATGATTTGGAGATGCAACTTGCAGAATTTCAAAACAGCATTTGGGCTCAGGTGTTTGTTGACTTGAGGTCAAAGCTTGAGAATCTAGAATGGTGCCACTTGGAGAATCAAGAGGAGTGTCACTACAAACAGGACATTTGGAGTGCCTGGAACTGATTCCCAGATGCTTTTAGCATCCTGAAAAATATATCATTGGTTTTACTCACAATTTTTCCCTCCAAGTACTTTTGTGAGACCTTATTCTCAGTATTAAATAATAACAAAACCAACAAAAGAAATAGATTGACAGATGAAGTTAGTAGCACTTGCTTGGGCTTGAAGTGTACAAAATACCAACCTTCAATTGAAGATTTAGCCAATGAAATTCAGCAACCAAAAAGTCACTAATAGGCAGGTTAGTTAAAGAAATCCCCCTCCCCTTCACTTATCTTAGTTCACAGCACCTCACACAAGATAAATAATTTCAAGATCAACAAAAGAAAACGACTACGACTGACAGATGAACAAAGAAGTCATTAAGCAGGTAAGTTAAATAATTAGTTTTTGGCTTATTAAGTACAGTTATATATTGCAATTATACATTTTTGTTATTAAACTATAAATATTATGAAATTGTGTTTTTTTTCTTGAAGTGACATACCACCCGAATTATGCTCCATTTTTTGGTGAATTTTGACTCACCAAGCTCAAAAGGTTGCCAATCACTGCCATAAGTTGTAGAGTTTAGTTGTAAGAATCATGAGAGATTATCTAGCCCAAAATTTCCAAATCAGTTTGAGAATAAAGAAAACTTACAAAACATTAAAATATTCTCTAGGCTGTCACATGACAGTAGTACTGTTGATAGATTGTATCAATTGAATAATAAAATTCATAATTACAAGAAAGCCTACATATTCAGTAGCATTTTGATTGATTTTTTAAGCATACCTTTTGAAAAATAGCAATGCAAAGATGTGAGATATTAATCATTGTCCAGAAGGTGAAGTCCATTATTCACTGATAAATGCATTAATTCACGGTTCCTTGACAAAGCTCAATTTTCACCACAATCTTTAAATAGCTAAAAACACACAAAGTAGAAACCATTTATCTAGTCCATCAAAGTCCTATAAGGAGTATACATTTTTTCTTGTATGCATCAATTAGCAATGAATGGATTTAAATACATAAAATCAAATGACAATACTGGTATTGTTAACTAAAACTCATTTTTGAAATTTATTTCAATTATTATTGTTGTTGTTGGGTAATGTCCAGCTCTTTGTGACCTCATTCAGAGTTTTCTTGGAAAAGATACTGGAATAATTGGGCATTTCCTTCTTCCACTCATTTTACAGATGAGGAAACTGAGGTGAGTGGGAAGTGAGGAAGACTTGCCCAGAGTCACTCAATTACTATGAGCCTGAGGTTACATTAGAACTCAGGAAGATGAATCTTCCTAACTCTAGACCCAGTATTCTACCTACTGTCTTAATTGCCTATCCATTCGTTATCTGAGTTAACACAATTTAAAAATGAAATGCAAAAGAGATTATAAGATTGTGGATGAAAGGCTGGCTTTGGAGTCAAAATCACCTATCTTCAAGTCCTAACCCTGGGCCATTCTAGTTATAAGAGGAAGTCCTGTAAATACTAGTTAATGACATACCATTGGTCTTGAACAGAGGAGGAAATTCTATGCCAGCAATTCCATAAAATGAAATTGTAGCATCACAGGTGCAGAAGCACACATAGAAACAGATATGAAATAAAAACAGATTACCTTTCTGATCCTGGAGGAGGATATTAGCTCCTAGGGCCTTAGTTTCCTCATTTAGGGGTTAGGCTAGATGATCTCTAAATTTTCTTAAAGCACCTAAAATGCTTTGATAGAATAGGATAAAAGTGTCTGTGAGATTACCCTACATACATACATACATATTTATATTTGTATATGTCTATAATATTTTGCTATTATATATAATACAAAAGAACTATAGTTTTTATAAGTATGTCATGGGAAAAGGAACCCTTCCTTTAGAAGCAGAAGATTTACTTCAATCTCAACTCTGTAACTTAACTGTTAAAATTTCCACATGAAGGAGATGATTTTTAAGACTCCTAAATTCTCCCATTTTAAGTTCTTGGCCTTATTTAATATACAAACGAATAATATGAGTTGCAATTCATAATTTGTCTAAATGATAGCATATCAAATATGCATAAGCCCCAAGATGCATGCAACAAATTTAAGAATTATATCATATTCAAATTGTTATGAATTTTGAATTAGTGAACTCTGGGTTAATGAAACTTTATTGTACATATATTTATCTTAATACATAATTAACTCTTTGAATGTATTCTTGCTATCTCAGGTAGCTACAATACAAATTCATTCCCCTCAATAAGAAAAGATTCTGGTCTATTGATCATCCTGGAAATAAGTGGGTCTGGCTCCTAATCCCAGAGAGCTCAGAACCCAGCTTTATTTTTTTTCTTCAAATATAAAATTAGACATGTGGGAGAAGAAAAAATAATGTATCCTCTGTATATTATAGGGCTGTGGGGGTGAAAGTATTGTTTGCAAAGTATGCTCTGAGGTCTATGGAAAAGGAACACTGTAAACCAAAAGTAGTTATTTAATACACTTTTGTGATTTCAGATGTTACAAGGATATGATGGCTAAATAAAACAAATAAAGCAAACTACTCTCTTTACACTTATTAATCATGTGCATTGGCTTTATGGTCCTCTAATATAAAGGACACATTTAAATAAATAAATATATATTCTTAAATAAACAAATAAATAAATAAATAATATATAAATAATATATAATATAAATATAAAATTTATAATATAATTATAAATTAAATTATAAATTAAAAATATAATATAAATATAAAATATTTAAAAAATAAATAAATAAAATAAATAAAAAGGACACATATAAAATGCACATTTAATTTTTTGGCTCTGAAGTCATTTTCAGAATATTATAACTATATGGAAAGAAATATTTTAAAGACTTTTGGGGCTCATTTGAAATCTATAATTAAGTAATATTAAAAATATTCCTTATTCTTATCTCTCTGAAACCTGATCCTACTTCCTGAGTTGAAAATAGTGCCTATATGATACTTGCATTCAGTGCTCTAGTATTTAGAAAAGAATGTCCTTGCTTGGTAATGGTTGGAATTGTGGTTGCTTGGTAATGGCTGGAAAACAAAACAAAGCAAAGCAAAACATTGTTTGGCCTCAAATTTATTATTTTATGAAAGTTAAGATACATTCTGAAATGTAAATGATAATATATAATAGTACTTGCCAACATGGTTGATTAATATGTCCATTGAATTCTTACTCTTTGAGGCTATCTGGGCCATTATTCTGTCTTTCTGTATGTCTGTTTCTGTTTCTGTTTCTGCTTCTCTCTGTCTCTCCATATCTAGTTCAGTTTCTGTCTCTTATTCTCTCACAGTTAACACTGCCTTTCTCTTTCATTGTCTCTGTCTCCTTTACATTTCTATATAATGTAGTTCAGGAATACTTAAACTGACCTAAGAACGATAATCCATTGTTGTCATTATCAAAATCCTCAGGTGCTTTTGTTTCAGGATATTGTAAAGAATTTTATTTTGATTTTACAGATTTTCTTTAAAAAAATAAATCAGTACTTTGCTGAGCTAAGGAGTTTACTGATGATCCTTAGGCTTAGTTTTTCATCTTCATTGAGATTAATATGTTCTTTCTTGAACCAAGAATTACTTTTAAAGTGTATATTCAGATAGTATTATTAAATACTTCTTTACAGAGAAGTGGTTCTTTACCTCCAGACTATAAACTGAAAAAAAAATATATATATAGGTGTATTTCAATATTTTATTTGTAAATGTGGGTATTTTACGTCACACATTTAAAAAGATTATTCTAAAAAGGCATCAACAAGCTTTGCCAGATTGACAAAGAGACCTATAACATACACACAAAAAAGTTTATGAAACTGTTTTAGAGCAAAACTGTAGCTTCTTTGTACATTCCATTTTGCTGGTATATTAAAACAAAGGTCCAAAGACCTCAGGCTTCCTGATACCTCAATAAATTTAGGGATTTAAATCACCCACTAAGAGAGGGAATAAATTAACCCCAGTCCTTAGCAATACCACAGGTTGCCTAAGTACCCTACTGCTCCCACCATCACCACATAGTCTTGCCCTCTCCTAAAATCTCAAATATTCTCAATTCAACTTCCTTCTCTTCATCCAATAAAAACCCATATTCCCCAAGTTCTTTTAGTTTGTTATTATAATGTCTGATTAAATTAATTCATATAATATTGAGAATAAATGATATATTCTCACCCCTATCTTACTAGTGATGCTTTATTATTAATTCCAA
Source organism: Monodelphis domestica (assembly GCF_027887165.1). NCBI lineage: Eukaryota > Metazoa > Chordata > Mammalia > Didelphimorphia > Didelphidae > Monodelphis > Monodelphis domestica. The sequence goes on along the minus strand of NC_077229.1, from coordinate 349,271,761 downwards.
TAAATATTTAATTTGGCTTGTATTCTAAAACTAAACAACAATTTCTTTCCAAATCTGTGCATATTCCAAGCTTCTCTATTTCTTTTAATGATATCACTCTTTTCTCAGTCATTCAGGATTGAAACTTTAGCATAATCTTTGACTCTCCTTTCTCCCATTATCTACATCTAACCAGTTCTGTGGAATCTGTCCCCACAATATTTCACAGACATTTCAGGTGGACTTTTCTTTTCTTTTGAAATGATGGTGTTAAACCATATTTATCATTTCTAGTATTTTGGTTTTTCCTGTATGTTCTCCAGGCAAATTGAAATACTTTTTGTTGTTGTTGTTGTTAGTTTGTTTAAATCCTGTCTGATTCTTTGTGATCCCATTTTTTCTTGGCAAAGATACCAGAGTCATCTCCTATTTTCTTCACTAGCTCATTTGATAGATAAGGACACTGAGGCAAACAGGGTTAGGTGCCCAGGACTAAACAAGTAGTAAGTATCTGAGGTCAGATTTGATCTCAAGTGTTCCTGATTCTGGGTTTGACACTCTAACCACTAAGTCACTTAGTTGCCTTTGTAGTACTATCTGTTCATTAATCTCATCTTGTCCTTTCTCATCCCTAGATATTTATGCAAGCCATCCCCCATGTTGAATACCCTCTGCCTTCATATCCACATCCTTCGAATTCCTTCTTTTCTTTCAAGTTCTACTTTGGGTTTCAGTTCTTCTTTGGTGTCTTTGATCTTTCCCCAGGTAAAAATGATCCCTCCTAATTTTCTTAGAAAATTTTTCATAGAAGAATGAATCAAGATGACTGTTGATGGTCAGAGACTCTATCAGTGTAATGAACTTTCTGGCAGAGTATAACAAGTTGAGGAGTTAAGTATGGTACTAGTGGGTGACAGACTGTACCTTCATCCCAAGAACAAGAGTAGCTAATATTGTTTATTAGATGACATTGAAGTTATGAATGGTTTAGAGGGCTCTTTGTTTGAATGATATGCTCCAGGCATCTTCATTGTCTATCTTCCATGCTTAGAATATTCTATTTCCTCATCTTCATCTCTTGACTTTCCTCAAGTCCCAGATAGACTCCTCCCTTCTAAAGGGAACCTTTCCTAATCCCTCTTAATTATAGTATCTTTCCACTATCTCTTATTTTCAACTTAATCCTGTATATAGCTTAATTGTACATAGCCATTTGCATGTTGTATCCCCTATTAGACAGTGAACTCCTTGAAAATAGGGACTACCTTTTACCCCCCCCCTTTTTTTTCATATTTCTGGTGCTCATCCTCATGCCTGACATAGAATAGGCATTGATTAAACATTCATTGAATGACTAGAGTTTCATCCATATAAAGCTGTTTCCACAATGAAAGGATACAAAAACTCTTAGTCAAGAAATTTATTTTTATCAGCAAGCAGAAAAACATGACACTTCAAGGAAAATATTTAAAATATAAGATCTTTTCCCAAAATACAAAGGGCAGAATAAGGTTCTGAAATTCACATCACAAAAAAGTGAAAGCAGTTGAGAGACATGTTTTCATGTCCTTTCAGAAAAACAACAACAACAATTTTCAAAGGGAGAACTTCAAATAAATAATAACTAGAAAAGTACAAATCAAAGCAACTCAGATTCTACTTTACAACTATCAGATTGGCAAAGGTGATAAAAAGGGAAAATGACATGTTGGAGGAACTATGGGAAAACAGATATATTAATGAATTACTGGCACAGCTGTGAATTGTTCTAGCCATTCTGGTGACTATATGGAACTATGACTACAAAATTACTAGCCTATCTAAATATTCTGGCTTAATAATACTTACTATTGCTAGGCCTTTTCCCAAAGGAGATCACAGAAAAAGGAAAAGTATACACACATATGAAAATATTCATAATACTGTAAAAATAAGATGCTGGAAGATCCTTCTGGATAAAGATCTGGCTTTAATGTGACAGAGAAATCACATGGCCACAGATCTGCTGGTTTTCTCCTATTTCAAAACTTGAGACTCCATTTTTCAAATCATATACATTTTTATTGTTTACCATGTGAGTATAATAGGGAAATTGCTGAATAAATTATGAATTGCAAATATACATTAGAATATGATTGAATTATAATAACTGCCAAAATGATGATTTCAGAGAAAGCTATGAAGACATACTAACTGATGCAATGTTTAAAAAACCAACAACGAAAAGTCAATTTCAAATGACTTGAGAATGCTTAGTAAAATTGTTACATAAAGCTGATTCCTGGATTTTTATGTTTATGTTGATTTTGAGTAATGTAAAATGTTAGTTAATATGATGACCACTGATTCCATGGTACTAATGGTCAAACATGATACTTACCTCCTTATAGAGAAATTATGGAATCAAGATAGAAAATGAGATGAATTTTTGAACATGGACAATAAGGAAATTTCTTTTGCTTGACTATACTTATTTTCCACAATGGTTTACTTTTCTTCTTTTTAATGGGATTTGTAAGAAAGTAGGAGGAGAGAGGATTCCCAAACAATAAACATAAAAAAATAAGAGACTAGAAGGAGAGAAAAAAGGAGTCTTTTCCTTAAAAAGAAAAGTTCTCCTTAAGAGATGCATAGTTTTATGATCAATCATTTCCTTCTCTTCTATAAAGTAGGCAGGAATGCTCATTTTCATGAGTTTTTATTAAGTTTAGAGTAAAAAAAAGAAAAAGAAAATATATATAAAGTTTAAAAACAGCTTCTAAGGGAAATAAAAGTCTACCTAGACTAAGACAGAACACTGAAAAGATTTATAAATAAAACTATTAGGATAATAAATAGACCAAAAAATAGAATAGACTTTCCAATATTTCTCTGGTGACCTGTTCTAATCAGATGCATCTATTCCTCTCACTTTTAGGCTTCACTAACTTAGTATCCAATGTACTGTGTTAAGAAATGGCTGTGTAGTCAAAGAGCTAAAGTTTGAAAGAATACCTGGATTTGAGCCAATATACTATGGAACAATTGCATGAGGATTGTTGGAATCCTACCTTGGACAACAGGTGGATTTAAAAACAAAAGTTTCTTATAAAACAGAGAGAAGTCAGAAGTTGGGATCAGAAGACAGATAGTGATGAGGGAATGTGTTAGAATATGAGTACTGCTAGATTTAAAATGGTTGAGGTCTTAAACTGTAGTGATTAAAATAGTGGAAGATGTAAATTGTGATAGATATAAGAGAGGGTGAGTAAATTGACCACAGAAAATATGTTTCACTACAGTGTCTTGGTTTTTAAATCAAATATAAGGTGGTTGCCAGGGAAATATTCCCAATTATTCAAATACCCAAGTCAACTGGGTTTTATAGAGATTTTAATTAATACAAGTGTGGAATTAAAGAAAAGAGAGAAAGAGAGAAAAAGGAAATAAGTATGAAGGGCCTTAAGCCAACATGGCCTAGACCTGAGTCTTAAGAGAGAGAGATCAGTCAGTCAGTCTTTTAACACTCACCACAAGGTCTGTCTAAGCAAGGATTCTAGTGACACCAGGCCAGCTCCATCTCAGCTGACTTCACCAGAGAGAGTTCCAAAGGGCCTCTCTCCAGAGCCTCCAGAGGGACAGAGTCCCCTCAGAGGAGCTCCGGCGAGATCTCCTTAGAGATTGTCCTCCAAGAGCTTACTTTCTCCAGAGCCTCTCTCAAGAGATTCTTCCCAAGCAATCCTTATCAGAGATCCTCCAAAAGGATTTTTTTCAAGAGATTCTGCTTTTTCTTATATAGGGGTTGTTCTCCTATGTCACTTCCCCTAAGTCCTTATATCTACCAATCACTGTAGGCGTTTTCCAAAGGACTGCCCATCTGAATTCCTGCTAAGTCGACAAATCTCCTCAGTAAGTCTGAACCAGAAAAAATGCTGCTGTGTAGACTAATCTCCTCAGTAAGTCTGAACCAGTGAAAACACAGCTGAGTCAACTAATCTCATTAAGAGAAAACTTGCCCGACCCTTTTAGGTACCTAGCATCTCATTGTATGAATTCTAAAAAACAGGCATGGCTCAAAGAACTCCTTGCCTTATTATAAGCATGGGTCCAAGTACTTTCTTTGTTTAGCAAGGAGTTTTCTCCCCTAAAGCAGTCTTAAGTACGGGTGGAGTAGAGGTCCTCCCATAGCAAGGAGTTTTCTCATCAAAATGGGGAATGTTCCCAGTCCCAGGAAATTTTTAAAATTCACAAGTCTGAGATATTTCAAGGTTTACACTACATTGGATTTGTCATGAAATAATTACTTTCTAGGTGGTCATTCTGACTTTTAAGTCCTGATTTTCCTCTGTTAGTTTTTGGTTTTCCTTTTTCAATTGGCCCATTTCTTCTTTCATTCCTTTTCTTTCTCCTTGTAGCACTTTCATATCTCTTTTCCACTATTCCTCTGCCTCTCTTAATTGGTTTTTGAAGTCTTTTTTGAGCTCTTCCAAAATCTGTGCCCAATCCATATTTTTCTTTTGGACTTTGGATGTGTTTTCTTTGCTTTTACTGTTCCCTTCTGTGTCTGTACCTTGCTCTTTGTCTCCATAAAAATTCTTTAGAGATAGATGCATTTTTTGTGTTTGCTCATTTTTTAATCTAATTATAGTTAGGCTCTATTTTCTGGTAAGTTGGGGTACCCTCTTAAACTTCAGTCCTTCCTTGATGCTGTTCTCAGTTTATTTTCTGGGTTTTTACCCATTTCAGTTCTTGGAGGTTTGAGGGCTGAGAGCTCTGAGAACCCCTCCCCCTGCTGATTCAATTGACCCTTGAGATGCTGATAGCTTAAAGATTTGCCTCAGGCTTGGGTATAGGCCTTTGATCTCATTCTGAACTTGATAAGGTCAGGAACTACTTAAATTGTAGCCTTGGCCTTAGGTATACGTTTTTGGTCTTACTGTGTGTTTGTTCTAATCAGGTACACTCTTGATTGCCATGTCTTGGAGCTCTGCCTTAGCTTTAGGCAAAAAGATTGGGGTTTATTGGGGAGGGGGTTTAGTACAATCAGCCATCCCAAACTGTAAATTTGAATCTCTCAATCTGAGACTGGGACTCCTGGCGTTGCTCTGGGCTCACATGGATCAGCCCTCTTCAGCCCAGACTGCTTTGGGCTGGGATTCTGGACTTCTCCACAGGTTTTAAATTTCAAAGGGTGTGGGTCTGACTGCCTATCCACTGAGTCAACTGGAGGTCCCCAGTACATTAACTTCTAAAAGTTTATAGTTTAAATTGTAAAAGGAAGGTGTAAGAATAGATAATTTCTATCTTCTCTTCTAGCTTTACTATTCTATGATACTAGTTCCTTCTCAATTTTCTTTAAAAAAAATATAAATATTTAACAGCTTTAATTTTTTTAATTTTAGGAATCATATTATTATTAATTCATAGGTACCAAGTAAGATGTATGTAGCTTCAAATGCAGAAGTCAGAACATTTGTGTTATGTTGAGGACCAGAGCTAAGGACTAGAGCTCTCTAAAAGCAGTTATTTTTTTGACATTGATAATCTGGTGTTAATTTATGGTTGGACTGAATATTTCATTGGTCTCCAGGGATTTAATTTCTAAATCCCAAAATTAAATTACTGAAGTCAAATGGAATATATGGTAGATTATTTTACAAAAGATGGAAGATATTAAGGAAGAGAGAAAAGGAGAGAGAGAGAGAGAGAGAGAGAGAGAGAGAGAGAGAGAGAGAGAGAGAGCAAGCTCCAGCTTCCTCTGACCCAGGTGGCAATTCTATGGCCCTAGCCAGGGGAAAGGAGTCTCAAGATGATGGGCCTTTCCCAGAGGCTCATGCCTCCAGAAAGGGCAAGGAAGGAAGTCAGTCTTTACACTCACTATGGTGACCATCTAAAAAGAAATCAATCTGAGGTCTCCTGCATGAGCTCCTCCAGGGTCTAGTTCCATGGTCAAGTGTCCCTCTTCACTTCAAGTCTGAGTGTCTCTCTCAAGTGTGTCTCTGTTTCCTCTTTTAAAGACCTTTTTCTCTTGTGTCGCTACCCCTATATTTTACATATACCAATCACAGCCAACGCTCCACTCCAGGACTGCCCACTCTTCACAGATATCCCATTCAATGTATTAAATGGGTGTCCATACCTTTTTGTGGTTAAAATCCAAAATAGGTAGATCTCCATACTCAACTTTTAGTACTGAGCTTTACACTTTGGGGATTAAAATCTAAAACTAGTTAGGAGATTACAATTTAATCTTCACAATCAAGAAAGAGCTAAAGGGCTAAATACAATCTTCACACTAGACTGGCATTTAGGTTGATTATAGTTTTAGATTTAAAATATTATAAAGTTAAAACCATTATTGCATTTGAACTTTTAACAGAAAAATCTATATAAATGTTTTAGTCTTTTGTACCCTGGATTCTATAATAAAAGTATAGACTTTATAAATCTTTTAATATATAATAACAATTCATTCTCTTGTAGAACTTTATCTCAGATGGAATCTTTCCCTTCAGTTTCCTTTAGATTTGACCATAGTTCTTTTCATTTAATTCCTTTTTCAGTCTTCTGTTTTCTTCAAATCATAATACAGTCTACTTTACCCAACCCTAATAGGGGATAGTTCCAGTAACTCTCTTTAATAATAGCCTCTATAATTTGATGTTCATTTTCTCAATTCAGGAAGGGTCACATGCCTGTTTTTTGCACAATGGGAACATTATACCTCCTGACATTGCCCTTTGCTCTCTAAGTTGGCTGAGAAAATGGAAGTCAAGAATGTAGAATAAAACCTTATAAATGTAATAATGGTAAAAGCTGACCATACACTCAAATGCTACTGATCCTTACTGCCATCTTGTTTGGTACATATTTCCAGAATTACTATCCCCATTTTACAAATGAAGAGACAAAGAGAGAGAGTAGAGAGAGTAACTGTAATATTCATGGTTACCTGGTCAAATAAATGCTGGTAAAGGATTTGAACTCAGGTCTTTTCAATCTACCACTCTGTCTCTTATGCCAACAAATTCTGTTTTTCTTCTGAACAGCAATCAAGACAGGAATAAAACTGAATATCATTTTTGGGAAAACTAGAGAGAGCAAGATAAATATTTGTAACACCAATATTCTCACTAACATGAAAGTGAATAAAAGTAGAAGCAGCAGAAATGCTACCTTTTGTTCTTTCTATCTTAGTTTCTTACCTTTAACACTAAGGATATACTTATTTTTCAATGATTTCATTATATATCATATGAGGGATAAATTGGGGACATTTCTAATACAATTTGGAATATATGCAATGCAATTTTAATAATCATTCAAACAAAGCACTACTTAAATAAATGAACAAAATTCTGTAAAACAAATCTGGAAGTATGACCAAGACAGCTGAAAGCTTAATGGATAGAGCTTTGGACTCTGAGTCAGGAACACCTGAGTTTGAATCCTGCTTCGGACACTCATTAGCTGGGCAAGTAATGACCTCTCTCAGCCTCAGTTTTCTCCTCTTCAACAAAGGAAATAATATTTGCGCCTGCCTTACAAGATTGTCATGAGGATCAAATGAGATAATATACATAAAGCTCTTTATAAATTTTAAGACACCATGTAAATGCTAGCAATTTCTATTCTAGTACATATTTTGTATTACAGTTTTAAAAATATATTTCTCATAAAACATCTCAAAGTAAGTCTATAACTCCTGAATACGAGGAAACAAGCTTCTAAAATTAATTTGCTGCAGTCATTAAGGAATTAGTGAATATTACAGGTTTCAAAACTTGAGAATAATACTTAGAATTTTTTTAGTTGATTCAAAGAAAAGAAGTTGAGGTGAAGCTAACATTGCCTATTAAACATGGTTATACCCATGTTTTTTCCTTCCCACTAGATTGGATTTGAATTTGAAGAGCAAGGGGACACAAGATAAACTTAGTGGCTTGTTGAGATAGGATTTTGTAGTAGCAGTTTTACACTTTGTATCTTTTGCATATCATTATTTCCTTCTCCTCTTTTTTGTTTATTTAATGAATTAAATGAGATAATATTTGCAAAGCACTTAGGCCAGTGTCTGACAGATAGATGGTATTTTATAAATGTGTATTCTTCACCCCCCCAACTATCCATATCCTTGCATTTTTCTTTCACTCTTTTTCTACCCCCACTCCTTTTATTCTTTCCTGTGCCTCAGGTTTTCCAGTAATACCCATGAATACCCACACTCATTACTCATTTCTATTGCTAGTGGCATGGGGCTAAAAAGGTTTCTGACTCATGTTATAAAATGCAAATAGATCTGCCTGGAAGATAGTTTCAGAATTCTTAATAACCCTCACCAAATTTTATTTGGTTCCCTGTGTTTCCAAACAAAACAATGGGGTTTGGGGAAAATCTTTGATTTATGGTCACTGTGAGCCTCTTCAGTCACTGACTTCTTTTATCTCTTCTTACCACATTGAGGTGATGATAGTTGCCATTGTATCATTACCTAGCTATATATAGGAATCAGATCTGAAACATGGTACCTCATTTGTCAAAATTTGCACGTTAACCACCAAAACATAGCCAAGATTGAATTTTAAAACAGATGCTTTAAAAATAGGTATAAACTCCTCCAAAGCTTAATGGCAATCAAGAGGAGCGCTGATAACAACCAAATCTCAATAAACCTATAAGGAGGGAAGAGGTGGGGCAAGTGAGCAAGTACCTTCATTTTAAAGCTATAACTTAGCTTTCATTCTAGACTGTGGCATTTTGCATGCCAAAGTGCAGATAGAAAGATTACTTTGCATTGGTGGAAAAAATAATGAATATGATGTAATGCCAAGAACTTATGAGGGGAATAAAGAGATCTCAATCAAGCCCAGTACCTTCCTTAGAAAAGATGAGGAAAGACACTAACATAAAGATATTTCCCTTCTGCTCCCTTAAAGATAGAAATGACTGTCTCCTTTGCAGTAGAGCAGGACAGATTCCTGAAATCTTTTCCTCCTCATCAGGTAGTTACATTTATTCAGTATGGGTAGACTTTTGTATATTTTATATTGGTAAACACATCTGATACAGATAAGGAAACTGAGGCCAAGAGGTTAAGAGATTTACCTAAGGTTACAAAGGTGGGATTTTATTCTACATATTTTGGACTCCTAATCCAATGCTTTTTATGTTTCATTGTGTGACCTCCTAGTTTCAGGAAAAAAAAATACTGCTCATCAAAAGGCAGCTGATATTCACTGGGTCATGCTAAATTAATATTTCCTCCTTTATTTCTGATACTTATTAGACTAGTAGGTTGGAAAAATGCCATAAAATGCCTCCTAAAATTCAGCAAGAGTTTTGGCAAAGCCATCTCTGCTTTTTTTGGTGGAGAATATGAAGAAATAAGGATTGAATTAAACAGAGTTTAATTAAACTTAATTAATTAATTAATTTAATTAATTAATTAATTAAAAACTATAACAAAAGGGCTTGACTGTTTACCTGTCAGTGATGCTGTCAAATGTAATATCTACTAACCTTAAGATTGTGTTACTATGAATTCCCTAACAAACAACTGGCTCTAAATGTCAAAATTGACTCTGAGACATCATGTAGCAAGCTATTCAAAATCTATACAATCTTTTTATAAAAAATATGGAAGTCATTTTTTTTCTGTTTACTTTTTTCTATTTTTCCTTGTTGCATATGTATAGATGCCAGCAAACATTTAAAAATCCAATTTTCTTTCTGCCTAGAAGTATTCAGAATTGAACTTTTTTATATTCTAAACTTATTTTAGTTCTCACCTATTAATCTCCTTCCTCTATTCCCATTCCCACAAATTATCCTACTAGGATGCTTCTGGGACTACATATTTTCCAATTCTTATTTTACTGATTATTCATATCATCTACACAGTGCCTGCAAGGGATGGAGAGATGAGCTGTTGATTTGCAGAAAAAACTTTGGAGAGCATGGCTAGCTGAGACCAAACTGGGAGAAATAGGGCTGATTAGGTAAGGAAGGAGAGAATTAAGAGTAGTTGCATAACAACAAATAATGTGATTGATACATTCAGGAAGAAAATGAGCAATAACCTAAAAACAGTTATAAAGCCTTTTTAGTTCTCATCAGTTTCTTTGGGAATAGCCTTTACTCAATGATACAGGTTAGTGATTGATCTGGAAATAAGCATAAGTGTTTTATCTGGCCAGAACCCCCAAAATAGAAGGCAAGATCCCCAAAAGAAAGAGGCAGTTTGGTTCGCTTATTAAGCAAGAAGTCATCTTTGGGAGAGAGGGTGTGTGTGTAAGGGTGAGAAACAAGATAATTCTTGTTGAGAAACAAGATAATACTAATACAAGATAATAATGCTTGGAGGATGCAATTTATAGCTGAAAACCTCAAGCTTGTTATGATCCTGTGTCAAAGTCTTTGCTAAATGGCTCCTCTGTCCCCACCCAGTAGGTATAAGGATCCGGTAATAGTTGGTAAAGAAGAAATTGATTTTGGGGTCCAGGATTCTCTGGAAATCCCAAGTCTCTAGATGAATCCCAGGCAACAATATTAAATAGAACAGTAGCAAAAAGACTCTAGCAAGTGATCATGAGGATTATTCACTATGATCAGGTGTGATTTATATGAGAAATGCAAGGATAGCTTAATATTAGGAAAACCATCCACATAATTGACCATTATCAATAATCAAACCAACAGAAATCACATAATTATCTCAATAGATGCAGAGAAAGCCTTTGACAAGATACAACACTCATTCCTATTGAAAACACTAGAAAGCACAGGAATAAGAAGTCCTTTCCTAAAAATAATAAACAGTATTTATTTATTTATCCATTTGTTTATTTATATTTATTATTATTATTATAGTATTTATTTAAAACCTCCATCAAACATCTACTGAAATGGAGATAAATTAGAAGCCTTCCCAATGAGATCAGGAGTGAAACAAGGATGCCCATTATCATTGCTATTATTTAACATTGTACTAGAAACATTAGCTGTAACAATTAGAGAAGAAAAAGAAATTGAAGGTATTAAAAAAGGCAATGAGGAGACCAAGCTATCACTCTCTGCAGATGATATGATGGTCTACTTAAAGAATCTCAGAGAATCCACCAAAAAGCTAGTGGAAATAATCAACAACTTTAGCAAAGTTGCAGGATTCAAAATAAACCCACATATATCAAAAGCATTTCTATATATTTCCAACACATCTTAGCAGCAAGATTGAGGAAGAGATATTCTATTTATTTTTATTTTATTTTATTTATTTTTTTAAATCCTTACCTTCTGTCTTGGGATCAATACTTTGTATTGGTTCCAAGGCAGAAGGGCAGTAAGGGGTAGGCAATGGGGGTTAAGTGACTTGCCCAGGGTCACACAGCTTAGAAGTGTCTGAGGCTAGATTTGAACCTAGGACCTCTCATTTCTAGGTCTGGCTCTCAATCCACTGAGCTACCCAGCTGCCCCCAAGAAATTCCATGTAGAAGAATCCCAGGTCAAAGAGTACATGAGGAATTTCTCAATCCTGGTCCCCTGCAGAACCAGCATAAAGGAAACAGGCCCTAATTGAACTGGGGAGAAAAATTGCATGATCAAAGGCCTTTTGTTTTAGAAGCATTTCTCTAGCCTTTTTCATAAGCGTTTTTAGCACATCTGTTTGTGCTTTTTTTCCCAGACATCAAGGCACCTCACATGGAAATGTCACCTACATCTCCTTGTATATCTTCCTCCCCGCCTCTGTTTCTGGTCACATAGTCTCTGTTCCATTAAGGTATAAGAATCCTGGACCCCTTCTCTCCCAGGAGGCAGACTTTTACCTGCACCTGCCTCCCAGCCATTCAACTCAATACATTTCTCTATTTTAAAAAATTCATCAGAGCCTAGTAATTCTTTGAGAGAATACCTTCCAGAACCAGATATCATCAAGCTCCCCTGCAGCAGGATAATGAGGAAGTTGAGGCATAAATGACAAAGCCTGGACTGCTAAATTTGTATTTTCGTTGGTAGGATCCTTTGAGACGGTCAGTCTTCTGATAGATGTCAGGGACAGCCAGAGAATAATAATAACACAATTACATAGCCATTTTCTCATTATATCACTGTAATAGATATAGTGCAAGTATATTATTTTCACCATTTTACAGATAAAGTTCAGAAAGATTAACTGAGGTATTCTTAGTTCCACAAGTATTAGTGTTACACCAAGGACTAAATATCAGTTCTTTTGATTCAAAGTTCAAATTCTTTGATCTCTATCTACCTATTGTTACATCCTGATTTAGTGCAAGTAATGAATCCCATAGATGGCTCCATATCTTTTAATCATACTATTTTTCACTATATAAAATGGCAATTGGTTCCAGCTACAATGGGAATTGTTCATTTCCTTTTATGATTCCTATAATTTTTGGTTAATATTAACCTCACCTGTCCAAAACCTGTCCCATAAGATATGAGAGCTTAAAGCACTTGAACATTGCTTATATAAAAAAGCCAGAAAAAGACTTTCCCCTTGATCATATATAAATCTTCCCACCCAATCAGTCTATGTGTGAACTCTTGTAGCAGTCCACCCCTAGCTATGGGCAAGGGGAACACTTGGTATGTACAGATTGCCTTAGAATTGCACAGTATTGCACATGGCTGGGAAAGCCTCTGACCCTTGAGCCCAGCTTCCCCCAGGTTAGGCGGGAAAAACAGGTTTCTTTGTGTTCACCTGGTTAAGAGAAACCACACCTATACCTTGTCATTAACCAATGAGAATCATCCCTATGTACTGTGTATATTTGCATATCAAAGATTATATATGGCCCAGCAAGCTCCGCCTCTAGCTCTCTCTCTTTCAGGCTGTTGATGGCCCAAGGCCAGGCTCCATTTCTAATCTTTCTCTTTCATCTCTCCGACCTGTGTGATATTAAATGTGGATCTCTGGACTGGTAAAGCCTTTGGAAGGGTCCTTTGATCAGAGCTTAGCTGTGGCTCATGGAAAATTAATAAAGACTCATTCCTGCCACCTCATATCTCTAAGTTGACTCCGTCATCCCCCTTGTGGTATCTAAAACTTCTATCCTGTCTCTATCTTCCTACCTTAAAGCTTCTCTCCACTCTGAGGAAGCTTTAACTCTCTAAATGTATGTTTAATCTGTAACCTGACTTAGTTTACCTATACATTCTGAATGGAAACTCCTAATGACTCAGTGAGCCATTCTTCCCAACCTTGCCAATCAGTCAGGGTTGGGGATGCCTCACCCAGTTCCCAACTTTGAATTCCCTGAGAATACCCAGCCTGTGTAAGTTGCAAAGTACCAGGTGAGGAACTGATATGCACAGCCCCATTTCTTTTGTTGATGTGAACCTTTCAAAATGATCTTTATCTCTTTAAGAAAGCTACTAATCTAAGCTACTAATCTTTAGACCTTGCTGATCTCCAGTGATCAGCCCTTCCATGTGTTGCTACCTTGATATACTTTTAATAAACTCCTTTTAATTTGCTGTGACCCAAGTTTTTCCTCATTAATCAGGGTAAAAGTCCACAAGAAAGAGTTTTCCTTTCAATATTTGTTTGATGAAATTTGTATCCTTAGACGATTGAAATGATGACTATGCTTAATTAAGTTTGTTCAACTTCAATGATATTGAGGAAGGATTGGGAATATAGATTTGTCTTTTCTTTCATTTTTATGGCCTAACAGACTGTAAAATGTAAAAGGATTGTTTTTCTGTCAATCTGATATAATTTTGTTATGAGGGCTTGCTGGACTCTAATTGGGGTTCAGGTTTTTCTGAGGTCTGGATCTTGCTTGACTATGCATATTTGTTACAAAGGATTTTGTCTTTGCTTTTGTTTTCTAGCTGGGGAGAGTAACATGGAGAAAAAATAGATTTTTGTACATCAGAAAAAAATACCCTGCTTTTTTGAAGAAACAAGGAACAGTTCATGTAATGTCAAACAGTATTTTGGTTGGTTTTGCTGAAATCTTTTATCCCCCTCTATTTAATTCTTTAGTACAATAAGTGCTTGTAGTGGGGGAATGAAAAAATGAGAAAGAAGGAACAAATATTAATTAACCTACTATTAAGGGTTAGACACTATGCTAAGCATCTTACAACAACTGTGGGAGATTGGTGCCATTATTTTCTTCATTTTGCAGCAATGAAAAGTGAATCAGGCAGAAGTTAAGTGACATGTTCAGGGTCACAAAACTAGCAAAGCAGAATTTGAACTGAGTTCTTCCTGACTCCAGGATTAGAACTTTATTTATTGCACCACATAGGAGCATGTTGGAAAATGTAGATGATATAAAACCAAAATAAACCAATAAAATGTATTTTATACTAAAGAAAAGAACATGTAGAAAAGTATCTCTTTTAGATTTGGGAAAACAAAAATACTTGTAGCTAAGTGGCATAATAGATGAAGTTTTGAGTCAAGAAGACCTGACTTCAAATGCTGTCCTAGGTATTTACTAGCTATGTGGCTGGACAAGCCACTTAATCTCTCTCAATCTGTTTACCTATCTCTAAAATGGGAACCTCACAAAATTATTGGAGAATCCATGAGATATGATACATGCAAAGTATTTTTCAAACCTTAATGGACTATGTAAATTATTATTAATATTATTATTATTAGGAGTAGTAGAAATAGTAGTATGAAAGATCAACCAAAGAGATACCTCAGGAATACTGTGAATACAAATATATTTGACTGTATTAATGATATAGTCAACAAACATTCATAGCCCACTCTGCACAGATGAGCTAGTTATTTATATGCAAATAAGTAAAAAGTATGGTTCCTTCTCTCAAGGAACCTATATAAATCCTGAGCAATAGTTTCCTGTAGTTTCTTGAAACATGATATTCAGATTTTAAAATTTTTATCATGTTCATCTCCATCTCTCTCCCCCACCTTTAGGTCAATGATACTTATTTATTCAGATCTTAGCTTTGAGGCTATGTTTGTTTAAAATCACATATGTTTGTGATTTTAGATATCCTTATTAATTCATTTAATTTTGCTATCTTTTGAATTAATATAGTTCTTGTTACATCACTGAATATTTTTAGTTCTTCCTTTTCCATTTTCAACAATAAATATTTGTTAAGCACTTTCTTTGTGCTGGACACTGTAGTAAGTGCAGGTGACTTATTCTTCCTACTTGAAAGAGAACCAAAATGACATCATGACGTTGGAGTCAATGTACAGTGTGTCCAAATGTGGTTGACCAATAAGAGTTTAGGATAGGTCAGGCACAAATAGCCATATGAACATTTCTTAAATTGTTCATCTCTCATTTCTTTTGAATTACAACATTTCTGCTTTGCTCATGGATCAGAGTTCCTTCTTTTGGTGTGGGCATGACAACCCGGATAGTCCTGTGCCAGTGTCTCCCATGTCTCATTTAATCTACACTATGACCTCTAATTCCTTGATGCCTCAGTTCTTTCCCAAGCCATTTCCCCTGTACTATCTACTCTCCTTTTTTTTTCTCCATACTGACCCGATTGGTAAATTAATTCAGCTCTATACTGCCTTCCTTTTGAGTCTCTATCCCCCTTACCATTTCTTCAATTGCATAATGCCATGTCTCACTCCTAGATTATTCTTATCATTTATCATCATTACTCCTGAACACATGCTGCTGAACAAAAGTGGAGAAAATTCACACAACCTTCTCAGTGGGTCCACTACAAATTTATGTTACACAATTTCAACTGGCTCCTCACTGTTGCTAAGCAATACAACTATTCCTCTCTCATCAAAACAGTACCTCACTCTCTACAGTGCCTATTCTAAACTTCACCCTCTCAGCTGATAAATGCCTCATATTTTGCAGAAAATATTGAGGCCATTTACTATGAGTTCCCACTTTCCCCCTATTCCATATCTTAAATCATTTGGATGCCTTCTGCCACTATCTCCTCTTTCATACTTGCCTCACATGATGGAGTAGCTTTACTCCTTACCAGGGTTAACTCCTTTACTTAATTAAAAAAATCCCATTCCATCCCATCTCCTTCAATAAAATATTCCCTCTGTCATTCCAACTCTTTCACTTACTTTCTGCCTATTGACTTATGTAGTGTCTACAAATATATTCATATCTTTCCATCTGGAATAAACTCTCACTTCCATCATTGTTAATGTCCTATGTCTTTGGTCCTTTCTAATTAAATTCCTTGGAAAGGCTATCTACAAAACATATCTCCACTCTCTTCTTATCTCTTCTTAACCCTTTATAATCTGGCTTCTTGCCATTTTACTAAAAATGTTCTCTCCCAAGTTACCAATTATCTCTTAGTTGTCAAATCCACAATCCTGATTTTCCTGGACGTCTCTTTATACAGCCTTTGATACTGTTGATCACTCTATTCTCCTTGATACTCTCCTCTTTCTAGATTTTCAGGGCACCAACCTCTCCTCATTCTCTTATCTATCTGATCACTTCTCATCAGGCTTTTCTGGATCTTTATCTAGATCATGCTCTTTTATCCCAAGTGTTCCACAGAGATGTGTCATGGGCTATCTTCTCTTCTCCATCTACACTATTTAACTTGGTGATCTCATCAGCCCCCATAGATTTAAATATCATCTCTATGTGATACTATTGGAAAAAGGGGAGTTTCTCCTTAGCATCAGCAGCCTCAAGCTCCTACAATAAGTCACAATCATTATTGAGCCCCTTGCACCACCAAGCTCCTGAAACCACTAAGTTCTCCTGACATGCCCACATTCAGAAAGTTGGCAAAAGTGGAAAAAGTGAATGTAAGAATCACCTCCAAACCTGTAGCTTTTCTGCTATTTGCATCAAGAATATCCCCTGTTATAAATCCTCTCCAGTAGTTCCTCTTTTCCAACTTAAAAGAATCTCTGTTAATCACCCATGGGTCTCTGGTCAAATTGGAGGTCAGATGATTATTGATCTACTATAACAACCAGTCTTACATTAAATCAATTATGCTTGGAAGTTTGCCTTCCCCCATGCTTTTCTTTTATAGTACCAACAAGATTCAGAATTAATAAACTAAGGGAATTAGGCTCTATAAATTTCATCTTTAATTGAATAGCACCCCCTTCACTGCAAGGGCTTTTAAAGCCAAAATCACATGGGGTGGAGGAGGAGTAGAATGGAGCATCCAAAGCATAGAAGAGAGTGAATGATATCTTGGGATTAAGTTCCAAGTGATTGTTTTACAGAATTGAGGTGCAGGAACCAATATGATTAGTTAGCAGTTTGGTGATTGGAGGCTAGCAAATGAACCCCCCTTTCCCACAAGACCTTAAAAAAACTCATTGTTGGTGTTCAGGTCCAAGGGGATAGCCCGTACTTTTGGATAACAAACAAGATATCCTTGAAGGGTAGTTTGATAGCTAAAAATAACACGCCCAACCTTCCTCTCATTTGCAGTCCTCCAAGACCAGCATAATTTATTAGCAGAAGAGATAGAGTTCCAAATTTAACCCATTGCACTACACACAAGCTAAGTTCATAAACAGAGAGAAAACTTAAGCAATTATAGGAAGCCAGTAAAGGCAAGATTTTGGACCTCAGTTTAGGTTTGGGATTGGTCATCCAAATACTCTTCCAAAAACGAGAATTCTGCCTGGAGAGTGGCAAGATTGTTTGTTTCCACATGGGGCAAATGCTTTTGGCACCCCCTTCCCTTTAATCTGTTGCTAAGGTTTGTCAATTTCACCTCTGCAATATACATCCTTCTCCCCTCTGACATTATCAGTACCCTGGTGTAAGCCCTAATCATTTCACGCCTGGACTATTGCAATAGCCTACTTGTGGGTTTGCCTGACTCACATCTCTCTCCACTCCAATCAGTCATTCATTCAAGCCACTTAAATGATTTCTAAAAAGCACAGGTCCAACAGTGTCACCCCTGCACTCAATAGTTTCCAATTGTCTCCATCATCCAATTACATTCTGTTTGACATTCAAAGCCCTTCATAACCTCCTCCTCTCCTGCCTTTCCAATCTTAGACCTACCTCCTTGATATGTACTCTTCTGTCTAATTACTGACTTCCTGGCTTTCCATGAACAAGATCCATCTCTACACTCTGGCTATTTTCTCCAGCTGCCTCCTTTGCCAGGAATCTTCCTCCTTTACATCTCTACCTACTACCTTCCTTCAATTCTCACCCAATTTGCATCTTCTACAAGAAACTTAATTCCTTTTCTCCATCAATTTTTCCTACTTATTCTTTTTTCTTTTTTTTCTTTTTTCTCTATCCTTTTTTTTAATTTAGCATATTTTTTCTATGCTTACATGATTCATGATGCCCCTCTGCCCTGTCCTTTATTCTTTATATAGTTTGTGCATACCTTTGTTTGAATAGTGGATAGAGTGCTAAATGAAAGAGGAAAACAACTCATTTTCCTGAGTTCAAATTTGGCCTCAGACACTTATTAGCTGTATGACCTTGGGCAATTCACTTAACCCTGTTTGCCTCAGTTTCTTCATTTGTAAAATGAGCTGGAAAAATAAAAGGCAAACTACATTATCTTTGCCAAGAAAATCACAAATAAGAATAACTTAAAGTTTGTTTGTTGTCCCCCCTCCACAAGATTGTGAACTCCTTGAGGCCAGGGACTATGTTTTTGTCTCTTTTTGTATCCCCAGAACTTGGCATAATGCCTGGCACATAGTTGTTTGTCCTTCATTTTCAAAGATGATCCATGACATGGGGTGATGTTTTGACTTGTGCATGAATTGAATTTAAGTAAGGAAGAGTCATACAAAGCCATTGGCCTTGCTCTCTGTCCCAAAGTTATTAAAATCAGTGGCAAGATAAAAGCCAGGACCAGTTGTGATGATCCAGGATGCAGTGGATGACTTTGGCTTCTTCAATGTCTGACCAATCTCTAAGCCATGCACAGCACCTCTATCAGCAGCCTTCATGCCTGTTAGGACAAATTATTCTCATCTACCCATTTCACTGAGTGAAATTTTCACATGATTAGGGCTACCCCTCCCCCCCACACCTCACTGATGAGTTGTGGGCCATTGTTAACCCTCAATCTGGTTTAGCCAAGCTCCTAAAATGGTTTTACCAAGATGTGGCTGTTGTGCATACTATAGTTTCTTGAAGCCACAGGTGAGAGTTGAGTGCCAGATAGACACCAAATATGGATGAGCAGCCTTGAAAAGGGCTTAATAAGCTGTCACAACAGAAGTGATAGTCCTCCTTGGCCACTAACATAGTAGGTCCTTAATAAATGTTTATTGACATTGGATTTGACCTTAAACACTTTTGTATACCCATATAACTACATTTTGGAATTTTGAAAGATGATTTGGAATTAAATGACTTAGATGTGAAATTCTATAAGATATAAAAATGTTGTTTTGCTTAAGGGAGAATGATTTTGAAATTCTTCATAACATTTTATATGCTGAAGATGAAGAGATTCTTTTAAACTAAAATTAAGTTTAACACAAACAGAAAACCAAGCTATGTGAATGCCTTTTTCTCAAAGGGAAACTAAAACTTAAAGTGGGTAAGACTTTTCCAATAGACCATAATTTCCTTGAAGACAAGGGCAGTTTTCACTTTTTCTTAGTGTTTCCAGAATTTATCTTGGCCCCTCTAGATATTTAACAGCTTTTTAGTGATGGATGGCTTTGAAAAATATGAAATAGAATTGCAACATATACCTATATGTGGAAAGAGAGAGATAAAGAGACTAAGATAGACAGAGATCCAAAGACAGATATAGAGAAAAAGAGAGAAAGGCATAGATGGACAGAAACGGTGACAGAGATAATGATGTATCTCATTTACAACTAGCTTAGAAACTGTTTGACTTCTAAATTCAGCTGTAGCTGATTTAGTTGTTGGGAACTTTCCTATTAGACTCTTGGCTATCTCTTCTCTTTTTTGTCTATATTGAAGGTTGATCATTTCATATCTACCATGATTACTAATTTGACCACAGGCTAAAACTTGCCACTTCCATCAGAGATTAAAGTTGTTTTTGGAAATATGACCTCAAATCATGTTGCCATCAGCTTATTCACTTATTCCCAGTGAAGATCTGCAATTTCCTTTTCAAAGGAAACACCTTTATGCTGCTTGCAAAAAACAAAAACAAAAACAAAAACACAGTACTATTTAAATTGACTTTTTTCTTTTGGAAAGCTCAAAACTCCTCATTTATCAGTATGTCTGGATATTTGCTTTAACTTGTTCCAGGATTCTGAAATTTGCAAGCTGAACATTCATGCTTAATAAACAGGATTTAATAGTGTCACCCTTCTCACATGCTCATCAAGGGAGAATTTCCAAACCCCCAATGGCCACTTGAAATGACTGTCAAATCTGATCTCCTTGGAGAGGC
This sequence comes from Monodelphis domestica, assembly GCF_027887165.1. Classification (NCBI taxonomy): domain Eukaryota; kingdom Metazoa; phylum Chordata; class Mammalia; order Didelphimorphia; family Didelphidae; genus Monodelphis; species Monodelphis domestica. Next base: position 349,251,445 of record NC_077229.1, on the reverse strand, counting down.
TACCTGATAAAAACTTGACTGATAAGAAACACATTCTACTATTTATCAGAATGTCAGGGATTAATCTCTGTGCGCTGGAGAACAATAAGCAAATTCTTTAATTAGGAGCCTTCTTTTGTTCCTCCTGTCAAATTTAAGGTGTTTCTTGAAGCATGCATCCTCTCCATTAAATTCAATGAAATCTATCTGAAAATAATGAGTTTCAATTTCACATCAGGGATCCAGGTTTAGTAAACATATTCCTGTACACACATGTATAGAAAGGAATTGTGTTAAAAGTGTAGAATCAAATGAGATAAATTTTCAATCTTTTTTTCTCAGGTTTGTGATTGTAGTTTACTTTGTCTTTACTTATAGCAAAATAGAGCTGTAGCAGCAGCAACTTTTACTTGAGACAAAGGCTCTGGATACACGGAGATAGGAATGGAGAACAGATTTATCTTCTCTCTGGCTTATGTATGTGCCTGGCACAAAGAAGATTCTTAATAACTGTTTCTTGATTAATTGGTTACCTGAACACACAAAAAATCTGGGAACCTCACAATATTACACAATTCATTTTGTTGTCACCAACTTCATCTGCAAGCTCATAGTTCACACAAATCAATAGAGAACATATTTAAAGGTTAGAGGGGGAAATGACCTTATGAAAATACTTATATCTATGAATAATTGGTATTTCCCTGGAGATTTTTTTGGAAATTTTTTATAGCCTTAGTCACTAAAAGTTTGGAAAGTGATATGGTTTACAATAGTCATTCCTCAGCAAGTAGTACCTACAAAAAACTCTTAACAGCTCTTAGCAGGTGGAATCAAGTATAATTCTTAAAAAAATTTTTTTTTAAATTAAAACCCTTACTTTCCATCTTGGAGTCAATACTGTGTATTGGCTCCAAGGCAGAAGAGTGGTAAGGACTAGGCAAGGGGGGTCAAGTGACTTGCCCAGGGTCACACAACTGGGAAGTGTCTGAGGCCAGATTTGAACCTAGAACCTCCCATCTCTAGGCCTGACTCTCAATCCACTGAGCTACCAGCTGCCCCCTCAAGTATAATTCTTTAATGTCAACTCTCCTAAAATTCCAGAAAGTTCCAAGTAGGTGGTGCTAGATCATTTTATTAAAACTAATAATAGTCTTTATTCTTATTCTAAGGTTTATAAAAGAAAAAATAATAATATAAAAAGGTAATATGGTCTATTAATGTGTCTTTATCTATCTACATCTATCATCTATTGATGCATTTATTTGTTCTGTTTATTTATAAATGTATTTGAGAAAGTAGGAAATAAGGTGTTTGAGGGAGTGTCAGTATATATGCTAAAGTCTTATATGAGGGCAGAAGTTGGGAATTGAGAAAGAGTATGAACCAGGTACTGGACTTATTGAGAAAATAAGAATGTTTTGGAAGTCGATAGAAAGCAACTCTTAGAATTTTGATTGGATGGTAAATGTGGATTGAATGAAACTCAAAAAAGGAGAGGTTCTGGAGTTATAAGGGAAAGAGGGAATTTGTAAGTGGCAATGGGGAACAATAAGTGTTCCAGCTCCCTGGAACTGACTAACCAGTGAGTCTAGGTCAGTGATGGTGAACCTATAGCACAGGTGCCAAAGATGGCATGCAGAGCCCTCTCTGTGGGCATGTGTGCTGACCCCACCCCCCTCCATTTCCCTGAGTTCATTACTAGAAAGGTGGAGCTGCTCCCTTCCCCCTCTCCACTATGTCCTTGTAAGCTGCTAGATAGGCCAAACTTGGGACCAGTAAGGGGAGCAATTTCTTCCCTTCCCCTGTAGCACAAAGTTGGATGACTTTAGGAAAGTTTCTTAATTTCTTCATATTTATGGCTTAATGGCTTCAGTTCTTTATTTGCAAATCAAGAACTATCTTTAAAACTCAATCTCCAACTCTGCTATCTTTTACCCCCCCCATCCCCCAACCCATGTACTCTCTCTCTGGCTCTGGCTCTATCTCTCTCTCTCTCATCTCCATACACAACTCACAGGCATATTGCATTTCAATAGTAACAACACAGGATCTTAGAAGTGGAATAGACTTTAAAGCTCGTTCTAACTCCATTCTTTCAGATGATAAAATTGAGGTTCAGGGATATTAATTAGCTTGCATGAAGACACACTAAAGTGTAAAAATCAGGGTTTGAGCTCTGGACTTCTGTCTGACTGGAAGGCTGATGTTTTTTCCACTACTTCATGGTTTTCACCCATTTTCTGAACTAGTTTCCATCTTCCAAAGTATACAATTAAGCACTTCTGAATGTGATCTATCTTAAAACACATACAACTTAGTTCATGGTTTTGGGAAACTCTTGAGTGGTGCTTTCCTTTTCTGGAACATAATTTCAGGAAAACCCCAAGCCAATTCTCCTGACACCTTCTTCTCTGGCCACCTCCACAACCTCTTTGACAGCCTACTCACTGCTTGATATGCACTTGTTTCTTCCTTCTCCTGTCTCCTCTTCTCATAAATTTGGAGTTCTGGAAGCATGAACCATGAGCTTTCCCTCCAATAAATATAAACTAAAGGTCTTTGCTTTTGCTTTTGTATTCAGAGAAATTAACATAGTCCTCTGTAAATTGTAAGCACTTAAATGCTTTTCTATTCATTGATTCACTTTATAAATAGGCAATTCCTTGTCAACAATTGCTTACTGGACATTTCAAAATGGATGTCCCAAAGAGATGACAAAGATAATAGAGTAGGATCTTGTATCTACAAGGGATATATTGCAAGACCTATGGTGTATAGCTGAAACCACCATATAAACAAACATACACAAACCCATACATGTACATCTTTTCCTTTCTTCTCCTTTCTTCTGTCTCCTTTCTTCTGCTCTTCCCCTCATAATCTGTAGCCTCCCACCCACAAAGGGGAGAAAAGCCATATAGAAGTGAAAGTGAAAGCAGAGCCAAAGGGTGAAGACCTCCAGCACTTTGGAGTTGGGTAACTGAATCTTCAGGTAAGGGATGGGGAGGGGAGAGGAGGAGCTAATATATTTCCAAAATTGAACTCCATATATTTTCCCCCAAACCCTTACCTTTTCCAAACTTCTCTATTGTCAAAGACACTACTCTTTTTTTTCAGTCCCCCAGGTACCTAGCCAGGTACCTCAATCTTCTTTTTTCCATATATCTGATTTCCATGTTAATCTTATGGTGGTTATTGATGGAACCATTATGGAGATCAATTCTCTATGCCCAAGGGCAAAAGGGAGTGAACACCTTCACCATAACTATCAGTTTTGAATTAGATATACATAACTAATTGTTTTAGAGACTATGACATTCAATTCACTATGAGGAGACATAGTTTTCTTTGTAGTTCAGGTCATTACAATAAGACTATAATACATACATACATACATACACATAAATATATAAGAAATGTAGAATACATATATAATTTAGAAAAAAGCTAGAATTTGTAGAGATTTTTGAGTCAAGACAATTAAAATAAATCACTTTTAGTCTTGATTATTTAAAATTAAATTCCTCATTTTATTTTTGACATTAAAATTGAATAAAGAAAGCAACAGAAGAATTAGTATATCAGAGTTAACAAAGAATATCTAAGAATTTTTTTTTGGTTTATAACTGTGTAATTAGAATTTGCTCCCCAGGATTCAAAAGTCCAGCTTCCCATGTTACTTCTAACATAACTTCTAACATTACTTCTAACATTGGAGATAAAGTTTATGTGTGACCCAACCCTTCTCTCTTTTCCCATGAACATGAACATTACAGGGAAAACTTTTCTTTAGTTAGGTTTTTATTTTTGTTCTTTTATTTCTTTTACTTCAAATGATTATTAATAAATCTTATGAAATATAATACTTGGAGTTATTGGATATTAATTTTAATCTTACATAACACTTAATTATGTTGTAAATCCAGTTTCAACATAAAAATATATATGTAATGTTAGAGAAGTTTTGGCTAGATCGCACTAATACTGGATCTTATTTATTATATGACATTTTGGTATTTATATTATAAGGGTGAACAAGTAGACAAATCATATAGATTTTATGTTATATCAATGGTTTAAAAAGGCACTTGGAATTTGTGTAGAATTGAGTCTTTTTATTAAATTCTGTACTAGATGTTGGGAATACTGAGACAAAAATAAAATAATTTCTGACTTCAAGGAGCTAATAAGTGGTTACTGAGACAGTTTAAGAAGGTTTTTCTGGGGGAAATAATATAGAAGTATATCCTTAAAGGAAGATTCTGAAGATTAGGATAGAGTACATTTTAGGCATGAAAGATAATTTGTAAGACTATCTGGAGGTGGGAGATGAATGGGTGAATGGAAAGAGTGAAAAATAAGACTGATGAATGGTGACCAGATTATGTAGGGTCCTAAATATCAAAGAGAATCATTTGTACTTTATCCTAGTAGTAATAGGAAGCTATTGAAGTTTTTAAACAGGGGAGTGATATAGTTAGAGCTGTACTGAAAAAGATTATTTTGTCAACTGTGTAAAGATTGAATTGGAATGGAGAATGTTGGAGAGGAAAGGTTTTAAAAATAATCCAACAAAAGTTGCTGAAGGATTAAATTATTAAGATGATGTGAGTGGTGAGAAAGGGACAGAAGTGAGAGAGGTTTTGCCTATAAAATTTGTAAGACTTGGAAACTTTGTATGTTTGGGAAGGAGGTAATAACCTTAACAGAAACTGGAAAAAAAAGTGAAGAGTTAGGTTTGGGGGTATGGATAGTGATAATGAGTTCTCCATTTTTAGCATATAGAGTTTTAGATTCTGATGAGTCATCCAAGAAGAGATATCCATCAAGTAACTGGAGGTTCAGGAGTTGAGTTCCAGAGTAAAATTAGGGATGGATATTTATATTTGGATGTCATCTTTGTAGAAATGGTAGTTCAGCCCCTGGAAACAATTGGGATCATCAAAGGAGAGAACACGGGAAGAGAAGAGGGCACATGACATAAACTTTGGGGGAAACCTTAAGGTGTGAGGTTGGAGTTGGATATATAAATGAATTGCATTCCAATAAAACATGACCTGACTAATTGCAGAATTAAATATGGGGCAAAGGCTCTGGGAATAATTCCCTAAAAAATACCTTCTACCCTTCCTATTAATGAATCCATGGAGACTGCTAGGTTAGCTTATATAGCTAAAATTATATGGCCTATTCTGGTTATGCATCCTTGACTGTAAGGAAAAACAACAATAACAAAACAACAAAAAACAACTTCCATTGCACTGCAAATGGAACCCAGTGAATTTTCAAACCTTAGTACTCTGCCTTCAACTTGGTCCCAAGCTGAGGATCTTGACCTATTCCTAAGACACAGGTTGAATTCAGACTTCCACTGGGCAATTTTCTATTGCTGGCATCTGCCCCCTACCAGTACTATAGGCTACAGATGTTACAGGAAGCAAGAAATGTTTCCTTCGTTCCCCCCATCCCCCAATTTAATCACATGTGGTGACTTAGCAGCCAGAGATTTGGAGGTGACAATATTTCAGATCCCTTTCAAACTTTATCATGATTTCAGGACCTGTTATAGAGCTGAAAGGAAGCCTTTAGATTATCTAGGTCAACTCTTGAATTTTTCAAAAGAAGAGACGAAGACATAGAGAGTTGACATGACTCACCCAGGTATATAATAACATAAGTTGCAGAGGCAGGATTTGAATCTCAGGACTCTAGTTTCAAATCCATGACAGGCTCTTTCTATCAAAATCTCTCTATTTTTTTTTTGGTCTATTTTTATCTCATGACAGTCTGGTGAAGCCTATTATATAGAAAATATAGCTATAAATATAGATTTTTTGTTTATATATACATATGATATACATACATGTATAAATAAATATATATTTCCAGATCTCGGGAAACTCCTGATATCAAATTATGTTCCATCTTTTTTTACTGGTTCTCCCTTGCCTGGAATACTCTATCCCCTCACTTTTGCCTCTTAGAAGGCTTCTTTGAAGGCTCCTTAACTTTTATGTGAGACATTTCCCATGAATCTCAATTGCTCGTGACTCTCTCGCAGACTATTTCCTAACTATTCTGAATAAAACTTCTTATGTACCTGGATACATCTTTACATGTTGCCTTCCTCATTTGAGTTTAAGGTCCTTGAGAACAATAACCATCTTTTTCTTCGTAACCCCCAGCTCTTAGCAAGGTGCTTGGCTTTACTAGCATTCTTCACAGCAGATGTCTTGGGTGGCTCATCGCAACTCCTGATTCCATCTATCCCATTTATGTTTGAAAGCATTTTCCTTCCTCCAATAAGAGAGGAGGAAATTGGCCTTTTGTTATCTCTTGAAGTGGTATAACTTTGTCTTAGTTTTCTGCTTTTACCCTGGCCCTAGCCCTGACCATTTCAGCAGCTGGTCTCCTACTCACATTAGTCCCAGAATGGTATTTCCCTTTCTGTGAGATGGGTCAAGACTCATAGATCTTTTTCTTCCTCAAGCAAGAAAGGTACACAGAATGGGTATAAAATACTTTTCTCAGTATTGTCTGGGTAACTGGGCAAAGGGAGAGAAAGAGAGGGATGAAGAAGATGATGGAGAGACAGAGGGAGAGGAGGAGAGGGAGAAGAGGAGAGACAGACAAAGGCTTTCAGAAGTACCAAAGCAGAATCAGAGTTGCCAGTGAAGATGTGGAATATTGTTTTGTATTATTTGTCTCCACTTTAAGCCCCAGGAATTTCTCATATATATTAAATTAAGACATCCAAATGAATAGTTACCATGATACCTCAACACTTTCTTCTCACCCACAGCTTTGACTAAGATTCAAATGCTATTCTATATTTAAATATATAAATTCATTTGTGCTCCAAATATAGAAAAAAATCCCTAGCAACTAGGCTCAAGCCACAAAAACAATTTTGACTAAAAAACTTGAACCTAACTAACTATATATATATATATATATAATTTTAATCTATCTGTCAGTATTAGAAATGTATCCTATGCCCAAGTGTTGACATGTAAAAAAAAGAAACAAAAATGAGGCTTGAGGTAATTGATGCAATAATTGCATGTGTCCTTCTGTATTCTATTTAATCTATTCAGATTTCAGTGTATTATAAAATGAACAACGTGATTCTTTTCTGAGCAGCCTTCATTCAGTATTATCATCCCTTATTGAGAATATTTATCAATTTCCCCAAAAGGGGAAAAAAGTTCACTGCAATAAGAACAAGGAGCTTTTAACCTGGGGTTTTCAAAACTTGTATTTAAAAATATTTTTAAAAACAAAATTCAACATAACTTATTTCCTTTGTGACCCTGCATATTTTATGTATTTAAAATATCATCCTGCAAAGAACTTAAAAGACTTCATCAGATTGCCGAAAGAGTCCATGAGACACAAAAAGGCTAAGGGCCTCTGCTTTGGAACAATTGGGGAGATTCTGTCTTTGTTCCTTCTTTGTTCCAAAAGTAATCCCCTGGAAGTTAAAGTTACATACTCTTCCATAATGAGAATAAGTAACTGTGCTCTTTGGAAACTCTTTCAAATTCAGGGATTGTGTTCATCTGTGGGAACAGAGATCCACAACAAGTCACCTGATCTCAAATTAAATGAATATTCCTGAAACATGGCCATTCTGGGGATGGAGACTTTGCTTAGGAACCTCTTTAGTTGTCAACAATTTATCTCCAACCCACAGTGTTATGATGGCAGAGGATACCAAGGCACCATTGACAATCAATTTCTCATAGAGAAATAGTCATATTGCTAAGTCTGAACCCCTCTGATTTTGGTCACCTCTGTAGGTTATCCTTTCCTAGATGAATGTCAGAGACCAGTCTCTCCTTTCCATAGTGGTTGGGAGCAGAAGGGGTGCATAAAAGAGTGAGAATTGCCATACCATGCGTTTCCAGGAATAGGCTCCAGGATGCTAGTCAGTTGCTTTACAATCAGACAATTTGGGTGAGGAAATGAAAGTATGTACTTGAACAGATGCATCCAGACCATCTTTAAAATAGCCCATTGCTTTGTGACTCAAAGGTTCTTTCTACCTATTTTCCTCTGTAGTTTTATTCCGAGAACTCTTGTTAAAGAGAAAATCAAGTGCTATTTTGGCAGAAATGGAAGGAGAAGGCTTTTTCTTACATCACTTATTTTTCCTGTGATGAGGTTAATCTTTTTAATCAGGGTAGTTCTACCTTCAAAATATTTTACCTTTTATACCCAATTCAAATCAATATTTTGCAATGCTATGTAATAAAATAACAACAACAATTGATTATAGTCCACCAGTGATGTGCATGAGTTCTTTATTGGTTACATCAATGAACTGTTTTTTTAATGCCCCCCCCCCAAGACATAATATTATGTTTTAAATAAGATAGTATTTTTCTTTAACATAGAGAACCTTCAATTAGCATATTGTTAGTATTTTACACCAAAAAGTTATTATGGAATTTAAACAAAATGACTTTGAGACTAGTACATTTTTTCACATTGAAAATAAATCACTACTGGAAGGTATTTTGTTTTGTTTACAAATAATAACACTGTACAAGTCACACACATTTCAGAAGGCTGTTTGTGAAGCATACAGCCAAGGTTCATTGAGAGAACTCCTTGGAAGATTAAATACAGCTCTGTGGGATGTTTTAATATCTGCCAGCCAAATCACAAGGACCTCCCAGAGTATAACAACAGATGATCTCCTTGAAGGTTTTCCTTAGTTCTTGACTGCGTAGGGCATAAATAAGGGGATCAATGATGGAATTACACATGATGAGGATGAGATAAAAGTTGAAGTGGGACATGAAACATACACAGTATGGGTTTTGGGGACAGGAGATATAGAAGATCAGGTGGAGGAAAAAGGGAGCCCAGCAGACCACAAAAACCCCGATCAGGATGGTCAGGGTAATAGCCCCCTTCATGTTGGCCCCTTGGCGGATGGTGCCTGTGCCTGGGAGAACCGCAATTCTCTTAATGTGAAGTCGAGCCATCAGGAACATATGGACGTATAGAGAAGCCATGAGAGCGAGCATAGTGAAGAACATAGTAATGAGGCAGATGATGACAGCACTGCTGTCTGAGTAAATGATAAACAATATCCCCGACACTGTACAAGCAGCCCATATACAAGTGATGATGATCCCAACCCGCCTAACTGTCATGATGTTATGGTATTGGAGAGCATAGAAGATAGTAAAGTACCTGTCCACTGCAATAGAGAGCAGGCTGCAAATAGAGGCAAGCAGGGAACTACAAATCACTGAATCAATGACATTGTCAATATTCACTGTGAAACTTTGTGCATCCGTGTCAGTGCTGTTTAGCAGAGTGATGACAATAGTCTCTGATCCATTGGAGACGCTCACCAGCATGTCTGCCACGGCCAAGCTACAGATGAAGAAGTACATGGGGGAGTGGAGATTCTTGTTCTTGGCGATTGCCACAATCACTAGGATGTTCTCCAACAAACTGATGATGCCCAGGGTGACAAACACCTCTGGGGAGACAAAAAGTTGTTCGTAGCAGCCCCCGTCCAGGTAACCTTTGCCAATGGTGTCATTGGCACTGCTGTGCAAGACATAGCTGTGGTTCCAGAAGTGGAGAGTGGGGTGCATTCCATGGTAGTAGTGTGTGGAGTTCATTTTGGGAAGAACTCGGCCAAACTCCTACTGGAATTGCTTAAAAACCTTTAGTCTCTTCCGTGGGACTTTTCTTTAATCCTCAGCAAGAAGGAAGATGGTCCCGGCACTCAGTGGTGCGTCTCCCACACTTCAAGTACAGTCCTAATTTCTTTTAGGAATAGCTCTGAGCATCGTCACTTTAAGTCCCGAAGTTTAATGAGTCTCACTCTCAGCTGCAAAGGTCTTCATTTGTTCCGGAGTTCTTTTCTCTCTTGTCCCTGGAGCTTTTTCTTGAGCCTTATCTACTCGATCCTTTTCAAAATCATTTCCCTAGCAACCACTGTTTACCAGAAAACGCTCAGGATGCTCATGCTAATGTCAAATGCAGCAGGATAGAAGCTGCTGAATAAACTCTCCCCAAGCCCAGGCATCACACGGATTGTCAAAAGCTGTGCAAACCTGCGGCTGATTTTTATGGTGTGTGGAGGGGGAAAAATGGGCGGGGAGGGGGGGACGGGGAGGAATCTAGGAGTTGCTCCGCCTCCTTTACTGTCCAACCAATCCAGCTGAAGTACAGCATGAGTCTAGGAGATGCTGATTATGCTTCAGAGCGACAAAGTGCCTGGCTAAACAGGTTTGGATGAAGCAGCCCCTGGAATCAAGAAGCATTGGGGTAGGAGAGATTGATTTTGCTTGCTCAAGTTTTGAGACTAAGTAACTTGGCTGCTGAACGGACGCTTTTTATCATCTTACCCAAAATCTCCTCAAAGAAACTATATAAAATCCTGTCCAAAAGCTTTCAGTTTTTCCACGTGCATATCATTTGCAAAGCATGCTGTTTTTTATGCCTAAGGTGGACCTAGGGATCTTTTAGCTGATATGACCAATTGCTTCTTCCTCCCCCTTACATATCTTTATGAATTGCCTTGGAATAAGTTGGCAATGATGCCTTTTTTTTTTTTTAAAGAGCTGGACCTCTAGGACAAAAGGCTATTCATTGAGAGGTTTAAAAAGAAATTAGTCTGTTATCATATGTAGAAATCTTATTCCAACCAAAAAATCTTTCAGTATCTTTCATTACAGCTAAACTTCACATATTAGTTATTTAAAATGTACATAACTTTTACTCAGAAGGGGGAAAACGACAAGCTCATTAATCTGGCAATTTATGACAAGTTTTTAAAATGAAGATTATCAGTCTGCCTTAATAATTATCCATTGTGGGAGAGAAAGTGGTTCATGAATATTAACTATTGAAATATTTAACAAATCTATTTAATCAAGTAAAGACTAGTGATCCATTATTCTCTATAATAGGGTTTTTGATATTTTTGGCCAAGTTTATTTTGTATGGAAGAAGTAACATTTGTTTTTCCAGTTTAATAGAACTACTGCAATAATCTTATAATTGGATTTACTCCCTCATTTTGAACTCTGAGGCTTTAATATCTGGATCATTAGGTAAATGCCATGTTTCTGTAAGTAGGAAGTAAGATCCTCAACTAAATGGGTGAGAGAGGAGTGTTGTTGGAGACTTGAGGCCAGATAAAAATGATGTGGAGAGCATCTGTGGTGATTGAAGCATTTAGGAACTAAAAAAGGATTGCCTTTTTGCAGTCCAGTAGCTGTTGAGAATATTCTCTATTAATGAAAATCTCAATCTTTTAATGACCTTGTAGAGTTTTAAAATAGATTACTTAACATAAAAAGTAATCTATTACTTAGTGGACATTGTTCAGGTGATGAACCTTTCTGAACTTAGGTAGGTTGATTTTTGATTGATACTCCATCCCTGTACCTGTACTTTGAGCTCCCCCAACCCCCACCTCCAGTTTGTTAGGATCTATCAGAGCATGTGAGAATTGAACATCACCTTTGTGATGTTCCTTATAAGGGCTCTTTATAAGCTCTAGGGATCTTTATCTAACTCTCATTCTCATTGGAAAATTGTGTCTGCTGAGGCACACAACTCTTAGGATTCTATGCCCACACACATTGCCTAGTTGCATCCCCTTAACAAGGCTACATCTCCTTCATAAGGTTCTATGACTACTACTCAGGAAATTGGAGTGGCTTTCTTATGAAATTGGTTTCATCTCCCTTTCAAGTGTATTCTTCCAAACATCAATCAACGATGATTAGCACCTTGGTATTATTTAACCAATTAACAGTAGTTAGTTGTTCCAAAGGTGTATTTACTGAGAAAAAATGACAGAAATAAAAGCATCTCTCTTCAACATCTGGAAGTTCATTCTCCCTCAGTTCCTTAGGATAATAAACTCAAAATTAAGGTGGTTCTAAAAACATTCATACACCAAGATTTTGTCCAAATATGGCATAGTCTATAGAGAAAACCATTCCTTTATCTGTAGAAACTAGCGTTTTGATGGTTGATTCATTGTTGGGCTGAGTCAAGCAAGTTGCTTGGGCTTTGCTCCTCACTGGGCTCAGTTGTCTGAAAATTTTGGCAAAGATTCCCATTACTGGAACTCTAGGATCTAATGCTTCCTATCATTGGAGGCTAACCAGATTACTCCCTAGTCCAATCTATCTCCAATACTCCATCTAAGGCGGTAGAAGAATAAATGCAATGGAGAGAGAAGCTATAGTAAGGCTATGTGTGCATGGGCCATATGTTGGTCCAGGTTGAGAGATTAGGCTGCTAGTGCTAAGACTTCCTTGCTACACTGGAGAGAATGTCAACAATCCTTAACTCCTCACAGAATCTGGACACCCAAGAATGATAACTGAGCTGCCTCAGTAGCAGTCTTTTTTATGCAGACACAGTTCCATCTCAACAGCTAAAAAACACGCAGTAAATGGAACAGAAACACAACACTGTGCCTCCTCAGAACTAGGGAGGTCTTTTCTATTACCCACAGCCTCCACCTGGGCGTGAAACAGGCAGAACACTGAATATGGTCAAAGGATGGGATTGCTATTAGCCAGTCCCTGCCCTCCTCTCCTCCATTAAACTTTCATGACATGATGAAGCATCACAATAAGAATTAATAATTTCTCTTTTTTATCCATGAATTCAAATCCTCATATCATTTGTGAAATAGGATCAGTCCTTTGCAGATAACAAGCATCAACAAACTTGACTGAGTTGTTTCCCCACATTCTATAGGAGATGTTAATGGCAATGAATTAGTTGATGAGCAAATAAAGGAAAAAAAAGTTTTGGTGAATAATTCAAAGACTAGACAACCAACTGCTTTACAATCAAGATTTGGCTGTACATTCTGTTAGTAGAGTCCAAGAAAAGACACACCTTTTTAAAATAAGCCTATTTTTATTCATGTTTGTAACTTTCAAACACTGCTTGTACATGTTTCTTATCTGCCCCCAACCTGTCACTCTAATCAGTCCTAGTCTATTTAATTATAACGATCTTCAAAGTGCCCTTGATTATTTACATTGGGTAGACAGCATTTTTTATTATCTTTGATATAAATACATACTGACCTAGATTCTCCACATTACCTGCTATGAATGCTGGGCCCCCATAAAGAGAATCCCCCACAAAGGTACATTAATCAAGGCCATTGAAGTGTCATTTAACACATTACTAGGGTAGGCAAGCTTTATTTCCTGAATTTATAGAATTTCCTTAAGTATAGTAGAAATTATGAGCTTCTTTAGGATTGAACTAACCCATAGAAAAAGCAAGCAAAGAGTTATTATATGTTTATTCTTTCTAGAATAGGGAAGCCTTAACTTTCAACACCTGAAATTTCTGGCATTGAATCTTTTTGTTTTTCTACCAAGCCTCTTGTTTTTTTTTTTCACTTAAGCTTAATAAGTTGAATGTACACAATAAATTCTTTATCTTACCTGAAAACCAATTCCTCCTTCTCATACCTCTTATTTTTGTTAATGGTACCAACATCAACCAACATATTATCCATGGGGTTTTCTTGGTAAAGATATTGGAGTGGATTGCCATTTCCTTCTCTAGTGGATTAGGGCAAACAGAAGTTAAGTGACTTGCCCAGGGACACACAGCTAGTAAATGTCTGAAACCAGATTTGAAATTACATTTTCCTGACACCATGCCCAGTGCTCTATCCACTGAGTCATCTAGCAGCCCTTGTTCTTTTCACTTTTAATGAAATTTCTTTCTATCTGCATATTTACTTTGAATATTTATAGACTTTGATTGTTTAAGAAATGTGTATGTAGAGATCTCCCAAGAAGTTGTCACTTCTAAGTTCCATCGTGATGTGAAGGTGAGCCAAGACTGTAAAATTCTAGAACGTTCATTCTGTCTGGAATGTCTTTAGTTATGGAGACAGTTTGATGTAGTTGTTGATAGAGGGCTGAGATATGAATGAGTTGAACTATGAATCAATTTTGGCCTCAAGACACTTATTAACTTGTATAACTCTACACAAGTCACTTAACTTCTATTTGCCTCAGTTTCCTCATCTGTGAAATGAGGCTAATATCAAAACCTATCAGCAAAGGCTGTGAGGATGAATGAAATAATATTAGTAAAATTTTTTTGCAAACTTAAAGTGTTATAGAAATGCTAGTCATTAGTATTATTCTGATTATTATGAGTTGGGTTACAGTCTGAATGTCAATTGCCCATAGGATTGCTCGGCTAAATTCAGAGATGTTCATCATCAGTTTGACCACAGGGTAATGAATTATTCAACTACAAGAATTTCCAAAGACTGTTTCAGCCTTCAAAGGACTCTGATCTATATGTGTGACAAGATACACCGACATAATCACAGATCCTTGAAGTATGAAATGATTTATGATAAATCTATTAAAATCATGTTATACAGTGAACTATAAAATAAATTGCAAAAAAGAGAAAATTCTTTAATTTATCATGAGAAAGTATTTCTGAAGCACATAGCATGTTCCTTCAGAAGCAAGAAAATGATGTTACAGAGAGGAAATATTATTAGGGAAACTGCTTTTTTATTTCATGTTAATAGAAAACAATATCTAAGATTCATTTCTATAATTTAATTCCAATTAGTTCTCCCTAATTCTCTAAACTTTTCACTTTAGAAAGGTTGAAATATGAAAGTAATTTACACTGAAATATCTTGACTCCTAGGGTATCAAAAAGGATTCTGAATATTAGCTATCATTCCTTTTTCATTTTATCATTCAACTTTTTCTCAGAACTGCAGTTATAATTCTAAAAATAATTATAAATGGATATTCTCCAACTATAGATTCTCTGAGAGCTATAAAACAGAGGAAACCTCAATGGCTTATTTCCTCTCTCAATTCAATACAATCTAATTTAGTTCAAGTCAACCAATCTTTATTACAGATCTACCATGGGAGAGTCACTGTGCCAGATCTTTTTTTTTTTTTATCCCTTCCCTTCCCTCTTGGAATCAATACTGTGTATTGGCTCCAAGGCAGAAGAGTGGTAAGGGCTAGGCAATGAGGATTAAGTGACTTGCCCAGTGTTACACAGCTGGGAAGTGTCCGAGGTCAGATTTGAACCTAGGACCTCCCGTCTCTAGGCCTGGCTGTCAATCCACTGAGCTATCCAGCTTCCCCCACTGTGCCAAATCTAAAAGAACTCATTCCACAATGGGAACTAATATGTACATAAATATGTCAAAATAAAAAAGTATATAACATAATTTATGAGGTTGCAAGAGGATTAATGACAGTGAGGGATTAGGAAAAGCCTGCCATAGGGCAGGTAGAGCTTGAGCTGTACCTTAAAGGGGATTAAGGTTTCCTAGAAATGGAAGTGAGTCTAAGGGAACATTCTAGAGGATTCTAGGCCTAGAGATTAGTTGGTCTGTGCTAAGTCAGAGGCAGGAGATAAAATTCCATATACAAGGAGCAGCAAGGAGGCCATTTTGACTGGAATCCAGAGTGTGAGGGAGATTGATATATTTGAGATTGTGAATGATAATTCATGTGAACATAACATTTTAGGGCAGCTAAGGTGGTGCAATGGATAGGGTGCCAGGCTAGATTGGGGCATGACTGCTATGGCTGAACAACAATCTTATTTTATAGCTTATAAAGCATCTTCTCTACCATTTCTCCATAAGGTAAGTGGTGGAAGCATCATTAACTCTATTTTACAGAGAAAGAAGCTGAGTCTTACATAGTTTGTTTACATGAGTTTCCCAACTGTCACAGCTAGACAGATGCAGAGTCAAGATTTGGCTCCAGATTTCTGTATTCAAGGTCCAGAGTATTTTCTTCCTTAATAGAGTTCGTCATTACACTTGACTTCTATAAAGATGATATTAGAAGAAGTAGAGAAGCTGGCTTGAGAAAGAATTGGAGTTTGAAGCAGATCTAAGACAGAGTGTCAGTTTCAAATGTTGACAGTTTAATGGTTTTTCTGTGACAGTTACACACTGTGTGTGGCAGTTACTCAGATGGAGTTGGGAGTTACTCTCTGGGAGGTAGTGAGGAGTTACTCTCTCTCTCTGTTTCTCAGAGTCCTAACTTGATTCTTGCTGAGACTCAGCCAGCTAGCTTTTGTTATTTTTATGACTTGGAGGCAAAGTTAAGAATTATAAGAATAAGAGGTTTAGTTTACTTAGAATAGTAAAAATTTGGGTTAGTCAGATCAGGAAGGATCAGTGTAACCTGTGAAAACAGGAGAAGTGGTTCCTTGCAGAACCAGGGGTTCTTTTTGGGTGGAGTTTGAATCCCTTAGGATTATAAATCTTTTTTTTTTTATCATTATACTCTCAATAAATAGTTTATTTTTCATAACAAGGGTCTCCTTAGCATAGTTGGGCCTGGCCCTGAAGAGAAGTTCACTTATGAGCTTCACTTTACTTTTATAAGCTGAGCATACTTTGTGAGCACAGCAAGCAAGAGTATCAAAATCAGTTTATAACCAATAATCAATCCATTGCCTATTAGTTTTACAGTGTGCCTTTTATTTTTACATTACTACCTCTGGCTTCTTATCTTTCATTAGTAGGATACTATTTTCCTAGATTTGGCCCCTAAAACAAACTTTGAGGCCATTTAGTTTAACTCATTTCATTTTACAAATGAGGAAATTGAGGGTCAGAGAAGAAAAGTGATTTTGTCCAAGTCACAGAACTAATGTGTGGCAAAGATGGGATGTGGATTACAAGTCTGAATTTAGAGTCAGAGAACATTCAACTGAATGCTTAATCCTGAATTTTTCACTGAGTCATTTTGATGGTTGCTTATTTATTTATTTTAATAAATAAATACAAATTTATTAATTGATCCACAAGGGGGCCATCTCTGAGAACACATAGTAGGAACTTAATAAATGTTTGCTGAAATTGTTGAATATTCTACAAGAAAGCCTTTTCTCTTATCTCCTTTAGTCACTGAGGTGGTAAGAAAAAGTCCTGGGTTTCTTGCTCTTGGCGTTGACCACATCCAAACTACTCATCTTATTTTTGTTGTTCAGCTATTTTTCAATTGTGTCTGTCTCTTTGTGACCATCACTATTGGGGGTTTTCTTGGTAAAGAGATGGGAGTTTTCTGTCATTTCCTTCTCTAGTTAATTTTACAGATGAGGAAACTGAGGAAAATAGTATTAAATATCTTTCTCCTAGTTACCCAGACAGTCTGAGACTAGATTTGAATTCAGGAAGAGAAGTCTTCCCAACTCCAGGCCTGGCACTCTATCCCTTGTACCACCTAGATGCTTGATGATTACTAATTCATAACAGTATTACAGAGATATCAGCATATTTCCTTTTGGAAATAATAATACAACCCTCTAAATTATAAAGCACAGGTCAAACTTCATTGTTGTTGTTTAGTTGTTTCAACTTTGTGATCCCAACCAGGGTTTTCTTGGCAAAGATACTGGAATTGTTTGCCATTTACTTGTACAACTCATTTTACGAATAAGGAAACTAAGGCAAACAGGGTCGTATAATTAATTAGTAAGTTGTCTGAAGTCAGTTTAAACTCAGGAAGATGAGTCTTCATAACCACCAGACCAGCATTTTATCCGTGGTCTCACGTGGTTGCCCCAGTCAAATTGGGGTTTCTATATCAACAAATAGCTTTGAATGGCTGGAAATGTAGTAATATTTGCTAATTGAAATGTCTACTGCTTTCCTCCTATTCAATTCTCAGATGAGTTCATTGTCAGTCTACTGTGTTTGCTCATGAAATTTTTGACAACAAATAAAGTCAATGAGTTTCTCCTGCAACTACAGTTCTAATTCGAACAATGTATGTTTTTTTTTTTTATCAATTTTGATATTCCAGTGTGGATTGCTAGGAGGATCTTTTTTGAGAGAATATAGTCTTATTGAGGTAGTCAGTACAATATAATCTATAAACCTGGTCATATGGAGACCATTTCTTTCAGTAGAGACTCAATCTTCTACGTGGACCTTGTTCCAGCCTCATTTTACATTACTATCCATTCTATACTTTTTGTAAAAACTAAATTGGACAAGTTGACTGTGGAGAAATCTGTTGTCTTCCCAGAGAATATATTTGTGACAGGATAGGCATTCTCCTTTTAACTGTTATGCTTGATGAAAAAATTCATTTCTTTTTTTTTTTAATTAAACCCTTACCTTCCATCTTGGAAACAATGCTATGTATTGGTTCCATAGCAGAAGAGCAGTGAGGGCTAGGCAATGGAGGTTAAGTGACTTGTCCAGGGTCACACAGCTGGGAAGTGTCCAAGGACAGATTTGAACCTAGGACCTCCTGTCTCTAGGCCTGGCTCTCAATCCACTGAGCTACTCAACTGCCTCCAAACAATTCATTTCTGATGATTAATAGGAACAGATCATAGCACTAAAAGGAGCACAGAGTATTCATTGTTCAATGCAATGAAATCTTAGGCCAAAATCCGAAAACTTTGGTGCTATATGTATTGTTTCTTCAATTGATTAAGATAGAAAATTCAAAAGAGAAAGACAGATTGAAGAAGTGAACAGTTTGACTGGCTAAGGAGATATTTTCTGAGAAGAATTGAATTTTGGGGCCATATGTTAATGGAAAAATTAAATTATAGTGACATAATTTTTTGGACATGGCTGATATAGAAATTTGTTTTTCTTTACTATGCTCATTTGTTATATTTTTAATTTTCTTTGAAATTAGAGAGGGTGAGGAGAAATAAAAAAGGTTATTTGGAAAATAATATAAAATTAATTTTTGTCAAAGCTTAAATATAGGATTGAGAAGTTCTAGAAAGAAATGCAACATTCCTAACAAGCCCAATAACAGAATGTTTGACTGAAATTTTATCAATGTAATCAAGAAGAATTTAAAAGGAAAGTTGTTTTACATAGATTTCAATGGCAGCTATAGCAAAGGAAAAACGAATAGAAGAGAGGATTATTAATCCGTTGGCAAAATTATCCAGTAATAAAATATGTGGTCTCGGATGTTTATATTCAAATGCACTAAGTATGAGAAATAAATAGGTTAAATTATAGATCCTAATAAAAAGAGGTATCAGTGAGAAATTAAGATTGGACTCATGATTGGAATTTGCCTTTGTGTATTGTGCAAGTGTCTATCTTCTTTGAAAAGAATGGAAGAGGTTATGGGTTGGTGAGGGCAGACTAGCATGATATATAAAGAGAAAGAAAGAGTAAAAAAGAAAGCCAGTCACAGAGACAGAGGCAGAAAGATAGTGACAGAGAGACACACTCAGAGAGAGATAGAAAAATGAGACAGAAAGACATTGAATGTTAGATAGTAGAATAGAGTGCTAGAGCTTGAATTAGGAAAATGTGTGTTCAAACCCAGATTTAGAAAGTTGTTGTATTACCCTAGGTAAGTCACTTAACCTCTGTTTAATTCAGTTCCTGACTTTGTTAAATGGGGTTAATAAGAATACCCACCTCCAATAGTTGTTGCCAAACTTAAAGTCATGTAAATATTATTATTCCCATTTTAATCATTATAATATAAATATATATTTATATGAAGAAATCCAAGAATCTGAAGGGAGAAACATGAGAGGGAAGCACTTGAATAAATCAGTGGAGGCAGAAGCAGAAATAGTATTATAAGAATATAGGCAACCTTAAGAGGAGAAATTTGAAGAACTATTTGGGGAACATCAGAAACCCTACTATGGAAGCATGATATTATACTTATGGGCAACTTCAACTCTTTGAGTATTACTCTCTTTGGCAGTCAGTGTATATTCTCTCTCTAAGCCTCTTTTTCTCTGGTCTCTTTACTTTTCTCTGTCTCTGTTTCTGTCTCCTCACCTTTGCTCCTTTCTCCTAGAGCAGAATAGTTAACAATTTCATGACCAACTTAATAATAATGTCAGTCATCTTACAAAAGTTGGAGGAGAAGAAAAGGTGAAACATTGTTCAAAACTTGATTAGAACAAACAAGGACAAATAATGAGAACTTGAGATGTAATGGAATACTATAACATCCAGTCTAGAACCTGTGATAGAAGACATGGAAACTCTGAAAAGTCTATCTGGCAGGTGAGGAGATGGACTAGAAATGCAAGATGACACATTCCTTTTCAGAACTTCCTAATATGTCTATTTATCTTGCCTGACTTTTACAAAGAAATCCTTCTAATTGGGTAGTGGAAGGGCTAAGAGAGACAGAGACAGAGAAACAGAGAGAGAACATCAAGAAAATCATGTGAAAATTCATTATTCATTGAAATAATCAAAAAAGATGAAAAGGAACACAAACATGGACATTTGCTATTTTCTCAATAACTTTAATATATACTTTAAAATGAACTGTATGTAATAGTTCTATTTCATAGACAATCTTCTTTTTTATGCTTATCCATTTATTAAAATGTTTGTGTTTGTCAATGATTGTTAACTTCATGACTAAGAAAAAAAAAGAAACCATGAAAAAAGCCTGATTGGTAGCTTGGAATTTGTGAGAATAGATATCAAAGTCTTCAGGTGTAAAAATGGAGAGTTGAATCCAGGACTCCATTCCCCAGAAGTCCTTGCGCACTTCTCAAAATGCCTTGTAACCTCACCTGGGCTGAGAGTGAAATAGGGTATTTAACCTGGTTGTAAAGGCTACGTGCTCTCTTTTCTACTTCCACGGCATGGCAGACACATCTCTCATGATGTGAGTGAAATTGAATTGGGCCTTTTGGCCCACCTAGCATGTGCCTTTCTTACTTGTATTTTCTTAAATTCTCAACCTTTAATTAACCTCTAAAAATATAATACTCCTTGCAGAGAGAAACTAATTTCTACCTGCCTCAGTTTCCCCTAAATTTTTTCATAACAGTTGAATTTTAACTGCTACAGTTTGGCGACCACGAAGGGATAAATGAAATATCTCAATCTTCTGATTCTTTTCTCTACTAAGTTCAGTCTTTAATAGCTAGTGACTAGAAATTTTTTTGATCCATGTTTCTCTGGCCAAGGTTTTTTACCCTCGCAAAGCTGCTGCTTGTTCCAGTCATTAGATAGCTCACCGTCTCCCGGCCTGGCCCTTTCCCTGCCTGCCTGCCTGCCTGCCTGCAGCCATCCGCTCTAGACCGGTTTGCTGTTTGACCCAAATTGCAGATCACCTGCTCACCCTGGCTGCCCACTCTGGCTCCCAGCCCTCCTTGCCTGTGCTCTGGCTCCCAGCCCTGCCCACCCCGATACTCTCTCTCGCTCACCTGGTCCCTGTTCAACTCTAGCCTTGGAGTAGATCGTTTATCACCCATGATTAACTGGTAAAAATCGGGGGTATTGACCACATGGGTGGATGGTAGGAGGGGAGAGAGACAAGAGGGAAAGAAGAAAGGTTTTTTCAAGCAGGAACTTAAAAGCATGGCTATTATACAAGGATATCTTTTAATTGCATTGATCCTTTTATTGACTTCACCTGGGTGTCAGGGAAAATATTCAGCTCTGTACAACCTTTTAGCTAACTTTGAGGAGGCAGCTGGGTGTCTCAGTGGACTGAGAGCCAGGCCTAGAGACAGGAGGTCTTTGGTTGGAATCTGACTTGAGACACTTCATGGCCGTGTGGCCCTGAGCAGATCGCTTGGACCTCATTGCTTACCCCTTATCAATTTACCTTCTGACAATAGAAATCCTAATGGATAAAAAACCCAAGGAACTTTAAAAAGACTGGACGTTACATATTTTAAGGCATTTCAGACTCCAATGGTTTGTACAAATCTCTGTATTTCTATTGCATTTTACTGTTTGCTTTGTTTAAAATCTAACTTTGTGATTTTAAGTTTATATGTTACTGCATTCAATATCATTCTGTTGCACTGAATCATTTTAATGTACTGAGTTTTAAATACTGTTATATTCTGTTGCTTTTCCCCTATAATTATATTGAACAAATATCATTGTAATTAAGCCCATATATGAAAAAAAACAGCCTTTCTATTTTGACTTTGTAAATTGTCACATAGAGGATAGATGGATTTCATCAGAACTGGTTACAATTGTATTAACAATCTTTGGAAAATTTAATGTGCTAAATATCTCAACTGATATTAAGGGTTTTTTAAAAATGATTTTTGGATTTTTTTTAACAATCTCTGGTTATATTTCCTGACCCTACCACGAGGTGTAAGGCCCTTTCTAGTAACTGAAGTGAAATACAATTATAAACCCCAACCTTCCTGCATTTCTAAATATGTGAATGGAAGTTGGGGCAGTTAATCTCAGGGCATTTGTATCCCTAAAAAGCCTCCAAAAATAAAAAGGAGCACTTTTCATTTATAATTCTTCAGCTCACTACTTTACTTCCACCAGAATGATATCTAGATTTCTTGATGTTCTAAATCCAAAATGAGTTTTACTTTGTCTAAAAAATATGTTCATTACCAAGGTTGAAAGATTTTCTGTTTGTAAAAACTTGTGACAAATATCTATCAATTCATAGGTTTTTTAAAATGCCATACAGCAACTTATGTGAAATATGATAGTGTGTTTGTTTGCTATTGTAATTAATTGGGCTATTGAGAATTTTGGGGATATTGATATCTACATATTTGTACTATTCTTCTTTAAAAATGAAAAATGTTACCTTGTTCAATTCATTTGCTCATACTCATAGTGGATCATGGCCAGATATGAAGAGGAAATGCATCTCATTTTTGATGAGAAAGCCTTGTATTCTATATTCTCTCATTTTTAGTGATAAAGCCTTGTATTCTATATTTTCTTAGCTGACACAGAGTGTCAATGATTATAAGCTATATTTTTATTTTTAAAGCTCTTTTATTATTATATTTTCTTGCATGTGCAATATACTATTTCAGGTTTTTTTTCTCTCCTTTTTTATATTTATATTCTACTTCCGTGGCCTGGCAGATGCTTCTCTCATGATATGAGTGAAATTGAATTGGGCCTCTCGGCCCACCTAGCACATGCCTTTCTTATTTGTATTTTCTTAAATTCTCAACCTTTAATAAATCTCCAAAAATATAATACTCCTTGCAGAAAGAAACTAATTTCTACCTGCCTCGGTTTCCCCTAATTTTTAATCATAACAGTTGAATTTTAACTGCTACACAGGAAATGGGAAGGTCATATCCTATGGCCTAATTTTTTGAGGGAGACAAGGGCTCAGAGGAATGATAATAAAAAGAGTTGGGATTTTTATAGTGCTTTATTTTACACAAAGTGATTTTTTTATCTATTATCTCATGTAATTCTCACAATAGTGCTGTGAGGTGCTAGAGGTGTTATTATTAAATACAGATGAGTAAATATTGCATTAGACAATTAGTTGACTTCTCCATGATCCCACAGTAAGTTTCAGGGATAAGAATCTAAATAAAGATATTTCAAGACTTTAAGGCAAGTAAGTGGTTTATTGAGTTAAATTCTAAAGTCATATGCAAAAAAAAAATGGTTCTGATAAAAAAGTGAGAACTGTCCAATTTGCTGTGTGAAGTAAATAGAACTCATTGGCAAACTAATTAAAACTATGTGGGTGAAGGTAAAGGAAAGTAAATGAAGGTGAATTCAAAAGACTAGCATTGCCTTATGAAAATTGTGTCAGGAGTATTAAAGGCCAGAATGAATTGAGATTGACGATGGATGTTAAGGACAAAAATAATTTTGGTAGTTAGGTTGGGACAAGGAAGAAGATCGAAGAAAGGCTAGGAAAGCTATTTGCTGTGAATATAATGATAGTATTGGATGATAGAGAGAAGGCTCTCCTCTTATGCTTCAGCCTCGAAAGAGAATGAGGACAAGGAGAAACAAAAAAATACAGAGTGGAAACCCTCAAGGTAAGTAAAGAAAAGAAACTGTAGAAAAAGCAGTATATCTGAGATCAGAGAGATCTTGGTTCATATCCTAACTTGACCACTTAGTCTCTAAACTTGATCAAATCACAAACTCTGTCTCAGTTATGCTTTTCACAAAATAAAGCAAAAAAAAAAATGACTATGTTATTCTGAGGAGGGGGTCTATAATCTTCCCAGAAGCCTTAGGACCCCTTAGTTTAGAGTAGATGTGACAAGCACACAACAGCTTCAGGGTCATAATACTTTTGAGTGCATCCCAAATTAGAATAAAATGTAGTTAGTAAATATTTAGCAAAATAAATAAAAATTCAGTGGAATGTAGTTAATATATAGTTTTCTAAGTCAGCATGCTACTGCAAATATCTTTATCGTTTGGTGGCTTATTTCTATTTGAGTTTGACACCACTGACTTAAGTAGATCAGGGAAGACATTATAGAGGAAGAGACCATTAAGCTAGATTTTGAAGGAAGAAAAGGGTTTTTAACACATTGAGATGAGAAGATAGTATATTTTGAAGAATTCTTGGTAAATTGAATGAATATCTAGAAGTGGGGAGAGTGCAGGATGAGCCTGAGGAAAACATAATAGATTGAAACACTCAGTATATGAAGGGGGGCAGAGGGAGAACAAGGTTGCAGAATCAGTTTGGAACAAGACTATGAAGACCCTTAAATACTGCCAGGAACAGACTTTGTATTTTGACCTACAGGTAGTGGGGAGAAGCTTTTAAGTTACTGAGGAGAGAAGACTGCTCAGACCTGTGTCATAGGAAACTTATTTTGGGAGCTGAGAGAAATATGAATCAGAAAGAGAAAGCCTGGTGACCAGGAGGGCAGTTAGGAGAATGAGAGTCCAGGCTAGTCAGTCAGTCAATAAATAAATACTTATCCATCTCATACAATGTGTTAAGAATTGCACTAAGTGCTGGGAATAAAAGAGGCAAAAGAATCCCTGACCTTAAGGAACTCACAATCTAATGAGAGATTATGAGGTCCTGAACTAGGATAGAAGCCTTCTGAGCAGGGAGCAATGGATAGCTACAAAGGACATTGCCAAGGTAGAGTTGTCATGACTTAGCAGCTGATTAGATGTAGTGGAAGAAGAAAAATTGAAATTGGAAGGATGATGGTACCATCTACAGAAACAGAGACAGAGACAGAGATAGAGTCAGATATAGACACACAGACAGATACAGAAACACAGTGACAGGAGATAAAAGACAGTGGCTGAAAATATGTGTGTGTGTGTGTGTGTAAGAGAAACAGACAAAGAGACAGAGATGGAGAGAGACAGTTGCAGAGAAGAGAGATAGACAGGGAGTTAGAGAAACATGGTCATTAGATTAGACATCAAGTCATTCATTTCCAAGATTCCTCACATATCCACTTTGGCCCCACTAGTATGAGAGATAACCTGGATGCTTGGTGGATAGATGGAATTATTCTTGACTGTGCAGAGTAATTCAGTTTTGCTCACAAGCTATGGTGAGAATTCATCATTTGGCTAATAGAAACTTAAGCTATTTTGGGAAACCCTAGCTTCTTACTCTTGATGAGCTTCCCAAGAGCTAAAAGTAAGGTTAGGAGAGGTGGAGGTGCATCATGAACAGGGACTCCTCTTTGCTTGGTTTAGTCATGTACAATTATATTGCATAAATCAATCAGTTAATTTTCTGACAGTATCATTTTTACAAGCAGATGAATCTCATTTTATATAACATATATGGCCCTGAAATGAAATGTAATGCAAATGTTTATAATTTGAATCACATTGACTTCCAATGTAATTTTAAATATTTTAATTAGAACTAAAAATGAACACTAAATTTCTGTCTTATTGTCCAAGATTTTGTGTTAACAAATTAATTAATAATACAATCAATATTCTCATATGGGCTGAGAACCTGGAAGCAAACTCTTTTCTAAAATAAACATATTGTAATTGATTGTTCTGTGTATTTGGAATTTCACATGTTGAGTTTTCTTAAAGGTAGACACTCTAGCAAGTGTCATTCTTTTCCTCCAAAAGGAAATTTTGTGTTCCTGTTATCAGTGCTACCCATTAAGAATTTTGGTCCTTCAATAATTTTTTTTCTGTGATTACATGATATATAACAACTCTGTTGCCTTAGTTTCTTTTAATTTAGTAGAAATATTGCTTCAGAGATTGTGAGCGATGGTCCATAAATTAGAAGACATTGTTTTATAAAAAATAGTAAACAGCATTTTTCACCCTATTTGTATGACAGATTTGTGGCTTCCAAGAAACACTGCACTGACCAGTTTGTAACATGCCATCCATGTACCTTGAAGTTGCTCTCATGCATTAATTTTTATAAGTTCTATTTTATTTTTACTTTTAAAACATTTTTAGCAGAATAACAAAGCACCAACAGACAAATGCTTCAAAACCAGTTTTAATGATATGTATACTCTTTTCACCATTTTCCAATTCACATCAGTCTAGAAAGAATTCTTAAGCATTTACTAAAATTTTGTTTCCCCAATTCCATTCCTATATGATTCTTTCTTTCCACTCAGAGTCAGTTAACTTGGTTCCAGTCTTCATTACCTCTTGCCTAGTTTCCCTATCTAAATTGTCTTCTCTCTCTAATTCATCCTCCTCAATGCTAAAAAACTGAATTTCCCAAAGTATAAATCTGCCTGTGTTCCCTCACCTCCCTCCTCTTTTAAATTCCACAGATTTCCTATTAACTCTAGGGCCAAATATCAATTTCTCTTGGGAATTTATAGTTTTCCACCCTTTGGTCCCAATGTACCTTTATAATTTTATTTCCTGTTATTTCCTTCCAAAGACTGTTGTCTAGCCATCCATCCTGGCCTTCTTAATACTTCTCATACATGATGCTTCTCCTATCTTGTGCTTTTGAACTGGCTCTGACCCCTGCATGAAATATTCTTCCTTATCACCTCTTCCATTTTGAATCTCTTCTTACCCTAAGACTTAGATCAACAATGACACATGTAAAACCCAGTGGAATTGCTCATTGGCTATGGGAGTGGGGTGGGATGAGGAGAGGGAAGGAACATGAATCATGTAACCATTGAAAAATATTCTAAATTAATTAATTAATTAAACTTAATAAAAAAGACGGATCAAGTAGAGCCTTATTCATGAGCTTTTCTTGGTTCCCAGGTTGTTAATGAATGCTCTCTTAAGATCCCCCTGTAGATGCTCTGTGTATGGTTTTTATTTTTATCTTCTGTACATGTTCATGTTGTTCCTGCCATTAACATGTAAGCTCCTCAAGGGCAGGGACTTTCAATTTTTGCTTTGTATTCCCAGCTCCTAGCACAGTGCTTGGCAGATAGTAGTTGCTTAATACATACTTGTTGATTAACTGATTGTTTGGTTGGCTATGGTCCTCTTAATGAATACTTAGTCCCCAGAGCTAAGCATCAACCTATAATAACAAATGGTTTTATTCTTCCAGGAGTCTGGAAGGCAGCACATAGCAGGGGAAAGAGCATTGGACCTAGTGTTTGAAAACCTAGGGGACCTTGATTTGAGTCTTGAATACATACCTTACTGTCTAGGAGTCCCTGGGCAAGTCTTTTACTTAATCTTTCTGAGTCTCAACTTCCCCCATCTCCAAAAGAGGGATATTTGCAATCTGTAATTCACAAGGCTTTTGTGAGGAAAGTGCTTTGCAAACCATTTCGTACTACACAAATGTCCCTTTATGATGATTCTCCCTCACTTTGCTGCAACATATAATATCTGCCATTATGCACTGACATTATTAAAAATTACTCTATTACTCTTTGAAAAGAGAATTGAGTCCAATAACTTTACAGCAATCAGTATAATAGGTACACTCTTAAGACAGTAAGATAGCACCATGGATAGAACACTGGGTCCAGAGTCAGGAATATCTGCAAACAAATCACTTACTAGTTGGGCAATTCTTAGCAAGTCACTTATCCCTGCTTGCCTCAGTTTGCTCATCCATAAAATGAGCTGGAGAAAAAACAAACAAACAAACAACAAAGGACTCTTGTATCTTTGCCAAGAAAACCCCAAATGAGATCACTGAGAATCAGACACAACTGAAATAACTGAACAGCAACCCTGATTCTAATGTAGTCTCTTGTTCATTCATTACATACCTATTAAAAATCATCAACCTAATGCATAGGTCTAAACAGATTTTATTTAAAATCTGTAGGAATTACTCATTGCCACTAACCATCTATATAACCTTGGACAGTGTTCAAGTCTCTGTGGCTACAGTTTCCTCATCTGTATTTGGAAAGGGATATAATCAATAACAGCCCAGTTCTTTGTTTTGGAGGCAATGTGTGTTAGAAAAAGCAGTGGATGGGCAAGGTGGAGGTGGAAACCTCGTGATTTAGGTTGTAGTTTTATTTATTACCTTGATGAAGCCATTCAATTCTTATGAACATCCTGTAAAAACCATTTATAAATGTAAACATGAAGGCATCCATAAAATTAAGTGGTTGGACTATGACTTCAAACATTCCTTGTATCCTGCAGTCTTATGGTATATCATTGTATGGTTTAGCAGATGATCTTTGGGGTCCTGTTTGCTGTCCTAACATGCAGTGATACTATATGATGCTTTGACCCGAAGTCCTCTAGCTTTAAAATGCTGTCTTTTAAAAACATGAGAAAGATGCAGTTAAAAAATATTGTAACTTACTATAATTTCTACTATATATGAAAAATCACTCAAAACACAAATAAGTGCAGGCAGATGTAATTTTATATTGAAATATAATTTTTCATCTTAGTATTTCTATTTTCTTTGCCTAGCGGATATAATGGAGGAAGGATAATGCACTACATTAATTGACTCAGTTTGGGTCTTGGGTCCTTCTAGTTGAGTCCTTGGCTAAATTATTGGTGTAGTTCTCATTGAACAAGATAACCTTCCACTCTCGTGAACTAAGATTATCAATTTCACTCTGCTTCTGAAGAGCTAACATTTATGATCACAATTTAAAAGAAATTGTAATGGAAAGAAATGGAATATTAGGTTTGATGTTGAAAGGTTCTCCCTCCTCACACAGCTCTAGAAGCACAATATTTTTGTGGTGATTATTTTAGGTAAGTTGTTTTCCATATATTTGTGGCTTTGTTAAGACATGTTGTCCTTTGGCTTTATGAGAACAGATGCATTCAAATCTTTCCACTATTAAATTTGCTTGGCTGTGACATCAAAAAGCATGTCCATTTTTCCTGATTTTTTTTTTATTTGGTAGCTATTTCACACACAAAAATAAAGAACATGACTATTTGATGTGGTACAAGGTGACCCAGGGACAGAAGCATGTGTTTGGCGGTAGATGATGAGGATGAGTGCCTAAAAGTCTATTTAAAGGCTCTGCATGAAAATTTGTAGATAGGCAGTCACGAAGATATCAGACATAGTTTACCTGATGCTTCTTCCCTCCCTTCCTCCCAACCTCCCACTGCATTAATGCTTTCTACACAAACCTACCCAGAAATCCATTGATTCCTATATGGACCATCAGTCAGGACTGGGACCACATATCTGTGCAGTTTTGGCTTGCATATCTCTAATCTTTCAACCTCTTTTTTCAGGGACTGATAATCAAATCAATACATGAAGATTACTTTTGTTGAAAGGTGTGGTTATCTCCTGCAGTATTCTTGTGCTTCCAGACTGGTTAGAGTAAAGATCTTTACCTTTACCTTTACCTTTACCACTACTTTCTGCATTCTCCCTGACTCATCCATGTTAGCTCCATTCCTCTAGTGTGCCTATCCTATCTATCCCAACCATTTCATTATGACCTCTAGAATCCCTATTCTATTGTCAACTAATTACCTTTATATTAAACCTCTACCCTAGAAGTTATTTTACATTTTGTATTTCCTAACGCATGGCTTCCAGTAGAATTCAAGTTTCCTGAGGGCAGGATTGGTTCAGTTTGTCTTTCAATAGACAGAACCTAGCATAATATCTTTGAGTTCCATGAAGGCATTGGTCCCATTCTAAAAGGAAGGATGATCAACAATAGTGATTAACTCAGAGTTAAGTGCTTAACAAATGCTTGCTGACTGACTGTATGACTGATTCACCTTGGCTGGATTTACTAAGTGATTATATATTGTGATACATTAGTGTTTCTGATTCCCTAGGGTTTAGTCCTCTGCTTGGTAACCAGAAGTTGTGCTCACTTCACCCAGTAAGCATTTGTTAAATGCCTGTCATAGCAGTTTTGTTAGATATTGGGGATAAAAAGAAGCAAGTCATACAGTCCAACAATCCCCAACTCCAAGGAGCCTATACTTTCTGTTTTTTAAATGGGGGGAGGGAAAATATGTACAAAAATATTAAATACAAAATATATATGAAGTAATTTCTAGGGGAAAGCAATAGCTCTCCATGACTGGATGGTTGGTAAGGATTAGGATAGATTTCCTTTAGCCTCACTATATAGGGTCATAACTGACCTGAACTTTAGGAGAAAACCTATGCAAAGGCACAGAATCAGAGAATGTTACTTTATTTTCAGGAACTAGCAAGAAATGTGCTTTTGGGTGGAATATGAGTGCGTAGTAAGCAAAATGCCAGATGCTGAAAAATACTTATATAGTCATAATGACAAAATTGCATGAAAATTGATAAGTTTATCCATGTGACTATTTTTTTTTTTGTAATTTATTTGTCATATAATTATCTTTTCCCAACTGAATTGTTTGATGGCTTGGACATCTTGTAGTTCAGAGCATCTCCACTGGGGTGATTTATTCCAATATACTGATGAGGAACATCTATTCATAGCCAGGAAACATTACAAAATACATTAGCTAAATACATCCTTCTATGGCAGAGAGAGCCTTTCTTTGTCCAGGAATTATGCTTTTTAGAACAAATCTCTTTCCCCTGTGGCAATGAAGACACGACTTTTGGTTCATTGATCTGATCATTTTCTGTTGGTAGGAAGTTTCTGGGGACTGTCTCAGTATGCACTTATGGTCATTCAATACTATTATCAGCATAATGAAAACAAAAGATCTTTTAGCTTAATTTTAGGAAATAATATTTCCACTTGTATTGATGTCCAAGTCTCTTAGAGGCTAGCTTCATGAGGAAATGTGTTTGAAGGTGATGACAAATTGTGGTGAAGGATTTTCCAAACAAGAGATATCTAAGATCCCAAATTTTCATGCTACAAGAGCTCAGCTACAGATATGCCAAAAGCCACTTTAATTAAACTAACAATATTGTAGAAAGGAGATTCAGAACTTGAACCACAATAGTAACTGAATTACTGTCACCAATGAGAATTCTCAAGGCTCTAATTTTCTCTGAATGAACTGTTCAAATGAGCAGTGTACCACCCCAACATCCAAATAAAATGAACCTAGTTAATGTCTTGGATAAAAATTTCATCATTACATGCAGTCTTTTATTTATACAACTATACCTTACTTTTTCCAATCATCTTACTCTGTATGTTACCAGATGAATGGGTGTTGGAAGAGTAACCATCAGTGGATTAGCCCTAGGAATTCTCACTCTGAGAACACAAAGAAAGGAATGGGTATGGTAGGAAACCTCCAAATGATTCTGGCTCTATTGGAGCAATGATAATTGAAATATTATATAATGTTTCCAATATGGTATCTAAAACAGATGGAATAAACATTTGACTACATGAATGTTCAATGAAACCATCCCTTGGAAAGTTAACCTGACATCAATATTTATTTCTTATTGAACCCTGGGTCAAGATGACGGATTTCCCAAGCTGGAATTGCCCCTCTCTACCCCAACTCCTCTCTTCGCCTCTTCCCACAGAATTCAACAGAAATTTTTTTACACTTGTCTCAGTGTGCAGATTTGTATAAATGCTTATGTACAAGAACAGAAGTTCTTGATATTCTTTGTTTAGCATTATATTTCTGTGGTTCTGATACCCAGAATACTGACAATTACAATGTGGCTTTCAATGAATGAACTCTATATTGAGCTATATCAGTATTTAGCACCCAACTCTCTGGAAGAAAAAAAGATGTAAGTATGAAATGCTTTTAAGTTTAAATCACATTATAAACATTTTTCACTTTGACTCCTTTGCCAGATTCTGAGGTTAAAATGCTCATGGAGAAAATTTAACAATCACCTCTTGAGAAAGCCTACCCTCTAGTTCTTGAGTGGAAGAGGATCAGCTGGAATCAGACACATGTACTTCAAAGGGGCTGGGGCTTTTCCATGCTGTTCCTTGCCCTTCCATTGTTGTTGATCCAATTATTCTTTTTCACTCCAGGACAATATGGCTGATGAGCAAGTTTGATCTTATTTCTAGTCAGAGACCATAAAGGTTACCCTTCAGGCAAAAGAATGACTTGGAGGAAACTCTCCAGGGCTAATTTGCCAGGCACTGCTTTTAAGTTAATAAAGTTGTGAACTAACAGAATTTTCTCTGAACAGTTTCATGAGTTTTGCTAAAAAGAAATGGCATCTGCAGTGATTTCCTGTAATGTAGACAATGTAGGAGGTTTACTTGGTGAAGCATAAAATAAGAATTTTCAGAAATTAAAAAAAAATAGTTTATCTTCCTGGTCACCATGGAGATAACTAGAAAGATCGAATGAACTAATTCACCTTGGATAGGAATTAGTGATCATGAACAGCTAGGAAATAAAACTGGAAAAATAATAGCACTCATTTCATTGGAAGATAAAAGCAAAGTAATGTTATCTTTTGGGAGCTTAAATTCAGGATTGTGTCCTAAATATGCAAAAATGTCTATAAACAGATGAATCAGTTTCCAGCATTTTTTTTTAAATAATCTTTACCTTCTGTCTTGGAATCAATACTGTGTATTGATTCTAGTTCAATCAATACCAAGTATTGGTTCCAAGGAAGAAGTAAGGGCTAGACAATGGGGGTTAAGTGATTTGCCCAGGGTCACACAGCTGGGGAAGTGTCTGAGGCCAGATTTGAATCTATGACCTCCTGTCTTTAGGCCTGACTCTCATTCTACTGAGCCACCCAGCTGACCCAGTTTCCATCATTTTTAAGGGCCCACTGTGAATTAATTAGATAGTGAACTCCTTGAGAGCAGGGACTACCTTTTGCTTTTTTTTTTTTGGTATCTCTAGCACTTAGCACAATGCCTGCCACATAGATATTTAATAAATGTTTGCTTATTGAATGAATTTGTCAATAATTGAACTACCTTAAATATACATAATATGTTCTCTGGAAAAGATATGGGAAATATGTTGATTAATCACAGAAAAAAGGATTTGATTTGTAAATCCTTTCTCAAAGTCCATTGGTATGAGACCATCTCAAGATGAATGTCCTGTGTGAGCAAAAGGGCAGAATTGATGAGAAGTGAGAGCTTCAGTTCTCAGCAATCCCCCTTTGGGACTATCTAAGCAAGGATCCCTTTGGAGATCCCATCTGGGGAGTCTCTAAGCAAGTGTATTCCTTGAGTATAGCATTTAGTTAAGAAAGAAGATGGTAGAGGCCAACCCCACTTTAAAGTGCTGAAAGAAAAGACTAGGAAGATGTGGGGGGAATGGACAGTCTCTGTTATCTTTAGCTTACTGCTCTAACATCTTTGGGGAGTTTCCCCTTCTGTGAGTTCAAGGACGTTTTCTTTTGGTTGAGCCTAGTTATTTAGCTCCCAGTGGATATAATATATCCAATAACAATGTGTGTGTATGTGTGTGTGTGTGTGTGTGTGTGTGTGTGTGTGTGTGTGTGTATTTAATTCCAAATCCTTATCTGGTATATATTTTGTTCCTGTTATATCTTCTCTGATTTCTGCTTTTCTGTGGTTTGGGTAAGTGGGTTTCTTTGCTATTCACTCTATGTGTTCATGGTGAAACTAGTATTTGGTAGAAAAGGAAAGGGGTCGAGCTTTTTAGATAGAGCTTGCAAGCTACTTTTCCCTCCCCAAATGATAAAGCAATCAAAAGTTAGATAGAATCTGAACCTACCTCCCAGAAGATTTTTCTCCTCGATAATTAAGGAAGCCAATAGAAATATTTCTCTCTAAAGAAAGCTGAAGAGTGGCCTCTGGGCCCAATTTTCTGCTTTCTATCCTGGAAGGAAAGAAAGTCTCCTTTAGAGACTTGTTGGGGTTGGGGGAAGAACCTAGAAATATCTATTCTGCCTTGCTTCCATCTTTTGATTAATGTGGGCCTCTTTATATATGTGGGGCTCTCTTGTCATTTTTATCACTATCATTTTTTGCACTTCTAGTTGAAAAAAAGATTCTTCAGAGAATCATAATAATTCTTGTTATGGAATTACTTGGAAATATGGATATTCTGTCTTACATGAAATAATTGTTTTCAAAGATATTCAGTAAACTAAATAATTCTATTTCTTTCAACTCCAAAGCAAGTATAAAAAATCTGTATGGTGCAGTTTTGGGTAAAGTTAAAGTTTTGTCCAACTTAAAATCAGATTTTATAGCTCTCCCACTGAATTTTGATGACTTTTTTTCTTTTGCCAAAATGACATTTGACTCAGTTCAATCAGATCAATTTAATTTTATGGTGGAAAATGGTTCAAAATAAGTTACAACTTTTTTTTCATAAAATATTTTTATAGTTATAGTTATGATAAAAAGCCATATCTATAAGAATGCATTATATTTTATAAAAGTTTAGTGCTATATATTTTGCAAAGTACTTGTTCATTTATGATGTCATTAATTTTCATAAAGAAAGGAAGCATGATGTAGTATAGAAGATAAAGAGTTGGTTTCAGTCAAGCCTTGTTTCTAATCCAACATCTTGACACATACTTGCCGTGTGGATCTAAACAAGTAACTTAATTTGAAGTGACTCTCACCAAACAATTTTTTAAAGAATAAAATTACAGGACAGTTAGCAATCCACATTGGATCATAGGTATACAAATCTAGAACTAGAAGTGACCGTAAAGGCCATCTAATTGAATGCCCTCATTTTTACACATCAAGAATTTGTAATCCAATATGGTTAAGTAAAATTTGAGGCTCCAGGTCACAAGTGCCAGAGTTGAGATTCAAACTCAGGTCCCATGACCTCAAGTCCATTTCTCCTTCTGTTTCCCTTCCAGAAATTACATATACCTTCCTGTACATATGTAAAGCAACAACAACAACCTATGAGATAGGTAGGGATTATTGTGTTTTAATCTGTCAGTAAGACAAAGAATGCTCAGAAAGACAAATAACTTTTTTGAAGTCATAGAGTTGATATATGTTAGAGGACACTTTTTCTGAACCCATAGTACCATAGATATAGATCTGCAAGGATCCTCAGAAGCCTTCTAGTGCAACTCAGTATAATACTCCTCATTTTACAGTGGAAGCAACTGAGGTGCAGCTAGTAAATCAATAATAATAATATAATCAGCATTTACATAACCCAGTATTTTGTTAAGCATTTTACAAATATCTCATTTGATATTCACAACAATCCTGGGTGATAGGGACTGTTTTCCCCCCCATTTTGTAGTTGAAGAAACTAAGCCAGAAAGAAGTTAAGTGACTTGCCCAGTGTCACATAGGTATAAGTGTCCAAGGCTGAATTTGAACTCAGAGTTTCATAACTCCAGGTTGGACACTCTCTCCCTTGAGTGTCTTAGATACCTCAATGGCAATATGCCTTTATTAGGCACCTAATATGATACAGGCACTGTCCTTGCTTAGCTCTAGAGATGAGATATTTTGTCCAAGGTCACATGGAGAGTAACCAGTCAAGATGAGATTTGAACCCAGGTGCTTTGACTTCAGGGTCAGTGATCTTTTCACTGTATTCAACTATCTCCTCTGCAACCAACTGTTTCTATTATATTGTAAGATCCTACTTCAGTGACATTTTTCCCATACCCTGGGATCCTTTTATTTTATTTTATCCCAAATGCCCATGCCTCTTCTGTATAAATTTTGATGTACTAAGACTTATGAATTGATATCACTGAAGAACAAGAATACAAAAATAGCACAAATGACTTAAGTAATCTGCCAGGCTTCCAACTGGCAGAAAACCTCACAAAAATGCAATAGGCCATGGTGTTGTTCCATGTAGCCTTGAAAAATTTTTGTGACACTGCTGGGCTAAAAGGATCCTCAGTATATCATATCTTTTTGACTTGGATAAATTGTGGACCCCCAACTAAGATGCACACATCTGCAGAGTCATAATGAGCATTTTTCTTTCTTTGTCTGGACCTAGGATTTCACTGGGGTAAGGAGCTTCTGATTGTGATTATGTGCTGCTTATGACAACTTCTCTGAAACAAATATAATAAAACATACCTGGGATAAGCAGCATTAAATGCACTTTCAAATTAAGTTCTAAGAAAAAGTGGGGAAGAGATAGAAACTAGCTGGTCTCCTACCTATTACCTCCTAATTATTGGGGAGAGTACTACCATTCTCTGTCACCTTTGACTCCTCAGTCTCATTATCCATATCCAATCTATTTTAAAATCTTGTAGTTTCTACCATTGTAACATTTCTTGCATTAGCCTGCTTCTACTCCTCTCTTCTGACACGGTCACCATCTTGTTATAGGCTCTTATCACTTCATTCCTGGTCTATTTCAATAGCCCACTGGTTGGTCTCCTTGCCCAAGTCCCCCTAGTCAATCCTCTTTAATCATTCTAGTTCAGTGATGGTGAACCAGTATAGGTGCCAAAGGTGGCACACAGAGTGCTCTCTGTGGGCACGTCGCTGCCCTCCCCCACCCTGAGTTCATTACTAGAAAGGCAGAGGGACTCAGGTACAGCTGCTCCCCTCCCCCTCTCCACCATGCCTGATGACATTTTTTTTTACATCCTCTGTTCCTTTGCCCAGCAGCCAATAGGAGTGCACAGGAAGTAAGGTGGACAGCTCATAGGCAGCAGAGCTGGAGGGGAGCAGAGCACTTGGGCCACTCCTACTCCCTCTCTCTACACTTAATGAGGACATTTCTCACATGACCTGCCCCTCTACCCAGCAGCCCAAAGGGAGTGGTTCCTCCGTCTCCTGTGTGGGGTAATGGGAGGTGGCAGAGCATGTTTTCCCATGGGAGTGGTACTGGCACAGCACTCAGTCTGGGGAGTGGGGTGGGGGCAGGGCCTGACACTCCATCTCTAAAAAGTTCACCATCACTGCCCTGTTTCATCCTCCACTCAGTTATCAAATTGATCTTCCTAAATAAATTATCTTCCTAAACAAAACATCCAGTGGCTCCTTTTTACCTTCAGGATGAAATATAAAATCATCTCTTTAGCTTTTAAAGCTCTTCCTAATCTGGGCCCTACCTATCTTTTCAATCATATTATACCTTACTCTTCACAACTTACTTTGCCATCCAGTAACAATGGCCTTCTTGCTGTTCCTTGCACATGATACTCCATCTCCCAACTCTGAGCATTTTCACTGTCTTCCAGGCCAGGAACACTGCCTCATCTCATTTCTACTTCTTGGTTTCCATTAAGTCTTATTTAAAGTCTTACCTTCTTCAAGAAGTCTTTTAATTCTATTGCCTTCCCTTTGTTCATTATCTCTTCTTTATTCTGTTATACCCTTTTTGTATATAATTGTTTGCATGTTGTCTCCCTATTCAATTGTTTTTTTAAACCCTTACCTACCATCTTAGAATCAATACTATATATTGGTTCATAGGCAGAAGAGTGGTAAGGACAAGACAATGGGGTTTGAGTGACTTGCCCAGGGTCATAAAGCTAGGGAATCTCTGAGGCAAGATTGAACCCAGCACCTCCTGTCTCTGGGCCTGGCTCTCAATCTACTGAGCCGTTCAGCTGTCCCCTTGCCATTCAATTGTGAACTAATAGGGAGTACTAGTTAACTATCTTTTGTCTTTTTTTGTATCCTCAATGGTTAGTACAATACCTAGCACATAGTAAATTCTTCATAAATGTTTATTGATTTGACCTGACTTGATGGGGGGACTGTGGTTACCTGGAGGTGGAGACAGGAAAGAGGAAGGTGTTGGTAGTTTTCTATTTTAATTAAATGTTTTTACCAACTTGATGCTAAGCTCATTGTTTCTACCTGCTGAAGAAGCCTTAGAAAGTTGGTATCTTAGGGAAAAGCTCCTTCAGATGTGGGTCATGTTGGTCTGCATGCATCAATGTTAGGAAGAGTTGTGAGCCATCATAAGATCAGCAGACTCAGTAGTGTCAATGACTGACATGACATTAGAAAGGAATATGGTATATGTTTGCTCAGCTTGTGGAGATAAATTGTAAAAATTAAGAGTCAAGGATATGTCCTAATAATACTGATGATCAATAGCTTCCAGTCCTTAAACTGTGGTCCATGGGATGAGGTAGGAGAACTCTGCCAGGTCTGAGGTGGCAGTGAGTACATTTCCTCCATCCCACCATTGACTGATTCATGCTCATGGGGCTTCCAGGTGTTAGTTCCCAGCACAAAGACTTCCAATACATTTGAAGCAAAGAAACCTTTGTACTCCAGCTGTTTATCTGCCAGGGTATTATAAGGAAATATTTCTCTAGATGCCCAAGAACTTAAATTTGTTTCTGACTAAGAATAATTCTAGATTGTTTGGGTATGGAGGAATACATTTCTACCTACAAACACTGGATTAAGTTTTTAAAATTCACTAGAATTTGTAATCTTAATAATAAAGAAAACCAAAGAGAAAGAGCTATAAGCTTCTTCCTATTTAGGACAGTATATAAACAAGAGTGGGCCCTTAATATTCCTTGGATCAAATATAAAATCCTCTATTTGGCATTTAAAGCTCTTCCCAATCTCTGTAGTCTTCCTTCCTTTCCAGACTTCTTATACTCTTTACCCCTCAAACTCAAATCCCAATCCTATACAATTCAACTATACAACCCTGCTTACTGTTTCTCACTTGCAACATTCCATCTTTTGACTTTGCACCACTTGTTTTGAATGCCTCATGTTTCTCTCCCCATTTTCAGCCTCTCTGGCTTCCTTCATGTATTTCCTAGGAACCTGACTTTTATAGGAGGCCTTTTCAGTCCTCCTTCTCCAACAAGTACCCTCCTGATGAGATTATCTTCCAACTATTTGACATATCTTAAATATATGTATTTCTATATCATCTTTCTCAATCCAATATGAAGTTCTTGAGGGCATGGATAGTGCTTTTGCTTTTCTTTGTAGTCACTCAAAAATGTTTCTTGACTGATTGACTTATTAGCAAAAAAAGACTGTCAGAAATTTGTTCATGTTCTGAACAGACAAGATAGAACATGTGGAAGGCAGAGTGTAAAAGTGACCAGATCAATAGTAGGAGACATTAATACAGGAGGACTCAAAAAGTACGAAGCCTGGCCAGTCTCACTCAGATACAGCAAGAGATAAGTTGAGATTAGTACCCAGTTCAGGGCCCAGGGAACCCACCAGAGCATGGCAGGAGATACAGCTGAGATAATTCCAGAGAAGTGTCACACAACACAGAATCCAAGTATCCCATGCCTACATCACCATAGGAACAAGGTCAGACCAGTGCCTAAAGAGCACACACTGAAGGCTCAGCATAAGCAGAGTAAAACCAGCTTCCCTGCATCCTAGAGTCAAGCTAAGTAGATATCAATATCAGCTCAAGTGACAGTCTGGTCTGGCCTGCCTGATCTTGTAAAAATATAATCTGGCTAGTTATAAAAATAAAAGATTTTGATGGAAAAACTGTTTAAAACTGTTTAACTCGCCAATCAGGTTCAAACTGTTTGAATACTTTTGATAGATGTAATTAAAAGCATCCTCAGCGATGAAGTGAAGCTCAAATGTGAACTTCCCTTCAGGATAAGACACAAGGATGCTAAAGAGACTCATTACAAACATAAAATGTTTATTGAAATATATAAGGATAAATAAAGGATTTCTAATTCTAAGGTATTCTAAATCCACCCAAATAAACTCCAAGGTTCCGCAAGGAACTGTTTCTCCTGTGTTTCACAGGCTACACTAATCCTCCCTGATCTGACTAACCCAAATTTATACTATCTAAATAAAAACTACCACTGCTCAAATTATAAAATAGCAAAGGCTAGCTGGTTGAGTCTCAACAAGAATCAAGTTAGGACGCTGAGTCAAAACTCAGAGTCCTAACTAAAGACCAGGCTTCTCTTTGGTCTTCTCGGAGTTAAACAATCTATAAACCCACAATAGATATTCAAGAGTGTTTCCCAAGTTGGGAAAGGAAAACACTGAGCTCCTTCAGGTCTTTCCCTCAGACAGAGAGAGAGGCAAAGATATTACCTCCTCCAGTCCTGAGAAAGAGTCTCTGAGAGTATGTCTGCCAACTGTCAGAAATCAACTTTCAACTGCCAAGAGAGAGTAATTGACACAGAAAAATGGTTATAACTGTCAGCAGTTGAAATTAACATGCTCTCTCAGTTCTTTTCTCAATTAGCCACTTTACTTCTTATCCCTAAACTAATAAACTAATAAAACATTACTTATTTTCTAATATCATCCTTACAACCTGCAGCAAGGGGCATAGGCAACTCCAGGTTCAGAACTGTCAAAGAAGAAAGATAATGGGGGCCAAAGCTACAATCTAAGCGGAACTAAGCTTAGGATACTGAGCACAAATCAAAGCAATGGCTCTTTGAAATAATAATAAACTTTAAAACAAATGCAAACTACAACAAAACCAGAAGAAAATGTAATATATAAAATATGTGTGTGTGCGTGTGTAAAATAATTAAATTGGAAAACAAATTCTGAGAAAGAGGGTTGTTTGTTAATGCTTATAATTTAATAAATGAAGATGGCCAATCAAGTTATTTAATCTTGAAAAACCTCTCGCTACTCTAAGTATCAAGTATTTCATCATCATCATCATTGTTGTTGTGCTTTTTATTATTTTGGTAGTTGTGTGGTTTTGACTGGAAATGTCTTAATAAGTTTCTGGTTCTCTACTTTGCTCTTCTTAAGTAGGCAATAATCATATTAAGCAGGGGTTATAGAAAAGTCTTAAGAACACTGTATATAAATTCAGAATTAGATTCACAATCACATGTAGAATCAGCCACTTACTAGATAATCTTGAACAAATTGCTTAACTTTTCTTACCTTAAGCTTTTCCATGTTAAATATGTTAAATATGCTTCTTGAACTGCTGACTTATAAGCACTTGTTAAGAGGACACAGAGTATTTCTGAACTCAAAGAACTTTGCTTAAAAATTGATGACTATTTCAAAAAAATAGGTTTCCTTTTTAATACTATTTATTTTAAGCATTGAAAACCATTATTGTGAGAGTTTGTAGGCTTTCCCAGACTTCCAATGAGTTCAATGACACAAAAAAGGCTAAGAACTTCTTTATTTCACAGGGCTCTTGTGAAGATTACAATGTACATAAAGTGCTTCATAAAGTATCAAGAGCAAGATAAATGTCAGCTATTACTATGAGATGAAAGAAGTTAAATTATAGGCCAGCTCTATAAAAAAGAAGTTCACTTCCATAATTGTAGAGTGTTCCTTTTATCCAAGTTAAAGTTGTTTTTATGAGTGAAAAATCTTCAGGGAAGCTAATTTGACATTTCCATGGCGTTACCAAATAAAAGGTTAATAATGTAAAAAACCAAATTTTGGAAGGCTCATCTATTTGAAAGGAAAAAAAAAAGAAAGGACAAGCAAAATTATTATATTTATATGTAAGAACTAATGAAAATTCATGCAAATTATGCCATAAGTTAAATATTCAGTAAATTTTCATTGATTTTTAAAGGAGTCTTATTGATTAAAAATATAATATAAATGAAAGGTTGTCACCATTATTATGGAATTACATTTATTAAATATGGGTTTCCTGCAGAATTATTAGAGGCACTTTTGGAAGTGTACTAACTGGCATCGTTTTCCCCTTTGGAAGTTTATACAGTATCTAAGACAGGAAAATATTAAAAAATATCCAAAGCACCAAAACGCTAAGACATTTTGGAAGACAGAGATAGTAGAAGACCTGAAACGAGTCATGAAGGAGAAAAAAAAGAATCAATTCCATGTATAGGCTGAATGTTCAAGACAGTCATATTGTTTGTGTTGATATCACCTGACATAACTATACCCAATGGGGAAAGGACACAAATTAAATAAATAAGATGCAGTCAACATTTAAAAGCAGTTCACAGTCTAGGATAGCAAGCAGGCAGAGTTAGGGAATTGCATATTTAGACAGAAATGGAACCAAAGTGAATTAATTTTCTCTATTTTAATTGAGGTTCAGGGAAGTGTTGACATTTCAAGAGCTGTTTAAAAAAGACAGGAGAAAAGGTAGGAAGACAAAATGCATTATTTTTAAAAGTATTTAAGGAAACAAAATCAGAGGACTCCAATTTTTGACAAGCTTTCAAGGTTAATTGCAAGAACTTCTCATGATAGTCGTTTAGTGAAGCCTTTTCACTTACTTTTTACTTTTTTTACATTATTATTAACACCATAAACTTTTCTTCTGGACTTGGGGAAAGACTACTATAGATCTTATTGGACAAGGCCTTATCCTTATATTAGATTGTATGGGATTTTGTAAAGAAAAGATGGTCATTAAATTAGCTTGAAGAAAATATACAGAAAAGAAGAGAAGGAAGGTCAGAAAATCACAAAAAAAAATGTTTTTGGAAGCTAAGGGTTGAATTTATTACAGAATGTTAAAGAAAAATAAATATATAAAAGATATATAAAGTTTCTTATACAATTGTCTTTCCCTTGTTCTACTACATATGATTGAAATAAAAAAAATATTTAATTTTTCTTAAGTTCAGCATAAAAATATATAACCTAAAAAATATCGAGTATTTTAAGCTGGAAGGGATCCACTCCATTCTGCACCATGCTCCATCATCTTGACTTTTTTTCTGGCCACTTAACTTCAGTGACTCTGGAAAAGAGAACATTGCTATTGACTTTGTGCAACTCTGCCTCATTTAAATATAACTCATATTCAATTCAAGACATCAAGATATTCTTGGTTCATTATCATAGATAGTCCTGAATATTTCAAGGTCAGACCTATGATAGGCACTATGGTTCTAAGCAATATGCATGGTAATTGTTAACCTATAGCCAGTCTTGGTCTTTAGATAACAGCAAAGAAAGATCAATTGATTTTTTATCTGACTGCAGCACAATTGTAATATTACTGGCTGAAGGTTCTGAATGAGCTTTAACTCTGGATTCAGAGAACCTAGGTTCAAATGTCACCTTTGATGCATATTGCCCTATGACTGAACAAATCATGTAACTTCCTTGACTCTTTATTTCTTTATCTATAAAATGAGGGATTTGGACTAGATGACTATTGAGGTCCCATTCAGCTAAATC
The DNA here is from genome assembly GCF_027887165.1 of Monodelphis domestica. Taxonomy (NCBI): domain Eukaryota; kingdom Metazoa; phylum Chordata; class Mammalia; order Didelphimorphia; family Didelphidae; genus Monodelphis; species Monodelphis domestica. The sequence continues at coordinate 349,208,335 of NC_077229.1, read as the reverse complement.
CTCCCCCTTTTTTGCTGTCTTCTATTTATTTCATTTTATTTAAAAAAATATTTAATTGATTAATTAAGAAATTTTTTCCATAGTTACATGATTCATGTTCTTTCCCTCCCCTCCTCACCTATTCCCCCGTAGCCAACATTCCACTGGGTTTTACATGTGTCATTGATCAATACCTATTTCCATATTATTGATATTTGCACTAGGGTGATGGTTGAGAGTCTACATCCCCAATCATATCCCCATTGACCCATGTGATCAAGCAGTTGTTTTTCTTCTGTGTTTCTACTCCCATAGTTCTTTCTCTGGATGTGGATAGCAACCCTTTTCATAAGTCCCTCAGAATTGTCCTGGATCATTGCATTGCTGCTAGTAGAGAAGTCCACTACATTCCATTGTGCCCAGTGTATCCATCTCTGTGTGTAAGGTTCTCTTGGTTCTTCTCCTTTTGCTCTGTATTCACATAGAATTCCTTGAGTTCATTATTCCTTTGAGCATAATAGTATTCCATCACCAACAGATACCATCATTTGTTCAGCCATTCCCCAATTGAAGGGCATGCCCTCATTTTCCAATTTTTTTTTGCCACCACAAAGAGTGTGGCTATAAATATTTTTGTACAAGTCTCTTTCCTTACATTCTCCTTGGGTTATAAACTCAGTAGTGGTAAGGCTGGATCAAAGGGCAGATAGTCTTTTAGTGCCCTTTGGGCATAGTTCCAAATTGCCATCCAGAAATGGTTGGATCAATTCACAACTCCACCAGCAATGCATTAATGTCCCTATTTTGTCACATTCCTTCCAACAGTTATTGTCTTCCTTTGCTGTCATGTTAGCCAATCTGCTAGGTGTGAAGTGGTACCTCAGATTTGTTTTGATTTGCATTTCTCTAATTATAAGAGATTTAGAATACTTTTCATGTGCTTATTGATAGTTTTGATTTCTTTATCTGAAAATTGCCTATGCATGTCCCTTGACCATTTACCAATTGGGGAATGGCTTGATTTTTTTGTACAATTGATTTAGCTCCTTATATATTTGAGTAATTAGACCTTTTTCAGAGGTTTTTGTTATAAATATTTTTTTCCCAATTTGCTGCTTCCCTTCTAATTTTGGTTGCATTGGTTTTGTTTGTATGAAACCTTTTTAATTTAATGTAATCAAATTTATTCATTTTACATTTTGTAATTGTTTTGTAACTCTTGTTTGGTCTTGAAATCTTTCATTTCCTGAAGATCTGACAGGTATGCTATTCTGTTTTCACCTAATTTACTTATAGTTTACTTCTTTATATTCAAATAATTCACCCATTCTCAATTATCTTCTTGTAGAATGTGAGATGTTGATCTAAACCTAATCTCTCCCATACTGTTTTCCAATTTTCCAACCAGTTTTTGTCAAATAGTGGATTTTTGTCCCAAAAGCTGGGATCTTTGGGCTTATCATACACTGTCTTGCCGAGGTCATTTACCCCATGTCTATTCCATTGATCCTCCTTTCTGTCTCTTAACCAGTACCATATTGTTTTGATTACTACTGCTTTATAGTACAATTTAAGATCTGCTACTGCTAGTACCCCTCCTTCACATTTTTCATTATTTCCCTTGATATTCTTGATCTTTTGTTCCCCTTTTAAAATTTAGAATATTTTCCCATAGTTAGAGAATTCATGATCCCCCCTCATTCTTTCCTCCCCCTACTTTTGAAGCTGACGAGCAATTCCACTGACTCATATTCAAAACCCATTTCCATGTTATTCATATTTGCAGTAGAGTGATCTTTTAAAAGCAAAATTCTAATCAAATCCATATAAAACTATGTGATTGGTTATATGTTTTTCTTCTGCATGTCTACTCCCACAGTTCATTCTCTGGATGTGGATAATATTCTTTCTCATAAGTTCCTCTGGATTGTCCTGGTTCCTTGCATTGTTTCTAGTAGAAAAGTCTATTACATTTGATTGTGACATCATGTATCAGTCTCTGTGTACAGTGTTAACCTGGTTCTGCTCCTTTTGTTCTGCATTAATTTGTGGAGGTCTTTTCAGTTCACATGGAATTCCTCCAGTTCATTGTTCATTTCAGCACAATAATATTCCATTACTGTCAGATACCACAATTTGTTCAGCCATTTCCCAATTGATGGACACCCCCTCATTTTCTAATTTTTTGCCACCACAAAGAGTGGGGCTATAAATATTTTTGTACAAGTCTTTTTCCTTATAATCTTTTTGGGGTACAAACCCAGCAGTGGTATGTCTGGGTCAAAGGACAGGCATTTTTTAAAGCCCTTTGCGCATAATTCCAAATTGCCCTCCAGAATGGTTAGACCAATTCAGCATTTTATTAGTGTCCCAATTTTGCCACATTCCCTCCAACATTTATTACTTTCCTTTGCTGCCATATTGGCCAATCTGCTAGGTATGAGGTGGTACCTAAGAGTTGTCTTAATTTGTATTTCTCTAATCAGGAAGGATTCAGAACATTTTTTCATGTGCTTATTGATAGTTTTGATTTCATCGTGTGAAAACTGCCTATTTCATGTCTCTGAACCATTTGTCGATTGAGGAATTGCTTGACGTTTGTTTTTTTTTTTTTGTAAATTTGACCTAGTTCCTTATACATCTGGGAAATTAAACCCTTGTCAGAGAGTTTTGTTATAAAAAATATTGTCCCAGTTTGTTGCTTTCCTTCTAAGTTTGGTTGCATTGGTTTTATTTGTATAACCCCTTTTTAATTTGACATAATCAAAGTCATTCATTTTACATTTTGCAATATTCTCTATCTCATTCAGCCAAATATTAATGGTCCTGTGATGCTGAATTGACAGGGTTAGGTAGTTCTTTGAAAAGGTCCTAACTGTAGAAATCAGGCCTGGATTCATATCTTACTTCAGATGATTACTATATGAGAAATATTTCACTTCAATTTTAGTTTCTTGAATTGTAAAATGAGAGAGTTGGATTAGATGTTCTCAAAAAAACCTTACAGCTCTAAATCTATGGTTCTATGATAAATATCCAGTAGAGGAAATTCATGTTAGTAATTTTTATTGATTTTTTAAAATTTGTCTAATAAGTCTATCTGTATATTGAATATCCTCTATGTGTTTGACACCCTTAAGGGATTATGCAGAACAGAAGTGTCAAACTCAAATCCTGGAAACTGCTCAGGAAGCCACTGAGCCAGATTAAAATATAATTGGTAAGTATTTTAACAAAATAAATAAAAGTGCAAAACAACACAGATAATTTTTAAGTTGAAGTTTTCAAAGTCAATAATCTAATGGAAAGATCTATTTCTATTTAAGTTTGACATCATTAATGTAAAACACTGAAAAAAAGCATAGTCCTTAACCCCATATATTTATGATATAATTATAGACTTAAAATTAAAGCACATGAAGTAACAATGAAAAATAAAAGGATATAATTAAATGCCACATCTTAGCATCAGAGTTGAAAAAAGTACCATCTAACACTGAACATTTTACAGAGAAAGAAGCTAAGACCTGGACAGCCAAAGTGAATTATCTAAGATCATATAGGCAATGAGTAGCAGACAGGAATAAAATCTAAATCCTCCAATTCTAAGTCTACATTCATGGACACTTGAATTATACTTCCAATTTGGCCAAGATATGAAGTGATGAAAGAATTCAGTGGAGAAATAAAGCAAAGGAAATCAGAGTACTGGTCAGCAAAGGTTTAAATGGGAGAAATGAGACTCGAGTGGGTTTGTGAAGGTTGTAAGCAATAGGAACAGGTAAGAAAAAAAAAGTCAGGCTTTCTAGCTAAAGTATGACATGAATGAAGGCACAGAGGCAGTGATTATGTCATGCTCATGGGTCAGTGGCAAGGAATGGTCTGACTAGAGGATGGTTGGCATACTGGGAAATAGAATGGTATAAGGTTGTTAGATAGTCTGGGAGATTTTGAAAATTATTTAAACCAATTAGGAATATTTTATATAAATAATGAAAAGGATTCAGTAACCTTTGAAAGTATAAGAGTAAGGGGATAGCTAGATGGCTCAGTGCATTTAGAGCCAGCCCTAGAGATGGGTTCAAATCTGGCCTCAAACACTTCCTAGCTATATGAACCTGGGCAAGTTACTTAGCCCCTATTGCCTAGTTGTTACTGCTTTTCTTTCTTTGGAACCCATATACAAAATTGATTCTGAGATGGAAGGCAAGGGTTTAAAACAAACAAAAAAAAAGAAAGTATTGGAGTAGACATAAAAAGTGATGTTTAATGAAGATGTAAACTATTTATGTACATCAAATAAAATGTGGGTTAGATAAGATGGACTCAATACCAGACAATATAAGCCTAGAGATAAAAATACTAACCTTTAATACTTACATGAATGGTATGCTTCTTTTGCCACAGGCAACTGATCTTGTTTTGTTTTGTCTTTACTGTGAACTCATTTGTACATATATTTTAAAAAATATTTTGCAATTGTAATTCTGCTAATTACTTTTTGCATAAGAAGCCAACAAACTGAGATACTTCCAACTTTGGATAATTTATAAATTTGGTTTGCATCATTTATGTCATTTTAAAATCACTGATAAGGATTATAAACTATACTGGGTCAATGAAAGATGCTTGTGGCATACCTGCTAAATTGACATCAAGCCAATTAATGATTACTATTTGAGTTAACCTAAATAACGAATTTTTCATTTAAATAACCATTTCTGTCCATCTTTTCCATTCCAAAATCATTGTCAAATGCTTTGTTAAAGCATGGTTAAACTATACAACATAAATATATCTACCTATTTAGCAACACCATAAAAAAGGAAAATAAATTAGACATGGCTTACTCTTCATAGATCTGAGATCACAGCTTTCTTTGTCTAGACTTTAGAAAACTTATAAATATTAATGTTCTAGAATTTTACCAAGAGTAAGCATCAAACCATCCTGTGGCTCTCAAAGTTCATCAAATATCCCAAATATATATCTTAGACCTCAAACTATATTCATATTAAGAAGAATAATTAATTTCCTGAGGTGATTACATGTATTCAAATTATAATTCAGTTATATTCAAAATATGATAATTGGTTCTAGCCTAATGGAAATATGCAGTGGAGATTTAAAAAATAGGACCACTTCATTGGATCCATTATTCACATAAACCTAGGTCTAGATCTCTTCTGTGAAGGAGCAGTTAGAACTAGGCCACATTTTCAAGAAATTTACTATCCATCCATGAAGGCAGGGATGTTAAATTAAAATGAGATCCTGTTTACATGTTGATTTATCTACCAAAAAAACATGTACCATGTAAAATTACACATTGATTTTATCTATGTTCTAGTGTACTTTTACTTACTTTGTCAAATATTTCTCAATTACAATTTAATCTAGTATGGTCTGTACTCAGGGCCTCAAATGTAGCCCAAGTCACAACCATAAATAATCACAACACACAGTAATATATGGTAAATGAATTAAAGAGTTAGAAAATATGGTATGTGAGGTTGTAGAAGGCATGTTTACTTGCATTTTCAGATGAGAAAAAGTTTTTTAAAATAGCTAATTTGTTGGAAAAGAGAATGATAATACAGTCTCTTGATAATCTGGAGGAAAGGGTTCAAATTAGCATGGTAAAATTAACCTGATCTATTCAGTGGATTATCTCTTTGGTGTCAGTATTTGTTAAAGACTCACATCACCACTCATTTATATTTTTGCATATCATGCATTCATATCCTTCAGTAAATTGTCCTTGGAGGAACTATTACATGAGCTAGAGGTCTTCCTATATGTATTTTAACATTTTATCAGTAGTAGTTCAGGAATCAGACTATTCATCTCTTATCCCCTTTTCCCACTACAAGTTTAGCCCATCTCTTTTTATCCATTCTTTATTTTACTGAGTGATGTTTCTGATGCTATTTCTTGGATGGAAATATTGTGACATGTTTCAGCCTGCTCATCACCAGTATGAATTTCTCCATAGCACTTTGGGTCACCTGTATTTTTAGCTTTTCAGATATTCCAGTGTTTTATGATTTACAGCCATATAGCATTACTAGGTGAAAATTGATGTTAAAAGTAAGTTTTTGTATAATGGAGAAAGAAGCTTGTGATAGGAAAAAGTGCTGCACCATTTCCCAAGTAAAATGAGTCCACTCTCTTCTTTTTATCCAACTTTATTGTCTATTTGCACAATCTACCCAAGATATATTTGTTAATGGACTAAAGCAGTGAGCCACCCATCTACCCAAAAGTAACAATTTGGACAATTTATACACTTAATTTACTTTTTTATAACAGTGAATACTTTTTAAATCTATTCCCCTTTGAATATAAATGGATCCCTCTAAGAAACTTCAACAATATTCTAGAAATTCAAATCAGCTCATTATCAATTAACCTGCAAAAAGGAGCATCTGGAGGACTTTGCTACTAATAGAGAATACCTCTTTTGTCTGAATTCTGGACAGTTCTTCTCTATGACATTTCCATAAGTACATATTCTGATTTGTGCTTCATGATACTGATAGAGGAACTTTGAAGAAAATCACCTATGTGGTTATAATCAAGTAGTGTTCTGTGTTTATTTATAAGAGGCTTCTTTTAGAAGAGTCAGTTCATCAAAAAGCATTTATTAAGTCCTCAATATGTGACAGGCACTGTGCAAAATGCTGGGGCTACAAAAAGAGGCAAAAGTCTGTCCCTGGCCTCAAGAAGCTCACAATCTTTGCTTATGTTTTGTGCAACTGAGAAAAGACCTTCTTAAAATCATTAACAAACTAAAGACACAGTAATATTTTTTCTTATAGGATACTAGATTATAAGCCTGAAGGTACTTTAGAAACCATTAAGTCCAACTCTCTCATTTTAAAAATGAAGAAACGGAAACTCAAGTTTGTTAAGTGATTATCTCAAGGTCACACAGGAAGTAACAAAAGTGGGACTTTAACTCAAATTCTTGATTGCATCCATTGCTTTTTCCATTGTACCATGATGCCCTTCTACAACTTTTAATCAATAATATCAAGGTGATAGTGTGATCTGGTAGGGAAGATTAGCAGTCTGGGAAAATATGACTGTTTTATTTCACTATTTCATCAAAAGTATGATCAAAAGTAAAACAATGATATCTATTATGACCAGTATTATTTAATAGTGTACTAGAAATGCTTGCAATAACCAATAGCCATAAGGTAAAATAAAACAAAAAATTAAAGTTACTAGACTAGGCAAAGAGGTAATAAAACTATTTATAAATGATATGATATAATATATATGTAATCCTAGATAGTCAGCTAAAAGTTAACTGAAACTATCAATAATCTTAGCAAATAGCAGGATATAAAATAAACCCATGTAAATCTTCATCATTTCTATATATCACTAATAATGGCCTGCAAAAAGATAAAGTAAGAGATAATCTACTTAAATTAAACAGAGATAGAATAAAATACCTAGCAGTGTAGTTACAAAAAAATGCAGAAAATATATAAAATAATTATAAAACATTTTTAGTACAAATAATGTCAGATTTAAAGAATTAAATAATTAGAGAATTATTCATTGTTCATGGGTGGGCAGAGTCTAGATAATTAAAATATAAATTATAAATAAACCGATCTGCTATTCAATGCCACCCCAATTAAATTACCAAAAAGTATTTTATCAAAATAGAAAAAACAATAATAAAAATAATTTAAAAAAAGAAAATGTCAAGAATATAAAAGGAAATAATGAAAAAAATGGTAAAGAAGGTGGTCTAGCAGTATATTATAACACAGTACTTATCAAAACTATCTGGTACAGGTTGAAAAATAGAAGAGTTTATCAGTGGAACAGACTATACATATAATAAGCAGTAGTAAAATATTTGACAAAATCAAGATCCAAAATTTGGAATAAGAATTCACTTTTTGGCAAAAATTATTGGCAAAATTGAAATTCAATTTGACAGAAACTAGATATAGACAAATATTTTGTACTATTTACAAAGATAAGATTAAAATGCAGAATGACCTGGATATGAAGAGAGATTATAAACAAATTAGAACCGGGAACATATTACCTATCGTATTTATGAATAGGAGAAAAATTATGAATAAATAGGGGATAGAAAGCATTGTGAAGTGTAAAATAAATGAATTTGAAAACATGAAATTGGAAAGTTTTTAAACAAGTAAATTGAATATAGCCAGGATGCGAAGGAAAGCAATAAATTGGGAAGACTTTATAGGCAGTTTTATGGATCGAGGACACAAACACATTGTTGGTAAAATTCTGACTGGATCCAACCATTTTGAAGAGCAATCTGGAATTATACAGAAAGAGTTTTAAAACTGTGTATACTTTTTAATCCAGTCATATCATTATTAGGTTTATTTTCTAAGGTAATCAAGGGGGAATAAAAGAAACGATACATTCTAAAATATGTATAGCAGCTCTATTTGTGGTGACAAAGAATTGGAAACTGAAGAGATGTTTATCAATTAGAGAATGGCTGAGCAAATTGTGGTATGCAATTATAATGGATAACTCCCAAGTCATAAAAAATGACAAACAAGATATTCACACACACTCAAAACCAAAAAAACCTAAAATGACTTTTCTGAAGTGATCCAAAGGGAAGTAAGCAGAACCAGGAAAGTGCTGTACCAAGTAACAACAATAATATATGATGATCAACTGTGAATGATTTAAATATTTTCAACAAGGCAATGATCCAGGAGAACTCCAAGGGACTCATAAGAAAAAATGAAAATACACCACCATAGAATGAACCGATGGAGTCCAAATGCAGTTGAAAACATAGCATTCTTCATTCTGTTTTCTACATGAACTTTTCTCTAGTGTAAGCAATATGTGTCTTGTTTCACAAAATGACAGAGAAATATGTGTTATATATTAATATAATGTACAACCTATATCATATTACCTTCTTGGGGAGGGAGGAGGGAGTAGAGGTCAGAGGAAGTGAAAAAAGAATGAGAAACAGCTTTTTAGACCTAGCTAATTTGAGAATTCATTTCTCTTGGATAAGCACATTACAATTTATTGCACATTTATAAGAAATCATATATTATTATGTGACATAGTATGTTATATATAAAATGAAAATAAATGATAACAAAAACATTCTTGACATATTTATATATAATTTAGAATGTTAGTAACAGAATGATTCTAAGGTTGAAATGTTGAAACTTAAATGGGATGAAGGTAAATTGATAAATCTAGGTTAAAAAAAACCCAACTACATAAACTCAATTTTGAAGTCATATGAGAAAAATTCAGAGTTTTAGTTCTAGTGGTTGGTTCATTTAAAGTTTCTGGGCCTGAGTTTCTTCATCTATAAAATAAGGCTAGTGTGAACTAACTATATCTGAGGACCAATAAAAATCAAAATCTTATTATCTTATTCTAATAATTTTGTTCTACTCTGGAATATTTGTACATAATGCTATCATAGCCATATTTATCTCATGAGGACTAGTTTTCAAATAACTAAAGCTTTCAAAAAATGGAATGGACTGACAATTAAAAATTATTCAAGCAGACACTAAATAGGAATACCTATGAGAAATCTCAAAGAGGATGTTCACATTGAGTAGGTGAGAGGTTTTATTGCATGACTCTCAAGTTTCATCCAACTCTGGCATTTTATGAATTTAAAATGAGTCTGGATGTCCTATAGCCAGCAAAATTGGCAAGAGAAAGCCTTTAGGAAGGCCAATTAGGAATATGTTAATGATTAAGACATCAAGTAATGAGGACATATACTTTGCTGTCAGTAGTTGCAGAAAAAAGTATGTATTTGAGAAGAATTTTTAAAGGAAAATAAATATAATTTGATAAATAACAGGATGTGAGAGATGAGGATGACTGGTTTTTATATTAAGTTATATAGACATATTTGGAGGGTATCACAAGTTATCGAAGTGGTAATAGCATTCCATATCACCTCAAGTACTGAATTCTATTAAGATCACAGGATGACATTATTAAGGATGATATAAAAATTGTTTCTTGTTATATTAGTTTAGAGATAAGAAGTAAAGAAGCTTCCTTGAGAAAGAATTGGAATTTGGAACAGATTTGAGACAGAGTGTCAGTTTCAAATGTTGACAGTCTGTGGAGTAAGGGATAATGTTTTTTTCTGTGGCAGTTATTCTCTGGGTGTGGCAGTTACTCTGAGGGAGTGGCAGTTACTCTCAGAGTGCTGGGAGGAGATGACATCTTTTCTCTCTCTTCTTACTGTCTGAGGTAGAAGGAAAGAAAGGAAAAACCTGAAGGACTAAGTGATTTTCCTTTTCCAACTTGGGAAACACTCGTGACTGTCTATTGTTGTTTCAGAAATTGTTTTTATATTTGAGAAGACCAAAGAAAGACCTGGTCTTTGGTTGGGACTCTGAGTCTGGTAAGGCTCAGAGTCCTAACTTGGTTATTACTGAGGCTCAGCCAGCTAGCCTTTGTTGTTTTATAACTTGGAGACAAAGTTAAGAATTATATACTTTGTATAAGGATAATAGTGTTAGTTTATTGTAGAATAGGGAAAATTTGGTTTAGTCATATCAGGAAGGATCAGTGTAGCCTGTGGAAACAGGAAAAGTGTTTTTTTATCTTTATATTCTCAATAACTAATTTATTTTTATATAACAAGAATCTCCTTAGCATTCTTGCTTCTGGCCCTGAAGAGAAGTTCATTTATGAGCTTCACTTCAATATATAAATCTTGAAATCTCTCAGACTTGTGAATGTTAAAAATTTCCCCATCGGGGAATTCTTAATTGGAACAAATTCCCTACTGAGAAACATTCCCCATTTTGATGTGAAAACTCGCCAGGATCAGATATGGGAGGACCTCTTCCACCTGTACTTAAGATTACTTTAGGGCAGAAAACTTGCTAAACAAAGAAAGTACTTGGATCCATGCTTATGGTGAGGCAAGGAGTTCTTTGAGCCAGGCCTGTTTTTAGAATTGATACAATGAGATGCTAGGTACCTAAAAGGGTCGGGCAAGTTTTGTCTTAATGAGATTAGTTGACTCAGCTGTGTTTTCACTGGTTCAGACTTACTGAGGAGATTTGTCGACTTAGCAGGAATTCAGATGGGCAGTCCTTTGGAAAGCATCTACAGTGATTGGTAGATGTAGGGACTTAGGGGAGGTGACATGGGAGAAAAACCCCTATATAAGAAAAAGCAGAATCTCTTGGATATCCTTTTGGAGAAATCCTTTTGGAGGATCTCTGATGAGGATTGCTTGGGAAGAATCTCTTGAGAGAGGCTCTGGAAAAGGGAAGCTCTTGGAGGACAATCTCTAAGGAGGTCTTGCTGGAAGGCTCTCTGGTGAAGTCAGCTGAGATGGAGCTGGCCTGGTGTCACTAGAATCCTTGTTTAGGCAGACCTTGTGGTGAGTGTTAAAAGACTGACTGACTGATTCTCTCTCTTTAGACTCAGGTCTAGGCCATATTGGCTTGAGGCCCTTCATAATTATTCCTTTCCTACTCTTTCTCTCTTTCTCTAATTCCTCATTATATTATTAATTAAAAATCTCTATAAAACCCAGTTGACTTGGGTATTTGAATAATTGGGAATATTTCCCTGGCAACCACCTTATATTTGATTTTAAAAACCAAGACACTGTAGTGAAACATATTTTCTGCAGTCAAATTTACTCATCCCCCCTTATATCTATCACAATTTATATCTTCCACTATTTTAATCACTACAGTTTAAGATCTCAACCATTTTAAATCTCACAAATAATATAAACTGAAGATGAACCATGAAGTCTCTTCATGGTTGTTAAATGACCTCTTCTTGTAAGCTTTGGGAGGATAGAGAGGACATAGCATGATCATTGTTTAAGATAGTTCCAAGTGTTTGAGTATGAGTGATTGAAAGAATAAAGATGCTATTGACAGAGATAGAAATTGGGAGGAAAGGATGAATTTTAGAGACAGTGAACACGTGTAAAAATGCCCAATAGTCAGCTGGAGAAACAAAACTTGAGCTCAGGAAAGAGGACAACAACATAGAGATGACAGTTGAAGACAGGAGAACAGGTTAACTGTCTAAGGGAGAAAAATGGAAGGGAGAAAAATAGAGAATGTCAGGGAAGGGGGAGGGTGTAAGACATTTTCAGATACTTGTCCTACATTACTGTGTTTCAGAGCTCTTCTCCCTCAGATAACAATGAAAATCTATTCAATAATAAATAATAAAAGAAGCTAGAAAAGTTTTACAGTAAACTTTCTCAAAAAGGGTCTTCTGCAAAACCATTTTAACATGAAGACTATAATGTGAGCATTTGCTCTGCCAAGAACACCCTGAAGCAATTAATTCAGTCATTGAATAGTGAATAGCACTGAAAATGTTGTTTTTTTTTTCCCCAAAGGTGTTAACACTGTGTCACCTCCAGTAGGAGAAACTGTCTTGTAAGTAGTACAGGCAACAGGACAAATATATATTTAAACTTTTAGAGGGGGAAAGCACCAATAACAGAAGTACAACATCTTTCACCAAAATCCCTCATTCACAGCTTAATCTAACATTGCTGCCATATTCATACCATAAATCATAAGCTACAAATTCAATAAATCAAATGATTTATGTTCTTGTTTTGCCCTACAATATTTGTTCTTACTGCAATGCCTAATGAAAGGAAGGGCAAGTACAACTCCAAATTCAACTGCCTGGAATGAACTTGGATCCAGAATTGAGCATAAATTCCAACTGCATTATATATGCATTTGATGTATTCATTGTCATGACTTTGTATGCCCATGTTTTCAAAAACTCTTAAGATCATAGGTCTAGAGATAGAAGGGACCAAGTGGGGAGAGGATAGAGGCTTCCTAATTTATTAGCCTGTCTTTAGACTTAAGGTTCTAAGATAGGTAGACTCTGGAAATAGAGGTTTATTTTAAATAGTATTACTCATATAAAGAAAGAGAAAATGACACCACACTACAAATACTGACCTCAACATATTTTGGTTCAACTCATCCACTATGCTTTATTTTGTTGTTTTTTCAAACCTTTACCTCCTGAATTATAATCAATACTAAATAATGTTTCCAAGAAAGAAGAGTGGTAAGAGTTAGGTGACTGGAGTTACATGACTTCCTCAGGATCACACTACTAAGGAGTACCTATGGTAAAATTTGCACCCAGGACAATTAATCTCTAGGCCTGGCTCTTTATCCAATAGGCTACCTAGTTGCCTTTATTATCCACTATATTTTAAATTAACTAGACAATTCATTAGAGATCAAACCAGTGCCTGCAATCATCAAGCCATCTATATACATCTTAGAAAGATTATTTAAAAAGATTTCCTTGTGACAAATATCTTTGTGACTCCCACCAAAAAAAAAACATATGAAGTCAAATTTGTGTGGGAACAAGATGATTTATATATATATATATATATATATATATATATATATATATATATATATATATATATATATATATATATATCATGCCTGTTGTCCTGTCTGCAACTGTTGTTATACCAAGGATGTGTTCAGTGAAGCTATTGAGTCACCTTAGTTTTTAATACTGAAGTTACTATTGACTCTTTCCATTCCTGACCCTTCATACCTACTCATTTTCCAAGTCTCTCTCTATGACTTCTTTCAAGATAATCTTCATTACCTATCAAGAAAAGCCAATTTGCTACAATTTTCAAAAAAATATTTTTATTTATTTTGTTAGATATATCCCAGAGAGAAGGAGAGATAGCTAACGAAAGAGAGAGAGAGAGAGAGAGAGAGAGAGAGAGAGAGAGAGAGAGAGAGAGAGAGAGAGAGAGAGAGAGAGAGAGAGAGAGAGAGAGAGAGAGAGAGAGAGAGAGAGAGAGAGAGAGAGAGAGAGAGAGAGAGAGAGAGAGAGAGAGAGAGAGAGAGAGAGAGAGAGAGAGAATTCTAGGCATATCAGAAGGATAAAGACTGAGTAATGGCTATTAGATTTATTGACTCATATTTATGTGATTGTATTGAAAAAAAGTGGATTTTTATTGTCAACAACTTAGAGCAGTAGTTGCCAAAGTAGAGACCTATAGGGTTATAGAATTACCCCAATAATTATGTGACTAATTAAATTATATGACAAAATGTTGGAAGATTGATCAAATTCTACCCTTATGGAACCAATTTCAGGACTTATCTCCAGCTTTCAAACTCTCTTCTCTGTCTCCTCTACCAAAGGGGTACCTGAACTGAATTATACACCAACCTGATAACTTTCCAAAGCAATTATTTAGAAAATATTTATTAGAATATTTTTAGAATTAGAAAAATTCTACTACCACCCTTGATCTCTCACATTACCTCATGACTGTGATAGGCAGTGAGTGCCTGGTGAGTAAGACTGCTGCCTTTTCCTTTTTCATTTAAGGTGGGAAAGAATGAGTCACATAGAATGAGGTGGATTATGATCTGGATTGCAGATGTTATTCCATTATCTTTCCTCTTATGCCTACCCATTTACCAAACTTTTCAGTTGCTTTCAAATGTACTGTGTAAGCATTTCTCCAACATCCAACATTTTAAATATCAATTATTTTGATTCCTCATCTTCCCTCAACCCAAGTTCATAATCTAATCATTAGCCCAATCATGTACCTTCTGTCTCTGCATTTCTTGTGTCTGCCTCCTTATTTCTCTTCACTCATCCATCACCCTAGTTCAAACCCTCATTACCTTTCACCTAGGAAGGCAGTAACCTTTCAATTGGTTTCTTTGCCACAAGCCTCTCTCTTTTTTCAACAACACACTATACAGAGCTTCCAAAATGTTTTCCTAAAGCATGGATGAAACCATGCCATTCTTTCATTCAATAAAAGCCAGTATTTCCCTGTGATGTCTAGGATTAAACACTATTTCTACTTTACTTTATTTATTTTATGTTTATTATCTGTGAAATTTTTATGATAACATTATTGGTATAGGAATAGTTAACATGTAATTTATAAATAAGACACATATCAGTGTTGCATGCTCAAAAATGTTTTACTGCCGGGATATGTAATCAGAAATGTTTGGATACTGCTGACCTCAAGGACTCCTCTGATGCAGAGTTGATTTGCCTTTATAATATAGGAAAATCACCCCTGGTGCTCAGATCTATTTTAGATTTTGGAATTTAGAAAGGATGCTGCTACTGTGAATTCCTCAGGGGCAGAGCAGGATGTAGGGGGATTCTTTTAACAGACTTAATTAGATTAGAAATAGTGAATGGTATTTAAAAATAGTCTTGAAGGCTTCTGCTTTTTGGCTTCTTTCATTTTGTCTCTCTATTGGGATCATCTTTCTTAGAAATCATCTCAGATATTTTGCTTTTCTTTGGTGGCTACTTTGGAAATCCCACAGAGCCTGTGACAAGTATTGATTGAGACTGAAAAAGTCAAGTCAACAAATATTTATTAAGCACATGTTATTTGCCAGGCATGATACCAAGTGCTAGGGACACAAAGAAAGGTGAAAAGAATCCCTGTATTCAAGGTGCTCGTGATCTAATGGTGGAGGCAACATGCAAATAATTATGAACAGAAAATATATGTATTATGGTTTAAATTATGTACACAATTGTACAACCAGAACAAACAAAACAAGTAAGGATAAATTGGAGATAATCACTAAAGAAGGCATGAGAATTAAAGTGGACAAAGGCTTCTCTTATAAGATTCTCTGAGTCTTGAAAGAGGCAACAGAAGCCAAGATGGAGAGAAATAGAGAGAGAGAGAGAGTGGGGGGCTGGAGATAGATAGATAGATAGATAGATAGATAGATAGATAGATAGATAGATAGATAGATAGATAGAGGCAGACAGACAGACAGGCAGACAAGCAGAGACAGAAAGAAGAAGAGGGAGAGAGACAGAGACAAAAAGAGAAGGAAGAAGAGTGAGGGAGGGAGAGAGTGCAACAGAGAGACAGAGTCAGAGAGACAGAAGAAGAGGGAGAGAGAAGAAGAGAGAGACAGAGAAAAAACAGAGAAACAGACAGAGAGCAAGAGAGAATTCTAGGCATAAGGAATAATAGTTGAAAATGCACTGAGTTGGGAGGCAGAGTGATGTATACAAGGAATACCAAGGAGGCCAGTATCATACAGGATTGTAGAATATGTGACCATTTTATTACTGTTCTCTTTTCAAGAATTTTTGTATATGCTACATCTTCAGAGCTATGGGAACAGCTCAAAATGGCAATTTATAACATCATTTCATAATTGGATTTGTCTGTTATTGGGCTAGAAATATTCATCCAAATCCTTATGTGTTTAGTAATCCTCTTTGAATTTCTTCCCCTTCTCTTCAGTAACTTTGCTTGATGACTTAGCAGGATTTGCCAAGCATCCAGCTTTCCAGTGCTGAAAATTCCATGTTAAATAACCTTTGGCCTTTAAAAGAATATGAGAGCATCTCACTGCTGTTAGCATTTCTGCTGGAGAAATGTGAACACTCTTTATAACATTTCTTTTGAAGGAAATTTAGACATAGAGGTTTGAAGAGAAGAAAGGACAAACATATTTCCTCGAAATTGCAGCATTTATGACAAAAGAAGAACATAACAAGAAGGCTGACTACTAGGAATTGAGTTTTCTGGACATAGCAAATTATTAAGTAGATAACATTATCTAACATGCTGGGGGAAAAATAAATACCTATTTTCACTCTTCTCTATATAGCATTTTTGCTTCTGATTACTGACTTCTTTGTGTCTTTTTTCTCCATTAAGGATAAAACCATTTGGAAAGTTTGTAAAATTTTACTCTCTTTATGTTTAGATGTGACTAAAAAAAGCAAAAGCTTTTCCCCTTTGAGGGAATGTGAAATTTTATTTGTATATAGATAAAAAGATATTGTGGCCAGTTACATTCATTCTGAGATGAAGAAGAATATTTTGAAGTAAGGGCATGATTTAGATTTTCTAATATACTTAACATTCACACTCTCCTCCCACCCTCTGCTTTCAGACAGATATATAATAGCTCACATTTATTCAGGGTGTTCTAAAGGCCTTAGTTCAGGCTTAAGCTTTAACTTATAGCTTAAACTTTTAATATCTCACAACAGCACTAAAACCTTTAGATTAGTATGTATCACACTTTTAACTCTTACAAAGCACTTCACATATATTTTTCACTTGATCTTACAAGACTGGTGAGCTAAGTGCTGCCATTACACCAAGAGAAGTTAATTGACATGACGAAGATTATCCAAAGCTAGAAAGTGTCTGGTATATGATTAAAACCTGGGTCTTCCTAAATAGCAATCTATCTATTAAACTACTTTCCTTCCATATATTCCTACATTCATTTAACAAACATTCACACTTACTATATATCAGGCTCTGAGCTAGCTAGGTACTGGGGTCACAAAATTAAAACCAAATTGTCCAAAAACTCAAGGATAGTCTCCTGAAGGAGAAGGGAGAGAGAATCCACATGCACACAGATAAGTAAATATACACTACACAAATTCAATATAATGTAAAAGCAAGCAATAATAATTAGGGGAATCAGGAAGGAGTATTTGAACTAAGCTTTGGAAAGAGCTAAGGGAAAATGTTCTAGTTCTAGAGGACAGCCTGTGAATCAACATGGTCTGGAAAATGGAACTTTATTCATAGTGAACAGCAACTAGACCAGTTTGGATGGAAGGAATTTAATTTGCGATCAGCAGTAAAAGAAAGGTTACAGTCAGATTGTGACTAGATTTTAATGTCAAACAGATGAATTTGTATTTGTTCATGGACTCAATAGGGAGGAACTCAGGCTTCTTGAGCAAAGTGACCTGATTGGACCATTGCTTTTATTATTATTTTTAAAGTTATACACTTTTGATTATATGTAATAACAATTTTTAACATTTATTTTGAAAAATTGAATTCTGCATTCTCTCCCTCCCTTCTCTCTCTCTTCTTTAAGAAGGCAAGTACTTTGGAATAGATTATACATGTGCAGTCATGCAAAACATATTTCTATATTATCCATGTTCCAAAAGAAAACATGGATAAATGCTTTTGGAATGTCAGTTTGGCAGATATATGAAATATGAATTGGAGGGGGTTCCAGAGGAGAATATCAATTAGAGGTAATGAGGGTTAGAGCAAGGAAGTGGTTATGTAAGAGAAGAAAGAGAAAGGAATGAATGTGAGAAATATTTTATAGGCAAGAATGACAATATTTGGCAACTAATTGGACATGTGTATGTGAGAGTGAAAATGAAGACGTGGAGGTTGAGAAGATGGGTGGCTGCAAGGATGATTGTCTCTCTACATGTTATAGGGGGACTTGAGGCAAACCCCAGGTTAAGGACAGGTATCCTTTGCAAGAATGCAAGACTCTAAAACTTAGCTTAAAAATATTGAGTATTTACACCTTGGACAGCAAACCTTGCTCACATAAAGTAGAAAACAGATACAATAAAACATGGCTTGAAAAATGACCAGAGTATGCACCTATAGTACTGTACACTAAATAAAATACTCAAGGCAGCAATACTTAGGGGCCAGAAACACTGCTTACTACAAGTCAGTTATGGAATCATAATTTACAGTAAAAATGGGCATGTCCCAAGGCTCAATTTTTGTTTTTTTATTTTGTCATTTACAGTAGAATAAATATTTTGTTGCTATTGCTACACTTTAAATTTACATTCTAACCTAGTAAATGCAGAAAGCTAGTGTAAAGCATATAGATTAAGTGTAGGTCCCATATGTATGACAGTTTGTTCAAGACTAGTAGTTTTTTGTTTTTTATATTTTTTAAAACTTTTTTAAATGGCTAGGGGGAAAAGTGTGCTTGTGATCAGCTGATCTTTATTTCAGATTTATTAACTTGATAGTAATGTTGAAAGGTTGGGAGACAGGTGCAAGAGTAGACACTACCTCATTGAGGAGATAGTTTCTGGGCTTCTGTGAAGTGCCTTTTGACAATGGGGGATATGTGACGAATGATGAGGGAAAGGAATGATGTTGGGCAGAAGTGGGGGATGTTTAATCATCTGACTGGGACTAGAGGGATATTTTGTGTCCAGAAGATACAGGGGGTGACTGGGCATAGTTTATGCCCAAAACTTTAGGGGACAAATAGATGTCTTATATTATAGATTGATGGTATTAGAGCATCACTGGAAGATGTATATCTGTGTCCATCTCAGAAATCTAGGGGAGAATCCAAGGGGAATCTTTCCTTATCATGAGTCTCTGATGCCCAGAGTCACATTTTCCTCAGCAGTAACAATGCAAGGAAGGAAAGGAATTTTTCTGCTTTCTGTTTGGCCTGAAACACTTCTAGGGTTTGGGGTGTTCAAGGAAAACTTGGGTTCCATGCCGTACAGAAACAAGAAGTTAGATGAGTATTGGTTATTGAATATATTGAGCATGAAATGTCTAATGGCAGAGATATCATTTGGGTACAGATACTCAGAAGTCACTTGGGGATTCAGGATTGGACTTGAGGAAAAATGTGACGTCTGGAATATATGAACAGTTATATGGAAACAATTGTGAAAATTTCCCCCATTCTGGGTGATGCTTAGGATCATAAGATCACAAATACCCACATATAGTTGCAAGGAACTTCAGAGGCCATACATCCAACTCCTTTTTTTTTTTTAATGAGGTCCAAATAGGTTAAGAGATTTGTCCAATAGTATAACCCTAAATATGATCTAAGATTGCAATTTGGGTAGCATAGTGAATGGAGTGTTTCAGGTCAGAAAGACCTGAGTTATTCAAAGACTTATTAGCTGTACAATCCTAATCAAGTCACTTACGTTTTCTTAAATTCATCTGTAAAGAGCACTTACCTATCAAGGTGTATGTGAGGATCAAATTATGTGATTATGCATAACTTTGAAAATATTAAAATGCTATATAAATGTTAACTTATTATAATTGTAATTTAATTTTTAATCTGTTATGCAGGTCACTAAATTCTTTTATTTTTTATGCAAAGTGTGGTCTAACTATGTTTAGGCACTAAAACTGATTTTTGTTACTATAGTAGGGATAATGTTCTAATATAATCAATATATCTAATAAGATTCTAATATTTAAAACATTATCTCTAATTGATATTGATTCTGTGTTTATCCTACATACACTTTGGTTTCATAAATATCTTGAAGATTAATCATTTAAAGATGTTTACTATTTAAATGTTACTGATAGACATCTAATCATCAAAAGTTAGAAATATTTTAACATTTACTTATATTACTGATATATTACTGTCACGTGTAGTCAATTCTTGAACCTATTTTCCCAGTTTTCTCCTTTAAAATGCTTCATGAATGTGTCATCAGAGAACAATAGCCCTTTCAGGGATTTAACATTAGTTAGAATATTGTGTTTTCAGTAGCTCTCAAATCTTAAGATCCCAAATGCTGTCCCAAGGTGATAAGGAAGAACAATTCTTATTCTTATATATCCCCATGGGCTACCCACAATGTAGGATGATCCTCAAAGAGTTTTATTAGGCAGAGAGTAGCAAGAGAGGCATCTCTTATTCTTACTACCCCCTAGGGAAGTGAGTTGATAAGAAAGGAGGAAGGTATCTCAGCAGAAAGTGTTATAACTGAGATTGTGACGAATTGTCTAGTTGACCTTTTATTCCACTAATGTTTTCTCAATATCTAGAGAGTAACAATAGAGGTCTTATGAAACCTTTAGGATTTTTGATGCAGTCATTATAAAAATGCAATAAAATGGTTTGAATATGGTCAATTCTTAATTTTTATGTATTGCTGTAAATTTGGGGGCCATTTTTTTCACAATTGCATTTTCAATTACTGAATGACAACAGAAAATCAATTTGCATGATGTCAGCCATATTGAAGGCTTAGACAAATCAAACTATTGATTTTAAGATGTTGAAGTTTCCATTTTAAATGTCCTTCATAGTGTGCTTCTATCATGGATATATAGTTATTAATGTTTAAAGCTGAATCAGAACTTTTAAACTAACTTGAATTCTTTCCCTGAAACCATGTTAAATATGACTGAACAGACTACTGGTCCAATATCACCCTACAATTTTTAAGCACAAACTATTTCCCAGGCATTTTGCTAGGTCCTAAGAGATTCTGCCTTCGATTGACTTCACTCCTGACCATATATCTTCAAATGCATCTTTTATATTCTTTTGTTTGTCAGTCTGCTTTCCACAACACCAAGAGAGCTATAGCTTTCCAACCCCATCTTGCAATACCACACAATAGCAGCAAGATTTGCTGGGGATTTTTGTTTGTTGGGGGCTGAGATGGGGAGGGCCTCTCTACATCCCAATGTTTTGCTTCCCACATATTCATTTCTTA
Source organism: Monodelphis domestica (assembly GCF_027887165.1). Classification (NCBI taxonomy): domain Eukaryota; kingdom Metazoa; phylum Chordata; class Mammalia; order Didelphimorphia; family Didelphidae; genus Monodelphis; species Monodelphis domestica. Next base: position 349,187,017 of record NC_077229.1, on the reverse strand, counting down.
CATGATATTTGGGATAAAACTATCATTTCCCCTTTGATCCAGGTATTTAGTTAGGCAGGAGAAGTACAACAAACTTATCCATTGTTCTTAGTGTTTCTATGCATTTCTTTCCTTCTACACTTTATTTACAAAAAAGACTAAAGGAATTTTGGAACTAAGAAATTGAGAGGCTCTGAGCCATAAACCCACAGGGCCCTTGGCAGTTTATAGAAAGAATTCTAAATCAGGGGTTCTTAAGCTGGGGTATGCGAACTTGTTTACATTTTAGTATTTTGATAAGTATATTTCAATATATTTTGCTTTTTTGCTATCTTACATATGTACATATGTGTATATATTTTTTCTTTAAAATATTATTCTGAAAAGGCATACATAGGTTTCACCAGATTGCCAGACATCCACAACTCAATAAAGATGATAATTTTCATTCTAAATGGTTATTGGCAAGATAAAATTCAGCAATTGAACAGGGAGTGTCACAAACTTTCTGACTTTAATCTCAAGTGAGATCCCTGACAGAGATGAAATTCTTGCTAACCAAGATGTTGTGGTTGACAAATCAAATTGAAACATAAAGACGCTTAACTGAAACTATTTCCTTTTCTAAAATGCTCAACCAATAGCTAGAGAAATACCCATTCTGGCTAGTTAAAGCTCAGAGAGACAGACTTTCTTTATAGGAGAAAGCCATCTTTCTACACTCCCACCCAATTCCAGGGACTCAGTATATGAGTTTCTTCTGTCCTTTCTAAAGCAGCTTTAAAAGCATCTAGCATTACAGTTAAAAGGAGGATGGCAAGAGCCCAGCTACCCTACACTCTGGATGAGATAGCACACTCATTGAGGATTTCACCTGAAACTAGAAACAGAGAGAATCTCATCAATACTATACATGGTACAGATATGCTTGAAAATGACCAGTAGGGAATTCTGGAACTACAGAGAAATGCTAAGGTTCAGTCATGAGAGATCAGCATGGGTCAACACCTGGAAGAGACTGTAAAGTATGGGGAGCAGTATGATGACCTGACCAATCCTTTGCATTGGAGTCACAAGTTACACTTTTATGCATATAACTTGGCCAGGTTTGCTCTCAACAGGTCTCCTTCATGCGCATTCTAGATATATCTAGTTCTCTATTTAAGTCCCCCTCCCATAGCTTCATGTGTTCCTGCATTCCATTCCAGCCATATGCCCTGACCATACCATTCTTTTATGTGTGCCTCTCTAATTCATGTTCTCTACATGAGTCTACTTGTTTCCTTAATTATCTACATATTTGTTAAAAAGTGTAATCCATGTTTATCTGAGTTGTTATACTAATTGTGTCCTTTGAATGACTCCTAAAGAGATATATCCATGAGGGCTCATGGACATTGGTTTTGAGTGAATGTGAATCCTCAGAACCTGAGTTAGCCTCATTTGAGGGTCCCACTGTACACATTAGGGGTAGAAATATATTAGGGGTACATTAACTTCCAAATAAGTTATACCAAGGTCCTGCTCCAATGTTTTATCAAGATATTCATGGAAGTTGTATCAAAGTAGCATGAACTTCTAGTGAACCTTACAAAAAATAGAAAGACTTTCAGTATGGCCTCAGTGACTGACTATGTAAGTGTATCTATAGCTGATGACCCAATCTTGTTAAGACTGTGTCAATGAAGGTTAGGATTTTCAGACATAACAATGGAAAAATTGTACTAATCCATAGAGGATTTAAAATCTGTGTATATGGGAAACCTTCCAATAACAAATCATGGAAAAAATTAATGAACAATTTAAGATGCTAATTGGAGAAAGACCTCATCCTATACTCTAAAATCCAGGTATCTTTATTCTCCCCTTTGGCTTATTTTGCTATCCCACTCATCCCTTTTCATTTCCAATTCTGTAACTCTTACCAATGATTTCATTTGTGGTTTCCAAGGTTCCAAGGGAGCAGAGGAGTGAAGGTGAGCTGTTTAGCTCTATACTCCTACTGCCAGAATCATAGTTGACAACAAAAGACAATTTTTTTTGGTCAAGGGCTACTGAAACAAACAACTTCTCATCCTTAAGCCTAGATGGGTCATTTAACTAGGTTTCTAAATGAGTGTAATCAGAGGAGCAACTTTCACAATCTTGATCAATTTTTATGTCCAAATCAATATCTTTTGAAAAAGCTTGAGAGAAGACAAATTGATCAATGTAAAGACTTTTAGTTTATTTTCAACATTATTAAACTTACCTGGAACACAAGAAAATCTGAATTGTTAGATTTGTAGCTATTAAATTAATGTTTCTACAATGCTCATATATGCTTTTTAATCATCATGGTTTAAGTTAAATGTGTTGTTTATTCTGTCCTATTTCATTCCCTAATTACTTTGTCTGTCATTGAGCAAAAGCATATTTGTTTTAAAAATATAACTCCTTTTTTCTGTATACTTTTGTTCACAATCTGTTTCCTTTAGTGGAAAATTAATTTAATAGAAAATTGCCTGCAATTAATGGTACTTAATCAAAAGAATCAACCCTGTGTTAGCATTATTTAGCCATTTTGCTAGAGCATGCCCAAGACTTTATAACTTCTATTTAGATTTGTAACAATTATGAAAAATAGATATTTGTAAAGAATACTTTTAACATAAGGGGCAGATATAACTTTATTTGATCAATCTTATCTCCATGATGATAAATCTTTATGAATCTATTGCATTTATCTGTAACAAATTCAAAGTGAGAATAAATACATTTGTGTATATATAGACATATTTACTTACAATAATTATAATGATTTCTCAATATGATTATTATTCTATATATTTTATGGATGAAGAAATTGAGGACCACAATTTGGAGACTTACATATGGTCCTCCAGTTGTGACAGTTAGAACTAGGACTCAGAATCACTTGGATAGCTTCTAAGTGCTCTTTTAATTAGATGATAAAGACTACATGAGTAACCTCTTAAGCCATCATAACTAGAGGGTAGGTAATGATCCTGTCATTTAATCTCTATTCTACTTTTCTAATCAAAGGTAGATGCTATTATGGTCTTGTTTTCTCTAGAGCTATTAACCACATTTAGCCAATTGCCATAAGCTCCTAAAGATCTCCTTATTGATATTAGAACTCTCAACCAGAGAATATACTATTAGCTAAATGTGAGTACCATGTTGGGTTCTTCTGAAACTCTGCTCTTTTCTGAATTTTTGTTTTGCTTTGTTTTTCAGGTCAGCAACGAGATTTGGAGAAATCAGCAACATACCCTTTTATCCAACACAGTTTAAGATATATTTCACATTGTTATAACCCAAGATCATGGTTAATAATTTTCAGCTACTTTCCCAAGGATTCCTATCACAACATAGTTAGAGACAGAGAGTGAAATAAAGATAGTAAAGAGAAGATTAAAGAGAGAAGGGACTGTATTAATTGTTAAATAAGCCACACTGTGTTCAACCTTTGTTCTCTTTATGTTAACCTCTATTAATATAAGAGGAGGCCAAATTGATCGTTTTAAAAAGATACCTGTACTCATTTGATGTTATGGCATGGTTTTCAGTTTAATGTCACCAGTTCTTAATATTGAAATTGATTCTGTTTTACAGTGCAAACAGGTAATACCATCTAATGAGTGGAGAACAAGCTTTGAAGTCTGGGAAAACTGCAAGTTTTGCTTCTAATATACTGGCTGTGTGATCAGGGCGAGTCATTTAACCCTGGCAACCTGAGAGTCTGATATGACTGCTAAACAACTAAACATGTTACAAGCTAGTTGCAGGGGATACAAAAATAAAAATGAAACAATGTCTTTGTTTTCAAGGAAATGGGGATGAGAGGAAATGAAAATGTTTATGCTAACAAGGGTTATGGAAGGTAGGAAGAGAAGGATTCAAAAAACGAGTTGGCAACTGAGTTGATACCTTAAGTAGAATAAAGACTGAGAGGCTGAGAGGAAGAGAAAAGGTGAAAATGAATTGAAGCAGGGTACTGAGGTAGACATGTGTTCAGTCTGGGATCAGCTGACTAATATAATATGCCAGTTTGACAGAGTTTTAGAAGGAAAGAAATGAGAATGGAAAAGAAGGTCGATACAAATCTATAGACATTTGGCATTGAGATAAGAAAAATGGCCCTGCAGCACTGCCTCGATTTTACCAATTTAAATGAAAAACCATTTTATGTTTGTAATTTGTGTTCCTGGCAAAGGTTTGTTATCGTTTGAATAAAATAATGGAGAATGGACATGATACATTCATTAATTCTATCACCATTTAGTTTACTCAAGCTAAATTCTGAACCTAATTTTTTTCTTCATTCATAATGTGTTCCCTAGAAATATAAATTGTAATGATCTATTTAAAAGAGCTCAATGCCTGCTTATTTTTTCCTAATGGAACTTTAAGCCAAAAGAATCATTTCCCTGAAAAATGTGATGTTCTTCCCTAAATGATTCTTGCAAAGAAAACTATTTCAAAGGGAGTTTCAGAACTTTATATGTTAAATGTCAAATTTAATATGTTTCAGTTTTTATTGTTCTTTAGTTCTGTACCTTAAAATTCTTGTGAATCTCAGGGTCTTCACTTTTTCCAACAACATAGAATTAGACCTCATAAACCATGTGTCAGCAGTTTTGAGAATTGTGGCCAAAAATATTCCTTAGCTAACAGCCAACTTTCTGATCAGTCAATAAACATTTATAACTCTCTAGGACATGAAAGATGAAGGTTCTTAAAAGAATAGAGACAATATGTAGTTTGAAAATATCTTGCTCATCTTTGAACATTTCATAGTTTGATAGGTAGGACCTGAAAAGTGTGTGTGTGTGTGTGTGTGTGTGTGTGTGTGTACTTTATTGGGCCAGGCTTTAGGAACCCAGGGTTACTTCCATACCATAATTAGGAATAAATGAATCAAAGCAAGGCTTTAGTAGCAGTTGATAGTTTTGTATTAAATTATAATTGTAGAGCCTGAGGAAAAATGGTTCAATTGAATATTATTGGCAAACTTTATTGACTCCATGGTCATAGTGAATAAATTAGCTTGAAAGGAATGGATTTTTCAACTATTTGAAATAAACTAACACTTTTCCAGTCATTTCTCTACTCAGAAACCTTCAGTGTTGCTTCTTTGCCTAATAAATAAATTCTAAAATCCTTAGTGTGGCAATTTGTAACTTCTGCAACTATGCTCCAAGTATCGTTCCTGACTTATTTGAAATAGTGTGGTATAGTACACTAGTGTCAAGTTCCAATGGAAATTTAGCCACTAAACTGGAAATAAGGACCCTAGCGGGCACACAATGATTTACAACACCAGATACTAGTGTTATTTATTTATGTTATTTATATATTTTGTTAAATATTTCCCAAAGAGGAGTGCTGGGGGCCATACATCTTAGATTGTGAGTTTGAGACATATGGTATGGACAACAGAAGACTAGATTTGGGGTCTAAAAGAATATATTCACATTCAGAGGTTAATGGTTTATTTGGATAGGATCAGATAAATTCTCCTTAAGCTAGAATTTAAATTCTAGATTTATACCTCTGGGATATAGATAACTGGAGTATTTTTCTCTGAGAGGCTGAGAAAGGTCTAAAAGATTTCTTATATCAACTTTGTCTTGACCATGATTGTTCAATAACTGACATCATTACGATTTGTTCATTCAGTGTTTCTTAAGTTATTTCCTTATCCTGATTTTTGTTTCTCCTCACATACCTGACATTTCACATGACATTGAAACTTGTGTTTGCATATTATCCATTGATTGAGTACAAAGGGTTAATAGGAGAGGCCAATGACTAGCTTAAATTTATACCAGGTTTGAATGAGGCAGAGTCCTGTCTCTTGCTAACAATTAGCTCAGTAGCTATGCTGTTATTTTATTGTTAATTCTACAAGCTTCCTCACAGAAATTATTTTAAGTTTATTTAATTAGTTAATGAACCAATTTCTGTAATTAGGTCTGGCCAATTTAAATCCTTAGTTGTGAAAAGAGAAAAGAGACAAAGATGACAGAGAGAGATTGACATGGACATTGAGACCCAGACCCAGACTGAATCAGAAAGAAGTGGGGATGGGGAGATGAAAAGGTGAAGAAAGATAATCCTCTAATGGAAGTTAAGAAATTGGGGAAGAAAAAGTAGGTTATGACCCAGGCCAACCCAAAGGGTGCATCCAGGCATGTTCTGGGAAGTTTCAATTATGTCCTTTTTCAGGAGGGAGAGTAATAGAAAGAATACCAATCAGCAATGTTATCCTTTCAAAACAATACTGTCTGTTTAGTTGATCATAGATTTACAGGTAAAATGGACCTCAAAGGCAATATAGTTTAACTCTGTCTGTCTGTCTGTCTGATCAAAGATTAAAAGACTTTCTCTCAGGTAAGAAACATCAAAGTTAGGATTTAAACCTATGTCTCCTGAACTGAAGGCCTCTATATGCTTATCATACCTCTAATCTTTACTGTAAGGTACATCTTCTCTGAGAGTCAAATTCTATACCTTTTTTTGGTATTTTGGGAATTTTGGTACCTATTTATGAGGTTAGTAGTAAAACTAAAAAAAAAAGATAAAGTAGAAAGCATTTGCAATCTTTAAGTTGCAATATGATTGTCAATTCTTATTTTCCACTACTATTGTACACGGATTCTAGGCTCCTAGATTGAACTAACTGCTCTTGTGGCTAAAATGCTTTATGTGTTTCCCATCTTCATCAACTTTTAGAATGCCAATATTACTTCTTAGCTGTGCCCACTCTACTGATTCATGATCCTTCTCTTCTATAGTGCCCTATGTTCTTCCCTAGAGCAAGATCTTTTTATTCTTGCTTCTCAGTAAGCTAGAATAAGAAAGAATTCAGGGAGCCCTGAGGAAGAATATAAAGGCATACTGGATTTCTTTCTAGGTAGAATTGAATTGCTCCTTATGGCATCTGCTAAAGGAATAGGGAGAAAGGCAATGGTGAAGTTGACAATTTCATTGACTCACCAGGGCACTTTCTTTTATTTAGTTTCCTATATTCCACTGTAAGCCACCAGGTATCTGCCATAGTCATTGTTTAAAAAGATGTTTTATTTTATTAATTACACATAATAAATTTTCCATGTAAGTTTTCAAAAATTATATGGTTCAAATTTTCTCACTCCCTTTATTCCCTTCCTCTTCCTATAGCTGGTAAGCAATTTTATCTGATTTAGATATATGTATTACCATGTAAAACTTATTTCCATATTGTTCATTTTTGTAAGAGAATATTCATATAAAACCAATCCCCTAAATAAAAACCCGAATTAACTAAAATGAAAAATTACTTGCTTTAATCTGTATTCTGACTGCAACAGTTCTTTCTCTGGATGTAAATGGCATTCTTTGCTATTAAGTTCCTCAGAATTGTCCTGGATCATTCTATTTACTATTTATTCTATTACTGAGAGTAGCTAAATCTTTTACAGTTGATTATTCCACAATAGTGCTATAACTGAATATTGTAGTGTTTTCCTGGTTCTGCTTATTTCATTCTGCATCAGTTAATGTAGGTCTTTCCAATTGTTTCTGAAGTCACCCTGTTCATCATTTCTTATAGCATGATAGCATTCCATCAGCATCATATACTACAATTTGTTCAGCCATTTCCTAATCTTAATGGATATTTCTTCAATTTCCAATTTTTTGCCCCCACACAAGAGTTCCTAAGTATTTCTTTGGTTGTATTGCATAAATTTTGATAAATTGTCTCCTCCTCATCATTCTCTTTAATGAAATTATTGTTGCTATAATTTGTTCTTTGACCCAATGCTTTTTTATAATTAGGTTATTTACAATTGTACAAAAAAATCAAGTCATTGCCTAATTGATAAATGGGCAAGGGTGTGACAGAGGGTCTGCACTCTAGAAAGAGTGACAGGCTGAAGAGTTGATGGATCTGATCACCTTGATGGGAGAAGGGTCCCAAGAAGTCTGGAATGTTGAGAAGTCAAAAGACTCTGGCTGGGGATTTCAGTTGGATCTCTCTCAACCTTGAGAAGCCTAGGAGGAGAGGTCTGTCCAAACCTCTCTCCTGGGATTTACTCATCCTTTTCTCTCCTGGGGACTGGGCATTCTTCCTCCACCAATTCCCAACTGAAGAAACAGTTGAAGAAGGCATTTGAGCCTCTGTAAAATTTTATCTCACAACTCCTGGTGCCCTGGGTCTGAATTGTGGCCAGAGGCCAAAGAACAGGGCCAGTCAACTTGACTCTATCTTGGGGGGCCCAAGCTGCAAAGGTCTGAGTTCCCCCAAAACTTGAGGAGAGAGGGAAAGATGTAGTTAGAGAAGGGACCCCTTTCCTCTGTTTTCTTACCCATTCTTTTCCTGTCAGCCATTTTCTTTGTGTTACCCTAGTTGACTTAATTTATATTAAAGTTTTTATCCTTTCACAAAATGACTCAAGTGTGAGTGGACAGCTTCGATGGGGGGGGGAGGGTAATCTTCCTGAGAAGAAACTTTTTAGGCTCTAGTAATTGAGGTGGACAAGAGCCAGTCTGTGAGAGCAGCCATAGCTAAGGAGGGAAGGCTGAAGGGGAAAATTATTCAAACCCTCTTCTCTTCATTCTGAACCAATCTTAAACATCAGCTGCCCCTCCTGGATCCTACTTTACATGACTCTTTTATTTTCTTTATCATCAACCAATCTCTCCATTACAAGGTACATGAATAGGCAATTTTCAGATCCAGAAATTGAAACTATCAATAAGCTCATGAAAAAAGTGTTCTAAATCTCTTATAATTAGAGAAATGAAAATCAAAACAACCGTGAGGCACTACCTCATACCTAGCAGATTAGCTGACATGACAGCAAAGAAAAGTAATGAATGTTGGAGGAGATGCAGCAACATTGGGACATTAATGCATTGCTGTTGGAGTTGTGAATTGATTCAAACCATTCTGGATGGCAATTTGGAACTACACCCAAAAGATTGTAAAAGACTGTCTGCCCTTTGATCCAGCCATAGCACTGCTGGGTTTGTACCCCAAAGAGATCATAAGGAAAAAAAGACTTATACAAAAATATTTATAGCCACACTCTTTGTGGTGGCAAAAAATTGGAAAATGAGGGGATGTCCTTCAATTGAGGAATGGCTGAACAAATTGTGGTATCTGTTGGTGATGGAATACTATTGTGCTCAAAGGAATAATAAAGTGGAGGAATTCCATGTGAATTAGAATGACCTCCAGGAATTGATGCAGAGTGAAAGAAGCAGAACCAGGAAAACATTATACACAGAGACTGATACACTGTGGTACAATCAAATGCAATGGACTTCTCTACTAGCATTAATGCAATGACCCAGAACAATTCTGAGGGTCTTATGAGAAAGAATGCTATCCACATTCAGAGGAAGAACTGTGGGAGTAGAAAGGCAGAAGTAAAACAACTGTTTGATCACATTGGTTGATGGGGATGTGCCTGGGATATAGACTCTAAACAATCACCCTAGTGCAATTATCAATAATATGGAAATAGGTCTTCATCAATGACACAAGTAAAACCCAGTGAAATTTCACATTGGCTATAGAGGATGGGAGGTAGGGGAGGGAAAGAACATGAATTATGTAACCATGGAAAATTATTTTAAATTAATTAAATAAAATGTTTCAATTAAAATAATTAGGTTATTTAATTCCAAATTAATTTTAATTTATCTTTCCATGAACCCTTATTTATTTTAATTTTGATTGTTTTATGATCTCTGTACACCTAGAAGGCCAGGTGTCTTCTTTTGCTGTCACTGGAAAAACTATTTATAATGGGAGTTGTATTGGCATAGATGGTCACAACAGTTCTGCTATACTGCTGGGAATTCAACAGTTGATCTGCCTCTGTCTGTATAGTTATATGATTGAGGGGTTCCACAGTTAAAATCTGATCCTGTTCAGGAAAAAGAAAGTTTTACCCAGAAGGCAGGATATAAATATTTGCTTGGTTAGAGGGGTAGAAGTGGAGCAGGAGGGAGGAATAGGTATGTATGCATGGGTGATATTGCTGCTAGTGATGGGGAATTTGGCATAAGGATTTAGCCCCTTCCCTTAAAGACTTCTCCCTCTGAGGAAGTGGTTGCATAGGAATTCATCATTGTGGGGCTATCTTTACACAACAGCTTAAGTGAGTCACCTAAAAAAAGATGTTCCCTATTGAGACTGCCATTTCAGCTGACTTCACAGAAGTAATTTTTTCCCCATAAAATTGTTAAGCCAGTGGAAGTCTGTCGAAGGAAAAAAAAACTACTGGATATCCCAGTTAAATAACTCTTCACTATTGTTCTAACAACTCATTACATTACAATTTTTATTTTTTTGGCAACCTCCCATGTTCTTTGATGGTGAAAGCCTAATTATTTGAGATTCTCATAGAAACAGTAATAAAGAAATTTCAAAACTTTTTCGCTATTGGGTAAGATTTCCAGTTCTCATCCTTGCTCTCCCTCCCCTTCTCTTCTTTTCTAGCCCCGATTCCAGTGAATAGCAACATTATTTTATAGATCTAGGATCTATATCAGACATCATACTTATCCTTGTTACATATGTCCAGTCTCCATCCCAACTGCATTCATTGCACATCTACTGCAATTTGTGTTCAGGATAGTCTCTAAAAACTAAAACCTCTGTCTCTAGTTTTTCTCACCTCCTTCATTTCCTAGCTATCATTTAGTTGTCTTTTGTTATTGTTTCTTCTTTTAAAACATATATTTTTATTTGTTTGTTTTTAACTAAAAATATTTTCCAGTGCCAATATGATTTTTAATAATCACTTTCTGACATTTTTCAATCCATGTTCTGCTTTCCTCTCTGTCACCCCTCCCCACTCCCCAAGAAAGCAGATAATATGATATGGGAGGTATATGTGTATTCCAACAATATATATTTCAGTCTTTAAAATAATAATATGGAAAACATATATAGCTTACAGAAGAGAAAAAATTCATAGAGAAAATAAAGTGAAGAATTGTTTGCTTCCATCTGCATTCAGACTCCATTAGTTCTGTTTATGGCATTGGATAGTCATTTTTGCCATGAGTCTCTTGGAGTTGTCCTGGATCCTTGCATTGCTGATAATAGTTAAGTCTTTCACAGTTAATCATTGAACTATATTGCTGTTATTGTGTACAATATTCTGGTTCTGCTTATTTCATTTTGCGTCCCTTCATATGTCTTTCAAGGTTATTTTTTATAATCTTGCTTGCCATTTTTTATGTAACAATAATATTCCATTACAATCATATACCACACTTTGTTCAGCTATTCCTCTGTTGATGGACATCCCTTCAGTTTCTACTCCTTTTCCACTACTAAAAGAGCTGTGATAAATATTTTTGTTCAGGTGAGTCCTTTCCCTTTTTCTTTGATCTCTTTGGGAAATAGACTTAGACTGGAATTGCAGGAGCAAAGGAAGTGAACAGTTTTATGGCTCTTTGAACATGGTTCCAAATTTCTAGAATTGTTGTATCAGTTCATAGCTCTACCTACAGTATATTAGTGTCCTGTAAAATAAAATTTAGTCTCTAGTAATAGAAATATTAAATTTTATGAGGTTTATTAAGGATTATTAGAAATCAAGGATACAAAATAATAAACCACATGCCTAGGGCTGATTAGCCCATTTACCCCCACCCCCTTAGCTTACCCACTACATCATTGCAATGGAAGAGCCCGAAGTAGGAGTTGCTGCCAGTTAAATACTCCTTGTGATCTCGCCCAGTGGAGACTTGGGTGAGATTATAGGGAAGTACCAAGGACTTCTGGGGATTGAAGTCTAGGGTTCAATTCTCCATTTTACATTCCCCTTCTGAGACCCGAGGAAGACTAGTCTCTCTGCTGGGGCTTGTAAACATACCAACTTTGAAATTACAATAATTTGAGGATAAGAGGAAAAGAGAACAAAACCAATAATTGCTATATGTATTGACAAAAAGCCATTTAGGGAGCAGTCCCTTTTGGCATGAAAGTATACATACAAATAAATGTTCAATCAACCACACCCAAAGTGATCTTTCTCATGCACCTTGTGGTCTGTGGAGGCATCAAGAACTTCTACAAAAAGTTCAGTTTCTGGATTCTGAGAGATAGCATGTTTCTTAACCTAAAATTTCTCTCTCAAGGAATTTAAACTTTGCAATTTAAAACAGTAATAATTTTACATCCCCCCCCCCCCCCGAAGAGGTGATTGAAAAACACAGGATCACTTAGGGATGCATGGCTGAGTTATGAGGTATATGAATCAATTGGTAAGAGAAATCAAAAACATAAAAATATCCAAATAAAAAAGACAATTTCTGGATGAAATATAGACTATCAAAGTCTTATGTGTAAAAATTCCAAAGGAAAAAATAAATCTATATCAGGTCCTTGAATCAGGGCTCAATTAAAATGACATAAGCAATTAACATTTTCCCAGTCAGTAGCCAGGACTACAGAAAGTTGCCACATTATGGAAGACAGAAAAGGGACTAGATTATAGGAGCCAGGTAGGAGCCAAATTTTGGTACTATCTGTAAGTATTTTCACGAAGAGTGTGGATACAAGGAAGGCCTACATCTTAACATATGTCAAGCATAGCAACCTTGAGTCCCACACTAGGCTCAAGTCCTTTGTATTGGCTTAGAAGTGCATCAATTCTACCTGGATTGGTTTCTTCTTTTTTGACCTGTGTGCTGTTTTGGTATAATTCAGATTTAACTTTGTGCTACTTTGGTCCTATGCAATGGCTCTTTTGTATATCTTGTCCATCAGACAGAATCATTAAGCAAAGTCCCATAATATTTTTTAAACAATTAGTGGTATCATTTTTTATACTCTCAAGTTTTTGGGGGCATGCATTGACATTATAACAAATGTATTTTAAGTTTATATTACTGCAAAATCAAAAAAGTTAAAGAAAATCTTAATACTGGTGACATGTGCTTCAAATATAAAAAGGAGAGGAAAAAAATAAAAAAAAAAACTGAAATAGTATATTGCACATGAAATAAAAATATAATAATAAAAGAGTTTTTAAAATTCAAAAATAAAGCTTATAATCATTGACACACTGTGTCAGCTAAGGAAATAAGGTTTCTCACCAAAAATGAGATCCATTTCCTCTTCATACCTGGCCATGATCCACTGTGAGTATGAGCAATTGGATTTCACAAAGTAACAGTTTTTTTTTTTGAACAGTAGTTCAAAATCCCCAAAATTCTCTATAACAATTGTCCAGCGATTGCTATATAAATTTTGTTGTGGGTTATAACTTGGGAAGGAGAAGGGAGCCGGAAGAAAATGGATGATAAATGAAGACTCAAAGACAAGTTAAAATTTATGGGGAGTGGCACTAGCTCCTTATAATGTTTTCCCTTGAAGATTAATTAAAGGAAAACATGAGAAAAAAGAAAACATGTGGAAGTAAGAATTCCAAGATAGAAAGCACATAGGCGACAGTGGCACTAGGAAAGATAAAGAGAGATAGGGGGAAGAACTCTGAGGATGCAGGAATCAAGAGAGAGAATAGCACCACCTCCTCCGTATTTATTGAGGGATGTGGATTGGGAAGTGTTCAATGAATAGGTAACCTAGCATAGGTCTTAACATTGGTTGAATAAACAATGACAAGATCAGAGGAGGTGGAGATTCCCCTGACATGCGCTTTTCAAAGGAATGTGGTTTGACCAGGTGAGAGCTAAGCATCTGTGGTTTAGGCTCAGGAATTCTCCTGCCCTTTGAACTGTCTATACATTGATCATTAACTGATCTGACCAAGTATCTACTACATCAACCATACTTCCCAAGATGCCAACATGCCTGGTATGCTACATTCTCAATAGCCCAATTAATTACAATAGCAAACAAACCCACTATCATATTTTACATAAGTAGTTGTATGACATTTAAATAAAATGGATAATTGTCACAAGTTTTTCAGGTATAGCAATGTTTCAACCTTGGCAAACATATTTTCAAACAAAGAAAAACTTATTTGGGTCCAGAACATCATCAAGAAATCTAGATATCATTCTGGTGGAAGTAATGTGAGCTGAAGAGTTATAAATGAGAGATGTTACTCTTTTGGGAGTCATCCAAGGGTACAATGCTCTGGAATTAACTTTCCAGATCCTTTGGTATGAGACTGTGATGTCCCATCCATCCTCTATGTGACAATTTACAAAGTAAAAAATAGAAAAGGCTGTTTTTATATATGGGCTTATTCAATAATATTTGTTCAGTATAGTTATAGGGGAAAAGCAACAGAATATAACAGTAGTTAAAACCCAGCACATTAAAATGATTCAGTGTAACGGAATAGTATTGAATACATTAATATATGAACTTAAAACCAACAAAATTAAATCTCAAAGAAAACAATCAGTAAAATGCAATAAAATACAGTGATTTTTATAAAACATTGGAGTTCGAAAAGCCTTAAAAATATAACCTCCAGTCTCTTTAAAGTTCATATTTTTATCCATTTAGATGCCTATTGTCAGAAGGCAGAAGATTGGTAAGAGGTAGGCAATGGGGTTCAAGTGACTTGCCCAGGGTCACAGAGCTAGGAAGTGTCTGAGGCCAGATTATAACCCAGGACCTCCCATCTCTAGGCCTGGCTCTCAATCCACTGAACCACTGAGCTGCTCCTCCCACCCCCCATAGTGAGGGTGGGTGTGGGTTTTAGGAATCTCAAATTGGGTCAAAAAGTTGCAGGGAGACGGATTTTTCCCCTGAATGAGAGATAAGTAACAGAATCAGTGCACTCAAAAGATATCCTTTTAAATAAGCCATGCTTGTAACTTCCTGTTTGGAAAAGTCTCTTCCTTCTCCTCATTGTTTCCCAATTTGTTCCCCTGACACCACGTGGAGGCTAATTGTAGCCTAAAGAAAGATCACCCCCATTTTTACCAGCTGGTGTTTGTGAGTCCTGAAGAAACTGGGGCAGCTACCAGTAGCCTGGATCCTGGGGATGGGCTGGGGTGATCTGGCTTGGAGTCCGGAGATCAGCTGGGACTGGGCCTGGGCAGGTCATGATCGGTAGAGCGATTTGGGTCAAGCGGGTCCAGAGTGGATGAATGCAGGCCAGAGAGGATAGCAGGCAAGCAGGTAAGCTTTGCTGAAAAGCCTTGGAGAAATGTGGCTTAAAAAAACATTATCTAGGCTATCTCATTTAAAAAAAATTGAGAAGTTCTCATCCAAATCTTGTGGTTGCCATAACTGTAAAATTAAATTTAGTCTCTAGTAATAGAAATATTATATTGTATGAGGTTTATTAAGGATTATCAGAAATCAAGGATACAAAATAAACCATGTGCCTATGGCTGATTAGCCCATTCAAAACTCCTGCACTTAGTTTACCCACTACATCATTGCAATGGAAAAGCCTGAAGTAGGAATTGCTGCCAGTTAAACACTCCTTATCTTGCCCAAGTGGAGACTCAGGTGAGATTATAGGGAATTCTGGGAAGCACCAGGGACTTCTGGGGATTGAAGTATAGGATTCAAATCTCCATTTTACAGTCCCAATTTTTCAACATGCCTTCCAATTTTACTCTTTGGGCAGAATTAGAAAAAATTTAAATGGCAAGGAGAGAAACTATAATAAGAACTAATATTTTCAAAATGTACAGAGCTAAAAGGAATAATGCATACCCCTAAGACAGGCTACAAAGCATGGGGATAGGCTTCCTCATACATACTCTTAGTTGAAGAATGAGAGAGATACTGATCCTTTTACTTGGGTTATAGGTATGAAGCCACTAACTGCTATGTAGCTTCCATATAGTATTGGTGAAAGAAATTAGCTCATGCAACCATCTATTACAGTGATGAGCAACTTTTTGAGCTTGGTGTGTCAAAATTTGCACAAAAAAACTGAGCATAACTCAGGTGGTGTGTCACTTTGAGAAAAAATGTACTTCTTGGCATGTGGCCCCATACTTCTCTATATGCAGCTGCATGAGGCCATGTGTCATCTAAAATGGCTTTGCATGTCAGTGTTGACATGTGTGTCATATGTTTGCCATCATGGATCTAGTAGCTTCTTTTAAAATTTTTTATTCTTAAGATCTATCCATCTTCTGCAATTATTCTTTTCCTTTTGCCTTCAAACTTTTTCAACACCAGGGTATTTTTAATAATATATTTTTATTTATTTCCAGGTTACATGTCAATATAATTTTAAAATATTCATTTTTGATATTTTGTAATTCATGTTCTCTCTCTCTCCCACCTTTCCCGTCTCCCCAAGAAGGCAGGTAATATGATATAGGTTGCACATATGTTATAATGTAATATATAGTTCTATGTTTGTTTCATTGAGAAAGAAGACATTTTTTACACAAGAAGAAAATTCATGGAAGAAATAAAGAATGGAATGTTTTGATCTGCATTTGAAATCTGTCTTTTCCTTCTATGGTCTGTAATCCTTTCTTCATCATGAGTCTCTTGGAGTTGTTGTATCCTTTCCTTATTGATAAGTCATTCACAGGTGATCATCATACATTGTTGTTGTTACTGTGTCTTCTTGTTCTGCTTACTCCATTGGGCATCACTTCATATAAGTCTTTCCAGTTCTTTTGTGGTCATCCACTGTATTGATTCCTATCTGTCTTTTTATTTGCAACATTTTACCTCCATCTCTCTCTTTTTCTCTTTTCCCATTGTGCTAATCTCTCTTATCCCTTTATTTTTAAAAATATTATCCCATCATATTCAATTTACTACTTTCTATCTATATTCATTGTTCTTTTAATGATAAAGTTCTTAAGTATTGTACCTTAAGTATCTTAAATACATTTGATGTCAAATACTTTAAGCATCATAGATATTTTTAATATCTTAGTCATTACCTTCTTATTAGTAATATGATCAGTTTAGTCTCATCATTTTCCTTGATTTTCCTGAAATATCTTAAGTAACTTACATATCTCTTGTACCATAAGTATCTTAAATATTCTAGCTATCGCTTTTCCATGCAAAGAATGTTTAACCTCCTTGTTTCTTTTAATTACTTTAAGCATATTAAGTACTTTAGATATTTCATATATTAGAAAAATCTTAAGTCTTTGAATAACCACTTTCCTATGCAGGGATGTGATCATTTGGAGGGTGGTTGGTGGGCTTTAAGAGGTTATTATTTTGTCTTCTTACCCTGATATCTTCAGTATTCCCCAGCAGTTGTTGGGGTCCACTGTTACAACTACCAACAAATCTTTTGATTTGTATAATCCACTGTTTCCCTTTTCACTTCAGTTTCACATGATGAAGCAGTCTTACTCCTTGCCAAAGCTAATTCCACTACTCATTCATATGATCTTATTCAATCCTCCAACAATTTGTTCCCTCTGTCATCCCCACTTTTTCATTTATTTTTAATTTCTCTCTCTCTCTCTACTGGCTCACTCCCTACTGCCTACAAATATGTTTATGTCTCTCCTAACCTGAAAAAACCCTCATTTGATCTTTTCCTCCCTGTTATTAGCCTATTTCTTATCTGCTCTTTGTAGCTAAATTCCTTGAAAAGGCTAAATAGTCCTCCATTTTCTCTCCTCTCACTCTTGCTTCTGACCTTGTAACTTTATTACTATTTTTTGTCCTTTGTTTTAAAAGATGATTAATGATATCATGAGTTATGTCTTGAGTTGCTTGTGAATTAGATTTTAGTAAGGCAGTTTCATAAAATTGTCAGCCTCACTCTCAGTCATGGAGTCCAATGGCAAGACAAAGTCAGGATGCTTACAGTTGCTCAGGTTGGAGTGAATGACCGTGATATCATCAATGGTCCATGAAACTGGGCAATCCACAAAACTTGTTTCAGTTGCCTTCATGGTCATTGTAGCAAATTGTTGTTATCTGCGTATTCTGATGGAAGTCTTCATGTACATGGTGAAGATATTCCCTTAGATTGTCAATAGTTTTAAAGTTTGTTGGCTACCTTCAATCTGGGTTAGGCCATCTGCAAAGATAGTTTTACTGGGGTATGGCCATGATAAACCTTTAGCAAACTTCCCACCAGAGTTGCTAGTCTTCCCTGAACATCCTATTAATTGTACATAGTATTTCTCTTCACATACTCCAATAAAATAAAATAGTTCTCTTTCATTTTCATTTTATCATCTCCTGATTTTATGCTTTTGTTTATAACTTATTCCAGTAAGGGAATATTAATGATACCAAAGCAACCCAAATCAGTTAAGTTTAACTTAGAATCTTTCCTGAAAGACAAACAAAACACTGGGCACGTGACAGGGTAAATCCCACTGAACAGATGGAAAATTTTGCTTTAGAAGTATTTAATGAAAAGTATCAAGCCCAAGAAATATCATGGAAATTTCTAGTTTGATAGCGAACCTATAATCCAATGAAAACAAATTATATAATTTGAGAATAAAATAAACAATAGTCTTAAATATATTACATATGTAGTTTCCCTGTAAGGAGAAGATAGAAATAGCATGATAGCTGATTTAGATTCATTGGGACCTTCCATGCAATCAACAGGAATGTCAATGTTTTTGATTATGAAAATAGAACACTTGTAAATAATGGTAAAATCTACTAGTGTGATCATGCTTGTGTGGAATAAAAGTAGATATTATGGGTCTTAGGGCAACAGAATAATTGAGAGGTTAGGGAGTTTAGGGAAACTGATTAGGGATGAGTCAAAGAAGAGTACTTCTTTGTTAGCCAGGAATAAGAAAATCAGTGCTAAGAGACCTCAAAAAGCATATGCCTTTATGACCCACCTACCGTTCACAATCTAGAAATCTCATGTGTTATGTTACACCAACTACTCTTTTCTATATAGAACTAGAATGCCAAGCTTTATGAACAAGATCTAAAGGTCAGTGCACTCGATTTATTAAGACCTGGGTCAGTGTGGAAATTAAGGACATCCGACTGTTAACAACAGAGACCTATCGCCTCAGTCCTTCAGTATGATTCCTCATGGGTCTTCTTTTTCTAGTTAGACCCAAACTATAAAAATGATGGCATAGAAAAATGACTATGCCTGTGATAAATGTACACAAACATTTCAGTATATCCCTAGATCTGATATCTTATAGAAATGGTTATTTTCTGCAATGATGCATGACTGTTCTTGCTCTGTAACTTTCATATTGTTCCTCCCTTAATAATATCCACACAAGGAATCTACATGAAGTACTTAATATTTTCCTTGAGTTCTCCTAGACTCAAGTAGATACCAGTAGAGCACATGAATTATTAATCTATTTCCTTTATTCTCTTCATGTGAGCACTTCTTTCTTGCTTTGTTTGATGATAGTCTTTTTAAGTTTTTTAGTTTTTTTAAGATTGTAACTGGTAAACCCAATAAAAAAGGAAGAAGAGAATCAAATTATCAGTATCAAAAACAAAAAGGGTGACCTCACCTCTAATGAAGAGGAAATTACGGTAATTATTAAGAATTATTTTGCCCAATTAAATGGTAATAAATATGACAGTCTAGGTAAAATGGGCAAATATTTACAAAAATATAAAATTCTTTAATTAACAAAAGAGGAAAGAG
The DNA here is from genome assembly GCF_027887165.1 of Monodelphis domestica. NCBI lineage: Eukaryota > Metazoa > Chordata > Mammalia > Didelphimorphia > Didelphidae > Monodelphis > Monodelphis domestica. Next base: position 349,167,491 of record NC_077229.1, on the reverse strand, counting down.
AATTCTTAAATAATCCCATCTCAGAAAAAGAAATTGAATAAACCATCAAGGAACTCCCTATGAAAAAGTCACCAGGTCCAGATGGATTCACAAGTGAATTCAATGAAACATTTAAAGAACTACTAATTCCAATACAACACAAACTATTTGACAAAATAAGCAAAGAAGGAGTTTTACAAAATTATTTTTATGCTATAAATATGGTACTGATTCCAAAGTCAGGCAGATCAAAAACAGAGAAAGAAAACTACAGACCAATTTTCTTAATGAACATATATGTAAAAATCTTAAATAAAATAGTAGCAAAGAGACTTATCACAAGGGTTATTCACTATGACCAATTAGATTTATACTGGGAATGCAAGGATGGTTTAAAAATAGGAAAACCATCTACATAATTGACCATATCAATAACCAAACCAACAGAAAGCACATGATCATCTCAATTGATGCAGAAAGCCTTTGAAAAAAATGCAACACCCATTGATATTAAAAACACTAGAATGTATAGGAATAGAAAGGCCTTTCCTCAAAATTATAAACATTATTTATTTTAAACCATCGGCAAGTATCATCTGCAATGGGGATATTAAAAGCCTTTCCAATATGATAAGGATTGAAGCAAGGATGCCCATCAGCAACTTTATTATTTAATGTTGTACTAGAAATAGCCAAAACAATTAAAGAAGAAAAATAAATTGAAACAATTAAAGTAGACAATGAGGACACTAAAGTATCATTCTTTGCAGATGATGTGATAGTATATTTAGAGAATCCTAGAAAAATCAACTAAAAAGCTAGTAGAAATAATTGATAATTTTAGCAAAGTTGCAGGACAAAAAATAAACCCAGATAAATCATTAGCATTTCTATATATTTCCAACAAAAATCAGCAGCAAGAGTTAGAAGGAGAAACTCCATTTAAAATCACTCTAAACAATATAAAATGTTTGGGAATTTATCTGCCAAGACAAACTCAGGAATTATCTGAACACAACTACAAAACTTTCCACACAAATAAAACTATATCTAAACCATTGTAAAAACATTAATTGTTCATAGGTAGGACAAGCTAATATAGTAAAAATGACAATCCTACCTAAACTAATCTACTTATTCAGTGCCATACCTATCAAACTACCAAAAAGCTTTTCTATAGAATTAGAAAAAAGACATAACAAAGTTCATCTGGAAGAACAAAAGACTAAGAATATCAAGGGAACTAATGAAAAAAAAATGGAGTGGCGTAGCAGTACCACATCTTAAACTGTCCTGTAAAGCAGGGGTCATCAAAACAATGTGGTATCGGCTAAGAGATAGATGGGTGGATCAGTGGAATACACTACGGGTAAGATTAATAAGCTAGTGTTTGATAAACACAGAGATCCCAGCTTTTGGAACAAAAATTCACTATTTGACAAAAACTGCTGGGAAAATTAGAAAATAGTATGGGAAAAATTAGGCTCAGATCAACATCTTATACCATATACCAAGATAAATTCAAAATGGGTAAATGACTTGTACAAACAAAACCAGCTTTCCTTATTGAAATGAAGCTATCTAAGAAATGATTATTTTTAGACTTAAATTCATGGACCACAGATTAAGAATCTGTAGGGTAATTAGTTCAAGTTTTACTTTTAACATTTAACAGATGGGGAAAGTGAGGGTGAATACAGTTAAATGATGTATTCAAGATTACACAGATAGTAAATGGTTGATTCTAGATTCAATTTTGAATCCAGTTCTTATTCTGGATTCACTCCACTTAAGGCTTTGTTATGGTTACCTCTCAATACATTTATTACCCTCTATGATGAGGATAGCTGTGGAAATTATGAAGATGGTTCAAGCCCAAAACAACACCACCAATAAAAAAACCGGTCCATAAACTATAGGTTATCTGTTAGGGAACTTCTGGGTCTAGTCTGTAAAAACAAAAGCAAGACTGCAAAACTAATATACCAATGGATGGATTATTATTTATAGACTGATTTTAGATACTCTTCTTGCTATGTTCACAAAGTATCTTCAGTTTATATCAGTGAAGTGAAACTCCCAAGTGAACTTCTCTTTAGGGCCAGGTCCAAGGACACTAAAGAGACTCTTGTTAAAATACACACACACACACACACACACATATATATATATATATATATATATATATATATATATATATATATACACATATATATATTTATTGAAATATAGAAGGATAAAAGGATTTCTAACACTAAGGGATTCTAACTCCACCCAAATAATACTCCCCGGTTCTGCTAAGAACCGCTTCTCCTGTGTTCATAGGCTATGCTAATTCTTCGTAATCTGACTAACCCAAATCTTCCCTATTCTAAATAAAATAACACTATTATCCTTATAATTTTTAATTTGCCTCCAAGATATAAAAATAACAAAGGCAAGCTGGTTGAGTCTCAATAAGAATCAAGTTAGGACTGAGATCCAAACTGCCTAACCCAAGGAACAACATCTCTCCTTGATAGTGGGGTGACCCCAGGTTTCTGAATGGAAGTGACAGTAAGTGTCCTCCATCTCCCAGAACTATTCTCTGAGGAGACATATTCCCTCTGTCAGGAGGACAAGACTTGGCTATATTTCTCCCAGAAAAAGAGAGGGGAAGAAGAATCTTCTCTCTCCCTCTTTGCCCATTTCCCTCTCAATCCTTCCCTCTCAGATCCTTCTATTACAAGTCTTAATTTATAGCTTGAAATCGAACATGAAGTTCTACTTGATTGGCAAATAATGTGCTTATTTTGTTCTTCCATGATGACCTGTCATTTCATTCTGTTAAATGAGGATAAAGCAGAAACATGTGTTGTAGGTGAAATTAGCACAGCCTCAATTCATAAAAGGAAAAATTACAAAGTGAGTCTTTGATTTTAATGTCTGTTATTTGCATTTCGACTTGTTCTTTTTACCCTCTCTACCTTTCCTATAACATTATTTCCATTTGGAGAGATATAGATTTAGAGTGATAAATTTTCAGATGAAAGCTTTCTGTCTTAGAAACACAAATTTAAACTGAAGTTGCATTAGATAAAGTAGAATGAATGGAGTTTCATATTCATCTTCAACATTCTCAACAAAGTGGAAAATGCTGTTTAGGGCTTAGGGTAGAAAGGAAGAAAATCTAAATCCTAATTCTATGTTTTCAAATGACTTGAAATAATGAAGAAAATTATATCTCTAGTTCATAACTTTGGTACATGAAAAAGGTAATTCTAGGATAAAGCTGTTGGTATTCCTCTTTGTTCTAGCCAAATGGGACCACTCATCATTTTCTAAGCATAATTTGGACAGTCTTGATGTCTGTTCAGTTTCTTTTACTGGGAATGATCTCATTTGTCATATCTACCTAATCATATATTGAAAGTCCTTCAAAGACTAATTAAAATGCTATTACATCCATGAAACCTTTCTTGAACTCTTGAGGTAGAAGCAGCCTAACCTCTGAATTCTGTTAATATATACAATTTGCACCTCTCTTAAGGTACATACTTTATTTGACTTTATAGCTATATGCAGATATGTCTTTCATTCCTTCCCCTGGTGATAAATTCAAAGACAGGAAATTCATCTAAATTATCTTTGCATTCCTCAGTTATTTTTCTCCCCAACCACAGTTCTTTGAACACAGTAGATATACATATAATTAATTAATTCATTAATAAGTTTACATATTCCCTGATACTGCCAAGAAGGACCAGGAGCAACGAAATACTCTTTGCTTCCCATTGTTGCCTCTGTATTACCTCCCACCTTTTAGCAACTTCTCCATTTAATTATATAATCCAGTACAATTCTTTTTTAATATAATCTAATATTATCAAATGAGATAATATATACAGTGCTTTGTAGATATTTTTGAAAATTAGTTATTTTAGTTTTTTAAAAATTATTATTTTTCAAAGAAAAATGGCAATAGTCAGTTGAAACTTATTCTTTGAGTCTGAATGTTTTTAAAGAGAAATGACTGACTGATTTTCTATTTTACTTTACATACCAAATTTCCCTTTATTTTTTGTATCTTTACCATTTACTCATGCTGAATCCTTCCAGGAGATTTCTCCAGGATACTCCTCCAGGTCCTAACTTTGCTTTTTTTTTTACCACAAAACACAATTGCATTGTGTATCTTAAGGGTTCCAATTATCCAAAACAGGAAAAATAATCTTTTGAATGGCCAATTAAGTTGAATAAAAAAAAATATCCACCCAAATGCAGTTTGATTGAGGCAGGAATTCATGCCTATATTCTTGGTAATCTGATCTTACTCCATGAAGCCTTGTAATTCATCCTTCCTATCCTATCCACATCTTTAACTGGTGATCCATCTAAATTATCAGCTTCTCCCCATTTCTTGGGAGATTACAGTTAGCCTCATACAAGTCTTATGTCCCCCAACTCATGGCAAGAAGTTTGGGGATATTGAGTTTTTCCTGGTCAAAATTGACTTCTTCAATAATTCTTAATGAGAAGTTGAAGTACTCAGTGGGGCTATGTGTGGGTACATTTAGCACAAACTCCTTCTATTTATTGAGTAAGGTAAATGTCACAATCTCTCTTGTAATCTCACTTTTCTGTCTTTTCAACAATGGAAGAAGTTCTTCATGTGGGGCATAAAGGAATGAGTACAGAGGCAGAGGGACTGATTTGAATTTCTAAATCAAGTCCCAAATAGAAATTATATATATATGTATATATATATATATATATATATATATATATAAAATCTCTCAATCTTCACTATAAAAGGTCTTCCTTATATGCCTCTTTTATGTGGTCTTCCTTATATGCCTCTTTTATGTGAGATAAATTTCCCCATTCTTCTTTTGCCTTCTTCCTTATTCTACTGCATTTCTTTTTCTTGCTCATACATCTTTTTTAGATTATTGCAACATAATCAAGTAACTCTCATGTCCTCTATCCATGTAGTCTCCTTCTAATTGACCTAATAATGATAAAATTCTTAGGAGTTAACATATATCATCTTCCCATGATGGAATATAAACAGTTTAACCTTAATGAATCCCCTGTGGTTTCTCTTGTGTGATTAATCTCTTATATTTCTATTGAATTCTTTATTTGAAAATCAAATATTTTATTTATCTCTGTTCTTTGCATCCAGAATACCATTTCATTAATATCCAATTCCCCTGAAGGATTATACTGAGTTTTTCTGGTAGATTACTCTTTGTAGTTCCTTTGCCTTCTAGAATTTCATATTCCAAATCTTCCACTCCTTTAACATGATAATTGCTAAATTTTGTGTGAGATTGACTATAGCTTTAATGCAGTTAATTTTCCCCCTGAAATGTATTGTCATTGATTCCAGAAGCTCAGGAATTTGTTTATAATATTACTTGGAGATTTTATATTTTTTCAGAAGTTGAATTCTTTCAATTTTTCTTTTATCCTCTAGTTATAGGAAATTAGAACATCTTTTCTTCAGAATGTCTGAAAAAATATAAAATGTTTTAGCTGCCTTCTAGGATCATAATTTTCATGTAGTTCTTCATGTTCTTCATGGTTCTTCAATTATCTTCCCTTGAAATATTTTCCAATAGGTTTTTTTTACCCAATGTTCTTTTATATATATTTTTCATTCTTTTGACTTTTGTTTTATTGTTTCTGGATGTCTTATATACTCCTACACTTCCATTTGCCCACTTCTAATTTTGAAGGAGTTATTTTTTTCAATAAGCTTTTAAAAAGGTTTTTTTTTTTCCTGAGGAGGGACATGACAGAAAGGAAGGAAGAAAGAAGGGAAGAAATAAAGGAAGGAAGGAAGGAATAAAGGAAGGAAGGAAGGAAAAAAGGGAGAAAGGAAGGAAGGAGCAAAGAAACAAAGAAAGGGACAAACATCAAAGAGCAATAAAGTAGATGGAAATGCACAACTATGAACTATGCTATTGAGTGTAATGGAATGAATTCACACATTCAAAGAAAATGGAGAACAGAAAGGAACAAAAACGAAGATTTGGCAATGTGTTATTTAAAAGAAACACATTAAAAAGGAGAGACAAAAAGAGTGAAGGTTAGGGACTGGAGCAGAATATACTATGCCTCAGCTGATCCAGAGAAGGCTGGGATAACTATCATGACCTCTGAAAGAGTTGGGGCCAAAATGGATATAATGGATATTAGAAGGGATGAACAGGTTGACTATATTTTGTTTTGGGGGTTCACTATGTATAAAGAAGCATTATCAATATTGAATCTATGTGCATCAAGCATTATAGCCCTAAGATTTTTTTAAGGGAAATTAAATGAGCGACAGATATAAATAGATAAAATAATAATAGTGGTAAAAATTAATTTTCCCCTCTCAGAACTAGATAAACTTAACCAAAAAATAAATAAGTAGTTAAGGAGATGAATAGGAACTTAGATATGATGAATAAGATAGATATCTGTAGAGCCTGACTCACCTGAATGAGATTAGTAATATATCTAAACCTGATCATACACATAATACAGACATAATTTCTGGTGGGATAACAATGGTTTAGAGAGTGTAAATATTTTTCAAGGAGGCCTATTTTAACACTCCGTATTCTATGGAGGAAAACCTGCATCCCTGAGGGCTTGTGACTCTGGAACAAAACTTCCACTGGGCATTATCCAACTGGAAATATTTGTTTTGGAAAGAGTACGGTCCTGGTAATAGATTGGGTCTGCAGCCTAAGAACCAGTCTAGTGAAATATAGTTCTGGTTATATAGATTAACTGAGAACCAGACAGGCTAAAGTTATCAAATTGAATGCCAATAGGCATTCTGTTTTAGACCTAACATTATATTGTTAGAGCAGCTATGGGTTTCTTTTTAGAAGATAAGATGGAAGAACTATAAAACTCTTCATGCTCATTGAGCTAGACATCCCAGTTAGTAGAAGAAGCCCTAAGGGCATTATTAAGAGGGTAAAAAGCTGTGTTTGCATGAAAATATTCTTGGAAGCTTTGTTTATTATGATGAAATAATTGGAAATAACATGAATGCAATGAATGAGGGAAATTACTGAATAGGTTGTGAAATTTGAATATAATGATTGGAATTATATTATTGAAATTATAAACATTATAAATATAAAGAAAATAAGGGAAATATATGAAGGAATGAAAGAGAAGAAAAGAGAATAAGAATAATATATACAATAATTACATTAGAAAAATAATAGTCACAAGATCAAAACAAAAAACAATATCCAAGTAAAACAAATCCAAAAGGAGCTCAAAGACAGAAAATATTTTCATTAGCATACATATATAATTTACTTATGTTTAAACAACTTTTAAACAATGTGGAGTTTCTGGTCTTGCACATAATCTTTTTTAAAGTATATAATGAAAAAATAAAACACCTCCTCCCCTTTCCATTGACCAATTTTGATTTTTAAATAGTTATTTTTATCATATAAGTTTTCTACCTCTTTCCCCACATTTGACCAATACTGTTTTGTAAGGTATTATTTCCTTCAGTATTTTTTTGTGTTTCTCTTACTTTTCATAATTTTCTCAAATCACTGTAATTTATTTTCCCAATTTTTCCACTACCACTCTTATTAGATTTTTAAAGTCACTTTTAGCATTTCTAAGAATTCTTAAATCTCTCTCATTCTCTATATTTATTTCTCAATATATAGTAATTCTGGAAAAGTCAGCTGGATCTGGGTTATGAAAACATTTAAATGCATAACAAAGAATTCATATTTTATCTTGGACATAAAGGTAACTTCTGGAATTTATTCATATTATTATGTAATAACTCTTATTATAATAAGAACCAATCACTTTGGCAATTGTGAAAAATGAATTGTAAAGGAAAGGGTTTTGATTTAGGAAGGCCAATTACGAAACTATTGCAACAATGTAGATGAAAGATGATAAATGTGTGTGGGAGGATGGTGGCCATGGAGAATAAAGAAAAGTGATCACATTTTAAAGGTACTGTGGAGGTAAAAGCAACAAGGCATGACACTTGAATGGATCTATATAGATCTATATAAACTTTCTTTTCTTGAAAGAAATTTATTAACTATCTAAATGTAAACATATTTGTTAGATGAACTCTAAATCTTATTTCATATCTAAATCTATTATCCTATGAAAAAACATGTAGAGCTATCTGGAGGAGAGGCGAGAGAAAACACATTTAGGAGGTACTGATGCTTAGTTAACCTCATTAGAAGGCAGTCCCTGTCTCTGAGACCCACTCAGAACAGGGCCAATGAAATGTTCACGTTTTAGGCATAGATGACCCTCAGATCTTTGCAGACAAAAGGTCACACCCTATAATTTCAATCAAATTAATTGAGGAACTCATCAGGTTCAGACTCTCACCATACCATCACTCTCAATTCCTTGTTGAAAAAATGGTGAAGATGATCTGAAGAGTCACAATGGGAATATTTTTTCTTTTCTCAATTACATGTAACAATTTCCAATATATGTTTTCTGAAATTATAGGATTCAAATTGTCTCCCTCCTTCCTTCCCCCTCACCTTGGAGATGGTAAGCAATTTGATATGGATTATACATGTATTATCATGCAAAGCATACCGTCATATTGATCATTATTGAAAGAGAATACTCATATGAAACCAAAACCTCAAAATAAAACTCTAATGAAACTATTAAACATTCTCCTTATTCTGCTCATGTCACTTTGCAACCCTTCATAGAAGGATTTCCAGATTGTCTTGTAATTATCTTGTTTGTTGTTTCTTATGGCACAATAGTATTCCATTATAATAATATTCCACAACTTGTTCAGTTATTTCCCATTTAACAGATATCCCTTCAGAAACAGCTATTATAAATATCTTTGTACAAGTTGGTCTTTTTCCCTCTTTTTGATCCCTTTGGGATACAGATTTCTAAGTGATAATGCTTACTCAAAAGATATACACAGTTTGATGATCTTTTAGGTATGAGTTGAAATTGTTTTCCAGAATGATTGTATCAGTTCACAACTCCACCAAAAGTCTATTACTATTCCAGTTTTATCACATCCTCTCCAATTTTTTTATCATTTTCTTTTTTTTTGTCATACTAGCCAATCTGATAGGTGTAAGGTGGTATCTTAGAGTTGTTTAACTTGTAATTCTCTAATTAATGGAGATTTGGAGCATTTTTTTTATATGCTTTAGGTAGTTTTAATTTCTATATCTAAGAATTGCCTGTTTATAGCTTTTGACCATTTGTCAATTAACGCTTTACATTCTTGTAAATTTGATTCAGTTCTCTCCATATATGAGAAATAAGGCCAGATATGATTGGTATTAAATTCCATTCCCTCCAATTTTTTAATTTTCTTTCTACTCTTCTCTGCATTGGTTTCATTCGTGCCAAAGCTTTTTCATTTAATGTTGTCAAAACTGTCTTTTTTACATCGTGAATGTTCTCTGTGTCTTATTGGGACATACATTCTTTCCTTATCCATAGATCTTACAGGCAAACTGTTTTTTGATCACTCAATTTGTTTGTGGTATCACCCTTTATTAGAAAGTCATATCTATTTTTGACTTGGCATAATAATATTTGGCATAAGATAGTGGTCTATGCCTACTTTCTCCCATACTATTTTATTGTTTGTTTTTTTTCCCCCAATAGTTTTTGTCCAAAGTGAATTCTTCTAAAAGCTTGGATCTTTGCATTTGTCAAGCCTTGGGTTACTATGGTCATTTGTTATTGGATGTTGAATGCCTAATCTATTCCATTAATCTATTATTCTACTTCTTAGCTAGTACCAGATTTGATGATAAGTACTTTAAAATACGGTTTGAGATATGTTATGGCTAACCAACCTTCATTCATTTAAAAAAAATAATTCCTTTGTTATTCTTAGACTTTTGTTCTTCTGGGTGAATTTATTATTATTTTTTTCTAGTTTGGTAGTTTTATCACTATGGCACTGAATACAGAAATTAATTTAGGTAGGATTGTCATTTTTGTTATATTGCCTCAGCCTGCCTATGAGCAATTAATGTTTTTCCATTTCTTTAGATCTGACTTTATTTGTGTGAAAAGTATTTTGTACTTGTGATCATATAGTTACTCAGTTTCTCTTAGAAGGAAAAGTCCTAGGTATTTTTTATTGTTGACAGCTATTTTAAATGGGATTTCTCTTTCTATCTCTTGCTGTCAGACATCTTTGATAATACAGAGAAATGTTGATGATTTATGTGGGTTTATTTTAAATTCTGCAATTTTGTGAAAATTATTCATTGTTTCTATTAGTTTTTGGTTGATTCTATAAGATTCTTTAAATAAACTATCATATCATCTACAAAAATTATCTCATTACCTTTTGTAATTCCTTCAATTTCTTCTTCTTATCTTATTGCTATGACTAGAATTTCTAGTACAATATTGAATAGTAGTGATAATAATGGATATTCTTGCTTCACTCCTGATCCTATTGGGAAGGCTTCTACTTTATCCCAATTATAGCTAATACTGTCTGATAGTTTTATATAGATACTATTTATTATTTTGAGAAATGTTTCATTTATTACAATGTTCTATAGTGATTTTATTGAGTGGGTTTTGCATTTTCCAAAAGCTTTTTCTTTATCAATAGAAATAATCAGAAGGTTTCTGTTGGTTTTATTATTGATATGGCCAAATATGCTGATATTGTTTTCTAATATTGAGCTATCCATGGTTCCTAGTATAAAATCTATATGATAATAGTATATGAGTCTTGTGATATAATACTGTAATCTCTTTCCTACTATTTTACATAAAATTTTTGCATCAATATTCAATAGGAATATTGGTCTATAGTTTTTTCCCTATTTTTTCATGTTTTAGGTATCAACATCATATTTGTATGATAAAAAATTGGTAAAATTCTTTCCTTGCTTATTTTCCCCAGTGGTTTATATATTATTAGAATTAATTTTTTTTAATGTTTGGTAGAATTCACTTGTGAATCCATCTGGTCATAGAGCTCTTTTCTTAGGGAAATCATTAATGTCTTATTCAATTTCTTTCTTTGAGAAGGAGTTAAGTATTTTATTTCCTCTTTTCTTAATGTGGTCAATTCATATTTTTGTAAGTATTTACCTATTTTGCTTAGTTAAATTTGTTGGTGTATAGTTGGGTAAAATAACTTCCAATAATTGCTTTAATATATCAAGGTTCTCATGTTTCTCTTCAGTATTATAAAAGGCAGAGTACTCTCAGTGGTACAAGAATGAAAGTGAAGCATTCCAGAAACGTAACTGACATTTTTATGTTTTTTTTGGTCTCTTTCACGTCTCCAAAATATTGTCTGTCTCACAGGGTACCATAATACTTACCTTACTGAAGACTACAAAATCCTTTAATGATAACAAAAGACTACTACTATCAGGGAGAATGATATGTTCTAGGACTTCCCAAGACTAATGAACTCCCTTGGGTATTTTCCCTCTTCCATCTATAGCATAAATATCTACTTTTTCTAACATCTCCTTTCAGTAATAACTATTGGGGATACACTTGTTTTTATCAGACTATCACCATTAAGGGAAGGAAGAGAGGGGAATTACTTCTTAAGAAAGAAGTGAAATTTCCCAAAATACAAAGAAATTGTTAAAATTGGTGTTTACATTGATGACAAAAGTTGGTGTCCAAGCAGACATTTGGTAATTCTTAGAAAAAAATGTAAGGTAATGAAATGTGTAATTATAGAGTACATGTGAGAACTTACTCTATCTTGAAATAAACACTTGCCAATGGTTACTCTATATGGTTGGCTGCTTTCAATTCCCATCCTCCAAAAAGGTAGAAAAAGAAGGCAAATGATGGAAATAGTGGTAGAGGCTTTTGATTAAAAGATTAAATTTCATCAAAAGTTATTTGTTGAGATAAAATGAATTTAATTCCTCAAAATAGATATGTTTGATGCTCTTGACCTCTTTCTTTCCCCCAGATTTAATCTGAACTAGATTAGATAAACCTACATCTTTTTATGAACTTCTTACAGCTCTATTCCTCCTCCCTCCTTGAAATTCCTTTCTATAATAATGATAATGATAACAATAACTAAGAATTCTGTAGTACCTTACAATTTGCAAGTGTGTTACTGTTATTTGTTTTAATCATGTCTGACTCTTATTGACCTCATTTTGTGTTTTCTTGGAAAGATACTGGAGTGTATTTCAATTTTATTCTCTAGCTCATTTTAATGGAGAGAAAACTGAAGAAAATGGGGTTAGGTGACATGCCAAGGCCACATAGCTAGTAAATATCTGAGGCCAGATTAGAATTCAATATTCCTGATTCAATCATTCTATCCATCTCATTTGATCTACTATCCTAAACTGGGAAACTCTACTTAGGAGTTACTACCCCCATGAGTAACCAATAAATCTCTGCTTCAAAATAATATAGTTAAGAAATGTATAATTATATGATGTATCTTTTGATCCACTGTTTTCCAAGTACTGTGTTGGGGAAAATTCTTATAGAAGATCATATTAGACACTTCCAGAGGTGGAGCCAAGATGGAGGAGTAATCCAGAACAGTTATGTGCCACCATGAGAATCCTCTCCAACCAAGATTAAAATACCACCACAAAACGAATACAGGAGTGAAAGAACCAACAAGGAGATAGAGTGAAACAACTTTCAAATAAAGAAAAACCCAAATGGTAGGAAAAGAACATCTGGAGGTACTGGGATGAGAGGAGAGGAGAGCCATCAAGAAGATGGAGCAAGGAGGGAAGAGCAAGCCAAGAGCAAGCCACAACTTCCCAACCCACATCTGCTATCTGAGGTTTGGAACCTAATTTCAAGCAACATCCAGATTCTGAGATCCTGCCTGGGCAAATAGTGGTACAAACCAACACATACTCCTTGAAATTTCAAACCTGTGGAGAACTCTGAAGTCCCAGCCAAGGGAATTCTAATGTGGGCTTGGAATAAGAACATAGTTCATTAACCCTTTGGGGTGGCTGAGAGTACTAAATACTAAGTTCTCATCTTTTTTCTAAGGCTCAGGGTTGCACTCCAAGACAGGATAATCAAGGGTGTTCTGATTGGATCAAGTACAAATTAAGATAAAAAATTGAGCCTAAACCTGGGGCTAGAATTTGATCAAGATCAGAGTGATATCAAAAGTTTATACCTAAGGCTGAGGCAAATCTTTAAGATATCAGTATCTCAAGGGTCAATTGAATAATCAGGGGGAGGGGGCTCTCAGAGCTCTCAGCCCTCAGACCATGTCATTCCCCAGCCTACCTAAAACTAGATAGGAAAAATGAGCAAACAACAAAAGAAACACTTAACTCTAAAGAATTTTTATGGAGACAAAGAGCAAGGTACAGACACAGAAGGGGACAGTGAAAGCAAAGGAAAAACACCGAAAGTCCAAAAGAAAAAATATGAATTAGATACAGATTCTGAAAGAGCTCTAAAAAAGACTTCAAAAACCAATTAAGAGAGGGAGAGGAAAAGTGGGGAAGAGAAATGAAAGTGATACAAGGAGAAATGGACCAATTCAAAATGGAGAACCAAAAACTGATAGAGGAAAATCAGGTCTTAAAAATCAGAACTGACTATATAGAAATAAATGATTTTACAAGAAACCAAGAAACAATAAACCAGCATCAAAGGAATGAAAAAAACAGGATGACATGAAATATCTTATTGAAAAAAACAACTGACTTAGAAAATAGATATAGGAAAGACAATTTGAGACATTGCACTACCTGAAAGCCATGATCAAGAAAAAAACCTTGGACATCACACCACAAGAAATTATCAAAGAAAACTACCCAGAGATCCTCAAAAAAGAAAATAAAATTGAAATTGAAAGAATTCACAGATCACCTCCAGAAAGAAATCCTCAAATGACAACTTCCAGGAATGTCATAGCTAAATTCAAGAACCACCAAACTAAAGAGAAAATTCTTCAAACAGCCAAAAAGAAACCATTCAAATACCATGGAGCTATATACAGGACCTAGTGGGTTCTATAGTAAAGGATTGAAAGGCATGGAATATGATATTCAGGAAGGCAAAAAGATTTGGGTTTACAACCCAGAGTCACCTATCCATCAAAACTGAGTAAATTCTTTCAGGGGAAAAATTTGACATTCAATAAGATAGAAGATTTCTGGGGACAGCTGGGTAGCTCAGTGAATCGAGAGCCAGGAGATGGGAGGTCCTTGGTTCAAATCTGGCTTTAGACACTTCCCAGCTGTGTGACCCTGAGCAAGTCACTTAGCCCCCATTGCTTAGCCCTTTCCACTCTTCTGCCTTGGAACCAATACATAGTATTGATTCCAAGATGGAAGATAAGGGTTTTAAAAGAAAAAAAAAGGTTTCCAAATATTCCTGAGGAATAAGGTAGACCTAAACAAAAACATTTGAAGTCTAAACATGAGACATAAGAGAAGCCCAAAAAAAGTAACTAAGACAGAGAAAATTTAAAGGACTCATTAAATCAAATCTTTATATGTCAAATGCTTATATCAAAATGTTTATATGTCTACATGGAAAGAGGATAACTGTAATTCTCAAAAATTACTCTTAGTAGAGAAGATAGAAGGATATTACCCATTAATAGTGTGGAAAAGTAAGCTGATTATGATGATATGATATATATGATAATATAAGATGATATATATGAAAATGTGATATGAAATGATATGTATATATGTTATGTACACATGTGAATGATATGTAACAATCACGGGGGGAAAGATAGAGTTATATTGAGAGAAAAGGGAAGGGAGAGCCAGAATGGGGTAGATTATATTACATAAAGAGACATGAAAAATCATTATAGAGAGGGGAGGATAAAAGTGGTGATAGGCAATGCTTAAATTTTACTCTCATTGTAACTGACTAAGAGAGGAAAAAAACAAGTATACTCAATGGGGTATAGAATTCTATCTTACCCTACAGGGAAGTAGAAGGGGAATAAGACAAAGGAAGGTGATGGTAATTGAAAGGAGGGGGAAGTGAGAGAATGTGACAGAAAGCTAAATACTAGTAAGAAGGAAGAGAGTGAAAGGGAATAGAGCAGGATCTAAAGGGAGTAAAATTATGGAGGGCAATACACAGTTAGTAATCATAATGCTAAATGTGAATGGGATGATCTCACCCATAAAATGGGAGTGAATAGCAGAGTGGATCAAAAACCAAAATCCTGCTATATGTTGTTTATGAAAAACACATTTGAGACAGGGTGACAGATAAACACAGATTCAAGGTAAAAGGCTGGAGTAGAATTTATTATACATCATATAAAGTAAAAAAAAGAAAAGCAGGATTAACAATCATGATACCAGACAAAGCCAAAGTAGAAAATGATCTGATTAAAAGAGATAAGGAAGGAAATTACGTTTTGGTAAAGGGTACTACAAAGAATGAAGTAATATCATTACACAACATTTATGCACCAAATGGTATTGCATTTAGATTTTTAAAGGAAAAATTAAAGGAATTCAAGGAGGAAACAGATAGTAAAAACATATCGGTGGGGAATCTCAACCTTCTCCTTTCAGAACTAGATAAATTGAACCAAAAAATAAATAAGAAAGAAGTAAGGGAAGTGAATGAAATTCTAGAAAAAATAGAGTTAATGTATATTTGGAGACAATTGAACAGGGATAAAAAGGAATATACCTTCTCAGTAGTACATGGTACATATACAAATATCAAATGTGTACTATGTTATAGAAATACTGCAAACAAATACAGAAAAGCAAAAATAATAAATGTATCTTTTTCAGATCATAAATGAGATAAAAATTATACTTAACCAGGGTCCATGGAAAGGCAAATTTAAAATTAATTGAATACTAAATAATCAAATTCTTCAAACCTGGGGGAGAGGGGTTAAAAGAAAATCATAGAAAGAATTACAGATTTTATTAAAGAGAATGACAGTGAGGAGATAACATATAAAAACATCACATATAAAAACCTATGGGATACAGCCAAAGCAGTACTCAGGGGAAAATATATATCTCCAAGTGCCTATAACATCAAAAGTGAGAGGGAAGAGATCAATGAGTTGGCCTCTCAACTTAAAATATTAGAAAAAGCACAAATTAAAAATCTCCAGATAAAAACTAAAATGGAAATCCTAAAAATTAAAGGAGAAATTAATAAAATTGAAAGTAAAAGAACTATTGAGCTAATAAGTAAGATTAAGAGTTGGTACTTTGAAGAAACAAATAAAATAAAGTACTAGTTAACCCAATAAAAAAAGAAGAGAAGGAAATTAAGTCATCAAAGATAAAAAGTGTGACCTCACCTCTAATGAAGAGGAAATTAAGGTAATTATTATGACTACTTTGCCCAATTATATAGCAATAAAAATGACAATCTAGGTGAAATGAATGAATATTTACAAAATATAAGTTGTTTAGATTTACAAAAGAGGAAATAGAATACTTAAATAATCCCATCTCAGAAAAAGAAATTGAACCAGCCATCAAGAAATTTCCTAAGAGAAAATCTGTAGGGTCAGATGAATTCACAAATAAATTCTATCAAACATTTAAAGAACAACTAATGCCAATACTACCCAAATAAAGGAGTCTTACCAATTATCTTTTATGACACAAATATGGTATTGATTCCAAAGCAAGGCAGACCAAAAACTGAGAAAGAAAACTACAGACCAATGTCCTTAATGAACATAGATGCAAAAATTTTAAATAAAATACTAGCAAAAAGACTACAGCAAATGATCACAAGGATTATTCACTATGATCAGGTGGGATTTATACCAGGAATGCAAGGAAGGTTTAATATTAATAAAACTACTCACATAATTCACCATATCAATAATCAAACCAATAGAAATCATGAGTATCTCAATAGATGCAGAAAAATGCTTTGACAAAGTCTAACGTCCATTCCTATTGAAAACACTAGAAAGTATAGGAATAGAAGGGCCATTCCTCAAAATAATAAACAGTATATATTTAAAACCATCAGCAAGTATTGTCTGCAATGGGGACAAGTTAGAAACCTTCCAAATAAGATATGGAGTGAAGCAAGGATGCCCATTGTCACCTATATTATTTAATATTGCACTAGAAACACTAATAGTAACAAGTGGGGGAAACCAGGAATCATGTAACCATGGAAAAATATTCTAAATAAACAAAATTAAAAAAAATTTAAAAAAATATAATATTAGACTTTGTAGTTAATCGCCTTGGCCATGGTCACCATAGTCCATCTACTGATTTACCTGATTTTCTTTTTATTGACTTACTCAATAGATTGTCTATTTCATTATAGTAGTTAATATAGTTAATCACTTGTTTATGTAGACTGAACTCTAGGAAAAACTATCTTATAGATATTTGCCTAAGTTTCCCTACCCATCCCACCTTAATAAACTTCTTTCTTCATATCAATTATTTATAATTACCTCACTATCTTTTTTCAAAGAAATATCTTTACTTTCCTGTTTTTTGCTGTCCAGAGGTTATAAACACAAGATCCTAAAGTCTAGGGCTGACAAGACAGGTTTGGTACTCCAGGCTCAATATTAAAATGAAATGAAATGAAATGAAACATTTGTGGATCAGAAAATGGACAAAAAGAGATTTGCTCTAAAAGGGTAAGGATATTAAACAAAGATATTCATCAAAGACACTGTTGATACAGCTGAGCACATTGTGGCTTCTTAGTTGCCTATGTAAATCCAATAGTCAAGCAACAGGGTCCAGGTGGAGCTCTTTGTGGCATTTTGTACTTTAGAACAGGAAGTTATATCAACAGTCTGAGCCTTAGTCTTCTAAGACAAGTAAATCTCAAAGGCGATTTGAAAGTATTTTATAGAATTTTTTAAATAAAAGCAAGCCAAATAAAAGTAAGAAAAAACTACCCTAACTTGGATGGGCTTTAGGGTATGATTTCTTCCATAGAGGACCAATATTTTATCAATGCCAGGATTTAGATAAATCACACGATTGAGCATGTGTGTATTGATCATAATTTTAGTTACCAACTGAACTCAGGCAATGAATACAGTCAGGATTGGCAAGGATAATCATAATTCAGGAGACAAGAAGCTTAGATACATAAAGTATAAGATTCAGCAAGACTTTTACCTTTTTGGCTTTTGCAAAATTATAGGCCAATGTCATGGATGCCTCTATGGAAAGATTATTTCTCTGTCAAAGGATTAAATTGACTACTGACTACTGACAAGTAGCTTTTATCTGGAGGCAATCTGATACCTTATTAAGGGCCTTTTCCCATTTAAATCCATAATTTTTTTTGTACTTATTTGGGTCTAGTCAGTTAATCCTTACCCTAATAAGTCTACCAAAATCACCCTCAAAGAAATCTTCATCTTAGGGTAATATAGTCTCATTGATATAAAATTTAGGTTCCAAAAGAAGGAATTCTGGTGGAGTGATCATAGACAAGAGTAACTGAGTGGTGATTGGATGTTTTGGATATTATGGATGCGTTAATGTGAAGAATGAATTTCTAGTTGTAGTCTTTTCAACCAAACCTACTTTGTCCCAAAGGTATTATTACTATCTATGCCATCTTACCAAATCTAGAATAGTTTAGATTGTAAGTTGCAATTTTTTACTTTTTTGGAAGTAAGGAAGAGCTCTGTCAGTTATCTAGCTTTCCACATAGCTTAGCATGTTAAGTAGGAGTAAATGAAAACAATGAATTTCCATGCTTTTAGACAATTACAGCTTATGGGCCAAATGGGGTTAAATATTTTTTTAAAAAGGGAGATAATATACCAACTTGTAAGATTACATGATGGCTAGTGCAATAATCCAGGTGAGGGGTTATTAGGGCTTGTCACCTTTCCCTATTTATCTCTATTTTCAAACTATTCCTTTTTGGTAACTATTTCATTTAATCTGGACTATTCACCATCTCCTACACATTTACCATATTTTCCTTTCTTTAGGTCTTTCTGCATACAATTTCCAGTCTGATACCTAGAATAGAATCTTCCTTTTGTTATTGCACAATTATCAGTCATATTTAACTCTTAATGACTTCAGGAACTATAACTCTCCAGGTCTTTCTATCCTTCACTATCTCCAAGTTCATGTTCATTGTTTCATCCTCTTCTCCTTTTTTTCATCCAATCTTTCCCAATACCAGGGACTTTCCAATGAGTCCTATCAGTAATGAAACTTTTTCCCTTAGACCTTTGACGTCTCTTGGTTTCTATTTGAAAATCATAGCTTCTTCTTCTTCTTCTTTTTTTTTTTAGTTTTTAAAACATTATTTTATTTGGTCATTTTCATACATTGTTCATTGGAAACAGATCATTTTCTTTTCCTCCCCCCCAGAAAATCACAGCTTCTTAGTTAATTGACTTCCTCAAGTACCATGATCTACATCTCCATTCTACTTCTTTAGTGATAATTATATTCTAGACTTCTAATTGCTCTAACCTGGACTGCATGTGCAGTTTTTAACTCTGAAATTCTTCTTTCTATTCTTTCATTTTCCCACCTCTATCTTTCTCCTCCTAACACTATTTTTCCTCACTGAGATCTCATGTGTTTTTTCCCATCTCCTTTTTTCCTAATCAATCACCCCAGTCCAAGTTTTGTTTTCTCCCCTAATAACCTTTACCTAAAAATTAACCCATTTAACTCATTGAACTCTTTGCTCTCTTGTCAAGTAAACAAGTGTATAAGTATTTATTATGTACTTACTATGTGCCAGACACCATGCTAAGTGTTGGAGATATAAAGAAGGTAAATAATAACATTTATTTGAAGGAGTTCATAGTCTAATGAGACAGACAACATCCAAAAATATGTATGAATAAGATATATACATTTATAATATATTTCTGCTTGTGATATATATGTGTATATGATATACTTATATACACATTATGTATATATACCAAGTGGGAAAATTGTTAACAGAGGGAAGCCACTAAAATGAAGGCAGACCTTGAGTTTTTCAGTTGAGTATGCATACAAATCTTTAATCTTTTCCCCATCCCTACCCTTTCCTCCATCTACCTTCTCCATTCCTGAATTTGTAAACAGGGTTGTAGGGAATAATGTAAATATATGGACAGTGGTCAGTTCAATACATATTCAAGTGATTGAATCTTCCAATGTTTATTGGGTACTCACTATTGTGCTTTATTCTTCCCTGATAGACTCTGTCAGGTTCACTTCAGGAGCTATCTCAAACTTACTCCTTAAGCCCCTAAGGCTATTTCTCTGATGTCTAAGCAAGTGTTTTTCTCTTGTACTTTACAAAGGAAATCAAGATCAGCTATAATGAGCTCCCTTATTTCCCCTCTCTACACTATAAAGCTCTTCAATTTCCTCCATTTTCTTCCTTGATCTCTTCTAAAGATATGACTTTCTTTTAGGCATAGGTAACCTGTGAAATTCTGTCTTGTACTCCCCCTGCACACCTCTCATCTTCTCTAGGAACTTGACCCTTTGGTCACTCTATCTTTTTCATCTTCTTTTTCTTCCTACCTATTGACTCCTTCCTGACTAATTACTAATACTAAATACTAATAGATGCTAAGTTCTCATGTGAACTTGAAAAACCTTCCCTTGTCTGCTATTTAAGCTATGGTCTTATTTCTCTTTTCCATTTCAGACTCCTCATTGTACTGACTACTAGGTGGGTGGTATAATGGATAGAGCACCAGGCCTGGAAGCAATTTGACCTGAGTTAAAATCCTGCCTGAAAGACTTGGTATCTGGGAAAGTCACTTACCCTCTGTTTAATTCAGTTTGCTCAACTGTAAAATGGTACCCCCAATAATTATTTTGAAGATCAAAGGAGTTAATATATGTAAAGCAACTAGCACATAGTAGCCATCTTATAAAAGTTTTTATCCTTATTGTTTTCTTCAACTACTAATGATTAATTTTCTAATATTGCCATTCTAATCAAACTTCTCTCTCCAACTTTACTAATTTCTTAACTGATAAACCAATGAAAGCCCCTAGGACATCCCTTAGTTCCTAGATCATTCTAGAATATCCCTCCATTATGCCAATCTTCTCCCATTGGTGAGTTTCTTCTAGGGCCTCCATTTTTCTAGGATGGGCTCAGAGCAGGCCCAATTCATTACTCTAAAACTGTTTGTAAGACTTCATCACAATATTCCCAAGACAATGACTTTTCCCCCAACTGTATCCCCTCTTTCCCAGCTTCCTCTTAAGGGCTATCTTCCCCCATTACATTGTAAACTTCTCATAGGAAGACTTTTTCTTTTTTGCTTACAGATGTATCCTGAACATATAGAACATAGACTTTCCTCACTTTTTCTCTGAAATGATTAAAATAAGGAAAAACTCTTTTCATATGATTAATTATAATAAAGTAAGAAAAACTGGATTTTTCCCATGCTGATATTAACTAACTCCCTTGACCTTGAATCTTCTCAGAGTCAAAGTTCCCTCCTAGGTAAGGGATTGGTCCTTATACAGACCAATCCCTCATCTGGAAGTAGGGGGCATGGCCCCTCCCTAGCATGGAATTGGTTCAATTCAAGACCAGTCCCACACCAGGAAGTGGTAGGGAGGTACCCCTGAGGCTGGGAGATGCAGTTCCCATGGCCAAAACACTTTAAAACCCACTTTCTTTACTTTTGTGTAGCTTTTGATATTGATGATTATTATATTTTCCCAGAGCCCTTTTTTTTCTCTAATTTATATGCAACTACTTTCTCCAACATTTCTTCCTACTTATACAGCTGCTTCTTTTTAATAGCCGATTGCTGGATTATTATATAACTTCTGTTTCCTAAATATATATGTTTTCCAATGCCTTCTTCTGTCTCTTCTTTGGCTCTCTATCTCTGTCTTGCTTGGGTTTCTGTCTCTGTATCTATCTCTTGTCTTTCTTTTAGTCATCATATCTGCTCTCATGTTTTCAGTTGTTAGCTCTACACTGATGAATCCCAAATCTAGTCCTAATTTCTCTTCTGAACTCCAGGTCTATTTGGCCAACTGCCAAATGAATATTTCTAAGTGGATATCTAGGTAGACTCTCAAATTCAAAATGTCTATATTGGACATCTCATACTCTATCTGGAGCTTTTCAGTTACTCTTAGGTTCAA